>NC_049222.1:32204801-33454801 GCF_011100685.1 Canis lupus familiaris | reverse complement strand
GTTCAACTGCTCAGGTACAAGCAGAAAGACAAAAAAAAAAAAAAAAAAGTTTCCAAACAGAGTATGACTTTTACCAAGTTGGACATTTGTGGATATTTGTAAAGGGGATATTATGGTGATGGGCCTTAGATGCTGATCTGTCTAAGGAAGGCAGGTCAGTGTATGGATGGATTGTGAGATTGTGGTGGAGCTACTGAATTGGAGTAGTTTAATATGAAATGTTTAACAATAAAATACTTTCAGACAATCTTACTACTCCATACATGGGGATATAGGCTCACCAAATTGACTTCCGTAGGACATCAGGGACAAAACTATTTATTACTCAAATATCCTTCTTCCTTTCTATTTAGAAGGGTGTCAAAGTACAACTTTGATCAAAATATTTTGAATAGGTTTATCCACATAACCCTATTGTTTTTCCCCATTTAAATGAGATTGTAGGCTCATGAAACATGTCCATTTTCCCCTAATGTTTGGCAAAAGGACACGGATGAGTGTGGGGTGCTTAAAATTTAAACCAGTAATCATTTAGGGCATTTGTTGCAGAGAATGGCCGTCAGTTGAGGTCAAGAGAAAGATGCTTAAATGTTGCTATTCTAGGTCTATTTTTAAAGATTAGCTTTTTGGTCATAATCAGATCTGTATTGAAAAGTAGTAATATTGCTAAAAAATGTTTAATTTGGAACAATTCTCTTCTTCTTCTTCTTCTTTTTTTTTTTTTTTTTTGGTCCATATTCTCTCTCCTTGGAACATTGTTCATGGTCTAATTGCAGCTCCTTTTGCTTCCAATTGTGTGTTCCCATTCATTTTTTCTATAGTCGGCTTTCAGCTACAT
This sequence comes from Canis lupus familiaris, assembly GCF_011100685.1. Taxonomy (NCBI): domain Eukaryota; kingdom Metazoa; phylum Chordata; class Mammalia; order Carnivora; family Canidae; genus Canis; species Canis lupus. Next base: position 33,453,963 of record NC_049222.1, on the reverse strand, counting down.
GAATAATTGTATCTAATTTCCTGAGTCTTGAAGATGAGTCTCTTAAATTCAGATTATGATGACTAAATGAAATCCTTTGTTTCTTATTTGTTTAGTCTTCCATCCATACCAAATTTTCTACAAATAGTAGCTCTTTTCTTTAAAGCTATTATTCATATATATTCAAGCTCAGTGAGTTCTAGGGCCCAAATGAAATATCATTTTGGAGCTGGGACAGCATTTATGGCAGAACCTGCTTTTATGTAGGAAGACAGGTCATCCTGTATTGCTAATACTATTAATTAAAATGCTATCAGATTTGTAACATTTGAAGGAGACAAATTGAAGGACATTTTTAAATAGTCCCCTAGATTAAGCCTGTTGTTGGCTTAGTCTTCACAAAACCAATCACATGACATATATTTAAAGAAAGAAGATCCAGGAATATGGATTTGGTACATATGTCATCCTACAAAATTACCTTCAAAATGCAAGAGAGAATTGCAGGAAAAAATGCACCAAAATAATTTCAAAAAACAGTTATCTCTCCCAATATCCTAGGCAGTCACTGTAGAGCTTCCTGGCAGCATAAAGCAGCGGGAGCCAGCTAATGAGGCAAGTCATCCGTTATCATTGCTGTGCTTAGCCTGATTTAGTTATCTGAATCAAAATGACAGATTCAGGAGGAAGGCTCCTGGGAACTTGACTGAAAATGTTATGTTGTTGTAACCATGCATTGATCAGTCTAGTGGAGTGCTTCTTAGTCTCCATGCCAACAATAAAAAGAAACAAAAAATAGCAGGTTAAAGGGCACACTTTAGGAAAATGGATATTGGGCAAGATACTCTCTTTATAAACAGGTTGAGTTAAACATTGAAATAAGCTTCATGCCCTGACCAACCTAGGGTTTCTCAACACATAAGAGGTTTTATAAAGTAATTTCAGCTTGTCAGGAACAATTTTCCTCTTTCCCTTTAGGATTACTTATAACTTTAGCTTTTGCAACTATAACCCGTGTTATTGGCAGCCTATTAACTTTATTCCAGTGTGAAAACTGCAGGAATTAACTCTTTCTATCCTTGCCTAATCCTGTGCTGTTCTCCAAAGCCAGAAGTAGACAGCTGTTTTTAAAGTGCTTTTGACATGCTAGGCATGAATTTAAGAGGCTTGATAAAAGAGGTACTAAAAATAAGAAAAAGAAAGAATCAGAATTACCTGAGGGGAATACATGCTGTTGACAAATAGCTCTGTCTGCTAGCCCTCAGTTTGAGAAAGATTTTGATAGTTTTGATCAGTGGGCTAGACATATTTTTCTTGTTACTGGCAAGCTATCAACATTCAGAAAACAGCATAAAGGGCACATTAAAAACCACACATGATGAAGAAAAGATTGTTCTTCCAAAGATAGAATAGTTCATTGCACAAACCTCGTCCAGTCAAAGATATCAGCACTGAAGATGGCTTATAAAAGAGAGGTTTTTTTTGTTGTTGTTGTTGTTTTGGGTTTTTTTTTTTTTTGGGGGGGGGTGGGCAGATGTACATGTTATCATTATAGGACATAAACAGATGTCCTATAGGACCAAGAAGGGAGAAACCCACACACATTCTTCCACTTGATGTGCCTGGTTTATTTTATGCTAAGGAGTGCAAATGTATAAAACATCTTCAACTACTCCCCTGGAGTCATTTAAGTTGATATGGGCATCACATTAGGATTTAACAATTTTCTAAACTGATCCGATTTAATGCTTTTTAAAAACTTAGTTTTCTTGGTCTTTCAAGCAGACTCTCTACATCTCCAAAACAAAGTGCCCAGCTGTATAAATGAATGAAATAAGGATCTGCAGGAAGCCAAAATCCTAATTTTAACCACATGCTGGAAAAATAAAAAAAAAGGGAGAATTTATCTGTTTCATCCAAGTTTTTTTCTTCTCCCTTAAATGGGAACTGTGCCTTTGTAGGTGGCTTTTCTCTGGATTGTTGATTGAATATTTAGTCTAGGCTGAGCAAAATTACAAGGATAAGCAGGAAGTAGTACATATATTAACACATCCTTCCAGGAAACCTTTTGCAGTGGATCCTTGTGTGCCTTGATTTCCCCATGTCTAGTCATAATGTAGAAGGCTCCCAGCCATCCTCTTCAAGTCCTTAAAAGTCTTCAGGCTTTGGGTAAATACCAGGGCAATGAGAATGGTCTGCTCAAAGCCTGAGGTGGGACAAGATGAGCCTGTGGAAGTTATATCTTGTATTCTGCTCCTGAGCTGCCAACACTGTCCACATCCTCTGGAAAAGGTCTTATGTATCCTTTGTCAGGCAGACCAGGAAGACATGAGAAGTCTTAACATGCTACTGTGTGATTATTAGCCTTTTAGAGGATTAAAGAACTGTTAGTCCTGTTCATCTCCTATCATGCTTGTGATGTTTTCTTCATTCATTATTTTCTTAATTTTCCACAGCATACTTATTGTTTACTTTCCTGACACTACCTTATTTAGGTTTCTTTATCAAATTCCCTGCTTTCTCCTGAAATTCACTGTGACTTGAGGGCTTTCTGAAAATTACTTCACAATATACAATAATGAGTCAAATAAAGATATTATATCTGATTTCAATTAGATACTTATCAAAACAAAATCAGAGCAAGGTTCAAACAGAAGTACATAAGCTGTGAGGGCAGCTCATTGTCCTTGGAACATGTCACAAGATGCAGTGAGCTTGTCCTTCTGCTAGGAAACATCCAGTCCCGGGTCCAGAAGAAGCAGCGTCCGAGCTGTAGTGAGCCAACTAGCAATTGGGGAAGGAAGAAGTATAATGCAGTGTGCCCCAAAGTTCATGGTAGTCTTCATAGGAATTCTCAAATCTCACAGTTGATTGAATAGTGAAATTTTAAATTTAGACCTTTTCATGTTTTTGGTCTTGGCAAGAGAAAGAGGCCTTTGAACCTCAGCAATTCCTTTTTTTTTTTTTTTTTTTTTTTTTTTTTAGCAATTCCTTTTATAATATTTCCATCAGATCATTTATAAGGGAGCACCATGTTTCCCTACTCCCTAACACTATCTTTACTTCTCTCATTCTGTTTTCTACATAAATAATCTACACTATCTACATAAACAATAGCAAAAACAAGTTTTCTCTTCTTTTTCATGAAAAATTAATAGGTTTATTCATTTTGGAGTTTATATTCAATGATGAGTTAAAGACCAAGCTGAAAAGTTGTTATAATGTACACATACGCATTTTGATAAAAGTATAGCTGAAATTTCCATATATATCAGCCGTTCACCAAAACAACTCAAACCTTCTGTAGTTACAATTTCATGCAGGGAATTTTTATAGAACCACCTGGTCTCTGCTGGACCAAGACAGCTATGCAGGCTTCATTATTTTAGGTTCCCTATAGATTCGTGTTCTTTGTGATAGCAAATTAAAACCATCACACATTACCATCACTGCATTTCATCTGCTGTGTATTTAAACTAACCTAACCTTGACACTAATGATCTAAACACTGTACAGAGAGCACACCACCCAAAACACAAAATAAATATATAAGATATGCTGGTCAAGTGAAAGCTGAATGGATGTTTACTTTTTAGAGTTATTCTGTGGAAAAACAGAGCTATCGAAAGCCCAGGGAAAAACATTTGGATATTCAAACATGAACAAGTTAGTTAAAGGACTTCTTATTTATAAAACATAGCAAAAACCAAAAGAAACTAAAAACAAACAAAATAAATGAGGAGCCAGCTTGATCTATAAAGAAGAAGAGAAGCATATTTCCTGCCAAATAAGAAACCTCCAATAGGATATGTGCCAACTGTTAAAAGAAAACACTCCAACTCTGGAGAATAGCTGTCCAGAGTTTCTTTGTCCTCTAAACCTTCCTTCCTTCTTTTCTTCCCTTTTCTTTTTCTTCTTTCTTTCTTTCTTTCTTTCTTTCTTTCTTTCTTTCTTTCGTCCTTTTTTCTTTCTTTCTTCTTTCTCTTTACTTCCTTTCTGCCTTCCCTCCTTTCTACCTCCTTCCCTCTCCCCTTCCCTCCTCTCCCTCTTCCTTCCTTCCCTCACTGCCTCTCTTCCTTCCTTCATTTCTCCCTGGTGCCTCTCTTCCTTCCTTCATCTCTTCCTGGTTTTCTCTCCCTCTCATTCCCACTCTGCCTCTCTTTTTTCTTTCTTACTTTTTGTTAGAGACAGTCAATTCTCCATTCGGTTATATCATTAACCACCCTAGATGAAGGGAAAACACAAATCCAATGAAGAATTGATATGTTCTACTCCAGTTTGGCGATTCTGGATTTTCAAATATGATAGTAACTGAAAGAAGTATACATTCCATCTGAATATTTCATTCTCGAGACTTTGAAATAAATCACAGTAGCCTAGTGTCACACTCCCAGTGCCAAATTGTAAAACAATACAGAGCAATTTCCCAGGTGTTTCCACCTCCCTGACTCAAGTTCAGATGGTTTTAGCCATATTTTCAACAGATAAGGCATTGGTTAGGGAGGAATGGGACAAAACTATATGAGATAGGGTAACAGAATTATGACAATAAGAATACTACAGGCACATGTTACTTTTAAAGAAAAAAAAGCCACCTTCTTAATTTCTTGGGTGGAGATTAATCATATAGTTTAATCTGAAACAAATACTAAAAAAAGTCATTAAGATTTTCCAGAGACTTAGAGTGGCCACTATTTATCAAGTTTTTGTAGCAGTCCTAAGAAGGAAGAGAACTAACTTCATCTATTCAGTGTCCTTTTCCCCTGGAAGAAAAAAAAAACAAAGTCCTCAATGAAGCAAAATATGATTATAATCTACTTTTATAGATTCACAGATGTAATTTAAACTACTTAGACATTTTATATAGCCACAATCTCAAAGGATATACAATGATTGCGTTATTCATGTGAAAATTTTGCACTTAGTAATCTTTATTTTTTTCTTTCTTGTTGATTATATGGGAATATAGAACCCTTCCCTCAGAGCAACATAAAAAAACTAATGTAACAGCAAAGACTTATTGAATTAAACAGGAACATGGCTATTTGGTCTTCCTCATCTATGATACTGCATGGGGATAGTTGAGATCTATATTCAAAGTCTGAATCTATATTCTCTTACCTTCCCCATATGCTAAAAACAGCTGATATTCTTTCTGAAGAATGTGTTTAGTTGCTACTTAGATCAACATATAAATATGTATATGATTACTTAAATATACTGCTGATTTGGCACTCCTTTCTATATGCTAGGCCCCCTTGTTAAAAAAAAAGAAACATTTGTTTTTCTTAAATTGCTCCCATGCTTGTTAACTTCTCAGATTTAATATAAGAATTCATGTCTTGTATTCAGTATTCTAAGAGGAGAACAGAAAAACGTCCTGACAGATTATTTTTCCTTGGAGGATTTTGGTTTAAGCCTTTATGCAAAAAGAATACTAGATTAGTGATAACTGAGAAGCAAAGAACATTTTTTTTTCTGGTCTCTGAGCAGTGAAAATGACACATGATAGTGTGTCATGTTATGTAGACTCCTTAAGTCCCAGCTGAATTTCAAAGACTTGAAGCCAGCAGTATATTGCTTTTTCTACTGCATAAATGTCATTTTAAGTATTCAAACTTGATGGTCCTCTCTGAGAAACACCATTTTAAAGCTTTCTTTCATACTTATGGGTGAAAGAACTAAAATGCAGCAAAGAGACAAAAAACAATTTGAGGGAAATGAAGACCCCAAATTATACTGCTGCAATATAATACATATTTAATATAAATATGTATATATTATATATTTATATAACTACTATATAAATTTATTTATTCAGCCTTAGCCCCAAATATGAAAGTCATTGATTGTCTACTATGGAAATGTTATCTAGTGATTTATGATAAGTCAATCTCATATAATAAGCTTAGCAGCTAGTTTTCATTTTCTACAATGAAGGTGACCACTTGTTAGTGGCTAGTGAAGCACTGAGTTAAGAAGACTTTTAAGGCATATCAGTGCATCAAGAAAATGATTTCAGAGAACAATTTCCTTTCTGCCTGCCTGTTAGATTATTATTCTTTTTTAATACTGTTTGTTTTGTTTGCATTAAGCAAGTGGCAGTTAATTTTTATATAGAATTGGCTAGGTAGAGTGCCCAGTTGTCTGGTCAAATACTTAGATGTTGCTATAAAAATATTTTTTAAGTGTAATTAACATTTACAATCAATAACCTTTGAGTAAAGCCCATATTCTCCATTATGTGCATGGTGTTCATCTGGTCAATTGAATTCCTTGAGAACAAAGACAGCTTTCTGGAGGAAGAAGCAATTTTGCCTCAAGATAGAAACATAGAAATTCTAGCTAAGTTACCCATGTGCTGGCCTGTCCTGCAGATAAATTTCAGACCAAAGACGGCAACGTCGTCTGAAATTAGGCAACGCCAGGTCACCTAATTTTCTAGTCTGTCAGCCTACCCTTGTAAATTTCAGACTTGCAAATCTCCAAAATTAGAGCCAATTCCCTAAAATCTACCCCCTCTCGTATGTATATGTTTTCAAGACATGGGAATATATATATATGTGTGTGTATATGTGCATATATATGTACATAAATATATATACATATTTACTTATATGTATATAAATATATATTAATATTCATTTTAGTATGTAACATAACTTTAACCATAAGAACTATGACTAAATATACAGTTATATGTATAAGATATATGTGTGTATGTGTATATATATATAATATGTGTGTATATATAATATAACATATTATATATATATATATAATATAACATATATACAATATGTTCGTTCTGTTTTTCTGGAAAGCTTTGCTCTGAATATTATAGACTTCTTCCATGACCTTGTCATAATATCAACTAAACCTAAACCCTTCAGTGATATTCTTCCTGAACTAAAATCACATTCCTAAAATTAGGACTGCTAATCAGACTGCTACCTATTTCTTGATATTTAGTTTCTCATGATCCCAGCCTTCATCTTATTATCTAACATTATTGATATTACTAGTAGTACTAGTACTAATAGTACTAACATTCCACATCATATCAGTCAATCAATCAGCTATTTTAATCATCCTATCAGCCAGGAAGTGATTGATATTTATTGGATATTATTTACTTGGCAGTCTAATATAAGGATAGCAAGGGAAATCAGAAACAATATGATTCTTAAAAAACGTAAGAGTTTAAGACTATTAAGAGTTTTCTATTTCTGAAAATTTTGCAGACTAGACCAGAAAAATCCCGTTATAAAATTACTGAAATGCTACGTATTTTTTTTCATAGATAGCTAAACTGAGATTAAAGAAAATCTCCAAGGCTATAAAAAAGAAAGAACTAAAAATTTGAACTGTTAGTAGATGTTGCCAACCAGTATAAATAACTAAGAGACTTGGGAATTAAGGGTTACACATGCAGGAGAAAAAAGCCTTTGGCAAGTTTGAGAAGATAGTTGTATTTGAAACCTTCATATGAACATCCAGGATATGTGGATAGTGACACTTTCAGTGAACGGCTGAATTAAACAAAATCTACTCATTAGGAACAGGAGGTGGGAAGAAAGACTTTCTTTCTTGGCCTTGTTCCGGGTGCTAAGAAAAAGAAAGTATTTTCCAGCCATTGTAAATATTCTTATTAAGGTTTGGGTTCTCAGAGGTACTGGCACCCATAATTGAGAAAATAACCTAAGAAGGTTGTTTTTCCTGACAATATCTAATGGATATGTATGGAAACAAATATAAAAGTATTGGTGAAGAGATGAAATCTAGAACCCACCGTATTTCTAAAGATGAAGTCCTCAGGAATACATAGTGTCAATTAATACAAACATTAATCAGAGAAAGCAACATTAATCAGAGTTTGAAGCATAATTATTCATGACAAACAGATGAAATTATCAGATAAAGACTAAATGAAAACATTTTATATGATAAAAATAAAAGTTAAAAGCAATTGCAAGTTTTTGCAAAAGTGCTATCAAATATTCAGTTATGTAAAAATAACTTAAAAGATCTTTAAGAAATGACAAAAACAGTGTATTCATTGAAACTAAAACTTAAAGTGGTTCTAGCAGAAAAATAAACATAAGGGAAGATAGAATAAGTGAATAAGAAGTTAGAGCTGAAAAAATGCAAACATTGAGGAAAAGTAAATGTAAGAAAAATAGAAGGCGTAATAGACATTGGGTAAAGAAAATAATAATGATACTCTATATAATAGAAGTTTCAGACTGAGAGAATGCAGATACTTAGAAACATTTTTTATAGTGAAAGTAATTGGGAATTTACTAGAATTAGTTGGATATATGTTCTCTCAGATTTAAGGATGTTGCAAAACTACCAGATTGTTATAGTACAACAAAAGAAATATAGCACTTAAAAAAAAAAGAAACATTGAGGACAAAGAAATAATTGGATTGAGAGTTACTTTCCAATAGCAACAAAGGAAGATATAGCAATAATGCATTCAAAGAGCCAAAGACTAAATTATCATTTGATGATAAGGGCAAAACGACTTTACCTACACACAAATACAAATTTGCAAAATTACTTTGGAAAACAGTTCGGCAGTATCTTTTTTTTTTTTTTTTTTTTTTTTTAATGATAGTCACAGAGAGAGAGAGAGAGAGAGAGAGAGAGAGAGAGAGGCAGAGACACAGGCAGAGGGAGAAGCAGGCTCCATTCATTCACTGGGAGCCCGACGTGGGATTCGATCCTGGTTCTCCAGGATCGCGCCCCGGGCCAAAGGCAGGCGCTAAACCACTGCGCCACCCAGGGATCCCCAGTTCTGCAGTATCTAATAAATCTTATGACAGAAAAATGCCATATCTAACCAAATACTCAACAGAATGTGTTCATGTATGTGGTCCCCAAAGATATGTACCATAATGTTCATAGCTTTAGATTTACAGCCAGTGTTAATTACAAACTGCTTAAAAATTGATGCATTGTGGAATATTACTGTCTTGTGGTATTTTATAGGGGGAATTGATTTTTTCTACCATCCACACCAAGAATTATTCTCAAGTAGATTAACATATGAAAGAATTCAGGAACAAAAGAATATATAGCATATGAATTTGAAAGAATGCAAAATTACTACTGGTTATCTTTGCAGAATTGAGAAATTGTTAGTGTAAGGGGAGAGAACATGACACTCTCAGGTGATGGCAATATTCAGTTTCTTGATCTGGTGATTACACAATTCATTCATTGTGACAAATCATCAGTTTGCTCATTTAGCATCTGTGCACATTTCTGTAAAGTAGAATAATTTCAAAAGTTTCCTGTAGAAAAGGGAAATGATATAAAGAAGCATTCCAGCAACAAGAAGAAAAAAACATTGACAAAATGCTCAGCCTGTCCGGTAAGAAGAAATATATATTTTATTCAATCCTAAACAATGCTTTGTGTCTTTAAAATTTAATAGAAGAGACAATATAGGAGGGCTTGAGAAACATGGTATTTTGTTTGAAGAAGCAGAAGGAAGGAAATGATGCAAATTTATTTTTTCAACAAAAAGTTATTAAGCACTCAGGTAACAAGTCCTCTTCTTTTAGTAGAGTCAATAATAAATGCTCTCAAACCAATCAATTCTACCTCTGTACCTATCACTCACTCGAGATGATTTACAGAGAACATATGTCACATATATTCTTTTTGTTTTATTTATTTTAAGCATTATTTATACACAGTGTTTTATATATCTAGTTTCAGGTGTATAATATTATAATTCAACTATATACATAGAGTTTTAGATGCACAATATTATGGCTCAACAATTCTATACATTTCTCAGTGGTCATCAAATTAAGTGAAGTCATCACTTCATTCTTGATCCCTTTTATCTATTTCACCCAGGTCCTCACCCACTTCCCCTCTGGCAAACACAATTTTGTTCTCTGAATTGAAGAGCCTGTCTTTGGGGACAGCTGGGTGGCTTAATGGTTAAGCATCTGCCTTTGGCTCAGGGCGTGATCCCAAGGGCGTCATTACAAATAGCAAGATTTCATTATTTTTTATGGCTGCATAATATCCCATATTCTTCTTCTTTATCTATTCATCTGTTGATGGACACTTGAATTGTTTCCATATCTTGGCTTGTAAATATTGTAAATAATGCTGCAATAAACATAAGGATGAATATATCTTTTTGGACTTTATCTTTTTTTAAATAAATCAAACTGTGATATGTGATGTGGTATAGCTCAGGAACTTGAGTTATAACATCATTCTAGTCACATCAGTAGTCAAAAACATTGGAAACTTAAAAAATATATAAATGGAATATATATGGTATATATGGAATATATATATATGGTATACACACACACACACACACACACACATCTTCTTTATCCACTTATATTCTTTTAATAATTATCCCAGTGTTATACATGTAAACTCAGTTATTCACACAGAGCTCTAAAGTAGAATTATTACCATCTTAAAATCACTGTTAAATGAAATTTAAAATTCATGCTGGGTTTCAATGACATTAAATATAGAGGATGAGAAAGAAAAATGTGATGTTTAGAATTATATGGCAAGATAATAGTTTGAGAAAATGGGCCAATGCTCTTGCTTTACTTTTGAGCAGTGGTTCTCAAATTTCAGTAGGCATCAGGATCACTGAAAGGCTTGTTAAGCTACAACTTGAAGGAACTCTCACACTAGACCTACATTTCTGATTTATTTTTTTCTAGAGTGGGGCCCAAAATTGTATATTTCTAATAAGTTTACAGATATTGCTGATGCTGCTGGTCCAGAGACCATACTTTGAAGGATATATATTTGTAGAGTGATGAACAGATTTGAGGATTTGTTACATAATATACAGCCTTTCGCTTTATCTAGAAAGCCCACACATTTCTTTCTATTATCCACTCAAGTAATCTCTATTCACATCAAAAGAACCTTCTCTGAGAAGCAGGTCAAGAAGAACCTCCCAGTCTTATTTATATGCCTTCTCTCCTCCCTTTGAATAAGTCCTGTCTTGTTGAAAAATCTCTCTTCCTTTTCTTTGATGATTTAATGCTCTCTTAATTTATTTCTTGCCAGTCCTTTAAATCTCTTTTGGCTCTGCAGTCCCATGAATCCTTGCTTCTTTCCTAGAGATTTTGTTTTTACTCTACAAAAGTTTTTAGAAGCTCAAATCCTTTCCCATGGTTGCAATTAGATTTATATACAAATGAATTCAAAATCTGCATTTCCATCCCAATTTCTCTTCCGAGCCCTAGACTAGTGAAGTGACTGCTTTTGAGAGATAAGTGTTTAAATACCCATAAACGCTTTAACCTGAACATGTTGAAAATGGACTTCCCATCTCTAACAACCCTCCAAACTCCCACACCTTCACACAGACACCAGGCATCAGTCCATGTTCTCTGGCCCTAATGAACATCATCATACCTGTGATTCCTATTTTCCTTCATTTTATGGTCAATCACTTCATTTTGATTAACTTAACATTTAAGGAGATTTCGAGTCCATCTATTCTGTTTCATCCTCACTGGCAGTTTTCTAGTCTGCCCCATGATCTCTATTTTTTCCCCTATCATTTCTTTCAAAGAAACTTCATATTTTACTCCTGTCTACTTTTCTATTAATCCATTCTTCATAATGTAGACAGGGAGACCTCTAATAAACTTGAATATAATCATGTTTATCATCTGGTAAAATCTTCTGTATTAAATATGAATCTTGCTTACAAGTAACAGAAGCCTACTTGATGGATTTTAAAGACTACACTGTTTTTTAAGACTTGCAGATATAGTGCTCCCATGCCCCTGGAACTTTTAGGAACAACTTGGTGTTCAGAAATCACATGTAGTACACCCACCACCAGTAGCCTTTGCTCCTCTATGTGCTGCATTGTCTTACTAAATGCCAGACAGAACCTACTCATCCCCAGGTCCTGGGGTTTTAATCTTCTCAACTGTATGGAAGCACCTCATGTCTAGTGTCAGATTTCCAAAGGGATGCCAAAAACCTTTTCTAATGCATCTATCTAAATGCGGCTCCTTCTGTTACTCTTGCTGATAGAATCTATTTTTCTTGATAGAATTCATCGTGATTTTTACGTTTTTAATTTTTAAATTTTAGAATATATAATTCACTTCTAGACAGTGAATTTCTTACAGCTAAGAACTGCAATTTTTTGGTTCATCAAAAATCACAAGAATAGTGGTAAAGGAATACAAACCCAGATACATCAAATTTAAAGTTGAAAACACTAAAGATAAAATATTTTAAAATTAAAAAAAAGAGAGTAACAGAAACAGCTCCTACAAAAGAACAAGAAACTGACAATAGAATAATCAATGGCAAATGCTAAGAAAAAGAACTGTCATCCCAGCAATGTAATCTCAGCTAAAATATTACTCACCAAGGAAAGCATAATAGACATTTTTCAGGCAAACAGAAAATTTACCATCATTAAAGACATCTAAAAATATATGTCAGGAAGAAGAGAAAGGTCTATAGTCACAAGTCTGAAATACTAGAAGGGATACTGTTATTTTTTAAACTGGTAAATTTGTGGTTATATAAAAACCATACCAATTGTATAATATGATAGGAATAATCTTTGAATTTCAATTATTTTCAACAATGAAATACTGTATTTGTCATTCTGATTCAGATAGTTTTAATGGAGTTGACTGGGGAAAAGGGCAAGTCAGACTTCCCCTCTATCACTCTAGACATTTTTATATGAAATAAGAATAAGATAATTTGTAAAGTAACCACTAAGTTAATAGAAATTGATCTTATAACAAATAGAGGGATAAAAGATGTAACAAGAGAATCCTAAAGAAAAAAAAAAAACTGAAGGAAACCAGCAGTAAGCAAGAGACACGGGGAGGGCTAATGGCAGAAATGTGGGAGAGATAACATAAATAGGATGAAACAAATCCAAATAATTTTGCCAGCATGTCCCTAAAATATGTCTTCAATAGAGACAAAAACAAGAGCATAATTAGAGAATTTCACATAAAGGGGTTTTATGTAATTTCTCTTGTCAAGTATCAAGCAGATCAACTATCAATTCATGTAACTGCATATGCATAGTTCCTGCCTCCTTTTCTCAAACACACACACACACACACACACACACACACACACAGAGGACAATACACAATTCTTTTTTGGTACCAAGTACCAAGTGCCAAGTACATTCAAGAAAACTGATCATATTCTAGGCTGTAAAACAAGTTATAACACATTTTAAAGAATTGGTGGCATACATACCATGTTTACTGACCCCAGCACTATTAAATATAACAAATAAGAAACAGATAAAGGCAACTTGTACATTTTAAATTTTAATACAATACACATATAATTTATTTCTGATTCAAGTCATAATGGAAATAAAAAATATGTTTTGAATTGAGAGATAAAAGTACTATAAACAAAATGTATGCTATTAGCTGTAGATATATTTACAAATAGATAAATAGCCTTCATTAGAAAGGAAGAATGGTTAAAAATAAATGAGCTAGTATCCAAGTTAAATCCCCAAATAAAGAAATAAGTAAGAGTTAACTCAGAAATAATACAAAAGGAAGGAAATAAGAGCAGAAATTAATGAAACAAAAGATATATTAAAGAAAATTAAAACATCAAAATTTGGTTCGGTAGGAATAAAAGTATTATTGAAAAACTTCTAATATATATAATCAATTGAAAAATGCAAGACAGAAGATAAATGTTGGAGAATTTTTAAAAGTTTAAAGCATATCTTTATCAAAGGAAAAGATAGAAATATAATATTGTGATTATTATGTGTCAGTATGTTATAAAGTTAGGTGAAATGAAACAGCTTTCAGAACATGTAAATTACCAAAATGTACTCTCTAAGAGCAGAATATCTTAATTGAACTATTTCTATGAAAGAGATTGATTCTCCAGTTTAAAATTTCCCTGTGGGTCCTCCTGGGTGGCTCAGTTGGTTGAACATCAGACTCTTGGTTTCAGCTCAGGTTATAATCTCAGGGTCATGATTTCAAATTCTCTCTCTCCCCCTCTTCCTCATGCTTGCACATGCTCTCTCTCAAATAAATAAATCTTAAAAAAAAATCCCTATTAAAAAAAAAAGCTCTTAGATCATCTTAATTTGCAAAATGCAAATTATATAAAATTTTCAAGAAGCAAGTATTTTCAGTCTTATATAAAACAAAGTAAACACTCTCCAACTTATATTCTGTTATTAACATAACCTTGGCACCTAAATCAGACAAGGACACTCATAAATATAGATGAAAATATTTAACCAATTTAACCAACTTATTTCAGATAAGCAAGGTTTATTTAACACTATAAAATTTGCTCATGACCATGATGTTAATTACAAATATGAAAATATTAAAAATGGAGTTAAAAGACAAATACTAAACTAGACAGTGTTGTAAAGAATTCACTGATTTATATTATTTATATAATTTCATAAATAAAAAATAAAAGAAAAAACAATAGAAAATACCTCAAAATACATAGAAAGAACTTTGACAAAAAGAATGTCTCATAAATTCATATAGAGATGTCTAAATATAGTATTATTTAGGGAAATTCAAAATAAAGTAAAATACTATTCCATATCTGCCACATTTGCAATATTAAAATACATGTCATTTATGAGATTATGGGTGAGGGGAAAAACAAAACAAAACAGAACTCTTTGTATTATCTTTGAAGTTTTTCTGTAAATCGAAAAGTATTCCAAAATTTAAAAAAAATATTTAAAAAATAGTATCTAAAGCAAAGCCTGGTATGCAGAAGCATTTGAAAAAAAAGATAGCTTGAGGCACAACTATGTTTTTAAAAGTTTATTTGAGCATACGTTGGTTGGAATCAGGCAGCCTGAAACCAAAAGTGGCTAGGAGCAAGCATTCCATCCACAGGAGCTACAGGAGAGGCCTTTATAAAGAAGACCATTAACAGAGCAAGGAAATTATTTGATTGCTGTAGTTTAAGCACTTGCCTGATTTGGGAAAGCCTGATTGGCTGTTTGGGACAAATTGCTCTTGGATTAAAGTGCATTGACTCTGGATTAGGTTTTGATTTGCTTACTAGTTTACTGAAGCATCAGAGCCACCTTAGACTAATGACCTCCTTGTTTAATTATTTTAACACGTTCAATAAATATTTTGCACGCAGATATGCGATAGTGAGGAAGTGGCACATCCAACATTCACTAATACAAGTCTATGTGTAGTATAACTTGGTGCAATCATTCCTTAAAAAAAAAAAAAAAATCACCTAACAAAGTTAAACATGTACACACTTTAATGATATTACAATTTCAATGTATGTGTATCTTGAAATTGTATGCACACATATTTATGTGCATACACATATGCCTTGAATTTTATATTTGTGTATATACTTTGAATATATAATATACATGATATATAGTTATATTTTATATTTGAAAAATATTAATATAATATCAATCTTATATTGTTTTTATAAGCATAGGATCTATTAATAATTTTTGGTACATTCAAATTACATATTATATTGCCATTGGATAATGAACTCCAGGTGAATGCAGAAATATGTTTCTTCATGCATAAATACTCTGACATTGCTTTTGTGAAAAACAAATCAAAGATATGTCCATTATGAAAACATTATTACATTATTATCATAATATTTTTGAAACAGACAAAATGTACAGTGCCCTAAATGGGAATACATTTGAAGTTGTTAAACTTATATTTAAAAACATGGAAATAATTATTTCAGGATATTGGTCATCTACGGGTGGAGAGTTGGTGTTATACTATATAGAGAGGCACAAAATGAGATTTAAAATGTTTGGCAATGTCCTATTTCTTAAGTTGTATGGTGAACACAGGGCATGAGTATTTATTTTTATATAATATGTGTGCATTAATAATTATGTATGATATTTTTCACAATTAAGGTTGTCATATTTAGCAATGAGTAATGTTTTAGTTTAAGTATGCAACATGCAGTATTTGGGATATACTTGTATGAAAAAATTGTATTGGTTATCTGAAATTCAAATTTAACTGAGCATTTTGTATTTTACTTGATAATCTTATTCACAATAACTATTATGTAAAAATCAACTAACTGCAGTATAGGGATCTTGTATCTGGCAACCTGAAAACTCTTGCATTATTTCTGTTAGCTTTCGTTGTCAACTCATTTGATTCACTTTTATATTCCTTGCAGATTTATATCATGAATTCATGTGTCCTTTTCCCGAATTTATGCTTCTTATTTATTCTTTTTAATGCATTTATTATTTCAACAAGTACAGAATTAATAGTAATGCTACTTTGGACCAATTTTCTTGTTCTATACTTGAATGGGATTAATTAATTAATATTTAAACAGTAGGATAATGCTAGCTTAATGTGTGGTGATAAAGGAAAGAAAGCTGGAATTAAATGGCCTGAGTCAAAATCCCAGGTGATCCCATATTATAATGACATGAGCCTGGAAGCAACCAACGCATTTTGAAAAATCCTCTAGGTTATATACTGGTCAACCCGTCAGAGATTCTGGCTTGAAGCTTAGTCAATTTCAAAAGGGAAAGTAAATAATATGGGAGTTGTGGATTTGAATAATTTTAAATTCAAAGGAAAGTTTATATATATATATATATATATATATATATATATATATATATATATAATCTGTGGTTCAGTTGGTCTTTTCTTTTTCTGTGACTGTAACAACTGTAAATAAATCACCGTAACTAGATCCTCATTTGTTTTGTTCTCTATTCATGCATTGTCCCAAGGACTGGTACATACTTACATAGATGAGGGAAATCCGGCTTACGGCTTGTTTCTTGACTTGAGATGGTTGTGGTTCCAATAGCCAGCAGTTCTGACAACTGAACCAACTGAACCAGCTCTGTCTGTTACTTTTGGCCACTAAGGAGGCAAGTCCTAGCCATGGATAGGAATGTGCTGTTTGTATATAATGCATTATTCTTGTAATAGACAGCTGGCTTTAATTTACTTCATTTAAAATTGTATTTGCATTGAAGCTTATAAATAAGATTAATTTGGAGTTTCCTTTTCTGTTCTTATTTGGTTTAGTATCAGTGTTTTGGAAAAATATATAATTATTTATATTATTTTCCCAGAAGGTACTATGCTATGCAATAGTATAAAATTTGAAAATGCTCTCTTCTTTTAGAGGAAAGGTAAAAGGAAGTTCATGTTAGCATGTTTATCCAATATGAAGAGCTTTAAACTGTTCAGTATTGTTGGTCATTTCTGACTTCGGTTATTTAAAGTTGAATAAACACATAATAGACATACACACCCCATACTTCTTTTCAATTATTATGTGCAGTTGTCATTTTAAATTTGGTATTCTGCTACACTAGGGATATATTAGTAATTCAGAAGCTCCATGAAAATAAACTCTGTAACTACCCTGAGACAAACTTATTTGGAGTTAGCTGTTATTTCTTGGTATTTTCCTCTCTGTGTTATCCAGATTTCAGTGGACCACTAAGCATTTGAGAAGTCAGGTTTTTCTATTTATTGTTTTATTGAAACCAAAAGAAAAAAATTTGACTTATGGACTATATTCAGACTGAATTTTTAGAAAGAAATCTTCAAAAGATTTTATTTAAACTGAATGTATTTTCCTTTTTCTACTCCCTCCCCCATTTTTCTTTCCAAACCCATTCCCCAAAATTCTAAGACCTCATTTAAGAAAGTTGAAATAGAATATGCCTGGGGTAGTGAAAACCTTTGAAAGCTTCTAAATAAAGAAACAAACCTTCTGGACTTGAAAAACAAGAGAATGTTTAAATTCTTTCTCTCACGTACATGACCCTATGAAAGGTTCCCTTTGGAGAAAATAGCAGGATTTGAAAGCTGGAAAAAAAAAAAAAAAAGACATTGTGCCCTAAGGGTCAGTAACTTTATTCCATGGATAGAATGTTTCAATTTAATGGGGATTCATTGGCTAAGGGCCTTGTCAATTGATAGTCAGCAGGGCAGCTTGGTGTTCAGTGGCAAATCCTTGGAGGGGCAAAAAAAAAAAAAAAAAAAAAAAACAACTCTAAAGAATCATAAACATATGGAATAATTAGATCAGGGTTCGCTTAAATGTATTTATTTTCAACTTAGCACAGTCTCCAATTCATACAAATATCAACATATATTCTTTTAATTTTTATCATTATGTATTTAATTCTATCCCAACACTCACTTTAATTTTCCACCTAAATCATGAATTGTTTTCACCTTCTAAGTCACTTTTTTTACTTTGCTACTCTATTTTGGCCAAAATATTATTTCTTTAAGGCTTGCTGTAATTTCCCTCCTTCTCCTTCTTATGTTTTGCCATGTGTGTTTTATATGCTCATTTTCTACAACTTAGGTACATGTTGGAAAGCCTTTAATTGGCTGATTTAAATTTCATGGCAAAGCTAGATCTTCTAAACTATCAAGTTTTACTTTCTAGTTTAAATTATGCAAGGTAATGATATAGAGCATAATTTTAGTAAGGACCGATCTATTTTATGATTGGCCTAAAACCATATTTGTTTTTTATTTAAAATATTTCAGAAGCTGTTAGAGCACTTTTTAAATGTTTCTTAAACTACACATTACTTACACAGATCTAAAAATTATGTTATCCCATTTCTATATCATTTAGGACTTCAGTGACAAAAATAATAAAAGGGTTTATTGGCTTATTTTCTCCCTGAATTCCTTCACAGAAAAAAAAAATAGAGAACTACCATCCCTTTTGATATTTCACTTCCTTTCATATGGAGTACCAATAAAGAAATTCATAAAGGCTTATATAAATAATTATCAAGTCATATAACCAGCATGTTTTAGGTAGCCTCGCAATTTTTGTATTTTTAAAAGGTTTAAAAATGATGTTTCTAGTAGCTTCTATGTTACTTCATTTGATTCACTTTTGTTTTCCAAGTAGATACTGGAAAGTGATTTACAATGCATATGCAATTATCTGAAGTTTTGGCATTAGAGGATGCCATAACAGTAGGATAGAATGCAATTATTTTCAGTCACAATTCATTTATAAATCTCTGCAATTTGATGTAATAGACAGCAGTTGAATATTTTTAAAATGTTTTTAAAAAATCAATGTTAAAAGTATCCATTTATAAATGAATCTAGAAGATGGCAGAATGAGAAAGGAGACTCTCCAAAGGAGACACCAACTCAATAATAACACATGAACCAGTTCTCTTTTTGAGAAATGCAGAAACCAGTGAAGAGGCTCCTATAGCACAGGAAGGCATGAAATTGTAGCATCTAAGCCACTAGGAAAATCTATGGCACTTAGTGGCCATAGCCCCTCCCTCCAGCAAAGCACAGTACAGCACAATTGAGGAAACCCCCATCTCCTGGCTTCTTCATAGAGATGGAAAGACAAAATTGAAACGTATGCCCTATGTTCAGACTTCTCAAGGGACTGCCTAAGAGACTTATTTCTGTCATGCCCGAATCTAAATGTTGATAGGAGAGGGTGGTAGGTTGAGGGGGGACAATGAGAACCAAGGCCATGCTTTGAACTAGCACATACTCACCATAGACCCTCCCTCAAGCTCAGCATATAGCAAATGGGAGAATGTCCCCCGTTCTCCCGGTTTATCCCTGGGGAAGGAAAGCTGGAGCATGTGTTCAAAATATAGATAACTAGTTCCTCTCTGACCTCACCTCTTTGGTTTTAAAGGTTATAGACGTTCTGTAAGATAACCAAGAGTATCTGGCTGAGGATATGGTTTGTTTTTCTTCTGCACAGAAATCATCCCCCTCTTGGTAATAAACTGTAGGCTGTATCTGTATCTATAATCATGACATTCTTTCAGTTACTACAACGTGGTTTTTTTGACCATTTTTAAATAAATGTAAACATTTGTTACATTTTATTTTATTTTTTTTTCTCCCCAGTAATTTTTTTTCTCCCCAGTATTTTCAGTGAACATTTCCAGCCCACAATGTAGCATACTGTCTTAAAGTACAAATCCAAGGAAGGTAATACCTTTCCCAAGTTACAAAACTTTGGCAAATTAATATAGTACTTTTTAATACAATAAAACCTTTTTTTTGTTGATTATGGATAAAAGATATAGATAACTATACCTCAAAGACATTGCAGGTTTAGTGCAATAAAAGCTAATATCACAATAAAACAAATTAAATTAAGTTGTTGGTTTCCCAATCCATATGAAAATCATGTTTACACTAAACTGCAGTCTGTTAAGTGTGTAATAGCATGAAGTCTAAAAAATGTACATACTTTAAATAAAAATACTTCAATGCTAAAAATTGCTAACCATCATCTGAGCTTTCAGCCAGTCATAATCTTTTTGTCAATATGGAGTCTTGCCGACTTATCAGAGTAGTGGTTATTGAAGGTTAGGGTGGCTGTGTCAACTTCTTAAATAAGACAGCAACGAATTTTGCCACATTGACTCTTTCACGAACAATTTCTTTGTAGTATGTGATAATGTTTGATAGCATTTTACCCATAGGAGAACTTCTTTCAAAACTGGGACTAATCCTCTCAAGCTTTGCTATGCTTTATCAACTAAGCTTATATAGTATTCCAAATGTTTACCACATCCTCACCAGGAGTAGATTCCATCTCAGGAAATCACTTTATTTTCTCATCCATAAGAAACATCTCATCTGTTCAAGTTTTGTCATGAAATTGTAGCAATGCAGTCACATCTTCAGACTTCACTTCTAGTTCTAGTTCTCCTACTGTTCTCACCACATCTGCAGTTATTTCCTCCACTGCAGTCCTGAACCCCCCACAGTCATCCATGAAGTTTGGAATCAACCTCTTTCAAACTCCTGTGAATATTGATATTTTTACCCCTACCCATGAATCACAAATGTTCTCAATGGCATCTAGAATGGTGAATTCTTTCCAGAAGGTTTTCAATTGATTTTGCCCAAATCCACCAGAGAATCACTATATATGGCAGATATATTTTAAAAAATGAATTTTTTCAATAATAAGACTTGAAAGTAAAAATTCTGGGGAATCCCTGGGTGGCTTAGCAGTTTGGTGCCTGCCTTCGGTATGGGGCGTGATCCTGGAGTCCCGAGATTGAGTCCCATATCCGGCTCCCTGCGTGGAGCCTGCATCTCCCTCTGCCTATGTCTCAGCCTCTCTCTCTTTCTCTCTCTGTGTCTCTCATGAATAAATAAATAAATTTAATCTTAAAAGAAAGTAAAAATTCCTTCTTGATCTATGGACTACAGAATAGATGTCATGTTAGCAGGCATGAAAAAAACATTAATCTAATTGTACATTTCCATAAGATCTCTTGGTTGACCAAGTGCATTGTCAATAAGCCGTAATGTTTTGAAAGAAATCTATTTTTCTGAGCAGTAGGTCTCAATAGTGGGTTTTATCATATTGTTTGTACTACTCATATACCATATTCAAAAATCAACTGTCAATCAATCAAACACTTAAACATAAGACCTGAAGCTATAAAACTCTTAGAAGAAGACATAGAGAATGAGCTTCATGACATTAGTCTTGGCATGCTTTCCTGGAGAATGACACCAAAAGCACAGGCACTAAAACATATCCTAACCAATGGGACTACATCAAACTAAAAAGCTTCAGCATAGCAAAATAAATCATCAATGCAGTGAAGAGGAAATCTAAGAAATGGTAGAAAATATTTTCAAATTATTTATCTGAGGGCAGCCCGGGTGGTTCATTGGTTTAGTGCCATCTTCAGCCCAGGGCCTGATCCTGGAGACTCAGGGATCGAGTCCCACCTCAGGCTCCCTGCATGGAGCCTGCTTCTCCCTCTGCCTGTGTCTCTGCCTCTCCCTCTCCCTCTCTCTCTCTCTCATGAATAAATAAATAAATAAATAAATAAATAAATAAATAAATAAATAAATAAAATCTTAAAAAAATATTTATCTGATAAGGAGTTAATATATAAGGAACTCCTATGACTCATTAGCAAACCCCAAATAACCCAATTTAAACATGGGCAAAAGACTTGAACACTTCGTAGAAAAAACGTAATATACTACCTCACAATTCTAGTGACTATATGTCCAAACCCAAGTTGGCTGGGCTGTACTTCCTCTGAAGCCAGTTGGGGAGTGACCCGTCCTTGCTTCTTCCTAGCTTCTGGCAATTTGTTGGCAATTTTTGCAGTTTCTTGGCTTGTAGATGCAGCACTCCAGTCATATGGCCATCTTCTGTCTGTGTGCCCGCCTGTCTCTGTGTCCAAATTCCTTTTTCCTGAGGACACCAGTCATACTGGATTAGGGCCCTTACCATTGATCTGATTTTTACATTACAGTGTTTTTCAACATGAGTTTGTCCCCTCTGCTACAAAGACTTAATGATTTTGGTAAAGAATTCTCAGATCCCCTTACCAATCAACCAAAACTCAACCAATTGTTAATATCTGAAGTTCTCAAAGTATCTGTATTTTATTTTCTAATATGTCTAGAAAAGGAATTCCCTAAGAATATGGCTTATAATCTTAAGTACAATTATATTTTACTAAGTTTGTTTTTCTTAATATTATCTTCTTCAATGACTGTGGCCTAGAGTTATGATTCTGAAGTTCATTAAACAGTCCCATCCATATTCAGTTATCCATTGCATTCCTGAATTCCTCAGGCTTCATCTTCCATACTGAGGTCTAGTATATCCTATACTTTTTAATTTTGATTTTTCAAAAGTTTAAGATTTAAAATACAAAATCAGAGGATAATCTCCATATTGAAAGCAATGATAAAAGACTATATTGTATTGTTCCCTATTTTCTTTCATAAACATGGTGTTGCATTTCAGTCTTCACCAAAGGCTAGATTTTGCTTTAGGAATATCTTTCACATGGTGTAAAACACAGAAAAAAAACACAGAAAAACAACCACATGTATTTTTCATTTAAATATTTAAATATTGGTTTTTATCCTACTATTTAATTGATAAACTTCCTTGTCCACTCTGTCATAATGCAGTATAACAATATACAGCATAATTTTCTAGTAAAATGTTTTAATAACCTTAATAAATATTGAATCACTAAAATATACATTTTGAAATATTTCAGTTCTATTGTCTGTTTAGCTTTCTTTCAGGTCAAATCATCTATGGTTTAGAGACATAAAGATGATTAATTTTCCATTTGTTTGGGAACAGGCCACCATTTATAAAGCAAACAGACAAGTCACTTCAAACAGAGAGGGCACTCAAAGCAAAGTGGTATACTTCTTCCATTGATACTCCATGACCTTTCAAGATGAAAGGATAATAATAGTCATCCACCCAGAGAAGAAGGAGAAAAGTTTTATGTGCTGTTTACAGGGTTTAGAGGTCACTTGGTTATGCAGAAAACAAAATACAATGGAAACTGCAAAAAACACTAGAAAGAGGATTCATGGCTACATATTTTTCTAAACTTCCCATTCACTACCAGTTTTCATCTTTTAATAAGCCCCTCTGTTCCCCAAACTAAGGCCACATTCTGTTTATTGTGTGGCTGGGGCCCCCCTTAAGTTCAGCTGTCTATCCGTGCCCTCTTTAGAGTGCAAGTAATTGGCCTAAATCAAGAGCCAAATGGCATGTCTAACTCATTCAGCGTTCTGGTGATCATATGACAGAGCTTAGAGAATTTGAGGGAGGTCTCAAACAAAGCAGGATATTATTTTCAGTGGAGTCCTGTGGCTATGTGTACCTCTATTGCAGAGACAATTAGAGCCTTTGTTTCTCCCATGATCCTAAGAGTCAGCTTGACTGTCTCATTGAAAAAACTCAAAGGCGTTCCCATAGCCTTTCCAAAGCATCGAAGACTATATAGAGACCACTCTGTATTCAACTCTCCAAAACATATGTTTAGGAAAAATGAGAGATTTCTCTACTCCACTAGTCAAAATTTATTATATTTCCAAATGAACTATAACTATGATGACAAAATCCTGATTTAAAAGGCAAAAACAACTAAAAAAATCAGTAAATTTACATTTTGTTTTAAACATATTCAAAGTGCAAATTTTGGAATTGTAAGTTCAAATTCTATCTTAGAATTTTATTTGCTCCTTAATATGCCCATTATACTTTTTCTACATTCCTCTACCTGCCCATATTTTGAAAATTAACCTGATTTCAGTGTAAAGACATGTGAAGCTGCTCAAAATATACTTTTCCCCACCCAGAACTATTTGGAACCCTACTATAAGATATAATAGTGAAAACTTAAGGCTACACTTTGTTGTGGCATATATAAACATATTGATATATTTTAAATATATAATATATTTTATTTAGTAAATATCTGAGTTAGAAAGAGACTTGATTATCAACAAATGCAACTAAGTTATTTTATGGGTAAATTTTGACAACTTATTCAAAATCACAATTGAAGGATCCTAGGAATCCAATACTTGGATTCTTAACTTAATGTTCTCACACTACTCTTTTCTCTTGAGCTGCAGAGCACATGGTGCTAATTCAGAGTAGAAATTCCTGTGTTTTCATAAATTTTATGAAGAGATTATGCATGTCTACCAGTTTCGGTGATGTACCACCATGTTCTCAAAACATTAGGAAAACTACTTCAATTGGCACAAAACCATGAATCAGCAGAAAAAGCAAATGTCAGAGCTTCAGTCCCCGTGGCTTTGCTTACATGACCACTTCAGATTGAAACTGCTCAGCACTGTCTTGACACTGGCTTTGGAAATTCATAAGATTATTTATCACATGATGTCTTTCATTTTAAACAGTAACACTTTAATTCCTTAGAGAAATCTGGTAAAAATTGACTACCTTCATAAAATATTCTACAATCAGATTTGAATATTCATTAGTGCATATATTCCATAAACTTGGAGGCAAAATCTATGCCTTACTCAAAGGTTCATGATATCAGATCTCCGGGATAGAAAGTAGAAAAGGGAGATCAGGCTTTTATACTGTAGATCCCTGCTAACCCAGAGCTATTTTGATTAAATGGCAGCCCAATGTAATATATTCCTAAATGTAAAATCTAGAATATTTCGAAGAGTTTTTTCAAATGCCTTGATTAAAGTTTCTTAACAATACCCTTCTTAGGCTGCTTTTTATTTTATTTTATTTTATTTATTTATTTATTTTTTTGTAAAACGAAGGACCGAACTAAATCATTTCTAAGGATTAGTCCATCCACCTGATAAAACATTATAATTTTATTAAAAATTTAAAGATATGTAAAATTACCAACAGTTGTTAAAACTGCTTTGGTTTGTTCTCAAAACATTTCTTGTAAATGTTAGAAAGTGTTACAGGTCTTTTATCATGGTCTGATCATACAGTTTTGAATTCTCTAGATCCCAGACTAAGACTTTTCTCTGTGACCACGTTTATGCAATACATTTCCAAAAATTAAAGACCCTGCACTTCAAAATCCATATGCTTCATCATTCTGAAACTTTACAGAGATAACACTTTTTTTAAGATATCTAAAATTATCACGTATTTAAGATAAGAGATATAAACATTAATTATATATATAAGAAGTTGCCAACCATGACCTAAAGGCTAAACCCAGCCTATCATATATTTTTTTAAATAAACTGTGTTGGAGTGAAATAACACTTACTTATTCACATTCTGTCTATTTTTGCTTTTAAGCTACAATATCAGAGTTAAGTATTTGCACCAGAAACTCTGTGACCTGCAAAGTTTGAAATATTTACTATCTGGCTAACTTTATGGAAAAGGATTGCTGACCTTTACCATATATTATAAACATAGGAAATAAAAAACATTAAATTCAGGTTAGTATTAGAAAATAATGTAAAAATTATCTGAGTGTTAACATCCGTTAGAAAGTCCAGATTTGCATATAAAGGAATTAATAGTAGTTAACATAGTTGGAATTAAGTTTTAAGGGACTTTTTCGAAGTTGTGCTTACATAACAAGGACATCTACTTGGAATTAATGCTACTGAAGATTACTAAAGGGATGCCTGAGTGGCTCAGCGGTTGAGCATCTGCCTTTGGCTCAGGGCGTGATCCTGGAGTCCTGGGATCGAGTCCCACATCAGGCTCCCTGCGTGGAGCCTGCTTCTCCCTCTGCCTATGTCTCTGCCTCTCTCTCCATGTCTCTCATGAATAAATAAAACCTTAAAAAAAAAAAAAGATTACTAAAATGTATCGTGTTTTACTTAAAATATATTAAACAGTTTATATTGTTTATCACTGATCATGTTTTTTTCAACAAATGTATTATAACAGTTTTAGGTTTACAGAATTATTGTGAAGAGACTCAGAGAGTTCCTACATACCCCAAACCCAGTTTTCTCTATTTTTACTGTCTTACCTTAAAATGGTATATTTGTCATTTAATACAATACATTTAATGAACCAGTATTGATACATGATTATTAACTAAAATGCTTACTTTATTTAGATTTCTTTAGTTTTTACTCAAGTACCCTGTTTTGATGACCTTGACAGTTTTGTGAGTCACTGGCCAGGTATTGCAGAGAATGTTCTTACATTGGGATTCGTTTGATGTTTTCTTTATAATCTAACTAGGCAAATGTGGTTTTAAGGGGAAGACCACAGGGGCAGAAGTGTCAGTCTCTTCACATCATATCAATGAATCCTACTATCAACATGACATAACTGTTATTGTTAATATTGATCACCTGGCTTGAAATAGTGTTTGTCAGATTCCTCTACTAAAATATTATTCTTTTGCTCTCTTTCTTCTTCCAGTCGAAGAAGTAATTATGCAATGCCTATACATAAGGAATATGGGATTATGCTTCATCCCCTTTACAGTGGAGGATCTACATAAATCATTTGGTATTCCTCTACATGGAATATTTGACTATTTTCCCCATTTGTTTATTTACTTAGTCATCTACTTGTATAAGTATAGACTCACTGATATTTGTTTTGGAATTTAGTTTGTAACCCAACACTACTTTTTTTACATTTTTACATACTTTGACTACTTTGACATCCCCCCCCTCATTGTATGTATATATGTATGTATGTATGTATTATGTGTTTGTGTCTGTGCTGAGAATTTTCTTTCTCATATACTATAAGATGCTCGAGGTTCATCTTGTATATTCCCTTCCCCATTCCTGGAATCAACCATTCTCAAAATACACCCATGTGCCCCTAGTCAATATCTTTAGTAAGCTAAACATGAATTTATACTGATGTCTCTAACTCTAATCTATTACTACAAGGATCATAATTCCTTACACCATCTACTCTGTCAATTCCTTCTCAAAAATGAGAAACTGGATCCTTCTATTTTTTTTATTCTTATTTTTATTGGAGTTCAATTTGCCAACATATAGCATAACACCCAGTGCTCATCCTGCCAAGTGCCCCCGTCATTGCCCATCACCCAGTCACCCCAACCCACTGCCCACTTCCCCTTCCACTACCCCGTGCTCATTTCCCAGAGTTAGGTGTTTCTCATGTTTTGTCACCCTCACTGATATTTTCACTCACTTTCTCTCCTTTCCCTTTATTCCCTTTCACTATTTTTTATATTCCCCAAATGAATGAGACCATATAATGTTTGTCCTTTTCTGATTGACTTATTTCACTCAGCATAATACCCTCCAGGTCCCTCAACATCGAAGCAAATAGTGGGTATTTGTCGTTTCTAATGGCTGAGGAATATTCCATTGTATACATAGACCACATCTTCTTTATCCATTCATCTTTCGAAGGACACCGAAGCTCCTTCCACAGTTTGGCTATTGTGGACATTGCTGCTAGAAACATTGCAGTTCAGGTGTCCCGGCTTCTCACTGCATCTGTATCTTTGGGGTAAATCCCCAACAGTGCAATTGCTGGGTCGTAGGGCAGATCTATTTTTAACTCTTTGAGGAACCTCCACACGGTCTTCCAGAGTGGCTGCACCAGTTCACATTCCCACCAACAGTGCAAGAGGGTTCCCTTTCTCCACAGCCTCTCCAACATTTGTGGTTTCCTGTCTTGTTAATTTTCCCCATTCTCAGTTGTGTGAAGTGGTATCTCGTTGTGGTTTTGATTTGTATTTCCCTGATGGCAAGTGATGCGGAGCATTTTCTCATGTGCTTGTTGGCCATGTCTATGTCTTCCTCTATGAAATCTCTGTTCATGTATTTTGCCCATTACATGATTGAATTGTTTGTTTCTTTGCTGTTGAGTTTAATAAGTTCTTTATAGATCTTGAATACTAGCCCTTTATCTTATATGTCATTTGCAAATATCTTCTCCCATTCTGTAGGTTGTCTTTTAGTTTTGATGACTGTTTCTTTGGCTGTGTAGAAGCTTTTTATCTTGATGAAGTCCCAATAATTCATTTTTGCTTTTGTTTTTCTTGCCTTCATGGATGTATCTTGCAAGAAGTTGCTGTGGCCAAGTTCAAAAAGGGTGTTGCCTGTCTTCTCCTCTAGGATTTTGATGGAATCTTGTCTCACATTTAGATCTTTCAATCATTTTGAGTTTATCTTTGTGTATGGTGTAAGAGAATGGTCTAGTTTCATTCTTCTGCATGTGGATGTCCAATTTTCCCAGCACCATTTATTGAAGAGACTTTTTCCATGGATCCTTCTGTTTGCCATCTATTTGTTTAATTGTTCAATTCCAGTACATATGTGTGCTGTTTTCAGAAATGTAAATTCCACCCTTATGAAAGAAACTTCACCAGTAAGAACATAGCTCTTAAACTCTGTTAAAGTATATTAAAGAATAATGTATATGGGGCACTTGGTAGGTCCAGTCAGTTAAGGGTCCAACCGTTGATTTTGGCCTAGGTCATAATCTACTGTGTCAGGCTCTACACTCAGTATGCAGTCTTCTTAAGGATTCTCTCTCTTCCTCTGCCCCTCCCCCTACTTTCTCTTTCTCTCTCTCAAAATAAATTAAATCTTAAAAAAAAGGAAGAATAATGCAATATAATAGAGTAGGTTCATTTTTTGTTCTCTTTCAAATGTAAGATCTTTCATTAGCAGGCAAATCTATCATTGTAATAAAGTTTGATACATAAGGAGAAGAAAAGACAAACATGATCATATCAAATTGATGGCCTAAAAATGTTTGACACATTATGCCAGCCATTCCTGTTATGATACTAAGAAGGATAGACATAGAGGGAATATTCATAAGTATTATAGAGCTTAATCATCTGTAACTAAGTCTTCATGGGAAAAATATATAAGGATATCAAAAAATTATGAAATTCTTGAATAGACAGAAGGGATTATTGAGAGTTGTTTTAGCATTGTGTTGGAACTGATATGTTCTTGTCTTGGCTAATTCATTAATATGTAGGGACAGGGGTTAATTTGTAGAATCTGTCACGTACAGAAGCAAATAATTTCTTTCTGGTGGAAGAGATAGTTCTAGTGATGGTTCTTTATGATCCTGCTGGCTATTAACAAGTTTTATATTTTACCTAGCATTATAATCCTAACATTTCTCCATCAACTGCATATATGTGAATGCATTGTAACAACTTAGTGGCCCCTCAATAATTAATAAGTTTAAGAAAATATTTTTGCATGTTAATTTTATATTTGTATGAAATTCTTACTTTTACATTTAAAAAAATTATACTTTAACATTGATTAAACTTACAAATAAGTAAAACATAATATTTTTAAATAATTAGTAACGACAAAAAGACATAAAACAAATAAATAGAAAAAATAGATAAGATTAAATACAACCAACCATAAAACAGAGCCA
The DNA here is from genome assembly GCF_011100685.1 of Canis lupus familiaris. Lineage (NCBI taxonomy): Eukaryota > Metazoa > Chordata > Mammalia > Carnivora > Canidae > Canis > Canis lupus. The sequence goes on along the minus strand of NC_049222.1, from coordinate 33,424,248 downwards.
AAAATAGAAATTAGAGATGATTTGTTTAATATCATCCAATTTCCATTAATTAAATATGTAGTAAAATTATGTACTTCTTAATATGTGATACAAGTCATAGTAGAGATAAAACATAGCTACAAAATAATCACAAAATCTATAAATTCCCACAAATTATTTTTTAAAGATTTATATATTTATTTGAGAGAGAAAGAGAGAAGAGAGAGCACGAGCACTGGGGGGAGGACAGAAGAAGAGGGAGAGAAGCAGACTCCCCGTGAGCAGGGAGCCTGAAATTGTGGAGCTCAATCCCAGGACCATGAGATCATGACCTGAGCCTAAATCAAAAGTCAGATGCTCAACCAAAAGAGCCACCTAAGCACCCCATCTCCTAAATTATTTTTAACAAAAATGTGTAACTAAACTATCTGAAAATTATCTAAAGAAAATACAGAAGTATATAAAGCTAAGGTCAGAAAAGATGAAGAATAGCATCTTGACCTTATAAGAAAGATTTAGTTTGACCATTTAAAAAAAAAAAAAACAAAATTTTATACCAGGCCACTCAATGCCATTTTTTAAAACCTGAAAAGATTATTTTTTTAAAAGTGGTACATAATCTTCCTTTAAAAAATCTTTTAAAACTCGTACAGAGAGTATGTGCCTTGAAAATTCCCTTTAATCCAGTAGTATAACAACTTATTAAACATAAGGAAAAAAACAAAAATAAAAAAAAAGGAAACTAATAGCAAAGATATGGTAAAATGTATCTTTGGGTGAACAGTGGAACAGAAACACAAAACACTGACCAAGAATGAAGCTACAGACTTCCTGGGCCCTGCGAGTCAGAGAGAGGAGGGAAAACCAGATTGAAACAGTGTGGTGCCTGAGTGTCTCCTTTGTCTAAATGTCTGCCCTTGGCTATGGTCAGGATCCCAGGGTCCTAGGATTGAGTCCCAAGTCAGGCTCCCTTCTCAGCAGGGTGTCTGCTTCCTACTCCCCTACCCTGTTCCTGCACTCTTTCTCTCTCAATAAATACATTTTTAAAAATTAAAAAAAAAAAAAAAACACTGAGCCAGGAGAGTTTTAGTTGGGTTACCCTGCTCATAAAAGGGAACCAAACAACAAAAATCCTGCAACCTATTATCAGATGTTCTGCTATTACCAGAAACTCTGGGCCTAAGGTAGCAGGGACAAAGGCATGTCTTTCTGAGAAAAATTAGGATGTCAATGGTCCTGTGTTTAGTTCTATCTTAGCCCTAGTAACCTAGGTGACAGTAATTCATCATCAATCCTAAATTCCTCTTTCTTCCTAGAATCCCAAAACAAGCAGAGAGGGAGGGGATATCCCTCAGGAAATAGGAAATCCCTGAGTAAAAGCAAGAGAAGAAAGCAAGGAATAGGAAAAGAGAGACACATTATACAGTCTTCTGTCTATAAACGAAAATTACAAATGCCCAAAGAAATATAGACTGAGAAAGAGCATCATCAAAATAAATTAATATATATTGTCAAATCTATATTAAGCTAATTGTACAGAAAAACTTGACAAAGAATTTATAAAAAGGAAACTAAGCCTAGATTCAATTTGAAATAATTTAATATGGAACAAAAACATCAGAAAATAACAACCTAAAGTAGATTAAAAAAAAAAAACACCTTTAGAACTCTCAAAATGAAATAATGCAGTCATTTAAAAAGAAAATAGAATATGTGATATTGGATACAAAGACTATGTTAATGAATTCAGAAGATTGGACTAAGAGTAGTTGAGATAGAAAAATACAAAAGACAAAATAGAAAAATAATAGAAAAGATAAGGAAAATAGATTAAAAAATCACATTTGTTTAGGAGTTTAGAAGAAGACATTATACAGAATGGAACAAAAATAATGTTTGATTAAATAATTGTTGAAAATTCTCCAAAGGCAAGAAATTAATAAACACATAGATACAGCATGTTGAATTATCAGTGTAATAAATAAAAATAAATCTACGTTTAGAATGATTACAATGAAGCTATATGACATCAACAATAAAAAGACTATCTTAAAAGATACCACTAAAAACCTATCTTACCTTTAAAGATGTAAATTACCTGTATCATTAGTAATAGTTTAGAGAAATGTTTTCAGATTATTGAAGGAAAGTAACTATGTTGGCAATCAGTAACCAAATATAAAACTTTCATTCAAGAGTAAGGGAAATGTAAAGACATTCTCAGATAAATCTAAGAGAATTTATCACCCAGAGATTAAATACTTAAAGATTAAAGTCTTTAAGATCATTAAAATCACCAAAAACAAAAAAAGACATGCACCGATAAGACTACAAAGTAGAGGGTATGTATTATAAGCAAAATATTGGCACATAATATTTGATAAAACAAATAATTTATTTGGAAATTATTGAGTGTAAAGTTATTTCATAATAATATATGTATATTTTATGAAACTTAAATTTAAATACAAACAATAAAAATAAAGTTAAGCATGCAAAATTTCCTCTAGTGCTGTTTTTTTAATTACTTAAGTGCATAATCAAATTCAGTAACGAATAGAAATTAAATATTTTATTTTATTTTATTTTTATTTTACTGGAGTTCAATTTGCCAACATATAGTATAACATCCAGTACTCATCCCGTCAAGTGCCCGCCTCAGTGCCCATCCCCCGGTCACCCAGCCCCCTGCCCACCTCCCCTTCTGCTTCCTCTTGTTCCTTTCCCAGAGTTAGGAATCTCTCATGTTCTGTCACCCTCACTGACATTTCTCAATCATTTTCTCTCCTTTCACTTTTATTCCCTTTCACTATTTTTTATATTCTCCAAATGCATGAGGCCATATAATGTTTGTCCTTCTCCGATTGGCTCACTTCACTCAGCATAATACCTTCCAGTTCCATCCATGTAGAAGCAAATGGTGGATATTTGTTGTTTCTAATGGCTGAGTAATATTCCATTGTATACATAGACCACATCTTCTTTATCCATTCATCTGTCAATGGACACTGAGGCTTCTTCCACAGTTTGGCTATTGTGGACATTGCTGCTATAAACATCGGGGTGCAGGGGTTCTGGCGTTTCACTACATCTGAATCTTTGGGGTAAATCCCCAGCAGTGCAATTGCTGGGTCATAGGGCAGATCTATTCTTCACTCTTTGAGGAACCTCCACACAGTCTTCCAGACTGGCTGCACCAGTTCACATTCCCACCAACAGTATAAGAGGGTTCCCTTTCTCCACAGCCTCTCCAACATTTGTGTTTTCCTGTCTTGTTAATTTTCCCCATTCTCAGTGGTGTGAAGTGGTATCTCATTGTGGTTTTGATTTGTATTTCCCTGATGGCCAGTGATACGGAGCATTTTCTCATGTGCTTGTTGGCCATGTCTGTGTCTTCTTTGGTGAAATTTCTGTTCATGTATTTTGCCCATTACATGATTGAATTGTTTGTTTCTTTGCTGTTGGGTTTAATAAGTACTTTATAGATCTTGGAAACTAGCCCTTTATCTGATAGGTCATTTGCAAATATCTTCTCCCATTCTGTAGGTTGTCTTTGAGTTGTGTTGATGGTTTCTTTTGCTGTGCAGAAGCTTTTTTATCTGATGAAGTCCCAATAATTCATTTTTGCTTTTGTTTCCCTTACCTTCATAGATGTATCTTGCAAGAAGGTTGCTGTGGCCAAGTTCAAAAAGGGTGTTGCCTGTGTTCTCCTCTAGGGTTTTGATGGACTGTTGTCTCACATTTAGATCTTTCACCCATTTTGAGTTTATCTTTGTGTATGGTGTAAGAGAGTGGTCTAGTTTCATTCTTCTGCATGTGGCTGTCCAATTTTCCCCGCACCATTTGTTGAAGAGACTGTCCTTTATCCAGTGGATACTCTTTCCTGCTTTGTCGAATATTAGTTGACCATAGAGTTGAGGGGCCATTTCTGGGTTCTCTATTCTGTTCCATTGATCTATGTGTCTGTTTTTGTGCCAGTACCACACTGTCTTGATAGTCACAGCTTTGCAGTACAACTTGAAATCCGGCATTGTGATGCCCCGGCTCTGGTTTTCTTTTGCAATATTCCCCTGGCTATTCGGGATCTTTTCTGATTCCACACAGATCTTAAGATGATTTGTTCCAACTCTCTGAAGTAAGTCCATGGTATTTTGATAGGGATTGCATTAAATGTGTAATTGCCCTGGGTAGCATTGACATTTTCACAATATTAATTCTTCCAATCCATGAGCATGGAATATTTTTCTATCTCTTTGTGTCTTCCTCAACTTCCTTCAGAAGTGTTCTGTAGTTGTTAGGGTATAGATCCTTTACCTCCTTGGTTAGGCTTATTCCTAGGTATCTTATGCTTTTGGGTACAATTGTAAATGGGATTGACTCCTTAATTTCTCTTTCTTCAGTTTCATTGTTAGTGTATAGAAATGCCACTGATATCTGGACATTGATTTTGTATCCTGCCACGCTACCAAATTGCTGTATGAGTTCTAGCAATCTTGGGGGTGGAGTCTTTTGGGTTTTCTATGTACAGTATCATGTCATCTGCAAAGAGGGAGAGTTTGACATCTTCTTTGGCAATTTGAATGCCTTTTCTTTCTTTTTGTTGCCTGATTGCTGAGGCTAGGACTTCTAGTACTATGTTGAACAGCAGTGATGAGGGTGCATCACTGTTGTGTTCCTGATCTTAGGGAAAAGGCTCCAATGTTTCCCCATTGAGAAGGATATTTGCTGTGGGCTTTTTGTACATGGCTTTTAAGATGCTGAGGAATGTTCCCTCTATTCCTACACCCTGAAGATTTTTGATCAGGAATGGATGTTGTATTTTGTCAAATGCTTTCTCTGTATCTGTTGAGAGGATCATATGTTTCTTGTTTAATCTCTTGTTGATATGATCTATCACGTTAATTGCTTTATGAGTGTTGAAGCAGCCTTGCCTCCCGGGGATAAATCCCACTTGGTCATGGTGAATAATCTTCTTAATGTCCTGTTGGATCCTATTGGCTAGTATCTTGTTGAAAATTTTTGCATCCATGTTCATCAGGTGTATTGGTCTGTAATTCTCCTTTTTGGTGGGGTCTCTGTCTGGTTTTGGAATTAAGGTGATGCTGGCCTCATAGAACGAATTTGGAAGTACTCCATCTCTTTCTATCTTTCCAAACAGCTCTAGTAGAATAGGTATGGTTTCTTCTTTAAAGGTTTGATAGAATTCCCCTGGGAAGCCATCTGGCCCTGAATTTTTGTGTCTTGGGAGGTTTTTGATGACTGCTTCGATTTCCTCCTTGGTTATCAGCCTGTTCAGGTTTTCTGATTCTTTCTGTTCCCGTTTTGGTAGTTTGTGGTTTTCAGAAATGCGTCCATTTCTTCTAGATTGCTTAATTTATTGGTGCATAGCTGCTTATAATATGTTTTAAAATCGTTTGTATTTCCTTGGTATTGGTTGTGATCTCTCCTTTTTCATTCATGATGTTATTAATTAGAGTCTTTTTTGTTTTTTATAAGGCTGGTAATGGTTTATCTATCTTATTAATTCTTTCAAAGAACCAACTCCTGTTTTTGTTGATCTGTTCCACAGTTTTTCTGGTCTCTATTTCACTCAGTTCTGCTTGAATATTTATTAACTCTCTTCTGTTTGGTATAGGTTTTATATCCTGTTCTTTCTCCAGTTCCTTTAGGTGCAAGATTAGCCTATGTCTTCGAGTTTTTTCCAATTATTGAGGGATGCTTGTATTGCGATGTGTTTCCTTCTCAGGACTGCTTTTGCTGATTCCCAAAGATTTTTTTTTTAATTTAAGATTTTATTTATTTATCATGAGAGACAGAGAGAGAGAGAGAGAGAAGGAGGGAGAGAGAGAGAGAGAGAGGCAGAGTGAGAAGCATCCTCCACATAGGGAGTCCGACATGGGACTCAAGCCTGACAGGGGACTCGATCCTGGGTCTCCAGGATTACACCCTGGGCTGAAGATGGGGCTAAACCAGTGAGCTGCCCAAGCTGCCCAAGTGTCCCAAAGATTGTGAACAGTTGTATCTTCATTCTCATTAGTTTCCATGAATCTTTTAAATTCTTTTCTAATTTCCTGGTTGACCCTTTCATCTTGTATTTAGCAGGATGGTCTTTAACTTCCACGTGTTTGAATTTCTTCCAAATTTCGTCATGTGATTGAGTTCTAGTTTCAAAGCATTATGGTCTGAAAATGTGCAGGGGACAATACCAATCTTTTGGTATCAGTTGAGACCTGATTTGTGACCCAGTATGTGATCTCTTCTGGAGAAAGTTCCATGTACACTTGAGAAGAATGTGAATTCAATTGTGTTTGGAAGTAAAGTTATGTACATATCAGTGACATCCATCTGGTCCAGTGTATCATTTAAAGCTCTTGTTTCTTTGGAGATGTTGTGCTTAGAGTTTCTGTCATTTGTAGAAAGCACCATGTTGAAGTCTCCCAATATTAGTGTATTATTATCTAAGTATGTCTTAACTTTGGTTATTAATTGATTGATATACTTGGCAGCTCCCATATTAGGGGCATAAATATTCATGATTGTCTTATTGGATGGATCCTTTAAGTATGATATAGTGTCTCTCTGCATCTCTTACTACAGTCTTTGGGATAAACTTTAATTTATCTGATATGAGGATGGCTACCCCTGCTTTCTTTTGAGGACCATTTGAATGGTAAATGGTTCTCCAACCTTTCATTTTCAGGCTGTAGGTGTCCTTAGGTCTAAAATGAGTCTCTTGTAGACAGAAAATAGATGAGTCTTGCTTTCTTATAAGTCTGATGGGGTCATTAAGCCCATTCATGTTCAGAGTTACTATTGAAAGATATGACTTTAGTATCATCATAATACCTATTCAGTCCCTGTTGTTGTGGATTATTTCTTTGGACGTCCTCTTTTTTTTTTTTAATTTTATTTTTATTTATTTATTTTTTTTACAGAATCCGGCTTAATATTTCTTGCAGAGCTGGTTTGGTGGTCAAATATTTTTCAGTTTCTGTCTCTCTTGGAAGCTCTTTATCTCTCCTTCTATTCTGAATGAGAGCCTTGTTGGATAGGTTTATTCTTGGCTGCATGTTCTTCTCATTTAGGACCCTGCATATATCCTGCCAGCCCTTTCTGGCCTGCCAGGTGTCTGTGGAGAGGTCTGTTGTTAATCTAATATTTCTCCCCATATAAGTTCGGGATCTCTTGTCTCTTGCTGCTTTAAGGATCTTCTCTTTATCTTTGGAATTTGCAAGTTTCACTATTAGAGGGCAAGGTGTTGAATGGTTTTTATTGTTTTTCGGAGGGGGACCCCTCCATCTCCTGGATCTGAATGCCTCTTTCCCTCGCCAAATTAGGGAAGTTCTCAGCTATGATTTGTTCAAATATGCTTTCTGGTCCTCTGTCCCTCTCAGAGCCCTCTGGAACCCCAATTAAATGTAGATTTTTTCCTTCTGAGGCTGTCATTTATTTACCTTAACCTTTCCTCATGGTATTTTAATTGTTTTTCTCCTTTTTTCCTCAGCTTCCTTCCTTGCCATGATCTTGTCTTCTATGTCACTCACTCTTTCTTCTACCTCATTAACCCTCATTGTTAGGACCTCCAGTTGGATGGCATCTCATTTAATTGATTTTTAATTTTGGCCTGATTAGTTCTAAATTCTGCCATCATAAGTCTCTTGAATCCTTTATGCTTTTTTCCAGAGCCACATTAGCTTTATATTTGTGCTTCTGAATTGGCTTTCTGACATCAAATTGTAATCCAAATTCTCTAACTCTGTGGGAGAGAGTACTTTTCTGATTCTTTTTTCGTGGGGAGTTCTTTCTAGTCATTTTACTCGGAGCAGAGTGGCTAAAAACACGTTGTACTGGAAAAAGGAAGAGAAAAAAAGAAAAAGAAAACAAAAACAAAAATGAGAAACAAGGAGGAGTATCCTCTGGTTCTATATACTATAAATCCCTTGACTTCTCCTGGAGCTTTCCAGTGCTGCTCGGTCAAGAACTTGCTCTTCCCCTGTCCTTCCAGCTGGTCTTCTGGGAGAGGGGCCTGCTGTGCTGTCAGGTGTGTGCACCTGGTTGAGCTGTCCCACCCCCTGCCAGGTGTTGGGCTCAGTGGCAGTTGTTGACCCTGTGAGGCCCCTGTCCCCTGGTGGCCCCGCCCCTCCCAGGTACAGGGTGACACCAGGAGGAACAACCCCACTGGTGGGGGCCAGCTCTCTAGCACTGGAGTCAGCCCCCACAGTAACTACCACAGTCTCCCAGTCTGCACTGACCTGGATGCTCTGGGGGTGGGGGGCGCTGACCTGCACAGCTCGGGGGCGCCTGGCGGCCCGATTGTCCTCACTCTCCTGTGCCCTCCAGGTCTCCGCTGGAGGGGAGCCCAGGATCCTGGGTTGCGTCCCCCATGCCCTGGGATCCCGGGCCTGCACCGCTGGAATCACGCTCCTGAAGGCAGCAGGGCGTAGCCCCCTCCCCGCGGAGCCGCCCCCTGAGCTTCTCCCCGAGGCCCCCCTGGGCGCACTCCCGCCCTTTACCAGGCTCGGCCGGGGTGTTGCGCGCTCTCCCCCGGGTGTCCCCCTCTGTTAGTGACCCCGGGAGACTGAAGGCCCCACTGCCCCTCCTTCAGTTCTGCCCGAGCTCCCTGGGAGCGCCTTGCCCTCCGGGAAGAATCCGGTGTGGATTTTTAAAGTTCCTTCTTCTCCGGGGCTGTGCTTTCCTGTCCTGGAGGCTCCCGCCGCCCCCCTTGGGCGGGCTCTTGGAGCGGGGGAGCTCCCCTACATGATTCTTTTTTATTCTTATTTTTTCCGTCTTCCTAACTGTTAGAAGTGCAAACTCTTCTCTCTGTAGCGTTCTGGCTGTTCCCTCTTTAAATCTCAGGTGGAATTCGAAGGTTTTCAGGATGATTTGAAAGTTATCTAGGTAAGTTGGTGGGGCCAGGTGACTTGGGGACCCCACCCCTCTGCCATCTTGCCCCACCCTCCTAGAAATTAAATCTTGATCACAAGGAAAATAAAAAGCTGTAAGATATTTAATCCTATGGAATATGGGGATAAAAAAGTGAGAATACAAAATAGAATAATAAATACTATATTCAAAATAATGTAGAAAGATGTTTAAAACATGTCAGTAATAAAATACATTAAATGCATCCATTAAAACGTCGGATAACCATGTTGGTTTTAAAAAATCAGCCCTATGCTACCTCTAAGAGTCATACATGAAATAAAGTGAAAATGAACATAAGAAACATTGGTTGGCAAAAAATTAGTACAAAATGATGGATGCCACATGAAGTAAGGTATCCGTTTCTCATAAAAACAGGTAAGCAAAGACAGAAGCATATTTTACTTCCAATGCATAGACAATATGTATTCTTTTGACTGTATATGAAACTAAGTCCAAAGTAAAAAAAATAAATAAATAAAAATAAAGCTTCAAAAAATCAGTGTCACACAAAATATATTTTATGACAACACCACATTAAATTAAAGAAAAAAAAACAATTCAAATATAGCAAAAAACTACATTGTTTGGAAATTTAAAAAATACACAGCTAAGGACCTCAATATATAAAATCAAAATGAAAATTGTGAAGCTTATGTAAGCCATTTAAGATAACTGAATCTGCTATTAAAAATTTCAAAACAGGGATCCCTGGGTGGCGCAGCGGTTTAGCGCCTGCCTTTGGCCCAGGGCGCGATCCTGGAGACCCGGGATCAAATCCCACATCGGGCTCCCGGTGCATGGAGCCTGCTTCTCCCTCTGCCTGTGTCTCTGCCTCTCTCTCTCTCTCTCTGATGACTATCATAAATAAATAAATAAATAAATAAATAAATAAATAAATAAATTTAAAGCTTTAAAAAAAAAAAATTTCAAAACTTCTTGCTACAAATACTTGCCAGAAATATAAGTGGTCAGGCGTATCTTTCTCAAAAATTCCAGCAATAGGTATTCCCTATTTCTTTCAATCTGATACTGGGAAATAAACAAAGCTATTTGATTCATTTTACAAAGTTAGTGTAACCTTAAACAGTACCTAAAACCTGATAAAGACTTTATAGGAAAATAAAATAAAAAGCCAGCATAACATACAAAGAGATGAAAAATCTGAGATAAAACAAAAGTGCATTGAATAATATATCAGCACCAATTGCAGTTTACTCAGAAATGTGTGGATATTAATCATTTAAAAATCTATTAAAATAATACACTATATTCATAAATTAAAGGAGCATATTCTTATGATCATCTAAAAAGTTGTGATTTCATTCTTGATTAAAATATTTTTAACAATTTAAAGAGAGGAATAAAAAAAATTTCCTTAATCTAATAAAGGACATCTGTCAAATTCGACAGCAAATGAAATAGTAATTATGAGTGTGGAAACATTCTCATAAAATCTGTGAAAATAAGAATATTATGCATACTATGCATGCAGCTCATCATTATGTAATAATTCCTCTACAAGTGAATAAAATATATAAAGAAGCACCAGAAATTAAAGGAAGTATAAAGCCATTTATTTTTTCAGATGACAGAATGGTTCTTAGAAAACTCGAGAGAATATAAATACATACTATTAAAATCGTTGAAAGAGGAACCCTGGGGGGCGCAGCGGTTTAGCGCCTGCCTTTGACCCAGGGCGCGATCCCGGAGTCCCAGGATCAAATCCCACGTCGGGCTCCCGGTGCATGGAGCCTGCTTCTCCCTCTGCCTATGTCTTTGCCTCTCTGTGTGTGACTATCATAAATAAATAAAAATTAAAAAAAATTGTTGAAAGAGTTTAATGGTGTGCCAGAATTTTATAAAGAAAATGAGGGAAAGTGTACTGAAGTACAAAAAAATCCAAATAGAGAGTTGTACTAAATTCACAGATTGGAAGAATGATGACTAAGACACAGTCTTTCAAAGGTAAACTAGAAGTCCAATGTGGTTTTCAAATGCATTGCAACAAAGAGCCAAGTGTAATGGAGACAATTTTGAAGAACAAGAATGTGATAATTTGTTCTCCTTGTGGAAAACTAGTAATTATAGTGTCAGTACAGGGATGGAAGACCAATGGTAAAAAATATGGCACCTGGCATATGAATGACATGGCTTTATAAATCAGTGGAGATGTAAATCATCCTGTTCAAGACACAATGCCTGGTCAACTGGCTAGTCATATGTAAAACAAATAAATTTAGATTTTTACCATGCTTATGTCTTATATTTTTTCACAGAGAGGTTAAAAACATAACTGAAAATTTGGAATAAAATAGGATAATCCATATATGAACCTAGAGTATGAAAATATTTAATATTAATAATTTTGACTGCTATAGATAAATTTGATAAAATATACCAGTTAGCAGTTTTTAATGAAAAAAATTCAGGAGGCTAGAAAATATTTCACTATGTGAAGAAGAGACAGGACAATGAGATGTGCTGTCATTTATACACTATTTGATATGATTTAAAACTGGAAATTTTTGGAAGATATTTAATATCAAGAATAGTGCCTGGGTATGTGGGTGGGTCAATTGGATAAGTATCTGTCTTCCACTCAGGTAATGGTCTCAGGGTCCTGGGATTAAGGCCAGCATCCTGCTCTCTACTCAGCAGGGAGCCTGCACCTCCCTCCCCTTCTGTCCCTCCCCCTTGCTCCTCCTTTGCTCCTTCCTTGCTCCTGAGGTGCTCTCTCTCTCACTCTCTAACAAATAAAATATTTAAAAATAAAAGAATAGAAAGAATAGTGTTTATGGTATATTTATTTATACTTGCTTTCTATGAAGTAACATTTCATTTTTATCTATAATTACCATAACATTTACTTTCCTAATTTGACCATAAAATACCACTTGTAACATATTAATAAAATGGGAAAATTATCCCCTTTTCAACATTAATCTTATTGCTATGTTTGATAACTTGACCTGGAGAATCATATAATTCATCTCTATCATTTTAAATTATATATGAAGTCTTTGTTAGCCTTTTTTATTACTTTTGATGAATTTTAATGTTAATTTTGATATTATTTTTACTATAAATTTGTTTTATTTATTATTGAAGTATAGTTGATAGACAATGTATACAAAGGTACATTAGTTTCAGATGTACAGCATGATTTGGCAATTCTGTATATTACCCAGTGCTTACCACTATAAGTATATTCACCATTTGTCACCAGAAAATGTTATTATAGTTTTATCGACTAAATTTCCCATTCTGTATATTATATTACCATGACTTACTTATTTTACAACTGGAAATTTGTACCTCTTAATCCCTTTCACATATTATTCCCCTTTCCCCAATTTCTGCTCGTCTCTGGCAACCAAATTTGTTTCCTGTATCTATTAATCTGTTTCTGTTTTGTTTGTTGGTTTGTTTTGTTTTTAAAGTTTGATATTAAGTGAAATCATATTGTATTTTTCTTTGTCTGACTTTTTTCACTTAGCATAACATTCTCTATGTCCATAGATTTATCCATGTTGTCTCAAATGGTGAGATTTTATTCTTTTATGGCTGAGTAATATTCCACTGTGTGTGGAGTAAATATCCGATATTTATGCATATATATGCATCTTCCTTATCCATTCATTTCCTGCAGCACGCTTAGGACAATCTGTTTCTTTCTGTACCTTGACTATCGTAAATACTGCTGCAGTGAGCAAGGGTGTATATATCTCTTTGAATGGGTGTTTTCATTTTCTTCCAGTAAATACCCAGAAATGGAGTTGCTGGGTCATATGGTAATCTATTTCTAGGCTATATTCTTGCTTTTGTTATAAGCTCCCATCTCTTAGATTCTGGGGAGAAAAATAACACACTTCCCATCTTTCTAGTATCTTCTTCCTCTATAGTAATAGCTTTGAGGTTTTTTTTTAATTTCAGCATAATTTTTGTCTCACTAGTTTAAAAGTTATGGCTAACAATTTTTGAGGAGCTCTTATAGTCAACATATAAATTAGACTGGCATGTACTTTTCTAGAACCACTCTTTAGAATGTTTGGGTTTGTTATCACCTGGTCTTACTAGCTTTGTGTCTTGCCTCCACTTCCATGCAAAATCAAGATTCCATTTTTTGTTTAGAAACATGTAGCACCTTGCAATATAAGACTGAAAGAAGGGGATTATATGTTTTTAGTAAAAATATAAAAAAGTAAATGAAAAACTATTGACTTAAAATATTTTTACCTAATTGAATTTTTTCCATAATGAAAATGCGTAATTGATCAATAAAAATAAATGTAAGTTGTGTGTTTTGAAATTATTCTATCTTAAATAACTACTTATTCTTTAGGGTGTCACAGGGAAATTCACAAAAAAGAATTTTAAAAAGTTGGCTTTGTGCTCTGAATTATATCTCTAGCCCATCAGCATGTTTTTGTGAAGTATACAGATAAGGAACTGACAATACATTTCAACAAGCTTAATTTTGAATTGAGGGTTCCAAAGAAAGTACATACTCAACCTATTTGATTATGCTTATTTCTAAGAAAACTCAAATTATATACTTTTTTGAAAAGTAATTAATTTCAAAATAGAAACTTAAAAAGAAGTAATTAAAGTTTAAACAAGTCCTTAAATACCTAAAGCAGACCTCCTAAACACAGCTTTTATTTAAGGAAATATAGATATTATAATTGCCAATTTATTCTGTACCAAAATGATAATTATATCTGATATTGGTGTTGACAGAGTTAAGAATAAGTGACCTGTACTTATTAAGTAATGAGATTTCTACAGCTCAGTTGGTTCTATTTCTGAAAATAGCTATGAGTCTACTCACTTGTCTAATAATATATCAAAAATTATTTTCTCTGATGTGTGAGACTACATAGATATTTCTATAGAAAGCATTCTTTGTACATTTTATACAATGTACAATATCTAATTAACAAATAAAACTTCATAGTTGCACTTGAACAATTCCAAATTAGTTATTATTTTTGTTATCACAGGCTTCCATCTTAGGAACTCATCTAGACAATCTTAATGTTTTGTTTTTCCTTTTTTCCCCCCCCTTCATGCTACTGAAAAAACTGTGGATAGATAGTTAACATGGAATGCTCTCTTTACTACTAAGTCTCATTATAGTTTCAGAAAATATTAGATTCTCTCATAAACTTAATTGCATGATTCTCAAAAGTTAAAACATGTATATGTATGGATGTGTGAATTTATCCACAGATACATGTATATGTAGTTTCTCTTTTTTCAAGAATCTATTTACTGCTTATTCTACTGATAAGTAATTCTATATCTATAAACCTTTATATGCTTCTTAGTATCTTAATCCCAATGATACATAGGTAAGGGATATTTCAGTGCTATTTTTTTTAAAGATTTATTTATTTATCAGGGAGAGAGACAGGAATTGAATGGAAGGAATAGAGGAAGAGAATCTCAAGCAGACTCCCTGCTGAGGGCAGAGCTGCACTCTGGGCTCCATTCCACTACCCATGGGTTTATAACATAAGCCGAAACCAGAGGCAGACTCTCAACAAACCAACTCACCCAAGGACCGCTTTCAGTGCTAATTGTAATGTATGGTGATAAATCTGATTTCAGTAGTTCATATAAATATGGGGACTTTCTTTGACTAGCTTGTAATCTTTGTATCTTGCAACAAATACAGCAATGTGAGAAATACAAGTAAATTTCACAGCTTGTATAGATTTATTGGATGCGAATTCATATATTTGTTATCTGTTGATATACAATACTTAAAGAAAAGAAAAAAATAGAGAATGAGAGAGACAGAGAGGAAGAAAAGAAAATGAAAAGAAAGCTTCAGCTTCTTAAAAGCCATATAGTTATGTGATTGTTAATGGTGTATCAAATTTTAATTATTGAATTATGTGTCTATCCATTAGCAGCAATACAATTTTCATCTGAAATAATTAATAAAGAGTATTCCATATAAACCCTCCAACATTTTACCATATATCATTGTTATGGAAAAATAAAATAAGCGATAATTTGCCCTATATCTATATATATGAGTGTATGTATATGTACCTATAGTCACTGTGCAATATAGTAATCATTTCAAAGTACAATATCTAAAACTAAGAATCATGGCAGTAGCACTTATTAAGGACATATGAAGGGTTGTTTTTGGTCATCATGACCTGTTTTCTTTGCTGCTAGTAATCAGATAAATGCTGTCACATGGCGAGAAACATTAAACAAATGGTCTGGGGTAAGGTTACATACATTTGTGCAGTAACCTCCTGTCTAAGTGAATAGCTAATTGGACACCTATGTGAAACCCTATTGAAAAGTGGCAGTTCCATTAAGCTCTAAGTCAATAAAAACAACATGAGCCTAATTTGTTTTTATAACCACACAAAAGGAAATTATAGAAACATTTAAAATCTGCAGGAATTCCTCATAGGATATAAATATGCTTACTTGTCTCTCCTTTTTGTTTCTCAAGCTGTAGTCTATGTTCTTCACAGAGGCTTATTAATATTCAGGATTGGTATTTTTGCAAGGTGAGAGTTAAAGCAAAATATTTGGAAAGCTTAATTCCCAATCTAGTGGCTGCTGACCATAGAGACTCTTCTTTTCAGAATTTCAGTCATAAATCTTTCATTCGCTGCATATTGCTAAGGGCATAGGACCCAACAGAAGACACCCAAGGGTGGAGGGAGCTCAACAGTGTCTAATGCTCTGATACACTTTTCCTCCTAACTCTGTCCACTTTATTTCCAAACTAGGAATCTTTGAAAATGGAGATAAATGGAAGGTTACTTAAAATGCTCAAATATAAAAAGGATGCTGCTATTATTTCAATTTGGATATTCTGTGGTAAGCAAAATAATTTATTTTAAAAGAAGGAATATTATGCAATAGTTAACTGCAAGGACTCTTAAGCCAGTCTCCAGGGTTGAAATTTGGCACGAGAGAAACCCTTTTTACATCTGTAAATTGAGGAAATAATATCTGCCTCTTGGGATTGTCTTCAGAATTAAATGAATTCATTTATGTAGGGTGCTTAAAACAGCACCTGGGTATTATAACCATCATTTAATAGTGTGCTATTTATTATTTTCTGAATTAGTTAAATAAGCCCTCCTATTATAACCTGTAGGTTCAATAGTTTGTTAGTTGTATGGGCAATGTTTTGTCTAATATGAATACTTTAGGCTAAGATAGAGAATGTATGAGCATTCTATGAGTCATGTATAAAAAAAAATCTAAAGATGCAGTATAATGCTGTCATGTCTTCTTGTCTTATTGCAACTAAAGCAAATATTGAGTATGTATCTGGAAATTGATTAGAAATTGCAGGGACTTAAAATATCAGACATGATCCTTGCCTTGAAAGAGCTTACAATGAGACTCCTGGGTGGCTCAGTGGTTAACCATTCACTTTCGGCTCAGGGCATAATCATGGAGTCACAGGATCCAGTCCCACATATGGCTCCCTACATGGAGCCTGTTTCTCCCTCTGCCTGTGTCTCTGCCTCTCTCTGTGTGTCTAAATAAGTAAATAAGTAAATAAGTAAGTAAGTAAATAAATAAATAAATAAATAAATAAGCAAATCTTTTAAAAAAAAAGGAAAAAAGGGCTTATAAAAGGATGGAGGAAAAGGCTACTAAACAAGAGAATGTAAATCAAGTTCAGAAAAGTGAAAATGGTTTACAAGGGGCTAAAGGTATTCTGTGGCAATAGAGAGAGGAGAGATGAATTCTAGTTTAATATTTAGAACAGAGATTTTCCATTCCCTGAGTATTAAGCCCTCTGCTTGTTTGGACCATGATGCATGATCAATGGCTGCTACATTTCATAATGCTTTAAAAATCCAGAGACAGCATAACACTATATATTTGTAAGTTCCATAAGTTAATTCATCTAGTAAGCATTTGTAAATAAATAATATCTGTAGCTTATCTACAGAGCACAAAGCAAACTAAAAATGAGCACAGTGCAAATGTACTACACTGTATTAGATGTATAATATGTATTATCATTTGTGTATGTATGATGTATAATATATAGAAGATGAATAGGTGTATAATTTGTATTATTTGATACAAGTCATACAAATAGCACATACACAAACAGGCATACAGAGAAGTTACTCTCCATTTGTTTAAAATCTTGTCTTCTGATGAAGTTTCTGTCATAAATAAAAGCAAGTGAAACCAGTGATAGCAAGTTAAGTAAAATGAAAAAAGGCTAGAATAATAATTGCTAATACTACTACAAAAACATGCATAAATTAAAATGTTTATTGCTGTGGTCTTACTTTAATTAAATCATCAATGGCTCCTACATTCAATAACTGATAGAGAATATGTTGCTTCTTCTCCATGAAAAACAAGAAGAGATTTATTTTTGAGTAAGGAAAGAATTCTCAGTTGTTTTATGTACCTTAGCAGTATTATAATGATTTAAATGTCCTTGTCTTCCTGCTTTTCCACAAGGTAAGAGATACATCAGCAAGTAGGAGTAAATGGGGAAAAAATCTTATACAAAAATAGCTACTTGAAGTGCTAAGGGAGCAATCAAACACCTGCCTGATTGAGTGGGAAGCAAATGGGCCTTTCCCACTAGGGTTACAGAGAAGTGAGTACGAGCAAGAGAGACCTGGAATAAAGTGACTATACAGAAGGTTGGTAGACAAAAAAGGGGAGGGTGGAATTCTGAAGTTCCAAGGGAACTCATGCAAGAAAATACTCCTTTAAGTACCATAAAGGTAGAGAGCTAGTCTTCAGACAGGAAAACCAGCGGATGAATACCAAGGTGTAAGCAGGCGAATCAAGAATTTTGAAGGTCAGAATTAATATGAGTGACACTAATGAAGAGAAGGCACCAATCTCAGTTTTTCTCTCGGGGCAGAATCTATTTTTTCACCTAGGTTTTATACTTTGTGATATTTGCCAATAGGTAAAAGCTTGAAAGTGCGTGTTTGCATGCCAGAGGGAAAAACGAATACCCAGGAAACACAGCATAAGCTTCCAAATTTAATGGCATGGAGCCACATTTTTTCATCTGTTTTAAGTTAGGACGAAAATAAATAAATAAAAAGATAAATGTTGTAAAAAAAAAAGTCTTAGGTATAATTTAGCGAGTAGCTCTAGTGCAGATTAATGGAAATTCTGAAATAACAAGTGTGACTGAGAAAGATCTATTTCACTGAAGCCTGAGCAGAAAAATGATGTGCTTTATTACTTTGAACAGTGAATAATAATTGTAATAATTCAAACGAGTTGGATAAAGTTATCAAACCATTGTCTTTTAGCTCAAATCTATTCTTGGGACTATATGATGTTGGGGCTGGCACTCTGAACATTGGATTTCTCCTTTCCCTCTTGTCTACCTGCCCATCAGAGATTGGAAGGCAAGGTGAGGGAAGGGGGTGAACTCTGTTCTGTTTGTGTTCAACACTTGTCAGCAAGTACTTCTCCCCCGTCCCTTCCCCCACCACCCCTGGCAGCATTCAGTTCTAGTGTTAGGGCTAGAAAACATGCAGAACTTTTCTCACCAAACATCCTGTGAAATGAGGCAGTTCTCTGTTCTCAGACACCTGGACCTCAACCTTATGGGAACCTGTTTTCATGTTCTGGTTCTTAAAAAAGCCCCAGTTTCTGGGATATTTATTCCCCATAGAGGGTCCACTATCCCTGCAGCCTTACTCTGTGTTATCTCAGGACTCTAAATGAATTTTTGGTCTTCTTACACTCGTTTAACCAGGTCTTTATTAAACCCCCTCTGTTAAATTAACTAGTGGAGTTATTTCTGCTTACATGTGGGGAAAAAATAGATAAATGGCATTTTACAAATCAAAAAGAAAAAAAACACCCTTAGAGTCAAGAACCCAATATAACAAAAAGTAGAAGCTACAGAGGGCAAAGTTAGTAATGTGCCATATTTTCAAATAATGAAGATTTTACATTTAGAGTATTAGCGAAAACTATTTATTTTTTCATATTCCTTGTTTGTGCTTAATCAGTGGAATGGCATTTCTACATTGAGGAAAGCCAAATGTCCAAGCCTGTTAAAGGTTTTCAAGATTCATTTATTTTGGTTATTACATGTCCAAGCTGCAAGCTCATTTCTCAAATAAGAAGACTCAATAGATGTCAGTGTTGAGGGGATTTAAAATTCATCCCCAAATTTATGACTCTCACTTCAAGGATGAAAGATGATTTCTGAAGCCAAAATAACAGAAGAAAAAATACTTGTTTAGGAAAGAATCAGATCAGAGTAAAAGCTCACATTCTTCATAATACTGACCCCCACAGAATAAATAAAATCAGGCATCACTAGGAATTTTCTAATTTGCATTAATTATTCTATTTGAACAAGGTGCATAATTTTTATAGTTCTAATTGTAATTGATTTTCATACTATCCTTCATTGTGCTTAATAAATGTTGTTATTCGCTTTTAAAGTAAATTTTCCCCATTACTAAAATGTTCAGCTGTGTGCCTATTTTATCTAAAGAACAGAAAATTGTTACCACATGCCCATATTTGTTTTGTTTTTAATACAGTTTATCTGAGTCATTTAAAGAGTACAGTGATTAGGGAACATAGTCAAGGTCATTCATTCTTAAGACAGTCAAAATATTGGAGTTAGAATTACTGCTTTTATTTGAGAAAGACAAGAATCAACATTATCTATAGCATATTAATAGTCATATGCATACTTAAAATGAATCTAGATCCCTATTTAGTTAGATTCCCACTCATCCATGATTTTGCTTTCTGCAGTTTCAGATACCCATGATCTGGAAGAAGATGATTCTCCTTCTGATGTATGTAGTCAGAAGGTCTACAGCAGCCTAACATCACGATACCTGCACCATTCATCTCATGTCATCCCATCACATAGGAGTTTTATCATCTCACATCACCACAAGAAGAGATACCATAAGATATTGAGAGAGAGAGAGAGAGAGAGAGAGAGAGGGCACATTCACATAATTTTTATTATAGTGTATTGTTATGATTTTCTGTTTTATAGATAGTTGTTAATCTACTGTGCCTAATTTATAAATTAAACATTATCATAGGTATGTATATGTAGGAAAAACATACAAAGATACAGAGTTCAGTACTATCCACAGTTTCAGCCATCCACTGGAGGTTTTGGAATGTATGTCCAGTATATAAGGGAGGAGTACTGTATTTCTTAAGCATACCTTTAAATTATTTTTGTGGGGTGGCCCTTGACAGTTCATCATTTGAAACTAATGTCATCATTTTACCAACGAAACATCTAACACTTCTATGATACTTAGCTCTGTGAACTTGTACCTACTATCCCTCGCAGTTGAAAGTGGAATTAATTTTAATATCCATTATAAAGTTTTTCCTCAGAGCTCATGAGATATAAAGGGCAGATTTTTCTATCAATCCCATCTTTCAATTTTGTACATTTCTACTATGATTATGATTATAGAATCTTCTACAAAGAATAAAATAATATTAAACCTTCCTAATGAAATTTGAAAAATTAACAATGTCATAAAAACCCTCACTGCAGGCACAGTATTTGTTTTTCCCAATTATTCTTACATGCTTTTCACCATAGCCTAATCCTAAAACATATTTTTAGTAAAATGTATTTTTTCTACTATGAACTTAAGTTAAAAAATGCATTTAATAAGACTAATTAAATACATCAAAATGTTAGTGACAACTTTTCTTTCTTGTTGATATTTTTGGCCTTTTCTCTTTCCTGTTTTCCATGTTCTCTATAATAAATATGCATTACTGTTATTATCATGAAAATTCAATTAGTTAAAATGAATCTATCTCATCACTATAATGCTCAACTTGAATAATTGAATAAACTTGAATAATCTTCTGTTCCTTTCTATTTTAAGCTTATTATTATTATTTTTTTCTCCTTAGAAAAGTTATATTCTACTAATCTCTCACTTGGTGGCCTCTGAGATACAGATGATGAGTGAATACAACATGTCAGGATTTTATGAGGGTGATTGCCTGTCCAAAAGAAAAATAGGATAGATAGTGGCAGTGAAGGCTGAGACAGCTCTCAGACCTCAAAGCAAATCCAGCCCCAAGAGAAGGAACAGAGAGAAAAGGTTGGGTGTAAACATCCTAGAATGCTGAGCACTCTACAAAAGATTTAGAAAAGCCACCAGGAATCCCTTAAACAAGGGAAGACAAGGCAGACAAAGGCTTCATGTTTCTTCCACGTACAGGTACATTTAATATCCCTTCCACACTGAGTCATTGGTGAAGATAGCCTATGGGAGATTTGTATTCTGCAAAAACATTGGTATGGATATAAAAATACAGCAGCTTTGTTCATTTTATATTCTGTAGTGAGTCTGAAGTTGTCATTATCATGGTCACCATATGCCCAACATAGTTCCTTTCTCTAAATCTAGGTCATTTTTAACTCAGATTTGGCTGACCCTTTCTATAGGTCTTTATTATGATTTTTTTTTTCCTGCTGGTGTAAATGGCCTACATTCTTTGTTTTATTCAAATAAAAATTTTATTTTTTTGTTTTATTCAATAAAAATTTGGCCTTGTAGGCCAAATTCCAGATCCTTTGCCTTGTATTTTCACCTGATATAATGGCTAACATTGTTCATCATATAAAATGCAACATAATATTAATTGCAGTTTTGTGCTATAATAATATAATATATATTATAATATAATATATATATAATATATTATAATTATATATTATATTATTATAATAATATTATTATATTATTATATTATTATTATATATATAATTATATAATATATTATAATATAATATACTATAATATATTATAATATAATATAATAATTAATAATAAATTGGTAATAAAACAATACTTTTATACTGTTTTGGTTATTTCATATATGTTATTTCATTGATTCTATCTTTAAAAAACAAACTTTAAAAAACTCAAAATAAAAAAGGAAACTGAGCTTGATTTCCTTTATTTATGCACGAAGAAAGTTTGAGTTCAGATAGGTTAAGTGGTTTTACAAGGTCAATAGTTACGTAAAATTATAATTATGTATGGTTTATTTTATAGCTCCAGTTAGAGTGCAATTATATTGACCCTTCCTAACTGAAGGAAGTTTTATCTTCCTTATGGAATGAAAAGACAACAAATATTTATAATACGGTGACAGTATCAGAAGATCTTTCCCATCACCACTTCTGTGAACTTTTAGAAAGAAAAATCAACACAGCAAAATCCTGTCATTGTTGATAGTGACCTTTTACCACATACACATTACTTTTCTGGGTCCAAAGTTGATGTTAGGCCCAGAATTATAATTTATTTTTTATGTGTTTCCACTGTATCAGGTAAAATAGTATTATTATGTTCCACTATACAGTAGAGAAAAATCCAAAATGTACTCAAAAGGGCATCTCTGGGTGGCTCAGCGGTTTAGTGCCTGCCTTTGGCCCACCATGTAATCCTAGAGACCCATGATCAGGTCCCGCGTCAGGTTCCCTGTATGGAGCCTGCTTCTCCCTCTGCCTGTGTCTCTGCCTCTCTCTCTCTCTCTCTCTCTCTCTGTCTCTCATGAATAAATAAATCTTTAAAAAACAAAATAAATAAATAAAATAAAATGTACTCAAAAGTGTTTTGTAAACCAGTAAACTTAGGAAATAAATTGGGGACCACGGTAGTTTACAGTTTTTTCATAATGTTTCATAAGTTGCTTTATGGATAGCCCATTACTGAACATAATTGAATAATTGAATGTAACATTCAATTTCTTCTGATTGAGTAAATTTACAAAAATGTATTTAAATATAAAAAGATGTGGGAAGATTAGGTTTAATACTCTGTTATTAAATTCTACTTGTAAACAACTGTAGTCAGAAACTGTGGCCAATGTAAAAGGTATTTCTTTTTTTTTTTTTTTGCAAATTATATCTTCTTTGACATTTAATAATATTTCCTTTAGTTTATGCACATAAGTCTATATTCCACATAGATATTATTTTAATGTTTTCTAATCTATAAAGTTTCCATTTCAGGAAATATTTTGTTGTATTTATTTAGATTTGTAGACACTATTTCACATTTAATTTAGTCTTAAAAGTAAATAGCACTATGCTAACTACGAGCAACTTTGTATTATTCTGAAAAATAGAATTTCAGCTTCATAAAATGTATATTCAAATATATTTTATTTTTCATTGTTATTATTCTCCAAAATGGGTAAGTTTAAGCTTTCACGTGCTTGTTCCTGTCATAGACAACTGGCAACTTGATTACATTATACAATTCTAGAATCACAATTTCCCTCTCAATATTCTTTAAATAATTTTTCATTTTTGGCTTTAAGATAAAAGTTTTTTTAAAGATTTTATTCATTCATTCATTCATTCATTCATTCATGAGAGACACAGAGAGTGAAGCAGAGACACAGGCAGAGGGAGAAGCAGGCTCCATGCCAGAAGCTGATGTGGGATCTGATCCCAGGACCCCAGGATCATGACCTGAGCCAAAGGCAGATGCTCAACCGCTGAGCCACCCAGGGGTCCCCGGCTTTAAGATAAAAGGTTTAAAGACAGTCTGCTTTTGTAACTTTATTCCTTTCTTCTATGATTGTAATTTCTTAATATGTAACAGCAAGAATTTTTGCTTTAAGTCAATAAAATGGATCTCTTTCATCAGTTGTGTCCAAATTGTGGTACTTCACAAAGATACAGACCTTTCCTAACTGAAGGAAGTTTTGTTTTCCTTATGGAATAAAAAAAACAACAATATCTATCATATTATTAGAGTATCTAAAAATCAGCATCGAAAATCTAAAAAAAAAATTGAGATGTCTTCTGTAAAGTTTAGAATATTACAGTTCATGATTCTATTCTCTTTTGGTCTATATAGTTTTATTATCCTTCTCAGTAATAGAAAATAAGTACAATTCTCTCTTGATACCTATTATTTTTGCTTTCATTGTTTTTATCCTAATATTTTTATCCTCTGCACTTTGAATGACATTAGGTTTGATTTCCTAATAATCTAAAATACCACTCTGCCAATTCTAACTTGTCTATGAGGCTGACTTTAATTATATCTCACATTTCAGTGTTGTGTCATGCTTACTTTTCTCACCTATCTTGCTTTTCATGGTAGACTGATATTTCTTTACAGTTTTTTTTTAAACTCATAATGGGATAGTATTAGCTATATGTAAGATTAACTAAATATATTGTTTCTTTTTCCCACATTTACGCATTCTTTTTTTTTTTAAGATTTTATTTATGTATTCATGAGAGACACACACAGAGAGAGAGAGAGAGAGAGAGAGGCAGAGACTCAGGCAGAGGGAGAAGCAGGCTCCATTCAGGGAGCCTGATGCGGGACTTGGGACTCTAGGATCATGCCCTGGGCCAAAGGCAGGCGCTAAACTGCTGAGCCACTCAGGGATCCCCTTCTCCCATTTACTCATTCTAGAAAAAGAAAAAAAAGTTTGAACTTCAAATTTTTCAAATAAACACTAACATCAATTCTACTTACTTGTCTTTGTTGTTACTTCTCCTTTCTGTATCAATAAAAAAATACAGAAAATTAATGGGAGTGGGCCACAGCCCATTTTAGATCTAATAGCAACATCTATTCATCTGTATTCTGTTTTGATTTTTGTTTATTTTCCTTATTCTTATTTTTTAAAAGATTTATTTATCTATTCATGAGAGACACAGACTGAGAGAGAGAGAGAGAGGCAGAGACACAGGCAGAGAGAGAAGTAGGCTCCATTCAGGGAGCCCGATGCGGGACTCGATCCCGGGTCTCCAGGATCATGCCCTGAGCCGAAGGCAGGTGCCCAACCAATGAGCTACCCAGGCATCCTTGTTTTTGTTTTTGTTGTTGTTGTTGTTGTTGTTGTTAGTTTGTTTTTTTAGCTTCATTTCTAGTGGTGTGGAAACTTGAATTACCTCAAACATGTCAGTATCTCCCAATCTGTTTCTTTATGTCCAATTATTTCTGAAGGCTTTCTTCTTTGAATGGAGGGAGAAAGAATGAACAGATACTTATCTCTCACCACATGTCTGTATGCAGGTAGAAAGCATGGATGAATGCCCAGGGTTTGGTTCTTAAAGACTAAAAGTCTTTGAACCAAAGTAACAAACAAGGTGGAATGGATTGAATGCCTTTTGTTTTCTTTCTGGATGATAGGTCTCTTTTGTTTCGCATGAAAATCCACGAGTGGATCACAGCTTGTATCACAAAATTTAAGCTCATGGAATTTAAAGCAACCAGGAGGATCCTCTTCCATTCTGTTGCTGGGCTGTGGCAGTCTTTGTTTGGGGTAAAGATGTGAGAGCCCAGCTCTTGTTTTGTCTTTATAGGCATTTTGGTTAGAATTTAAGAGAAGTTGTACCAGGCTGTCCAACAGATATAATTTAAACTGCTCTGAATATTGCTTTCTAAATCTGAAACATAATAAAAGTAGAAATTTCATTTTCAATATTAAGCTTAACAAATTTAAATGTTAATACAAAACATTTAGACTGTTCACAAATCACAAGAGTGTAATATAGTGAATTCATTGTATTATTTGATCTAGATATCTGTTTTACTTAGATCAGCTTTTCAGAGGTAATGAATAAGCTTATCATTGTTGTCTCATCTTCCCCATAATCTTTTATGGGACTCAGTAAGAGGCTTGACAGAAATATGCTACGGTTGAAGGAGTAAATTGACTTTTTTGTTGTAATAGCGTTATTAATTAATTCTACACGAAATTCTCTTTTGCTTTACTTTATAGAATATTTAAATAATAGTACATAGCGTGTCCTATTAATATGTTTTCCTTTTGTTCAACAAACTATATAGATAATAATATAATTTATTTAAGATCCATTTTTAAATGTTGTGCTTAGAATTGCCAAAAGCAAATGAAATTGACTTTTTGCCTATCTTGCCTACCAGAAATCCACCATCCTCTAACCTTTTTTTTTTTTTTTAAAGCATTGCTAATTACAAGTCACGGCTCTAGGTTTTACAAATCCTTTAAGATGTATAAATGATTAAATGATTTAACAACAAGTTTTCAGGCTTTTGAAAAATAAAAAACAAACCAAGCATAGAAACACAAAACAGAATGAAATACAGTTCTTAGGAAATAAAGAGCCACAACAACAATTGATTTATATCTAACCAGCCAATTTTTTACTTCACTCCTACTATTTTACAAATAATTAAGATTTTAAATGCATCATAGTGTTACTTGACCACACAAAGAAGAGACAAATGCATTAAAGAACACCTGACAATTATTAAATAGAATATTTAATAAAGCCCTGAACCTAGAGAATATGACATTATTAAAATATTTAATCTAAGTTTTCAGATGAAATGATTATGGCAGAACATTATGCATGCACAAAATGCAAAATAGTTACTTTCCTTCAAACACCTGTTTAACGGAAATGGCACTTTTACAAAATGAATAGGACTGAAACAAGGATAGTCTTCATTTTTGTTCCTCTGTTCTTTTAAGAATCTGTGGCAGCTAGGCTGAGGAGAGAGGGCTTCGCAAGGAAATCACTGAAGAATGGAGGTGACTTATGTTTCCTGTTGCTATTTGCATTTTCCAATTAACCTCTTTTCGACTCAGATCTTGCTGTCAGGATGATTGTGTACCATTCATTGTCATCAACTCACCCACTACCACTTAACCAGTACTTTTGTTTGTGATTTTTTTAGGATCTCTTTCTTACTCAAAAAAATTTTTATAGAAAAATCCACGAATGCTTTTCATGTGTTCCATTAAATAACCTTCTTATAAAATGTAACTGATTTAACTATTCATGTCCACCTACATAAAATTTAAATATTTTAGGTATTTCTTATAAAATATAAGAAATACAGCAAATAAAAGCTTATATTCATAATTGGTAATACTCCTTAAGAATACCTTAAAAACCTTCATATTTTTGCCTTTCATATTCTCATTTTTCTGAATATATCAAAAAGCAATTGAAATATTTAAAATTATCATGAGATTTGCATACACATCAGTAGACCTAAAAGATTGAGGAACAGATTATTAAGCCTGCTGTTATAATTTAAATATTTTTTGTGCAGAGCTAATGTGCCAGTTTCCATTCTCCACTTGTTTGATGCAGATACTATTACTATTTCTTAAAAAGGTAGACATTTCAAGTCTATGTGTAGTAGGCTGAATAATGGCTCCCCAAAAGATATCCAAGCGCTGATCCCTGGAACCTGTGTACCTTATACAACATAAAAAGAGTATTGCAGATACATACAATTAAGTTAAGGATCTTGAGTTAGGAAACTGATTAACAACATCTCTTCCTCTTCTGTCTCCCTCTAACTCTTTCAGGATACATGTGATTATATGTAGGATTCACCTAGGTATCCAGGGTAACCCAGGATATTCAGGATAAAAAATATATGTAGGCAAGTCCAAAGTCTGCAATGTACAGTGGCAGGCTAGAGATCCAGGGAAGTTTCGATGTTGTAGCTAGAGTCCGAAGGCAGTCTGCTGTCAGAATTCTCACTTTCTTGGGAGAAGTCAGTCTTTCTCTTAAGGCTTTCATCTAATTGATTGGATGAAGGCCACCCATGTGATGGTAGGTCATCTGCTTTCCTCATTAACTGATGTAAATGTTAAAAATGCCTTTGAAGCAACTTAACCTCATCCTAAAAATACCTTCAAAGTGACTTACAGATGTATTTGACCAAATGTCTGGCTATCACAGTGTACCAGAGATAATGGTATAGCCAACTTGAGACATAAAATTTACCATCACAGAAGGCAGCTTAACCGACAAGGGAGAGAATGAATACCACAAACAAAGGAATGATGGTAGATACCAGAAGATTTAAGAAACTGGTTCTCCCCTAGAGCATCTGGTGGAAGAGCATCTTTATCCTTCACTTGATTTCAGCTCAGTGATACTGCTTTGCACTTATGTCAGTCATATCTCTGAAAGTAATTATTTCCAGGTAGGTTGAATTAGGGCTTAGTGCAGAAAAATCAAATATGTGACCAATGAGTGATCTAGTGGTCATTCATACAATATAAAGGAATTTTTAAAAGAATCTCACTTTTCTTGAAGAAAATATATAATTATATTAGGTGAAAAAAACTATCTTCAGAGATTACATTTTAAATGATTTCTCAGTGAAGTAAATTAAATTTTCAAAACTATGATTTAAAACACAAAAAATTCATTTTGACTGTGTAATTCACAGCAATGTAAACACAATGAGAACAGGCACTTGCTCTGTTTGTTTCACTAATGTGTCTCCACCAACAGCCAACAGAGTTTGTCACATAGAAGGAGATTTGTAAGTACTTGCTAAAGAAATAAATCGGATTCACAAATTTTCATTTTCATATATTTATGCTGTTTTAAATTCCTTAAAAATAAAATGATCTCCTTATATTCTTAGCAAGAAAATTCCCTTAGTTTTTCTTTTAGAATTTACAACAAAAGTATTTATATATTTATATACATATAAGACATATTGTGATTTTATATTTATGATAATTTTTGAAATGCCAACTTATGTAATATTACTACCAAATAAATTTTAGTCCTTAAATGCTAATGTAAATTTCCTTTGAAATGAGCTAGACCATTTAAGTTTGGACGATAGCCATGATTTGAATTAGTGTTTTTATATATATGTTAACTTGCCACTTTTAAATATTCATACTTCATAGCTAACTGTAAATAAAGAAGGCTGGCATTTTTTTATTCTTAGCCTTAAAATTTCTTAATACAAGTTAATTATATCAAGGAAAATATTCAATTATTGGGGTCCAAATTAAAATAATTTCTTTAAAATTAAGATTGTATGAAGGGAAAAGTATTGATGTATAAAATATTTTTGCTAAATTATTACATAGAAAATTAATGGAAACCACTTAAATTAAAAATATATTTCTACTTTGATAAATTTGTTTCTCTATCACTAATATTTTCTTCACTAATATGAATTTTAATTTGCATGATTTATCACACTTTAACATTTATTTGCATGATTAATGAATGTTCTGCTATTATACTTACCCAGATTTCTGAAAAGTGTGTTGAATTTATTATGTTTTACGAGCATAGGAAGGATAAGAAAGGCAGTGTATTAGTTTCCTGTGGCTACTGTAGCAAATGCTGATAGATTAAATGAATTAATTATTAGTAATATATAATTTTACCAAATTGAGTTTACTATTTTAGAGTAATAGGAAATCTGAATCCATATGTTTTAAAGAACAAGTCATTTGTTAAGAAGTTAACTATATTTCTGAATACTAAGAAAGAATAATTCAAAATTCGGAAAAGAACTAAAATATCATCAAGCACAAAGAACTTAAAGATAAATTTTACTAAATATGTGCAAGTTCTGTACAGTTAAACTATAAAATACTCCTGAGAGAAAATAAAGGTGAGCTAAATAATGGAGAAATATACTGTGTTCATGGTTAGAAATTTTTTTAAATATTTTATTTATTCATGAGAGACACAGAGAGAGAGAGAGAGGCAGAGACATAGGCAGAGGGAGAAGCAGGCTCCATGCAGGTAACCCAGTGTAGGACTTGATCCCGGGACTCCAGGATTACACCCTGAGCCAAAGGCAGGTACTCAACCACTGAGCCACCCAGGCATCCGAGTTAGTATATTTAACATGGTTGTTAATTTTGCATAAATTCACCTATAGATTCAATCAGAATTGTGGTAGGATATTTTGTGTACCTCGCCAAATGCTTTATAAATTTATATGGAACTTCAATAGACTTAGACAAAAATTTTAAAAAATCATTAAGTTGGAGAAATCAGATGATTTGATTTCAAGATTTACAGGAGAGCTCCATTAATTAAGATAGCATGGTAAAAAAGAAAAAAGAAAAAATCAGATGGCATGGTATTGGCATGGGATAAAGGTATACCTCAGTTATAAAGGTATAAAGGTTTACCTCAGTTAAAGAAAGCTGAAAGTCTCTGAACAGACCCAAATAAATGTAGTCAATTGATTTTCAGCAAGGATACCAAGCTAATTCAATAGGAAAAAGATAATCCTTTCAACAAATGATGCTGGGGCAATGGGCTTATCATATGCCAAAATATGAACTGCACACCTGACCTCATACGATACTCAAAAGTCAACTCTAAATATATCACAGAACTAAATGTAACAAAAAGATATAATTTAAAATATATGTTTATATTAACACAAAGACTGGGAGTTTTAAGTTCCTAGAATTTTTATTCAAAATTATTAAAAAATGGAAACAATCCAAGTGTTTATTAACAGTGAATGAATGAAAATTTGGAGTATAAAATTGAATACCATTCCAGAAAAAAAAATTGATACCTGCAACAATATGGGTGGATCTCATAAATGTTATGTTATATGACTGAAGTCCTACACTAAAGTTTCTCCCTTTTCCCTCTATTTCTCTGCCTCCTTCTGTGTGCTTGTCATGAGGAAGGAAGGAAGGAAGGAAGGAAGGAAGGAAGGAAGGAAGGAAGGAAGGAAGGAAGGAAGAAGGAAATAAATAAAATCTTAAAAATAATTTTAATACTTATATTAGACAGAAATAAATCAAAGCTATATCCCAAATACTACTAAAAGCAGTAAATCAATGCATAAATAACAGCTTATTGAAAGTAAAGAGAAAACATTTACCTTTTCATATGCTGAGATGCAAGTCTATATAAACTAAAATTATTTAACTAATAAACAGTAAATAGTCTTATTTAAATATATTAAATATAAAAACATTATGACATTTTAAATACCCCAACAACTGAAATCTGGGAAATTTAAGATTAAATTAAGAAATAATACATTTGAGGGGTGCCTAGGTAGCTCAGTTGGTTAAGCATCTGCCTTCAGCTCAGATCATGATCTTGGGGTCCTGGGATCAAGCCCCACATCTAGCTCACTGCTTGGTAGGCAGTCTGCTTCTCTGTCTCCCTCTTCTCACCCCTCCTCCCTGCCCCTCGTGTTTGCTCTCTCTCTCACTCTGTCTCTCTCTTTTAAATAAATAAATAAAATCTTTTTTTTTTTTTTTTTTTTTAAAGAAAGAAATAGTACATTTGATTAACTCCTGGAAAGACTGAAGAGCGTGTGTGTGTGTGTGTGTGTGTGTGTGTGTGTGTGTGTAAAACTATGTACCAGAACCATAACAGGGGCTACTTCTAACTGGTGGAAATACAGGTGATTAAAAGTCTTTCCCTAAGTGATTCTTCGGAATTTTGTTTTTTAATGACCCTGTTTGTATCATCATCAAAACATTTAGGTTGTTTCTATTTTGAAAAAAAAAAAAATAGAAAAAGATGATTCTCCAGAAGTGCTCAGCCCATTGTCTGGTACCACCTCCATGAACTCAGCCAGATGAGCATTTGTGTTCCTTGAGAATAAATGATGTCTTTTCCTACCTTGTTTACCACTGGAATGCCGGTACATGAAACCATGGCTGACACTTTTTAAGTGCTCAATAACTATTTGTGGGATGAATGAGGTGTAATTACAGTTCCTATTAAGAGAAAAAAATAATGTGTCTTTTGACAGCGATTATAGGTTTCTTGAGCAGTGGGAGGAAGGAGGCTTAAGTCTTCTCTAATGAATGGTCTGACTGCCCTTGATACCCTGTATTGGAATGGCTCCTTTTGGAAGGTTTCTTGCCATGTGGGTGGCTAGATCATCACTCTCCCAGGGCCCAAAGCAAGCTTGCCAATTGTTTCTTGGCAATTTTCCTTCACTTCCCTTACCTCTCTTGTGTTTTTCTGGCTTTTGGTCCCCTTAAGGTTGTTTATTGAGTTAAAATCTCAATACAATAGATTTCTCTTGGATACTCTTGGAGCAGTTCTATGATTTTTGGCAAACATATAAAGTCTTATAGCCCTCACCAAAATAAAGATATAGCATATTTTCATCACCACAGATGAAAGTTTCCTCCTATTTTTTAATCAATCCACTTCCCACATCCTCAGGTCCTGGCAACCACTGATTGATTTCTGCCTCTAGAGATTTGCCTTTGTCAGATATTTTATGAATAGAGTAATAAAATGTTAATAGTTTTAATGTGTGGCTTGTTTTCATTTAACATAATGCTTTTGAGATTCATCCATGTTGTTGCACATATCAGTTGTACACACTTTTCGTTGTTGAGTAGTATTCTAATATATAGATATACTGCCATAGCTTATCCATGCATCTGCTGATGGTCATCTATGGTGTTTCCAGTTTGAGGATGTTATGAATACAGCCGATAGAAACATTCACACCCAGGTCCTTTTGTGGTCATATATATGGGAGTGGAAATGCTTTCTAAATACTGTACATGTGTTTTACTTTATACTACTGCCAGATGTTTTCCAAAACTAGGATAATATTCACTTCTGGGGAACACTGAGGGTGAAGATCTCCATGTCGTACATAAGATACTTCTGGACTGAAATATTCTATTTATTGACGAGTGAGGCTGTCACATAGACATGTTCTTTATATTTATATGCACAGTACATTTATGATGTTTTTATTTTTCATACGTATTATATTTCTTAATTTAAAAAAGTAAAAAAAAAAAAAAAGGTGAGGGTACTACCTAAATCAGGAATGTATGTCCTCAATGATGGACATCTATGCATTTAGATACTGAAAGAAAAATTTTGAGGTTATCTTGTTTCCTATCTTGAAGGATTATACTTTTTACAGCTACGGTTTAATGAATTAGTTAAATCTAATACCCTATTCAAAAGGCAAACATAATCTATTGGATGTTTAAAACTATTCCACTCAGCTTTAAATAATAAAAGGATGATAAATAGCAGATTAAATAATGTAACTTATTCGGGTATCTATTTCGAGTGATTATAAAGCATGCCGAATATACTAAATATTATCTTGTGATAAAATTTTGGCCATTGCAAAGAGAATTGAATGACTGATTATTGACTAGTTAGATCTTTTTTTTTTTTTTTTTTCCCTTTGGATCATTAACTTGTTCCCTATGTGACTTTTACATCTTTTCAATGCACCACGAGTATATGTTATCCAACAGATGTTTGGACCTTTTAAAAAGTCCCAGAGCTGCAATAATATTTTCTGGTTACAAATCCTCAAAACTTATGCCAAGAATTTTTAATCCTTCTCCTCACTTTATCAAGTGATGACTTTAGCAGAATTACATTTAAGCTATATAGACTTTTTAGATCTCTTTTCTACATTGTTTTCTTTTTTCTTTTTTTTGTTTCAAGTTTTTACTTAAATTTAAGTTACTTAACATACAGTATAATATTAGTTTCAGGGTAGAATTAGTGATTCATCACTTACATATAACACCTAGTGCTAATCATATGTGCCCTTAATACCCATCACCCACTTAACCCATCCCCTCCCCCATCCACCTCTCCTCCAGCAGGCCTCGGTTTTTTTCTCTATAGTTAAGAGTCTATTTCTTGGCTTGCCTCTCTCTTTTTTTCCCCTATGTCTGTCTGTTTTATTTCTTAACTTCCACGTATGAGTGAAATAATATAGTATTTGTCTTTCTCTGACTGACTTATTTCATGTAGCATAATACACTCTAGCTCCATACGTGTCATTGCAAATGGTAAGATTTCATTCTCTTTTGCGGCATATATATATGGTATATCACATATATATCACAACTTCCTTTCCATTCATCAGTGGATGGGCATTTGGACTCTTTCCATAATTTAGCTATTGTAGTTAATGGTGTTATAGGCATCAGCATGCATGTGTCCCTTCGAATTAGTATTTTTGCATTCTTTGGTTAAGCGCCTACTAGTCCAATTGCTGGATCATAGGGTAGTTTCATCTTTAACCTTTTGAGGAAACTCCATAGTGTTTTCTAGAGTGGCTGTACCAGTTTGCTTCCCACCAACAGTCTAAGAAGATTCCCTTTTCCTCTACATACTCGCCAACATCTGTTGTTTCCTGTGTTGTTATTTTTAACCATTCTGACAGGTGTGAGATGGTATCTCTTTGTAGTTTTGATTGATGACCAATGATGTTGAACATCTTTTCATGTGTGTCTGTTGGGCATGTGTATGTCTTTTTTGGAAAAATATCTATTCATGTCTTCTGTCCATTTCTTAACTGGATTATTTGTTTTTTGGGTGTTGAGTTTGATAAGTTCTTTATAGATTTTAGATCCTAACCCTTTATCATTATGTCATTTACAAATCCCTTTCCCATTCCAAAGGTTGCCTTTTAGTTTTGTTGATTGTTTCCTTCTATGTGGAGAAGCTTTTTATCTTGATGAAGTCCCAGGAGTACATTGTTGCTTTTGTTTCCCTTGCCCCCAAAGACATATCTAGTAAGAAGTTGCTATCATCTTTTCTATATTGTTTTAATCAGTCCTATCCTTTTACATTTTAATTAGTTTGCTGTAAATTTTCATTAAATCCTATAACATATTTACTGAGCACCAGGTCAGTGCTTAGTTTTGTGTTAGCCACTACAGAAACATAAAAGTGAGCTTTAAAAAAATTGTCAGAAAGAGCTAATGTTGTATCCTAGCAATGTTTAAGTCTGCTTGAATTTAGACAAGTATTTTTTATATCCCTTTGACTAAGCCTCATCAAATATAAATGTTGCTAAAACCTCATCAGTTATGGGTCTACATATTCAGTCGATAGATAAAAAAGACTCAATCACACCAAGATGAAAACAAAAGCAAATAAAGTTAATTATCTTGAAGGAAAATGCCAAAAGATATTATTAACTGAAGCTAATTCATATCAAAGAGGTGATTTTTTTTTTTGGAGGGTGCTAAAGAGCTCTAATTTCATTTAGAGTCCAACTTATTAGAGACTTATGATGAAGTATTTGAAATACTAACCCAAACAACAAACTAATGAATGCCTGATAAAAATAAATGCAATTGCTTTATCATGTAAATCCCTCTGTGCTCTGACATGAACCTCCTCTCTGATGTAACATGATTTGTTCATTCCTTTTACACATTGCTTTAACTGAATTGATTTAATGTTAACTTTGTAACAACTTAATGAAGGGACCATTTGCCAAACATCAGGTTTAGGTAAAATGATAAGGGCATTTAAATTTATTGTTTTTAAAATATTAAATTGTTTACTATTTGTTCAATATTTTAAGATTATAAAAGTATTGCTATTCTCACTAAACAATGCAGTCACCTTCCTCAAAGCATCCTTAGCTCCCTAATGCCCGT
This sequence comes from Canis lupus familiaris, assembly GCF_011100685.1. Lineage (NCBI taxonomy): Eukaryota > Metazoa > Chordata > Mammalia > Carnivora > Canidae > Canis > Canis lupus. Next base: position 33,389,136 of record NC_049222.1, on the reverse strand, counting down.
AGATCATATCAACAGAGCTTAGCATAATGGTTAAGTCTCTACAATATTTGATTATTCATCGTATGTGTCACTTATGCTTCTACTGACATAGGCAATTATGACTTTCTCTACTTTTATCAATTCTTATCTTAAATCGATATTAAAAACACTCATCAAATGTTACTTCTACTAAAATTCTGTTCCTGGGTTTCTCTTATGTTTTAATCTTTTTTGTTTTTAAAATTTAGTTGTCACATTTTCCTTTTTTTTTAAATTTTTAGATTGTAATGTATTCTTATTCTTTGGAATAATTCTAAGAAAAATAAACAGTTTAAATTATTTGGGTTCTAAACATACCTTAATTTTAACATATATATTTATGAGAAAGAAAGAAATGTTAATGGCAAACATAATAAGGTAGCGTATAATTCACATCCTTTAGGATGAAATTCTAACTTCGTAATAGAAATGCTGTAGCACCTATAAGGAAATGTTAATCTCATTTTAAAAATATGAATATTTCTACTTGAGAAACTTCTTCTTACTCTATTTCAGAGAAATAATGTCTTTTTAGCCCCCCCACCTTGAGTCAATTCTTAATATTTAACTGTCAAGAAAAGAATTAAATAGGAGACTAATTTTCAATATTGAAAGGAGATGAAATCTGTTTTTCTTGTTTTTTTTTTTTTTTTTTGGTTTATGGTATCTAAGACATAGCTTTCCACACATTATAATTATGTAATGTCATATCCTTCTTTTGGCCCCTCATTATTCTTTTTAAAAGAATATCCTGATTAAAAAAGAACACACTGATCTGATAGAAGGCTAAAAGAGTAAAGTCAATTACATCCATGCCACAGAAAAAGAACTTTTATTGTACATATGATGTTAGAAATATAAATATTCTGAGTCTGCACTACCAACTTGAATTATAAAATAGAATAGCAATAGATTCATAGCAAATAATTTTAGAATAAACTGCTTCCTAAAACAATGTGATAAATAGTTTATTTGGAAAAATAAATATGTTCCTGGAAACTGAGTTAAGCAAGCATTTATTTTAGAGTTATTTTAGAGTGAAAAACAACTGCCCGGGAATGGCCATTCTCCTTGTGTGTAATGTATACACAACATTTATATTTTCAACGATTTCATTAACAGATTTAACACATTGTTTCTATTTAAGGCTTTAGTCACTGTATTTAGTACACTGCCTTTCACACTTCAGCTACAGTATGCAAAATTTTATTCACTCTAACAGAAACAATCAAATCACTTTTCTGTGGGTTGTAAAACTCCAGGTTTCTGGAGTTAAAAAAGGGTGCTAACATTATAAATGTCCCTTTCTCAGCTTGAGTTATTAATTGGAAAATCTCTGATTTTTCTAGAAACCTTTTTGACTCTTCATGTGAAATAAAATCATGTATCTATATAGAATGTCAGAAAAGGGTGGAGCAGAGCCTCACTGAAAGAAGCCAGATTGTGGGGGTGGGGAGTGGTGGGGAGGGAGAAGGGGAAGGTTACACTGCCTCTTTAATCCACATCCTCTTGGCTCTCTCAGACTCTTTTGTGGTAGGTGGGGTTTTGGTGGAGGGGTAGCACCCTCCAGTTTGCTTCCATATCTCTAAGCTTCATTATTCTGTTGAATATCACTGAATACTGTGAAAAAGGAAATGATTCTGAACCTGATGGTTTCTTTACAATGTACAGCCTCTAACATTCTACTGAATTTCTAAATAAGAATAAAGAAATGTATGTGCTTGTCCTACTAAAGTCAATCTCTCCAGTGTGAAGAACCTCATTACCCTAGCAAAGGCTTATCTTATCTATGGTATCCATTGGTACTTATCTATGGTATCCATTGAAGATTCCTTTCTGGGCACATATCTTACAAATACTGATCTGAATATTTGTCCTGTTTTTGGATTCACAGTGAGGGTGCTGAAATAGAGAGTGTGGTAGAGAAAAAAAATAAATGAGTTGTTTGTCCTTTATTTGACTGTATTACCATTTCTTCTGAGGCTGATGTCTATTTTTTTAATAACAGTTTTACCAACATAATTCATACAGCATGTTATTTATCTAAAGTGTACAATTTAATCTTTTTTTACATATTTTCAGGTATGTGCAACCTTTAGCAAAGTCAATTTCAGAACATTTTCAGCACCTCACAGGGAAACTCAGACCCTTTTCCTGTCATTTCTAACCTCTATTTCCCAGGCCTAGATAATATCAAACTATTTTTTAGTCTCTAGATTTGTCTCTCATGGACTTTCTATACAAATATGATAGTTTAACATGTGACTTTTTGTAACAACCTTTTTTACTTAACTAGTGTTTTCAAGATCCATTCATGTTGTAGCATGTATTATTATTTTATCCCCATTCCTTTTTATGGCAATCACATTCCATTGAATGGCTGTTGTTTATCCATTCATGGATTCATGGACCTTTGGGTTACTTCACTCTTTTGTCTATTATGAACAATGCTTCTGTAAAACTTCGTGTACAAGTTTTTGTGTGGACATATGCTTTTTTTTTAGATATATGCCCGTGTCATATGGTAACTTTATGTTTAATCATTTGAGGAACTGCCAGAATGTTTTCCTGAGTGGCTACACCATTTTATATTCTTTCCATCAATGCATTGAAGGTTCTGATTTCTTCACATTCTCACCAACACCTGTTATTATCTAACATTATGATTATAGCCATTCTGTGGGTATAAAGAAGTATTTCATTGTACTTCTGATTTGCATCTTCATGAAAACTAATAATGCTGAATATTTTTTTCATTTGCTTGTTTGGAATTTGTATATCTTCTTTGAAGGAACGTCTATTCTTTGTCTTTTTATTTTTGAGTTGGAACTATGCATTACATATTCTAGATCCTAGCCCTTTATTGGACATATGATTTGCAAATGTTTTCTCCCATTTTTTTAAAAATTTTTATTTATTTATGATAGTCACACACAGAGAGGCAGAGACATAGGCAGAGGGAGAAGCAGGCTCCATGCACCGGGAGCTCGACGTGGGATTCGATCCCAGGTCTCCAGGATCACGCCCCGGGCCAAAGGCAGGCGCTAAACTGCTGCACCACCCAGGGATCCCATGTTTTCTCCCATTTTATGGGTCTTTTTCTTTCTTGGAGATATATTTTGAAGCATAGAGTTTTTAAATTTTTGATAAAATCCAGTTTGTTTTGTTATTTATTTTGCCATTCATGCTTCTCTGAGTGACATTAGGAGCTGAGTGCTTGGTGGACAGGGTGAGGCAGCAGTTTTAGGTCTCTTAGGCTTACTTTCTTGCTGTGGAAATCCCACCCCATAAATCAGAGCAAGGATGATTGAGGACCCAGGATTTTTAGCAGTGTTGCCCCCAAGATAGAGCTTTCATTTCATGAGTGAGGATGGGATGGAAGAAACAAGCACCTATCTCTTACTCCATTCATTTAGAACTTCGCCTCACCAAAAGCTATCTAGGAATTGTGAGAAATGCTAATGTCCTCCTTTCCTGGGAAGATAGGACTCTGATTGGGAACTGCACAGAGATGGAACCCTGTGTTTTTAATTGAAACAATGTGGAGTAGAGTTTCTATCTCTAACTGGAAAATGGAGGTTATGAGTCTTTGTTCCATTATCAAAGACTCTCTCAGTTCTCACCTAGTTTATATAGATGTATTTGAACAAACATTTATTTATTTGCTGTACACGTTTAGGTCTGTTTCCAGATAATTTAAATAATTGTTATTATTACAATTTTCACCAGTATCACTGAAGTTTGGAATCTGTGGAGCTCCTCATGTTGTCATGTCAGGAGTGGCCCTCCCATGTCTATGTTTGAGGTTTTTCTCCATATGGTTTAACTTCTCAAACGGATAACAATAACTCTGTGTGTACTCAGTGTTATTCCAGATAGTTTGGCAGGGCCATCTGATAAAGTTTAATTTTCCTATTTCCTTATTTAACCCACATTAAAAGGAGGAAAGTGTTTATATTAAAGATATTATGGAAATAACATATGATTCAGACAGATTTGAAGCATAAAACCTGATACTTTGAAAAAGAACCATCTAGTAATGGCCTTCTGGATCCACACCTCCAAACTCAGCATAAATTTGCATTTTCTTGCAGGATCCATAGTAAGTATTTGGCAAGTAGCCTATCTGCCCACAGGAAAAGATTAATTTTGGTACTGAATTTGGCAAACAATACATTAAAAAATAAAATTATTTGTGGCCTATGATGATATCCAACCAAAAATCCCTAAGATTTTCTTGTATAATATTATATATTAATTGGTGTTATATACATAGCCTAGTGTGTAATGAAAGTAAAAGATGCAGTTCCTTCCTTAAGGCTTCTATAATTTAATTGAGAACATGAACAAAGTAATATATTATTTTACAACTTGAATTCAAGTGTGAAAGATATTAGTGTATTGTAAACACACACAGTTTAACAAAGCAACAAAGAAGAACGTTTAATGATTCAGTTTTAGTAATGAAAATTCCATTAGTTCTAAAGCCTACCCTTTGCCCTCCATTTCTATCAAAATGTCCTTCTCGATCGCTCTTAATCTTTCTATATTCTTTCTTCTTTTCCCTCAAGATTTGACTATGCAACTTTTTATGCTCACATAGTTTTAACTGCATTCTCAAGGCTAATTATTCCCAAAAGAACATCTCTAATCTTGTCCTTTCTATCTCCCTTCATTCCACCAATCTAATTACATAGTGTTGTGTTCCAGAAAAATACTGACAGATCATTTTCCCAGTCGAGTTCCCCAACTATTAAAATGAATCTTACCCCTCACTTTCATTTCCTCAAACGATTGACTCTAGTGCTGAATTTAGCACAGCCTCTAAAATGAAAGTGTGCTAATGATTCTAGGGAACTATAAAACATGAAAATTACAAATATTTCAATACACTGCCAAGAGAACATAATACAGTACTCAGTGTATAGCCACTTGACAAATAGTTTCAGACTTTTAGAGTTTCTTATGAAGCTAAGATTAGTAGTTTGAAGAGCTATAATAGAATATCATGTACCTTCCTAATTTATTTTCAAGATACACAAATCATCAAGAAATCTGTTTCTAAGATGTTGATTCTGAAATATGTTCCTAGTGTGTTCTGAGAGAGTAAAATATTTTCCTCTGTGCCAGTTATCTTATTTGTAATCTTATCTTTGGCATTATATCTTTCTTTATACAAAATATGTTTATCAGCTTGAGTATTGATCATTTTATTTCTTATTACAAAAATCCAAATAAATATAAATTCCACTAAATTCTTTCTGATGTCTTTCCTTTAATTGATGTTTTGGTAGCATTTATTTTGAGGTGATGTTCTGAATTCCTTGTCAGAAAATTCACCTTACTATGGAACTTGACGCATCCCTACTTCCAACTAAACTCCAAATAAAGACAGTTACAAATTATGCTTTAGGATTCTTGAAGATTAGCTCAAATTAGATGTGTTCCACAGCAATGTTATCACCTATAATATTTAACAAATAAGTCTTAATACAAAAATTAAATGTTATAAGTTTGCAATTTATTCAATTGATCTAAAATGGCATCCACAAAACATGAATAGATGCTGCAGTCCTACTGAGAGTTCCAAATATCAATCCTACATTTGCTTGTTATATGGATTTGAAAAAATTCTCTGTATTTTAAGCATTACAATTTTTATGAAAATAAATATAATAAAAACATGATATGCCTAAAGCTATTTTAACATTAGATGTGATAATGCTTATAAAATGGATACTTAGTATGAATTGAGTTTTAGCTATTAATGAAAATTTCAGATACTTTACCAAGTGACAGATATTGTTTTTAGATGTATAAATTGATCTTTTCATGTAACTTTTCTAATTTAAAAAATTAGTGAAGTTAAATAATAACACTGTTGTGTTAAAGTCATTCAGCTAAAAATATGTGAGCTAAGATAGGAACAGACTAACTCCAGAAAACTCAATCATTATAATCTAACTGAATAGAACCAAGAATCCATAGTACTTACAGAGTGCTTAAAAAATGCTGGTGAGGGGTGTGGTTTAAGCACTTGCTTTATAAGAACTCACAGGAATATGTAAGCTGCTATTGTCCTTTTTTCCAGGAAACAAAAATCCTTTCCTTCCTTTTCCCTAGTGGTTATTTCGATTATCATGTTTTGTTTTGTTTTATTTTTTTTTATTTTTATTTTTTTAAATGACATCCTTAGTTTTATTTTATTTTTTTTTAATTTATTTTTTATTGGTGTTCAATTTACTAACATACAGAATAACCCCCAGTGTGTTTTGTTTTATTTTTGTTTTTGTTTTTGTTTTATCTCTATTATTTTGTTGTTTTTCTTAGGATTTTCATCTTTCTGCTTATGTTACCCAGCTGTTCTTGCATGCTGACTGCTTTATCCATTACAGCCTTTAGCATATGAATCATAGTTGTGTTAAATTCCAGTGTCCCTGACATGTCTGGCTCTGATGTTTGCTCTGTATCTTCAGATTGCATTTTTTGACTTTGGTGTGCCTTGTACTTTTTCTTCATAGCTGGACATGTTGTGCTGGGTAAAAGCCACTGCTATAAAGAGGTCTTTACTAAGCTGAGGTGTGGGGCGAGGCAAGCATTTTATATCCTTTTGATTAGGTTTCAGTCTTTTGGCTAGTCTGTGCCTCTGGACTTCACAAGTATTAAGTTTTGTTTTGGTTTGGTTTGGTTTGATTTGGTTTTGGTTTCTTTTTCCTCTCCTTTTACACAAGCTAGCATGCCTAGCACTAGCTGGAGATGAATAATTCCCTTCCCTCAGGTTGGATTCTAATAATATCCCAGCACATTAAATTCTGGTTAACTAGCTACTCCTGAGGCAGACCTTGTTGAAAAGAACAGAATGCTCTGACTTATTTCAAAAATGGTTCCTTTCTTTCTCCCCACTGGAAAAGCAAGAGATCTTTCTCTGATACCTACTGTGGAAACCTGGTCCATCTCCTAGAGGTACATCCCATAATATTGGCAGAGGCAGTGGAGGCACCATGGTCCCCTTGGAGGTTTTCACTTTTAAACTTTTTCACTTTTTTCACTTTTAAACTTGTCCACACTGAATCTCCAATAATTCATCAATTGCAGCTCAGTTTTTCCTACCTCAGCACTGCTTTTTGTGGCAATTTCTCCTCAGGAGTTTCTGCTCTGATAAACTGCCACTTCTCCTATTTGCTTGTTTTACTCTCATATCTTGGGATTAGTGGTCTGCCCTATGACCTCCTCTCTCCCATGGATCTAAAAAGAGTTGTAAATTTTTCAGTCTGTTCAGCTTTTTACTTGTTAGGATGGAGTGATGACTTCCAAGCTCCTTAAATATAGACCTGAATGTAATAAATTTTTTAAAAATCAGATAAAATAGATATCCATTGTCCCCTTCTCCAAATTATTTTGGCTATTTTAGGTCTTTCTATTATCATATGACTATTTGAATGAGTTTTTTGAGTCCTATAAAAGATTCTGCTAGAGTTTTTAATGGATTCAGGAGAGATCTATAGGTCAATTTAGATATAATTGACTTAACTATATTATGAAACATGAACATAGTACATATCTTCATTCACTTAGGCCTTTTTAAGTTTACTTTAGCAATATATTTCAGTTTTCGGTGTAAAACTCTCACATATATTTTGTCGTATTTATCCTCAATCAGATCATGTCTTTTAAAAAATTAATTGAAGTATAGTTGACATATATATATTTCTTGATATTATTGTAAATCATACCGTTGCCTTTTTAAATATCAAGTTATTTGATAGTTTATAAAAATATAATATTTAAATATTTTTATTGTATCATGCAATTTTTAAAAAAATATTTTATTTATTTATTCATGAGAGAGAGAGAGAGAGAGAGGCACAGGCAGAGAGAGAAGCAGGCTGCAGCAGGGAGCCCGACTGGGACTCAATCCCGGGTCTCCAGGATCACGCCTGGACTGAAGGCAGTGCTAAACCGCTGAGACACCAAGGCTGCCCACTTGCAACTTTTTTAATTTAAATTTTAGGTAGTTAATATACAGTGAAGTATTGGTTTCTGGACTAGAATTCAGTGCTTTGTCACTTACATACAACCCCCAGTGCTCATCCTAACAAATGCCCTCCTTAAAACCCACCCCCTATCTAACCACCCCTCACACACCTCCCTCCATCAACCCTTAGTTTGTTCTTGAGTGTTTTTACAGTTTCTTTCTTTCTCTCTCTTTTTTTTTCTTTCTAAATTAACTTAGTTCTAGGACGTTTTTGTTGATCTCATTGGGTTTTTTTTTCCTTAGCTGATTGTATTTTATTTGAAGAAAGACAATTTTACAATGTGAGGGTTATGGTTTGCAGTTGCAAATTCAAATATCACTGTTGACTCCCCCAGAATACTAATAGTCTACTGTTGACCAGAAGCATTCTTGATAACATAAACTGTCAATTTATACATATTTTGCATGTCATATGTGTTATATACTGTATTCTTACAATAAAGTAAGCTAGAGAAAGAAAATGTTATTAAGAAAATTATAAGGAGAAAAAATACATTAGATACTGTATGTGCTGTATTTATTCTTAAAAAGTCACATATGAGTGAACACACATTTTAAACCTGTATTGTTTAAGATTCAACTGTATTTCTTTGTTAACTTCTGTTTTGTATTTATTTTTCTTTGTTGCATGGGCTAGTACCATTAGTACAATATTGAATGTGAGTGGTGAGACAAGATATCTATGAATTTTTCCTGATGTTAAAGGAAGAAAAGCGTTCTGTTTTTCAATTTTTAGTGATGTCAGTTGTAGGTTTTTCAAAGCTGTTCTTTATTAATTCAGGGAATTACCTTCTGAGAGTTGTTTTCAGCATTGAATGTTGGATTTATAAAATACTGTAAAAATATATTTATTAAGACTACCATATGGTTTTATTCTTTAGTCTGTTAATATGGCAAATTTCACTAATTGCTATTCTGATGTGAATACAGCCTTTCATTCTTGTTCATTCATGAACACATGTGTTTATGATGTACTACTGCTTTTATATATTGTTGGATTCATTTTGCTAATATTTAAAAAATAATTATTGAATCTCTGATCATAGAGTATACTGGGACATATTTTTGTTTATTTGTAATGAGTTTGACAGACTTCGATATCAGAACAATGTTGTTCTTTTAGAATGACTTGGACACTATTTCCTCTCCTTTACTATTTTAGAACAGTTTGCATAAAACCTATATTACTCCTTTTTAGGTGTGTTGGTAGAAATCACCAGAGAATTCATCTAGGCTTGTCATGAAGTAAAATTATACCCCCCCCAAAAAATGTTAACATGTATGAAGGCAGTATATCGATTTAGAACATAATATCAAGAGATATGGACATATAAATGTTCCAGTAAACTAATATTTAACTTTTAGAAATTAAAAGATTATGTCACAGAATGACTAAAAAAATCTACATACTATTTTCTTAATATGTTACATGTCTTTTATGCTGACACTGTACTTTCTAAAGAGACAAAACCAAATTTGTCAGTATATGAAGTGCAACATTTAAATGCATACTTCACTTTAAGCTAAATAGAACTTTAATGATTTCTGGGAAATTATTCAGGAAAATTGATGGTGATACTAAATTATGACTATCCACATTTCTCTTGGGAAAATATCAGAAAATATGAATGGGAAGGTATTTTTTAATAAACCAATGACTAAAGGCATCATTAGCTCCATGTATAATATGTGTTGGCCTAAATAGGAACTAAAGTATAGTTTTGTTTTATAGATAATACATTCCTATTTTCCCAGTTTGGTTGGTGAGTGAGTTTCATTCAAAACAACTCTTAGCTACTCTCTATTTCTTTTCTCTGATGAGTGACGTATGACTACATTAGTTTTAATCCCAGACATAGTACTTTTTCTACCTATGCAAATTACTTCTTTTCTTTTTTGTTTTTTTTTCTGCATAATAGAGTTGTAGAATTAGCAATATATATTAACTAGTAAATATTTAAGGAACCATGATTTGTAGGTTTGGGACACATTTCTGGGATTAGTTACCAACTCCTTCAGATCATCTCTTCATTGATATCAGGAAATGCCTAAACTTGGACCTAATTATTATTATTATTTTTTTTAATTATTATTTTTTAACTGTGAAAACATTCAACAAGGAATGGAAAAATTAAACATATTTCCATATGTGGTTAAGTGTCCTGTTTCTGCGGATACAGTGTTATGTTCTGAATACTAGTCAAAAGTCTAGTCAGTAATCAATAGGAAAATAGTATTAATCTTAATTAATACACTCTCCTTAGTTCAACTTCACAATTTTAGTCAATGTTTGAATGATGATATGATATAATAACTATTTCCTGAACTTTACATTATGCCCAGCACTGAGATAAATATTACTGATCAAAAGAGGTGACAACTCATTAAAATAATAACAATATTAATAGAAATGGCATTAATTATTCCCTTTAACATTGTATGTAAACTTTTTTGACATATAATGGTATATGACAAAACCTTAATGACAAATATAAAACATTAAATATAAATGTAAATTTTCTATATTTGATCTACTAATTTAATAGATATTCCTTTTATAAACTAACAAAACTCCCTAGATGAAAGAAGAGAATTGCATTCTTAATAATTAAATTAAATAATGATTCTTTTCTTAGGAGGATACCTAGAAAGCTTTTAAGAATACATGGAGAATATCTTTATTTAATTATTTATGTGGCTTCAATCAAGAGATATTTCCCCACCTCAGAGCTAGTTTATGTTGGAGCTTAAATGTACTGGATGACAAATTTAATCTTTTTTTTCATAAGACTGTGCATTTCAATATTCCAAACTTGTCCAACAATAAGAATTTGGATAGTTCTCTAGTAACACAATTGAAAACTGCATAATTTAAAATGGAAGAACTATAATTACACAACCACAGCTGATGAATCTCATAAAGGTATTATCAGTAAACAAAGACAGATACAAAATAGTACATACTTATAGTAATGTGTATGTAAGATTGAAAACCAATATTAATATATTATAGCACAAGTCAGAAGCCTCATTATCTTGGAGGGGAGGGAGAAGATAATAGAGGTTGGAAAGGCTCTGGAAGGAAGCTTCTGACAATAGTAACTATCCATTCTTCACGTAGGTAGCGATTACATGCATATTCAGTTTGTGGTCATTTTTGAGCTCTGCATTTGTATTGTTATGTGTGCTACACTTTAATGAAGAGGTTTTTTTTAATATATTTCAAGTTCACAGATATTAAAATGTATTTTTTTGTAATATGAATAGCTCATGGGAAACAAATGAATATCTGAAAGTATCTGTCATCTGTAGCCATTGATTGAAAACATCAGGGAACTGATAATATCATAAACCCTAGATATTTGTTGACACACATACAAATAAAACAATTTATTTACTAGTTCCTTCTATTATGGAGTTTTAGTCAATGGAAACTTATTTACTTCTAAATGTAAAAGAAGAGTTGTGAAGTAATAAAACCATGAAGTTTTTACGTATTAGGAAATCTGTTGCTCTGCAGGTAGAAATATGGTAAAAATTAGTTGTCATCAGATTTAGAAACCAACAGCATGGATGATGGAATAGTTCCCTTGAACAGTCTTTTCCTTGTCATCTGTTTGCTTTTGCTCTGAGGTTCCTTTTCAGAGTGTTTTTTTTTTTTTCTTCCACCTAATGTCTTTAGAATTGTAATCATTCTCTTATGATCTATACTACCCTGTCTTTGTGTTTTTAAATCAGGCTTCAGTGACATTACCACATTCCCAGTTGATGCAGTCATCATCAAATACCACTGACTAAAGCAAAGAGTTTTGAATTATTCAGGTAGCTTGCTCTCTTTTCATATGGATAATCACCTGTTAAAATTATATAGCAAGATTGTTTTGTCACTGTATTTTTTGTATCTCTTAGGTGTATCATCTTGGAAAGTGGCAGCACAAGAATTTCAGGTTCCCAGTGGATCCTGGGTGAGAAGTAGTTCTAGGTGGGGACACTCAGATCACAGGGAATGCTGTTATGAGTTGGAGGGGAGGATGAGAAGCAAATGAAATGAGAGATTCCTCTGCCAGGCTTGAGGGTACCATGTTTAGTTCTCAATAAAGGGCTGCTGCACTGAAAGGTAAGATTCTTAGTGAGTGGTCTGAGGAACACTGGGAACACAGTATCAACACTGAATTTGACAGGGAATATGGAAACAAACCTGGAGTGCTCTACAGTACCTGTATTCCCTAGATCTGGAGTGCTTGATCGCACATCCAGTAAGAGGTTCCCATTGATATTTTGGGAAAGAATTGTAAACTGGCATTGAACTCAATCTACAGAGATGTATGGGAGAATCCTCCTTCCAAAAAATACTCTGAATATTGCCTTTTTCTTTTTTTTAAGATTTTATTTATTTATTTATGACAGAGAGAGAGAGAGGCAGAGACACAGGCAGAGGGAGAAGCAAGCCCCATGCAGGGAGCCCGAAGTGGGACTCGATCCTGGATCTCCAGGATCACACCCCGAGCTGAAGGCAGTGCTAAACTGCTGGGTCACCTGGAGCTGCCCCCTTTTTCTTTTTCTTCTTTTAAAAATATTTTATTTATTTATTTGAGAGAGGGACACAGAAAGAACAAGCAGGGGGAGTACCAGAGGGAGAAGAAGTAGGCAACCTGATGAGCAGGGAGTCCAATGTGGGGGTCCATTCCAGGACTCTGCGATCATGACCTGAGCCAAGAGTAGACGTTTAACCAGCTGAACCACCCAGGCGTGCCATATTGCCTTTTAATTATAATAATCTCATGAGAATTGAGTTCTGATATTGGCTTAATATATTTCCTAACTATATTGAATAATAGTCTTTCTCAATTGGGACTTTGCTTCCAGGAGAGAATTTTTTTTTTTTTTTTTCCAGGAGAGAAATTAATGCCGCCCAGTATTGTCAGAAGCCCATAGATCTAGAACCAGAAAATTGTTATCCATTTCAGTTCTTTTTCAACATTAGGTTTGGGCATTCTTCCACACATGGTAAGCCACATTTAGCCATCACACTGATCCAACAAAGACAGCTCACGTTTGAGAGGTTTAATTATGTTTTTGTTTGTTCTGATTCATATTTTTCTCACAGTCCTCCAGTAAAGCAGGACCCCATTAACAGGCCCTGGATTATGGAGCATGTGCAGCAGTAAACCCTGAATAAATTGTTCAATAAATTTCGCTTATTATGCCCCTAGTACATGAAAAAGAGTAGAAGAGAATAGAAAAGAAATGCTCGGAATATAAGAAGTAAAAGCCTGGCTACTGCTGTTAGGATAAATTATCACAGACTTAGGGCTTTAAGACATAGAAATATATTATCTTACAGTTTTTGAGGTCACAATTCTAATATTAATAGGCAAGTCTGACTTCTTTTTGGGAGTTTGGGGAAGAACCTGATTCTATGTCTTTTCTAGTTGTTAGAGATCTCTTGCTTTCCTTGGCCCATAGCCCCATACTCCATCTTGGAGTCAGGAGTGTGTCTTCCTTGGGTATCTCTTTCTCTCTTGGCTTTCATCTTCACGTTGACCTTTTTTGACTGTGATTTCTCTGCCTCATTATAAGGACCTTTATGACTGTATTGGGACCACAGAAGTAATCTAAAGTAATCTTACCATCAGAACATCCTTAGTTTAATTTCATCTGTAAAGTCCCCTTTGCCTTATAAGGTATATACACAGGTTGCAAAGATTAGGATATGGACCCCCTTCAAGAATCATTATTCTGTCTACCATATCTGGGTAACATATCCAAAGTGATATCGATCTAAAAGCCAAGAAGAGAGCATGCTTCCACATATCAGCCAAAGGGAAGTAAAACAGGAAAAATATATGAAAATGAGAAAGATGAATGATACCACTTGCTTTTTTTGTTTTTGTTTTGTTTTTAAATTTTTATTTATTTATTCATGAAAGACACACAGAGAGAGAGAGAGAGAGAGAGGCAAAGACAGGCAGAGAGAGAAGCAGGCTCCATGCAGGAAGCCTGAGGCAGGACTCAATCTTGGGTCTCCAGGATCATGCCTTGGGCTGAAGGTGGCACTAAACTGCTGAGCCACCCAGGCTGCCCTGAACCTCCTGTTTTTATAAATCGTGCTTTATTTAAAAAAATAAAAATAAATAAATAAATCACGCTTTATTGGAAAACTGCTATTTTTGTTTATTTATGTATTCCCCATGGTTGCTTTTGCACTACAATGACAGAGTTGATAGTGTGAGAGAGTTCATATGGTCTCATGAACCAAAAACATTTCTGTCTAGCCCTCTATGGAAAATCTGGTTAATCCTTTGTCTAGGAAATTATCTGAGTGGAAACCTATAGCATTTCTTTATGTAATGTTTTCATCTCTGTAATAGGTATTTAATTAAATTCCTAGAGCCGCTATAACAAAATGCTACAAACAATATTAATTTATTCTCTTCAGTTTGGAGCCTAAAAGTCCCAAATCAGTATCTTAAGGCTCTGAGGAATCTTTCCTTGCGTCTTCTAGCTTGTAGCTGCCAACAATCCTTGGCATTCCTTGGTTTACAGATGAATAGCCCCTGTATCTGCCTCCATCTCTAAATGGTCTTCTCTGAAGTTGCCATCTAAATTTCCATCTTGTTATAAGGACATGAGTCCTTGGTCAGGGCTCACTCTATGCAGTATGACCTCACCTTAAATTAACTACATCAGCAAAGACCCAATTTTTTTTTTTAAGATTTTATTTATTTATTTATTTATTTATTTATTTATTTATTTATTTGAAACACAGAGAGGGAGAGAGAGAGGCAGAGATGCAGGCAGAGGGAGAAGCAGGCTCCCTGCGGGGAGCCCGATGTGGAACTTGATCTGGGACTCCAGGATCATGCCCTGGGCCAAAGGCAGGCACTAAACCTCTGAGCCACCCAGGGATCCCTGACCCAATTTTTAAATAAGGTCACATTCAAAGATCCCCAGGGTTAGTACATTAACATGTCTCTTTTAAGAAGGCACAATTAACCCATAACAGGCATAAAATAATGTTAAGAAAAATGTTTTTCTAACATGGAGACCAACAATGCTTTTAACTCACATTCTGTTTGACATCTATCTGGGCAAATGCTACATCCCCCTGCAAATAATTTAAATGACAGTGTAATACATTTGCATTTGATGTTGTAGAGTATGATCAAAGTCATGCTGATCTCAGTGAGTCAAGACTCTTGGTTTTCATGTGATTATGTGGCCTCATTTGAAAGTCTGGAAGTATATTCTTTATTTTGGTTTTTGTTTTATTTCTGATTCTCTTTGGTAGGCTTACCATTAACTCGACCTTGTACGTTTCCCCAAACTTAGAATACATGGCACTGGGTAACATGCCCATAAAATATGACTACTTCTCCACAGCCAGGGTGGATTTTGAAATGCTAGTATCACTCTTCATATTCTTGAGATTTGGAAAAGATTTTATTTGCACCTGTTTTTCATTTGTCTTTCATGTGGCTAAGTATGTTTTGTTTATCTGCTGCCTATTAAATTGAAGCTGCAGTGGCAGATTTTGTCTTCTTACTTTTGTAAATGTGCCCAAAGGTTATTAAGCAATATGCCTCTCTAATAAATGTAATTTATGAATATGAAAATGCTCATAAATGTTTTTTAATTCTTAAAGAGAGCCCCAGGAGCTCTAAATCTATTGGATGATATATCCGTTTTGGTCTCTGCATTCCTTCCCTGCTACAGCATCAAGGCTGAGAGGAATAAATACTGACTTTTAGAACTGTTGTGCAGGTCATAAATTAGGAAGAACTGTCATGTCATAAAGCTGTTTGGGGAAAAAAACAGCATTCTCACTTATGATCATTATCTGCTGTTGATAAGTTTATGTCATTAGGTATTTTTCCTCCAAAATTACATGATATTTCAAGTATTTACAGGAGAAAGAAATGTTATTGTAGTTTTAATTAATATTTTACACAAAAAACTCACTCAAGTATGTACAACACACAGGCAAGCTATCACGAAGCAGCTTCAATCATTCATTTATGCTTTCACACTATTTTATACAAAATTTCATAATTATCATATATCATATTTTCTTATAGTCATTCATTTATATGTTTGTCATCCCTTCTAAACTGTGAAGACCTTCAAAGTAAGACAATGGTTCATTTATCTCTATAACCTCTATTTGGATGCTAACATATGGTAGGCATTTAATAAATGTTTTAGTTTTTTAAACTTGAGAATACTGGCATAGTTCCTAATAATTAATTCACACATCCAATAAAAACTAAATATATAAATAAGTGGTAATGAATGTTAGATAAGAAAAACACTCTGCCTCTCTGTCTCTATCTCTCATGAATAAACAAAATCTTAAAAAAAAAAAAAAAAGGGACGCCTGGGTGCCTCAGTGGTTGAACACCTGCCTTCAGCCCAGGGCATGATTCTGGGGTCCCAGGATCGAGTCCCACATTGGGGTCCTTGCATGGAGCCTGCTTCTATCTCTGCCTATGTCTCTCTCTCTCTCTTTTTCGTGAATAAATAAAATCTTAAAAAAAGATTAAATATATATAAATTCAGATTTTATATTGATTGAAAGCATGCCATCTGCTTTTGTGGTGTTCTGATTTATTCACTTTAATTAGAGGCCAAAAATCTTCATATATTCCAAGAAATTGGGAATCCATGTATATCTTAGTGCGATGTTTAGAAAAAAAACATTATTATGTAGGCCTCTTTTAAATTAACTTATATATAATGGACGTATACATGTATATGTATGTCAGGTATATTAATTATGTTAAGTATTGTTACATATTAATATGTAGTATATATATTATATATAAGCCTTATGCAAATTTTCAGTTTACACTTAACATTTATATTTCAGAATAGAGTCAAAAAACATATATTGAATCTTAAACTAATTGTAGGCATTGTACTAGCCCTTTGAGGCACAAGCTAAATAAGGTACAGCTCTCCGTGGTAGCTCTTTCTCTCTTAGGGCCAATAATAACTCCCAGAGTTGTCTCATGTTTTGTTAGTCATATTGGATATTTGTAAGTGATATTATATATTTTTTAAATGTATTTCCTTTTTTTCATGATTTGGCATGTTATAAATATGATAAACATCTATTGAACAATTATGTTTATTTATGTGAGATACAAAATTCCTCTGCTTATATTTTGTCTGATTAAAATGCCTACTTCAGAGAGAATATTGTCATTCAATGATGCATTTTAGATATTTTCTGGAACAATCATATATAAAAAAAGAATAGATATGTGCTTGTTCCTTATCCGATTAGACTTCCTATACCATCTAAGGCTAGTTCTCTGGACCGGCTGTGGCCATCATACTAGTGAGTTGCATTCTCCCTCCTTCCTCTGCATCTCTCTCCTCCTTCAGCCACAAGTCCATATCCCAATCATCTTTTAGAGCAATTAAAAAAAAGGTCACCTTTCCGCAAGCACCACTAGTGTTCTCCCCACTGTAAGCTGGAAACAATATCTCCATTCTCCAAATTCATATCATATTATATCATAATATGTTATACTAAAGCTTTGTACATTTCACTAAAAGCTACATCCTGCTCTATCTATTAGAGAAAAGAGTATGCCACACTCATTTTTGAGTGTAAATGGTGCCTAGCATAATGCCTTGCATAAAAGCTCCATTTTAAAGATGTTTATTAGATTAATAAATTACTATTATTAGTATCGTCTGCTAGAAATCCTTCCATTCAATAGTGTAAAAATCATAGGATAAAATTCTGAATGATTCTGAGAACATTCTCAATGGAATGGAATTCAACCATAGATTATTAGGATTTTAACATTTAATTATATTGGGATTTGAAAATAAATGAAAAGTTCATTGGTTTGGGAAGAATATGAGGGCTTTTACTGGCAGTAATGATTATTTCCTTAATAATTAAGAACTTTTTTTTTTATACAACATATTCTAAGTAAAATATAATAGAAGAAAGATAGGAAACTATAGTTACTGAGCCCAAAAAGGTAAATTAAATTTGTAATTTTAAATATATTTCATCATGTGAAATATTAAACTCACATGAAATATTTTTTTCTGGAAAACAGCATAAATAGAAATTTAACTTCTTTGGAATAAATGAGCTCCTATATTTAACATTAAAGTTTCTTCCAGTTTTGAAATACTTTAACTTGATGGGCACACAAACTTGACTTGTACTTTTATAATGCTTAGAAGAACATGTTTGTAGTTTAGGATCCAGAAAATAAAATATTAAATTTTGAGTATTATAAAGTGAAAAAATACAACTAGATTAAATTTATTTTCTAAATTTTACAAATAACTTTCCCAGTTACATAAGGGAAGAACATTAACACTTACATTAACATTAACACATAAATAAATTCTGTTCCAGGTGACTGGCTGCTGGCATTACAGATGATTTCATATTTAATTATTTCCACATTAAAAAAAATACTCTGCCCCTATTCTTTAAATAGATAACTGAGGTTTAGATACTTTTCTAAGATTAAATAGCCAGTAAGTGTTGGAATTAGAGCCTAAATATGTTTGAATATATATTCTATGTTCTTTCTACTTCCAAAGATTCAGTGGTATGCTGGTAAATATTTCATGCATGGCTGGGGATAGGAGGGCCTGATTTGTATCATTTGCTTATTTTCATGGCACAAATACTCTTGTCTTAACTGATTTAAAGCTACCAACATCATCTCAATGAAGATGAAGTTGAAAAGAAATATAATTATTGAGGGCTAGTAATAACCATCTCCAGTACACCACTGGAAAAAAAAAAAAAAGCTATTATGGGCCGTTATAATATCAGGACAATGTCATTGAGAAGAGATCAATTGTTGAGGCTGTAATGCTGAGTCAAGACAAAGAAATGACATTCTAGGAATTCAAAAGAGGAAACAGTGGACAGACAAGGTAAAATCAAGAATTACCAGTGTCAAGATGCCAGGAATGGAACAAGAGATTACAAATGAAATGTATAAATTTTAGAAAAAAATATTTATTTATTTGAGAGAGAGAGTGAGAGAACATGAGTCAGGGGGAGGAGCAGAGAGAGAAGGAGACTCCCTGCTAAGCAGAGAGCCTGATGTGGGGCTCAATCCCAGGATCCTGAGATCATGACCTGAGCCAAAGCAGAAACTTAGCTGACTGAGGCATGCAGGCACCCCAATTTATAAAATGCTTTGTGTTATCTTTAGCACATAGTTTTCCATGTCCCATTATAAGATTTTTAGATAGCATATCAATTTTATACCCCAAATAACGTAATTTGAAATTGAAAAAAAAAAAAAACTAAAAATCCTAGAAACCATTCAAATGCCTATCAATAGTGGAATATATAAATAAATGGTAAAATGCTCATATAATGGGATATTATATAGCAGTGAAAAATAATAAAATTACTGCTACCCCAAATTAGCACAGATGAACCTCCAGAACACTATGTGGCGTGTTAACAAAATGGACACAGAAAAAAGAAAACAGGAGGATTCCATTTAAATACACAGTTATTAAAAGCAGGCAAACCTAAATATATTTTTAGCAATGTATGCACAGATATTTAATTCCATTACAAAAAATCAAAGGAATTATTAACAATAAGTTATGAGTAGTGGCTCTCTGGAAGGACAGAGCAGGGGAATCAGATCTGTTGATGTTAAAAGGTGTTTCTGTATGTTTATAATGTTCTATTTTTTTTATAAAGTTGTTGAATTTTAGTACTTAAAGCTTGCTTATGTGTTCATGAATGTTCTATGAATAAAATAGTTTGCAGAAATATTTTGAAATGTCAATAACAATTCTACTCATAATTTATAGGAAGTACACAAAATAAATTTTAAATTATTACCTCTGCTTGTGATATATGCATAATTTATCAATATGCAAACACAAATGAGTATAGTGCTATATAAGAATCTTGAGGACTTTGTTTTGCTTACTTCTTTGTACTTAGTGATTAGAATTGTCAAAGGACATACAAAGCACTTAATAATAGTCAAGCCTGATCGCTTTCACACTTAACTATTTGATCAACATATTTGGTATAAAGATGTATTGATGCAACACTGAAATAAGAGCAATCAAGTCTAAAGATAAGACAAATTCAAAACAAACAAACAAAAAAAAACCAGAAGCTCAAAAAATGGAATGATTTGAGATAAAGAATATAAACATTCTAGTGAAAATGAAAATATTTGGGAAATTTAGGAATTCATTTATATTAAAAATATATAGTATAGTAGAGCTAGAAAAAATATTGGAATATATGCTGAGATATGTTAAATTCAACAACAGATGTCGGTATACTAAAAATATTCCTCTAAGATGGTAGCTTTATAAAAGTCACATACAATTATATATAAATCTAAAGCAGTGCTGATATAAATCAAGCAGAAAAAAAAAAACTAAGCAAAACAGAAAACCTTAATATCAATGTTCATAACAATTACATAGACCATAAAAGATTCATCATAATATAACAAGTGATTTGAAAGAGCAGAAATGGATAAAATGTATGTATTCTCAGCTACATTGGCTAATACACTTAACAAGCGTTTATTTATTTACAATTGTTATACATCAGATCCTGGACATTATGCAATGTAGAGAGAACTGGAATTTAAGACTTCTCAATTTTTACAGAAAAAAAGAAATTTTAATATCAAAATTGAACTAGATATTTTGTCTGAATGGTATTAAGTAGGTGTGAAGGTATATGCAGAAGGATTTTCAGGAAAGCTAAAGATAATATTGCCTTGTTTTTTACGATTTATGTAATATTTTTCTCATGAAAAACAAAGATCTTTGAAATTGTAAAGAAATTACGTCACCCAGAATTTTATCAAATATCATCACTAAAATATTTCTCATTTTTTTCTGAATACATGTTTAAACATTATTTGAATCACAGAATAATAGGTTTTTGAGACCTACTTTTATTCACCAAATATTTTAAATAAAGCATTGTTCTAGGAGTATCTTTGGGAATATCATTTTTCTTCTAAAAGAAAAATGCTTTTTCTTTAAAAAGCACACACATAATATGTTTTCTTTGGATAAATCTTCACATGCAAAAATACTATTCTCAAGGTTCTATAATTCTTTAGACCCTATACTGATTCAAAACTTTTTTTTTTTTTACCAATTTTCATACTAGATATATGAATGATTTATTTTAAGCCTTATTAAGTAGAATTAAGTTTTACCTTCTGAGGAAATTTGATATGCCACTGCAATGCAGATTGATTTGCAAACTTATTTCCAGAGATGTAAAAAATATTTTCAAAAGTGTATTGACTGATTTAGATTCGGATTTCCTGTATAATGCATCAGTTGGTTATGTGTTTTCTAATTTGTGTTTTACTTATAACATTTGTAAGGTCTGTAAAACAGAGAATCTGATTAGTTTACCTAAAATGTTTACAGAGGGAAATATGGAAGAGTAAGATTGACCATTTTAATAAATGGACTAAGTATACTGTTTTTTAAATTAATAATTAATTAACCCAATCCCATATAATAATCCTTCCTATGTCCATTGATTTAGGATGACAAGAAAATGCCATTAAAACTAATGAGCTGTGAATAATATAAAAGTTAGGATGTTAGGCCACTATTATATTTTTCAAATGACAGAAGATGTTGGACAGTAGAGGGTAGTAGAATGGAAATGAAGGCGGGGAAGTAAGTTCTTTTCAAATTACCAGAAGTCTCTATTGAACTCTTCTAAACACCAAAGACCGCATATGATTAAAAAAATTAAAAATCACTGTATCTGTAAAAAAAGATCATTCCTAATGTATGTATTCCAATGCAATTTTACTGCCTTCAATTTTTAACCATGTAACTCTCACATTAGAAGGAAATATATTTTGCAAAAAAAGAGTATGTTAAGTAAAGCAAAATTGTAGCTGGTTGGCAAGTCAGATTTTGTACTCATCTAATCTACAACAATTATATAAAATCCTGGTGAAACACATTTTAAAAATTAAATTATGTTAGGGATGCCTGGTTAGCTCACTTGGTTAAACATCCAACTCCTGATTTCAACTCATGATCTCAGGATCCTGGGGTGAAGCGTTGCATCAGGCGCCATGCTCAGCAGGGAGTCTGCTTGAGGATTCTCTCTCCCTCTGCCCTTCACTCTACTCTTTCTCCTTCTCAAATTAAATAAATAAATAAATAAATAAATAAATAAATAAATAAATCTTTTAAAAAATTATATTGTATCACACAAAAATAGACTAGTTGTTATTGTGAGCCTGCCATCATTACTAAATATAACTTGACATCATTTATAATTATATTATTTATTTATTATTATTTATGTAATTTAATAAACTATTAATTTTTTATTTTAAAGATTTTATTTATTTATTCATAGAGATGCAGAGAGAGAGAGAGAGGCAGAGACACAGGCAGAGGGAGAAGTAGGCTCCATGAAGAGAGCCTGACGTGGGACTCGATCCAGGGTCTCCAGGATCACGCCCTGGGCTGTGGGCGGTGCTAAACCAGTGCACCACCGGAGCTGCCCAAATTTAATAAATTATTAAACAGCCTGATATCATGGTATACTTTCTTTAAAAGCAAACACAGGGGATCCCTGGGTGGCTCAGCGGTTTAGCGCCTGCCTTTGGCCCAGGGCATGATCCTGGAGTTCCGGGATCGAGTCCCGCGTCGGGCTCCCAGTATGGAGCCTGCTTCTCCCTCTGCCTGTGTCTCTGCCTCTCTCTCTCTCTCTCTGTCTATCATAAATACATAAATAAATAAGTAAATAAATAAATAAATCTTTAAAAAAAAGCACACACATACTATTCTATAATAGCATTAGTAGTCTATAGTTAAGCTCAAGGAGATGTCTAAATAGTCTATACACTTCAGTGAGTAGATAAAAAATATCTTATTTATAGCAATTTCCTTTATTAAAGTCAATAGTAGACATATAATTAGGTAATATTCATGTACTCTTACAGTTCTTAAATTAGGATTGATTTTTGCAGAGACACAGGCAGAAGGAGAAACAGGCTCCATACAGGAAGCCCAATGTGGGAATCGATCCTCGGACTCCTGGGGGTCATTCCCTGAGCCAAAGGCAGATGCTCAACTGCTGAGCCACCCAGGCTTTCCAGCTATAAGAATTCTAACTCTTTTAATCTTATATATCGTTTAATCTGTTAGGATTTTTGGAAAGAATCCTATTTCTAAAGTTATGTTATGAAAATTTGCGTTTAGGTGAATAAAAATCCTAAGTTATGCATAATCACCTTAATCATCTATTAGAAATTAAATATTTCAACTTCTCTCCTGATCCACAAATTAATATCTATGTTTTACACTGTACTGCCATGCTTTAGTGGGTTAATCAAACAATTGAGCAGTAACTCGTATTTTCCTGAGTAGTGGAAACCATGTCTTATAAGCTGAAATTAGAAAGGAGTTTTGAAATATGAATTATTCCAATTTCAGTTTCTATATGTGTTTCCAAATAGCTATCTTTGAGACTTTGTGAATCACTGGATAAATCAAGGAAATTATTTCATGGTATACTAATCAGAAAATACCTTCCCTTTTTGGTACATTTGTGAAAAACTAAATTATTTGGTATAAGAGCCAAACCTGTCTAACTGAACTCCACAATTATAATAACTCCCGTTTACTAACAACTTTGGAGTTGAGCTGCCCAATATGAAGGATGTCTCCTGGTAATATTGATGGTCTGATCTAAGAAAAAAACCCTGCTTCTGGCAAAAATCTCAATCTCAAAGAGAACCCTGCAGAACTGAACTTGATATAAGCAATTATTTCTTCTCAAATAAATTGATAATATTAAAATTTGCCATATGCTTTGAGGAGAGAATAATTAAAATGGTAGATGGAGGTCAAGGCTACTTCATCAATGAAACATTCTCCACTTGAAAGGAAATATAAAATGGATGTGAGCATCATCCTAACAAAACATAGAAACATATACATAAACACTACTGACATGAATGTATTTTGTTTGTATTAAAGTTTAAAAAAATAAAAAAAATTAGTTTAATACGTTAAAACTAATGTTCCACTAAAAGGATGGAGTAATTATTAACTTAACCACTCCCCCCATAATGTTGATGATTTGGGAAGATAACCAGTTTTCAACTGTATTTATTTCTCTCTTTCAGCAGATATTTTCTAGTTATACAGTAATTTTTGGCAGAGCCATTTACCTAATATGCTTTATAGTCACTTTCTTTTTCTGCCTAGGTAGACACTCTAGTGAAAGAAAATTAAACTTTTTCCCCAAATAATGAAGTAGTTTGGAATTATGCACTCTTCAATTTCATAATCCTTTAAATCTAAGGCCATTTTATTTTTATCTCTTTTTAAGATACTGCTTATGTATTCCTTTGAGAAAGCATCTTGATTCTCACTTCAGTTATTTATGATTTAAATTTGCATACTGTCTTTCTTTTGTAAAAGCTTATGGCATTGAATAAAAACACTTTCAACTTTCATTAAACATCTGTCACAATCCAGTACTAAAAAAGCAGCAAGGAACCTTTACAACAATAGCTATAGAAATACAAAGAGAAAAAGAAAATACTAAATAGTAATCATAAGAAATTTATTGTACCATCATTCAGAGCCCTCTGACCCAGCCCTCTGACATGAAACCTTACATGTTAATTAAGCATAATCTACTTTCGAGGTAAGTAGTTGATTTCTATTTCTTTTCTCTATGATAAGCAACCTCTTACCTCAGAAAATTTGTTGAATCTTTGGTTTACAATGAATCTTAGAATGCATCCATTTGCATTCTAAGATTCATCTGTTTAGAATTTGCTATTCATCATTCAGTATTTATATAAAAATATCAGTTGGTTAGGCAGACAAGTGGGAATATAATGTTTGATTCTCTAATGAATACCTCTACTAAGAGATTGAGCACACTGAATTACAAAATGAAATCCCTGTGGACAATAATTACATAAAGTTGAGTAAAAGTATTCATCAAAAGGAAAAAGTTGTGCAATAACAATACGTATTTGGGAGAAACAGGAAGAAAGCTGAAGGGAATCTGTATTCCTGACAGTAAGAGAAATCTAAAACATTATAGTTAATAAGTTGTTGCTACCCAGCTGAAGGGTCAAAACTAAAACGGAAGTCTCAACAGAGTAATATGGAACATAGACAAGACTACCAAAGAGTTTATCAAGCTCCCATTCATGGGCAAATATAAGACGACTGTGGAAAGATGAGAATGCCAAGATGTTCTGAAATGAATTGCAAATTAATCAAATGAAGCTCCTTCCCAGAGTAGAAACCAGCACTGAGAAAAAATTGTTTACACTAGAAATTGTATTGAAATGTACAAGAACATCAGTCAAAGAAATGCGAAGAGACATTTATTATGAGATACAAAAGAATAACAAGCAGGATGAGTGGCAATAAAGGTCTTCATAGAAACACATATCTAAAAGCATATGCAAGATTTAAGCTAATAATTTAAAAAGGCAAGATAACATAACTTACAATGTAATCAGGATATAAGTAGAACAACAGAAATTAGAATTCAAAAAATTCAGAAATTAGATATTCTTTTTAAAGAAAAACTTAAACAGGGAGCTGATACCATGCAGAATAGGGTTCAAAATGACAAGAATAATATTTCAATGTTGAAGATTAACCTAGAAGAAACAAAATAGTAAATATCACAGATAACATTATAGAATAAATGGGGAATAGAAATAATAAAAGACCAAAATAAAGAAGATACAGAGGGAAGAATTTTAAAATGTGAAAGGTGATGGACAGTTAAGGAAGATAGGCAACAAATGTCCAACATAAAGATAACTGAAGTCTCTATAGAAAAAAAAATCAAAGCACTATAGCAGAACAAATAATAAAATGTATAATTGATGGTATACTCTCAACTAAAATGTGACTTGAACCTTTATATTAAGTTATCATGCCACATAACTATGAAAAATATCCCATAATGGCCAATACCAAAATATATTTTAGTAATAGTGTTAACTATTGAAATAAAACTACAGAGAGAAAAAAATCACTTATAAGGGGAAAATCACATTAGTATCAGATTTTTCTGTATTTTCTATAAAGCAACACTTTATGCCAGGAAATGATAGTGTAACATGGTAGCCTGCACAAAGAAAGCCAATTTTTTTTTTTAAGAAAGCCAATTTAATCATGAGTTTTATATTAAGTAAATTGACTTTCAAGTGTAATGACCATAGACAACATGCAAGATTTTTTAGGATGTTGTTCTCATCAGTTTCTTTTTTTTTTTTTTTGCAATCAAATCATGAGCTTCAGACAAGTAAAATGGATAGATAATTATCAGCATAAGCTTTGCGTTGAACAGCAAATACAAATTTATCTGTAGAACTCAGTCTAATTGATGGACCTAACAATTGTATAATGTTATGGTGGTATATTTTGACAATATTGATAGGATAACATTAGTTGGTAGAGAGTGTGAAAAGCATATGAAAAATAATCTTGATGACTTCCAGTGTGTTAAGTGAAAAAAATATATTACTTCAAATTAGATGTTATGGGTAAAGAAGAAAGCATATAAAATGCTTATAATGTTCAAGGTAGGGAATCATTAGATGTACAAAAAAGGAGAAAAAAGAGGGGAAGAAAATGAATATTGGAGATGTTTTATCAGCATGCAATACAAAAATAATTTATAAGGCAAAAATGCAAGATTTTCTATATATTAATTATACAGAATTATATTAATTAATTATATTATATTAATATGAGAGAGAGAGAGAGGAAAGAAGATCAGATCACATAGTGAAAATCTGTTGCTTCTTTCTATCTTTTTTCTCTCTCTGATAGAATTTTGGATGTATCTCTCTGTTTAATTCAACTATTACAAGAAAAAACAATTTGTCCAACAAAAAATCCAACACTATGCTGTGAGTCAGAGAACCCTTAGAGATATTTCCAAGAAGTTAAATAATAGAAAGAACAAATATTTACTAGGATTATTTAAGTTTAAAAATTCAAGAATCAGTATCATGAATAGAACTCAAACCAAAAAACAGTAAAAATAAAAAAACATGTTATAATGCTAATGTTTAAAACTGTAACATTAAGTAAAAAATATATTACTATTTACACAAATAGAAACATAGGAAAACTTTCATGAACACAAACAGCAAATCTCCAAGAAAAAACTGAAATATGTTGATACTCAGAGATTTTAACCCCCCTTTCAAATTCAACACATATTAATTGGATAAGGAAATAACTATATTAAAGATCTAGTTTCTTAAGATCAGAGCTTATATCTTTAAAACATTCTTCTCCTCTAATGTAAGCATAGAAAGACATAACATTCCCTATAAGCACTGCTTGTTCTGATTCCACCTATTTTGTTATGTTTTCTTATTATTATACAATTTAAATATCACTTTATTTCACTGTTGAGCCATGCATTTATCCTGACTTTTATTAATTTTAAAATATTTAGAGATTTTAGACATATTTTACTAATTCCTAATTTAATTCCTTTGTAATAATAGAACATATTTTGCATGATTTCAATTCTTTAAAATTGAATAGTAGTTTTTGTATCTCTCAGGAGGTAATCTGTTAGAGATTTTAGACATATTTTACTAATTCCTAATTTAATTCCTTTGTAATAATAGAACATATTTTGCATGATTTCAATTCTTTAAAATTGAATAGTAGTTTTTGTATCTCTCAGGAGGTAATCTGTGTTGCTGACCAGGATATGCAGATGATCTGTGTTGCCTGTGTTACATGTATAAAATATATGTAAAATAGATACATAATAGAGAAATTGTATCTTAATATGTATAGAATATGTAATAATTATATAATAAAATATATTATATAGCAATATAATTATGATATATAAATATATGATGTGAAATACGCAAAGTATACAAATTTATATAGACATATAAAGTTGAGCCAGCTTCCCTTTTAGATGTCTATTTCATTTACATTTAATGTAATTATATGCTATGATTGCATTTACATTTTATCTCCTCCTTCTTGCCTTATTTTTGTTGTTTTTCCATCTGTTCTTTACTGTTACTACTTTATTACCTTTTATTGGTATTTATTGACAATTGTTTTAACATTTCATTTTATCTTCTCCATTCCTATTTTACTTCTAAATCTTTATATATTATTCAGTTCTTTTTCTAAAAAGTAAAATAATGATTATCTTAATCTAAGTTAAATTAATATTATTTTTATTTACAGACATTATAAGGATCTTAAACAGTATATTTCTATTAAACCCTATCCCATACTTAGCGGGATTTTGTCCATATATTCCAAAATATATGGAAATATATATATATCAATATACCTGTTATGAAATTCAATATATATTTTACTAAGTTATAAATAAATAATATTTTATATATATTTATGTAATTTTCCCTTTCCAGTGTTCTTCATTTTTTTCCTTTAAATCAAGTTTCCACCAGGTATAAATTTTCTTCAATCTAAAGAACTTGCTTTATCATTTTCAGAGTTCTTGTTTGCTACTCCAAAAGATAGGCTTGCTTTTTCTTTTTCAGCCATGTTTTCTTTTGATCATTGGTCATATTTTCCTGTTGCAGATAATTTATAATTTTTGATATGAAGTCATTTTTTTCTAAATATATTTTATATAAAGTGTTGTTAAGCTCTGGATAATGAGAAGATCGATTGTATCCTCCAATAGGCTATGAGAATAGTGACCCCTGACCTTCAAATAATTAGGGAATGAACTTGAGAATGGGATGTATTTTTTCTTTTTTTTTTAAGATTTATTTATTTATTTATTTATTTATTTATTTATTTATTTATTCACGATAGACATAGAGAGAGAGAGGGGCAGAGACACAGGAGGAGAGAGAAGCAGGCTCCATGCCGGGAGCCCAACGCAGGACTCGATCCCGGGACTCCAGGATCGCGCCCTGGGCCAAAGGCAGGCGCTAAACCACTGAGCCACCCAGGGATACCCGTGGGATGATGTATTTTCTAAGGCACATTGTGTTCCTCCTTCATCTCAACTCTGGATATAGCCCTGGAATGGTCCCAACTGAAAACTTGAGGTGTTTTCTAGTCCTGAATTCTGTTCCTTTTTTTTTTCTTTTTCTCTTAAGTATCCTAACACAACCAGAAATTTTGCTCTACTTCTCAATAATGTTCAATCATGTTTCCTTGCTACTTGTCTTATCTATTGTCATAATACTTCAGATATGTTAAGAGGACAACTGCTGTACCATTTGGGTCCCTCAAATGTTGGCCACCATGGAAGCTTAGAATTTTAAATTTTATCTTCCTATGTTAACAAAACTTCTTAAATTTGTCTTGCCTTCCCTTCAGCTTAGAGGTACTATTTAGCATCATCCCCAGTATTAAAGGCAATAAAATCCCTTGAGAGGGAAAGCTTCATACAAAATTTCTGAATGAATCAAAATTTTCCAAGAATATATGAAGTAAAACAATGAGGATTGCAGCTATCCAGGGTAAAGATATCACCTGGTTTAGTGTGAGTTGATGGTGAAAATAAACAATAAATGTTGATCACAACTCATTAGGAGATTTGATCCTGGGTGAACATGGTTAATAAAGAGTGCAGCATAAAGGAAGACTATGGGTATATGGGTATATGGACTAGCGAGATAGAATGAAAGGAGCAAGAGAAAAAGGTTTGAGGAATTTGAATAATTAAGGAACTGTTAAGGATTCCAAAAAGGAGACTGAAGGGAAACATCCCTCAGAGAAGCAGCACTGTGTCATTGAAATCAAAGCCAGCAAATATTTCAAAATAGTGGAAATGAGATCTGATATTAAATGCTGCTGAGGAATCTTATTTATTTTTTTTACTTAATCATGTATAAAAAATACTCTCCTACCTACAGCATGGAGTTATTGGGAGAAACAGTGAGATACAATATGTAAAATGGATTTCTAACCCACCATATGCTATATAATATATGTTTACTACTAGTTTAAGGATTAAGCAAGGAAGCTACATTAGACCCTTTTCATTGTTGCAACAATCTGGAGGATAGAGGACCTCAGATCCAAAACAAAACCGTTAGTATACTAGCATTCTGTGTGAAAAGTAATTCAAGTGTAAACTAGACCAAATATGGATGGGCATTTGGAAGAATTATTAAGAGATTGGTTTGGATCAGAGAATAAAGAAATAGGGTGGAAGGATCTAGCATGATCTTCAGGTTTTTGCTTAAGGAAGTATAATAGAGGATTGAAATTTATTAATAGTACAGAAATAGAAACAGAAAAGATTCATACTGTACAAGGCACTGCCAATAATTCAAAAACCTAGAAGTAAACAGGTAAAGGAAATTACTGACCACCAACCAATGAATTTCTTAACAGCTAAGCACTCATCCTATACTCCAGCATACTGGGTGAATGTACAAATATCTGGGTGTCAAATACAGTCTGGGGGAAAGGACATCAGAAGAGATTCTGTTTTATCTAGTTTTGCTAATCATGATATATGGAAAGCTTTATGATAGCAGAAGGAATAGCAAAATGTGTGCATATAACAAATCACTTTGCTATGTCATGTATACTCCTATTCATTACAATGCCACTCCTCACTAGTTACAAATTTGTCTATATAGCAGGGAAAGAAGAAATGAATAACATTGAATTCTATTTCTAAGCAAAAGCATTTAGAAAACAGGAGCATCAAAATAACTGATACAACTGCAGTGCAGGTTTTTCCCTTGCAATTTGCCTATACTGAATGAAATTTATTTCCTCTGTTTATATTAACTCACTCGTATGTCTCATGGCAAAAAAAAAGTGCTAATAAAACAATATCACATATAATATTTGCACTTACCTGAAAATATTTTTCTGGAGGCTGAGCTGACATACTGAAATTCATTTTATTTAAAATCTAGCACTGTGCTTTAAAAATAAAATCAAAGCTTAGATTCCTATAGGAAATTATCTTTTTTCTATATGGGTAATATAATTTTAATTGCTTTTACTATTTTGTCTTCTCTTTTCTGACCAAACCAGAAATGTAACTCTTATGTGTACAAAAACATATAAAATAGAAAATATGATTGATAGTTATTCAACTATTACAAGGGGATTAGTTACTTATTAAATCCAGGGAGGGGATAGGTTTTTATTTTTATCATTATTATTTTTGCATATTAGTCATTTTGCCCAGTTACTGCCCTTTTTTTCTCTCAGATTCATTTATATGCATTTCTATTTTCTATCATTGACTTTTTCACACTTGAGGCCTTATGCTGGTAGACACACAAATGCTCACATAACCACATTCATGGAATAGAGAAGGATTTGAAAACTTAAATGAATAAAGCGATTTTCATCAGGGACTGTGTGATGTTAATTTTCTTTGGTACTTTTCTAAAAAGAAAAAAATATATGATTGCTTCTCATAAAGTAACATAGTAATTAAGCCTTAAAAAACAGAAGGGAAGAATTATTTTTTGCCACTAACAATACATATTTTTAAGAACTCCAAATTTTGAACATATATGTGTTCCCTATTTCTGTTTTTACAGATTAAAGTGATCAAGAATGTATGGGAAATTCTAATAATAAAGTAACATTAGTTGTATTTTAAAGTGTTTGTACTAACTAGAAACTGATAGGTTCATAAGAACGCTGAAAATATATTGCAATGATAAAGGCATATTTTTCCTGTGTTTCCCAACCATGAATCATCCGTAAAACTTAACAATAATAAAGGGGTCCAGCATGTTTAGTTCTTTCATTGCATTTTCCTTTCCATTTAAAATAGTTGCTTATTTACTAGATTTCCCTTAAAAACACATCCATAATTGATTACTTATATGTTCGGAGGCTCTGGTGTCTCTAATAACAGTAAAAATGATTTTTGCAAATTTCTCATAAGAATAGTCATTATGTCAAGACATTATTTGTGTCAATTGATTTTACTCTGTGTTATGAAATGTATCTGCTTAAAGTGACTTAATAGACTGTGATCTAACCCAGAAAATTAAAGGATCCTTGATTCCCATTAGTAATGTGCTTGCAGGCATTATTTTTAGAGCTATCAATACACTGTTAATGAACAGGGGCTTGTAGGAGTTTATTGAGTTAATCATAAGTTGCACAGTTCTCCCTTTAGCCCTATGAGAGGATTACACTTCCCCTTGGAAGTGGTACAGTGCTTGAACTGGCCAACATGAATGGAAGCTCATGTGTTGCTTGCAGGTAGAGGCATTTAATTGCTACTGCAAATCATTTAGTGATCTCTTCTCCCTGTACATTCTATCATGGTAGTCTGTTCCCTAAATAAACATGAAGAACAAAGACCCTTAATTAACTTCAATGGGCATATAATGAAATAAAACATTGAAGCTAAATCATTGAGATTGAATGGCATTAAAATAACAGAAGTCTCCTGAATGACATAAAAGCCTAAAAGGAAATAGCCACATGCTAATTCTGCTCTATCTGGTGAAACAATATTTGAGACTTAGAACTAATTTTAACAATCACAAATATTATGATATGTAATAAAGTTTTACAATCTTATTTCATTTAGTTCAACTTAGACTTTTTTTTAATTCTATACATGGCATGTTATAGAACTACATATTTAATTGAATATGAAACAGTCATCATATTAAAAACAGCCACCAATGACAAATTTCAAATACTACATATACATATGACCCAACACACAGTCCATCCAAACTGTTATAGTTCAAAAGGCTTTGGCCAGTGTATTATATATCCTTTATAGAAGATTTTTCTATTCTTAGTATATTTTTCCTATGGATAGACTCACACTTTGCTTGGATAAAAAGAGTACCAATAAGTATAACACTTTCTGAAAGCTAAAATTATAAAGGAAATTGTTTCTATAATTTTTAAAAATGTAAGATGATCACTTATTATGAATGGTACATTGCCAGTTTATGTGTGTTACATAAGTGTAATTATTAATAACACTCTTTTACTCTAAAATCACCCCATTTCAAACAATAAATTATACATGCTCTACTAAAATATGTATGCCTATGTGAAGTTTATTATAGTAAGTGAAATGAATGCTGAGATTTGCAAAGATTAATTAAAACTAGATATGAAGACCATATTCAGACCCCAACCATAATCTAATTTCTATGAAGGCAGGACAAAAACATGCTATCATTAGCACCTATTATAGTATCTAATAATTAATGAGCACTCAAAAATATATATTAAATGTAATCATGGATGATGACACTAGATGAGATGACTAATGTATTAATGGCAGATTTAGGGTTCAAAAAGATTATAATAATGGGAATCAGTCAACTAACACTAAAATCATATAGGAATAGAAATCCTGGATTTTTCTTTTCAAAAATTGTCTTTCAACAACATGACAAAAGATGTTTTTTATATGTAACAAAGTATATAAAATTTTAAGAATTTAAAAAACATGTTGATTAACTTATTAACTTCTTTCCAAAAAAGTAATGATTTTGAGACAGTGAAAGAAAATAGGATGACTTCTTTTATAATTTGCATAATATTAAGTTGTATTAATCATGGAGGAAAAATCCTGCTGTATTCTGCACTGAACACACATGGCTGCTTTTTTGTTTAGCTTAGGGGTTTAATGATTTAGAATAAAAGAGCCTCTGAGTTTGTAGGCGGTATTTTTAAACCAGCTCAGCATTTGCTAAGGGAATTGGGACTATTTAGAATGGAGAAGAGAATACTTACCAGGTTATAATAATTGTTTGCAAATATTTGGAATGCTGTAATATATAGAAGAGTGTTCAGATTTTGTTTATCTCTAGAGGGCATAAATAAGACTAAACCAATAAGTGAAAGTTTAGAGGCACTATGTTAGAAGAATATGCAAGAAATTAGAACTGTTTAACAATGTAATAAGCTACTTCAGAAAGTATGGAATACCATATGTTAGAGATGTCCATCTTTCAGGAATAAAAGTTATTTCTCCCTTGACAAGATGAGTTGGACTTTTAAGATCCTTTACAACCTTCAAATTCCATGTATTTATTATATCATTATATCATACTGAGAAGTATTGGTTGAATGACTTATGAATGTACTAATGTGATTAATATAAGAATTAGAATTCCTAGGCCATTCAAACCCAAGAGTACAGTCAATGTATTAGAGGAATAACTACAATTATGACAGAATTTTCTATACGCTAATCTCCAATAGAATAGCTGGAATGTCAGAACCTCAATGTTTATCTTACTCTGGCAGGATCATGAGGAGTGGCTCACAACTTTTCTTTGAGGGCCATAAGCCTCTGTCTTTTCTCATCTGTCACAATGATGTTCACAACAACAATATCATTTCTTCCAAATTAGTAGAGAGCTGGGTGCTCCTTTCCATTATTTGTCTTGACCAGTTTATCTTTTTTAGGCAGGGGATTTTCCCACTATTTTGTGAAAACTCTCACCATTATGAAGGTCATGATCTCAGGGTTGTGATATTGAACTCCACACTGGGGGCATGGAGTCTGAGATTCTCTTTGTCTCTCTCCTACTCCCCCATCTTCGCTCCAAAACAAAACAAAACAAAACACTTCCATTCCAGTGACATTTGTTTTCCATCTGCACACAATTCAAGATGGACATTTGTTTCAACTTTGTATTCTACCATCCCTATCTTTTCCGTATAATTTTTATATCATTCATTCATTCATTCATTCATTCATTCATGAGAGACACAGAGAGAGAGAGAGAGGCAGAGACATAGGCAGAGGGAGAAGTAGGCCCCTGGAAGAAGTAGGCCCCCTGCAGAGAGCCTGATGTGGGATTTGATGCAAGGACCCTGGGATGAGGACCTGAGCCAAAGGCAGATGCTCAATAGCTCAGCATCCTCCTTTGTCTTCACCAAAACTGCCTATTCATACTACTATATCCATCAATTTACAGTGGGGGCTGGAGAAGTCGAGGGCAGGATTACAGCCATTCCTGACTCAAGATGAATCAGTCTTTGCTTGGAGACCAGTTTTTAATGAGAGAAGGGAAAAAAGAAGAAATGAAACAAGAGAGGTAAGTGTACTAAGGGGTTCAAGATCCTAGTTCTAGTTATTTCTGAGGCCCAAGGACATTCCTACTACACATAATTTTAAATTCAGGAGGATTCCATGAGAAAGTAAATTCCTTTTTTATTATTGCTAGTGTAAGTGGGGTCTCTGGTTACTGAAAAGCAGCAATTTAATGACTAATTTGAAAATGCATGTACTTGGTTAGGCCAGTTTCTGTGATCTCTTCAAGTATTAATTAATCTTAAATTGTAGTTTTGTCATAATTCCTTACTTGTATTTTATTACATTTTTTAAAAAATTTTCTTCTGAAACATGTATTTGGCCATACTTTAGAATCTCCACTTTCCTTCAAGCAGATAGATTTAAACACCAATACTAGACAGGTTAAGAAGAAACTGGAACTAAGGCTGACTCTCATTGGCTCTCTCAGTAATTCTACTGGTTCTAACTTTCTTGACCATTTTTAAGCCTTAGAACAGGCAGGAGTTGGAAAACAGAAGTCAGAGAATCATCAGGTTCTCCGCTGACTCCTGGTATTTTAATATTAGCCAAAAAAAAAAAAAAAAAAAAAAGAGAGAGAGAGATTCATATTGTTGACAAAATTTGTGAAGACTGGCATATTGTAAGGTTCTGCTGATATAATTCTAAAGAGGAATCAGACAGATAAACCACTGAATCTTGTGGGAGACCCTATTCGTTGTTTTTAATTGTGGGCACAGTAATATGTGAGTATCTGGAAGTGTAGTTTCCCCCAGGTGCACTCAGGGGAAAACCAACAAGTGTCAAATGCAGGAACATAAATACTCCTGCCCTTTGAACCCCGATGAAGACAATTCTGAGGTTTGTCTTCCATGGTCTTCAAAACTCTCCACATGTTGGGGCCAGAGCTTTCCTTTGAGACTTTACTTGATATCAGACTCTTTCAGGGTTTTTTTCCCCGTTCTACTTCATTCCCTGCTGAATTACATGGAATTACAATTTAATAAATCATTTTTACATAACTCTTATTTGAAGGAATACTTCTGGGCATACAAACCTAATGTATATATTAATGACTTGAGAGGTGATAATCCAAACCTGGGATATTTGTCCACATAGAAGGAAACATCATAAAGAGAGGGATCACCTGTCATTCAAATCCTAATATAAGAAAAACCCGCTTTCTATGTAATCCTACCATTGTGGGTTTTTTTTTTTTTCTAATTTAGCATCACGAACAATTTTCTTCTGGGTTTTTGGTGAGTACCAAATAGAGTAGACATTATTACCCAACACTGCACATCATGTGTGTCTTTGGGAACATTCACATGCATTTTTGCAAGTTTTTTTTTTTCCATTTTTGCAAGTTTCTATTTTACTTTGCACATTAAGTATATGTAATAATAAAAATTAACTATCCAGTGTTTCTCAAGCAGAAATGGGATAATTAGCACACTTTTTGGAGTAGAAAGCACAGAGATCATCTTATGGGCAAGTATATAAACCCTGTCTTCCATTAAAAAAAAAAAAAACATTTGTAGGCCAGCCCTGGTGGCTTAGTGGTTTAGCGCCACCTTTAGCCCAGGGTGTGATCCTGGAGACCCACGTCAGGCTCCCTGCATGGAGCCTGCTTCTCCCTCTGCCTGTGTCTCTGCCTCTCTCTGTCTCTGTGTTTCTCATGAATAAATAAATAAAATCTTAAAAAAAATTTGTATACATACATGATATAAAATTATAGAGGTCTGAGGTCAGGGCTCAGGTTCATCTAAAACTGTTTCTATCATCGTTAAGAGATCAATATGTAAACATCTCAATGATGGTGAGGACGATAGAGTTGAACCTTTAATTTGTTTCATTTTTCCTGTTATTTCTGTATTATTTTAGAAATTTCTTTGGAATTTATATTTTAGATTTATTAGAAATGTTCTTCTAATAAAACTAAGAATCAGTGGATCATGAAATTAAAATAACTACTTGTGTTTTATGAGTTTAATAATCCTCATTACCAGAAACTGAATAAGATGTGGCGTGGAATTGTTGGTACCCTGCTCTATTCCCCTTAGTGGCAATCCAGGATCCCCCACCTGCTGTGCCCGTCATAGCAACTAATGCCTTACAGCTGCTCCCTTCTCAAATTGCCCGTCACCAAGCAGGAGCTTCCTGGCCTGAGTTAGGTTGCCAGGTTTAGCAAATAAAAATGAGAGGTCAAAACTATTTCATAATAGTAATATATCATTTTCACTTTTACATTGATTCTCCTATAAGTGGACAATGGCATGTTTCAAAACAGAACATGTGATAGAGACATTGCTCTGATGCCTAATGACATGAGTGAAACAATGATGGAAATCCCATTCTTTTTTGTTAAGCCAGACATTGAAGTTATTTGAAAATAAGTACTCTTAAATATAGGGAACAAAATGAGGACTGCTGGAGGACTGGGTAGGGGGATGGGGCAACTGGGTGATGGCCATTAAGGAGGGCATTTGATGTAATGAGCGTTGGGTGTTATATGCAACTGATGAATCACTAAATTCTACCCCTAAAAGTAATACTAAGCTATAAGTGAACTAACTTGAACTTAAGTAAAATCTTGAAAGAAAAAAAAAGTAAAACATTGCAACTCTTCTCACTATTTTTATTTTGAAACTATATTAATATTCAAGAAAAGTTTTTATGCTAATATGTAATGTACTTCCAGTTCTAAAATGAATTAGTAGCCCACATGTATTTAATTAGTTTTGTTTTTGAAGGGAGTTCTTAGTAAGTGACAACATAGGAAAAAGTTAATTTTGTGGTTTGTCACTGATATTGTCGTCTAAAATTGAGAATAATTCATTGTCCAATACCTATCAGATTTTTAAAATTAGTTATAAAACACTTAAAGGTGAATATTAGAAGTTGTAGTAAATTGATATGGCAATAAGAGCTGCATGTGTGTGGGTTTAATGATGGTAATTGGCTTAATAAGGCAATAATGCCTCAATCCTTCCCAAAATAAGCAAATCTGCCACTCAGTCTCCTGAGGAGAATTCAAGAAAACCAAAATGCCATCTTATTTTTTATTGAGCTAGTCCACAATTCCATTTATATCTTGAACAAGTTAGGCTGGACCCCACTTAAATGACTTTAAAATCTATTTCAGGGTTGCTTCAAGAGCTCTTTGAAATAATGAGAGTTGTCAAGCTCATCTTATCTATTTTCCTAGAAGTTCTATAACCAGTGTGTGCTTTTGGCTTCTACCAGTCTGAGGAGAGGAATGTTGGGCACTTACCTGTGATCTGGATGAGACAAGGCAAGAAGTGATTTGGCTCCAAACCTACAGTCAATTGCTTATCTTTTTTTTTTTTAAGATTTTATTTATTTATTCATGATAGACATAGAAAGAGAGAGAGGGGGGCAGAGACACAGACAGAAGGAGAAGCACGCTCCATGCTGGGAGCCCAACGTAGGACTGGATCCCGGGACTCCAGGATCACGCCCTGGGCCCAAGGCAGGCACTAAACCACTAAGCCACCCAGGGATCCCCGTCAATTGCTTATCTTAAACCAGTTCAGCACTCTGGAGCCAGCTGCCAATTTGACAAGAAAGGGTGGAGGCCCCAGACAGTATCATACTTCTGTAGGTTTTTGGAGGGAGGGATTTAGAAAGATTTCCCAAATTAATCTCATAAATGGCTGCTACCATCAGGATTCGGCATCTTTTATTGTGTTTCTGGAGCTTTAAACCTCTTTGAAAACTACTCTGATGTAAAGGGTCCTACTAGGGTCCTATAATCTGGCCTATTTAGATCAATACCTACTATCTTTGAACAGTCCAGTGGGGAGGGAAAGAGATGGTAGGGAAATAAGAAAAAAAAATAATAACCTAGTGTCAGAACTTTGTAGCACCTGCCAATCCCATAAAATTACTGGAATATGTTACGGAGTCAGAGTCATGACTGCCCATTTTAGGGGAAAAATGAGGGCAATCAGAAAAATACTTCCAAGACTTTTGATGTCACTTCTCAGACCTTGTTGCTGAATCTCTAAAACTTTTTCATAGTATTTCTGATACACAGACTCAAGACCTTTTGAATCCCCCTCCATGGTTTCTCTAGATGTTTCTGAATTGGTTTAGAACAACACAATTTTAACCACAAGTGCACCTTATACACTATGCTGCTAATCAACCTACATTAATCAACCTACATTCTAGTTCCCTTCTTGAATTCTGCTCAGCTGTGCTGCCCAAGCAAACTCTCCAATTCCCAAACCCTGCCTTTGACAGAGAGAAATGAAAGTTGAAAAAAAAAAAAAAAAGTTAAAGTATTCCACACTTGTAATCACATTAATTTAAAATTCAAATTCTAAAATTTCCCCTCACTCCCATCATACTCTGGCCAGAATCAGAGGGGTTTTGTGCAAGAACAGATGCAAGGCCCACAGCTGGTGGTGTCACTGAGACTATATACCAGCTCAGAACCATTCCTCTGTCCTCAAACTCTCATAGGTCCTACTTTTCCAAAGTTTTTCAGAAATATACCTGCAGACATTATATAAAACATTATAAAGTCTTTGATCTACAACTACAGAACACACAGACAGGTTACCAAAATGCTACCTCTTTAAAGTTTATAATCCATGTATAATCACTGAATACAGTCCTACCTGAGCAAGAATAAATCCAAGTCCCAAAATATTTTAAATATTATGGTGTGTTGTTTTTATTAGCTGTAAACACAAAATAAACTTAGTGCTATCTGTGAGAAAGAAGTAGCGAGAGCAATGGAATTAACATAATTCTTGGCTCACAAAGGCTCATTTTTAAGGATTTACATATGTCGATGAATTTTGCTATGGATTGAATTGTCCCCCCAAAATTAATATTTGAAGTCTTAACTGCTTGTACCTCAGAATGTGACCTTATGTGAAAACAGTCTTTGCAGATGTAATTTGCAGATATAGTTAAGATGAGGTTATGCGGGAATAGCATGAGCCCTGCATCGACTATGACCACTGTGCATAGAGAAAGGAGAAACTTGCAGACAGACATGCATGCAGGAAGAATGCCATGTGAAGATAAAGGCAGAGATTGGGGTGCTTCTAAATGCCAAGGAATACCACAGTGAAATAAAAGACCAGGGCGGCTCTGGTGGCTCAGCGGTTTAGTGCCTCATTCCCCCCAGGGCCTGATCCTGGAGACCTGGGATTGAGTCCCGGATCCGGCTCCCTGCATGGACCCTGCTTCTCCCTCTGCCTGTGTCTCTGCTCTTCTCTCTGTGTGTCTCTCATGAATATATATATATAAAAAAAAAAACAACTTTTTTAAAGACCAGATTTGTCCTTATAGCTCTCAGAAAATCTTGCCAACACCTTGATCTCAAATTCTGCCTCTAGAATTGTAAGATAATATATTTCTATTGTTTAAGCTCCTCTGAGTATTTTGTTATGGCTGGCCTAGTAAATGAATACAAATAATTTTGGCTTATTCATTTATTTGTCTGTTTCCAATCATTTGATGAACACTCATGAAATATCAGCTGTATTATTCAAAGAGGTGAGACTATGCAATAACAAATGACATTAAAACAGTAGTTTCCTATTCCTATTTCTTGTTGGTATTACCTATTCATTGAGGATCATCTGGAGCTCTGCCCTATTTTACCGAGTTCTGCCCTCCTCACACAGCAACATACCAAAGTGGCCAACAAAAGTGTGGCAGTTGCTACAGCACAGAGAAGAAATATGGTAAATCACGCACTGGTTCTCAAAGCTTCCTCCTGGAGGTAGCACATACCATGCTAGTGAAAATCACATGCCCACTCTTAATTCAAGGGGCTAGGAAAAAGATCCTATAATGTGCTCAAAAGAAGAAGAACTAAAATATATATGAACAATCAAATAAATGCCAATTCATCCCAAATCCAAAGTATTAGTAATAGTTTATATCATTATAAACTTTTTTTAGAACATTTCCTTTGTCTTCAAAAAGACCCCTTAATCACTTGACTAGTCAATTCCTTCTTCCAACACCCCTTCTCTAGTGGAAACAAATATGATTTAGTTTCTGTCTTTATAAGATTGCTCTTCTGGGCATTTTACATAAATGGGATCACACAACATGCAGTCTAGTTTCAAATAACTTTATACCGCTTTACATAAATTATAAAATCTTTATAATAATATATTTTAGTTTTCCCTTCTCTGTTGCACTATTATTAAGATAAATTTTATTTCTATTATCTGTTAGAAATTTCACACATTTGTATTTTTTGGCTTTTAAGAATCAATGATTTTCTAAAGATTTTTTTAAAATGAAAAAGTCATATCAAAATATATGAAGAAATATTGTAATTCAAATTAAGAAAATATAAACTCAATTTAAAAAATAGACAAAAGACTTGAGTAAACACTTTACAAAAAAAATGACACAAATGGCCAATAGGTCTTAAGAAGATACTGAGAATTAGTAATAGGGATATTTAAATTAAAACAAAAATGTTATCTCTGCACACTCAGGCTGAAGTATTATATTTTAAATGACAAATCCAGGTGTTTGCAAGGATGTAGAGAAACTGGAACTTTAATTCATAACTAGTAAGAGTATCACAAAAAGCAATACATATATTTACCATGCTTCCTGACAATTCTTTTTAAATATTTATACCCTCTGTGGAAATATATGCACAAACACACTCATTTGGGCACAAACGTTTATAACTACTTTTTTCATAATGGCCAACAATTCTAAATAAATAAACATTGAATCAATTCCCATTAAATACCAACAATATTTTTAACAAAATGAGAACAAACAATCCTAAAATTTGTACAGAACCACTAAAGACCCCAAATCGCTAAGGCAACTTTAAAAAAGAAAAGCAAAGCTGGAGGCATCAGAATTCTGGACCTCAAGTTATAATACAAAGTTTTAGTAATCAAGGCAGTGTGGTAATGGCCAAAAAAAAAAAAAAAATAGACACATAGATCAATAGAACAGAATAGAAAATCCAAAAAATGAACCCACAAATATGCGGACAATTAATCTTTGATAAAGCAGGAAAAAATATCCAATGGGAAAAAAAGTTTCTTCAACAAATGGTGTTGAGAAAAACTGGACAGCAACATGGAGAAGACTGAAACTAGACCACTTTCTTACAACTTACATAAAAATAAATTCAACATGGATTAAAGACCCAAATGTGAGAAAGGAAACCATCAAAATACTACAGACAGTAACATTGGCTTTGACATTGGCTGCAGCAAGTTCTTTTAGCTTTTGTGACTATTTCCTTCAATGTGAAGAAGCTTTTTATTGTACCCAGAAATGAACCCCCAACTATATGGTCAATTGATCTTTGACAAAGCAGGAAAGAATACTTCCTGAAGCAAGAAAAACAAAAGCAAAATAAGGCAAGATATAAAAGCAAAAATAAACTATTGGGACTACATAAAATATGTGCACATGCGCATGCGCACACACACACACAAAATAAGTCAGTCAGAGAAAAATAAATATCAGATGATTTCACTCATATGTAGAATTTAAGAAAAAACAAATGAGCAGAGGAAATAAAAGAGAGAGAGAGGAAAGTCAAGAAACAGACTCTTAACTGAGAACAAGCTGGTATTTACCAGAGGGGCAGACGGGGGGAATGGGTTGTATTGGTGATGGAGATTAAGGAATGCACTTGTGATGAGCACTGGGTGTTGTATGAAGTGTTGTATGTAAATGTTGAGTCACTCAATTTGAAACCTGAAACTAATATTACACTATATATTAACTAACTGGAATTTAAATGAAACCAAAACAACAAACAAAAACAACAAATTATGGCATATGAATATAACGGAACACATCTCACCAACATAAAAAAATATATTATACATATGTCAATGGGTTTGAACCTCAAGATTATGATGAGGTAGTGAAGTCTGACACAAAAGTGTATACTGTGTGAATAAATTATAAGAAGTTCTCAAACACACAAAACAAATCTGAAGTGAAACAAATCAGATAAATATTTGTCCTAGGTGGTGGATATATTCTACATCTTGGTTATATGGTGGTTATATGGGTAAATATATTTGTCAAAACTCATTGAATCATACGAATTCAAGTAAATACATCTTATTTTCTGTACATACAATACTTCTGAATAAAATTGTCTTTTGTCCCTGATCACTCTGTATGAACCACTAATAACCAGCAAGAAATATTTAAAATTTCCATCTTTAAAGGCAGGTATGTCTATATATATTTCACTTTTCCCTAAATATATATCTACTCTGACTTCTAAATGTCAATACCTATTTTAATAAGACTTCTCTTCCTTTTCAGTTTAATTTAAGCCTTATAAAGGTATAAAGGTCCCCCCTTTAAA
Organism: Canis lupus familiaris; assembly: GCF_011100685.1. Taxonomy (NCBI): domain Eukaryota; kingdom Metazoa; phylum Chordata; class Mammalia; order Carnivora; family Canidae; genus Canis; species Canis lupus. Next base: position 33,345,675 of record NC_049222.1, on the reverse strand, counting down.
AAGGGGGATGCCTGGGTGGCTCAGCAGTTCAGCATCTCCATTTGGCTCTGGGCATGATCCCGGAGTCCTGGGATCAAGTTCTGCATCAGGCTCCCTGCATGGAGCCTGCTTCTCCCTCTGCCTATGTCTCTGCCTCTCTCTCTCTCTCTGTCTCTCTCTGTCTCTCATGAATAAATAAATAAAATCTTAAAAAAAATAAACCTTATAAAGGGGTAATGAAAGGGAACCTTATGGTGATGGAACATGCTATCTCTTGATGGTGGTAAATCCATGTATATACTCAAGCAATAAAACTGTATGGAACTAAATACACATATACGAATGAGCACAAATAAAACTAAGGAATCCTACTAAGATCATTGGATTATATCATTGTCCATATCCTGATTCTGATTTTATAAGTTAATTTTGCAAGACATTACCAATGGGAGAGTATAGGTAAAGGATACAAGGAATTTCTCTATTATTTTTTTTACAACTCTATTTGCATCTGCAGTGATCTCAAAAAGTTTTAAAAACCTAAATCTAATCCAAGAAAATTAGTTTTTGTTCATCAAAAATATCCTACATTCAAAAAAAATCCTATATTCACTGCTCCTGCTATCTACATTTCTTTCTTTCTTTTTTTCATTTCTTTCTTTTTTTAACATTTTTATTGGAGTTCGATTTGCCAACATATAACACCCAGCGCTCTTCCCATCAGGTGCCCCCTTCAGCGCCCGTCACCCAGTCACCCCATCCCCCTGCCCACCTCCCTTTCCACTACCCCTTGTTCATTTCCCAGAGACAGGAGTTTCTCATGTTCTGTCTCCCTCTCTGATATTTCCCACTCATTTTCTCTCCTTTCCCCTTTAATCCTCTCCACTATTTTTTATATTCCCTGAATGAATGAAACCATATGATTGTCCTTCTCTGATTGACTTACTTCATTCAGCATAATACCCTCCAGTTCCATCCACATTGAAGCAAACAGTGGGTATTCATCCTTTCTAATGGCTGAGTAATATTCCATTGTATACATAGACCACATCCTGATTCAAAAAGCCAGGAATTTCCACAGACTAACTTTCTTTAACAAGAAACTCCCAATTTGTCTTGGGAGTTACGTAAATCACAGTTAATTTTCTTTTAAGTTTTTCAACAAGAACCTATTTATTCTGATAGCCCACTATATTTTTTCTATTCATCACAGCACACCAAAAATCACTGTGTTTGAACTCATACTCCAGGACCCTAGAATCCATAATAATTTTGTCTAATCTAATACATAAGCAAGAATCACTTCGGGAGCATTGTAATAGAGGACCAAGACAGTTTCCAGGTATGCCAGCCATGTTTTCTTTCCTTTACCTTGTATGTGGTTCCCAGCAAGATAAGAGTTGAAATGTTGGATCCTAATAGGCTAAGGATCCTCTCCATGACTTGATTTCATTATATTGCATTCAAGATAGAAGACCCCAATTGGGCCTGACTTTCAAGAGGATAGAATCACTATGCAGTCAAACATCTAAACTGTTAGGTATAGTCTTTTTTTCTCACTTTCATTTTGCAGGCATAAAAAGGCTAAGTAGGATGTTTTCAAATAACTGTGATCTTTGCCTTCTTTTTAGATGTATTTTGATCTCCCAAATATATTTCTCAAATAAAATACTGGGTTAGATTGACTTGTCAGTGGATAAAGAAGTTATGATATGATATATATTACATATATTACATATATATATGGTGGAATGCTACTCAGCCATCAAAACAATGAAATCTTGCCATGTGGATAGAGCTAAACTGTATTTTGCTAAGTGAAATAAGTCTATCAGAGAAAGACAAATACCATATGACCTCACTTGTGTGGAATTTAGGAAAGAGAATGGATGAACATATGAGAAGGGGGAAACAAGCAGAAGGAGAGAGGGAAACACTCCATAAGTGACTCTTAATGATAGAGAATAACCTGAGGGTTGATGGAGAGAGGTGGGTGGATGATGATGAGTTAGATGGGGGATGGGTAATAAGGAAGGCAGTCTCTATGATGAGCCCTGGGTGTTGTATGTAAGTGATGATCACTGACTTCTACTCCAGAAACCAACATTTCACCATATGTTAACTAACTAAAATAATAATAAAATTAAAATAATAAAATAAAATAAAATAAAATAAAATAAAATAATAAAATAAAATACTGGTTTATGCATCAAGAAAGGGAGAGTAAGCAACTGCTGCTTGTTGTGGGGGGGGGGTGTCTGTTTTTTGTTTGTTCATTTTTTCTTTTTTTTTTTTTTTGTTCATTTTTTCTAATACTGGATTTTTTTTTCTTTCTAAAATAGAAGTTACAGGGGAGAAAATCTGCCTTGAAACTGTGAACCCCTGACACTAAAGAAATTAATAAACTTCCCAAACATATAGGAGAAGATTTAGGTCTTCATTTTGTTAAGCAGATTCATCAACTTGAGTAAAAATGAGAGACTGGAAGAGAGATACTTAGTTTGCTATGTTGGTAACTGGGAATTGGAAATTGACACTGATAAGCCCTAAGAGAGCCCAGCCCAGCAAATGTCAGGGTGACTGGCTAACAGGCCTGCAAATTATTATCACACATAATTGCTTTTCAGGTCTTTACTCCCCTTTCCACCAACTCCTAGCCATTCATTATTTTCTGTCTTTGTTGCTACTGTTTTTCTTATAATGCAAATCAAGGTTTTATGGTCTTAATGACTTCTACCAAGAATTGAGTGGACCTGCTCTAAGTCTTTGATCATTTAGTGTCATATCCCACCTCCTGAATCCACCTTTAAACAAGTGCATGCTATATTCATTTATACTCCTTTTCCAAAGTGAACTGGCTTATTATAAACCACCTAGGGTAACTTTGTAAAATATATTCCTTATAAGAATCATAAATGTATCCTTTTGTGTAATAGCTTCTAAGTTTGTCCTACCTTCACCTCTATAACTTTCCGTAGACCCAAAATTCTTCACCCCTCAGAAACCTATTCAGTCTTGTCCTGTTAATTTTTTTTGTAAGATTTTTCTATGCTCTTTAAATAGTAAGTTTCTAAGTTTGAACCATGATTCTAACAGAGATAATACTGCCTTCAGAGCTAAGCAACCACCTGGGAATCAAAGACTCTGATTTTTAATTTCCTTCCTTTGACTAACTTGCCAAAATTCTGGGATAATCACGATTTCCAGGTACATCAAATTCTGCCTTAAGTAAAGTAGGATTAATAATATAGTAAGGATTTGGTGAGGTGGAACTAATGGATTTTAATATTTTGCAATGATAAAATAGCACATGGGGATGTTTGGAAATAGGTCTATCATTCTGCTGAATGAAATTTCTAAGCCTGTAAATGTTTTAATGAAACCTGAACCCAGTCTTTGAAAGTGTACTTAGTTTGTTTCTGGGCCCTGAAGCTTTCCCAAATTTTATTTATTCATGAATAGGTTAAGAACAAGTAAAATTAAAGCAATTTTGCCATTGTTCATTTTGAAAATAGCTCCAAAGACTAAATAGTAAATGAGGCCTAAAATGAACAGTCAGCCTAAGCCCAGCAGGAGAGTTCCTCAGAGGGGGACAGATTTGGAAACTAACACTTTTCCATTTGCTGTATCTCTACAGAGGTGTGAATTTCTAGAAAGTCACACAGCCTGCTTAAATGGGAAAACTTGCAGGGCAAATAAAACTCGGCTGTCATGGTCATCTGAAACTCTCATCCTTCCCCTGCACTGGAACCTCTTATTTCTTATCAGTGTACTATACCTGTCAAGATATATCTCTCATTAGTGTACTTATTATGGATCCTACATAGACTACTGCTTCATCTGTTTTTTTTTAAATAAGAAAGTTGATAATTTCTTATATTACCTACATTTAGAAAAGTGCAATCTCATGGAGTTGTAGGAGACTGTGGATGGAGGGGATAGTGTTGATTGCAACAGAACATAGAACAATGCATGTCACTTCAATTCCAAAAGGCTGCACTCTGATATATTTTTTTCCAAAATTCAAAGTATGTATAAGTCTCTTGGCAGTAAACCACTTGCCTTTTTTTTGTGTGTTAGACATTCAGCCATTCTTGTTAATGAGAGTAATCACAACAATGATTGAAAAACCTGCAACTGGTTCAACATATATCAAATGCTAGACATATAACTCTACTTTTTTTAATGTAATATCTGATTTTTTAATTCTCACAACCACCCTGTGAGGGCTTTCTATCCTCATTTTATACATGAAAATGTTGAGGCTTAGAGAATTAGTGGCTGTTTATGGTAACACAGTAAGTTGTGGACCTACATAAAAAACCTCTGTGAATCCAAAGTCCACCATGACACCTTCCCTCATCATCACTGTCACTCTTCATTAAAAGATGCTGGTATATTGCATTAGTCATGCTTAAATGTTGGCCTGGAGATGTGATATTCTGAAAGGTAGAATGTTCCAATTTTCTTGACATGAGGTCTAAAATTTCATACTTGAGCACTACATAAATTGGATCATTAAAAATTTCTTTGAAAAGACAAGTACTAGCTATTCCCAGGTGAGTGAAACTAGATGTCCTCACCCTCTTCTCCAACAACTGTGGATTCCTGGTGGCTGTAAGGTAAGCATTTTAACAGAAAGGGTTACAAGGCAAGGCAAGAGGAAACAAATATGTAACCCTTCTCTGCATGCTCTCATGTTTTTCCCTTTCTCTGCTCTTCTCTTAGACCTCTAATTATATTTCCATAGCTTCTTCCTTTCATTCCAACACCCCTCTCTCACTTTCCATAATTCCTTCCTGCTCCCCTTACTCCTTTCTTTCCTCCCTCTTCTTTCTTCCCACCTCTAAGTCATAAATAGTGTTGCCAAAGTCAACAGCCTGTACAGTGTGCCTACTCTGCTTGCATATTCAAGTTTGTTTTAATTTCAGTTAAAATTTGAAGACAATGAGCTGTGACTCCTCAGGGACAGAATTAAGGTATCAGGACTGGCCAGTGAAGGTGGTTGGTTGGTTGGTTGGTTGGTTGGCTACATGGCCTTCTTAGGACCACTAAAGCACAATTCTTTCTCTGTGAAATCAGACTGAATAGCAACAAATAAAAGTATTTCTGAGATTTCAAGTGATTAGGGAGACTTGCCAAGAGAGGATGAGGGGCAAGTTGACATTGCGGAAGGCATGAATGCTGATCCTAAAGCTCATCATTATGAACACTGGGTTTCTAATTGTAAAATACTTGCCAATATGATAAATGCAAATTTTTGACAGGATTCACAAACTTGCTTCTGTAAAGGCTAGAGAGTGAATATTTTCAGTTTTGAAGGTCTTGATGACCTTCCCATTATAAAAATGGGTAAATAACTAGATTTGGCCCATAGGGTGTTCTGCTGATCTCTGTTTTAGAGCCTCTTTTATCTCTGTGTCTCTATCTAACTAATCATCATATTTTAAATAATCTCCCTCTAAATGAAAATAACTCATTTTCTCTCCTTCCCTGAGCAATTATGTTCTATTTATTGAGTTAATCAATGTTTCTGAATTGTCTCATTTAAACTTCCAACCATCTTGAAGTTGATATACTATCATCATGAGGCTTGGAAAAGCTTAGTAACTTGGCCCCCAGCATGCAGTTGTTTAGTAGCTGGAATATGTCTGGGATCTTATGGTTTTAATGGTCTCTTCACTAATCTCCCAAAGGATCTTTTAGCCTAGGTTTCCAGCTCTCCTTCCCATTCTGTACAAGGCTACTGAAGTGATTAAGTAAAGCCTGAACATAATCAGATTCCTTACTTGTTTAAAAGTCTTCAATGAACTGAATCTGCCTAAACTCTCCGGGCCTTCTCCAGCAAGAACCCACTCATCTTCACCCTTCCTCTTCACACAAACTCACTCAGTGTGTGAACTTAAATCTTAGCCATAACAAACTGCTGTAGGACCCATAAACACATAAAACAGTCTCAATGCCACTACAGTTTTATTCATGAAGCTGTTGATTCCCTCTCACTCTCCTCCATCTACCCCTTTATTATTCTGTTTTTTAGTGTGTTTCTAATGTTCCTTCAGGAAAACTTTCTTGACAAGGTTAGGTTGAACATTTATTTCCTCATTCTGAATGTTTTTCTTCTGCGATACTTGTATATCACTGTGTAACAATTTTTGTTTGTCTTATTGTACAATGTTTTCATTGCCTTTTTATTGTGTTTGTCTGTCTTTCTATTATATTTACAAGGGTATTATTTGACAGGGAATTTGACTAATCATTATGGAACCTGAAAATTTTACACAATTTGCAAGAGAATGGAGAATCTTGCAATTCTGAGCAAATACAAGAAAGGATCCCAATTATGAACTGTGTTTATTCAAAAATATGTACTACACTTTCACAAATATAAAAATATACCTTGGTGATACAGGACATAAACAGATACAGTTTTACAGTCCTGTTTTTGTTCTGTTTTGTTTTATTGATTTTGGGAGAATAAAGGGAGCTATAGCTAAGACATGCATTATGAGGTAAGTGATGTAACCTCTGTGGAGTCCCATCTATGAAAACATAGATTACTCTATAGTGAAAATTTGACTTAGGTAAAATGATAAAATAGTCATAGTCTTCATATTACAGGTTATTCTATCAAATGTAAACAATATATTAAAAGAAATTTTCAGACTGCAGTCTAGGCCCCTTTATTTTTTTTTAAGATTTATTTATTTATTTGAGAGAGAGAGCACATACATAAGTAGGGGGAGAGGCAGAGGAAAAGAATCCTCAAGCAGACTCTGTGCTGAGTGTGGAGCCCTATGTGGGGCTCAATGATTTCAAGACCCATGATCTGACATCGACCTGAGCAAAAACCAAGAGTTGGACACTCAACTGGCTGAGCCACCCAGGCACACCTCTAGGATCATTTAAAAACTTTGATGATGAATATGACCATGAGTTAGAAAACCAACTATTATTATTGTCCTGAGGTACAGATTTAAGAATAAAATCTAAGCAACAGGTCTATAATAACATATGAAACATCAATTTAAATCTTTATGGTGTTTATAAAAAATTATACTGAAAAAATAATTTAGCATGTAAAAGCACAAAAGGGTTTTCTGTTATTTAGGGCAAATGTATTCAGAGTTAATGTTAATAATATGTTTGTCCTATTCTTTCATTATTTTTCATGCGAGAATATTTTACTTTGCCACAGCTGTCTTCTTTACTTGAAACTGACTTTTTAATATAGGGATAAAACACAAAACTCTGATACTACAAAATAATCTTGAGCCTCCTCTGTAGAGTTAGTTTGGAAACTTTCCTATTAGACTGTAACCTTGCTAAAGGGGCCATATGGAAGTAAATAATCATCTACAAAATTGACAAAAAACAGTCATGGTCCTGTCACTTATATGGCTAGGGAAGAGTCTGTAGGGATGAGTGAGTTGGGGAAAAGGCAGTTTCATTGTGAATTTACCTGAGAATAGTGTTTACTAATGAACTATTCCAAATACATTAGTGGCCCGAGGGAGTATTCTCCATGTCTCAAAAGTATAATGTTTGATAGCTAACACACTTCACTCATGACAATTGTAAAATGGTCCCAGCCTGCAGTCCTGTCTCTGAACAAGGATGCAAGGAATCCCCAGGAGACACTGGAGATCTACACTTGCACATTAGAATTCCAAAGAAGCAGACAGGACAGAAACACAGCCACAGAACGTAAAGGAGCTTCTGTCTCATTACAATTAGCTGAGAGTATGGTGTTCCAAGCATCAAATTAATAAAGGATGTTGTTTTATCTTTGATTTGGATAATAAGAATAACTCAGTTTCATAGCTCATGAATTATAACATGCCTCAAATCACTATATGTAATGCTGATGCTGAGTCCATTGGTGTCTCTCAGCAACAAACAGGTAGTAAAATAGGAGACAATACCCATTTATTTTTTCAATATACATGACTTAATCTAAGGAAAACATGGAAAAAGATGTACTAGGTTTGTTGGCAAATCAAGATCTTCTAAAAATCACAATTGGCAGAAAGTACTTCTTGTTTTCATATGAAAACAATTCTGAAGCATATCATTGAGATGATTGATCAAGGCTAATGCATTAAATAAACAAAAAAGCTCTCTAAGCCCATTGTTCTTAAATTGTCTAAGGAAACTCAGGGGAATGCCACAGGGTATTTCCAATGTTCAAGGGAAACACAGATATATCATACAAACTACTAGAACATTATATTTTCTACTTTCATCCTGACGATGTCATCTCTTTACAAGGATGAAATTAGTTCGTTGCTATTATTGAAAGCAGGTACTTTAGGAAATGAGTGGTGCTGTCCAAAATTTGAGAAGTTGTACAGTGCCCAATTTGTGCACACATTCCACTATTGAATAATTGCTGTTTTGAATTGTACCCCTGGAGTCAATATTTGTTATGCTAAGAACTATGCAAAATGCTAATTGTGTTCTCTCTTTAATTGAAGTGAATATAATTTTACTAATAAAGTGACTCAAGACGGCAACTATAGAAACCACATTTAGATAGGATTAGTCAAATAAATGCAATCTGTTTCAGGCATTAATAGCTTTATTATCTGGTTTGTAAATGTATTTGGGACACAGAACAAGATGGAGAATGGTTTGGGTGAATAACCTAGGCAAGGAGATGAATTAAGAGAAGACACAAGTTTCTTCTAAACATAGTCTACCTGAAAGACCTTTTCCTACAGTGTCATTAAGTGGGGATTCTTTCTCTACCCTACACTGGAAAACCCCCTGAATGTATTGCCTGTGGTTGAGACATTTTTGAATAAAGCATCAGGCGACTGGTAACAGGTTCAGACTCTGTAGTAGATTTTAGGGGACGGAGACCCCTCTGAGAGCCCCAAGAACAGCTAGCTCCAGATAAACTCTTAGTCTCTAAATCCTAATAGAATGAGGGAGGAAAGGTAGGGGTTAAAGTATGGAAAAGAAGGCTTGCCAAGAGTAAGACGAGAGAAGAAGGGATGGGAGAAGTGGAACAAAGAATCTGACTTGTACTTATGGTTTAATTTCACTTTCTTTTTTTTTTTTTTTAAAGATTTTATTTATTTATTCATGATCACACAGAGAGAGAGAGGCAGAGACACAGGCAGAGGGAGAAGCAGGCTCCATGCACCGGGAGCCCGACGTGGGATTCGATCCCCGGTTTCCAGGATCACGCCCTGGGCCAAAGGCAGGCGCCAAACCGCTGCGCCACCCAAGGATCCCCCTTAATTTCACTTTCTGGAGTCACACCTCCCCATTACATAATGAAATGCTTTAGAGCAGTAAATGAGAGCAGATTCTTTAACATAACAGCACACACGATGCTAGAAGCCCTTCAGCAGTACTTTCTCTGCTTATCCACTGGGCTCAAAGTCAGAAAACCTTACCTGGGAGGCTGCAGTATTTGATGAGCCAGCACCAGCTCCACCTGAATAGAATGCTGTGGTCATCAAGTCTACCCTGCTGCCCTCGATTCAAAATTAACCTTGGCATGTTCAAAAAAGAATGTAGCAATTCAGGTAGAGCTGCTTCTCTGTTTGATAATACGCCTGAAGAGCATCTGCTTTCTTAAGTCAAGACTGCTACACACAACGAAACTCTTTTGTGTGCAGCATGCAAAGCCAGGTCATTAACACACCTGCCAGAATAGGAGAGAAGGAGGGAAAAAATATTTTCTCCTGGTAAAATCATTCATTTAAGATATTCTGGTTCACAGTGCTATCCTTTGACCACCCCAATTACCTCCTTTTGCCCTTACAAACAAGTGGTGTGAATATTAAAAAGGAGAAATGCAATCACGGTCTGAAATGAATAGTGTTGTTAAATCATTTTCCTGGAGAAAAGCAACTCACATACCTAAGCTACATGTATCTCTGGTTTTCACAAGGGCGGAATGCCCTTGCTGTGGACTGAAACAAACAATGTTTTATTTTTGTTTCAACCTCTGTTGACTTTCCTATGCATTCCTTCCCCCTCTGATGCTACAGCCTCAATTCTGAGAATAATTAGCAACACCCAGGGGTGATAACAGGGCCACAGCAACCTAACAGCGATATCTTGCCGGCGCCAGCTGTGCTTCAGTATTTATTTATTAAGATCACAATATTTACACAGTATGAACTCGTTGAGATGGTGGGGGATTGAGCAATGCTCCAGCAGCTAAATTTCATCTGTATTTTTTAATGGCAAGGAAAAAAAACTTCTAGGCTATGTACTGTTTACTTCTCAGGGTAGAAAATTCAAGCTTCTAATTCCAATCCAGTCCTGTTTTTTGGCAGCTTGGTGTATGGACTCTGGAGAGGTTTTGCAGACATGCACTGCAGTGGCTGCTGCTATGAAACCTACTTGTCTAACACAGAGGGAAGCTTAAATCTGCTGCAGTTGTACGGAATGACACAGCAAAGAAATCAGGCAGCAGGTTTTCAGTGGCTGATAATTTCACCGGACCCAGATCTGTGACTAAACAATTTAAACATTTGCTCCAAGTCCCATTTCACTTGAACTAGTATCTCTTTTCATTTGCTCTTCTGTGAGGGTTGTTAACCTGGTGGTAAGCAACATGTATTGAGATTTTCATCTGCTGAGTGCCACCTGAGAGAGTTTTCAGTGTAGATAGGCAATTGTAGGACTTCAGTTTGGAAAAAAAAATTTTAAAAGTATCTTTTAGGCCAGAAAGAAATAAATGGCAGGAATAAAGAAGTGCATTTCCCACCCCCTGATATTTCGGTCTTGAAGCTCCTCTAGGAAGTTTGTTCCCCTTTTAAAATGTTCATATTGTTGATCAATGATCTCATGAGCATTAAGAAATTGCAATACAATGGGAGGCAACTGGATTGTTCTTTTATAATGAGACTTCACACAAATTTCCTAACTCTCGTGCATTTTTATTTTCTCTCATTGTAAACATAAAAATATGCTTACCACCAAGGTAATTCAGTATCTTTAAAATAATTGGCTTAATATGTTTAAGTATTTTGAGTATGGGGGCTTAATGTAGTCACATAAATAGTCTTCATAAATGATAAATTATAAATCTAAGTTATGCAAGAGATATGTCAATATTGAAGAAAACAGAATCTTTAAATTTTGGCTGTAACAAGTAATAATGATGATAGATTATTCTGGTTACTTACAACAATTTATATAATTGTATATCTAATTATAATTATATGTCATAAATTATATATCTAATTACTTATAGCAATGTGTATATGATGATATAATAATAATTATATGTAATATTTATTATTATTGACTGATAAATCTTCCTTAAAAGAGTTGCAAGTTCCTCTTTTAAGGAAGATTTATCAGATAATAATGCTGCACAAGGTCATAAATTATAAAGTTATTCTCAAGCACTGGTTATTTTCATGCCAGCCTTAGCCTTTTTAAAAATTAAAAAGAGGATAATGCAGCAGTTCAGTTGACATTTAATATTGTATTGTCCATATCACTTTATCTTACATCAGTCTTACTGCTTTTATATTATTAAAATATCCCAAACGATCTAACATGAATAAGAAATCTAATTTTCTGTACTCCTTTGACTTTTGTTTTAGAAAAATAGCTGCAAAAATCATGGTTGTATTTGGGGTAAACTTATTAGTGAAGTACAATATACATGCAGAGGAGTGAAGAGAACATAGTCACACAGACTGATGAATGTCCTCAATCTGAACACATTTTTGTTTCTAGATCCAGATTAAGGAATGAGTTAGTACCTGTACACAGAAATCTCTTGGGCTCTTCAATGCACTCCTCAATCTCTAAGGTAACCACTATTTTGATTTCCAAAGACATAGATTATTTTGGAGGATAATTTAAATATTCACAATATAAATAGATCACATGAACTTCCCATTTAACATTGTTGATATTCCAAATGCCAATGCATAAAAAATGATTAAAGCTAGCAAGAAAAATTGTTTTGAGTTTTACGAGGAAGACCATACATGCATCCAGATAGCAGCTGCTGACAGGGATAACTGCTGTGTTTATGTTTGGAACACAAAACAATCCTGTTCTATCTTCACTTGACTACAGGCAAAATTCAGAAAGCTGGAACTTCATTGCTGCCTTAGACACTGATAGTATATTTTCAGTTGCCCCCAAGTTATTCAGTTCAAAAGTTGCCATGCAGGAAAATTTCTAGTCTAGGTAGAACAAATAGATAAGATGGGAATCTAAACACTAGCTAAAGCTAACTGTCTCAGTCTTGTGTTTTTTTTTTTTTTTTCAGTTTCAAATGACTGTTTCAAGTCAATGTTCAAAGATACTCAGAATTTTTTATTCACAAAACTAAGTGGATTTCTTTACTTAGCACTGAGTGATTGAATTCTCAAAAACAAACAGACGAATGTTTATTGTTCATCTAATGCTACTTTAGGAAATCTGCTAATACTTGTGGATTTCTTGTAAATAAGTGAGTGCATGGAGCAATTTTCTACATAGAAAGCATAATTCACCTATGGAAAAGATCCCCTGATGACTTCATGTAATCTCATGTAACTGGGGGTTGGGTTTGTGTATACAAATCCATATGTAGTTCTATCTATTATTAGATGTCTCTTTGCCCTTGATATCCTTGAATCTTTTCACTAATGAAACAATACCCCGATACTACTCTACAGTGAAACTCTAGAAACATTGAATTATATAAAAATCCATATTCAGCTATGCAGTGTCCAAATTTAAGGTCAAACAAGCGCTCTTTCTTTTATATATGCAAAGGACTATGGGTGCAGAGAAACTTCAAGATCTCCTAATGACTTAAATGTTTCAGATACTATTTCTATAACAATTTACCTTCTTTCTTTATGCTTTTTTTTTTTGATTCATGAGAGACACACAGAGAGAGAGAGGCAGAGACACAGGCAGAGGGAGAAGCAGGCTCCATGCAGGAAGCCGGATGCAGGACTCCATCCTGGGACTCCAGAATCATGCCCTGAGCTGAAGGTAGATGCTCAACCGCCGAGCAACCCAGGTGGCCAGAACAATTTACCTTCTTTCATCAACTAAAGTGTTGTCTCAAATAGAGAGGATATAGAATTGTAACAGCAAGCAAAAGATAAAATTGGCAAATCTGTATACATACATTTTGAAAATGTGTTTTTCCCCTAATCCACCTAAGTGCAACTATTTATCTTTATTTCTTGCACCTCATCAACTATTCATCAAAGATGAGTGATTAGGGACGCCTGGGTGGCTTAGTGGTTAAGCGTCTGCCTTCGGTTCAGGGAGTGATCCTGGAGTCCTGGGGTTGAGTTCCACAATAAGCTCCCTGCATGGAGCCTGGTTCTCCCTCTGTCTCTGTCTCTACCTCAATCTCTCTCTCTCTCTCTCTCTCTGTCTCTTATGAATAAACAAATTAAATCTTTAAAAAAAAGATGAGTGACTATTTAGTTTCTGAAAAGGTTTTTATGCATATGGCCAGAACAGGAGTGGTTTGAAAATATTGTCCACCAGGATAAATGTGACAAAGAGCAATACCTTAACCATAAAATGTCATCGCACTTAGTCTACTTGAGTTCAAATTTGTGACAATTCAAAATATTAAATATTTTTCCAAAAAAGTTTATACTATATGCCATATATTATTACTATTATTTTATTATATTGTCAAATAATTCAAGTCTACTGATTTTTTCACATATTTTCTTAAATTAGATATATTGATGTAATATATATAATAACTGATATGAATAATTAACTCTTAAATGTATTTGAAATATTGAGAACTTTGTGTTTTTCTCTAAATAAAGAAGGCTTGTCTCTCTGGCAGTCATTATATTCCAAATTTACTGTATTACATATTAAAAGGGATTTATGATGCCAAATAATGTTTACCTATTAGTTATAGTTTTAATAAAATTTTATCTAGATTAATAAAATTAAAAAATGATGGAAAACATCACTGGGAGACAGAATACTCAATACATTTGATTTAATCATCTTTTGCTACTTTCTTTATAAATTGGACCATTTTATTTATCAAGAAAAATGAAGATGAATCTTATCTTCCCTCCTGATCTGGAATTTATAGTAAAAATTCTATCTGTTTCTCGTGGGCCCACCCTCCCTGAGTGGCAATATTTAATTCTGGGTCAAAGTGTGGTGACCTGCATGATCTCCAATGAAGTACAGTGTTCTTTGAGGAAATTCAATCTAGTCTGGCATCACAGTTAAAAAAATACTGAATCTGATAATTAGGGTCATGTTCATTTTCTATCAGATTATTTCTTGTGTTTTTTTAACGTTTCCTAATCTCCCCAATTATCTCTTTCTTTTTTGATATCATGAAGACCATTAGAAGTTATTTCACAGAGTAGTGCTAAGCTAGACACTTCCCATTTTCTTCTGCTTCATACCTCATCCTTCTAGGAACCCTAGAATCCATACAGCCCTTTGCCTGATGCCCGAGGTGTGAATGTCTGATCCTAGGAGGAATAGTCAGACTTGCTCATTGTTGGTGAAAGTGAATTGAGATAAAACCTGAGTTAATTAAATGATGGTGGGTTTGGGAGGCTTTGTATGTGCACATACATGGGAATGTGCACAGTGACCTTCTATTTAAATGGAGCTTTTATTCTAGTGGTAGACAGCAAACAATAAATCAATAAATCCTAAAGGATGTCCATGGTGAAAAGAATGGAGGAAAAAAATCAATAAATATGAGAAGGAAATTCTAAGTAGATGTTTACAATTTTAACACCTTTATGTTAAAGAGAATCCAAAGAATACCTGTACTGTATTTTGGAGCTTATTAAATTAATGCCTATGATATATACTTCTCCCTGTCCTAGAAATGGCCCACACTCAGATTCAAACAACTAAAAACCTTAGGTTTTACTAGAACAATTCATTATTTTGGGGACAACCTAATCTACCATATTTTTATGAGATTTCCCTCTGGAAACTGCTGACTTAGTGTAATGGCATTAGGAAAATTCCTTGGTTAAAAAAAAAAAAAAAAAGGAAAATTCCTTGGTCATTGAGGTCTTAATAACCTCCCAGCAATCCTGTAAAAAAATCAATATGCAAAATACAAATCCACCAATTAGGATCTCAGTAGTTTTTAGGTATATTCCTGTCAGGATGATTTATTTATGGAACAGATATTGAATTGCCCATTCAGAATCAGCTAACATTTGCTTCTTAGAGACATTTCTTAAATGTGTAAGTCAACAGTGAAAGAGGCCAAATTCAATCTTGACCTCAAAACTAATACATTGTGTACACCCATTATTTGCATACAACTACTATAAAATATAAATAGCTTTGTTTAAGAGTTTTGCTCTATGTGAAGGGCTGTTAAAGACAGAGCAGTGTATCCAAGGTCAGAGGTCACTGTGACTCTGGTAATTTATATGTTTAGTCTATTTTCAGTTTTTTTTTATTCCATGCAATTTATTTTCTCTGAACTTTTATATCTACATGCAGTTTTGTAGGTATATTATGAGCTGTGAAATCCTGTTAGAAGGCTGGACTAAAGGCTAAAAAGTGGAAAAAATGTGATAGAGAAAACACATTAGGCATGTAGGAATTCTCAGTTCCATAAAATTGGAAAGAATAAAGAAAATTAAATAGAGAAATGAAATCTCTCTTCATTTTGAGAATCTCTCTTTACAATGGTATCTTTCTCATGGCTTTGATTTGTCTGCATTACAGTTAATAGGTACTTGTATATTTTGACTACTCACAGGTAAATTGCTCAAAGGCAAATGCTATAATATTGTTATTTTATTTTCCATATTTGGAGTAAAATCATGCGAATGTTAGTCATTGCTCCATAGAAATTTGTTGGATGAATAATGTCTGTGATATTCTTTTTTTAAGGAAAACATCTCTTTTGTTGCTATTTTTAAAAAAAATCAACAACCATAAAATATATATAAAAAATTAAAGAACTATAGGCTTTGTTTTTCAAATTGCATTATCTACCTATTCTAGGATATCTGAGGAAAAACTGCAATATAAAACTAATCTCTTGTTACTTATGCCCCAAGGGTGCCTGGTAATAAGCAAACATAAATCTGGAAGGACAGTCTCTCATTCTCATCCAGACAGGATTCCCCTGGCAAAAGCCCTAAGTAATATGAAATCACATTTCAAAGTTACAAAACATGTAAAGAAATGATCCATCACAAGCAAGGCTCAGCGGTAATCATAAATATTAGAACAAGATACCGAAGAATCTCAGTTAATAAAATCATAGTTAGAAAGCATAAATAAATAAGCTTAAATAATCACAGATATCGAGTCATCAAAGCATAGAAAAACCCAGAATAATTTAAAAAGAACCAAATACACATATTCTGCATTTAAAGACATACATGGAAAGTTAAATAATTAAAATATATAAAGGAAGTTAAAAAGTGAAGGATAGAATTACAACCTATAAAATTATAATACATCCACAAAATTTTCAGAAATAGCAATGAAAGGACAACGGAGGAGAGACAATATTCAAGATAGAAAGGCTGAGAAATCTCCAAAATTGCCGTAAGTCATAAATCCTTACAGGTATCATAGTGGTTCTCAAACAGAATAAAAAACAAAATATCTCAAACACAGGCATTGCTATAAACTGAATGGTTTGTGTCCCCTCCCCACCCCCAATTCATATAGTGGAACCTAATTCCCTATGTGGTGATAGTTGGAGGTAGTTAAGTCATGAGGGCAGAGAACCTCATGAATGGCGTCAGTGTCCTCAAAGAAGGGACTCTTGGGGGCCCCTCTCACCCACTTCTGCCCTGTGAGAATGCACAGAAAGCTCTCTGTGGACCAGGAAGTAGGCCCTGACCAGACACTGAATCTGCCACGAATTGACTTTTGACTCTGTGTCCCCAGAAGTGTGAGAATTTTTTCTTTGTTTATAAGCTGCCTAGTAGTCTGTGGTAGTTTTGTTTTAAAGGTGCAAATAAGACAAATACTTCTTAGTAAATTTAGAATATCAATGATAAATGTGAGAGCTAAATTTTCCTCAGCTAAGAAACAAATAGTTCACAAAGAAACAATTTGACTAATACCAGATTCTGCAATAGGAAAAATAATTTACTATAAATGTTTTCAAAAAAAGAACTTCCAAATGATAAATTTTGGGAAATACAAAATTGACCAGAAATAATAAATTAAACCTAAACTGTAATATGTGAACAAAACTGATGTTTAACTATGGGTATATAAAGTTCTGCTTCCAGTTAGATACAGAAAGCCACCGGGAACATTGTTCCCGCTTCAATGCTTATAAAAGGCTGTATACTCCACAGAACCTTAACTTTCTTTAGGTTTATCAGAGAGTTGGGGGTCACAAGACAACTAGTGAATTAACTTCCAGAGATGGGACACATGGTTTCACCATCAGGAGAAGAAAAAATGAGTGATCACCAAAAGCTGATAGGAAAGAAATGGCTAAAATCGGAACAAATTCCTAAAAGTTAAATGAGGGATACTGGAAGGTTTAGAACCTCTGTGAACCCTACATGATTCCACAGTCACTCACCAGCTATTTTCCATGAGCCTCCACCCAGTGCACATGAGAAAGATAGAGGTCAGGGTAGAAGATCTAAGAAGGCTCCTACTCCCTTGAAGGGCTCAAATGCAAGAAATCCTCCAATCTTCCACTGCCTTTTCACATGTTATTCAAGAACTGGAAGCTGCTGTGTGAAGAGTGAACATCCTCATCCATCCATTCTGCTGCTGCAAGCCCCAGCCACTGCAGTTGAAGGACTAGTACAAGAAAGGCTTTTTGCCTATGGCAAAAGAACAAGAAAACCTTCAAGGGTCTAGGATCCTGCTATGGCAGTAAGATGTTTGCTATTATTACAGTGGGGCATAAAATTCTGCCCTGCTTAAGACCCCATGAAATACAAGGCAGAGTGCAGACACTATGCAGTGTGGGCAATAATACTGACAAAGATCCATATAAAAAACCAGACACATAGCACTTGCCTAAAATAGGCTGGTGAAGAAAAACTGAGAAACTCTTGTTATGGTTTGAATTGTGTCTCCCAAAGCTGTGTTGAAGTCCTAAACCCTCTTTTCCAATGCCTGAGAATGTGACCCGTTTTGGAAAATGGATCTTTGCAGGTGTAATCATGCTAACAGGGAGATCATTAGGGTAGACCCTAATCCAACATTACTGGTATCCATATAGGAACAGAGAAGAGATAAGAAAAGAAACAAGGAGGGAGTATGCTACATGAGAATGGAGGCAGGCATTGAAGTGATTCATCTACAAGCAGAGAAATGTCTAGGATTACTGGCAATTTCAAAAACTAAGAAAAAAACATCAAACAGATTCTTCCAGAGAAGCTTACAAAAATCATGACTCTGCTAACACTTTGATTTCAGAATTCAAGCCTCCAATACTGTAAGAAAATGTGTAGCTTTTGTTTTAAGCTTGTGGTCCTTTCTACAGCAGTCTTATGAGTCTTATACATCTTTTTTTCTCTACCCCTCTTGAAAGAATCACATTGGGTAACAATCAAGAACATTCTACTAGGGATGGAGCATAAGTGTAACAAAAGTCTTTAGCATTCTAGGTCTCCTAGTATCCACGTGGTAGCAGTGATTACATAACTGGAAAAAAATTTGAAGTGAGTGTGTGCTGAAGATAATTATAACAATGTTGAAATTCAAAGCTTCTCAGCCTCCTTACTAGATTGACTCAATCCCCCATAGTAACAGTGGGACAGAAGATAAAATATGCTCACTTGGGGCATAAATACTATTTACCTCAATCTCAACTGTTTTTCACACACACTGTCGTCCATGATTGAATGAAAAATGGTGAGACATACAAAAAAAGCAGTTGGGGAAAACATTCACTAACAAGAGACAAAGCAAACAAGTGAACAGGCACAGAGATTATTTAGATGTTGGGAATAACTAATATGAATTATGAAATAATTTATAAATATGTGAGAGGTTCTAGTGGAAAAGATGGACAGCATGTATAATTAGATAGGGATTATATAAAAATAGAAAAAACATATTTTTAAGAAAAATGTAAATGGTAGAAGTAAAAGGACATTACTAAAGATGAAGAGCTTTTTTGACAGACTAATTAGTAAACTTGCTATGACAGGAAAAGAAGCATTGAAGATAGGACACTAGAATTTATCCAAACTGAAATGCAAAGGAATACAGAGAATAAAACATAACAAGCAAACAGCAAGACCAACAAATAGAGCATCTGATAGCTGTCGAACAAGTTAAAATGGACTAGCATATGTGTAATTTGAGTAAGGAAAAAAGAAAGAGAACGGCAAAAAATTACTTGAAGAAATAATGTCCGAGAATTTTCCCAAATTAATAAAAATGACAAACTACATGTCCAAGGACCTTAAAGAACGCCAAAAAAGGAATATACAAATAAAAACACCCATGGGCAGATTATAAACTACTGAAAACCAAAGACAGGTACAAATCTTGAATTCAGAGAGCCAGGAAAAACATCTGAATCATAGCTTTATCATCAAATAGGCAAGGCCTTTAAAAGTATAGAAAGAAAAAGAAAAGAAAAAGAAATGTTTATCCTATAATCTATATCCAGTGGAATTATCTTACAAATTATGGGTACATGTAAACAATTAATTACTAATAAAGCAGTCTCAATAATATCAAACAGACCATCTTATAAAAGACAAATTGTGAGATAACTTTTTTTATTTAAATTCAATTTGCCAACATATAGTATAACACCCAGTGCTCATCCCATCAAGTGCCTTCCTTAGTGCCTGTCACCCAGTTACTCCATCCCCGCACCTACCTCCCCTTCCATAACCCTTTGTTTGTTTCCCAGAATTAGGAGTCTCTCATGATTTGTCTCCCTTTCTAATTTTTCCCACTCAATTCCCCTCATTTCCCTTATAATCCCTTTCACTATTTCTTATATTCCCCATATGAGTGAAACCGTATGAAGATTGCCCTTCTCTGATTGACTTATTTCACTCAGCATAACATCCTTCAGTTCCATCCACATTGAAACAAATGGTGGGTATTCATCTTTTCTGATGACTGAGTAATATTCATATATATGTGTATATATATATATAAAGAAGATGTGATAAATATATATATAAAGAAGATATGAAGATGTGATATATATATATATCACATCTTCTTTATCCATTCATCTATCTAAAGACAGTTGCTCCTTCCACAGTTTGGCTATTGTGGACATTACCGCTATGAACATTGAGGAGTAGGTCTCCCAGCATTTCACTATATCAGTATCAGTATCAGTATCAGTATCAGTATCAGTATCGGTATCGTTGTCAGTATCTCTGGGGTAAATACCAAGTAGTCCAATTGCTGGATCATGGAGTAGCTCTATTTTTAATTTCTTGAAGAACCTCCACACTGTTCTCCAGAGTGGCTGTACCAGTTTGCATTCCCACCAACAGTGCAAGAGTGTTCCCCTTTCTCCATATCCTCTCCAAGATTTGTGTTTCCTGTCTTGTTCATTTTATCCATTCTCATTGATGTGAGGCAGTATCTCATTGTGGTTTTGATTTATATTTTTCTAGTGGCAAGTGATGTGGAACATTTTTTCATGTGCTTGTTGGCCATGTGTATGTCTTCTTTGGTGAAATTTATGTTCATGTCTTCTGCCCATTTAATGACCAGATTTTTTGTGTCTTCAGCGTTGAGTTTGAGAAGTTCTTTATAGATCTTGAATACTAGCCCTTTATCTGGTATGTCACTTGCAAATATCTTCTCCCATTCTATATATTGTCTTTAGTTTTGTTGACTGTTTCCTTTGCTGTGCAGAATCTTTTTATCTTGATCAAGTCCCAATAATTCATTTTTGCTTTTGTTTCCCTTACCTTAATAGATGTATCTTGCAAGAAGTTACTGTGGCCAAGATCAAAAAGGTTGTTGCCTCTAGGATTTTGATGGATTCTTGTCTCACATATAGATCTTTCAACCGTTTTGAGTGTATCTTTGTGTCTGGTGTAAGACAATGGTCTAGTTTCATTCTTCTGCATGTGGATGTCCAATTTTCCCAGCACCATTTATGGAAGAGATTGTCCTCTCTCCAGTGGAAATTCTTTCCTGCTTTGTCAGATATTAGTTGACCATAGAGTTGAGTGCCCATTTCTGGGTTCTTTATTTTGTTCCATTGATCTATTGCCTATTTTTGTGCCGGTACCATACTGTCTTGATGATCACAGCTTTGTAATACAGCTTGAAATCCGAGGTGGGCAGGGGGTGGGGGTGACTGGGTGATGGGCACTGAGATGGGCACTGGATGGGATGAGCACTGGGTGTTATTCTATATGTTGGCAAATTGAACACCAATAAAAAATAAATTTATAAAAAAATGTGACACTGTGATGCCCCCAGTATTGGTTTTCTTTTTCAATATTCCTCTGGCTGTTTGGGTTTTTTTTTTTTTTTTTTCATTCCATTACAAATCTTAACTCTATTTGTTCCAACTCTGTGAAGAAAGTCCATGGTATTTTGATAGGGATTGCATTGAATGTGTAATTGTCCTGGGTAGCATAGACATTTTCACAATATTAATTCTTCCAATCTGTGAGCTTAGAATGTTTTTCTGTCTCTTTACGTCTTCCTCAATTTCTTTCATAAGCATTCTTACTTTTTAGAATATAGATCCTTTACCTCTTTAGTTAGGTTTATTGCTAGGTATCTTACGGTTTTGGGTGCAGTTGTAAATGGGATTTATTCCTTAATTTCTCTTTCGTAAAATTATTAGTATACAGAAATGCCCCTGATTTCTGTGGATTGATTTTATATCCTGCCACATTGCTGAATTGCTGTATGAGTTCTAGCAATCTTGGGGCGGAGTATTTTCGGTTTTCTATATACCGTATCATGTCACCTGTGAAGAGGGAAAGTTTGACTTCTTCTTTGCCAGTTTGAATGCCTTTTATTTGTTTTTGTTGTATGATTGCTGAGGCGAGGACTTCTAGTACGATGTAGAATAGCAGTGCTGAAAGTGGAAATCCCTGTCATGTCCCTGACCTTAGGGGAAAAGCTTTCAGTTTTTCCCCCATTGAGAATAATATTTGCCTTGGACTTTTCACAAATGGCTTTTATGATATTGAGGAATGTTCCCTTTATGCCTACACTTTGAAGAGTTTTAATTAGGAATGGATGCTCTATTTTGTCAAATGCTTTCTCTGCATCTATTGAAAGGATCATATGGTTCTTGTTTTTTCTCTTATTGATGTGATCTATCACATTGATTTTTTTACGAGTGTTGAATCAGCCTTGCTTCTCGGGGATAAATCCCACTTGGTCATGGCGAATAATCCTCTTAATGTACTGTTGGATCCTGTTGACTAGTGTCTTGTTGAGAATTTTTGCATCTGTGTTCATCAGGGATATTGGTCTATAATTCTCTTTTTTGGTGAGGTCTCTGTCTGGTTTTGGGATCAAGGTAATGCTGGCCTCATAATATGAGTTTGGAAGTATTCCTTCCCTTTCTATCCTTCCAGCTTTAGTAGAATAGGTGTTATTTCTTCTTTAAACATTTGGTAGGATTCTTCTGGGAAGCCACCTGGCCCCGGATTTTTGCATCTTGAAAGTTTTTTGATGGTGAGATAACTTTTTAAATGTTTAGCTATGATGTTAATAGATGACACAATAGCAAAGCAATATCAGACAAATAACAATTAAAATAAACTAGATATAAAATATAAAAGTATACCTTAGTGATATACATATTATAAATATAAATAAGAAAGAACAAAGAACAAAAGAAAGAAAGAAAGAAAGAAAGAAAGAAAGAAAGAAAGAAAGAAAAGAAAGAAAGAATAGGCAAATCTTTCTTAGAGAAGAATTTGGAATATATATATATATATATATATATATATATATATATATATAATTTCTTCTTCAAAAGTTGGAACTTAATCATCCCCTTGAGTGTGGACTAGACTTAACAAATTGTTCCAAAGAATAGAGTAGACAGGGTAAAGCAAAACAGTATCTTTACCTATGCAATGCTGAAAACTGACAAACAATGAATTAACTAAGTGACCAAGGTTACATTGCTATTGATATATGATGGGATATGATAAGAATAGCACTTAACCTCTTTGGTCTGTCTATCTTCCCCAATTAAATACCTAATCCATGTCTAGTCATGAGAAAAACATTGGAAAAACACAAATTGAGCAATATTCTACAAATATCTGAATGATACACTTCAGCACTCTCATCATCATGACAAATAAAAAAACCCTGAGCATCTATCACAGATCACAGACATGAAGAAGACATGATGATTGAATGGTATATCATATTGGATCCTACAGGAAAAGAATAGGAGTAGGAAATTGGTAAAATAAAAATAACAGTTGAAATTTAATTAACATCAATTTACCAATGGTATATATATATATATATATATATATATATATATATATATATATTAGTTTTGACAAATATACCATGGTAATACAGGCTATTATAAGGAAACATTTTTCCTGTTACTTTTGTAATTTTGTAAATCTAAAATTAATCCAAAATTTTAGTCTTTAAAGCAAAGACTGTAATAAGAGACAAAGAAGAATACTGTATCATAATAAAGGGGACAATCCAAGAAGAAGATAAGACAACTATAAATATGCATTCAACATGGAAGCTTTTAAATATATAAGACAGTTAATAACAAACATAAAAGAACAGCAATCTTGGGGTGGAGTCTTTTGGGCCAGATGGATTTAACAGATATATTCAGTACATTCCATACTAAAACAGCAGAATACACATTCTTTTCAAGTGCACATGGAACATTCTCCAGAAGATCAAATATTACTCCACAAAACAAGTCTCAACAAATTCAAAAAGATCAGAGTCACATCATACATCTTTTCTTTTCATACAACAATGCTATGAAAAGAGAAGTTAACCAAAAGAAAAAATCTGGAAAGAGCACAAATATATGGAGGTTAAATAACATGCTACTAGACAATGAATGGGTCAACCAAGAAATCAAAGAAGATATTAATAATTACATGGAGAAAAATGAAAATGAAAACACACAGTCCAATTTCTGTGGACTGAGCAAAAGCAAGTCTAAGAGAGAAATTTGTAACAATATAGGCCTACCTCAAGAAACAACAAAAATCTCAATAAGTAACCTAACCTTACACCTAAAGGAACTAGAAAAAGAATAAACAAAATCCAAAACTAGCAGAAGGAAGGAAATAATAAAATTAGAAAAGTAAATTATATAAAAACAAAATATTAGAACAGATCAATAAAACCAAGAGTTGATTCTTTGAAAAGATCAACAAAATGGATAAATTGCTAGCCAGACTCACAAAGAGAGAGGGAGAGAGAGAGAGAGAGAGAGAGAGAGGAGAGAGGACTCAAACAAAAATCACAAACGGAAGAAAAGAACTAACATCCCACACCACAGAGATACATATAATAAGAGAAAATTATGAAAAATTATTTGTTGATAAATTGGACAACCTGTAAGCTATGAATAAATTCCTAGAAACATATAACCTACCAAAAATGGAAGCAGGAAGAAATAGAAAATCTGAGCAGATTGATTACCAGCAATGAAATTGAATCAGTAATAAAAAAATCCTAAGTTCAGGACCAGATGGCTTCACAGGTGAATTCAACCAAGCATTTAAAGAAGAGTTAATACCTATTCTCAAAATTTAAAAAAAAAACTAGTAGAGGAAAGAAAACTTCTAAATTCATACTGTGAGGCCAGCTTACTGTAATACCAAAACTAGATAAAGACACCACAATAGAATTACAAGCCAATATCTCTGATAAACATAAATGCAAAAATCCTCAACAAAATGCAAGTAAACTGAATCCAACAATACATTTTAAAAAATCACCCACCACAATCAAGTGGGATTTATTCCAGAGATGCAAAGGTAGTTCAATGTTTGCAAATCGATTAACATGATACATTACATCAACAAAACAAAGGATAAAAAACATATGATAATTTCAATACATGCAGAACAAGCATTGGACAAAGTACAACATCCATTCATGATAAAAACCCTCAACCAAGTAAGTTTAGAGAGAACATAGTAAAGACCATATATGAAAAGTCAAGAGCTAATATCATCCTAAATGGGGAATACTCAGAGCTTTTCCCCTATGATCAGGAACAAGACAGGGATTTTTACTATTAGCACTTTTATTCAATATAGTACTGGTAGTTGAGCCACAGCAATCAGAACCTCCCCCCCAAAAAAAATGAGAAAAAAAGAAAAGAGAAGAAAGAAAAGAAATCCAGATTGGTAAGAAGAAGGAAAACTTTGACTATTTGCAGATGACATACTATATATAGAAACCTGAAAGAGTGAATCCCTGGGTGGCTCAGTGGTTTGGTGCCTGCCTTTGTCCCAGGGTGTGATCCTGGAGTCTCAGGATCAAGCCCCACATTGGGCTCCTTGTATGGATCCTGCTTCTCCCTCTGCCTGTGTCTCGGCCTCTCTCTGTGTGTGTCTCTTATGAATAAATAAATACAATCTAATAAAAAAAAGAAATAAACCTGAAAGACTCCACCAAAAACTAATAGAACAAATAAATGAATTCAGTAAATTTGCAGGATACTAAATCAACATGCAGGGATCTGTTGCATTTCTATACACTAATAATGAAACAGCAGATAGAAAAATTAAGAAAATAATCCCATTTACAATTACATCAAAAAGGATAAGAGAACTAGAAATAAACTTAACCAAAGAGGTGAAAGATTTGTACTCTGAAAACTATAAAACACCTTTAAAAGAAATTGAAGATGACACAACGAAATGAAAAGACACTCCATGCTCATGGATTGGAAGAAAAATATTGTTAAAGTGTCTATACTACCCAAAGCAATCTACATATTTAATGAAATCCCTATCAAAATATCAACAGCGTTTTTCACAGAACTAGAACAGAATCCTAAAATTTTTATGGAACCAAAAATATCCCAAATAGTGAAAGCAATCTTGGAAAAAAATAAAACTAGAAGCATCACAATTACAGACTTCAAGTTATATTATAAAACTATAGTAATCAAAAATCTGTGGTATCGGCACAGAAATGGATACATAGATAAGTGGAAGAGAATAAAAAGCCCAGAAATAAATACACAATTATATGGTCAATTAATCTTCAACAAAGCAAGCAAGAATATGCAATGGGAAAAAGATAGTCTCTTCAACAAATGGTACTGGGAAAACTGGACAGCAACATGCAAAAGAATGAGACTGAACCACATACACCATACACAAAAAATAAACTCAAAATGCATTAAGGTAAAAAAAAATGCATTAAGGTCTACATATGAGACCTGTAACCATAAAAATTCTAGAAGAGAACACGGGCAGTAATTTTCTGACTTCAGTACCAACACCCTTCTAGATATGGATCTGAGGCAAGTAAAATAAAAGCAAAAATAAAATATTAATGCTACATAAAAATAAAAAGCTTCTGCACAGCAAAGGAAACAACTAACGGAACTAAAAGACAGCCAGCTAAAATGGAAAATATATTTGCAAATGACATATCCAATAAAGAGTTGGTATCCAATATATATAAATAGTTGGTACAACTCAACACCCCAAAAACAAATAATCCAATTAAAAAATGAGCAGAAGACAGAAACATAGATTTCTTCAAAGAAGACATACAGATAGCCAACAGACACATGAAAAGATATTCAACATCACTCATCATCAGGGAAATGCAAATCAAAACCATGATGAGATATTACCTCACACCTGTCAGAATGGCTAAAGTAAAAAACTGAAGAAACAAGTGTTGGTGAGGATATGGAGAAAAGGAACCCTCATGCACTGTTGGTGAGAATGCAAACTGGGGCAGCCACTGTGGAAAACTGTGGAGGTTCCTCTGAAAATTAAAAATAGAACTATCCTATGATCCAGGAACCACACTCTTGGGTATTTATGCAAGGATATGAAAACACTAATTTAAAGGGATATATGCACTACTGTGTTTATTTGCAGTGTTATTTATTATAAGCAAACTATGGAAGCAGTCCAAGTGTCCATCAATAGATGAATGAATAAAAAATATATGACACATATATTATTTAGTCATAAAACGAATGAATCCTGTTATTTGCAATGCCAGGGATGGAGCTAGAGAGTATCATCTAAGCAAAATAAGTCAGTCAGAGAAAGATGAGTACTATATCTTTTTCACTTATATGTGGCATTTAAGAAACAAAACAAACAAAAAAGAGACAAACAACAACAACAACAACAAAACAACAAAACTAGACTGTTAATAATAGAGAACAAACTGGTTACCAGAGGGGAAGTGGGTTGGGAATGGGTGAAATAGGTGATGAGGTTTGAGAGTGTAATTATCTTGATTAGTACTGAAAAATGTATGGAATTGTTGAATCACTGTATTGTATACCTGAAAATAATATATCACACTATGGAAACTATACTGTATTTAAAAATAATGAATCAAAAATCTAAAAGCTTATTAAAAATTAGAAGGTAAAGGGGTACCTGAGTGGCTCAGTTAACCATTGGACTTTTGATTTTATCTCAGGTCATGATCTCAGATTCCTAGCATTCAGATCAAGCTCTGAGTTAGGCTCCATGCTCAGCAGGGAGTCAGCTTGAGATTCTCTCCCTATTCCTCTACTCCTCCTTAGCTCATGCAGTCTCTCTCTTTATCTCTCGCAAATCAATAAAAATATCTCAAAAAATAGGTACAATTTGATATCAGACAGGACATATATAAATATGAAATATAAAAATATTTCAGGTAAAGTGTTAATACCCAGTGATAAAAGCAATAATTCACTGGAAATATATTGGTCCTCCAAAGTATATATACCCAATAAAAAGACTTTGAAGTATTTAAAGGGAATATAAACAAATTATAAGGTGAAATATAAAATTAAATTATGAAATATTAACATAGATCTCAACTAATAACTCAATTGGATAAAAATATATGCAAAAAATAGAAGAGCACAATATTATATAAAAAGTTGATCTTATGAGTATTAATCGAACATGATGTAGAATAATTAGAGAATATCTTTGCTAGTGTACACAGAAAACATACATTCAGTTCACAAAGCATACTGAAGAGTTAAAATGGAAATTAAACTTTACTCAAAACTGAGACATAAAAAAAATACTACATCTCTAATCTCCTGAACACAGATGGAATAATACATTACCTGTACATACAGAAGAAAAAAAAAAAAACATTGGTTTATGCAACAGGTTTTTCCATATTTCCATCTTAAAGGTTACAGAGCACTTTAGTTTATTTAAATCTCTGAATATATTTTTAAATATTATTAATCTATCAGTTTTCAGAATTTTCCAGACTATCTCATACACCTAAAACCTTCCCACAAATGGAGTATTCTATGGAACACTTGAGGCAAATCTGTCTTCAAGTACATCATTTTCTCAGGCTATAAGTAGCAAATGACTAACATTGTATAATTAATTAGTGTATGCTATATGTAAATCTTTATAAGTTGTATGTATATATAATGAGTATAGATCTTATAAAGACACTCCTGCTAGGTATCTTACTGTTAGGTATGTTCCAGATGGCAGGATGAGATACAATCATGGCCCAATCATTGGAATAAAATCTACTAGTTATGTCCATCATGGTGGATTACAACAAGGACTATATAATATGGCTGGGAAGTATAAAAGTGTACTTACAATGTTCTCATTTGTACCACTACAGAAGAATAGAATTTGTCTTTCTATAAATACCTGTACAAATGGTGGTCTTTCTGTGAGTACTGTTATGTAATATGTTCTCTGAAATACTTAGAATATTTTACGGAACTAAAATATAATTGGCACAAATAAATTAATTAGCATATTGAACTCTAATATATGTTTTTCACTCTAATAACCTTAAAATTAAAATGCTGGCCTAACTGAAAGATTAGTTTAAGCACCAGTTGAACACAAATAGAAAAGTTTCATTAGTCTACTATGGAACCTTAACAGAAATTGTTTTTGTGTTTTTGACTGGTAATATATATGTTAGTAATTTTTCATTATGTTTCACTGGTATAACATTCTACATGAGGGGATCTAAATTAGTTGGCTTTGACCCAAACAGATTATTGATTATAACTGTGTTGTGGTTGGCTCATATGTTAAAAACATCTAGTTCAGGAAATAAGTGACAAAAATGTTTAACACTGACAATACATTCTTTCCATTAAATACAAGGCTCTAATGAAACTAGATTGTACATGTTTAGACTGAATAAGTCAAGCATCTTAATGATCATGTCAGAAACCTTGAACCAATGAAATTTGAGTATAGACTAGGACTTTGTAAGTAAAATTTACCCCAGACTTTATTTGTTTTTGCATAATAAAAATGTAAACAATTAGAGAAGTAAGGAGGAAGTTTTGCTAAAACCTCACATTAAGACTTAGAATAACTAATATATTAATATGCATATTAACTCACGTAAATGTTTCTCCTTTTTAAAAACTTGCATTGAAATTCTGACTAGGCATTGTATTCTGTAAAATACCAAACAGAGAAGTTTGCTAATGAGACATTTTTGCAGGGAGCTGGAGATTTACATGTAATTTTAGTATTCAAATATAAAAATTTTGGTAAACAAATTAAAATGTCTATTCAAACAGAAAGCCATTTTAGAGTTACAGATGAGTTGAAATATTACAGTTCTGAGACTGCTTTCTAGTATATCTCCATAATGTCATAGATATCCTTAACCATAATTATTTAATTGACTCTTCATAATTATAGTTTAGGATGCAGTTCAATTATTAAAAGAGCTTTATATTTGATATATTTTATTCAAGATGTTATAACAATTTGTTTGGCTTCTGTTCTAATGGACATTATGTCTGCATCCAGCATTTTCATTTATTAAGTCCTGACACCTTCTCTCATTTGAATGATGTTATTAGCTATTTTAAATGAAGTAAATGTTCTTCAAAGCATTATAAATTACTCTTTAAGTATCTGATAATGTGTTTAAATGGGCAACACACCAACAAAGTCTTAGGGAATCAATAATGAAGCTTAATTCAATCTACTACAGCTCTGCTAGCTAGTCTAGCATTTAAAAATTTAAGAGTATTTGAACTACTGAGAAATTTCCTGGCATTTTAATAGACCATCTTATAACAATCTTTTATCTCTTTATAAAGCAGTCATGATCATTTCTAATGGAATCAATTCAAAACTCATTACCATTTCTTTTCTCTCTTCCTTTCCTTTCTTGCATTTGTTCTTTCTCTCTTTTCTCCTTTGTTTTTTGTTTTGTGTTATTTTTTTCTTCTCCTGGTAGGACATCCACCTTATCCCATCATTTATTACTGACAGTTCTGGCAGAAAAGAATCAGTTTCACTCATCAGAGATAACTGCAGGGTACATTTTAGGTAGAAAAAAAGGTGGAACCTTTGTAGTACTGAATATCAATCATGTGGAGGAAGAGAAAACATTGTTCCAAGCTGTAAATAAAGCTGTAAATAGTATTAAATCAAGTTAGGAGAATATCAAAGAATTACACTTACCAGTCAGTGCTCTATATACTAACTGACAAACAATTATTGTTGACTTAATTTCAGCTAATTTTTTCACTTTTGTGAGTACATTAAGGTTTGAAATAATGAAGCAGAAACGTAAAGTTTTATCAATTTGCTTTCATGTCAAAGAGCTAACCATACAAAACAAAACAAAACAAAACAAAACAAAACAGCTAACCATACAGTAGATAAATGACAGTATACCAGTTTTTTGAATTATAAATAATAATAAAATGCTATCGAGTGCTGTGAAGAACTAATATTTGTAAGTGTCCATGCTTTTTTACACTAAAGCAATTAAAATTTAGGAATGATTTAGGGGAAGAGGGCATGTTCTTATCTGCCTATCTATCTATCTATCTATCTATCATCTATCATCTATCTATCTATATCTATATCTACTCTTTCAGTAAACTTAAATAGTTAATTAGTTACTGATAATTACTAATACACTAAAAATCTCCTTAGGAGTTTCTGGATATAATTTCTGAAGTCCCAACATGTTTTCAGAAATTTCAAATATAATTAGAACAATTTAGTTTTTTTTGACTCTTTCTGATTTCCACATATATTAGAGGGAATTCACAGTTCCCCCATCCAAGATGTCTGCCAGAAAAATGTTTCTGTTTTGTTTTGTTTTGTTTTTGTATATGCAAAAATATGAAGTGGTTTTGAGATGAATTAAAGAAAAATAGAAGTTTTCATATTGTTTAATTTAGAATACATTTAATATGCAAATAAAAAACTTGGTAATTCAATGTGTTACTCTACTATATTTTGGATTCTTCTTTTTTCATACATTGTCCTTCATTCAATGTTTCCCTACACATACATTCTTAGCATTGTTTATACAAATATTGCAAATCACAAAACTGAAAGGAATTTGTTGGTCAAAGATGAAGGCCAGAACTTAAATAGTATTCTGATGGCACTTTGGAAAGAATTATAAACAAACAAGCAAACAAAAAATGGGATAGAAATGCTTTGCTAGAAAATCTTATTATTTGGCACATATTAAAAAGGGACTTTCTGAAAAGGGACTGTCAAATAGGAGGTCAGTAGATTGTTGGGTTTTGCTTTGTTTGTTTTTAATTAGTAGAACCTGTTTTTCTTGAAGTTTGAAAATTTCCTTTTTGTAGGCTAAAGTGGCAATACTTGTAACTGAACAAGAGTGAGTAGAACTTTTAAAGGAGCTTTTTCAAATAATCATTTTGAATGGTAGCTCTTTCTACAAACTCTTAAGTCATAAAACTCTAAAAATAGATCATCAATGAGAATAAAATAGTTATCTACTCTTAAATGATTTAATGCATTTCTTCACAACAGTGCTGATCTACTCATTCATTTCAAGCTTTCAGTTAAATTCAGCAAATATATGTTAACTGGTATATGGTCTCAAGACATAGTTTTATTAGGAAGATTGATATATGAAATAATTTTATGCTATATTTATAAAGTATATTAAGAAATCTATAAGTATTATTAGCAAGAATTGAATGTGAAAACTAATTTTACTGTATTCCTGTGTGGAGAAACCAGCCTGACCATTGGAGATATGCCATTTAATAAGTCTTACCATTGTGTTTCAGATAACTATTACTATTAGGGAATTAAGATTGAGTGAAATTAGATAGATTGTTTTATGTGTCTAATTATTAAGTGACAGAACTAAACTTCAAATTCAGAACTAATTCTAAACACAATGTTTCAAAATTGCACTAGTTAATACTAGATAAATGCAACTTTGGCTAACAAGATTACTTAAAGGATATTCTGTTCTTCCACTAAGAGAAACAAGGAAATCTGGAGGATAATTAAATAAAAAGAAATATTAATAAAAATAATTTAAAATAAGAACTAAACAATCTTAAAGTAAATAAGTGAATAAATGACTAGAAAATGTAATTTGCTGATAGGCATGAAAAAATGAACACTTTAATTTTATGATTGCAAAAAACAAAAAAACAAGGAAATAGAAGAAAGAATGTAATAATACACAATGGAAGAAAGAGGTCTAACAACTTGTCTTTGGAGTTCCAGATGGAAAGGAGACACAGAATGGAGAAATGCAGTATTTGAAGAGATATTATGCTATCAGAAAAATCTCCCGAACTGACAAGACAGCTGATACAGATTTAAAAACCATTACGTACCTCAGGTAGGAAAAATAACAGGAAAACAACTAGGATCATCATACTTAAGCTGCTATAAGCTAAACAGAAAAGAAGGGACGGAAGACAAAATTCAAAAGGAGGAGATGAAGGATTGGAAGAAAATCCTAAAAGTAGGCAGAGGGAAATAAAAGACACATTGCTTTCAAAGGAGCCAACTTTCCAAATGACAGCTTTTTAAAATGAAATATAAAGAAATAGAATACGCTGGAATTGTATCTTTAAAGTAATAAAGAAAGGGGCACCTGGGTGGTTCCTTTGGTTAGGTTTCTGGATTCTTGATTTTGGCTCAGGTCATGATCTCAGGGTGCTGAGATCCAGCCCTCATGCTTAAGATTCATTCTCTTCTCTTTTTGCCCCTCCCTCACCCCACCTTCATTCTCCACCCCTTCTTGTACACATGTGTGCACTCTCTCTCTCTCTCTCTCAAAAAAAGAAAAACTATAAATAAATAAAGTGCTAAAGAAAGAGCACTAGAATACTCTAACCAGAAAAAATTATTTGCCAATCTAGAATTCTCTACCCTAAAACAACAAAAAAATTTTTTTACATTCAAAGGTAAAATAAATACACTTCCATGCCAACAAACACAAGTGAATTCATCTCTGATAGACCATTACTAAACTAAGGTTAAATAAGTGCTTAAAACTGAAGGAAAATTATGAATGAGCAACCAAATGGCAGCTTAAGGACTCGGAGAAAGAAGATGGAAGATAGGAGATTTATATTTAATTAGACACAGGTACCAAAGTGGCAGATAACTGGATAGTGGTTCCAGGTGAAAGAACATAACTTACTGGATTTAAGAGCCACGATGCTTACTTGTTCATTAGTAGTATGTGTCTACTATGCATCAACTATTACATGTAGATAAGGATTCATAGTGAAAAAGATAGTCTTTGGACTTCAGGATCTTAAATTTTCTAAATAATTCTCATATATCTCCTCTCTGTCTCTGTCATTGTCACTGCAATGATATCTGATAGCCAATTTTATAATTTTCTTTCCTACATGCAATTCTATTAGCAATTCTATTAGGTTAGATAAATTTACCAGGTTTGTAGTAAAGTTTGTCAGAAACTTCAGACCTCCTGTCACTGTTTCCTTAGGAAAGGAAAGTGGAGGCATATATCCATGTTTTGAGACAAAACGACCAAAGAAATATCGACAGAAATGAATAACTAGTATAAATTGGTTATGGACTATCAAAGAAAAAGTACTTAGGGATAAGAAAAAGCAATTATCACAGTTGGGAAACATATAAATAATTTTGAAGATTCTTGGATGTACTGGAGAGTCATCATGTTTCTTTCAATCTCAGGGATGGAGATTTCAAATATGTTTTGTTTTGTTTTAATACTAACAAGAAGAGTGGACATAGAGAGCTGGAGGATTTAGGGCCTTTGAGTGTCAAAATGAATGCAGCACACACCTCTTTGTCCACATTTTCTTCCTCTTGAGTCTTCCTCCTTTCAGGTTCTCAGTAGAATTAGTGTCAACTTTTGATTGTCTTAAACTCTCATTATATTGTTTCAGTCAGGTCTAACTTCTTCCATGTAATGGCTAGTTTTCCATTTTTGGTTCTATAAACCATAGTCCTAGTCAATTGCAATCAACTGTCATGCAAAAAAAAAATTCAATAAAATAATTTCCCCAAATGACACTTAATGATTGAATATGGCTTTTTCTGGGAATCCTGAAGACAGAAAGCTTTAAACTTAAATAAACTAATATTTGATATTAGCATTTAAGGAAAAATACTAGCCAGCATAAGAAAAATCCTTTGAAGACACAGAAGGTTACAGGTTCCCATCCATTACTTTGGTTGTCTTCTACTTGCCTGTCAGAATTCAGAACTACTCCCCTGCTTCCCAGTTTTTCCATGCCATTACTAGGCACAAAGGATGGAGATGGGATACTGAAAGCAGTGATGGTACAGCTCTTAGGAATCAACCGTCTAATTTTAGACTTTTAGGACTAACATTGGTTTGAGAATCACTATAAAATAATGAATAGTGTTGCAAATTTCTACAGGAAGAGTTATATTTCTGTAATTTACAGTGTTGACTATGGAAACTGTAAAATATTCTATTTCTGAACTACATTTGTTCTATCCTTTTTGTTGTTGCTATTCTCATTATCTCTTACTCAAATCCAGTGCTAATATAGTAACTCCTTAGTAATACCCTTATTTAAATATCTTATAGGAAACTAAATACTTTTCATAAGTAACTGAGTCATGATAATCCAAAATGCATTCCATTCATCTTAAAAATAAAATGAGAGATTGGAATTACAAAGACAAGATGAAAATTATGACTAACATTGAAGGTGGAAGTTCTGGGTGTTTAGTAGGCATAGGAAAAACTATGTTGGCAGATATTCATTATTTATTATATATTATTCTTAAATATTTTTTCTCCATATTTATATTTACATACTTTCAAAATTTCTACAATATGGTACATTATAATTTTTCCATCATTGCAACAATCACTGAACAAATAGGTACTATAAAAACAATTATAGGAGGAGGGGGCAAGATGGCAGAAGAGTAGGGTCCCCAAATCACCTGTCCCCACCAAATTACCTAGATAACCTTCAAATCATCCTGAAAATCTATGAATTCGGCCTGAGATTTAAAGAGTGAAAAGCTGGAATGCTACAGTGAGAAGAGTTCACGCTTCTATCAGGTAGGAAGACGGGGAAAAAAGAAATAAAGAAACAAAAGGCCTCCAAGGGGGAGGGGCCCCCTCGAGGAGCCAGGCGGAGGCCGGGGCGAGTGTCCCCAGGACAGGAGAGCCCCGCCCCAGAGAAGCAGGAGCTGCACCAACCTTCCCGGGGGGAAAGAGGCTCGCAGGGAGTTAGAGCAGGACCCCAGGAGGGCGGGGATGCCCTTAGGGTCCCTGGGACACTAACAGACACCTGCGCCCCAGGAGAGTGCGCCGAGCTCCCTAAGGGCTGCAGCGCACACGGCTGGACCCGGAGCAGCTCGGAGGGGCTCGGGCAGAGGAAGAGGCTCCATGCGGAGGGGGCTGCGTGGCCAGGAGCGAGAATCCAACAGTGCAGGCCCGGGGGCACTGGGCGCCAGGGACACCGCCCAGCACGCGACCTCCCCCCGAGACAGGCAGAGGCCGGGAGGGCCCAGAACTACAAGGACGCTCCTGCCCCGAACTGAGCATATCAGCGGCCCCGCTCCCCCGGAGCCTCCAGGCCCTGCAGACGGAGAGCTCCGGAGTTACTGCGGGAGCTGACTCCAGGGCTCCAGAGCTGGCCGCCTCCACTGGGGTTGTTCCTCCTGGGACCTCATGGGGGAAACAACCCCCACTGAGCCCTGCACCAGAAAGGGAACAGAGCAGCTCCCCCAAGTGCTAACACTTGAAAATCAGCACAACAGGTGCCTCCCCCAGAAGACCAGCTAGAAGGACAAGTTCCAGGGGAAGTCAAGGGACTTAAAGTATACAGAATCAGAAGATACTCCCCCGTGTTTTTCTGTTTGTTTGTTTGTTTTGCTTTTTGATTTGTTTCCTTCCCCCACCCTTTTTTCCTTTCTTTCTTTTTCTTTCTCTTTTTCTTCTCTTTTTTTTCTTTTCTACCTTTTTTCCTTTTTCTTTTTCTCTTTTCTTTCCTTCTTTCTCTCTTCTCTTTTTCTCCTTTTCCCAATATAACTTGCTTTTGGCCACTCTGCACTGAGCAAAATGACTAGAAGGAAAACCTCACCTCAAAAGAAAGAATCAGAAACAGTCCTCTCTCCCACAGAGTTACAAAATCTGGATTACAATTCAATGTCAGAAAGCCAATTCAGAAGCACTATTATACAGCTACCGGTGGCTTTAGAAAAAAGCATAAAGTACTCAAGAGACTTCATGACTGCAGAATTTAGAGCTAATCAGGCAGAAATTAAAAATCAATTTAATGAGATGCAATCCAAACTAGAAGTCCTAACGACGAGGGTTAACGAGGTGGAAGAACGAGTGAGTGACATAGAAGACAAGTTGATGGCAAAGAGGGAAACTGAGGAAAAAAGAGACAAACAATTAAAAGAACATGAAGATAGATTAAGGAAAACCTACATTTAATTGGGGTTCCCGAGGGCGCCGAAAAGGACAGAGGGCCAGAATATGTATTTGAACAAATCCTAGCTGAAAACTTTCCTAATGTGGGAAGGGAAACAGTCATTCAAATCCAGGAAATAGATCCCCCCCTAAAATCAATAAAAACCGTTCAACACCTCGACATTTAATAGTTAAGCTTGCAAATTCCAAAGATAAAGAGAAGATCCTTAAAGCAGCAAGAGACAAGAAATCCCTGACTTTTATGGGGAGGAGTATTAGGGCAACAGCAGATCTCTCCACAGAGACCTGGCAGGCCAGAAAGGGCTGACAGGATATATTCAGGGTCCTAAATGAGAAGAACATGCAACCAAGAATACTTTATCCAGCAAGGCTCTCATTCAAAATGGAAGGAGAGATAAGGAGCTTCCAAGACAGGCAGGAACTGAAAGAATATGTGACTTCCAAACCAGCTCTGCAAGAAATTTTAAGGGGGACTCTTAAAATTCCCCTTTAAGAAGAAGGTCAGTGGAACAATCCACAAAAACAAGGACTGAATAGATATCATGGTGACAATAAACTCATATCTCTCAATAGTAACTCTGAACTTGAACGGGCTTAATGACCCCATCAAAAGGTGCAGAGTTTCAGATTGGATAAAAAAGCAGGACCCATCTATTTGCTGTCTACAAGAGACTCATTTTAGACAGAAGGACACCTACAGCCTGAAAATAAAAGGTTGGAGAACCATTTACCATTCGAATGGTCCTCAAAAGAAAGCCGGGGTAGCCATCCTTATATCAGATAAACTAAAATTTACCCTGAAGACTGTAGTGAGAGATGAAGAGGGATACTATCTCATACTTAAAGGATCTATCCAACAAGAGGACTTAACAATCCTCAATATATATGCCCCGAATGTGGGAGCTGACAAATATATAAATCAATTAATAAACAAAGTGAAGAAATACTTAGATAATAATACACTTATACTTGGTGACTTCAATCTAGCTCTTTCTACCCTCGATAGGTCTTGTCTTCTAAGCACAACATCTCCAAAGAAACGAGAGCTTTAAATGATACACTGGACCAGATGGATTTCACAGATATCTACAGAACTTTACATCCAAACTCAACTGAATACACATTCTTCTCAAGTGCACATGGAACGTTCTCCAGAATAGACCACATACTGGGTCACAAATCAGGTCTTAACTGATACCAAAAGATTGGGATCGTCCCCTGCATATTCTCAGACCATAATGCCTTGACATTAGAACTAAATCACAACAAGAAGTTTGGAAGGACCTCAAACACGTGGAGGTTAAGGACCATCCTGCTAAAAGATGAAAGGGTCAACCAGGAAATTAAGGAAGAATTAAAAAGATTCATGGAAACTAATGAGAATGAAGATATAACCATTCAAAAACTTTGGGATGCAGCAAAAGCAGTATGAGGGGGAAATACAGCGCAATACAAGCATCCATTCAAAAACTGGAAAGAACTCAAATACAAAAGCTAACTTTACACATAAAGGAGCTAGAGAAAAAGCAGCAGATAGATCCTACACCCAGCAAAGAAAAGAGTTAATTACAATTCGAGCAGAACTCAATGAAATCGAGACCAGAAGAACTGTGGAACAGATCAACAGAACCAGGAGTTGGTTCTTTGAATTAATAAGATAGATAAACCATTAGCCAACCTAATTAAAAAGAAGAGAGAGAAGACTCAAATTAATAAAATCATGAATGAGAAAGGAGAGATCACTACCAACACCAAGGAAATACAAACGATTTTAAAAACATATTATGAACAGCTATACGCCAATAAATTAGGCAATCTAGAAGAAATGGACGCATTCCTGGAAAGCCACAAACTACCAAAACTGGAGCAGGAAGAAATAGAAAACCGACACAGGCCAATAACCAGGGAGGAAATTGAAGCAGTCATCAAAAACCTCACAAGACACAAGAGTCCAGGGCCAGATGGCTTCCCAGGGGAATTCTATCAAACGTTTAAAGAAGAAATCATACCTATTCTCCTAAAGCTGTTTGGAAAGATAGAAAGAGATGGAGTACTTCCAAATTTGTTCTATGAGGCCAGCATCACCTTAATTCCAAAACCAGACAGAGACCCCACCAAAAAGGAGAATTACAGATCAATATCCCTGATGAACATGGATGCAAAAATTCTCAACAAGATACTAGTCAATAGGATCCAACAGTACATTAAGAAAATTATTCACCATGACTAAGTAGGATTTATCCCCGGGACACAAGGCTTGTTCAACACTCCTAAAGCAATCAATGTGATTCATCATATCAGTAAGAGAAAAATGAAGAACCATATGATCCTCTCATTAGATGCAGAGAAAGCATTTGACAAAATACAGCATCCATTCCTGATCAAAACTCTTCAGAGTGTAGGGATAGAGGGAACACTCCTCGACATATTAAAAGCCATCTATGAAAAGCCCACAGCAAATATTATTCTCAATGGGGAAGCACTGGGAGCCTTTCCCCTAAGATCAGGAACAAGACAGGGATGTCCACTCTCACCACTGCTATTCAACATAGTATTGGAAGTCCTAGCCTCAGCAATCAGACAACAAAAAGACATTAAAGGCATTCAAATTGGCAAAGAAGTCAAACTCTCCCTCTTCGCCGATGACATGATACTCTACATAGAAAACCCAAAAGTCTCCACCCCAAGATTGCTAGAACTCATACAGCATTTTGGTAGCGTGGCAGGATAAAATCAATGCCCAGAAATCAGGGGCATTTCTATACACTAACAATGAGACTGAAGAAAGAGAAATTAAGGTGTCAATCCCATTTACAATTGCACCCAAAAGCATAAGATACCTAGGAATAAACCTAACCAAAGAGGTAAAGGATCTATACCCTAAAAACTATAGAACACTTCTGAAAGAAATTGAGGAAGACACAAAGAGATGGAAAAATATTCCATGCTCATGGATTGGCAGAATTAATACTGTGAAAATGTCAATGTTACCCAGGGCAATATACACATTTAATGCAATCCCTATCAAAATACCATAGACTATTTCAGAGAGTTAGAACAAATTATTTTAAGATTTGTGTGGAATCAGAAAAGACCCTGATTAGCCAGGGGAATTTTAAAAAAGAAAACCATATCTGGGGGCATTACAATGCGCAGATTTCAGGTTGTACTACCAAGCTGTGGTCATCAAGACAGTGTGGGTCTGGAAAAAAAAAAAACAAAAAGACAGTGTGGGTCTGGCACAATAACAGGCACATAGATCAATGGAACAGAATAGAGATCCCAGAAGTGGACCCTGAACTTTATGGCCAACTAATATTCGATAAAGGAGGAAAGACTATCCATTGGAAGAAAGACAGTCTCTTCAATAAATGGTGCTGGGAATATTGGACAACCACATGCAGAAGAATGAAACTAGACCACTCTCTTGCACCATACACAAAGATAAACTCAAAATGGATGAAAGATCTAAATGTGAGACCAGATTCCATCAAAATCCTAGAGGAGAACACAGGCAACACCCTTTTTGAACTTGGCCACAGTAACTTCTTGCAAGATACATCCATGAAAGCAAAAGAAACAAAAGCAAAAATGAACTATTGGGACTTCAAGATAAGAAGCTTTTGCACAGCAAAGGATACAGTCAACAAAACTAAAATACAACCTACAGAATGGGAGAAGATATTTGCAAATGACCTATCAGATTAAGGGCTAGTTTCCAAGATCTATAAAGAACTTCTTAAACTCAACACCAAAGAAACAAACAATCCGATCATGAAATAGGCAAAAGACATGAAGAGAAATCTCACAGAGGAAGACATAGACATGGCCAACAAGCACATGAGAAAATGCTTTGCATCACTTGCCATCAGGGAAATACAAATCAAAACCACAATGAGATCCCACCTCACACCAGTGAGAATGGGGAAAATTAACAAGGCAGGAAACCACAAATGTTGGAGAGGATGCGGAGAAAAGGGAACCCTCTTACACTGTTGGTGGGAATGTGAAATGGTGCAGCCAATCTGGAAAACTGTGTGGGGGTTCCTCAAAGAGTTAAAAATAGACCTGCCCTACGACCCAGCAATTGCAATGTTGGGGATTTACCCCAAAAATTCGGATGCAATGAAACGCCAGGACACCTCTACCCCGATGTTTATAGCAGTAATGTCCACAATAGCCAAACTGTGGAAGGAGCCTCGGTGTCCATCGAAAGATGAATGGATAAAGAAGATGTGGTTTATGTATACAATGGAATATTACTCAGCCATTAGAAACGACAAATACCCACCATTTGCTTCAACGTGTATGCAACTGGAGGGTATTATGCTGAGTGAAGTAAGTCAGTCGGAGAAGGACAAAGATTATATGGTCTCATTCATTTGGGGAATATAAATAATAGTGAAAGGGAGTATAAGGGAAGGGAGAAGAAATGTGTGGGAAATATCAGAAAGGGAGACAGAACATAAAGACTCCTAACTCTGGGAAATGAACTCGGGGTGGTGGAAGGGGAGGAGGGCGGGGGGGGTGGGGGTGAATGGGTGACAGGCACTGAGGGGGGAACTTGATGGGATGAGCACTGGGTGTTATTCTGTATGTTGGTAAATTGAACACCAATATAAAATAAATTTATTAAACAACAAAAAAAGAATGGATAAAGAAGATGTGGTTTATTTATACAATGGAATATTAGCCATTAGAAATGACAAATACCCACCATTTGCTTCAACGTGGATGGAACTGGAGGGTATTATGGTGAGTGAAGTAAGTCAATCGGAAAAGGACAAACATTATATGTTCTCATTCATTTGGGGAATATAAATAATAGTGAAAGGGAATATAAGGGATGGGAGAAGAAATGTGTGGGAAATATCAGAAAGGGAGACAGAACATAAAGACTCCTAACTCTGGGAAACGAACTAGGGGTGGTGGAAGGGGAGGAGGGTGGGGTGTGTGTGTGAATGGGTGACAGGCACTGAGGGGAGCACTTGATGGGATGAGCACTGGGTGTTATTCTGTATGTTGGTAAATTGAACACCAATAAAAAATAAATTTATTAAAAACAACAATTATAATCATTAATTTCAGGTTAAACCTTTTCACATATTTCTATAGATGAATCTTATTAGCCATATGATTTTATTCTCTAGACTTATGCATAATTTAATATTGTTTAATTAATTAACCTATTTGTTACTTCATTTATTTCATTACCTGTATTGTTTACTGAGGTTTTATATTGCATTAGATATCAAAAATTATTTCAGTACATGTTCTGTGAATAATTAAACAAGATAGATTCAAGTTTCTTTATTCTTTAATATTCTTTGCAAATGCTTCTTCTTTTTCGATTTTTAATGTTTGTATATACTGTGCTGATACCTTTTTCAGCCTTTGTTAGAAAGGTTTATGATGGCTATATTTTGGTATTATGTATAAAGATAAACCAGTTTTTTTGTGCATGTTTAAGTAAAATATTTTAATTAATATTGATCTGCTTAGGATATAAATATTGTGAAGCCTAGTCTACATTTTCTTAATGTACATGATATTTTTCATTTCTGTTTATTTTCATTATTTCTTTGGCATTATCAAGTGAATCACTTATAAATACCATATGGTTGGATTTCACACTTTTTTTAATCTCTGAAAAAATATCTTTCTTTCACTTTTGAAAATTGCACTATGTATTTGTTAGCTCATATGTTCAGTCTTATTTTTCTCATCTTATTATTTTGTTATTCTATATATCTACATAGATATATAGATATCCATATATACATAGATTTTTTAAAGATTTATTTATTGATTTTAGGGGAGGAGAGGCAGAAGGAAAGGGAGAGAGAATCTCAAGCAGACTCTCAGCTGAGTGCAGAGCCTGACATTGGGCTCAATCTCACGACCCTGAGATCATGACCTGAGCCAAAATTAAGAGTTGGACATATAACTGACTGAGCCACCCAGATGACTCCATTCATTGTTTTTTGTTTGTTTGTTTTTTACTATTGTCTGTTTTTACAAATGGTCTATTTCCCTTATAGTCTAATTCCTATTATATTTTATCTTTTGATAAATTATTTTAAAATGACCTAAGTAAATTAGCCCATTTATCCTTCTTTTATCTTCCCCAACACTTACTTCCTAGTTTTTTTATGATATACTCTCAGATTATTTTTCAAGGTTCCTATAGCTAATTATTGAAATTAATGTACATTTCCTCTTTTAATTTAAGATATTGTCATATTTATTTTCTATATCACAAAAGTCTTTACCAAATTGATTCAAACAATATTATATATTATTAATAGGATATGATACTGAAAATAATAGTTATTTCATTAATGAAACCATTTTGATTTCATCTTTCAAAGCTAGATTTTTATCTTTAAGACTTTTGTTCATAAAAAAGACTTGTTTAAGAGTGTATATAGATGGGTGATATATTTTATGAACTACAACTTGGTATATGGGAGAATTAGATTTTTTCCTCAAAATCTGGTAATATGTCCATTGTTTCTAGCATATTTCAGAGAAGATATCCTAGGCTAATTAGCATCTTTTTTAAGGATTTAATTTTTTTCCAGTAGTTTTAGGTTTATAGTAAAATTGAGATGAAGGTATATGGATTTCCCATATAATCCTTATCCTCACACATGCACAGTCTTCCCCATTATTAACATCGCTCAACAGAGTGGTGATACTCTCTCTCTCTTTTTTTATTTTTTTATTTTTTTTTACGTTTGTTATAGTTGATGAACTTACAGGGATAAATCATAATCATCCAAAGTCCATTGTTTACATTAGAGCTCATTCTTGATGTTTTACATTCTATGAGTTTGCACAAATGTATAATAACATATATCCACCATTATAGTATTATTAAGAGTAGTTTCACTGCCCTAAAAATCCTCTGTGCTCCACCCATTCATCCCTCTTCCTAGCAACCGCTGATTTTTTTTGTTAGGAAAGGTTATCAAAAATATATCACTGCTGATTGATCATGAGCTGGACCAAGGCAATTAGAGGCTCCTCACCAACCCCCCTCATCTTTGAAATACGTTTTCTACTTGCCTCTCCCACTTCCAAAGCCTGCTCTAAGGACATAGCCTTGAGACAGTGATGTGGTATTGAGAACACCTGCATGGTATATGTGACTGAATCTAGTTAAGGCCTCTTCAAAAACTTGTATGATTTGGTAGGTAGGTGTAGGGATGCCTTTATCTTGCTGCTGCCCAAGTCAAGCCTTATATGTAAGTTCCCCTTGCTTATGAAAACCTTCACCTATGATCCTGGAGTGGCCCACTTTTTTCTATGGTCTCTCCTTACCCTGTGTATAT
This sequence comes from Canis lupus familiaris, assembly GCF_011100685.1. Classification (NCBI taxonomy): domain Eukaryota; kingdom Metazoa; phylum Chordata; class Mammalia; order Carnivora; family Canidae; genus Canis; species Canis lupus. The sequence goes on along the minus strand of NC_049222.1, from coordinate 33,301,546 downwards.
AGGGGCTGGTTTCAGGTTATATCAGAAAAGCTCCTGAGAGGATTATAAACTGACAATTGGTAAGCCAGCCAGGAGAATGAATAAATGAGCCTTGGGGATGCATCATCCTGGGGAAAATCTCATGTTGGCCATTGACTTCTATGTGGAAGAAGCCATATAAGCCCCTTAAGTAAGTTTCCTAGCCTTGAGAAAGGAGATTTCATGGGGGAAATCCTATGTTGGCCATCAACCACTGTGTAGGAAGAGTTGGCCTAATGTTAGATGCTTGTGGACCACTGCATGAGTATGGTATGAGTATGAGTACCTGAAAACCACTAGCCTATTGTGCTTGTTGGAGGAATGGTATATAGTACAGTGCAGTAGAGAAGAGAAACAAATGGCTGCTGGAGTTTCGCTGTTCATCAATGCTGACTGGAGACTGAAGCTTGAGTGAGGAAGTTAGCAGACAAGCTAAGATTAGAAAAGGATGTGAAGATGTTCACTAGCCTGCTGACATTGGTGCTGTCAGACAAGATGGGAAAGCAAGATAATAAGTTAGAAGCTTTGGGATGCCACTTTGCAAAGCTTGGAGGGCCTAGGATGTTTGGGCGCTTGTAACAAAGCATGATTAGGACACTAAGAGGTGGAATCTCTGACAAAGTGATAAAAATGAAAAAGGATATTGTAGTAATTAATGTGAAAACAAACAAAATGTCCCATGCCCCTGACCCTTGATACAAAGAAAAAAATTATTCTATTTTATTTTAAATAGGTGCCATGCCTAGCATGGAGACCAATATAGGGCTTGAACTCAAGATCCTGAGTTTGAGAGCTGAGCTGAGATCAAGCCACCCAGGTGCCCCAGCAAAATTTAAATAGCAATTACTTCGAAACTACTAGGAGAAAACTTGTATCCTTGCATTCTTTCTCTGTCCCTTGAAATTATAAATCATTTCATGTCTTTGAAATATAAACACCCCAGGAGAGAACCAAAACATTGCCCACAGAGACTGAAGGGGAAAAAAGTGCTTGGGATGGGAGGAGGTTTTAAAAAATACATACTGTTATAAAAGTCCCTTGTCAATTGCATTATAATGAACACTCATCAGATCTTTAACCATTACCATTTTTTAAAGCTTTTCTGTCATTTTCACACAGTTATTATTTTACTCTGATACTTTGGGAAAAATTTCCAACAAAAGTACTTCATCTTCGAGAAATTTATGGAAAAGACTTAGACAAGTACCCATGTCTGATAACTAAGATCAATTTCCCTTCATGTGGGAAGAACAATATGAACTTTCAAGTGCTCCTACAAGACTACTTGTATAATCTTACAGTATGTCATGGGATCGTGGCCTGAGAATTGTCCCTGTTCTCCTTCCCCACATAAGTAAAATGGGACCATTACATTGATGATATAACGTCAACATGTGATTATTTTTCTTTGCAGCAAGATAACATACAGGCCTTGCTGGAACATCTGTGAAGGAGAATATGGCAGTAAACCCACAGAAAATTCAAGGCACAGGCACTACCGTAAGGTTTTGGGTATCCTCAGGTCTGATAATACTTACGTTGTCTCAAAATCTGTAATTGATAAGATATAAGTTTATCCAGTCCCAAAGAATGTGGGATACAGATCTCTACAGGGATTTGAGGGTTTTGGAGGACTTCTAATTCCTACCCAGCACGCTCCTGTCCTTTATGCTGTGCTAAAGGAAAGGCACTTGTGAGACCGGGAATCAGAGCAGCAAGTTACCCTGGAGAAAGTAGAAATACTAATGAAACAGATTAAATCTCTGGGCATCTTGAAGTAGGACTATCATTTGAGCTAGATTGTCTGTGGCTCTGGAAGGTATGGGTCAAGCACTCTGACAGAGTCAACAGGAGACAGTATCCCTAGGTTTTGGTCTTACCTCTGGAAAAGGGGAGAAACCCTACACACCCCCTTATAGCAACAGCTCCTAGCAATGTACACAGCCCTTCTTCAGGTCAACACTTTCAAACAGCAGCCAGTGCAACAGCCAGTGGGGCTGAGCTCAGAACAGTTTGGCTAGTAATTGATTACTCATGAACCCTGGCTGTTAATCCTTTGCACTGACAGTTGGGTTGTTCTGAAGTGCTGAAACCTATGGCTTGGATAATGGGAAGCCAAGGAGTGGATGATTATAAATAAGGCCTTATGGGGTCAGATTATGTGAAATGGTATTTAGGTCCATGTGCAGACGGCTAAAGCCTAAAACTCACTGCTTTTCCTGTCATAGCTCAAAAGGCATTGACATATCCCTGGCAATCAGGAAGCTGGGAGTTTAGCTCAAGTACAAGCCTTAGCTACTGACTCTTCAGTAGATAAAGCAAATTGGTTGTATAGAAAGAGTGGCCATGGGATGCCTGGGTGGCTTAGCAATTAAGCATCTGCTTTCAGCTCAGGGCATGATCCTGGGGTCCCAGGATCGAGTCCCACATCGGGCTCCCTGCGTAGGCTCCCTCTGCCTATGTCTCCGTCTCTCTTTCTCTGTGTCCCTCATGAAAAAATAAATAAAATATTTTTAAAAAAGAAAGAAAGAGTGGCCATTGAAGTGCCCTAGTAGGATAGCCTACTGCTAGGGTTGCTCTATTGCTCTTAAAATAGAGTAACTTAGACAACTATATCCTGTTGTGCTAAACAGCACCCAAGTGTACTGCCAAGAGAATCTGGGGCCATCCCAGAGTTCCTAGCCAGTGAAGGGTTGGCAAATTGGTTATATCCAATCCCTCCCTCTGAATGAGGTTCTAATTATGACTTGGTTTGTGTGAATACTCCATATGACCTAACCTAAGTTTGTCCCTGTCACTGTGCAAGCCTAACTGCCACCATCAGGGGATTAGAGAAGCTAAATACCAAATACTATGCTAAATACTAATAAGAGGAGAGATATCCTTAGTGACTAGTTGGTCAGTGGGGGTCACATTTCAAAAGTCATGACATTCAAGATTAGGCAAAAGAACATGGCACTAAATGCAGGTTCCATCTCTACTATAACCCATAGCAGCAAGATTGGCAAAAAAAGAAAAATGGAAGCTTAAATCACAAATTAATTTGTTAATAGGTAAGCCAACCTTGGCTGGGTAGACTAATATTTGAATAACCAACCAGTAGGGCCTATTGTTGCATATGCTAGACTGGGGACTCCTGCTGAGACACCCAACCCCATGAAGGTACGGAAGTCCTGGGAAACAGACATTGCCCAGGCTCTCACTGTAGATCAATATGCTATGCTGCTGAGAACACCAAGTCGCATCACACGTGGAAAAGTAATTATCTACAGAATGTACAATGGGATGCCTCACAGGGATGGGTGAGTTGATGTGTACCCCTACATGAAGGAAACTAATTAAGCTCCCTTGGAATCCTGTTGTCTTTCTGGAACTGTTAGAATGTGCTACACCTGGGATGAAATATGCACTACTGAGAGAGGGTAAAAGGTGGAGGTCCTTGTCTGGCATATCCTGCCCTTAGTCCATCCCCTCATTTCTGACAGTGCTGTCTCCCCCAGCCAATATGTATGGTATGGGCAACCAGGTCAAGTTTCCAGAGCTGTTAATCTCCTTCTTTTTAAGACCGGGGGGGGGGGGGGGTGGATTCCTGTTTTCCACTGCTATGATCATTTAGCTTCTTTGTTCATTTACCGTCTTTGTTCACTCCATTGACTTGGAGGATATTAGAGCACACATAAAAAGTCCTTACTAAATTTATTCAGCAAGCCCTAAATGATAGTCATAAAGTCCACCCTTACGCTGAAATGACTATAATGAGAAAAGATGCCCCCTCCAGAACAGGATGGCTTTGGACACTAATACTGCATCACAAGGAGACCCTTGTACCATTATCTGAACAGAATGTTGTGTGTTCATACCTGATAAGTCTGCTAGTGTATTGTCTTTATTAAATCACATGAGGACACAAGTAAATGACCTGAGTGATCCAAACTCCAGCTTAGGAGATTTAATAAATCAATGGTTCAGATCCTGGGACTGTGTGGAAAAAGTTGTAACTGATTTCGACAATCATTATCTTAATCTGTGTTTTCTCATACATGTACCAGTACTGTTGCTGTGTCGTCTGCCTCAGTGTAGCCAGATGGCTGCCAAAGGAGCCACCTCATCTACACTAGTGAACCCTTTGCTGACTGCTCAGGGCTTATTGCAGAAGAGGAAGGAGCATGAGATTGTAAGAGCTGGTCACAAAGTGTGGAGTTTAGAGAGAAGTCATCAAAAAGATATCACCAAAATTGTCCCCTGAGCTATAGACCCAGGGAATGAGAGGCTTTTCACCTCTTCCCCTATCCTGGAATGTAGGTTACGCTTGCCTTTCCCACTCCCAGAGGTGTTCCAGAGACACAGCCTTGAGATAGCGGTATGGTGTTGAGAGCATCTGCCCTGTACATGTGACTGAACCCAGTTAAGGCTTCTTGATAAACTTGTATGATTGAGAGGACAGGTGGTGGGGATCCACTCATCTTGCTGCTGTTCAAGACAAGCCTTGTATATATGTAAGTCCCCTTTGCTTACTAAATCTACCACCTACCAACCTGGAGTGACCCACCTTTTTCTTTGGTCTCTCCCCGCTCTCTCTTAAGGGGGCCAGTTACAGGTTTCACCAAGAAGGCTCCCAAAAGGATAGTGAACCAATACTTTTTACTCCACAGTTTTGATCTCAGCAGTTTTGTCTATTCCAGAAAGGAGCTTAGTGTTTTCTTTCCCCTGTGAATTAAGTTCTGATAATACCCCAGCAGATTAGATTTGCTTAATTAGTTTCTCCTGAGGACAGGCCTTTTAAGGAGAACACAGCATTCTGATGTGTATCAAAAATGGATCTCCTTCCCCGCTTCCTGTGGGGAAGCAGAAGAGGATATTTTTCCCATGTTCACTGTGAGGATCTGGTTGAGCCCCTGGAGGTAAACCTCACATGAAACCTGTGGGCCTCCATGTGACTGAGTGCCCTTGGAATTTTTAAGTCTCAGACTTGTCTACACTGATTTTCCAGCAATTCATTAACTATAGTTCTTGTTTTCCTAAGGACCACTGGTTCTTCCCCTGAGTCTCTTCTGAGGTAAGTTATTTTTTGTTTGCTATTGGTCTTCAGTCTTGAGAGTTTGTGTTTGCCCTACATCCTAGTTCCTATTAGAGCTTTTAGAAGTGTTGTTGGTTTTTCAGTCTGTTCAGCATTTTACTTGTTAGGATAGAATGGCGGTTTCTAAGTTTCTTACATGCAGAACCAGAAGTTGGCCAGTGGTTCTTACTTGTGGTCAGCAATGGAATTTTAAATAGCATTCCAGACCATTATGGTAAAATTCATAGAGTGGGGAAAATGTTGTTGTGAGCCATTGTCTAGAAAGCCTTATGAACACTACTTGCTTAATTTGGTGGGTAAATGGGGAGAAGGAACATAAGATAGTACTAACATTTCCCTTTTCTTTTTCTCCATCTCCACAATTCTCACTATAACTCAAGGGCAGATATGTTCTTAATGCCTCAACTCTATCCTCCATGATTCTATGTTCCAAACTCAAGCAGAAGCAGGAACAAATATTCAAAGATCTAAGTTGCTTGTATGCAAGAGAGGCAGATTTACATAATACATACTATTCCCTGAGTGCCTATTAGATACCATATATTTCAAACACAATTCTGGAAAACCTATACTTATTATATGTATTATAGATAAGATAAAATTAATGTTCAATAAGTATTTGTATGATTGTTTTAGGTAATTTGGGGGATTATCTCTAATGCAATATTATTGTTCCTGGAAAAATGAAGAAACCCATACTACAATGAAAAAAAATATGACCGAATAGGTATTATTTTACTTTTGGCAAATATGCTGCATCAGAATGGTGACATTACCTTGGGCAGAGAGACTTCCTTCAGCGGAGAACAGCCTTTGTGAAGGGAGACTAAGCTGTGAGATGTAATCTGAGAATATGCCCAACAGCTGGGGAAATGAGAGTTTGAGTCCTGCAATCAGCTTGGTGTCGGGAGAGGGTGTGGATCTTAGCATTGCTCTCAGCACCCTCTGGCACTCCAGCATTGATGAGATAACCATGCAAACATATTACTGTAAATTTTAAATGATTTGTATAGCAAGGACAATGAAGAAACTCAAAAAATTACCTATTCTTAATTGAGAATAAACACGTTCCAGGCATGACACCTTTGATGTCATAAATACCGCACTTTATGCCACGCAGGACTCATTTGAAATGATTGAGGAAAAAATAAATGGAATTCATTAGTTCTGCAGAAAGGGATCTAATGGAAGAAGCTTTAAAGTTCTTTCTGACCCCATTTCTCTAATTCACATAATTTAAACAGCCCTCTCCTTTTAATTTTCTGGTGTGTGCTTTTTGAGACCGTGCTTTTCTTAATGTATTCTGGGTTCCTAATGGGCACAACAGAGAGGAAATGAGGACCTATGAAAATATATAATGCAAGTACACATTTTAGCTAAAAATATGCAAGACTTCCAATAATCCAAAACAAATAGTACAGAACTGCACAGGGGATCATTTAAAGGTCACTTTTCAGTATCATGTGCTTTTTAGACCCAGCAAAGTAAATATAATGTTCTTGCACTTATTAAGCTAGAACAGTTTAAACATGAGGCATGAACCAATTAGATAGGCCTGTAGTACATTATCATTAAAAACAGTAATTATCTTTACTGCTGAGTGAATTAGTAAATTGTTCCTGACCCGCTTTCCCATGTAGTCATAAAACAGGCCAGATTGCTATTGTTTTCCTAAGGATTATATCCAGTATGTTGGCCTCAGTGTAATAAACCTGAACTCTGAATGAAATTATCCCAATAATTTATGAGGCTCTGTCGTTATGGAGCCATGTCGTTGAGTAGAGAATTTCTAAACCCGAAAAATGTCTGTTACTGCTGTTTATTTCACTATAAATCAAAAATTGTTTCTCAGCATTTTTTTCAAAGATTATCAAATTCTTGATCACAGGAAAGATCTGAAACGTATTCTACATTCTTAACTGAGAATGAGAATACTTTCATCAGAAAATCATCCCGATGAAATATATTTATGCTCTCTAATGCATAGATCATGGGCCATTAATAGCATATGTTTGTACTTTAAAAATATATACTCACTGCCACATTTGTAATTGAAAAATTAACCTGATAGCAATGCTTTTGATACAGTATTATAGATGTAGGATTTAACTTGATATCAAGTGATGACATTAAATCATATTTGTTTTAGTATTATAAACATATGTCCATTTTCCCTGGAGGGAAATATACATTGTTATGTGAGTAAATTTCCATGAAAATCAATTTTATGTGAATAGCATTTTAGAAAGGACTTGAGGGAAGATTGAGCCCAAGGCCCAAGAGACAAATCTCTGGTTAGGCAGGCTGGATCTCAGCCTTGTCCTCCTTGTCCTCCTTGTCCTCCTTGACAAGAGGAGAAGGCAGATCTTAGCAAGAAGGCAGAACATAGACATATTGGGTCCATGGAGTGCAGTGAAAGAGTTCCAAAAAAAAAAAAAAAAAAAAAAAAAACAAAAGAGGATGCAGGGGTGGTGGGGGGATCAAGATAAGCAAGATTGAAGAAGATTGCTTCCACAGAAGTATCAGGGTTTTTTTGGTTTGTTTTTGTGGGGTCTTTTGGTAGTTAGATAAGGGAACAGGGAATTTGTTTTGGTCCAGTTCTTTTGAAAAGTACTAAGTGCCCAATAACCTAAGCTACAAGATGCACAAGCTTCTTTACTGTAAATAGAAATTCTTCCTTGACCAAAAATTAACTATATTTGACCCTCCAATTCTTTCCATTTCACTTAAGTTTTCTTTTGTCTAAATGAAATCTTGTTGTGGATCATTCTATGGTAAAAGGAAAAAAAAGATTAACAGTCAAAAGTAGTATGGATTAGTTTAGTAATGCCTTTTTTTTGAGTTTTTATTTAGTTTCTACTTAGTTAACATATAGTGTAATATTGGTTTCAGGAGTAGAATTCAGTGGTCCATCACTTAGATACAACACCCAGTGCTCATCACAACAAATGCCCTTCTTAATACCCACCCATCACCCACCTAGTCCATCCACCCACCTCCATCATTGTTTGTTTCCCTCTTTACTTTTTTCTCCTCCCTTATGTTCATGTTATGTTTCTTAAATTCCACACATGAGTGAAATCATATAGCATTTGTCTTTCTCTGACTGAGTTTGCTTCAAATACACTCTAGGTCCATCCATGTCCTTGCAAATGGCAAGATTTCATGCTTTTTGATGGCTAAGTAATATTTTGTTGTGTATGTGCATACATAGTCACATCTTCTTTATCCATTCATCAGCCCTTTCTTTTAAATGTCAAGAAGGACGTGATATCTGCTAGTATGCATGAATAGTGGAAGGCATTCATGGTAGGAGAATGATGTGTAAAGGCTCTGAAAGCAGAGAATCATTTGGACCATTTGGGCACTGAAAAGATCACTGGGACCAGAGTTATCTACTTAAGTAGTAGATACAGTTAAAAGGATATACAGAAATCCTACTTTTAGGCATTTATGTACTGTGATTAGTTTGGACTTTATTGGAAGGTTATATAAGCTATATATTGTGATATAATAATGTTTCATATTGAGGTTTGTTTTGAGATTTTTTTTATAATGCTATCTCCAGTTCAATTTATTGTACGCAGGATTCTTAGCCCAGTAAGATAGGATATTTTATGCTCTGTGCCTCAAAGAGTTACTTACAAAACTTAGAATTAAAAAAAAAAAAAAGTCAAATCCTTGGGCTTTGATTTTTTTTTTTTTTTTCAAAAAGAAACTGAAAATGGGGAGAATTGATGCTAATGCAGAGAAGAAATTTTTAGTGCTTCTGAAGTGCTCCCTTATGTTGGGTTTGGTATAGTGGGAAGAGGACTATCAGGGATATATTAGTGCATGGTATGTCCAATGTAGCACACAGAGCAAATGGGTCTAAACATCCCTGGCATTGTCATGGTAAAGCGTTCATAGTAATGTGTGTTCTGTGTTACTGTCCAAAGGCTGGACCATATGTCTTGCCATATGTCAGCTTTGACAGAGGATGGCCTTAGCCACATAGTTAGTTGACACTTACTCCCTGACGTGGCCCCTACATTGGTGGGATGTAGCATCTAAGTTACCTGAACTAAGATGAATCCATGAAGAAAGGAAACATAGAGCTTAGTTTGAGATGAATTTTTCTTACTTAATAGAAATTGGTCTTGTTATTTTATTCAGATGTTGGGAGGACACATTGATCACATCCCAGCAGGCTCTCAAAAGAGAATTAAGCCAAGGAATACAGCCTCTTTAAATACTTAATGATGAGGGAGAAGTAAAAGTGCCTGGGAAGAACTTCAGTGTTCTATTTAGTAACTGTAATCTAAATATCTGTTTCTAATCTTAATAATCCATTTCCCTGAGAAAAATCAGAGTTAGGAAAAAGCAAGTTAATTCTCTGTACATGTAGATTCTAAATTTGACATTTGAAATCATTGTAATGTAATGTATATAAAATCTATCACTTTTAGACAATAGAGAAAACAAACTACACTATATAAAATACTAGAAGAACATAAATACAGTGTTTATATATAATACTTAGAGTGACATCCCTCGGTAAAATATGTGGCAGAATGGTTTCCATTATACTTTTTTAAATGTTAAATAAAATAACCTTTCAAAAACTTTCCTAAACAGGGATTCCTGGGTGGCTCAGTGGTTTAGTGCGCTTGCCTTTGGCCCAGGCCGTGATCCTGGAGTCCTGGGATCAAGTTCCACATCAGGTTCCCTGCATGGGGCCTGCTTCTCCCTCTGCCTGTGTCTCTGCCTCTCTCTGTGTGTCTCTCATAAATAAATAAATAAAATCCTAAAAAAAAAAAAAAACTTTCCTAGAAAGAGCAAAGATTTCTCAGAATTTGTGAGTATACTTTTAAATGTCTATTATTGGCAGAACAAAAAGTGGCAATCTATTTTAATCCCACTGCCTTTAAAATGTTATCCATTCAAAAAACTAAAGTTAAAGCTACTATATTAGAGAAATAAACTATTTCTTTCCTTCTTCCTTTACTTCCTTCCTCTCCCCTAGTTTTACAGCATGAAATGCACAGACCTTAAATGAAAAACTCAATGTTATGCATGTACCGTTATATAATTCCAGACCCCTAATCAGGATGTAGAATGTGCACGTCATCCCATAAACTTCGCCATGTTCTTCCCTTAATAATATTCCCAGCACTGCCTTGACAACCACCATCCAGATTTTTTTTTCTATGATTATTTGGTTCCTTCAAGAAAATGGAGTGATGTACCCATTTGATTTGGGCTTCTAAAACTTACTCTAAGTTTCTTTTTAATCTTTATGAATGTCCTTGTATATAACAGTATTCAATTTCCTTTTGTTGATCATTGGTGGTGTACAGTAGGAATATATACCGTGATGTTTATTTTCCTGTTGATGGACATAAGTTTTGGTATTGCTGGACTATTGTGTTTACCTTCATGAATATATTTCTTTGGACATATATTTTTAGTTCTTTTGGTTAAATACTGAAAGTAGAATTGCTGGGTGATAGAGTAAGTATATTTTAACTTCATGAAACAAAGTTAGATTGCCTTTCAAAGTGGTTGTACAGTTTACATTCTCAATGGCAATTTATGAGTTTAAGATGCTTTAGGTCATTGCTGATATTTGGTGTTAATGGGTCTCATTTTAACCATTCTAGTGTGTGCAAGGGTATTTAATTGTAGTATTAATTTGCATTCCCAATCTGTGATGGTGAGTGACTTTTATGTACTTAATAGTTATTCATAGAATTTCTTTTGTGAGGTATACACATTTTTGCCACATTTTATTAGTTTCCATTTTATTTATGACTTGCAGTTATTTATATATTCTATCTATGGGTCTCTTAAGCTTTATATATTGCATATATTTTTCCTCTTTGGCTTGTCTTTTTCTAATGTTATTAGATGAAGGTTTTTACTTTGATAGTATAGTTTATCATAAGTTTTCTCAAAATTTGTGTTTTTGCCTATCCCAAGATCAGAAAGATATTATTCATGTTTTCTCACAGAATCCTCAAAATTTAAGCTTTAATATTTAGGTCTTTATTAGGCCAAAGTCTACTTGGAATTGATTTTTTTTTTTTAATATGGTTGTCTTAAGGAGTAACATTTGTGGCTTTCTATATGTGAAGTGAAAGCAGTTCTTCCAAAATCATTTGTTAAATACCGTCTTTTTCCTACAGAATTATATTGGCACTTTGACTATATTTCTTTCTTTCTGGAACCTTTTTTTTTTGAGGGAGAAAGCAAGCACAAGCAGGAGAAGCGGCAGAAAGAAAGGGACAAGCAGGCTCCCCTGCTCAATGTTGAGCCTGACTCAGTGATTGGTCCCAGGATACCCAGATCATGACCTGAGCTAAAGTCAGACACCCAACTGACTGAGCCACCCAGGTACCCCTCGACTTTTTTTTTTTTCTAATTACCTAATTTATCTGTCTTTCTACCAGTCCCATACAGCCTGCATTACTGACTCTTTAGGGTAAAGTTCTGCTAGCCTGAGTTTCCAGCATAGTTCACTTTTCAGGATAGTTTGAACTTGTCTAAGTCATTGAATTTTATTTTGGAGTCACCTTTAATTTCTATAAAAATTGTATAGGTATGTTCATTGTTGTTCTTTTATTAATCTGTAGATAATTGATACCTTATCAATGTTGTTTTTTAATTCATTCCAATCCATTCCAAACCATATGAATTAACTTCATATATAATTCCATTTATTTATGTCTTCTTTATTTCTTTGGCAATGGTCTTAGTTATAAATTAAATTTATTCTAAAATATTTTATATTTTAATTCATTTCTAAAGACAATTTTCTTAGTTACAGCTTCTGTATGCTAATAAAGGTTAATTTATTTTTTAAGTTCTGTTTTCTTTGAGCTTGCTACATTATTAGTTTAGTAAGTTGTTAACTGGGAATATAGTTTTACTTCATTTCCCATGTGTATACCTTCATTTGTTTTTCTTATTTTACTGAATATACAGTTAGGTCTTTAATACAATGTTGAATAGAAGTTGGAGAAGTTAAAAAAAAAAAAAGAAGTTGGAGAAGTGAAGAGCGAAGATGTCCTGGCACTTTTCTGCATCCTTTTATAACATTAAGTCTCGTGCTTGCTTTGGCAGCACATATATAACATTAAGTCTCTTATCAGCTGAGGTTATTAGTAGTACCTTTATATCAATTTAAGGAAATTCTCATTTGCCTTGCAGAGATTTTTTTTTTATGTGTCAATTTTTATTAAATACATTTCCTTGAGATAGTCAGGCTCATTCCTTTTATTCCTCTAATGGGGTGAATTATATCCACTGGCTTTTTATCATGGAGACAAACTTACATTCCTAGAGTAGACCCCACTCCTCATAAAATATATATTTAACATTGATATATTTGATTTGCTAGTATCTTGTTAATGAATCTTGTGTTAATATACATGAGGGAGTGGTCAACAGCTTTCCTTGAGCTTTTGTCAGATTTTGACATGAAAGTCAAGCTGGACTCATAAAATGGGTTGTGAATTTTACTTCTATTTTTCTGAAAGACTATAAAAATAATATATAATGTTATTTCTTCCTTAAATACTTTATACAATTCATTGTAATAATGTGGGGTTTGGACTTCTCTTTGTGGGAAAGTTAACATTGTTGACTGTAATAGATAAAGAGCTATTGAATTTTCTATTTTTTCCTTCAGTTTTGACAAAACTTATGTTTTCCAGAGTTTGTCAAATTATAAACATGTTATGCCAAAAATGTAATAACTGTTCCTTCTATCTTGTATGCCTTACTATTTACTCATATATGCCTAATATTGTATTTTGCCCCTCACCACCCCCCCCCCCTTAGTCTGAAGACTCAGAGCTGTCTTCTAAGGATTTCTCAACTTAAATTGTTTTTCGGTTTTTGTTTTTGGGTTTTTTGTTTGTTTATTGGAAGTATTATTTAATTCTGACTTTATCTCATGTTTATTCTTCTTCATGGATTTTTGAGTCTTTGTTTACCTTTGGGTTTAATTTTCTCACCTTTTTCTAGTCTCATAAATAAATGGTAACATTATCCATTTGGTTATTAAGCTTGCTTCCCTTTTCAAACAACATTTAAGCTATATATTTCTTATATGTGCCACTCAAGCAGCAATCTACAAAATGTGATGTTTTATTTTCATTTTCCTTCTTTTCAAATCATTTTTCTTATTTTCTCTTGTGAGATCTCTTTGACCCATTAGTTATTTAGTAATGTTACTGACTTTCCAAATATCTGAATCTTCTAATTAAATTTTACTTTGGTCTGAGAATATTATTTGTAACATTATAACCTTTTGAAATATATTTTCACATATGGACTGGCATGCGATCTATCTTGATCATTTTCCATGTGGGCTTGAAATTAATTTATTTTTTTTTCTAATCTTCTATATGCTTATAAATTTTGTCTAGTTGCTCTATCATTTACAAAGTAATGGTTGTTAAAATATCCAGCTATGCATGTGGATTTGTCTGTTTCCTTTTATTTCTGTCAGTGTTTGCTTCATGTATTTTGACACTCTGTCATTAAGTGTGAAAATATTGTTATGTCTTAGTGATGAGTTGAACTTTTCATCATTACAAAATGTCCTCATTTCTCTCTAGTAATAGTCTCAGTCTATTTTGTCAGAAAATTATATAGTCACAGCAGCTTCCTTGTGCTTAACATTTACATACTATACCTTTTTTTCTATCTTCTTGTTCTCACCATCTTTGTTTAACATTTAAATTATATTACAAACAACATGCACTTGTGCTTTTCCTGCCTTTTTAATTGGAATGTTTAGTTTTTATGTATATTTACATACAATATTATAGGTTATGTTTAATTCTACAGTCTAATTGTAACCTATTTCTCAGTTTTTCTTTTTCTACTATTTAGCTTTTCCTTCTTATTTTAGATTAGTTGAATGTTTTCTAATATACCATCTTACCTCATTTGTTGTTAGCTATATATTGTGTGCATTTTTTAGTACTTGTTCTCAAATATTATTGTCCTTAGGGTTGACACTGTGCCAACTCTTTTAAAATGTAAAAAACTTAAAACAGTAACATCAGATTTTTAACTCCCATTACTTTTTTTGCTATTGATGACAAATATTTTGTATTCTATATGTATTATAAAATATTATGGGTACATAATTGAAATCTGAATACATAATTTCAGTTTCTAACTTATATTATTTTAACCTGAATTATTTATTTATTTTAAAATATTTTATTTATTCATGAGAGACACAGAGAGAGAGAGAGGCAGAGACCTAGGCAGAAGGAGAAGCAGGCTCCATGCAGGAAGCCCGATGTGGGACTCAATCATGGGACTTGATCCTGGAACTCCAGGCTCAAGCCCTGTGTCAAAGACACATGCTTAACTGCTGAGCCACCCAGGCGTCCCATTCAGCCAGAATTTAAAAATTCTAGTGGCACGTGTTTGCTGAGGAGGACTACTTTCAACTACCTCCTTCACCTGGATATATTTACAATCCACTTTCTTACAGGATAAAAGAAATGCCATTGCACAAACACCTAGGGAAGGGAGCAGGGCTCATCTTGTGGGTTTGCTTTCTCTCAAGTATCAAAGTCTTGTGCTGACAGTTATTCAATTCCTGAAAACAATGGTCTCCTATATGTTGTCCAACTTCGTAGTTGTTACAGCAGTGGGTAAATCTGAACCCCTTTTTTTTCTATGACCACAAAAAGTCAACACTGTTTTTGAGGGATTTCCTACCATGCAGCTTATTACTTGGCAATAACTACAACAAACCTATATATAGTGCACAGTTTAGCCTCATTATAATATTAACAATTTTATATGAAATAGGGCTATAATATTGAATAATTTCATCATAATTGAAAGTATTTATCTGTACCTCATGGTTTGGGATTCTATTTAGAACCTTTAGACTAGCTCTAAACTCAAGAAAAACATCTCACAAAAATTTCCTGTTTTACAACATTTAGGATTTTCTCAAACTCAAAGCAAACCCCACATTGGCTCATATTATTCTCTTGGGTTTATGTAGTGAATTTTATTGATAATTATGTATTTTGGCCCCCCAACAGATATTATTCCCATTTTCTTACTATAAAATATTTATTTCTGGTAACAAGAATAATTTATTTCTGGTAACAAGAATAATAACTTTAATATAAATATGATAGGACATTATAGTTTCATTTATCTATTACTACCTAGCCATTTTACTAAGCACTTGATACTTTCTACAAGCTTCTTAAACTTTGTGACCAAACCATTCATCTATAAAACAAGGCCAAAATAATTCCTACTTTATGGAGTTGTGATGATTTAACAACATAATTCATGCAAGGTCATTTAGATAGTGCTTGACACATAAGTACACATGAATTATACATTATTATTATTTAACATTATTTACATCTTGTTACCCTTTGGAATAGCTTCCTTTTTCATAGCTCCATTATACATCATCCCCTGTGATTATATCCTCCATAAATCCTCCATCAATACCTGAGTCAGTTTATTTACCATATTTTTCCTAGCAAATAATATCTGTCCGTTTTATTTTCAACCTATTTAAAAATAAAACTATAGTCTCCATCCAAAAACAATATTTCTGCTTGATTTGTATAGAACATCTTTATTTATACAATCATTTGGGTCAAGAGAATTTCTTCTTTTTTCCCCTCTACCTTCTCATGCCTCATGCCAGTCAGACCCATATTTCACATCAGTTTTATTAGTCCTATTAGCATGCTTGTTTAGCTCTTAATGTCTTGTTACTGGGAAAAGACCATAACTCTGCTTTGGTAACTTCCAGTCTTTTCTTTCATTCAATATACCACAGATATGAGGTTTTTCCAGCACTCCAGTGCACATTTAGAGGATATTAATGGATGCCCATTGACTAAAGGATTGTGTCTATACTCCCTCTCCTAGCATTTTATAGCTAACATACCCAAGGTACTTTTGAGGAGTTATATATTAATTATTTAATATAACAGTTAACATTTGTGAGTGATTATTATGTGCCAGCCTTACTTACCACAGAAATCCAAGGAGATATAGGCTATTAATCTCTATTTCATATTGAAGGAAACAGAAGGTTAGATAGCCAGTGTCTATAATGTTTAATGGCATAGATTTTGGGACCTTAACTTCCCTCTGCCTCAATGTCTTTATTTGTAATTTAGTGAATTATAATGATACCTGTTAAATAAGGCCTTTGTGAGAAGTAGATCAGTATATGCAGTATGCCTGCAGTTGTCCTTGGTATGCAGTATGTTTTTGGTAAGTGGTAGTTCCTACTGTTCTGTGGAGGAACATAAATGGCAGGATTGAGATATGTAACCCAAGGATCCTAGTACCAGAGCCCAAAGACCAGCATAATGCTGTACTCTGTACCTTTCAAGGCCTTCCAGAGAATGTAACAGAAGTTTTTCACTCATTACTTCCCGCACCTTCCTTCAGTAAGCCATTCAATGTAAGGCAAACTTATTTTGATCCCCTGTAGACTTCTCCACTTTTATTTATATGGGTGCCACCTACTAAAATTGTTTTTAAACTTCAAGACGCTGCTTATAATTCTTCCATTGAGGCTTTCCATAACACATTTTTCCATAGTGCTACATAATTTACCTCCTCTTCAATTTTGAATAATTATCCCAAAGAACATGTAATCAATACTTAGGAGTTCATTTTCCTCTTATATTATAGTCTTTAGTGGAGTCTGTTATTTTGAATCCATAATACTATTCTAATTGTTGTATGCTTCCATTCCTTTATTATACAATCCCATTTTTAAGTCTATAAACATGTTGAAGTAACTTCTTCTATTGTACTTAGTACAGCAATGTCAATGTATGTGGTAATTAGTAAGCACCTATTTTTGGTTATCAATATAGCCTAAAATTCTTGAATTTTACTAACTAATGGGACAAATATAAGTCAATATGAAATTCTTCTAAAAATTAAAGTATAATATTTTACAGATAACTCTGTTCAAAATATTTTGAATCAGATATACCATTACATTTTTCTAACCAAATGCACTGAAAACAAATAGCATTTTGTGTACTTACATAATAAAATATAGAATTTAAGAACCTATTCAGAAGCCAAATCAAGTTTCTCCAGATGATGTTAACATTTCTTGAGTTAGAAATCTCACCAGAGATCTATCTTAGTGATTTTTGTTAGACACACTCAAATATTACTATTTCATAATAGCTGATTTACATTGAATCCTTGAATTATGTAACTTTGGCCAAATCAAAATTCCTACTAGAGACATAACTTGGGAATTTCTTATTAGTGAGATACTTAATTTCTTTAACAATATTACTTCTTAATGTTTAATTCCTAAGAAATGAAATGAAAATGAACAATTTTATCCCCTTCCCCTCCAAAGGGAGAAAAACATTTGTCTTGACTACCATACTTGGATATATCTCTTATATATCAGATCCTTGGCAATCCCTTTAAAAAATTCATTCCTGAAGCTTGCTCATGCTGCCAAAAAATACTTTCTCATCTTTAAAGTAGAATTGTATTAAAGAATGTGATTTTCAAATACTTAATAGAAAAAAAAGGGAAGTGTATGGCATGGATCCAAATTAGTATTTCATAGAAGTTAACTCCTTTAGAAAAGAATACTGAAATTGTGCCAAATATGGAATAAAGTTTGTGTTGCAGTATAGTTTCCACCTGGGTGAAAATCCTACTTTTCTTTTAAGCCTAATCTTTCAAAATACTTTCTGAAACTTATGGTTAATAAAAAATAAGCCTAACACTATTTCTGTCTGAAATAATAGTATCAAAACAATAAGAAAATGCCCCAGATACAAGTTTTGAAGTATATTAGGGAATCAGTGAAAATATAAACTTTTTTGTACTAGATCTCTGTGTTAATATTCGAGTAAATAAACAGAGGTTAGCAGATGAAAAAGTATAAATATTTAATTTTTCATAAGTTTTATTTACTCAAATATTTTAAAACTATTTTATACATAATTTGAATTAAAATTTCTTGATTATTCATAAAATCCTGTGTCCAATTACTATATCTGTAAGCCTCATGTGGAATCAATACTAAAGAGATACGTAGAAGGTAGATAGCAAATTGATTATTAATTTTACAAGTATCTATTTCCCAGTCCAGCTATCAAGCAATTTCCTTGCCATCAAAAGTTTGGCAAATCAATAAGAATCTACATTTTCCTCTTACTAGAGGAAAAAAACTAGAGGAAAAACTATTGCACCAAAAAATAGTGAAATTTGTGTTTGAACAATGGATATTTTTCAAAACAGTGAGAAAGCAAAACCAGATTAATAGAATGAAAATTATCAAAAATCAAAATTAGAAAACTACAACATACATTATGCAAAACAATTACAATAAAAGCCGCTTCAAAAAATAAAAGCAGAAGGAATGTACTAAATATATCACTCTATCAAGTAAAAAGAGCAAAAGCATAGTGTCAAAAAGATTGGAAATTTCAGTGGGGGAATAACACTGGTATATGCTATCAAAATAAAGAGAACAATCTGTTTAACCTTATGAAAAATGATTTTTAAGCTATAAATGTTCAAGATAAATGTAGATTACCAAAATGACCCCTGAAAACAATGTCCTTGTGCATGTAAATAGAGAAATTGCCTTGGGAGGAATGAAAAATCTTACAGTTAATTTAAAAAGCACTAGCCTTAAATGTTTATATACTCATATTCCATACAAAATTGAAACCTCAAGGACTTCAGTTTTCCACTGGCCATAGGTAATGGAGGATTTGGAGTAGAAGGAAAGTTAACTTATTAAAGGCCCTGAAAGAGGCACCTGGGTGGCTCAGTGAGTTAGGCATTTGTCTTTGGCTCAGGTAATGATCCTAGTGTCCTGGGATTGAGTCGCATGGGGCTCCCTGTTTAGTGAAGAGTCTGCTTCTTCTTCTCCCTCTGTCCCTTCCCCCTGCTCATTCTTTCCTTCTCTCTCAAATAAATCTTTTTAAAAAAAAAATCCCCTTAAATACTATTTTAAATGTTTATTTTTATTCACTATACTGAACATTTTAAGTTATTTTTTAAAAGATTTTATTTTTAAGTAATGTCTACATGCAACATGGGACTCAAATTCACAACCCCAAGATCAAGAGTTACATGCTGTACTGACCAAGCCAGCCAGGTATCCCATACTACAGTAAACATTCTGTTTTATTTTTTTAAAACTTTATTTATTCATGAGAGACAGAGAAAGGCAGAGACTCAGGCAGACAGAGAAGCAGGTTCCCTGTGAGGAGGGGAGCCTGATGCAGGACTCAAACCCAGGACCCCAGGATCATGACCTGAGCCAAAGCCGGATGCTCAACCACTGAGCCACCCAGGTGCCCCCATAATAAACATTTTAAAGTTAATTATCAAGTGACAGCAAATAACCAGTTATGTTCCACATTTAAAATCTAAAGTAGCAAATATTAACAGACTTAAAATAGTCAATCTTAATCGTTATAATTTTTAAGAAGTCCGAAAACTTTCTTTAGAAATCAAGTAATTTAACAAAATACATTCTCTAGAAACCAAATAATTTGACAAAATGTATCAATCAAAACCTAAAAACCAAGATGTAGTCCAATATTTCCACTTGAAATTAGAAGATCTTTTAATCAAATATTAGCTTTTAAGTATTTTTAGTAATAAGATTTAAAAAGTACTGTTCAAAAGGAGTAAAACCCTTAAATACCCAATAATAAACAGAATGGCTATAAATGTTCTATTTAGATAGTGACATAGGCAGCCATTAAAGCTTATGTTCACTGTGTTTTTTAATGTTTTTAATGACCTGACAAGTCTTACTGAACAATTAAAAGTAGAAAAAAAATATGTCTATACTGACTGTAGTAAATATACGTACAGCTGAATAGCAAAAAATAGGAAAAAAAAACACTTCTCTCTGGTATTCTTTAGAAGGATAATTATGGATGCTCATTTTGTATACTTCTTAAGTTGTCTGAATGATCGTAAGTTAGTCTTATGTTCAGAGTTGTCTTCTTTATTCTAGGATTAATACTCAAAGTAATATAAAGTAGGATAACCCACATAAGATGATAAACTACTAGAATTATCTATGAAAATGTATATGCATCTACATTTATTCAACAGTTTTACTAAAAGAAGTGTATTGAATAAGTTGTCTTAGTTAACTTATCTGGTCTTGATGCTGATTTTCTAGTAAAAATAAACTTCTGTAACAGCATGCATATATTATTTCATAGTTTTATCATAATATGTTATGTTAGTTTCTCAATAATATAAAGGAGAGCTATTATGAGAGATTAAAATGGTATCAGTTTTTCCAGTTACCTGAAGCTTAAGCCACTGTGTTTAAATACACAAATTTAAAATTACAAACATTCCTTTGTGCATATAACAAAATTATCATAAAGTGAGTCTGTCCATATATGTTCATACTGAGTCAAGAAAACTAATTTTACTGGCACACCAAAAACTCTTATGACCTACAAAATTATTACTATCTACTATTTCCAAAAAGTATTTCTGATTTAATGCCATAGATTAATTATCACAAGTTTTTAAATCTTTGTATCAGTGCTATTATATAGTGTATATAATTTTGTCTAGCATCTTTCCCTCATCATTGTATTTAGAAGTTATCCGCGGTATACACACAACTATAGATCATTATTTCAGAATGTAGAGTATTCTCTATGTTATGTTATGAATATACTGAAGTTTATTTGTAGTTCTAATGGTAATAGATATTTAGCTTGATATGTGTTGCTATATATATTTTTCTGAGTGTCCTTATGTTGGTGCACAGGTCCATGCATATATATGTATGAAATTGCTAGGTCATAAGGTAGGGACTCATTCAAATTTATTAGAAAACACCAAGTCACATTCAAAAGTAGCAATATTAAGGATACTCTCGAACAGTGTATGAGAGTACCAGGTTATCTATCCATAGGCTTATCTGGTATTAGCAGACTTGAATTTTAGCTATTTTTATTAACTACAGGCCTGTCTTTGGCATTAGTTTGTATTACTTTGAAACTATGGAGTTGGAACAACATTTTTTTTTCTTTTTGGCACTTTTGAGGTATCCAGTTAAGTCTTCTGTCCATTTTTACTCTCTTTTAGTTGATTTGTAAGAGTTCTTTATATAACCTGGGTAAGGTCCATTTTCAGATAGGAGTTATGATTATCTTCACCTTTCTGAGATTACTTTTTTTTTTAAGAAGATTTATTTATTTGAGGGGGGGGGGAGAGAGAGAGAGAGAGAGAGAGAGAGAGCCAGAGGAAGGCAGAGGGAGAAGCAGGCTCCATGCTGGGAGCCTGATGTGGGAACCGATCCTGGGTTTCCAGGATCAGGCCCTGGGCTGAAGGTGGCGCTAAACCGCTGAGCCACCCGGGCTGCCTGTGAGATTACTTTTTGATGTGTTTCTGAGACACATACACATATACAAAAGTGTTCCTTAATCTAAATTTAACTGTATTTGTATATTTTTTTAAAAAAATGATTTTATTTATTTATTCATGAGAAATACAGAAAGAGGCAGAGAGATAGGCGGATGGAGAAGCAAGCTCCCTGCAGAGAACCTGATGTGGGACTCAATCCCAGGACCCCAGAAACCCAGGGTCCCATCCTGATCTGAAGGCAGATGTTCAACCACTGAGCGCCCCCCGCCCCCAGGCACCCTGGTATCTCTGACTTTATTCAGAATTTATTTTTAATAATTTGTCTAGCTTTTCTAGTTGATCTCATTGGGAGACTTGAACTCAATTACCTTATTAATCACTCTGTGTGTGTGTGTGTGTGTGTGTATGTGTGAGTACAATTCCCGTGGTCCATATGAACATTGTATTATCCTAATGATTTTTTCAGTATCTAGATTTCATTACCTATTCTGATCTTTACTACTTATTTAATCATGGAAAATGTCTTCTGAACAAAGAAGACAAAATGGAAAGCTTAAGAATATCAAATTCATACCAATAAACCATGCAATACTATTTAAGCTTAACAATACATTATATAAATGCCAGAATATTTTCATTTTTGTTTTTAACTTTTTAAATTCAATTTGCCAACATATAGTACATCATTAGTTTCAGGTGTAGTGTTCAATAATTCATCAGTTGCCTATAATACCCAGTGCTCATCACATCACATAAAATATAATACTCAAGGTTCTGTGTGTTAACTTTGGTATTAAACCCACTATAAGATGTTTAATATTGAAGAGAAATTGTTTTGATTGCATAAGCTAAGTAAATCTGTCTTCTTTTTTGACTTTATGCCAATCCTCGTTTCTAATGATATTTAATTTTAATGAACTAGATCTCTTTCAATGGCTGTCCTAGGTCTCTCTCTATTTCTCACATACCTTCAAATCTGGTGGTAGTGCAGGGGCTCTGATTAATTTCTTCAGTAATAAACAATTCATGGTTAACATTTCAAAGAAATTTCAATGTTGATTAAAACATTTTAAAGGCTAACAATTATGTAGCACAAGACGAAAGCCAACAGAAAATTATTGAAGCTTTGCTATGTGTTTGCTGATTATTGGAAGAGGTTAATAGAGGGTAAGCAGAACTTTAGCAAGGTCTGACTGCAATCTTAGGATAAAACTTAAAATCATCATAGGAGTCATACTTCTGTGTATTTTAGAGATTAATAATGCCACTATAGGTTTCTGAAAAAAAACTTGCTAAGAATTTGATAAGCTTCTGAAAGGATTTTAAATTGAAGACCATGCTTTAGTGGCAATTTTGAGGTTTCTCAAAAGGACATTCATACACAAGCCATCAAATCTTTTTAAATTATGAATATTATACATTTAAATTAAAACTGACCATGTTCCTAGTAGCTATGAAACTCCTAATCAAATAATGCTAAACAATGATAACAATTACAGTATATTATAAAGTATGATAATATTCAACACCTTTTCACATATGTTGAGCTCCCTATGAGCTGTTGTCCTTGCTGTTTTTTTTAAAAGAAATGAAGGACTGGACATACCCATGCTCAGTGCTCTACCTCTGAAAACTCACATGCTCACACTCTATATCCTTTAATTCCTCTCAAGCATCATATGCTGAATAATCCAAAGCATAAATAGTTATTTTCAGGCTGCTATAGAAAGTCCACAAACCAAATTAAGTGCAGGGTAAGAGTTGTGCGCTTTCATTTGTAAAATATGAAAAAGAAAATGGGGTGAAATCTACCTCCATTTTAATAGTGCATAATTCTATCCAGGGAGCAGTAACATCTTAGTTTTTCTAATATTGGTCAAATATTTCAAAGAAAAATACTTGTTTCTGGACATTTTCAAGACATAAAATTATCAAATGCAGTGTTCCCTTACAGAACAAGCCAGAAAATTTATGATTAAAATTCTCCATGTGAAGTAACTATTTGTTCAGGAGGCTATTACTGATTTTACTTCAGCAATTTCTGATTCTATTTCTTTCTCTAGTGAGCATTAATGTCATTTAAAAGTGCTTTGAATGCTTTATTCAAAGTGGATATTTGGAACAACATGGTAGATTATCGCTAATAGACAAAATTCTGGCCCTCAAAACCTAATGAACTGATTTAAAAGTCCCTTAAAATAAGAAAACAAAAACAAAATAAAGCCATATCAAGATAAATAGTAGGCAAACACCAGCCTTACAACATTTTTCAACGGAATTTGGAATGATAGACCTTTGATTTAGAAGCAGTATGTAAAAACAGAAGTTTAATGGGTAATATCCCTGAGAAGAAGTATGAACAACTGCACATTTTGAGGGAAAAAAAAAAAAGAATGAGACCATGGGGAGTGTTAGTGGTAGACTTGAATCCCCCACAAATTCATATGTTGAAGTCCTAACACCTCATTACCTTGCAGCATGATCTTCTTTAGAACTAAGGTCCTTGTAGATATATTTAGTCAAAAGGAGGTCCTACTGGACTCTGATGGGTCCCTGTTACAATTTTCTTGAGGTGTCATTATCAGAAGAAATATGGCCCAAAGTCCAGGTTCTCATGGCTTTCCCTTCTCCCTCCTCCTTCTCTCTGGCTAAGGGAGAATGTCTAGTATTAGGAAGAAACAGGTGAAGAGATAGAATGAAATATCTCTATTAAAAAAGAGAAGTTCCTAGGACTTCCTGGAACCAGAAAAATAATGGAAGCCTGGAAGAATCAAGGAAATGAATGATAGTTTGTTTCATTTTAAGGTTTATTTATTTTAGACAGTGCAAGCTGAAGCATGAGAGGGGCAGAGGGACGAGGAAGCAGTGAGCATGGAGCCCAATCCTACTGGGGTTTGATCCAGTTTACCCAGAGATCATGACCTAAACTACAAACAAGAGTCAGATGCTTAATCTCTTAATTAACTGAGCTACCCAGACGCCCCATGAATGATAGTTTTTAAAATGGATGGAGTTCTAAAACATCAGATTTCAGACCAACATCAGGAAATGCTTAATGATGTTATTAGCTACAATCAGTAGATGGTATGAAACTAAAAGAAGGTTAGTAAAGTCTAACCAAGTATCACATATGCTTTAAAAAGCAACCATCATGTAGAACTACAGTTACATGAATTTTAAAATGCTGTCCAATCCATTGTTAAATTATTTATAAACAGCCTAATTAAACTCTATATGTGGCACTAGAAAAAATCCAGAGACCTCACAAGGAACTAGAAGAAATTGATATAAGGTTTGTACCATTTGGACCATTTTTCTTTAATCCAACAGGATAACAAAGGAGGGAACAAGAAGAATGGTATTCCTACGAAAATGTTTGCTTTTATTGGCCTAAAAAATTTTGAGTGCTATAACTTCCTATAATAGAATGGTAAAGAGGAAAATCCATTTTAAATAAACCCTACCACTTAGATGTGGTGAAAAAGCAATAAATTTGACAAAATTGTCCCTCACAAAACAGTATATCAAGGGTTATCATTTCATTTTCACTTGAATATACTCTTTTTTTTTTCAATATAATCTGATTCATGGCAGTATTTGGAGCACTATTCTAATGAAGATAGGAATTTGTCAGATTAGCCTAATCAAATTTCCTGTCTTTTCATACTTCTTATTTTCTATGGGTGGCTATTGGCTTTATTTTTGTTGGCAAATAATCTGCTGCTTCAAAGATATACAGTACCAATTATTTGACATATTGTTTATTTGTAGGAAATGGAATTCTGTATAGTTTTGAAAATTTATAGATCCTCTAGTCATTAAATAGAAAAAATGAAATACCTGGTGAAATATTCCCTTTTAAAGAAAATATCAATCCTTATTCTATTAATAAAACTGAGAAAAGTAATATAATGGGATATTTACTATAAAAATCCTCCACAGGATATAATCTTATATTCTTGTAAGCAACTTGTTGTTTTTCCTGAATGTTTTTATAATTATTAGATTATAAGTAAAAACAGTATCTTTATTCCTTAGCTTCCATTGCCTTTTTATCCACTGTAGTCTTAATCTTCTAAATGTGGCATCATTGTTGCTTGCTATAGAAATGACTCAAAGAAACGTCAAAATATAGTCATATTCAACATGCGTAGATTGACACAGTGATTCCTTATTTCATAGAAAAATATCTATTAACTTGTTGATGTATATGTATTCAGTTCATTTTATCAAATAGATTTACGAGTGACGATGCATTTTAGAAAAATGTTTATATTCATGAAAACTTTCAAAAACAGAAAAAATGTGTAATTTCAGCACTGCAGGTGACTGGAAGGGCTGGGTCAGGAGCTGGTTACTGGGTGAATGAAAACACACAAGGCTTGCTTGCCCCTTTTGCACATAAAGGTCACCAATGGAGCATACATGGAAATTTAGAAGTAAGACTCCTTTGTATTTTCTCAATTCTCCACATAGTTCCTCAGGATTATGAATGGACTTAGAGCTGTGAAACGTAGTGAAGAGTCAGAGGAATTCTCATAACGAGGTGCATAGCTAGACACCCTGGGCCTGCCGCAGACAACATTTCTCATTCATGTATGGTGGCAATGTTTAGACATGAATAGCCTTGAGTTAGTTGTTCTCTTCCTTCCTGGAAAAATAGTTTTGGAATATCCAACCAGCACTGAATGAACACACACGAAAGGACAATTACTTTTTAACTCCAGGAACACAAAATTTTCTTTCAAAGTAAAGTGAAATAAACATTTGAATATATATGATATATATATATATTTATATATATATCACATATATATATGATCATCACATTGTATACTTTAAGCTTACTGTATATCAATATCACAAAGCTGGAAAAAAATTTGAAATGAGGAAAAATGTGAAGTATTTTTGCTATATTTTCCCCTTGTAGAAATCATGCACAATAGAGCTTTTTAAATGCTAGGCAGAGATTGTTTTAATATGGTTAGTATTGAGGGGAAAATGGGAAAAATATTATTAAGTTTTATCATCTGTTATTGTTACCAACTTAGTTTTAATATATTTCCTTTGAAAAGTTTTAAAGATGTGAAATTCAAAAACCAAGATACAAGAAGTTAGTAAAATTCATAACTTAAAAAATTAAATTTTCCTTTTCATTTTCCTTAACCAAATAAAATGTTGATCTCCTAAAAATACCACCACCTTGATTTATGCTATATTTCTTTGTCTTCATTGCCTCCATTATAATCTATTTTCAGGCAGGATTCAGGTTCCTGGACTTATTTCTCCCGTGACCCTGTTGCACTGTTTCTCCCAGGGTTACTCCTCTAGCCAGAGATACATCTGCTTGTTGATAGGCTTACTTCTGGATCTTTTATTTCCCTTGGTTTTGTCTGACAGCTTTTTCTTCTTCAGGAATAGAGAAAAATGTGTATTGTATATTCAGGTTGATTTTTGCTATGAATCTTGCTGTGCTTACGACTCTAAGCTGAAGGGACATATATAGGGATATTTGAAACTGGCTCATTCCAGATAATCATAAAACTGTTTATATTATCATTTTCAGATAACCACATAAGATAGAATGCATGATATACTAAGCTTACAACATAAAGCATTGGAAAAATATATTGAATGTGTTATTTTGATTATATTTTTAACAATATCTGAATTGGAGTTTAGAAATTTCACATTACCACATAGCAAACTTTATATTGAGGAGGTAAAAGCTTTCGTTTTGTCAAATAGAATTTTATCATAATTTTTATTCTTCCATAAAAACAATATGGTTTTAGGGTCACCTGGGTGGCTCAGCAGTTGAGCATCTGCCTTTGGTTTAGCTGTGATCCCAGGATCTGGCATTGAGTCCCACATTGGGCTCCCTGCATGGAGCCTGCTTCTCCCTCTGCCTGTGTCTTGCCTGTCTCTCTCTGTGTCTGTCATGAATAAATAAATAATATCTTTTGAAAAAGAACAATACAGTTTTATAGTTATTTAAGAGTATATTCTTTGACCTCAAGGACTTACAGATCATTATCATTATTTTTTAAGATTTAATTTTAGAGAATAGGGGGAAGGGGAGAGGGAGGGAGGCATGGAGGGAGGGAAAGAGAGAGAGAGAGACAGAGAGAGAGAGACAGAGAGAGAGAGAGAGAGAATATGAATTCTCAAGCTGACTCCTCACTGAGTGCATAGCCTGACTGGAGCCAATCCCAGTACCCTGAGATCATGACCTGAGCCAAGACCAACAGTCAGACACTTAACTGACTAAGCCACCCAGGTGCCCCACAGGTGATTCTTAAAAAATATGTAAAAGAGAACTTACTTTATATTCAAATAATGGTTAAATGTAATCTGTTAATCATTCAAAATTCTATCACTTGGTATATTTTTATTTTTAAACATTATTACTTTTCTTTCATATGTCACGTTTAAAGTGACACATCCAAAATTAACTCTTGTGGAAGTGTAAGAATAGTGTTCTAGAAGCAAATTATTTTTATATCAGTAGCTTAAGGGATTGAGTATCAGTGATATTTTCAGGGTAACATGAAGAGAATTAGAAGGATGGTCAAAGAGTGAGGAGACATGTTTGGGGATGTAACGAAAAAACTTTAGTGAAGGAGATTTAAAAGAATCTAGTAAGGAGAAGCAATGGAAAAAAATACCAGAGAGGGGAAAAACTTAATTTTATATGTATATAATTATCTTTTATATTTTAAGCTTAGAATTTTCTCTTCGCTGCTCTGAAACTCTTGGCTATGTAAAAGACTTACAGAAAAATTATTACTAATCTTTTGGCCTGGGTCCATTTCCCATATAACAACAAATGCATTGTAGCTGCTTTGTCATTTATCAGTATCTATTATGATGGATATTCTACTTACACTGTCTACTTGGCCAAATTTCTAAGTGTGAATATTCTCACATGTTAAACTAATTTAATAGGAGAAATCTAACACATTTTGTTGGTCTTTGGAGAACAAACTATGCCACAGTATTCTGGTAAAATTGATTTCTTTACAGAAAAATCATTGAAGTTGCAGGTAACGCAGACAACACTTTTTTTTTTTTTTTTTTTTTTTTTTTATTCATTCATGAGAGACACAGAGAGAGAGAGGCAGAGACACAGGCAGAGGGAGATGCAGGCTCCATGCAGGGAGCCTGACGTGGAACTCGATCCCGGGACTCCAGGATCACGCCCTGGGCCCAAGGCAGGGGCTAAACCGCTGAGCCACCCAGGGATCCCCAGACAACACTTTAAAGTCCTCCAATGTTCTAGGCCTAATTACAAATAACATTATCTGTTGTCTTAGGCTCAATTAAGATTATCTTGAAATTTAAGCTAGAGGGATTAATTTAAAACAGAATATAAAGACCTATAATATGGGTGAACTCTCACCTTGTCCATCTTGACTCAGAAAGTAAGTATGATCTTTGCAGTCATTAAAATTGGATTATTAGTTCACATTAATGGTCTGTTTTGAATGTAAGATGTATAGATGCGCCTCTTTTTCCTCCTATAAAGCCCTTATAATACTGTTGCAAGCTTGGATGGACTTTGAAGATTGATTTGGATTAAACTGTAGCTCAGACTCTCCCAAATTCTATGACCTTTAACAAGGTTTTAAACTTTATTTCCATTTTCTCATTTGTTACATTGCAATAAGTGATGATTCTGCTTTATTGTTGGGGTAAATGCAACAACCATTTTGTTGAAATGGACGCAAGACAAATTTTGGATAAATGGTTCAAGTTCATATTGTAGTCCACTTTCTATTGATTAGTTATATAGTTCTATATTTTTTCCATTTGTTACCTAAAAATGGAAACCTTATTTCAGTAAATACAGTAACTGCATTCTTTGCCAGTAACTTTCCTTAAAAACTGCCCTAATCCAAATGTCTGTTTTGTTTTTTTTAAATACCATATCCTAAGTGCAGCACTGTTACCTTCAACTTTTTTGTCTCCCCATCCTGTCATTTCATCCAGACCCCTAGCACTTTAAAACAGGATAATTTTAATAAATGCCCCCATATATCTGCTTCTTGATCTCCTGGGATCTGGGGACTCTGCACTATACTGTGTAGTGAAATTCTGCATATTAAAATCATGTTCTTGCCAAAGATCTATCATTCTCTATTTTATATTGTAGTGATCTTGCTTTGAAGTCCTTTCATGGTGGTCATCTCTCTCTATATGCATATATATTCATGTCCTTTTCTTTACCTGATGTCTTATAGATTACCAGAAACTTAACTTCACTAATTTTTCATAGCTCAGAAAAGTCCTACCCTATTCTAAATTTTTTTCTGGATTCCTCTAAACCATGTTTATCATGACTCATCTGCAGCAGACAGGATCATAATTGTATTGTCTTGTGACATGGTCTTGTGTTGCTTGCTTAAATTTTCCTTTTGGTCTCCAAATACAGTGTAAACTTATTTCTTCAACTCTCTTCTATCATAGATTTCACATCAGAGCAAATGTATACGACAGGGAAAATCTCACTGGAGTTCTATATAAAATAAAATTCATTATATGGATGGTCTGTTTTTAACTACTTTGTACATATGAACTAAGTATATTCTAAATACTCATTTTAAGGATGCCTGGGTGGCTCAGCAGTTGAGTGTCCGCCTTTGGCTCAGGGCGTGATCCTGGAGCTTCGGGATGGATTCCCTCATCAGGCTCCCTGTATGGAGCCTGCTTCTCCCTCTGCCTATGTCTCTGACTCTCTTTTTCTGTGTCTCTCATGAATAAATAAATAAAATCTTTAAAAAATGCTCATTTTAATTTGCTAGTTCAGTTAAGGAAGTGAAGGAGACAAAGGATGGAATTAGAGAGGCATTTTGGGAATAAAATTATTGGATATGACTAAGAAAAGGCAGGTGTTATGGATTGTATTTCTAAGGTTTCTAGCTAGGGTGACAACTGAATCACAGAGAGAAATAGATGCAGATTCCAGCCAAGATAGATCATTTTGATAAATCCTGGGATTTGTAAGTTTTGGTGGATCTGTGACCAGCAAAGACATTCAAAACTCATCTTTGGCTGGTGAAGCTGTGTACATGGACTGTAAGGAGCCAGCCCCAGCAGGAGGCATAGTTTTGGTAAAACACAATTATACTCTGAGTAGGGAGAGTAGCTGATGTCAGAGCTTTATTCCATGCCTATTTCAGGCCCACAGCCAAGGTAGCATTCTTATGCAGATTGAGGCCTAAAATTGTGCAGTGAACTTGAAAGCAGTACAAGAAGAGTGAGTGAGCCTCCTTTCAGAGCAAGTCATACCAATTCAGCTGTGGGGAGAAATTAACTCTGGACACGGATCCTCTTTCTTAGTGAGGAAGTACTAGGGAAAAGAACCCTATGCTGAGGCATAAATACACACTCACATGTACATATGTGTGCAAACATGGAACTGTACTCCTCTCTGGCATAATTTCCTGTAGATTATTTGTATTTTTAAAGCAGAAACATTTGGTAAGCAGAAAGAGTGAAGATTTAGGAAAGTTCATTTAGTAATTGAGGCTCAGTCTGCATGGTTGTTAGTCAGCTAAAACTAATTTTTTCTCATTTAGTGAAAAGGGCTCTTGTCTCTGAAAATTATAAGATTTCACAATGTGGTGATTAAATTTGCTCTTAGAAAAAAATCCCATTAAAAGAAGATTAATACAATGAGTTAGATTCATGATTTAAATAAAATACATGTAGGGGAGCCTAGTCATAAAATGTGTATGTATCTATGTCAACAAAATGAAGCAGAGCTTTTTCTTTAAGATTTTATTTATTTATTCATGAGAGACGCACAGAGAGAGAGAGGCAGAGACACAGGCCGAGGGAGAAGCAGGTTCCATGCAGGGAGCCTGACATGGGACTCGATCCCAGGTCTCCAGGATCAGGCCCTGGGCCGAAGGCAGGTGCTAGACTGCTAGGCACCTGGGCTGCCCAAAGCAGAGCTTTATGGAGGTTGCCTCTAGATGGAATTCCAAGTATTTGTAAAACTTCTCATTTTCTTTGTGTTGCAAATTACTTTTTATGTAATCATTATTTTATAACATGAGTTATATATATAATGAATATATATGAAATGAATGATAAACAAAAGATGAAATGACTTAACAAGTAATCTTTCACAAAATGTGAAAAATGGGCTTCATTAAAATAAGCTTGATTCTCCAAATAGTACAGATACATATTTATACTTTTCAAATAATTTATCCTATCCTTACATATTTGAAAATCTTCAGAAGTATAAGTTACAATTCACTTGTTTGCACTGCTAACTCCTTCTGTTCAGATTTCTGAAATTGTTTCTTATGAAAAAAATAGGTCATGATTCACCTGGATGCATTTTGATAATATATACTAAAGTCAATATGAAATCTTATTTGAGCCCCATGGATGGATGGCTTTATTTATCCATGAGTACCACTTCAGTGTGGTTCAGATGCTAAATGAGTGGTTCATTTCTACTTGCTAAACTTTCATGAGTCAGTGAAAGCCCCATTAACTCCTAGGGACATTATTACTTATTCTTCCTAGAACCAAAACTGAAATAGTCCATAGCTGCTTTTTATTTATAGTGTGGTGTTCATTCAATTATGACTGTTATATTGTCTACTGTCATTGTTAGAAAATCTACTCCTATTCCCTTTGTCCTACTCCCCCCCCCCTTTATCATTGTTGGTCTCTTGATACATTACCATATTAATTATAATGGTTAGGCTACTAACCTACAAGAAAGAGACAGCCTTCAAAATTATGGTCTTTCAATACTTTATAACTGCGATATTTGACACACATCAACTTCTCCATACGTAAAAATTTTAAGTAATTTTTGCAATGGAAAAATGTCTTAAAGCATTTTTATAGACAGATAATTAGTATTGTACTTTAAAGTGTAGATTTTAGTTTTAAATAACTTTTCTGTATCAACTTAATAAAATTGACATAGAAATATTTAAAACTTCCAATTATAAATTTATTTAAAACTTTTTAAGTTTATACATCAAACTTCATATAACTCTTAGGAAATCTTATTTATATTTAATTATAAACCATTATGATAAAGTTTATAAAAATTGGTACTTAAGTAATATTTAAGTAGTCTTTATAGTTGAGAAATTAAAAGCTGAGGGAAACTGTTTACCATTGATAACCTTTTTTAATCTTATACTTACCACAGGAGAGATATATAAAATACTAAGCATGATGTTGGAACTCTATGACATTAATGTAATGAAAATTACACTTTTATGTGTTTTCATCAAGTGGGCTATGACTTGTAAATATTGTCTTTTTAAAGATGGTTATAAAACAATGGTAGACTTTCACATCCAACAATACAAAGAACTGTAATGTATTTAAAGCATAAAATTATATAGGCTACATATACTGAGCTCTGTGCAACAAAATATATGCAAATAATTTAAAAATAAATGTACTAAGTAATCACTAATGACTCACAAAAACCAAAAGAGAAGGGAAAAAAACTGGCCCTAATGGAATCAAAACTAATGGAATAGATTTGAAAGTTTTTCTCATGCAAGCATTCGATTTTTGAATTAAATCTATTCAAAATAAGTAAATGAACTAAATATTCATATCAAGAAATGAAAAACACTGTAATTAAATTATTCCAAGGAAAGCAAGTAGAAAGAATAAGATAAAAGAATTTTGAGAAGGTTAATACTCTGATAACCTTACGCTATTAACCAAGAACAAAAAAAAAAAAAAAACAAACAAAAGATAAAGGAAAATGTATTGGTTATATATAGGACTATTTAACAAAGATTAAACAGATAAATATTACATTAAAGAATACATGAATCATTTAAGTGTTTGATTGGAATGACAGGAAATTTAGCTCAAAGCAGCTTACGAATCTACGGGCACACAATAATCGAAAAATGCTGGGATTGAGTTGAATAGAGGCATTTAAATTCATAGGATTAATATATCTTTGGCTTTTTCTCATTCTCTTAGCTACCCACATCTTCTATATATTTCATTCTTAGAGACGTTCTTTCCTTACAGTGCCAAAGTCACAGTAGCAACTTTAGCTTGGTATCCGCTCATGTTCAAACCCTATTAGAAGAGTACCACTGATATTCTTGCAGTCTAATAAACCTCACCATCTCTCACTGGATGTGACTGGGTCAAGTATTTACCACTGAATTAACAACTGGGCCCAGTGTAATAACAAGCTTCAACGCTTGTATTTCAACTACTCTGGAAGTGGGTTTGGAAGCAACCTTAAACCAATTGATAGATTAGGGATTGAAACAGGGGTGATTTCTTCAACGCAAAATCAGGATGGTAAGGTTAATCAGTAATAGAGAAGGATGGGATGCTGGGGTGGCTCAGCCCTTAAGCTCCTGCCTTTGACTCAGACGTGATCCCAGAATCTGGGATCCAGTCCCATTTCAAGCTCCCTGCTTGATATCCCAATATCAAGTTTAACAATTACCTTACAGTCAAATTGCATTCGGGCCCAACCAAATAACCTTATTTTAATGTAACCAGGTCTTTAAAGGCTATTTCTAAGTTAGTCATACAAAGGATTAGGACCATAACATATACATTTTGGAGGGGCACTGTTCTGCCCATAACAGAAAGAGAAAAAAGAACATGCAACAATAACTTTTTAAACAATTGTAAATTTCAGAATTATAATAATAAGTCAGTATATTAAACATCCTCATCATGCTGAATATATACTAGGAATTAAGAACATATTAAACTTATCTATTGCCATTTCTTACATTAAGCTCCTTTTAAGATATTAAATGTAAGTGGACTAAATTTAGAGTAAGATTGTTGAAAATTGTTAACTTTTAGTTGTTTAAATGGATTAAAATTATCTTTGCCATAAGACTCCTCTAAGGCATGAAGAATTGGCAAAGATAAAAGTAAAGGTATGGAAAAATACACCACAAACTGACAGCTACTGTAGTTATATGAAGACAAAAATATTTGGAAAAGAAATCCTTAGGAATAGGATTAATAATGATACAAATCCATTTCAAAATAAGTTATAAAACTTCTAAACATTTAAATTATATTTAAATTTAGATATATTTCTATATATACATATATCTGTATTATATACTTGTTATCTAGGCAGAGGAAGTTACATTTTACTCCGGTGTTTTTTATTAACGTATCAAATTTATTGATCATTTCAACTTAAGCACTATTTCATCTTAAGAAATCATTTTTTGTATATATTTTTATTGGAGTTCGATATGCCAACATATAGCATAACACCCAGTGCTCATCCTGTCAAGTGCCCCCTTCAGTGCCTGTCACCCAGTCACCCCATTCCCCTACCACCTCCCCTTCCACTACCCCTTGTTCATTTCTCAGAGTTAGGAGTCTCTCATGTTCTGTCTCCCTCACTGATATTTCCCACTCATTTTCTCTCCTTTGCCCTTTATCCCCTTTCACTATTTTTTATATTCCCCAGATGAATGAGACCATATAAAGTTTGTCCTTCTCCGACTGACTTACTGCACTCAGCATAATACCCTCCAGTTCCATCCATGTTGAAGCAACTGGTGGGTATTCATCCTTTCTAATGGCTGAGTAATATTCCATTGTATACATAGACCACATCTTCTTTATCCATTCATCTTTTGATGGACACTGAGGCTCCTTCCACAGTTTGGCTATTGCGGACATTGCTACTATAAACATTTGGGGGGCAGGTGTCCTGGCATGGCAGTACATCTGTATCTTTGTGGTAAATCCCCAGCAGTGCAATTGCTGGGTCGTAGGGCAAATCTATTTTTAACTCTTTAAGGAACCTCCACACAGTTTTCTGGAGTGGCTGTACCAGTTCACATTCCCACCAACAGCACAAGAGGGTTCCCCTTCCTCCACAGCCTCTCCTCTTGTTTCCTGTCATGTTAATTTTCCCCATTCTCACTGGTGTGAGGTGGTATCTCATTGTGGTTTTGATTTGTATTTCCCTGATGGCAAGTGATGCGGAGCATTTTCTCATGTGCTTGTTGGCCATGTGTATGTCTTCTTTGGTGAAATTTCTGTTCATGTCTTTTGCCCATTTCATGATTGGATTGTTTGTTTCTTTGCTGTTGAGTTTAATAAGTTCTTTAAAAATCTTGGATACTAGCCCTTTATCTGACATGTCATTTGCAAATATCTTCTCCCATTCTGCAGGTTGTCTTTTAGTTGTGTTGACGATTTCTTTTGCTGTACAGAAGCGTTTTATCTTGATGAAGTCCCAGTAATTCATTTTTGCTTTTGTTTCCCTTGCCTTCATAGATGTATCTTGCAAGAAGTTGCTGTGGCCAAGTTCAAAAAGGGTGTTGCCTGTGTTCTCCTCTAGGATTTTAATGGATTCTTGTCTCACATTTAGATCTTTCAACCATTTTGAGTTTATCTTTGTGAATGGTGTAAGAGAAGGGTCTAGTTTCATTCTTCTGCACGTGGCTGTCCAATTTTCCCAGCACCATTTATTGAAGAGACTGTCCTTTCTCCAGTGGATAGTCTTTCCTGCTTTGTCAAATACTAGTTGACTACAGAGTTAAGGGCCCATTTCTGGGTTCTCTATTCTGTTCCACTGATCTATGTGTCTGTTTTTGTGCCAGTACCATATTGTCTTGATGATCACAGCTTTGTAGTACAACTTGAAATCTGGCATTGTGATGCCCCCGGCTCTAGTTTTCTTCTTCAATATTCCCCTGGCTATTCAGGGTCTTTTCTGATTCCACACAAATCTTAAGATGATTTGTTCCAACGCTCTGAAGTAAGTCCATGATATTTTGATAGTGATTGCATTAAATGTGTAAATTGCCCTGGGTAGCATTGACATTTTCACAATATTAATTCTTCCAATCCATGAGCATGGAATATTTATCCATCTCCTTGTGTCTTCCTCAATTGTTTCCAGAAGTGTTCTGTAGTTGTTAGGGTATAGATCCTTTACCTCTTTGGTTAGGCTTATTCCTAGGTATCTTATGCTTTGGAGTACAATTGTAAATGGGATTGACTCCTTAATTTCTCTTTCTTCATTGTTATTGTATAGAAATGCCACTGATTTCTGGGTATTGATTTTGTATCCTGTCACACTGCCAAATTGCTGTATGAGTTCTAGCAATCTTGGGGTGGAGGTCTTTGGGTTTTCTATGTACAGTATCATGTCATCTGCAAAGAGGGAGAGTTTGACTTCTTCTTTGCGAATTTGAATGCCTTTTATTTCTTTTATTGTCTGCTTCCTGAGGCTAGGACTTCTAGTACTATGTTGAATAGAAGTGGTGAGACTGGACATCCCTGTCTTGTTCCTGATCTTAAGGGAAAGGCTCCCAATGTTTCTCCATTGAGAATGATATTTGCTGTGGGCTTTTTGTAGATGGCTTTTAAGATGCTGAGGAATGTTCCCTTTATCCCTACACTCTGAAGAGTTTTGATCAGGAATAGATGCTGTATTTTGTCAAATGCTTTCTCTGCACTTATTGAAATGATTGTATGATTCTTGTTTAATCTCTTGTTGATATGATCTATCACGTTAATTGCTTTATGAGTGTTGAACCAGCCTTGCATCCTGAGGATAAATTCCACTTGGTCATGATGAATAATCTTCTTAATGTCTTGTTGGACCCTATTGGCTAGTATCTTGTTGAGAAGTTTTGCATCTGTGTTCATCAGGGACATTGGTCTATAATTTTCCTTTTTGGTGGGGTCTTTGTCTGGTTTTGGAATTAAGGTGATTATGGCCTCATAGAACAAGTTTGGAAGTATTCAATCTCTATCTATCTATCCGAACAGCTTTAGTAGAACAGGTACAGTTCTTCTTTAAACGTTTGATAGAATTCCCCAGGGAAGCCATCTGGCCCTGGACTTTTGTGTCCTGGGAGGTTTTTGATGACTGCTTCAATTTCCTCCCTGGTTATTGGCCTGTTCAGGTTTTCTATTTCTTCCTGTTCCAGTTTTGATAGTTTGTGGTTTTCCAGAAATGTGTCCATTTTTTCTAGATTGCCTAATTGATTGGTGTATAGCTGCTCATAATAAGTTTTTAAAATTGTTTGTATTTCCTTGGTATTGGTTGTGATCTTTCCTTTTTCATTCATGATTTTATTAAATTGAGTCTTTTCTCTTTTGTTTTTAATAAGGCTGGATAATGGTTTATCTATCTTATTAATTCTTCAAAGAACCCACTCCTGGTTTTGTTGATCTGTTCTACAGTTCTTCTGGTCTCTATTTCATTGGATTCTGCTTGAATCTTTATTAACTCTCTTCTGCTTGGTGTAGGTTTTATTTGCTGTTCTTCCTCCAGTTCCTTTAGGTGGAAGGATAGCTTGTATGTATTTTGAGTTTTTTCCAATTTTTGAGGGATGTTTGTATTGCGATGTATTTCCCTCTCAGGACTGCTTTTGTTGTATCCCAAAGATTTTGAACAGTTATAACTCCATTCTCATTAGTTCCCATGAATCTTTTTGATTCTTCTCTAATTTACTGGTTGACCCTTTCATCTTTTAGCAGGATGCTCTTTAACCTCCACATGTTTGAATTTCTTCCAAATTACATCTTATGATTCAGTTCTAGTTTCAAAGCATTATGGTCTGAAAATATGCAGGGGACTGTAAGTTTTTTTTAGGCGAATGAAGGAGACCCCAAGGCAAAATGATCTGTAGGATGAGCTTTATTGCCAGCACTCTCAGGCCAGATTTCCCTACTCGGGAGAGAAGAGTTAAGGAAGTCATGCCAGGGTTGGGAAGTTGGGGGGTTTTAAGCCTTATTGGTTCCCGGTTGGGATCCGGGTGGGGCCCTTGCCAAATTAGGCAAGGGAACACCTTGTCCCTAGGTGATTGGCTGGGGGTGGGGAAAGTCCAGATGTTGGGGGGTGGTCCCTGGCTGGAAAGGCCCGGATGGAAAGTTTCAGTTTCCCATCTAGGTTTCCATTTACTAGAGATGACATGGTGGTCATGGCTGCTTTGGCAGGAAGATCAGCCATCTTGACCCAATTTGAGATGTCCGCCATTTTGGGTTCCCCTGTCTCTCAGCCAGCCCAACAGGGAAAATCCAATCTTTTGGTGTTGGTTAAGACCTGATTTGCGACCCAGTATGTGGTCTATTCTGGAGAAAGTTCCATGTGCACTTGAAAAGAATGTGTATTCAGTTGTTTTCGGATGTAAAGTTCTATAAATATCTATGAAATCCATCTGGTCCAGTGAGTATCACAAGAATTTCATTTAAAGCTCTTGTTTCTTTGGAGATGTTGTGCTTAGAAGATCTGTCATTTGCAGAAAGCACCGTGTTGAAGTCTCCAAGTATTAGTGTATCATTATCTAGTTATGTCTTTACTCTGGTTACTAATTGATTGATATACTTGGCAGCTCCCACATTAGGGGCATAAAGACTCATGATTGTTAGGTCCTCTTGTTGGATGGATCCTTTAAGTATGATATAGTGTTCGTCTTCATCTCTTACTACAGTCTTTGGGATAAACTTTAATCTATCTGATAAGAGGATGGCTACCCCTGCTTTCTTTTGAGGACCATTTGAATGGTAAATGGTTCTCCAACCTTTCATTTTCAGGCTGTAGGTGTCCTTAGGTCTAATATGAGTCTCTTGTAGACAGCAAATAATTGCATCTTGCTTTTTTATCCAGTCTGAAACCCTGCACCTTTTGATGGGGTCATTAAGCCCATTCACATTCAGAGTTACTATTGAAAGATATGAATTTAGTGTCATCATGATTCCTATTCAGTCCCTGTTTTTGTGGGTTATTTCTTTGGACATCCTCTCTGTTTCTTGCAGAGCTGGTTTGGTGGTCAAATATTCTTTCAGTTTCTGCCTATCTTGGAAGCTCTTTATCTCTCCTTCTATTCTGAATGAGAGCCTTGTTGGATAGAGTATTCTTGGCTGCATGTTCTTCTCATTTAGGACCCTGAATATATCTTGCCAGCCCTTTCTGGCCTGCCAGGTCTCTGTGGAGAGGTCTGCTGTTAGTCTAATATTTCTCCCCGTATAATTTAGGGATTTCTTGTCTCCTACTGCTTTAAGGGTCTTCTCTTTATCTTCGGAATTTGAAAGTTTCACTATTAGATATTGAGGTGTTGACGGTTTTTATTGTTTTATTTGGGGGGGAACCCCTCCATCTCCTGGATCTGAATGCCTGTTTCCCTCCCTAGATTAGGGAAGTTCTCAGCTATGATTTGTTCAAATATGCTTTCTGGTCCTCTGTCCCTCTCAGAGTCCTCTGGAACCCCAATTCAACGTAGATTTTTTCCTTCTGAGGCTGTCATTCATTTCCCTTAACCTTTCCTCATGGTCTTTTAATTGTTTTTTCTCTTTTTCCTCAGCTTCCTTCCTTGCCATCAACTTGTCTTCTATGCCACTCACTCTTTCTTCTACCTCATTAACCCTCGTCATTAAGACCTCCAGTTTGGATTGCATCTCATTTAATTGATTTTTAATTTTGGCCTGATTATATCTAAATTTGCAGTCATGAAGTTTCTTGAATCCTTTATGCTTTTTTTGAGAGCCACCAGTAGCTTTATAATTGTGCTTCTGAATTGGCTTTCTGACATCAAATTGTAATCCAAATTCTGTAACTCTGTGGCAGAGATTACTGTTTCTGATTCTTTTGTGGGGAGTTCTTCCTTCTAGTCATTTGCTCAGTGCAGAGTGGCTAAAAATGAGTTGTACTGGAAAAAGGAAGAAAAAAAAAAGAAGGATTATCCTTTGGTTCTATATACTGTAAATGCCTTGACTTCCCCTGGAGCTTTGCAGAGTTGCTAGGTCAAGAACTTGCTGTTCCCCTGTCCTCCCAGCTGGTCTTATGGGGGAGGGGCCTGATTATGGGGCTGTGCTGATTCTCAAGGTGTGTGCACCTGGGGGAGCTGCCCCCACCACCCCCGCCAGGTGCATGGATTAGTGGGAGCTGTTTATCTGTGAGGCCCCTGTTCCCTGGTGGCCCCGCTCCATCCCAGGCAAAGGGTAACACCAGGAGGAACAACCCCACTGGCGGTGGTCAGTTCTCCATCCCTGGAGTCCGCTCCGGCAGTAACTACCGCAGGTCCCAGCGCAGGGGCCTAGAGGCTCCGGGGCCGGGCCGCTGATCTGCACAGCTTGGGGGCACCCGGCGGCAGGAGCGTCCTCGCTGTCCT
The DNA here is from genome assembly GCF_011100685.1 of Canis lupus familiaris. Taxonomy (NCBI): domain Eukaryota; kingdom Metazoa; phylum Chordata; class Mammalia; order Carnivora; family Canidae; genus Canis; species Canis lupus. The sequence continues at coordinate 33,260,905 of NC_049222.1, read as the reverse complement.
GTGCCCTCCCGGCCTCCGCCTGTCCCGGGGGAGCGCCTGATCCTGGGCGGTGTCCCCCGGCGCCCTGGGCTCCGGGCCTGCGCCACTGCAATCTCACTCCCGGGGCTGCAGGGCCCCCTCCCCGTGGAGCCGCCGCCTGCGCTGCTCTTGAGGCCCCGCCCCTGGCGCGCTCCAGCCCTTTTTCACTGGGCCTGGGGGGTATGGCACGCTTTCCCCCCAGTGCACCCCCTCGGTTAGTGACCCTGGGAACCTGGGGGCTCCAGTGCCCCTCCTGCTGTTCTCCCCAATTTCCCTGATAAACACCTTTCCATCAGGGAAGAATCCGGTGTGGATTTTTAAAGCTCCTGCTTCTCCGGGGCTGGGCTCGCTCTCCTGTCCTGGAGGTTCCTGCCGCCCCCCTTAGCCTGGCTTCTCACGGCCCCTCCCCCACTTGATTCTTTTTTATTTATTTTTTTTCCATCCTCCTACCTTGTTAGAAGGATTTTTTTTCCATCCTCCTACCTTGTTAAACTCTTCTCTCTGTAGCGTTCCAGCCATTCTCTCTTTAAATCTCAGGTCAAATTCGTAGGTTTTCAGGAGGATTTGAAGTTATCTAGGTAAGTTGGTGGGGCCGGGTGACTTGGGGTCCCTACTTCTGTGCCATCTTGCCCCGCTCCCCTCCTCTTAATAAATCTTAAGAAGCCTACCTACATCTTCTTTGAGGAGAAACCCAGTATTGTAAAAATAACTATTATCAAGTTAATGTATAATCCTAGTAAAAATTATAAAAATACTTAAAAAAAAAACACAAAAACCTGACACATTGATTCTAAAGTTCTTATGGTAGAGGTCATTAGTAATCAAGAAGAATTTAAAAACTAAACAGGAAGGAGAGAGCTATTCCTATAGCCAAATGAAACCATGCTTTTATACTAAGGTAAACTGAAAAAATGAAATTATGTACAGAAGATGCCTGTAATAAACATATGTATTATAAGAAAAGTTATTCATAAACGAGTTGGATGAAATTAGAGATCAAAAATTAAATATTAGGGGATCCCTGGGTGGCTCAGCAGTTGAAAGCCTGCCTTTGGCCCAAGGTGTGATCCTGGAGTCCTGGGATCGAGTTCTGCCTTGGGCTCCCAGCATGGAGCCTGTTCTCCCTCCTCCTGTGTCTCTGCCACCCCACCCCCTCTCTCTATCATGAATAAATAAATAAATAAATAAATAAGTAAATAAATAAATCTTTAAAAGAAATAAAAAATTACCACAAAGCTTCAAGAGACTAAAATTGTGAATCCAAAAAAAAAAAAAAAAATACTATGACTAAGGCACAAGACTATATAGCAAATCCTTAAATAAATCGTGATGTTAAAGAGGTTCTACTAATTTAGGGTATTCTTAGTAACAGTAAAGAAAAGAAGTCTATAATTTACCCTTCAGAAAACTTTTATACTGCAAATTATACATTAAGGAACAACATAAATACAAAAATGAATTGATGGACAATATTTGCCTTACATTTAACAGGTAAGTTTTCATAAGCAGAATAGAAAAAAATTCCAATAAGTGTAAATATATATTTGATACTTCCTTTTTATATATCAAATACAAAGTCTCAGAAGCCATTAACTTTGAGGAAAAGAGATGAATGGAAGAGTAGTATGAAAAGAGGTAGTTGTGTTCTCTCCAGATTGACTGAATCTTGTGCAGTGAAGAGCTTCTTGGTATCAGTGAAGTTTGAAGGCCTTTTGAAGATTAGATTTCAGGCATCCTATGTCAAGTTTGAAACAGCTGTGAGAATTGAGTGTACTTCATGGTATTTTTATAGAGCTAAAGGTCAGTTACTCTGGGCAGAGATATGGGGATGAGGTTAGAGCTAGACCATGAAGCTAGCCTCATGCTAAACTGTAGAATAAATGAGAAATTGCTGAATGTATTCGAAATAGAAGGATGAAACTTTTAAAATTTTGGTAGGCAATTGTGAACTTCTAAAGAAAAATTAAACGTCATCCTTGTTTTTTGATAACTTGTTTCTGGCCCCTTTACTGGTTAGAACTCCTTGTCTAGTGACACAAACAATGTAAAAAATATATATATAATACAGAGTAGAAGTATTTAAAGTATTTAGAAGCAAAGGACAGATTAGCAAAGAAAGCATCACAAGCAAAATAACTTTTTATTTTGGGGCCATGCATATTTGGATGGTGAACTACCATTTAAACTTGTATGTGAATCCTAGAACTCCTTCAAGTCTCCATGGATGAGGAACATGAAAATATAGATATTCTATGGTGTCATGATTTGATGTGTTGGTGTGCACTTAATCATTTTCTGTATATTATCTTGTCAGTATGAGTTTAGATATACTACTTCCTAAATTTGTCCTAAGCATATTTGAAATAGTTGAGCAATGAATATATAACTACTAGAATTAAGGATTGAATATTTGAGAACATATAGTGAAGCTTATGTTATTAAGGAATTACTAAAAATGATCAGAGAAAACAGACTGCTTCTTCACCATTTGTTTCTTTTAAAAATACAGTACTTATTTCAAATTAAGCAAAATGTAAAAATGGATACCTATGAGATAGTGGTGTTTATTGGGGCATACAAAATATATAAACTCAATTTTATATTTACTCTGCTGATGTAATTCCCCATTAACATTAACCATTAATTTCATTTTTTTTTAATTATTTATTTATTCATGAGATACACAGAAAGAGAGAGGCAGAGACATAGGCAGAGAGAGAAAGCAGGCTCCATGCAGGGAGCCATATATGGGACTTGATCCCAGAACTCCAGGATCACACCCTGAGCTGAAGGCAGACGCTCAACTGCTGAGCAACACAGGCATCCCATTTCAATATGTGATAGTAGAAATGCTATATATTAAGGCAAAATTACAATTTTCTTGACAGGTTTTAAGGCTACATTCTTGCTTTTATAAGTATTCTACCCCAAGAAAACTCAATACAGGAAACCTTAAGATATAAATCAATAAAGGAATATTAAAATTACAGTGATTCACATCTAGGATATGCAAATTGTCTGGATGTGATACATATGTATTGCATAATTTTAAAATATGGATAACTGGAATATCAATGTTGAGTATCAGACCTTAGTTTAAAAGTCCTTTAAAATGCATAATTGCATTGTTTTTGTATTTATAGAATAAGCAAAAACTGAAGTATAAGACATAATGAAGGACATAGGAGAATATAACCTTTATTTCACAAAGTAATAGCGATTAACGGAACTGTCAAAATTATTTTCTTTTGGAAACAGAGATGCTTACTGGATAATGATCAGATATTAAAATGAAAGATGTTATGTTTTCTGCAAGACTAAAACACAAAGTGGGATTCCTAAATAAGATTTATATTTCCATTTTAGTCTCACGTTAACCTCTATTTTGTATATTCAGAATGATTAGTTCATGTTTTTATTCTGTTTATAGGTGAAAATATTGTATTTCCTATGTGGATCTCCTACAGTTACGCAGCAAAAATATAAAAATTCTGTTTTCTGTTAAAGATTCTATAATATATTTTAAAAAACAAGTGCATGCACACGTTTTTTAATGTGCAGAAAATTTGCATTCATTTGCACTTTGAAATTGTCATCCACTCACATTTTCTCTACTTTTGTTACTTTTAAACTAATTTGCATAAAGCATGAAAGTTGCCCAGCTGTTCAGTGGAATACATTATTTTCTGCTTTCAAAGAAAGTGCAAGTTATATTTTCTATCCCTAATTTAGTATCCATTTTATTAAATTTCAAATTGAATGTAAATACCACATAAACCATTGCATGCTTAGAATGAGGAAAGGTGAGAAATTAAAACTCAAGTTGTGGAGTTCAGGGCTTTATGAAATGTAATTGCATGATGGATGTATATTTTTAATGTTAATATACTATTCCAAATATGTCACACAAAAGTCATTAACTAGGATAGAAAAAAGTTTACAAATAAAAATGATCATTGTTGAATAGATACATATTTTTAAAAAGTTTTTATGATTATGTCTCATATTTTAGGCCTAGAGAGTTTTCATACTAAACAAAGTCTCAGTCATATAAACTAAATGTAATTGAGCAAGTGAGTACTGGATTATAAGCCAATTTTCAGCAATTAACTATGTTAGGCATCTCTGTTATAATGCTTAGCAAATAAAACCTTTCGATTTCTGACACATTTCTTTCAATTTCAACATCTTAAAGGAAAAGAATGCCATAGTTAAATATATTTTTAAATGTTATTTTACTACTTGAAATATTATATTCCCAAAGGACTAAAAGTAGTACTTTTTAGGTCTCTTCATATTCAATTTATATTGTAAACAGTCATGTTAAAATACTCTGTTGGAAAATCTCAGCCATTCTTAGTTGAAAGAAGTAGCCAAAAATTTTGCACCAATTTTTTTATGGACAAATTTGTATATAGATAATTATTTCCTAGAGCCATAAGTAAATATAAACGATAAAATTATGGTTAAGAGTATTGTCCCTTGTAAAGTTTTGCTACAGGAAACAGATAAGAAAATGACAGTTTCTTGTGGGGGATTTTTTGGCCTAGTAATCTGCAATGTCATAAAAAAATATTTTCTGAAACCACTTAAAATACTGGTAAATTCAGCTAATCTGTCAAGTTATTTAAAAAGGTAAAGTTTTTCAGTCACTTATTTTGATAAAAATTTCAGAATAACAAATTATAGTTTTATAATACTTTATAATGTATCTACATTGGAAGAATTATTAGGCAATTCTCACAGGTTGGTTGTTGGTGTGCCAAATAAAAGTGCTTTAATAAAATTATAAATGGGGATCCCAGGGTGGCTCAGCAGTATAGTGCCTGCCTTCCACCCAGGGGTTGTTCCTGGAGTCCCAGGATCCAGTCCCACATCAGGCTCCCTGCATGGAGCCTGCTTCTCCCTCTGCCTGTGTCTCTGCCTCTGTGTGTCTCTCATGAATAAATAAATAAAATCTTAAAAAAAAAAAAAGAAAATTATAAATGTGTATGCATATAAAATTTATGAAATGGTATCAGATATCTAAGTATCTAAAGAATAATATATTTCAAAGCCAACATATCAGAAAAAATGAATTTAATGATGAAATTAGATTTTGTGAATGCTTCCTATAATAGATTTTATATTTAAATATTATGTACAAAACAAAATATTTGTATATGTAGAAAGAAAAATATAGAGAATAAAAGATGTAACCTCAAAAAATTACACAAGAATCGGCATATCAGAATTCACTGTGTACCAAAGGGTATCTTTCACTGTGTCTTTTTCTTTTTTTTTTTTTTTTGGTGTTTTAGGTAAAATTCCTCTCTGCTTCATGGAAATGGATTCAATTTTTAATTTTTATTTTCGTAATATTTTAACTTATGAGGTTTAATAATTGCCATATTTTCCCATTTCACCAATTACTTTGCTTATATACATATTTTATGTATATTATATATTTCCAAACAATTTGAGAATAGGTTGGAGATATTATGACCTTCTATTCCTAAATAGATTTGTATTAAGAACAAACATATGATCTTACATAAACATAATTTTTCCAATTATAAAAATTAGGAAATTTAACATTGATAGATTTAATGGATACAGTCAAATCCACAATCATTGTTCTATTTTGGCAATTCTAATATCTTTTGTGGATATTTTTCCCAGGTCTGAATCAGTTAATAGAGATACATTATATTTTGTAGTCATATGGGTTTGCTATTTTTTAAAGATTTATGTATTAGAGCACACATGCATGAGAGCCCATGCAAGTGAAAGTACAGCGGAGCAGAGGGAGAAAAGGGAGAGAATATCTTCCAGACTCCCAGCTGAGCACAGAGCCCGAAGCCAGGCTTGATTCCATGACTATGAGATTATGACCAAAGAATCATGACCTGAGCCAAAATCAAAAGTCAGTTCCTTAACCATGTTAGCCACCCAGGCACCCCTGGTTTCCTTTCCTTTTAAAAATATAGGAAGGTCCTCACCTTTTCTTTATTTTTAAATTTTATTAAATTTTTATTTAAATTCAATTTAGTTAACCTATAGTGTATTATTAGTTTCAGAGATAGAATTTAGTGATTTATCAGTTGCATATAACACCTAGTACTCATTGCATCATTGCCCTCCTAAATGGCCATCATCCAATTACCCCACTGCCCCACCTGCCTCCCCTCAGTTTGTTTCTTAGACTTAAGAGTTGATTATGGTTTACCTCCCTTTCTGTTCTTATTTTTCCTTCCCCTATGTTCATCTGTTTTGTTTCTTAAATTCCATGTATGAGTGAAATAATATGGTATTTGTCTTTTCTAACTTATTTTGCTTAGCATAATACCCTCTAGTTCTATCCATGTCATTGCAAATGGCAACATTTTATTCTTTTTGATGGCTGAGTAGTAAACCATGATATCTACATATATAATGAAATATATATATTATACACACACATACAAATACATGCTACAGACATCTGGAGTCTTTCTCTATTTTGGCTATTGTGGACATTGCTGATATAAACACTTGATGCATTTGCCCCTTCAAATCACTATGCTTGTATCCTTTAGATAAATACTTAGTCATGCAATTGCTGGATTGTAGAGTTGTTCTATTTTTACCTTTTTGGAAGAGCCTCCATATGGTTTTCTGGAGTGGCTGCACCAGTTTGTATTCCCATCAATAGTGTCAGAGGGTTCCCCTTTCTCTTTATCCTCATAACATCTGTTGTTTCCTGATTTGTTAATTTTACCCATTCTGATAGGTGTGAGGTAGTATCTCATTGGGGTTTTGATTTGTTTTTTCCTGATGCCAGGTGATGTTGAGGATTTTTTCATGTGTCTGTTAGCCATTTGTATGTCTTTGGGGAAATGACTGTTTATGACTTCTGCCCACTTCCTGACTGGATTTTTTTTTTTAAGTTGAGTTTGGTAAGTTCCTTATAGATTTTGAATACCAGCCCTTTATCTGATAAGTCATTTGCAAATATCTTCCCATTCCATCATTGCCTTTGCCTTTTAGTTTTGTTGACTGTTTCTTTTTCTGTGCAAAAGCTTTTCATCCTGATGAATTCCCCATAGTCTGTTTTTGCTTTTGTTTCCTTTGCCGTTGGAGACACATCTAGTAAGAAGGTGCTGTGGCCAAGGTCAAAGGGGTTACTGCCTGTGCTCTCCTCTAGGATTTTGACAGATTTCTGTCTCACACTTAAGTCTTTCAACCATTTTGAATTTATTTTTGTATATGGTATAAGAAAGTAGTCCAGTTTCATTCTTCTGCATGTGGCTGTCCAATTTTCCCAGCACCATTTGTTAAAGAAGAGACTGTCTTTTCTCCACTAGATATTCTTGCCTGCTTTGTTGAAGAATAGTTGATCATAGAGTTGAAGGTCCATTTCTGGGTTTTCTATTCAGTTCTATGGATCTGTATGTCTGTTTTTGTGCCAGTACCATACTGTCTTGGTGATTACAGCTTTGTAATACAGCTTGAAGCTTGGAATTGTGATGCTTCCGTCTTTATTTTTCTTTTTCAAAACTACTTTGGCTACTAAGATTTTCTGGTCCCATACAAATTTTATGATGGTTTGTTCCAGCTCTGTAGAAAAAATGGTGATGGTATTTTTATAGAGATTGCATTGAATATGTAGATTGCTTTGGATATCATATACGTTTTAATAATTTTTGATCTCCCAACCCATAAGCATGTGGTACATCTTTTTAATGTACCATTGGATCCTATTAGCTAGTATCTTGGTGAGAATTTTTTCATCCATGTTCATCAGGGATTATATGTCTGTAATTCTCCTTTTTAGTGGGGCCTTTGTCTGGCTTTGGCATCAAGGTAATGCTGGTGTCAAAGAAGAAGTTTGGAAGTTTTCCTTCCATTTCTATTTTTTGCAACAGTTTCAGAAGAATACATATTAATTCTTCTGTAAGTATTTGGTGGACTTCCCCTGGGCTCCTCTCCTTTTCTTTGTCTTTCTTCATCTTAATATTATGTGGTCAAGTTATTCTGTAAAATGTTTCTCAAATGGTATGCTGCTCTTTCCTCATAATTACTTTAGTCATTTTTGCCTTAATACAGCAAAATTAAAATTGTCTTTCTTGCTGCTGCTAATTAGGCATGTGATATTAATTGTTACAATATTGGTGATTTTTTTTTTTACTTTAGGGACTTGGTTCAGTTCTTGCCACTGTAAAAAGAAAAACAAACCTTTGAATCCATAATATAAAATTTTGTTTACAATAGAATGCCAGTTAATATAGGAGAAATCAGTCTTAGAAAATCATTGGATACTAAAAGGAAAGATTGCATCAATCTCCAAGTGTCTCACAAACTTCTTACAGATTGAAGTGATAAAATCATAAAAACATTAAGAATAAGGCAAGGGATTAGGATCACACCTCTTACATTTAAAAATTTTACTGGGGATTCTAGCCATTGCAATAAGGCAACAAAAAGTAAATGTCAAAAAGATTGGAAAGAAATAAAACTAGCTTTCTTACAAGATGGTATGGCTATTTAAGAAAATCTCAAGGAATCTATAAAACAACTACTGACCTGGATATTTTCTTTGAAGTGTCTGTTTAAATTCTTTGTCCATCTGTTATTTGGGTTGATTACCTATTTTTTGGTTTTGAATGTTCTTTATTCTTGATTTAAGTCTTTTATTAGATATATGATTGGCAAATATTTTAATCTGGTATGAAACTAAGGTCGTTTTTTTTCTCTCTCACTCAACAATGCCTTTAGAAGAACAGAAGTTCTTATTTTTTTATGGATTTTAATTTATCATTTCATTATTTTTTGTATCATGCTTTGATGTCATATTTAATAAGTATTTGCTTATTAAAACTCCAGAGTAGATAATGAATTACATTTGCTGGTAAATTCTAACAGTATAGCTGATAAATTGCCCATAATACTATTAGAGAAGATACAGTTGAGTGAGTACATTAGTGATTTCATTTTCAACATGCAACATTTAAGATACTTTTGTTACTTCTGGGATAACCTAGTTAAAAAAGTTGAATATTGGAATTTGGAATTTAGTCAAAGGTATAAGCTAACTATTTTGGAAGCCACAGAAATATAAAAGGATGCCTCAAAAAGAATTAAAAAATAGATTAAAGCATTAATTACCATAATTTAAGGTACAGATGGAAGAAGATATATAAGGAAGAAATGATAAAGATAAGAAAATGAGGATCAAGTCATGGCACAAAATTCAAAGGACAGAAAAGTTGAAGATATAAAAGTATTGAACATGTGAAATGTTATATGTAGAGGGGTCAAAAAAATAATGAAATAGGAGATTATTAGAACAATTACAGGGATCCCTGGGTGGCGCAGAGGTTTGGTGCCTGCCTTTGGCCCAGGGCATGATCCTGGAGACCCGGGATCAAATCCCACATCGGGCTCCCGGTGCATGGAGCCTGCTTCTCCCTCTGCCTATGTCTCTGCCTCTCTCTCTCTCTCTGTGACTATCATAAAAAAAAAAAAAAAAAAAAAAATAGAACAATTACAAAGTCTCTGATGGCTTGAACTGTAGCAGCTTAGCTGAGAAGGAACAGAAACCAGATACTACCAGGGTAAGAAGAAATATGAAAAAGGATATGGAGGAAGTGTGCATAAACTACATTCCAGATGCTTGGATTTAAAAGAAGTGGGATTATTACAGGTTTATTTTTTTTAAAGATTTTATTTATTTATTCATTAGAGACAGAGAGGCAGAGACATAGGCAGAGGCAGAAGCAGGCTCCCCTCAGGGAGCCTAATGTGGGACTGGATCCCTGAACTCCAGGATCACGCCCTGAGAGGAAAACAGAGCTTAACTGCTGAGCCATCCAGAGGTCCCTAAAAGAAGTGGGATTTTAGTTATAAAACAAAGAGAGCTTTTCTTCTTGAAAGGACAGAGTTTAATATATTTAAATGTTGAATGGAAAGGAAGAAAAAAGCCTAGTGTAAGGATTTATAGAGAGCAGAATCTTGGAGGAGGCTAAGGATCTAGGATCTAGAACACTGCTGGTGAGAATTTGCTAAGGAGCATGAAAGCAACCCAGAAAGCAGGAAACTAGTGGTAGCTTCAGGTAAGTTTATAGGCATAGGACTGGAAAGTGGAGTGGTTAAGACTCTACATGAAAAGGAATTAGAGAACAGGGTGATGTTGGGGGCACAGCTTCAGGGAAGGAAGCTCATTAAAATTATGGAGTTGCTATTGTATACAGTGTGAGGAATGGAGTATAGAAGCGAAAAAAATGCTGATGAATGAATTAGGATCAGCTGACATTGGCAATTTTTAGTGTGTGGTGGCTCCAGGACATACAATGTTTTGGTTTTGTGCAGTAGCCTCAAGACTTAAAGTCCTAAGTGGTGAGGAGAAATGACGGAAATTAAAAAGAAGTAGAACAATGTAGTAAAAATTACTGCTCCATTTTCTTTTGCTTTTCATGACTATAAAATAGGTTGTGGTCTTATATTTGAATAACTGAATAAAAAGAGCAATGGGTAACTTTTAGTAAGAGGTTATTATAATCATATACTATGCTATGCCCTTGGCAATTTTAGGCTTGCAGTGGGTAAGACCATATTCCTTATGCTATTGACTCTAAAATTACTTTTCTACATGACCTCTAACATGTTTCTTCAGTCTGAGCAGGTCTATTACTGATCCTTCTTCTGCAAGATAAACTGTGCTTACAGACCTAGGTGGTGGCTGAGGGTGGCTGAATACTGGCTGAATTAGGAGATGGGGTTGGGTAAATAGAGCTTGATCATGAGACTGGGGTGCCCACATCTATGCACATGCTTTTTGGGCCTTTCCTGGTGTGGGAATAGAGAAAGATTTGGGAAAAACTGTGGGGGCAAGTCATGGGGATAGAGGCCTAAATTTGTACTCTTCTGCCAAGTGCCAACAAATAAGGGCTATTCTTATTTTCTGAATTAGTTTATCTCAGAAAGTTGGATGTCAAAGCTCCCATTCTTATCTAGTATGCAACACTATTTTTTGATACCTTCATAATGAGCTAGAACTTAGTTTTTGTTTTGTAAACCCTGATCACATGCTCATGATAATATGAAACAAGAAAAATAAAGCATAATGTCCGGAAAGGTTTTAGTAGAATTGTAAGGGATACTTGAAGAAACAAGAAGCATATTTAGACAGCAGAAGAGAAAATATTCTATAGTATATCTGGCCTTATTTGTACTTAATGGGAATTCAGATTTGTCTGTGTGAACTAGGTGTGATATTAGGATTGGTTGATTTATACTCAGCAATTTGCATTGCTTGGTGTGCATGTGTTTCAGATGATTAGGAAGAAAGAAGTATGATTGCCTGGGGAGAAGAACTGAAATAATATATGTAGTGAACCAGATGTGATGGCATGGCAAGTCCTAGTCAGCCTTAGGGACAAATATCTGATGCTCATAGGAAGAGAGTTTTATTAATTATTCCTTTTGGAGACCAACTTTACCAAAGGATTGTTGAAATCTTGTCATCATAGTCCCAAATTATGTCCTTCCACCAGTGAAAAGCACTATATTGAAAGGACAGAGAAGATTTTTTTAATGTAGATTTACTATTATTACTACTTCTACTACTACTATTATCATCACTCTTATTTTGTAAGAATGTAGAAGGAAGTCATCACTCCAGAGAAGTGACAGTGAGCGACTTGCAAACTAACACTGGGAGTTAAAAAGCTCTAGAACAGGGTGGCGAACAAGCTAGCATGGAAAAATGCATGAAAGCTTGTCGCTCATGTCCTAAAGACTCCCCTAAATACATCAAGGGAGAATTTTTAATGAATAGGAGATCTTGTGCTTTATAAATGGGTACTCAAGAGCCAGTAGTGTGTGTTAGTTAGTCGGTTATGAGAGCACATAAGCTGGAAGGGGGCAGAGGGAAAAGGAAAGGGAATCCACCAGGCTCCAAACAGGTGCCCCCTTAATAGTGACTTCACTATTACTAAAAATGAGACATGTTTGTTTTACAGATGAGGGACTGGATTTACTCTGTGTGGCTCTAAGAAACAGGTCTGGGGATCCCTGGGTGGCTCAGCGGTTTAGAGCCTGCCTTCGGCCCAGGGCGTGATCCGGGAGTCCCAGAATTGAGTCCCACATTGGACTCCCTGCATGGGAGCCTGCTTCTCCCTCTGCCTGTGTCTCTGCCTCTCTCTCTGTGTGTCTCTCATGAATAAATAAATAAAATCTTTTAAAAAAATAAAATAAAACACAGGTCTGGAACCAAATTATGGTTATTATAAAAGGTGCATTTTGGTAAAAGTGGTATGTTATTTTCTATTTATTAGAGATATTGTAAGAAGGTCATTAATAGTAAATCAGGCAGAGGCAGGAAAGCCACTTTGCAAGGAATTATAGACAGGGGAGCCAAATGAAACACAGAATAAATATTATTAATGATTTCTTCTAAAGCACATTGATATTAATAGTAGAGAGTTCTAAATTCTATGATCTTAACACATTTAAAGAAAGAATGAGAGGAAACTGGCCATAGGAAGAATTCTGGGGATGTAAGCAAATTTGAGGGGACATATTTTAGTGATTCAACTTGATAGAACTTAACAAAGTTAAGTTAAAAGTAAAGTGCTTATTTTAAAAGTATTTTCTAAAATGTTAGCTCTCTCAGGAGCATCAGGAAAAGGCATACTGCAATATTTCTGGCACATTGGATTCCTTATTTGGAAGGACACCAATCCCTATTCATATAGTATCTTTCTTCATAAATTCCGGTAAGTTATTCAAGACAAAGATAGTGTATTATCCTTGTAACAAATACACAAACCCTTGACTCATATGTGCATGCACACCAAGTACAAAATAGTTGAAATTTCATTAGGAAATCTTTTGTTTCCTAATAGATTCATGGGTAAATGGTGGTAAATGAATGTTTGCACATTATTGCACGTTATTGCACATTATTTGTATGTAAGGGTTAATATTTGAAGAGGTAGCAGGTCCCTTAACAAGGGATTTTTATTAATCAAAGCATGCCCATCTAATAACAAGGTTGGCATTTAACCTACATTTTCTTCTAAGAGTTTCATTAGTTTTCCTAGTTGTTTTTTTCTGATCCAGTCTCTTATGAGTCTGTGTGTGTGTGCTTACACACAGGCTGACATAGGGGTGGATATGTGTGCATGTACAAGATTCAGGGGATTGGAATGGAGTGAAGTGAAAAGAATATTCCCATTCTCTGCGATGAGGAATTCAGTCTGGTGCTGGGAGAAACTATTAAAGTTGATAGAGCTCTCTTTCTAGAATAAAAGATAAAACTGCTTAGAATATAATTTTTTTATTTGAAAATGAGAGTTTACTTCTTTCTATATATGTAGACTATGAATCAGCTTTCCTTTCTATCTGATATTCTCCTTAATCCATGCCTTTACCTTTATTATAAAAGAGGGAGAAATTCAAATGGATAATTGTTTCCAAGACCAAATTTTTGTTCTAATATCAAAGTGTTACAGTTCAAAGAAGTATGTAGAAATTACTCTGTCCTTTTCATAATTATCTAAGTGGCATTAGAAAAAATAAGACTTTTCTCCATAAGTGATTACATTCTTTTTTATTCCAAGGTTTCATGGAAAGCTTTGCTTGTGTGAGTCAGCTCCTCAAAGCAAATATCATTTACAGTTCATGTCATCTTTTCATCCCAATTATTTAGTTTCATTTCCTTTACATTTTAGTTCTTTTAACTTTTAAACTCAGAATCATTTAGTCAAAACTGCTATAAATCTTAATCTCCCCTTGCCAAAAATTCACATGTACATGAGAAGACTTGATTAACTTTTTTTCTCTTACAATGTTGTAAAACTCAGCTATGGATCTGAGTTATTAGTCTACCAAGGAAGGAATGCAGCAACAATTTCCTACAGCTAACATATTTATGCATTATCTCATTGGTATTCAGGCTGATTTTCACAACTGTTCCTTTCAAATTGTTATGTCAGCAATCTGACAGTTTGAACATTCACTCCTATTTTATTTCCTATAAACATGACTGGGAAATAATTCTATTTTTTTTCTATTTTGTTATTGTTAGGCATGATTTTTCCTTCGTTATGGCATTGATTTTGAATTACTACATACATTTCTACTCTCCACTGCAAGTAGCAAGGTCAGTTTTAATATTGTTAGGTTTTTAACATTGTGTTTTTACAAAAATATATTTATTTATTCTTCTATTTTAAAATTTGTTCTTGTGCTTACTTTTTTATTTGAAATAGTTTAAGCTTCATAAGAAGTTGCACAAATAGTAGAGAAATTTCCTAGGTACCCTTCATGCAGCTGTCCCAAATGAGAACATCTTACATGGACATAGTACATTGTAAAAGCTGGGGATTTGACATTGGTACAATGCTATTGCTTGAGTACAGATCTTACATAGATTTCACCAGTTTTAAAATGATCTCTTATGGTTTTATGAAAGTTTATTACATCTGGATTTGATGAACAATCATCACAATCAGGATACAGAAATTTTCCATCACCACAAAGAAATTCCTTCATGTTACCCCTTAATAGTCCTAACTGTCCCCCAACCCTTGACAGAATGGGTGAAGGGGAGAGAGAAATAAAAGCCAGCATTTAAAAAGGAACCATATATATGCTTAAGAAACTAAAATGGCTATTATTTGCCTCTTGGATCATAAATAAACTCTAAGTATGAATCAAACTTTCCCTATAGCCAGTCTAATGTGTTCTTCATCCTTTTTAACCAGATCAACGTTTTATATTCCTATGCATACATAGCAGGTCTCTCTTTCCCTGGAGAATTGCCCGATTCCCTCTTGTTCATTTACAAAATCACTTACTTAGTTACCTAAACCTGTCACCACAACCTCTTCTTCCAATTTCCTTGTCCAGACACTGCACAGGGTCATTCTTTGATTTAGGAAAGCCATCCTCTTGTGCCACGGTGACTCAATTGGTTAAGCATCTACATTTGGCAGACATCATGATCCCAGAGTCCTGAAACCTAGCCCCACCTTGAGAGCCCCAGGTTGGGTTCCCTGCTCAGCGAGAGCCTGCTTCTCCTTCTCCCTCAGCCCCTCCCCCTGCTTGTGAGCCACATGGATAAGCTCCTGGTTTCCTCCCCTTTCCTTCCCCCTCCTCCCACTCCCCCTCCCTCAGTAAGATCTTTAAAGAATAAAAAAGGTTATCCTGGGGTGCCTGGGTGGCTCAGCGGTTTGGTGCCTGCCTTTGGCCCAGAGCATGATCCTGGGACTCCAGGCTCTCTGCCTCTCTCTCTGTGTCTCTCATGAATAAATAAATAAAATCTTTAAAAAAAGAAAGAAAGAAAGAAAGAAAGAAAGAAAGAAAGAAAGAAAGAAAGAAAGAAAGAAAGAAAGAAAGAAAGAAGAAAGAAAAATGTTGTCCTCTCCAATGGCCCTTCTATTTTGTCACGGTAAAACACCTTTTCATGTATTCACTCCCCTCGTTATACAGTGGAGATATAATCGTTTCATGATATTAATAAAATTCTTTTAATTTACTACTTTATTTTCCCTTTATACGCACCTGTTGGCAAAATGCCTACCATCTATTTCCTGTGCTCTTGCCTTTGAACTGCCAAGCACGGCTGGAGAGACTTGCAAAAGAGCAGGTCTAGACCACTATAAATTCATAATCACCAACCTCAAACTCAATTATGGTCAATCTTTTTGTTTTCTGATACACTTTATTTCTCAGTCGTTTGAAGAATGTAAACTTTCAACTACTACTGGTCTCTTCTCACCTCTAATTCCTCCTTCACCATGTCTTACTCTCCAAAGGCAAATTATTTTCCTGCTTCCCAAAGTAAAAGGTACCACTCTGGAGCTTTCTCATCTTTCATTAACAGATCTCTGGACTTGCCTACTTTCCTTATTTAAATGTCCTGTCTTGTTAATATCTCCACTTGATGCTTCATTGACATTTCCCTGGCCCCCTGCTGCCAGCATGCTTAAGATCAGTTTTGTTTTGTTTCTTTGTTTATTTGTTTTTATTCATGAGATAGAGAGAAAGAGAGAGAGAGAGAGAGGCCGAGACACAGGCAGAGGGAGAAACAGGCTCCATGCAGGGAGCCTGACGTGGGACTCGATTCCAGGTCTCCAGGATCACGCCCTGGGCTGAAGGCACCGCTAAACCGCTGAGCCACCCAGGCTGCCCTTAAGATAAGATCAGTTTTGTAATCAAACAATTCCTTCATTCAAACCTCCTTTAGTTTCCCCACTCAGATGAAAACCTCAATGTCCACCTGAAACTTTGGTATCATCTTTGACGTCTTCCTATTTCTTACCCCAATTTTCAATTTATAACCAAGTCTTATAGATTTAAGTATTTAAAATACCTTTTAATATTATATATTCTCTATATTACATTTCACAAATGCAGAAAATACAGGAATTCCTTATTTTTGCATTACAAAGCACTCATTGTCCCTATATATGTTCATTAGCTATACATTCCTCCAAATGACTTACGTTGTTAATAGTTTATCTTGTAAATTATTTCTTAAATTTCTCCTGCACCATTGAAAATGTATATTTACATCATTGATACTTATTATTCTTGGCTTGGCCTAAAAGATAATTAATAAAATGTGCATGTGCTTATCATAATTATGGGTTTCTATTGGATATGATGCTTCATTGATATTTGTGATACAACAAAAAATGTGTAACTTTGATAATATTTAAGATTGGCAAAATATGACTACTTACCTGAGACTTTGTTGTTCATTTGATCATTCTTTAGATATTTTGTATCTTTTTAATATTGCACAAATATGTTATCTCAAATCTTAGTAGCTAAAAGCAGATTGTAAATTAAGAAGCTTTTTTTTTCCAAATTAGTAATTAGGTCAGAATAAATCATGACTTTAGAAGAATATATAGACTTAGTTCAAAGCAAAAGGGATTTTATAAATTGCATTCCATTCTACTTTCATGGGAAATATTAGGAAAGCAAATGGAATGACACATTTATAGTTGACTTTATTATGGATATAAGTATATGAGGATTTTTTTACTTTATATATCAAAATGAAGATTTTGGAGTAATGTGAATGCCACCAAAACACAAGTAATAAAAACATTTTTTACAAAGTAATATAAACACATTTAGGCCATCTGGAAATTATTTGTGAGGGTGGGAAAGAAAGTTTTTCCAACACTCCAGCACAATCATCTGTACTTCCACTGCGTACACTTCTGGTGTTTTTTCTAGGAAAATATACACTAGTTTAATCATAACGTTTCTGTGCTTTTGCACACTGTTTTTGTATATTGTAAAGTTATAATGTTTACATTTTGTTTACTATAAAATACAAAATTAGTTGTCATTCATAATGTACTTTATATTTTATTACAATTACATAATTTATGGATGATGTTCTGAGTGCAGTTAGCATCTCACAACTGACCTAGTTGAACACATAATTTGAAGTGACCATTTAAAAATTCAATTTTATAAATTCTACAGGAAAATAGTAAGTAGTCAATTGCAACATAAATACAAATTCTATTTATAAAGGAGATTATATTCCTAGGGTGTCATCACAATAATAAAAACAAGTAGAAATCTTAAGCCCCCAAATGTTTGTTTTAATGTGATCAACCGCTTGATGGAATGCCAGTTTTATAATGAATGGTATCAATATGGATCTGTTTTTTTTATTTCCATCTCTCCTTAACAAACTCACTATAGAGTCTTACAAATACTCTTTATAATTTGCCTTCTAGTCTGTTACATGGGCATGATGTAACATGTAACACTTTACATGTGAAGTAAAAGTACTACATTTAAAAGATTAACAGTAGTTGGCTTAGTCCTTAGTCAGTTGTCTGCCTCACTAAAATCATAGTGCATTTTACTTCAGCCACTACATTCTATTGCAAAAAGAATTAGACATAAAACTCTTTGTTTACATTTTTGTGTTTGTGAATATAAACATTGAGTAAAATAAGACTAAATGAAATAAAGCTGAATATAGAAAAGAAAGCTAGATTATTTGTATATTTCCCCTCATTTTGTTTCATGTACCTTTTCAATAATATATAGGGTATAACAAAGTATAAAGACATAATTTATTTCAATATTCTCTAGTTTAGGCTTGATCCAGTTTCCTATAGGATTTATTTTTCAGCTTTTATTTTTGTACAGTTTTATTGACAAATTGACAAAATTGTAATATACTGAAAGTATACAATATGATTATTTGATCTATATATACACTGAAAGATTTTTGCCAATGAAGTTAATTAATACATCCATCATCTCCTATATTTACTTCTTTGGTAAAAATAGTTATGTTCTACTCCTAACATATTTTAGATTACAGTATTATCAACTATAATTGCCATGCTTTACATTAGATCCTTAGACCTTCTTCACCTTATAACTGAAAGTTTATACCCCTTAACCAACCTATTTCTATTTCTCCTAAACTCCCAGCCCCTGGCAACCAAATTTCTACGAGTTTAGTTTCTATGAGCTTAATTTCTTTGAGACTAAGTGAAATGGTGTAGTATTTCTTTCTTTCTTTCTTTCTTTTTTTTAAAGTATTTCTTTCTTGGTCTGAGTTATTATTTCACTTAGCATAATGCCCTCCAGACTCATCCATGTTGTTGCAAATGACAGATTTTCTTTATAAGGCTGAATAATATTCAATAATGTGTGTGTTAAAATTCTATATATACATCATATACTCTTGACCCATTCATCTGTTGGCAGATACTTGGTTGGTTCTGTATGTTAGCTATTGTGAATAATCCTGGGATGAGTATGGAAGTGTACAGAAAATGGCTTTGTTTCCTTTAAGTGAATCCAGAAGTGGAATTGCTATATCAGATAGTAGTCTTATAAATTAATAATATAATAATAAAATAATAATAATCTTCAAATTAGAAGATCCTCTAAACTATTTTTCATAGTAACTGCAACAGTATATGTCCCACCCCCTAAACTGTATACAAGTGTTTTCTCTTCTCCACATTTTCATCAGTATTTGTTATCTCTTATCTTTTTTTATAATATCTGTTAACAGATCTAAAGGTATATCTCTTGTGGTTTTGATTTGCATTTCCTTGATGATTAGTGATGATCACCTTTTCATGTCCTTGTCAGTCATGTGTATGTTGTCTTGGAAAAATGTCTATTGAAGTTCATTGCTCATATTTTAATTAGATTGTTTTTGCTATTGAGTTGTAGGAGTTTCTTGTATATTTTGGATGTTAACCCCTTATTGAATATGTAGGTTGCAAATACTTACTGTCATCGAATATGTTGCTTTGTCATTTGGTTGAAGTTTCCTTTGTTGAACAGAAGCTTTATAGTGTGATGTGGATCCAACTGTTTATCTTTCTTTTGTTGTCTTTGCTTCTAGTATTAAAATTAAAAAAAAAAACTATGGCTAATATTTGTGAAGGAATTTACTTGTGTTCCTCCAGGAGTTTTAAGATATCAGGCCTTAAGTTTAAGTGTTTAAACCATTTTGAGTTGATTTTTGTGTATGGTGTGAGCTAGGGGTCCAGCTTCATTCTTTTGCTTGTGGCCACCCAGCGCTCCCAGCACCATTTATTAAGGAGACTATTCTTTGCCAATTCTATATTCTTGAGTCCTTTGTTGAAAATTTGTTTACTATATATGTATGGGTTTATTTGGGGCTCTCTATTCTGACCCATTGATTTTTGTATCTGTTCTTATGCCAGTAGCATTCTGTTTTGATTACTGTAAATTTGTAATATAGCTTAAAATCAAGAAATATGATGCCACCAGCTCTGTTTCCTTTTTCAAGATTGCTTTGACTATTCAAGGTCTTTGGTGTTTCTATACAAGTTTTTTTTGTTTTGTTTGTTTTGTTTTCCTAATGTGAAAAATGCCACTAGCATTTTGATAAGGATTACATTGTCTCTGTAGATTGCCCTTGGTAGCTGGGACATTTTAACAATATTCTTCCAATCTATGCACATGGAATGAATATCTTCCCATTTACTTGTGTCTCTTCAATTTCTTCCATCAATATCTTATAGGGTTCAGTGTATAGGCATATCTGTTTTATTGTTTTTAGGTACTTCACAGGTATTGCTTTGTTTTTGTACATCAGAAGTTTGTGGCAAACTTGTATTGAGTTAGTCTGTTGGCACCATTTTTTTTCCAAAAGCATTTGCTCACTTTATGTCTCTGTCGTGTAATTCTCACAATATTCAAAACTTTTTCATTAAAAAAAAAACAACAAAAACAAAAACGAAACTTTTTCATTATAATTTTCATGATGATCACTGATCTTTGATGTTAATATTGTGATTGTTTTCAGGTGCCACTTATCCTTCTCTTTAAGATGGCAAACTTAATATAAGTTGTGTGTATTTTGATTGTTCCACTGGCTGGCTATTTTCCATTTCTCTCTCTCTTCTCATTCATCTCCATGCCCTGAGACATAGCAACATTGAAATTAGCCCAATTAATAACCCTACAATAAACTCTAAATGTTCAGGTGAAAAGAGTTCACCTGTCTTTCAATTAAAAGCCAGAAATAATTAAGCTTTAGTGGGGAAGACATGTGGAAAGCTGAGATAGGACCAAAACTAGGCCTCTTGTGCCAAACAGCTAAGTTGTGAATACAAAGGAAATCTTGAAGGAGGTTAAAACTGTGAGTCTAGTGAACACATGAATGATAAAATGAAATCACCTCATTCCTGGTACAGAGAAAATTTTAGTAGTCTGGAGAAGGTCAAACCAGCTACAACATTCCCTTAATGCAAAGCGTAAAACAGGTTTCGGGCCTAATTCAATTATGTGAAGACTGAGAGGTAAGGAAACTGCGGAAGACAATTTTGAAGCCAGCAGACGTTGGTTCATGAGGTTTAAAGGAAGAAACTACCTTCAGAACATCAAGTGCATGGGGAAGAAAGTGCTGACTTAGAAGCTATAGCAAGTTAGCCAGAATATCTACCTAAGATCATTAATGAAGTTTGCTACACTAAACAATAGTTTTTCAATGTAGATGAAGCAAACTAATATTGGAAGATGATACCATCTAGGACTTTCATAGCTAGAGAAGACAAGCCAATGTCTGGCTTCAGTTAGCTTTAAGCTAACTTTCCTGTCAGGGACTAATGCAGCTGGTGATTTGAAGTTGAAACCAGTGCTCATTCACCATTCTGAAAATTGTAGGGTCCCTAATAATTATGCTAAATATACTCTGGCTGTGCTCTATTAATGGAACAAAAAAACCCTGCATGACACACATCTGTCAACAACATGGTTTACTGAATATTTTAAGTTCACTATTGAAATCTAGTGTTCACGGGAAAAAAAAAAAAAAAAAAAAAAAACAAAGTAAAAACCTTTCCTTTCAAAATATTACTACCATTGACAATGCACCTGGTTGGATGGGATAAGAGTTCTGGTGGGATGTACAAGGGGATTAATGTTGTTTTCATGCCTGCAAACACAGTATCCATTCTACAGTATCCATTCTGTAGGCCCCGGATCAAGGAAGAATTTTGACTTCAAAGTCTTATTTTTGAAGAAATGCCTTTGTAAGGCTGTAGCTGACATTGATAATAATTCTTTGCATGGATCTGGGCAAAGTCAATGGAAAACCTTCTGACAGAATTCACCATTCTGGATGCTATTGAGAACATTTGTAATTCATAAGAAAAGGCCAATATATCAATATTAACAGGAGTTTCGAAGAAGTTGATTCTAATGCTCATGGATGACTTTGAGGGGTTCAAGTGGATGAAGTAATTGCAGATGTGGAAATATCAAGAGAACTAGAAATAGAAGTGGATCTGAGGATGTGACTAGATTGCTGCAATCTCATGATAAAACTTGAACAGATGAGGAATTGCCTCTTATGGTTGAACAAAGAAAGTGATTTCTTGGTTTAGCATCTTCACCAGGAGTAGATTCTGTGGAGATTATTGAAATGATAACAAAGGATTTAGAATACTACATAAACTTTTAGTTGATAAAGCGGTGTCAGGGTTTGTGAGGATTGACTCCCATTTTGAAAGAAGTTTTATTATAGGTGAAATGTTATTGAACAGCATAGTGTGCTATGAAGAAATCCTTCATGAACGGAGTCCTTCACTGTTTTACTTTTTTTTTTTTAATTGCCACAGCCACCCTAATTTTCAGTAATCAACACCCTGATCAATTAGAAGCTGCCAACATCAAGGTAAGACCCATCACCAGCAAACAGAGTATGACTGGCTGGGGCTCAGATAGTTGCTAGCATTTTTTTTAAACAATAAAGTATTTTTTAAAGTCCTATGGGTTGTTTTAGACATATTGCTATTGCACACTTAATAAGACTACAGTATAAACATAAATTTTATATTTACTGAGGAACAAATAATTTGACTTGCTTTATTATGACATTTGCTTTATTGTGGTGGTTTGGAAATGAAATATCCAATATCACACAATATCCAATATCCAATATCACACAATATCCAATATCCACAATATCTCTGTGGTATGCCTATATAGATTTTTCCCCTCTGGTTAAATTCATTTCTAATAATTTTTATGCTATTATATATGAAATTAGGTTGTTTTCTTGACTTCTCTTTCTGATAGTTTACTAGTGTATAGAAATGCAATGGATTTCTGATGTTGATTTTATATCCTGCAACTTCACTGAACTTATTTATTCTGACAGCTTTTTGGTGGCATCTTTAGCATTTTCCATATTTAATGTCATGTCATCTGGAAACATAGGCAGTTTTACTTCTTCCCTTCTGATTTGGATGCCTTGTATTTCTTCTCCTTGTTTAATTGCTTTGGCTAGGATTTCTAGTACTATGTTGAATAAGAATGGCATCTTTGTCTTGTTTCTGATCTTAGAGGAAAAGCTTGCAGCTTTTCACTTTTTGAGTATATTAGCTGTGGGCTTGCCATATATGGCCTTCTTATGTTCATTCTAAGCAAATTTGTTAGTTTGTATCATAAAAGGATGTTGAATTTTGCCAAACGTCTTTTTTTCTATGTCTATTGAAATTATTGATTTTTACCTTTCAATTTGTTAATGTGCTATATTATACTGATTTTATGGATGTTCAACCATCCTTATGTCCCTGGAATAAATCCCACTTGATAATGGCATATCATTTTTTTAATGTACTATTGAATTAATATTGCTAATATTTTGCTGAGGATTTTTGCATCTATGTTCATCAGGGATATTGGTTTGTAATTTTCTTATAGTGTCCTTGTCTGGCTTTGGTATGAAGATAATGCTACCTCATAAAATGAATTTGGAGTTGTTCCCTCCTTTTTAATTTTTTTTTTTTTTTTTTTGGTGAGTTTAAGGATTGGTGTTGATCCTTCTGAAAAGGTTTGGTAGTATTCACTGGTAAAACCATCTGGTCCTGTACTTAAATTTTGTTGGCAGGTTTTTAATTCCTGATCAAATTTTTTTACTAGTAATTGGTCTGTTCATATTTCCTATCTCTTCATGCCTTGATTGTGTAGGTTGTATGGTTCCAGAAATTTATCCATTTCGTCCAGGTTTCCAGTTTTTTTGGCATATAATTGCTCATAGTAATCTCTTATCCTTTGCATTTCCATGGTGGTATCAGTTGTAATGATGTCTCCTCTTTCATTTCTGACTTTGAGTCCTTTTTTTCTTAGTGCATCTTGCTAAAGATTTGTCTATTTTGTCTTTTTAAAAGGCAGTTCTTAGTGTTCTGAATATTCTGAGTTTATTATGGAAAGGATATGTTAGGTTTAAAAGGGCGAGAAACTTAGTTTAGAAGTGTAAAATGTGTAACTAAAATTTTTATACAGATTTCTATAAATGTAGATGAGGCATTGTATATACATATTTTCCTGGAAAACATTTTATGTAAACTTTATTTTAGAATTTTTAATTTAAATTTTAAAGATAACATAAAGTTCTATACTTTTCACAGAGATGCCTCTATTAAAATCTTCCATGAGTATGCTATATTTTTTAAAATTAATAAGTAATACCAACATATTATTATTAACTGAAACCTATACCCTATTTAAAAATTGTTGTCTGAGTGTTTTTTTTAACTGTATCACAATCTTATCTGGAATAGTAAAATACATTTAGTTATCATGTCTGCTTTTTCTCTTGTTAGCTGTGACAGTTTTTCACTTTCCTTGTTTTGGAAGACTTTGAGAGTTTTGAATATACTGGTCAGGTATTTTATAGGAAGTTTGTCACTTGAGATCTGTCTGCTCCTTTGCTCACAATTAGACTGAGTTATGTGTTTTAGGAGGAAGACTGCAGGGATCCCTGGGTGGCGCAGCGGTTTGGCGCCTGCCTTTGGCCCAGGGCGCGATCCTGGAGACCCGGGATCGAATCCCATATCGGGCTCCTGGTGCATGGAGCCTGCTCCTCCCTCTGCCTGTGTCTCTGCCTCTCTCTCTCTCTGTGACTATCATAAATAAATAAAAATTAAAAAAAAAATAAAAAAATAAAAAAAATAAAAAAATAGGAGGAAGACTGCAGAAGTAAAGGGCTTTCATTCCATCATACTATCAACATTAATACAAATTACCAACATATTTATTATTGTTGATGCTAACTTTGATCAACCGGCTGAGGTAGCGCTTAAAGATTTCTCCACTATAAAATATCCTTTTTTTAAACCCTGTCTTTACACACTGTATTCTTTGGAAGGAAGTCACTATTAGCAGCTATGCATAAGTAATGAAGAGTTTTGCTCAGTTGGTTGAGGGCCAAGTTTTTGCCTCATGTATTTTGATCTGTTTTTAGGTGCAGACATGTCTAGGATTGTTATATCTTCCTAGATAATTGACCCCTTTATCACTGTAAAGTGTCCTTGAAAACTGATAAAATTCTGTGTTCTGAAATCTGCTTTGTTTCTTTTAGCTATTGTAGCTATTAATATAGCTACTCCAGCATTCTGTTGGCTAGGCTATCTGTCACCAGTTAGATGCCAAGACCTGACCTTTACTATCCACCTGCTTATACTCACTAACCTTTGTCTTTCAATTTTCCTTAAGTTCTTTTTTTCCACTTACTTCTTTATTCAGGCAAATGAAACTCAAAACCACCCAAGTGACAGAGACTTTGCGGACAAGATCTAACAGCCCAGACCACCCAGATCCTTTGAGCTGAATTTCCAACTTATGCCTATGCAGATGGGCCATCAAGTTGACTCCTGGAATGACCTAGTTACCTTTACCCCATTATAATACTAAAATCTCCACTCAAAGAGGAGCCTCAGCCTCATTTACATAACATACGGTGAATGTATAGGCATGTTTCTTTAAAGCATGTGTGTTACCTTTTGCCCTCCTCTGCATACCATGACAAGAATTCCCTAACTAAATATTCATCCTAACCCTAAGCAAAAGGATCCCATTTCACTCTCTTTCAGGGGTCATGGCATTGGAAGTTCCCCATGATCTCTTTATCTGCTGCAAATAAAGTTTCTTTTTGTGAGGCAATTCACCTGGTGTAGTGTCTGTAACTCACCAAGGAGTGAACTCAAGTTGATTTGGTTACATTAACGTGTTATACCTTATCCATTCCTCTACTTTTGAGCCTTTAAGATGGCTTACTTGTATAGTGTATATAGTTTGTTTGTTTTTTAGTGTATATAGTTTGATTATGTTTTGCTACCCACTCTGATAATTGGCGGTATCCATTAATGGAGATAAACCATTAATATTTTAAGTGTTTATTGATATAAATGGATTTATGTTTACCAGGTTTTAAGTATTTTCAATTTATTGGATTTAATTTAGTTTTTGCATTTTCCTCAATTTCTGCTTATGGTATTCTCTTTGCCTTTGGCTTTTTGTAGTTTGAATATGATATTAGTATCCTGTGGCTGCTATAAAAATTACCAAAAACTTGGTGGCTTAAAACAAAATCAGTCAATCAATCAATCAATCAATCAATCTCACTGTTGTGGAGGCTAAAATTCCCAAATCAGTTTTACTTACTGATCTAAATATTAGAATACTGGCATGGTTGTAAAGGAGGTTCTAGAGGCTTGATTTGAAGATCTCTCCTCTGTCTCCTCCAGTTCTGGCAATGCCAGGATCCTTGATTTGTGGCTTTGTCACTTCAGTCTCTGCCATAGGGGTCACACTGTCTTCTCTTTTGTCTGTCAATTCTACCTCTTCATCTATTTCATAAGGTTACATATGATTGCATTTAAGGCCTGACATTCCCATGAACAGTGCATGCAGATTCTTTTTCTCCACATCTTCACCAACACCTATTAAGCCTTGTATTGCTGATTTTTAGCCATTCTGACAGATGTAATGTGATATCTCATTCTGGTTTTGATTTGCAGTTTCCTGATGTTTAGTGACATTGATCACCTTTTTATGTGCCATCTGAGAAGAGACACATATAGAAAAATATTTCTATGACTGTTAAGGAGATCACTACTTACATTTTATTCTAGGAGTTTTAGATTTCAGGTCTCCCATTTAAGTTTTGAAGCCATTTTGAGTTTATTTTTGTGTATGGTATAAGAAGGTAGTCTAATATCATTCTTTTGCATGTAGCTGTCCAGTTTTCCTAGAACTATTTATTGAAGAGTCTTTTTCCCATATTCTTGCCTAACTTGTTGAAGATTACTTGACCACAAAAATATGGGTTTATATCTGGGTTATATGTTCCATTCCATTGATCCGTGTGTCTGTTTTTGTGCCAGTACCATACTGTTTTGATTGCCATAGCTTTTTAGTATATTTTGAAATTTGAAATTTGTGACTTTGTTCTTCTTTCTCAAGATTGCTTTGTCTATTCAGGGCCTTTTGTGGTTCCATATAAATTTTAGAGTATTTTTTCTCCCATTTAAGTTTTGAAGCCATTTTGAGTTTATTTTTGTGTATGGTATAAGAAAGTAGTCTAATTTCATTCTTTTGCATGTAGCTGTTCAGTTTTCCTAGAACTATTTATTGAAGAGTCTTTTTCCCATATCCTTGCCTAACTTGTTGAAGATTAGTTGACCACAAAAATATGGGTTTATTTCTGGCTTGTATGTCCCATTCCATTGATCCGTGTGTCTGTTTTTTGTTTTTGTTTTTGTAGTGCCTTTATAGGGTTTTGTATCAGAGTAATGCTGGCCCCATAGAAAGAATTTGAAAGCTTCCTTCCTCTTCTATATTTTGGAAGAGTTTGAGAATAGGTATTCGTTCTTTTTTAAAGTGTTTGGTAGAATTCATCTGTGAAGACTGTGAAGGTCCTGGCCTTTTGTTTATTGGAATTTTTTTATTATTGATTAAATTTTATTGCTAGTATTCACTCTGTTCAAATATTCTATTTCTTTCTGACTCAGTTTTGGAAGATTATTTTTCCAAAAATTTATTCTTTAGGTTGATCAATTTGTTGGCATGTAATTTTCATAATACCATAATTCTTTGTATTTCTGTGGTGTTGGTTGTATTTATTTCTGATTTGATTTGGAGGTTGGGAGCAGGTAGGTGTTCTAAAGTTTTATTTGTTGATCTTTTCAAAGAACCAGCTCCTGGTTTCATTGGTCTGTTCTTTTCGGTTTTTATTCTCTATTTCATTTATTTCTGCTCTAATCTTTATTATTTCCTTTCTTCTACTGACCTTTGACTTTATTTTTATTTTTCTAGTTTCTCTATGCATAGGATTAGGTTGTTTGAGATTTTTCTTCTGTAGGTAGACCTGTATTGTTATAGTCTTCATTCTTAGAACAGCACTTGCTGCATAGATTTTGGACAGTTTTTCATTTTCTTTGTCTCTATGCAGTTTTTGATCTCTTGGTTGAAGCCTTCATTGTTTAGTATCATGTTATTTAGTCTCCAAGTATTTGTGTTATTTCCAGATATTTTTCTTGTGCTTGATTTCTGGTTGTGGTCAGAAAAGATGCATGATATGATTTCAATCATTTTGAATTTGAGACTTGTTTGTTGTCTAATATAATATCTATTGTGGAGAATATTCCATATGCACTTGAAAAAAATTTGCATCTTGCAGTTTTTGCACGGAATGTTCTGAGTACATGCTAGATCTATTGGTCCAATGTATCATCCAAAGCCAGTGTTTCAAAAACAAACAAACAAACAAAAAAAAAACAAAGCCAATGTTTCCTTGTCAAGTGTGTGTGTCTGTGTGTGTCTGGATGTTCCATCCATTGATGTAAGTGGAATGTTAAAGTCACTTACTGTTACTGTATTCCTTACTGTTAATAGTTGCTTTAGGGATGCCTGAGTGGCTCGGTGGTTAAGCGCCTGCCTTTGGCTCAGGACGTGACCCTAGAGTCCTGGGATCAAGTCCCACATCAGGTTCCCTGTGTGGAGCCTGCTTCTCTCTCTGCCTATGTCTCTGCCTCTCTCTGTGTCTCTCATGAATAAATAAATAAAATTTAAAAATTTTTCTAAAAAAAATAATAGTTGCTTTATTATCTGTGTGTTCTCTTACTGAGTGCATAAATATTTACAATTGTTATATACTCTTGTTGGATTGTTCCTTTTATCATAATATAGTATCCTTCTTTGTCTCTTATGATTTTTGTTTTAAATCCTATCTTTATTTGATATAAGTATCACTATCATTGCTTTCTTTTCACTTCCATTTGCTTGATAAACGTTTATCTCTTCAGTTTCTTTTTTTTAATCTCTTCAGTTTCAATCTACATGTGTCTTTTCCTCTCATGTGGGTCTCTTGTAAGCAGCATATATGTCTTTTTTTTTTAATTGTTATTTATTTATGATAGTCACAGAGAGAGAGAGAGAGAGTAAGAGAGAAAGAGAGAGAGAGGCAGAGACATAGGCAGAGGGAGGAGCAGGCTCCATGCACCGGGAGCCCGACGTGGGATTCGATCCGGGGTCTCCAGGATCGCGCCCTGGGCCAAAGGCAGGTGCTAAACCGCTGCGCCACCCAGGGATCCCCTGTCTTTTTTTTAATCCATTCAGTTGCCTTATGTCTTTGATTAGAGCATTCAGTCTATTTATATTCAAAGTAATTATTGACAGGTATGTACTTATTGCCATGTTGTTTTAAAGTTGTTTTTGTACTTCTCTGTTCTTCTCTTACTGTCTTGTGGTTTGATGACTCCCTTAAATAATGTGCTTGGATTCATTTCTCTTTATTTCTTGCATATCTAGTACAGGTTTTTTTTTTTTTTAAGATTTTATTTACTCATGTGAGAGAGAGAGAGAGAGAGAGGCAGAGACACAGGCAGAGGGAGAAGCAGGCTCCATGCAAGGAGCCCGATGTGGGACTCGATCCCGGGACTCCAGGATCATGCCCTGGGCCACGGTAGGCGCTAAACCACTGAGCCACCCAGGGATCCCCTCTAGTACAGGTTTTGATTAGTACTTACCATTAGGTTCAAATATAGCATCTATGCACAGAGTGTCTATATTAAGTTGATGATTGTTTAAGTTTGAACCCATTCTAAAAGCACTAATATTTTTACTCTCCTACCCAAAATTTATATATATATATATATGATATCATACATTACATATCATACATACATATATCATACATATCATATATATATATGATATCACACATTACATCCTTTTATTTTGTAACTCTCTTGACAGATTCTTATAATTGATTTAGTGCTTTTGTACTTTAACTTCTGTACTCATTTTATTTTATTTTATTATTTTATTTAATTTTATTTATTTTATTTTATTTTTTAATTTTATTTTATTATTTATTTTTTATTTTATACTGGTTTTAAAAGCAATTACTACTTCTATTGTGTTTGTATTTACCTCTAAAATCTTTTAATGGTATTCTTACCTCTGATTATGGCCTTTTCTTTCCACTCAAATAATTTCCTTTAACCTTTTTTGTAAGTCTGGCTTAATGATGGTGAACGCCTTTAATTTTTGTTTATCTGAGAAACTCTTAATTCTAAATGGTACTACTGGGTATAGTATTCTTGGTAGAGTTTTTTTTTTGGTTGCAGTTTTTTTTTTTTTTTTTCCTTTTAGCACTCCGAATATATCATTCTACTGCCTTCTGGATTATAAACTTTCCACTGAAAAATCATCTCATAGCTTTTGGAGTTTCTTTTATTGATAACTGTTTTCTTTGGCTGCTTTTAAAACTCTTTCTTTTTCACTACTTTTTGCTATTTTAATTATTACATGCCTTGGTGTGTAAGTCCTTGAATTAATTTTATTGATTTAATTTTATTATTTTATTTGACTTTATGTATTTATTTATTGGTGCAGGGATCTCTGTGCCTGATGGATATGGATGTCTGTTTCCTTCCACAGCTTCGAGTACTTTTCAGCTATTTCTTCAAATGAATTTTTTACCCTCTTTTCTCTCCTCTTTTTGTGATCCCTATAATGTGTTACTATATTGACATCACTGAGTTCCCTTAATCTATTTTCTTTTTTTTTTTTTTTCCTTTTTTACTTTTCAGCTTGATTGCTTTCCTATACTGTCTTCCAGGTCACTGATCCATTCTTCTGGTTCCTCTAATCTGCTCTGATTCACTCTAGTGTATTTTTAACTTCAGTTAATGAAAGTTCTTCATCTCTCGACCATCTCTCGTTGGTCTATTTTATGTTTTATATCTCTTTTATATCTCTTTGTTGAAGGTCTCACTGAGATCCTCCACCCTTCTCTCAAATTCAGGAAGTATCTTTATGACCATTGCTTTGAATTCTTTATCAGGCATATTGCTTATCTCTGTTTTATTAAATTCTTTTACTGTGGTTTTATTCTGTTCTTTCGTTTAAGGGGCATATTCCTCTGTCTAATCACTTTGTCTAACTGTATGATTGTTTCTATGTATTAGGAAAATCTGCTACATCTCCTGATCTTGAAAGTAGTGGCCTTATGTAGAAGAGCTCCTGTGGTACCCTCTAGTACAGTGTTCCTATTCTCCAAAACCAGGCTTGCCTATGTGGGTTGTGTACACCCTACTGTTGTGGCTAAACTTTGTTTGCCTTCAGTCCAGCTGGCTACAATGTCCCACTGTGCCTGCAGTAGATTTGCTGTTAAGAGGCCAGTCAGAGGCTTGTGGTTGGACAGTGTTAGCAATCAGATGAGATACCTAACATTAGCCTGTTTGCTGGTGGCTGTAGTCACACTAAACTATAGGGTACTTTCCTTGTTTTGTCTCCTGAGAGGCCTGTAGCCCAACCAAATATCTGCCCCCCAGTTCAGCTATTGAGACTGCAGACCTACAGCATCCTTTCTCAGCCTTGTCCCCTGAGAGGATTTTGTTGGTGGGCAGGGCTGGCAGTTAGGCCAGATGCCTGCTGTGGCTGCAGAGGCACTGATTGCAGGACATTTTCTCTATACTATCATTTATAAGGTTTGGCTTCTGAATGCACTGGGGTGTGTGGTTATCTTTTCTTCTCCTCAGATACAGATCCCTAGAGGGACTGCTTGCAACATGAAACATGGCAGGAGCTGCTCCTACTACATGGGGCCAGTTGGATAGGGCAGATTTGTGGGAGAACATGGGGGCAAAGTTCACGGTGTTAGAAAGCTAGATGGAAAGCGTTCATGCTATTTCCTGTAGGTATCAGACTATCTAGGCTGGGACGGAAGAGAAATGGTGCCTGCCAACCCTTTTATTCTTCGAGAAACCTCCTGAAGATCTCTGTACCTCCAGCATATGTTCTAAGATTAGCAAATAAATACATCTTCAAGAGGTTATATCCCAGGTAGTTTTTAAACTGCTGCTTCTATGCTATATCTCTGTGGGGTTGTTATGCTGTCTCCTTTAAGAGTGGAGACTCAGTTTCCTATTGCTTGCCAGCTCTCCTACAGCTGATCCTGCTAAGTTTTTAAGATGCCAGGAGTTAAGCCCTGCTGGTTATAAAACCTCATGAAATTAAGCTCCACTGGTTTTCAAAGCCAAATGCTATGGGGGCTCATCTTCTAGGTTGGATGCACTGATGTGGCTGCTATCTAAATATGTTTGTGGGACCAGGTGAGCTTAGGATTCACCTATTCTACCTTCTTCATGGACGTCTGTCCTAGTTTTAGATCCACTTTTTTTTTGTTTTGTTTCATTTATATTCTTTTGTCTCCTTGGATTTCAGTCTGGGACGTTTCTTTTAACCTATCTCTAAGCTCACTGATTTTATCCTTGGTCTTGTCAACTGTACTAATGAGCCCAGGACAGGTATTTTTCATTTACAGTGTTTTTGTTTACAGTTACACTGTATTTGTTTTAGCATTTATTCTTATATGTAGATTTTTCTCATCAATCTACTTATGTTCCCAGTGATATCTGCTTTTACATTATAACTCTTTGTTTGTTAATCATGGTTAGGCTAAATTTCCTGGCTGATCATTCTGGCATCTGTGCTTTCAAACCATGTGTTTCTTCTTGTCTCTTGACATGCCTTGGATTTGGAGTTGAAACCTTCTATATTTTTGATTGGAGAAAAGATTGTGTTGTCATTGCTATTTACAATGATTAAACCACCACCTAAAAATGTACTGGGGGGATCCCTGGGTGGCTCAGTGGTTTGGCGCCTGCCTTTGGCCCAGGGCGAGGTCCTGGAGTCCCGGGAACGAGGCCCACGTCGGGCTCCTGGCATGGAGCCTGCTTCTCCCTCCTCCTGTGTCTTTGCCTCTCTCTCTCTCTCTCTCTCTATGTCTATCATAAATAAATAAATAAATAAACAAACAAATAAATCTTAAAAAATAAACTTAAAAAAATAAAAATAAATAAAAAATAAAAATGTACTGGAATTAAGAGAGGTTTAAAAAAAAAAAGCAGTAGAGAGATGCCTGGGTGGCTCAGTGGTTGAGCGTCTGCCTTTGGCCCAGGGTGAGATCCTGGAGTCCCGGGAACAAGTCCCATGTTGGGCTCCTGGCATGGAGCCTGCTTCTCCCTCCTTCTGTGTCTTTGTCTCTCTCTCTCTCTCTCTCATAAATAAACAAACAAACAAACAAATCTTAAAAAATAAACTTAAAAAAATAAAAATAAATAAAAAATAAAAATGTACTGGAATTAAGAGAGGTTTAAAAAAATAAAAAAAAGCAGTAGAGAGATGCCTGGGTTGCTCAGTGGTTGAGCGTCTGCCTTTGGCTCAGGGTGTGATCCCAGAGTCCCAGGATTGAGTCACACATCAGGCTTTCTGGATGGAGCCTGCTTCTCCCTCTGCCTATGTCTCTGACTCTCTCTCTCTCTGTGTCTCTCATGAATAAATTTAAAGAAAAATCTTAATTTAAAAAAAAGGCAATACAGAAAGCCTAGAGAAGAGTGACTTAGGACTTAGGTTATGGTGGAAAAGAAAAGGTATAGATTAGAAAGAGATTATAGGATATATCTATCCCAAACAAAAATTATGCACATGCTTTAAAAAATACTAGTTAGTGGTGTCTGACAATAAAATGTGTATTATCCCACACTTCATTCTTAGATTCTGTGCACCGAGAAGCTGACTTCTTTGGGATGGTTCAAGAATATCTCTTTTATTTTGGTTCTTGCTTGGATTCCACCAAAAGGAGGTATACTGTCAAAGATGAGAGCTGGAGTGTATGTGAGGAGAGTATGTTTGAGATATTTGTCCCTTCAAGTTTCCTTCTGCAGAATATTTTATTAGAGGTCACCTCCCTGTTTCACAACTTATCTTTTACAGTTATATAATACATTTTGCTCTCTCTGGCTTCTGGAAACAACTCTTTCCCCTAACCTTTCAGGTATAGGGGTGACAACAGCCAGCTTCCAACTATTCCTAAATCCAGGGTGATCTATTCATCTTGTTGATTTCCTTTATCCCTAAACCTATCTCTCTGCCTCTGCTTTATTTTGATTACTCCTTTTGAGTATACCCAGTGTTTCCTGCTGGGATCATGATGGCTAATGCAGTAGCACCTAGCTCAGTTTCTACCGCAAAGAAGGCAATTACTAAGTAGTATATTTGTTTTGTTGTTATAGAGGGGAGGAAGAAGGGAGAGAGAGAGAGAGAGATGAAACAGAGACTATAGTACAAAAGGATATAAGGATTTGATCCTGTTGACTTTAGAATTCTGTGCCATAAGAAGAGTGAGAAGTCAAATACCTAGTTTGTCAGAAACATAAGAAAGATTGGATAAATAGTTCACTGTGGGACATGGAGATAAATGA
Source organism: Canis lupus familiaris (assembly GCF_011100685.1). Classification (NCBI taxonomy): domain Eukaryota; kingdom Metazoa; phylum Chordata; class Mammalia; order Carnivora; family Canidae; genus Canis; species Canis lupus. Next base: position 33,226,829 of record NC_049222.1, on the reverse strand, counting down.
TCCATATGATGGACAAAAAGTCAACATTAACATGCAACTGAAGAGGCCTGTTAAAAATAAAATGGCTAGAGAAGTGATTAGTTGAAACGTAAATTTGGGATTAACTCAGACATAGATGAGAAGCAGTGCATAATAAAGATAAACTTATAAAATAATGTCATGTTTGAATACTCAGAGAAAAATTAAGAGCCCATACATAGACATTTTTTAATGGAAGGATAATTTTTAATTTTTTAAGGAAGGATAGAAAGTGAAAGTAGGTGATTCCATGTCAGAGAAGAGAAAGGAAAATTTAGGTTTTTAAAAAAATTGGTCTATAGTTTTGAATATTGCTAAATTTGAGGATATCAAAAATCAAGAGCCTTTTTTAATGTAACTGCTAGCAATGATTGTGAATTTTCAAAGAATGGTATTTCTTAATTTTCACACCAAAATATCACTGTAACAGAGGGAAACAAAACTATTTGGGCCTGAGGGTAGGGATAAAAAGTGGTGGTATTATGATACTTCATCTTATTATCTTATCAAATTTTTAAGAAAAAAAAAAGGAAACTCTTTTCCACTAAAATATATCTTTTGTTTTATATAGAAAAATATTTTGAAACTACTATATTTTTTCAAGGGACATCCGTAACACATTACCACAAATTGGATGGGTCAACACAACAGAAATATATTCTCTCAGATATTTGGTGGTGAGCAGTTCAAAATGAAAGTGTAGGCAGGGTTCATTCCTTCTTGAGACTCTGAGGGAGAAATCACCCCATACCCCTTTCCTAGCTTCTGGTTCTTGCTGGCAATCCTTGGCATTTTTTGGCTTATAAATGCGTCACTCCAATTTGTTTCCATTTACACACTACTTTCTTATCTGTGTTGTGCCCAAGATCACGAATCCGAGAAACCACCAAGGAGCCGACACCGATGCAAACACATGAGGGTTTATTTACAAGCTCGAGCTTGGGTCCAAGTATACCCGACACAGTGGAGCAGGGACTTGGACCCCGAGGTGGGTGCCAGCTTAGTTTTATGGGCTGGTCTAGGGGATCTCCAGAAGGGGGGGAGGAATTTCTCAAGTTCTGTTTACATTCTGATATGGGGCTTTCAAGAGCATTAAGCTCTATTCTTATTCTAATATGGGGCTTCCAGCCACTGGCTTGGGCTCTGTTCTCATTTTAATATGGGGCTTCCTGCCCTTGGCTTGGGTTCTGTTCTTATTCTAATATGGGGCTTTCTAGGACGTTAAGCTGTAAGATGTTTTCTTCCTGTAACTGAAGTAATGTAAATTTCAGCTCTTATTCACAGCGGCCTGGGATGGCTGTACTTGTGCTAACGCTGAACTTAAAGTGGAATGGCCTTAATTTTCTCGGCCTCCACAATCTGTATCTCCAGGGTCATTTGCACTTTGTATTTAGGTTTTCCCCTAATCTAATATGATGTCATCTTATATCTACAAAGCCTCAAATCCCAAATAAAGTCACAATCTGAGGCTCTGGATGGACATGGATTTTGAGAGGCCATCACTCAACCCACTACTGCTACCCAATTATTTTTTTTTCTCAGAAAAACACCTCTACTTAAAGTTTATGATGTAACACAATTTACCATTTTTATCTATTTGGTGGCTTGATGATTATGAATAGTTCAGTGGGATAAGCAATAGCTTATATGAAAGAGAAAGGAACCAGATTTCAAAGTATTAAGGAATAAGTGAAATAAAGTTTTAAATTAGAGAAGTATAGAGCTCTTGGTCAGTGGCTTTAACAGTGGAAGGATAGGGAGAGGATGAGTAGATCAAGAGCTTTGTAGACATAAAGGAAGGGTGCTTTTTGGAAGTGAGACCTAAGAATATTTTGGGGAAGAATGAAGATATTGAGTTACAAGTAAATGGTTTGTTTAAACTAAGATAAAATTGATAAGGTCTTAAGCAAACAGACAAAAAGTCACATCAAGAATAAAAGTTCAGATGTGTTGAGCCTTTGCTAAGGAGCTTCTCTTTAGACACAGCGGTGGGGCGGGGGAGGGGCATATGGAATCACTGTAAAACAGAGTAGGGATGTGAGGGGAGATCCATCCTATATGTTGTGGGATCTTAGATGCCAACTTTTTAAAAATTTTTAAGCATTTTTCCTTTAAGATGTAATATGTTGCAATCATTTATGACTTGCTCCACCCTGCTGAATGAAAAATAAACAAAAACAAAACATTGCATTTTGAATTAAATGGATTTTGTTGACTTGTGGAAAAATAGAAAAAAAATCAGGGAAAATATTTTCTGTAATACTTACGATTGGGACATTTTCTAATGTGAAGGGGGAAAAAAAAAGTTCCTGTGAATTTTTACAGGAATGTAGCCATTATAGGCTCCCAGCTGCAAACTTTCTCTTCCATTAACAGCAAATAAGGTTTCTTGTTTAGGGCCTGTAAAGCAATTCTAATGATCTGAATAAGCCTGGAGGCCCTTCAAAAATTTTACAAGGAAAATTAATTGAAGATTCACTGTCCTTGGAATTTACTGCTATTGGCACTTAATAGCTCAGACAAATTCTCTCTCATGTTTCTGAATTACTGGGGCATTTTAGCACTTTTCTCTTCAGTCATTGTTCTGTGTGACCACAATTATATCCATATTTATATAATCCCCCATGCCCTCATGAGTACGTACCTATTTGCTATTTAATTTGTAGGAATTTTGAAGGATTATAAATTTAACTTAAGCTTTTTGCTGTCTGTATTATCACATAATATTCAGTGTTAATTGACAATTGTTCTTTTTCTGATTCAATTATTTTGTTTTGAGTTGAGATTCTCTTAAGGAGAATTAATCTGGCATTATAAAGAAGAAGTGTAATACTTGAACACATAAGAGATACACACAACAGCACTCAAAGACCTAAAATACATTCTGCCCTTCTGGCAATGTGGCTATGTTCTCTCTTGCTATTGCCATCTTGCCTCTGATTATTGAAATTGAAAGACTAGAGTAAGATAAAGAGCTGCTGCTTCTCACAAATCCACTTACTGTGAACATTTAGTAGCTCTGTTTTCATTAACTGAAGCCCTATGTACATTTTGGGTTTTATTGAGCATTCTATAGCCCTGAAGAGAAAGATCCATTTCATTCAAATTACACTTTACAACAAAATGTAAAGTAGTTGTGTTAATCCAAAGATGACAAAGACAGTACAGTATTAAAATCACCACACCCTAAACAATTATGACCAACATTTTTGTTTATGAATTAGGCTAGGTGTGTGTTTTTCCATGATTTAAGGTGACCAAGGCATTGCAATGATAATGGAGCAGGTCAAAGGCTCAAACAAAGCCTTAGCTTTCATATTACAATTCAGTTTCCTGCAGAAAGGGAATGCCCCAGGAGTAGACAAAGGACTAGTGGCCATGGTATAGCTAATCACATCTTTAGGAAGGGGTGTTGAGACAAGAGCCCCTGAAAGTCAGTGGCTGGGCAGGACCAGGGAGAAACTTCAGCGGTTGGTCTCCCGTATGCACAGATGAAAGGCTGCAGAGGATACAAGTTGGCAGGTATGCTACTGGCCTTAGGGTACTCAGGAGCTCTGAGGACAAGGACCATTCAGGAGTTGAGCAGAATTTTTAAAATACCTTTAACTAGTTTGCCAGAATTATATACAACACGATTTAAACTTACAGAGCTATTTTGAAACTACACATTTCTGAGAGGGTGGCCTACATTTCCCGCTCTGACTTAAGACTTAGGCAGAGTGTGTTTTGCATGACCTTTCTCATTTTGATAAAAACGGTTTAAGAATCAGGCTGATTTCTGCCTAATCAGCAGGGATGTTGAGAACTCACTCCTGCAGTTTCTGCTGACACTTATTTATGGGATTTGCTGATGGCAGATAAGAAGACATGAGAATGTGAAAACCCATGGGTGGGAGAGAGAAGAGTGGATAACAAGGCAGATGCACTATCTACTTAATTTCAGTAAAAACCAAAACTTTAAAGTTAAATGAAAGATAGAACTGAGGGATGTACAAGATAGGAGATGTGAAGTCTCATGCAATTTCAAAACTGATAAATCTCTGATTGGTGCACAATGGAGGATCTTCCGTTTAACCACATAGCAATGTTCATAAATTCTTTGGCTGTGGAAGATGCACTATAAGAATATACACTCACATTTTTAAAGCAAATATATCTGTGCTTCTGCATCTGTCTGTGTGTTTGATACACCATCGATTTTTATTAACAAACAGTAAATTTTCAAGTTCCCATAAATGCTAGAGAAGACAAATCTATTTTATATTTTTATTTATAAATCTATTTTTACATATTGGTTTGTCAAATAAGCAAGTTTTTTTTTTCTTTTTGAGAAATTGTTAAACACATACACGAGTAAGTGAAAAGTATACTGAAGGCCCATATACCATTCTCACATATGTTGTTCTCAACAATTCTGTACCTTTTACAAACTTTATCTTTCCTAAACACCTGCTTTTTGGGGGAGTATGTCAAAACAATTCAGGTCATGCCATTCATAATTCTCCATATTTATTTCCTAATGAGAATGACTCTGAATAAAAATTTACCATAATCACACCAAAATAAATGGATAATTATCATCTAATAATTATAAAATTCCCCAACTCAAGGATGAATTTTACTGTGGGTTTGCTCACATCACCTTTCCTACAATTTTCATTCATTGCCACACTGCATTTCATATTATTCCAAAGTCTAATTTGTATTCTAGAGTAGGCTGTGTGTGTGTGTTTGTGTGTGTGTACATGTCCATGCATATAATGTAATTGAAAACCAGGTCATTCATACTATAGAATAACTCACATCCTGGGTATGGCTAGTTGCTTTGGCATGGTGTATTACCTTATTCCTCTAATCCTTTGTTTCTAATAAAATGGATGCTTGATTTACAATCTTGTTTAATTTTTTTGGTTAGCAACAATGTTTTACAAGTGCTTCTGTGCACTTCTTACCAAATCACTTTACATGATGCATATGAAATCTATTTGTTCTCCTTTTAATATTAAGTTATTGTTTACCAGTATCATCTTTATAAATTTCTCTGACATTTCATGTAATTGCTTTCAAATCCAGATTTCAATGGAGACTGATGATTTTTGTGGAGTATCATAATGAACATGAACTGATGGTATATCATATATACATATGCCAGCTGTGTTTTTCAAAATACTCCACTGCAGATGGCAGAGTCTTGCTCGGGAACACTAGAGTTCTGCCTTGTGTTAGTAAGACATTGGGTCTTACCATAAACTCCACAAGGTGGGCTTTATTACCACCAGTACTGCTAATGTTATTAGGTTCGCTATATTAAACAGCCCATGTATCAGGGCTGCTTATTAGCACAACCTGAACCAGCTGCTAATTCCCTTTCCATCTTCTTGCACAATTCATACAATCACCCATTGATATCCCCTGATATATAGATCAGAGCAATATTTATAGGTGTGAAGTATTCTTCCTGAAGGATCCTGTGAGATGTTTTTCTTCCTTAGATTTATATTTGTTCAATTCATGGACCTACGGCAGAATACTTTCCTTCTCTGGGCTCTGATCAAAACTGGCAGCCACTCATGTTACCTGGCACAAGATTATAGTAGTACCCAAGTATAAAATGCATTGTCTACAGGAACCAGAAGTCTAATGTATTACACTTTTTTTCTCCATGTGTAATGTGTAAAGTAACATACTTTGGGAGACGTTGTGTGGTGGTGACATGTTTTAGGATGTCCAACACCAATGGACACCTAAAAATGTCTGAATATTTGTAAAGTTCTTAGGATTTAACTCCTACCCTCTGAAGTCCATATGTCTTACCAGGGCAATGTAATAGCTACTTCTTGCCCAACTAGTCTAATTAGCATAAATTCATCAATGTAGAGGACTAGTATGCTATTCTGTCCCAAGTATAGTTGGCCCAGGTTCATTTAGTCTGTACCATGACTAGATGGCAAAGCTATAATTCTGGGAAAGACTGAAAATGTAGACTTTGATCCATTCTAAGTGAATGTAAATTGTTTCTGGTTATCCTGTTAGACTGGGATAGATAAGAATGCAGTCATCATTTAATGGGCACGTACCAGGTACCCCAGGATATCTTAAAGTGCATTATTATAAAAGCCACAGCTGACAAACAGCTTCCAGTATGTAGGTGAGTATGCAATAATATATTCTTGTTATGTTTCTTATAAAGACCCAAACACGAATTACATAGAGAAGGAATGGGGACCACCATCTCTGCCTCCTTTAGGTCTTTAAGGGCAACATTTACTCTACTAATCCTCAAGAATGTGATATACACAATAGATTTTGATCTTGGCCAGAAATGAGAAGCAGGTTCAGATCTTTCCATTAGACTTTCCCTACTTTTCATTGATTTTTGACTTGTAATTAAAAAAATTTAAGGCATGGATGGTCCCATCTACCAGATACATTCATTTTATTCATACAGAAATTGATGAATTGTGTGCCTGGATGCAGTAGGATGCTATAAAGTATGCTGAGCAAGTGGTGCATTAACTACCTGGCTCAGATATTGTCCCACTATAAACTGAGGCTTATTGATGCTCAGATCCTTGGATATCGGACCTTGTGAGCAAAAATTCTATAATACTTTTAGTGTTCCTCTCTCCGCAACAAGTAAGTACATAATTGTTACAGATTCTGTTAGGGAAGAAATTTAAAATCATATACAGTTTTCATAGTACTGCAAAGTCCTTGATACTGGAGTCATGATCTCACTTTTAGGAGTAGGTTCTAGTTCAAAAACCTACTTAGCTTCAGAAATTGGGAAATGAATAGTGTCTTTGATTGGAAGTGATGCCTTTAACCTCTAAGTATTCATCCTTGATGATGTTCTGGTTGTATACATTACTACCATTCTTAGTTGTTGATATATTTGCCTCCAGGGTTGCCATATTCAACTGACCATCTCCATATCTTTCTGCAAGTCAGGACTCGTTGGCCATTACTCTTTTGCTAAAGCATAATTTTGTGTACCTTGATTCTAATAATAAACTATACTTTTCCCACATCTCCCTAACTCTTATTTTAGGATCCTACGATATTAATTATATGGTATATAGTCTAGTTCTATAATTGTCTTGTATCAGTCCTAACCTACAAACCAGGAGTGTTGTACTTCTTCTTCATGCTGGTGCTCTTCTTATTAGGGCATTCCTTATTACTTTAAAAAATATTGTATCTCATTGGCTACCTATGGAACATATTCATCTGCTAGGTTTTCTGGACTTAAATAGCATATCCATCCTATAAAAATGATTTCCCCATGCTTTTTGATATCTGCCATTTCTGAGTTCATGTGGAATGTGTTCCAGCTTTTTCATTCTAAGAGCTACTCTAAAAGAATGTTTACCTTTTCTCCCAACATATTTACCTGGTCATTAAGTGTTATCCCCTAGGTGAGTGCTTCCATATCAATATTTTTCCTTATGCAGCTTTATATTCTGCTTCCCTATATTTAGTCCTCCCAAAAATCAAGTTCTGTATTCAGTTTCCCATCTTATGCTAGTCCCATGTTGGCTATCTCTGCCAATGAATACTGTATTGCCTTAAAAAGCACAAGTATGTTTTGATTTAGTCCTAGTCATTGGCCTAGTGGGCATGAGAGAACAAATGATAGATTTGGGGATTATGACCATGTGTTGTCTTGCAGGTAAGAAGCAATAAGCACGCTTCTGAAACAGGGTAAATGGGGCTGCTTCTGTAGACTTAAAGTATTCAGGAGATTAAGGATTTAAGATTTTTGAGTGAATCAAACCATTATTTCTGGGTGCTTATCCTGTATCTTAGAGTCTCATTAATCTCCCTTCAGGATCCTTACTCAGCAAGACTAATTTGCCCAACTTGAGACTTAAATTCTGGAGCAATCTGCTGTTACATTCAAGTCTTTGCCTATGTTTTCCCCCTTTTTATTTTTGCCATGTAAAGGATAGAGGGTCTTTTTATATAAAGTGGCAGTTTAAAATAATGTTATACTCTTCCTATTAAAGGTGGTGACTATGCCCTTCTCCTTGAATCTGGGTGGGGTTGTGATTATATTATCCATTAGAGCAAGCAGAGATTAATGCTATGTGATGTCCATCTTCTGGGAAACTCCTTTTGGAGCATTGAGTCATTATTTAAGAAGGGATTACCGTGGGACTCAGTGGTTAAGCATCTGCCTTTGGCTCAGGGTGTGATCCTGGGGTCCTGGGATCAAGTCACTCATTGGGCTTCCTGTGGTGAGCCTGCTTCTCCCTCTGCCTCTCTCTCTGTGACTCTCAAGAATAAATAAATAAAATCTTAAAAAAAAAAAAAGAAGGGACTACCCTGACTCCTCCATACTATAAGAAATCCATGCCACATGCCGTATGAAATGGCATGGATAAGAACTTTGGTCCTCAGTCGCACTTGAGACAAATTGTTGAGTCATCCCAACATAGCATTAGATATTTGAATGAAGATGTATCCAGATGATGACAGCCTCTGGATATTGAGTTATACTCTCAACCAAGTTTTCACATAACTGTGGCATCAACAAGATATCCCTCCTCTATCTGAGATACTCCTGACCAGCAGAATCTATGAACCAGTGTAATGAAATGGTTGTTGTAAACAACTAAGTTTTGGTGTAATTAGTTATGAACGAAGTTGATAAACAGAATTCAGTACCTGAAATACATAGCATTATCTTTAGGATTAGATAAGCAAAAAGGTTGAAAGTACTGAGAGGTAATGGATAGCTGCAGCCTGGAAGAAAGTGTGAAGGGTTTAAAGTGAGAAGAATGCTGTCAAAAGCTGGATGAAAGGAGACTTCTTTTATGTCATGGCAGAAAGCTTTGTAAAACTCTTGCCTGTATTAATGTAGAAAGTAGAATATGTAATAATAACATGACTGCTATTAAGGGGCATTTCCAGACAAAATGTTAAAAGTGCCAACTGGTTCTTTTATTTTCCTTGATAAGAACAGATAGAATAACAGAAACTAAAAAAGAAATGTTCAATCTTAAACAACATTTAGAAGGAATATAAATTTTCAGTCCCTCCAGTCAACAAAAGAATACCAAATAAAGAAATGTATTTGGATAAAAGATAAACACAGGAAAAAAATGAAATCCTCAGAAAAATATAATACCTAATAGAAACATTTTGATGGATAGAAAAAAAAAAAAAACCCTGAAAGTGATGTAAAAAAAACGGTATGCCTATTTAGTCCCCATTAAAAATAGAGCTCTTCAGAGTATCTTAATATTGAGGACATGGCCACTCAGCATCTTTACAGTGAACCAAAAACAGACAAGAACAAATCTTGAAGAGATTAGTTCATGTGGCTTTTGTCTAATAGAATCAATTAGAAATTGATCTTTGGAGACCCAAACATGGTCTTGAAAGGATTTTACTTGTTTGTATACTCTCTCTCTTTAGATCCAAAGTGCATATAGACTTTTAGATCCTTAAATTCTCTGGAATTTTGCTGAAACCATAGGAAACTCTGTGGAAATGGAATAATGACTGAAATGGAATTAACCAAGAGCTAGAAGTCCTAAACAAAATGCCCTAAAGAATCAGTTATACAGAACAAGAATAATCTCTAACAAAGGAACTGACCACTGGTTCCTTGTTCAATTTCAGAATTACTATGGACTAATGACTTCTATGTGCCTCTCCCATCCTTCCCCCCATTTGAATAGGTTTCCCTGTTTCATGATAGTACTTTGGAATATATAGGACAACTAGTCTCTTCAGTGTGCAGATTTTCAAGTGCAGATATTTCATACCCTAAACATTGTACTAAAGGAGCGTCATCTACATATAGATTTGATAAATTGACAATATCCAGGACTTTTAGCACAATCCTGAAGTCAAAATGAGAAGAGAATTGGGGGGATTTTAGAAAGGGGAGAGTGTATTTCTCATATGGAAAAAATAGAAATAATTTGTTGCAAGAGGGTGATTGTGGAAGTTTTAAAAAATGATTGTTAAGTTCTTGGACACTTCTCTGCTGAGAGGGGGGATCTATATCACGTACCTTTCTATCTGACTGGGCTTGTGTCTGCTTCAACTGGTATAGTGCCATAAAAGTTACTCTTACTTCTGAAGTTAGCTATACAATAAATTGCAGTTTCTGCCTCATGTCCTGGGATACTAACTTTTGGCACCTTAAACCCCAATTTAAGAAGTCTGATTACTCTGAGGCCTATATGCTGTGAGGAAACCCAGTCCACAGGGATAGTCCATGTCCACATAGATAGCAATTTTCTGAGCTGAGCCAAAATTGAATGTCAACCCAGCTTAGGTGCCAGACATGTTAATGAAGACACCTGCAGATAATTCCAGAACTCAGTCATTGCATTAATCCCAGCTGTTCTGTCTTCCCAGATACTGTGGAGGAGAAAGTCATCCTTGATATGCCCTTTCTGAATTCCAGACCACAGAATCTGTGAGCATAATAAAAAGGTTGATTTGTACCACTAAGGTTTTGCAAGATCTGTTATGCTGCAATAGTAACTGTAACATATGTTGCCAAGGAGGCCCTCTGGCTTTCACACTTAGCATTTAATTGATGATTAATGGCCCTGAGGAGTTTTTCATTATCATTCTCCAGTGCAGGGTTCAGTAAACTAAAGCCCCAGAGCCAAATCTGGCTTATGTTTGTTTTTGTAAAGACTGAGAGCCAACAGTGGTTTTATATTTTTATAGGATTGTATAAAGAAACAAAAACTAACAAACAAAAAGTAAAAGAAAAAAGAAATTACTACAGAGACTCCATGTGACCCTCAAAGCCTAAAATATTTACTATCTGGCCCTTTACAGAAGATGTTTACCGACTCCTGCTCCACAACACCATTTACCCAAGCAATAGCAAGCCAATCCCATTGTCAATATAATTAAAATTTCTCATATATTACTTAATTACATACTACATTACACCAGCTTTTTAATTCCTTTCTCCAGTTTTATGTTGTAGTTTACCACCACTGTCAAGTTTCAATACCATTCATGATAAAAACTCTCAGCAAACTAAGAATAAACAGGAACATCTTCAACCGACAGATAAAGGATGTCTATGAAAACAAAACAAAACCCTACCAGTAACATTACATTTTCATGTGAATGATTGAGAACAAAATATGAATATTCAATTTGACCATTTAAGTCCTAGCCCTGTGATAAGGTAACAAAGTGATTTAAAGGCATATAGATTGGAAGAAGTAAAATTTTTAATATTTGTAGACATATGCTTGTGTTAGTAAAAATCCTAAATTATTTACCTAAAAGTTACTTAATTACCTAAAAGTTACTTAAACTAAGTGAATTTCACATCAGAGAATACAAAGTAAGTCCCCAAATTACATTTTAACATAAGCAAAAGAAAAAAATAAATATGTTTAGGATTTGTACACTAAAACTATAGAGAACTGAGAACTTTTTCTTTTAAACTGAGAATTTTTAAAAATAAACTTAGAGATACAGTGTTCATGTACTGGAAACCTTGATTTATAGGCTTAATTCATCTATAGATTTGACAATGGATTTTATTTCAAAATGTTGTCAGGCTTTTTATAAGAATTGACAAGCTGATTCTAAAAAAAAAATAAATAAATAAAATTACTTGCAAAAACAAATTACCCACAATTTGACAATACGATTTTGAAAAAGAAAGTTGTGAGAAAAATATAAAACAAGATGAAATCAGAGAGGGAGACAAATAATAAAAGACTCTTAACCATAGGAAACAAACAGGTTTTCTGGAGGGGAGGATGGGAGTGGGAAGCAGGGTAACTGGGTGATGGACATTAAGGAGAGTAATAATATAATGAACATTGGGTGTAAGACTGATGAATCACTGCCCTCTACCTCTGAAATGAATAATACATTGTGTGTTAATTAATTGAATTTAAATTAAATTTTTAAAAAGTTGAAGTAATTCTAATTACTTGATTTCTAAATTTAAAATGTACGCCTGAGAGGCTTAGTGGTTGAGCATCCTCCTTCAACTCAGGGCATGATCCTGGAGTCCCTGGATTGAATTCCACATTGGGCTCCCAGCATGGAGCCTGCTTCTCTCTGCCTGTGTCTCTATGTCTCCCAACCTGTGTCTGTCATGATTAAACAAATAAAATGTTTTAAAAAACAAAAAAATAAAAAATAAACTTAAAATGTAATCTAAACAGTATGATATTTCTATTTGGATACACCTAGGACAAAGAAAAACAAAAGTCCAGAAAATATATAGTCAGTTGTTTTGAAAAAAGTGCCAAGATAATTCTTTGAGGAAAGAATAAGTTTTTCAATATGTTTCTACAAAAATATTATTTATATATAAAATGTAGAACATATGAACCTTGACACTTATCTCACACAATACCATAAATGAATTAAAAGGGACTAAAAGCATTAATAAAGAAATAAAAGAAACATTCTAGAAGAAAATGTAAGAAAAATGTCCATAATTTTGAGCCAGGCAAAAATTCTTAACACAAAAATGTTAATTACAAAAGAAAAATAGTGATGTTGGATTTCATTGTTAAGAACAAGCATAAAAGAAACAAATGTTTTTCAAAAAAGAAAATTAAAGGGAAAGCCACATATATTGAGAAAGAATATTGTGAATAAATCTCACAATAGACTTTTGTCCAAATTAAATAACTATTATAGCAATAGCAAAGTCAAAACTTGATAAAAAAAATATGCAACAAATCAGAACAGTTACATCATAGGACTACACATGCAAATAACTGATAAATTACTAATAAGTATAAATACTTACCATGTAAATTAAGTATTACTACCCAATCCCTGAAATGGTCAAAATTAAAGAGACCAACTTCACTTCATGTTGGCTAATGTGTGGGACAACAGGGATTCTCCAACATTGCTGGCTGTAATGTAATACGGTACAAATACCAGTGCCAGCTTCACGGGAATATGGCTAGTCCAGTGACACAGGGCAGGTTTCTACCTCAGAAGAGTCTTGTGTTTGGCTTAAAATTCTGCTGTCTCATCTTGAAATTTGTTTTTGTTGTTGTTGTTGTTTTTTAAGATTTTATTTATTTATTTGACAGAAAGAGAGAGCACACAAGCCAGCAGAGGGAGAAGAAGCAGGCTTCCTGCCAAGTGGATCCCAAGACCCTGGGATCCTGACCTGAGCTGAAAGACACTTAAACAACTGAGCCTCCTGGGTGCCCCTCATCTTGAAATTCTTAATTTTTGAACAAGAGATCTCAAATATTCATTTTGTACTAGTCCTCACAAATTTATGTAGTTGGTCCTGATAATCATTTTGGTATACAAATCAGTTTCTTATAAAGTTACACATACTTGCTGTATGATGTAGTTTTTCTACTCCTAGTTATTAACTAAAAAGTAATAGGTACATAGGCCCTTAAAGTAATTTTTAATGAATGCTCAAAGCAGTTTTATTCATAATAGCCTCAACTTCAAATAAAAAATGTAATAGGCCTTCATAATGGAATACTAAGTAGCAATAAAAACAAATTATTGACCAATGGAGCAACATGGATAAACCTCAAAAAACATGTGAGAGAGAACAGCAGATGAGACTACATGAATATATATCTCTAAAATTCTGCAACAAACAAAACTAATCCAAAGAGATTCATGCCAAGCTTTGAAAGGTACACAGATTAACAAGGGAAAAGGAAAGAACTTTGGTTGGCCATAAAAATCATAGATCTACATACTGTAGATGATTACAAAGGCGTATGCATCTGTCAAAACTCATCAAACTGTATTTTTAAAATGGTTCAATACATTTGATTTTTAAAACTAAAAACCAGAAAAGTCCTTAAAGTTAAAAGTGAAATGAAACAGTGTACAATGTGATGACCAGAGCTAACAGGAAAGCTATTAAGAAAGTAGATACTAGGAGTTCTCATCCCAAGAAGGAATTTTTCTTGCATCTATATGATACAATGGAGAGTAACTAAACTTGTTGTGGTAATAACTTCACAATATTTGTAAATCAAACCAACATGCTGCATACCTTAAAATTATACAGTGATGTATGCCAATAATTTCTCAGTAAAACTGGGGGGAAAATAAATTTGAAAGCATAGTCTCAGAGGAAAAAAAAATAACCCAAGAAGTTTTGAACAACTTGATGGTAAACAGTTTAGAAATATGAAGAAGACAAAAAGAAATCATAAGAGACAAGAGATCTTGACAAGAAATCAAGACAAGAGATCTTGAACTTTACCTGTAAATTTTTTTTATTTTTTAAAAGATTTTATTTATTTATTCATGAGAGACAGAGACAGGCAGAGACATAGGCAGAGGGAGAAGCAAGCTCCTCACAGGGGGCCTGATGCAGGACTCAATCTCCAGACCTGGGATCATGCCTTGAGCCAAAGGCAGACTCAACTGCTGAGCCACCCAAGCGTCCCTCTAATTTTTTTTTTTTTCTGACAGAGGCATTAATGTTGTAACTGTAAGTCTATTTTGTGCATTTTGTAAGTTTAAACAAATGACTAAATATATTGAGATTTGGGGGGAGCCACCTATTTCACTGTGTAGGGAAGATAAAAATATGAAACTGTGGAAAGACCCAAATCACCTCTTTGGGCTGAAATTTGAAGTCAAGAGCTATACTCCAAGAAAGAAACTAAAAATTAAGGAAAGTACAAGTAAACCATTAATATCTCAAAAGAACCTGGGATCCATTGGCGAAATTATTGATTCATGACTAGGGCAGAAAAGTACAAGAAAGTCTATAATATCTTTCATTCCAGGAAGGGAAAAAAAAATGCTTGCTTATATGAACTTGTCAAAAGATCATAGGATCCAGTTGAAGAGTCTGTCACTGGCCTCTGTAGGGACAAAATGAATGCATTAGAAAATATAAAAATATCAATGAATCTGATTGTAAAAATCCTAAATATGTATAGATGGGGTGGTAGTAAAAGTTCTTTTTTTATATAGAAAATCTGCCACTAATAAATGTAGAACAAAATAATTAGAAAATAACCATCTGTTACCACTCTAATAACTAATTAAGGCAGGGCTCACCAATGGATGCTAAAATATATTAGCATCTAGAAAAGTTGTTAAGGAATGGGGTATTTATAGAATTCCAAATTGTCAAAATATAAATTGTTAATAGAGAAAAAAAGTATCTCATAATAGATAAATCTGATGATACTACCTTAACCAAATGGTCAAATTTAATATTACCATAACTGAGATCTATGCAAACCATGATAAACTGTAATAAGGATGTAGATCAACCATGTATTAGTCCCTGCCAAACTCTTCAACACAAATATAATCTACAACTAGACAAATACAAATTTAGGGATATTCATAAAATAGTTCTGAATACATGAAAATTTTAACCTCATGAAAGACAAGAGTAAATAATTAAAAAGAAGGGATCATAAACTCTTCTAACCACTGCATACAGTGCATAATTCTTAATTGGTTCCTTGATTGAACAACAATAAACAAAAACATCAAATAGTTATAAAAGACATTAGGGCAATTAGGGAAACTTAAACGTTGATAATTGTAGCATTTTTCAATGTCAAACTTACTGAGTATAACATTACATTCATATTAGATAATATCATTTTTCTTAGGAAATATATTCCAAAGCATTGAGAGGAGAAGCAATACTCTAAAATAGTTCAAGAACACAAGAAAAAGTACAAATGCAATAAAATGTGCATTGGTGAATTTGAGATTCATTTATAATTGTACTATTCTTACAACTCTCCTGTGATTTGAAAAATTTCAAATACAATCATTATATAAAAGATGCTGATAAGAAATAAAAGATAATGAATATTTTAGATCATTGATTAAACTATAAAATATAGTAGATATAAAAATATTTTTAAAACATAATTTACAAAAAAATATACTCATCAATAAAGTATATCAATATTATTCTATTATCAATAAATTGGATTTAAATACCAGAATAGATCGACAAAAACCCTACATTATGAGGATGCCTGGGTGGCTCAGTGATTGAGCTTCTGCCTTTGGCTTAGGGCATGATGCCGGGGTCTTGAGATTGAGTCCCTTATCAGGCTCCCCTCACGAAGCCTGCTTCTCCCTCTGCCCATGTCTCTGCCTCTCTCTCTCTCTCTCTCTCTGTGTCTCTCATGAATATATAAATGTTAAAAAAACCCTACATTTTGGGGATAAGATACATAAATACATATAATTTTCATTTTAAATAAGAGGGGGTTGTTCGATGAATAACATTTATTTTTAATAAATTTTGTTACACATAAGTATAAAGTATTTTCCAAATTATGAAAACTAAAAGAATCAAAAGTTATTTTTAAAGAAACATATAGATAAAAAATGAAAATGGGGATGCTTGGGTGGCTCACAGGTTGAACATCTGTTTGCCTTCAGCTCAGTGCATGATCCCAGGACCCTGGGATTGAGTCCCACATTGGGCTCCCCTCAGGTAACCCACTTCTCCTTTTACCTATGTCTTTGCCTTTCTCTGTTTGTCTCTGTGAATAAATAAATAAAATCTTTAAAAAAAATGAAAATGGAAATTTAAAGGAGGATTTAATTAGAGCAATAACAAAAATCAGATCACTAATATTAGCTAATATGAATGTATTAAACCTCTTTACTGAATTTACATCTCAACCAATCATCCAACTATGTGAGATTCAACAAAGAAGTTTAAGGGACATTTGAAAAACTGGAAAAAAAAAAAAACCCTGAAAAGAGAGAATCCTTTTTTTTCTATATTTTATTTATTTATTTATTCATGAGAGGCAGAGAGAGAGAGGAGGTAGAGACACAGGCAGAGGTTAAAGCAGGCTCCATGTAGGGAGCCTGACATGGGACTCGATCTTGGGACTCGATCTTGGGACTCCGATCACACCCTGGGCCAAAGGCAGGTGCTAAACTGCTGAGCCACCCACGGATCCCTGATAATCTTTTTTTTTTTTTTTTTTTTTTTTTTTTAAGCAGCATTCTAAATCATTCTGGTTCATATTAAACAAATATTTATTTCCTTTCCACTTTTCTGGAGGAGAGGCTTTAGGTTGTTAGTACTTTAGAGTAAATATGCCATTTCTTGAAAGCATATTGAATACTCTATCAAGAATGATAACAATGTTTGAAGATGAAAAACAAATGTTGGCAAGGATACGGAGAAAAAGGAACCCTCGTGTACTGTTGATAGGAATGCAAACTGGTGCAACCACTGTGGAAAACCATTTGGGGGTTCCTGAAAAAATTAAAAATAAAACTACCTACAACCCAGGAATTGCACTGCTGTGTATTTACCCCCCAAAATACAAAAACCCTAATTCAAAGGGAAACATAAATACCTATGTTTCTTACAGCATTATTTACAGTAGCCAAATTATGGAAGCAGCCCAAGTGTCCATCCATAGATGAATGGATAAGGATGTGGTGTATGTATAATGGAATATTACTCAGCCACAGAATGAAATATCATATGATTTCACTTCAATATGGAATTTAAGGAAGAAAAGAAAGAGGCCATAAACAGACTCTTAACAAACTGATGGTTACTAGAGGGGAGATGGGTGGGAGGTGGGGAAAATAGAGGGAGGGGATCAAAGGGTACACTTATCATATGAAAAAAAAATGTTTGATGATGTTTAAATGTGCTTTTCATCAATTGCCCACTAAAAGTTCAGTCAAAAGCATTTTGAAAAATTTATCTAAGAAATATCTATTGCAGAAAATTTTAAATAGAGAAAGCTTGATAGGGTAAGTTTCCCAAAGTAGGAAATTCATGATTATGGAAATGGAATAAAATGTCACATTGTTCAAGTATGGACAGTTATGAAGCCAATAATAATGAGGTTTTCAAAGAATTTTAATACAGTAGGAAATTTTATACTTTAAAAAATTCTATATGCTGTAAATCTCAACTTGCTAAACAAAACTTCATGCATTATACATGTGTAAGCCCATTAAAAAGCTCAATCATATGAACATATTTATGTAAGTGTACATGGTGCTGGTAGCTCTTATTACACAAAGCTACAGAAAAAGAAAAACTATATCAAATATTTCACACTCATTATCAGTGTTTGATAATATCTGTGGTCATTTACCATTGAAATCAGAAAAGGCGTAACAATTTATGACAAAAGAGCATAAGGAACATTGAAGAACATACTAATCAATTTAACTTAATGTGAATTATCTATATACATGGTATAAATTTTCCACCCTCCAAAAAATGTAAAAGAATAACAAAAACTGAGCAACCTGTGAAGTTTTAAATTCTTGTAAGAAGCCATGTGATTAGATAGGATCTATCTGATCTCTAGAGGATGAAATACAACAAGCTCTTGATATTATAATAAATCTCCATATGCATCCACAAATTCAAAGAGCAAAATTCAATTTCATAAAAATAGACAAACTCAACATTTGTTGATGGATTGAAACTATGGAGAGTGTGTGCATGTATGCGTGTGTGTGCATGTTCTGTTTTACATCCTATTGGAGTAAATCGATAGCATTCTTTTAGAGTTTAAATATATCTGATAAATTCTTACTGTATCTCAAAGAATTATTTACTAGGAACATGAATTCACATGGGAAAAAAAATGGAAGAGAAGAAAGAATAAAGAGTACACTGGCAGAATGGGGTTGCTTTAAAGATATTTCGTAGATTACTGGGAGATTTTATATATATTCCAGAAAAGTGCTTCTCCTTATTCAAAGCTAGCCTATTAAAATGGAGATGGGAAGCACAGTTTCTGCAATTATATTTTCCATACATGTTTAAGCTTATACTAGCCAGAGTGCCAGATCCAAGACCACTGTTAGGTGTGTGTACCCTCTGGATCAGGGGTTGGCTAACTGGAGTTTGTTGGCCAATAAATTTGGCCTGTAGCCTCAAAACCTAGAACTAGTTCTACTTTTTCTTTTTTTTTTCTTTTTTGTAGTGAGAGCACCTGAAATCTATCTGTTAACAAATTTCCAATACAATAGAACTGTAATTATCACGCTGTATATTAAATCTCTAGACTTATTCATCCTACATAACTGCAACTTTATACCCTTTGACCAATATCTCCCTATTTCTTCTACCTCCCTACCCTCATAAACTGAGGTTACATTGTTTCTGTGTGCTCCACTTTTTTTGGACTCCACATAAGTGAGACCATGAATATTTTTCATTTTGTCTTTTATTTTGCTTAGCCAAATGTTCTCCGAGTTCATCCATGTTGTCACAAATGGCAGGATCTCCTTTTATTAAGGCTAAATAATATTCATATTCTCCTTAATGTTGCCCATAATGTCTGTATCAATTTGTATTTCCACCAACAGTGCACAAGGACTCCCTTTGCATCCTTGCCAACATTTGTTATTTTTTATCTTTTTGATAATAGACATCCTAAAAGGCTTACAGAAAGCAAGAAGATTAGAGGAATATGTAATAGAGTCACATGTAGTCTGCCAAGCCTAAAATTCTTACTATCCAATCCTTTATAGAATGTTTGCTAACCTCTGATTCAGATGGTCATCAGGTAGCAGAAAAAAATAGCAGCACCTGTGGAAAAGCACTATATGTGGTGACATGGTCTTGAATTTTCTGTCAGACAGATTCAACTTTAAGCCTTTGCGCAGTCACCTAATAGTTGTACAAACTTGGGAATAATATTTTATATCTTGTGTAAAGTAGGGCTGATTAGACCTTCCTCAAAGGGCCTTGGTGTTTAAATTCAAAGTTAGATGTAAAGAATTAGCCTTGGTCACTGTTACCACATACTGTCCATGCTTATTTCACCCTTTGAGACTGAGCATTCTGAGACTTGTTGGCATAGAAAGCTATGAGCAGTGGCAGCCAAAGAAGAGGAATTAGTTGAGCAGTGAGATGTGACAGGATATATATTCCCAACTGTCCAAAGCTTGGCTGAATGCAATTCAACATACAATCCTAAAGAAACCTGTCTGGACCTTCCCTGGCTGCTACTGATTCCCCAACTACATTTATAAGTCGATACTCAGTTATTCACTTCCATTCTGAGTGGAGCAAGACAGTGAGAAGTTACCATGGCAAAACGAAAATAAAAGCCAGTGCCTTGGTAATGGATCTTTGCCAGAAGCAATATATAGTGTGGTAAATCGTTATGTTCTTTCAAGATTTTAGTATATTAACACAGGAGTTTTGAAAATCTGAAAAAAGAACTGTATAAAATAATACCCAATGTGCTAAGCATGGGACTTAACTATTATAATGACTTTATTCCTGGCAGGACTATTCTCCCTTTTTAGCTGAGCTTTGGTTATTTTTTTTTTTTTCATAAAGGTCATTTTTGTATATTTATATGGGAATCCAATGTTTTTCTTTCAAGAACAAGGTTCTGACCTCCCAAGAAAAAAACAAAGTATCTTCTAAATGCTGTGATGACTTTGTTTTGCTTTGTTTTGATCTCTGGTGTCTCTGTTAATATCTGTGACCTTGCATACTATGCTGTTTTGTGTTTTGTTTGCTTTCTCTTTTATCATTTCCCTAAGAGCAATTATAGACATCACTGTGAAATATGTCCTAAAATTTATCAAAGTCTTATAAGTTTATCTTTAATTCCCTTAGTAGAGATTTCAGGAGGAAAAAAAAAACCTGAGAGATAATTCAAGATTTTTTAATCTTATACTAGTGGAAGCAAGGCTGAAAGCTCACTCTTGTCTCGGTGTACCCATTTGAAGCACCTATTTATCTGTGGCTTTTTGACTGACTACATGACTCTTTGTCCCATTTTGATAGTGCTTTACTTTAGGATTTGCTTTTTGATACTCCTTATATTTCTCCCTTATCCTTATGGAAATATTTGAAATCTTTTACATTTGGATAAGAACAGCTCACATTTCATCAAGGAAGAATTGAATGTTTCCACCATAAAAGAAAGGATAAGAGAGATAATGCCGTAAAGTAAAATTGTGCATAACTATGGGAAATTCCTCTTTCAAAAAAAGAGATACATTTGTTTTAAATTATTTAAACTTTTTAATAATGGAGTTGAGTACAGCTTAATTTATTTTCTTAAAATTTTAAAATTTAATTTTTATATAATATCATGACTAAGATATTTAATGAGAAAACTGTAAGGTTAATTGAACATTTTTTTTTTCTATTTACTAAATTGAGTTAGGATTGCCTGGCCACATGATTATATTAACATTTTTAAGATAACAAATGAGAAAATATTTAAAGAAGTGAACTGTCATCATGTATTTTAAACTATTAGCCATTATATCAAGCCCTTTCAAGGCCCAAGACTTAAAATTAGAGTTTTGCTCCATATTTCTAAATCACACTTCAAAATGTAAATTATAAGATAATAGATATTCTTGGAATGCATTTTATTAATGTTGATTTTTAAAGTGTAGATAAATGTACCACTTATTCAGGATCCTGTCATATTCTTGCTACAATGTTTTACAACACCATGCAGTGCATTCTAATTTATAACAGAAACTAGACTTTCCATATACTTTTTGAAGATAAATTTTCAAAACAGTTAAGTATTGTCCTCTTTTATTGACATTACAAATTTATTCATTAATTGGAATGACTCCATGATATATTTTAATTGCATTTTGCAACATACAAATCTATGTTAAGCAACATAATTCAATACAAGTAAGAATTATTGACTTAAATTTACATCACTGACTAATTATAGTTGTAGCATAACAAATTCATACATTTATAATGTTCAAGTAAACCCAAAATAAGTCGTCTCTTTTTATACAAGTTTCAGTCTTAAAGGAGTAGACATAAATCACATAACTTCATTTCAACAGTATTGTAGTGGTGAAATTTAGTGGATGCACCTACCAGAGTTTTTCAAAATTGTCCTCTATAATCAGATGAATATTGCTAGAAATTTTTATGTGTAAAAATAATAGACAAAAAAGATTTTCTTCACTTTAGCTAGAAAAGAAAATAAGCACGAGTGAGCAGCATTCATCTTTTTGATTATATAAAAACATCAATCTTTATTCTTATGATGACAAGAAGTAAACCGTAATCATTATGGTTGCCAGGGATTTTGAATAGTGGCAATGATTTCAGTATCATTCCAATGAATTATCAGTTCACAGAAAGATCTTTCTTTTCTCTCCACTTAATATTCCTTTTTAGAATTCCAGAGTTGTTATAAGAATATATTTTATGCTCTGGGATTTTAGTACTATGTGTAATGACAATTTTTGATTCTCTGAATCATGCATATCCACAAATGCTACAATCGTAGAAATTTAAACATTTTAAAAGTATTCCCTGAGACAATAGACATATTCTTCCTTTGTTCTGCTGGCAAGACTTTTTGTTGAATGAAAAAGTTTATTTATACTACATCAAAGTTTGTGGTAATAATTGAGAGTCTGTTCTGAAGCTCCAATATTATGTCTTAGTCTATGCATAGAAATACATTTTTAAAAATCTTATAATAATGATGATACAATTTAAACAATCATGAGTTCAAATTCATGAAACTACATCTAGGACAGTATCTTCTGCTCTTTCTGAACACTGGCATAGTAGCAATCCACTGGTCCTTGTGCTTACTATTCCTGACGTTCACTTCCAGAGGAAAGAATGGGAACACTGACTATCAATCTTCTGATTGGACAGAAAACAACTCTTGCAAATTGTATTATTGGAGCATAACATAAAAAAACTCCTCTAGTGTGGTAACTAGGAGCTCATTTAATTGGACTTTTTAAAAAAGTAAATATTTTGGGACTGTTTGTAATGACCTAGTTAGCAGGGGATCATGTCCTGGCTCCACTTTGAGAAATATGCTTAACCTTTCTGCAAAATTCTTTCTTCATTTATAAAATGAGCATAATAGTAACACCTAACAGGAAGGTTAATAAGATTAAGTGGAATGATAATATGTAAGTGCAGTATAACATTACCTGGTACTAAATAATCAATTAACATTAGCCATCATAACAGGTACTGAAAAACAGCAATAAGCTGAACAGAATAACCTTGAATGTCTTTGAATCTAAAATCTCCAACAATTATTTCTTTTTGCCCTCTTCCATTGATTTATTAGCTTTATTATTTATTTAGAATGGTTTTTACTCTGTATAGGGAAAGAGAGGATTCAAAACAGTTTTGATTTCAAAGTCTTGATTTCTTCATGCTATCCATGCTAGGCATGCTTAGCAACAGGAAAGATCCAAAAACAAATCTAAAAGTTGGACACCAGGCATAAAAAGTTGGCACTTGCAAAAAATCGTTTTGCTTGTTGGCTTGCCTTATTTATTTGTTGATTTGTTTTCACGAAAGATCCAGAGTATGTAAAGCAAATATTTATAGGCCAGTGATTCTGAATCAGAATCACCTTATTATCCAAATGTATTAGGCTTTTTAATTTTTATTTTGTTTTGTTTTCTCCATTCCTCAATCATTTGTTGGAGAAGTTTTCTTGATATTAAATCAGCGTATCTTGTCTTTTAACTGGTTTGAAAGCTAAAAGTAAAATCCCATATTTTTTGGGCCTCATCATGTAAACCAAATAAGGAAGACAAATCAGTGAAAGAAATGTGTGCAAATGATGGATATAAAGATAGTAACTAAAACTGGTATAAAGTAGGAAAGATGATTTCTTGCCTCAATTTAGCTAGGAATATAAAACATGTTTATGCATATAGTTAAAGAATAAATGACAGGCTAAATGCCAACTGAATGGTGTAAAAATGGGTATAAGATAGGGAATTAAGAAGTGATGACTTTCAGCTTTGGTGTATATTTTATAAGTATTTGATATTTGATATATTAACTGTCCTTCCTGCTAAATATTAGAAAGCATGGTAGGCAAATCCAAAATCTACACGAGATTTTTGCCACCTAATAAAGCCTATTTCTGCTTGTGTAAGCTTTGCAGTGTGATTTTGAGTGTTATATGATATATGACACAAGAATCTGCTTTGCTATTTTAGGTACCATTTCTTTAGATGTGACAGTATTATTCTGCCTTGAGGGAAGAAAAAAAGAGCAAAGAGGTTACAAAATTTTCCAATAAAAAAAAATCATGTTCCTTCCAAAGATTTTCATATTTTCTACAATTTTGATTTAATTTCTACTTGACTTTTATGTTATTTCTTATATATATTCCTCACTCTACAATATAACTGATAAGTTAATGCTATTAGAATTTATAATTTCTGTAACATGATTTCATGAAACACATTCTAATTACCTTTGGTTATTACCTGTTTTTAAGCCCTTTCTACATATTTTTCTTTTATTCTGAACAAAATAGGTCTTATATACGCTTATTTGATTTTAATTTCTAAATAAGATTTCGTTATACCACATTGAAGAATTTTCTAATATAAGAGAATATATATTGTTCCAGGTCTTTCAAAAAATAAATTAAATATTTATAATTGAATTTTATAAGCAGATGTTCCCTTTGAAAAATAATTTTTTATTATCTTCCAATAATTTTCATCTCATAAAAACTGTAACTACTAAAAGATTATTTCTTTATATAAATTATTCAGTTCTTTATAACTTCTAAAAAACAAAGCTAATAAGCTCTATTCTGGAGTCTCTACCCTAAATTTCTTGCTATAACGTTTGCAGATACTAAAATCACAATGAAAAATATATCTTTATGATAAAATGTATGAAGCAATTTCTATTCCTTCTCTCTAATCATTTTTATATGAATGTTTTCTTTTAAACTCAGAATTAAGGGCAGCCCTGGTGGCCCAGTGGTTTAGTGCTGCCCTTCATCCCAGGGCATGATCCTGGAGACCCAGGATCGAGTCCTATGTCGGGCTCTACATGGAGCCTGCCTCTCCCTCTGCCTGTGTCTCTGTCTCTCTCTCTCTGTGTCTCTCATGAATAAATAAATAAATAAAATCTTTAAAAAATAAATAAATAAAAATAAACTCAGAATTAAAACAAAATTTAAGCTGATCTTTGAAAGAAAAATTTAGTTTGGCTACTATAGCAATTGAGACATAGACACACAAAAATGAGAAGCAGAAATATGGAGTTCTGTTCAAATAAAAGCAGGATCCAAAAGATATTGAGTAGGTTTCAAGGATGGATGCTGTAAGAATAGCTTGTAGCAGTCTTCAAAGAAAGAGGACATTTTATTAAAATTGGCTAGAGCATTTAAATCAATTGCTTGGAAAAAAATAAAATAAAACAAATTGGGCTGGACAGAAAGCAAGTAGACTCAGAAATGTCAGTAGGCATTTTGTAGGGCTAGTTTTGACAAGAAACTTGGACTAAATATGCTGGTAAGATAATTACGTTGCCAGAGACAATGGAAAAAAAAGAGTCATTAAATTGTCAGGAGTGCCAATCTAAAATTCTGAGCTTTTTCCAGAATACACTTGAGCATTTGAATTTTTTTTTTTTTTACAGTGGAAACACTTATTTTTTGGCATACTATAAGTATTTTAAAATGTTACCCAAGAGACATTAGCCAAATAAAACTCTGATTTGTTAGAAATATTGATATTGTATAACAAAGAGTAAAGAAGCCTTATTTTAATATTTAAAAAATTTTAAAGATTGTTTATTTATTTATTTATTCATAAATGACACAGAGAAAGAGAGGCAGAGACATAAGCAGAGGGAGAAACAGGCTTCTCACAGGGCGCTTGATATGGGACTCTATCCCAGATCCTGTGATCACGCCCTGAGGGGGAGGCAGATATTCAACCACTGAGCCACCCAGGCGTCCCTAATTTTATCTAAACTGAAAAATATAAGATAATATTCTAGTTTTGTTCAATAGGAGGATAGTATAAAATGCTTTTTGTTGATTTTTAAAATAAAGAGAATATATTTTTGCCTTACTTTTACTATTTGTTTTTAAGATGTAATTATTCTTACTCCCACCCCTGCAAGGGAAACTGTTGAGTAGTCATAAAAAATCCTACTAAAAATTAGTATCTCTTTTTAATTGAATAGAAAAATAATTAACTGAGATTGGAGAAAACATTCTTGTGCATTTATCTCTTCTTGCTTTCATATCCCTTTTTCATACATGGCCATATTTTTTATGTTGCAGATGAAATTAAGACTTTTTATACACATGTTTAGTTTCAACAGATTTGCTTTATTTAGAGTATTATTTTATTCTCTCCAATAAAGTTCTCCCTAATTTTCTTGATAGTAGTCCATGCAAAGCACCACAAAGAGTGTAGTTAATATTTTCACTGGCATAAAAGGTTTTGCCTTGATGTGGGGCATCAAGGATTGAACATAAAACCACAAAAAAATAGCTTCAGAATGTGCAAAAAAAATGCTGTCAGAAGTGAACAAAGAGGGAGAGAGAAATATTTCAAAAGAATGTTTACTTTCATGTCTGCAGCATGACAAATCAATATTGCCTGAGTGAGGTTTCAGAAGTAAACTGAATTGGAGTCTTCTACATTTCTCTTGAGCAAGGCTTTACTTTATGACAGGAACAAATTCGTTTCTTCTTCAGTGATATCATAGGTTTCTGCTTGGCTGTTGCTGTTGCTGTTTTATCAGGCATTATCAATGTTATGTATTTATTGACTCTGCCCTCACTTTTTCTCCCATTATTTTTAATAGTATTACTCTGTCAAGAATCTAACCTCAACCTATGTTTAAGTGATATTTTTCTCCTTTAACAAAATTATAATTGTGGTTTAGTTTCTAGTTTCACTAGACTCTTGGCTAATAATAAACATGTAAAATATCTGTTCAATGAACAACAATTTTCATATACCATGGAATGCTAATTGCTTTCATTAGATTTTTGTGTGTGTGTGTGTATGTTACTGGAAAAAGAAACATATTCTTTAAATGATAGTGATGGATTGGGTTCTCCAGGATGTAGGTTATTGCATCCTGGAGATGCAATAATGGAGTAATCATGATATCAAACTTGTGGAAAGGAAAGGAGGAACATGGTTGGAGAGAGGGATAAGGTTGAGCTGCAATACAGG
This sequence comes from Canis lupus familiaris, assembly GCF_011100685.1. Taxonomy (NCBI): domain Eukaryota; kingdom Metazoa; phylum Chordata; class Mammalia; order Carnivora; family Canidae; genus Canis; species Canis lupus. Next base: position 33,199,868 of record NC_049222.1, on the reverse strand, counting down.
CCTAAATTTCTCAGCCAAATCTGTGGGAAACTCCGGAATTAAAATGCCCTTCAGACTGACAGCATACTGAACCAAAATGACTACTTCTTTGAAGAATCCTTACTTAGGGCAGCCTGTGTGGCTCAGCAGTTTAGCGACACCTTCAGCCCAGGGCGTGATCCTGGAGACCCGGAATTGAGTCTCACATCAAGCTCCATACATGGAGCCTTCTTCTCCCTCTGCTTGTGTCTCTGCCTTTCTCTCTCTCTCTCTCTCTCTCTTTCCCTCCCTCCTTCTCTCCCTCCCTTTCCCTCTCTGTGTCTCTCATGAATAAATAAATAAAAATCTAAAAAAAAAAAAAAAAAAAAAAGAATCCTTACCTAGAATAGGTATCGGATATAGGCTTCCCCTAGAAAGATATGACTTAACAAGATATGACTTATCTCTGCATTTGGGGAAATCCCTGAAGCCCTCAGAGCTGACTTCTAAAGCCATAAATGCTTACTTAAGGGGATGGTGCATTTGTATCTACCATAGATAATCCATCACTTGTACCATTCAGATTCGTATTTTCATCCCTTCATTCTCAGCTAATACTTCTGCCTGTCTCAGTGGCTTATCTGGTTTTGTGACCCATATGCACAGTCATGTCATGTAAATCCTGAGCAGTAAAATCTTATAATTGGGAAAAGTAGTAACAAGAGGCACCCAAATGGATTCACCTATATACATTCCTCTGTGCCCCATTGTATAGCAGTGCACTTATTTTCTAGTGATGATAGAGTCAATTACCACTGCCAAGATGGTGGTTAATTGCATGTTAGTCCTTTAGCATGAAAACTGAAATGCCCAAGTTATAGCCTAAATATAAAATGCAGTATGACCTCTTTGTATTTTATGATGTAAGTATGTCCCCACTGGGAGTCAGGAGCTGCCATGTGGAACATAGAATTGTGGAGATAGGGGGAAAATATTCTATAAGGAAGACATTGGCAGTGATGGCAACCCTTACTTCCAACCCTTAGTTCCCAAACCTATGTTTTCTTATGAGAGGAAAAAAATAATATATAAATATCTTTGATTAAAATTATACACTGTGTCTTGGAGAATGGCAAGCACTGTTTTAAAGTATTTCCTTCAAGCACTTCATCTGTGCCTTTATAGTTTTCTGAAGACTACAACTTGTGGATATGATAACGGATATGATATGGTTTTTGACTTACTAACTTGGTTGGGGGAGACACTTTCAGAGACTTAAACTTGTCTTTACTCACTTTAATAGCTTTTACTTCCTAGGTCATAGAGACAATATGAATCATACCAACCACCATGTGTATCTATTCTGATTATAAACTTTGAGACCAGGGAAATAACTACTGGCTGGCTTTGTTAATACAGAGAACCCACTAAAATCTAGACCTCAGTCAGGACTCCATTTACTGCCTGGCAACCAAAAGTCTCTAACCTAATACAGGGAACATAATGATGTTCCACGTTCCTGAGTATCAATGTCAACTTAGTCTGTGTCCAACAAGCCTCAAAATGTTGGGATAATTCCCATTTGCTTATGTACAATTATCTGAGGGGTCATAAATATCTTTGGGGAATGATTATTATCATCATTACCATGTACACATTCCAGGATGTTGGAGTATCCTTTCTGCTGGAGACCTGACCTCTTAAGCAATTGATGGATTCCATGTCCAAAAATGAGCTAAGACCTGGACATAGGGTAAGGGATCCTGACTTCTTACTGAGGCAACTGCCATTGATCTTTTGATCAACCTTTTTTTTCCCCCCTGGTTCTTTTTTGAGTAGTATATGCTTGTTGGATGCTGACATAATTTACCCATAGGGATTCCTGTGTTCTTTAAACCATTTCCATAAATATCTGTGGGTCATTCACCCTTGGTAGCCACTTCAACTTCTTTTTTCCCATCTATTCTGACAGATGCTACTGCCTTGCCCCTCTTGTTTTGTGAACCTATTGTCACCATTGCAAACAGTGAAGTTAGGTTTGTAACAGTGTCTCCTAACAGCACTGGCCCAAACAAAAGAACTATCTCTGAAATTCTTAGGGGTGATAGTGCTTTTCACCAGTGTATTTTATATATTTTAGGATGTGATGTACCATTAGGTCTTCACATGAAAGATCTGGGTTTTCCAACCTTATATACCCATATATGTCCTTGCATAACAACTTGTCTGAGGCCTTTAATCCCTTCTTCTACCATCTAACACACTTCTAATATTATGACCTCATTGAACACACGTCATTTATTTTCATATTTACCAGCCATAATAATAATGAATTTACAGCATATCTGGAGGTCTTTCCAGGTGCTGACTCCTGAACCTCAAGAGAATGAATCCAATCAGTTATATTGCTCTTACCTCTTAGCTAAATTTATTTATGGTATGGCTTCCTTTATCAAGACCTTGTTTTGTTTTGTTTTGTTTTTTTAAGATTTTTTAATTTATTCATGAGAGACACGGGGGGGGGGGGGGCAGAGACAGGAAGAGGGAGAAGCAGGCTCCCCACAGGGAAACTGATGTGGGACTGGATCCTAGTACCCCAGGATCCCAGGATAATGACCTGAGCCAAAGGTAGATGCTCAACCATGGAACCACCCAGGTGCCTCATCAAGACCTTGTTAAAGTGAATCCCGCATATTCTTCCTCAACTACTGTTGTGACAGGATTTATATTCCAGCAAGTCCTTTGAGGTGGATTCTTGTTCTTCTTTTCTCAGGCCCTAGTATGTCTCTGGCTTATTTTTGTTGCTGTTCAGCTATGGTTAGAAGCCTAGTGGCCAAGGGAGGAAGTGGAACCAAATGCTGAGAGATTCACATATGGACTTGAAGTGGAGAAACCTTTTATTGTCTTCAAGTGAGGAAATATATTGCATTCTCACTATCAATTACCCATTATTTCTCTCAGCATTTTATCTTTTTCTAGATTTTCACTGGGTTTTAGAAAGCCATCCAATCTTATATTTCTCATCCCTTCTGTCCTCTCCATATTTTTCAAATGTCTGACTCATCTCATGAGTTAGTAGAGTCCCTTCCACCATTATATAATCTCAATTCACCACAAGATTTTTAACAATGACACCTTTACCTTACATTAGGGTATCTGTGTTCTACCCAACACCACAACTAGGTGTTCATTGCTAGCCTGGTGCTGGATGATCCAGCCTTAAAATGCTATCTTGGCATCTGATTTCTGGGGTTATTCTAATCAACAGTTTCTCAATCCAGATTTCACAGAAAGCAGACTTCAGACAGAGCTTAATGTTCAGGTTATTTTTGAGGGAGAACCTTAGGATTAATACCTTCATAATTGAGGAAGAAGATTCATAATTGAAAAAAGAAGTAGAGAAGTAGCTCTTTAATGTGATTTGAAAGCCTCTGCCAACTCAAGAGGGAGTGCCCTTACAGTGATCCCATGTTAAACTAAAACAATGGTCCTTTAGGTCTTTAGTTGAATCAGTCATTGGAAGTGGTCAGGTTACTTCTGTGAAGCTGAGACAATCTTTTAAGGGGCTAATAAGCAAATGTTGATGGCATCCCAGAAACTGGAGCTACATGTCTTTCTTTGAAGAATATCTGGTTAACATATCTGTGTGTCCATCATAATGATTGTTGTTTTGTCCCCAGATATAGTAGTATAATATTTATTAGTTCCTCTTCAGTTACAATCTGTGTTTACTTAAATTTAAAAATATTCTTTACCTGTTGAGTACTTACATATCTTCTCTGGAGAAATATCTAGTCAAATTTTTTAGCCCATTTCATTGGATTGTTACTTTTTGGTATTGAGTGGTAGGAGTTCTTTATATATTTTAGAAATTCTTAAGTTGAAAAATTTTCTACTGTTCTGTAGGTTGCATTTTACTCTGTTGATTCCTTTGCTGTACAGAACCTTTTTAGTTTGATGTAGTCTCACTTGTCCATCTCTCTTCCATTGCCTCAATATATGTTTGGTGTCCTATCTTTGAAATCACCATCAAGATCATGCAATTTTTCTCTATATAATCTTCTGAGAGTTTTACAGTTTCGGGTCTTACATTTATGTATGAAGCCCATTTTAAGTTGATGTTTGTATATGTGTAAGATAAGGATCCAATTTCATTCTTTGGCATAATTTGTTGACAAGACCATCCTTTTGCCATTGTGTATTATTGGCACTATTTTGGAAGATCAGTTGACTATATATGTTGGCTATGTATGTGTGATGCTCAACATCACTAATCATCAGGGAAACAAAATGTTGGCAAAAAATGTGGAGAAATTAGAATTCTGTACATTGTTGGCAGGAATGCGAAATGGTGCTATGGAAAATAAAACCTAATCATTAACATATACACACAAACACAGTGTAGTATCATTCAGCCTTAACAAAAGAAATCCTGCAATATGGAATAACATGGATGAATCTTGAAGACATTATGATAAGCAAAAGTCAGAGAAGGACAAATACTGCACGATTTTACTTATGTGTGGTATCTAAAATAGTCTAACTTACAGAATCAGAGTAGAATGGTGGATACCAGGGGCTAGAAGGAAGGTGAAAATGGGGAGATGCTAATCATTGGGCATGAAGTTTCAATCATGCAAGATGAAGAAGTTCTAGAGAGCTGCTGTACAATATTGTGCCTATAGCTGATATTATACTCTGGATTGTACACTTAAAATATTAATAAGATCTCCTAAGTGCTCCTACTACAATGAAACTTTAAAAATATTCTTTGATAAGTTTTATTTTTATATCATGCTTATCAAGCTAAATCAAAATAGGCCCTTAAAGATAAAATAAAAGTATTATATTTATTAAAATAAAGCTTTTAGAACAAGCTTAATATTCAAATGAGTTTTGAGTCCTTATACCAACTTTTACAAAGTTATAGTTAGTTTCTTAAATTTTGTGATATTTTCATATAAAATGGAGGTGATTATACTTAAATGATACTTTATAGATTGAGTGGTTTTTAAAGTAATTTTCTCCAGTGTCAGTAGTGTGCTATTTTTTTTTTTTTTTTAGATTGAGGCATAATTGACTGACATACTTGTTTCAGGTCTACAACATAAGGATTTGATATTTGTATACATTGAAATTATTATCACAAAGAGTCTATTTAACATCTGTCACCATATGTAGTTACAAACCTATTTTCTTGTGATGAGAATATTTAAAATCTACTCCCTAAATAACTTTCAAATATGCAATATAATATTAACTAGTGCTGTGCTTTACATTATATCCCTGACTTATTCTGTAATTAGAAATTTGTGCTCTTTGACCCTCTTCACCTATTTTACTCATTCCCCATGCCTCATATCTGACAACCAGCAATCTGTTCTCTGTATCTATGAGAATTTAGTTTTTGGTTTTTTATTAGATTCTACATTTAAATGAGGTCATGTATTTGTAGTTTTCTACCTAACTTAATTTACTAAGCATCATGACCGCAAGGTCCATCCATGTTGTCACAAATTACAGGGTTTCCTTCATTTTTATGGATGAATTATGCATTACGTATCACATTTTCTTTATTCATCCACTTATATACACTTTAAAATTTTCAACATTGTGAAAGAGACTTGGTTACAAGCAACCACAAAGTACTGCTTTAGCCTTTCCCCACACAGCAAACTCATTCTTCGAAATGATATAAAAGAACATAAAAGATAATAACTGCTTTATTACCTATTTTTTGGGGGGCCAGTTCAACTGGGGATCAGAACTCACTTTGCTGTGGTCAGTACCCAGAACTTCTGGATACATCATCTGAAAGGAAGCTCTTCTCTGTGCATAGATGCTAGTAGAGGAAGAAAGGGGCAGGTCACTCATCCTGATTATTTTAGCTTTCGCAAAGTCCAATGCACAAAACAGAACTGGTGTATACCATGTTCTTTACTGCATTAATGGACAAAAACATGGTGAGAAACTTAGATTCAAATGTAAAATATCCCATCTTCTGGATCCAAAGGAAATCACTTTTGAAAGTCAAGACCTTTATACTATTTTTGTTTGGTTTTGTTTGTTTTTTTTAGGATTTTATTTATTTATTCATGAGAGACACAGAGAGGCAGAGACATAGGCAGAGGGAGAAGCAGGCTCCATGCAGGGAGCCCAATGTGGGACTTGATCCTGGGACCCCAGGATCATTCCCTAGGCTAAAGGCAAGTGCAAAACTGCTGAGCCACCCAGGGATCCCCTACACTGGGTTTTCTTTATGAAAATATCCCCCATCTTAACCTGGATCCTTTGCCCTCAATCTCTTTCTCTTACTCTCCTCTAGGACCCCAGCTCTCTCTATGTAAAGGGTTTGAACTCATCCATTCCTACAAACAGTATCTCTTTCCAAATCTAAGTAATTTTTCATGGATTTATAATGCCTTAGGTTGACTTCGGTATGATAGTTGTCGATAGTGCTTATACCATTGAACTTCACTAAACTTCAGCAGTTTTGATGGCAGGGAAATGGGGTTTAGTCCCTGAATTGTGAAATATGGTTCTAAGTTCTTTTTGCTATCTCCCCTACTGATTGGAAATCTCAGGCAAGACTACATTCACCTAGTTTGAATCCTCCCTCTGAGGGCTTGTTGCCAAGATTATGCATTGTCCAAAGACATGACATTGTTTTCATGTTGATTTATTTTCCACCTAATTCAAAGCCTCAGTCCAAAAAAGGAGTTCACATTGCTCGTTATGATACAGAGCAGATATTGTAACTTTAATTCACATCGATTTCTAATCATCTTTTATTTATTTTAGAATAAGAAAATTTCCCAGTGCTTTAAATTTGAAAATTGTGTTTATTTTGCCAATGGCCTACTTCTACCAAGAAGAATTATTTCACATTTTATAGATTTCAGCTCCATTGTAGAAAGAAGCCTGAAACTGATATGATTTTTTTTCTTTGTTTTTTTGGTATGGCTTTTACAGACGCAATAGTCAGTGAATGAAGTGAAGATTGACTCAACCTCAATAGCCAGATTGTACCAACATGCTCAGAGGAGTCTGTTATTAGAAATATTACTGTAAATATAAACATTATCTATGAGATTATTCCTTCTTGGAGTATGCATTCCACAGGTCATTCATAATTGGGTTTTTCAGAAGACAACTTATAGTAGGAAACGTGATGGGTATAATGCAGGACCAAAATAAGCCTTGAACCTCCTATTACTTGGTTCTGTGATAAATATGGGCATTCCAGGTAGTGCATTGTGATATGCTAAAGCCAGAATATTTGGACAACTGATCATAGAGAAATCGATACTTCATAACATGAACCAAATAATACCTTCAGGCATTTGCCTAATTATAAAACTCAACCTTCTGATATATATATATATATATAAAATTATTAAAATATTAGCATTACTCTTATTAACTATATTGTTACCTTAGGAAACAATCTGAATTTTATTTTCCACGATCAAGAATTTGTTTAGTTAAAAATTAGGAATTTTGGGGTGCAATATTAAAATTTTTGATGATTGGAACAAACTTCATTAACTAGAGTTTTCAACTAGAGTAACAAGAATAGTTCTCAACTAGAGTAACAAGAACAGAGTTTTCAAGAAGAACCTGGCATCTAACATTCCAGAGTGTTTCTTGATTAACTTTCTAATTGAATTTATGAGAAATCACCCTGAAACCAGGACTGACATTCCTCAGAAAAAATTCAATAATTTGTAAATATATGTACTCTTTTTTGTCCCTACTTTAGAACCACTCCCACAGGAGGTAAAGAAATTGAAATAGCATCTTCCTTATAATTCCTCCACATGACTGGCAAGATGTAATTGTTAGAAAACAGAGCTGCTTTACTAGACTGTCCAGTAAAAACTGTTTTGGACCTGGAACAGATTGTTTGCTTTTTTTTTAATTTAATTTTTTAACTCTGCCAATCTTTTTGGAAGAAAATCTTGGTTCCAAATGTCCATTTTTAAATCAAATTAGCAAATATTTTGCAATGTAGAAATAAAATTAAATTCGCATTATTCCTCAAGACAAATATTGTTTGTTCTCTTAACAAAATACTAGAATTACCATTTCTAGGAGATTTTGAAAATGGAGTCCTTGCCTGTCTACATTGTTCATTTTCTCTGTAAATGAAAACAATCTTTTATTTTCAGCTTGATGTTTGATTCTATTATAAATTAATTTTAAATTATTTGAGTTGATTTGTTATTTTCCATATTGAATATACAAATTATATGGAGGTAGAAGAGGTTTCCCTGACTGGATGTGTAAACAGATGGTTTCTTATGGAAAAGATCATTGCTGAGGAATGAAATATATTAAAAACTATAGTAGCAGAGTCATAGTAGAAAAATTAGTTGCTTAAATATATGACTTCAATAGCTAGAAAACAACATATGATAAGCAAAATATGATCTTTTTAAGTTCTAGGAAACCTGTTAATATTTTAAACAATTAGAAATCATAGAATGCTAGAATTAAATAGAGTGCCTTAATATAAAAATGTTGGAAAAGTATATGAGGTCTGATGAAGTTGAAGAACTTACTCCTGAGCATTTAAGGAAGTAGCAGTACATTATGTATTAAAGTTTTCCAAATTCATTACTATATTCATGTGATCATAATGGTTTATTAAAATCCAGAGAACTCCAGATTTACTTCTGGAATGGCATAATTAGAATGTGGTGAACTCACTCTTTCTCTATAACAATGGAAGTAATACGGAACACAGAATCAAGCATTTCAGAACTCTGGGAATTCACCAAAGTCAGAATGAGTGAAAACATCTTCCCTATCCAGGAGAAGCTATTGAACCACAATTCAATGGTCAGGTCTCTGAATTTCTGACATCAGGCTATACTCCACCAACCCTTCCTACCCAGTTTTGTATTATAGTAGCTAAAACTGGCAGCATTGTACACGGAGAAGGTCCTGAACCTTTTTAGAACCCTGTGAAAAGCACTATCCCATTGGATAGTAAATATTTTGTCTGAACTTGCAGATCTCTGGAAATTCTCTATTTTCAGGGTATAATGGTAATTTGATTAAGGGGGTGGGAGAGTTACCACCATGGTATTACCAAAACAATAGCAAACTCCGGCAACATCTTAGCTATCTAATGCTGTGATTTCAGCTTATTCACTTTAAATCAACACAAGTTGGACTACACTGTACAATTGTGTCTTTTTTTTAATCTTAAGTCTTTACTTTATGCCACTCTCTGCCAAATCCATACATATCAAACTACCTTATTTTCCTGATTTTATAGTTGGTAACATACAAACCCTATCTAACTTTTCAACCTCTCAGTGTGTTCAGATGGGTGTACCTGAAACACACACAAACACAGAGTTACACAACCATGCTGAATGGTCTCAAATTAATGATCAAGAATCCCAAGTGAGTTGGTAATGAGCCTGGGCAAGTCATGCCGTATTTCCTTGGTCCATCAATTGAGATGACTATTTCATATATTCTCTCACTTCCAGTCCTCTCAGCTAATGAGACCTTCCAGCTCATTGAGAAAATTGAAACAGATAATAGTCTTGACAAACTCCATTTACCATGAGGAACCCTTTCACCCTCAAATTAGCCTACCCTCTATTATGTTTCCAGGGATGTACTATTGTTTCCCTGTCTGAAATATCTTCATCTGTGCATGAGATCGCTTTTCTTGCCTAATCAATATTATATAGTTCCAACCATTTTCCTCCTCTCTTATTCATGTTTGTGGTACTTCAAGGATTATGCTCATTATTATTCAAACATCTTATAATCTCTTATATCTGATTAAACATCTAGCAGCAGGAACCCAAGGTGCCATAGCAAGATGAGTGGAAAAAAGTTGCAGCATGTGGAGCAGCCTTCTGGGTGGGTCTCTCTCTTCAGCCTCCAGAAATGACATCATCAGATTACAGACTTGAGATTATATCTGGTAAAAATCATTATTTGTCCACAAAGTTGACCCAAGAAAAGATGCTCACTACTATCCCCTAGCCAAAGAAGGGAAATGGGCAAATTAGAATTTAAGAGTGTTAAATTGGGATGTCTAGATGCATCCAACTAATTTTCTGAAGAAATTTTGCTAGTGGCTGAAAATTGACATTACCCTTACAGTTTGCTGGAGATTTGAAACACTAGTTGATATGGTCAGAAGTATCAAGCTGTCCACCTTTGAATGTAGCAAGTAGGTTAGCCAACTCTCAGATCATGAATAAACTCAGAAAAAAAATCAGAAAATTAGGGAATTCTGTAAGGAAGCAGTAGGCTGTCTAGGTAGACATAACTGCTAGTGGAGCTCAGTTTCTGAAATGAGCCTGACCCACACTGTCAGGACTCTATGTATATGAACTCAGGTCTTAACAATTCACCAGTAATTATAATTGAACAGATGCAATTACTCTTTGAGTAGCAGAATACCATCTTTTTTCCAAAATTTGTCTGTAGATTCAACACAGTATCTAATTTCAGCAGGCTTTGGAAAGACAAATGAACCTGAACAGACTAAACACTCCTGAAAATCCAAAAAAAGTACTACCGTTGTTTTAACATCATTTCTTATAAAGACTAATCTTTCCCAAATGAATTATCTTAACATTTCAGTTGAAAACCAATTGACCATAAATATAAGGGTTTATATCTGGACTTTCAATTCTATTTCAATGGTCTTTAGGCCTATATTTATGCATATACAAAACTGATAACTTCATAATAGTTTTTGAAATTGGGAAGTAAAAATCATTCAACTGTAGATGAATGTTTGTAATTCAAGAAACATTGATAATCAAAAAAAGCCACAGAATCCTAGAGAATATTGACAAATCCTATTATAAAGGACTTGCATCCAAAGTATATAGAGTTCTTACAACTTCATAATCAGAAGACACGCTAGTTAAAATAGGCAAAATTTTCTTCCTTCAAAGATCTATAAATGTTTAATACAAAAAACTCAATCATAGGGATGCCTGGGTGGCTCAGTGATTATCTGCCTTTGGCTTAGGGCATAATGCTGGGTAGGGGGATGGAGTTCCATATCGGGCTCCCTGAGGGGAGCCTGCTCCTCTCTCTGCCTGTGTCTCTGCCTCTTTCTCTCTCTCTCTCATGAATAAATAAATAAATCTTAAAAAAAAAAGTTCAATCATAGTACTTAAGGAATTTTAAGTTAAAACCATAAGGAGTTTCCATTTCAATTCCACTCTACATCATCCAGTAGAAAAGCTATAATTAAAAGTTTATATTAAAATGTTGAAGAGGATGTGAAGAAACTAGAACTATCAAAGACTCCTGATAGGAATATAAAATAGTATAGACACTTTATTTATTTTTTTATTTATTTAAAAAAAATTTTAAGATTTTATTTATTTATTCATAGACAGAGAAAGAGAGGCAGAGACACAGGCACAGGGAGAAGCAGGCCCATGCAGGGAGCCCGACGTGGGACTCGATTCCGGGTCTCCAGGATGACACCCCAGGGTGCAGGTGGCGCCAAACCGCTGCACCACCAGGGCTGCCCTGGTATAGACACTTTAAATCACAATTTGGCCATTTCCTTCTTTAAGATTTTTTATTAATATAAACATACAGAAGCAAGCAAGCACTGGGAGTTATATGCAACTGGTGAATAACTGAATCCTACATCTGAAACTAATGATGCACTATGTGTTGGCTAATTGAATTTAAATAAATTAATAAAAGTAAAATTTAAGCCCACATTTGAACAACGTAATCAATCAATAATCTGTTTTATAAAAATGTGATCCTCAGTTTCTTTCCTCTCATGATAACCCATTCTTTTCTATTTTCTGAATAGAAATCATTTAATTACTTGGTAAATTATTCATAACATAAAAATCAATATCTAGTAACGATAACATGAGAAATAAAAATCACAGGCCAATATCACTCCTATCCATACTATCAATTCCTACAAATATTAGGCTTTTAAATCAGTGATACATGAAAATATATAATGACCAATTTGGGGTTATTTTAGGATTTGGGGTTTGTTTTAATATTATGAAATCAACATATAATTCACAAATTTAAATAAAGTTTGAAAACTCATGGTCATATCAAATAATTTCCTAAAAGTGTGATAAAATTCTATATTATTTATAAGTAGATATGTATAAAATCTAGAAAATTACGAATGGTAGGAAACATCTTTAATAAAATATATGAAAAACATATGGTGACTACTAAACTATGAAATATTGTAAAGATAGACTATATCCCTAATTTGGAGGTAGGAAAATATTTATTTTATACGATGTGAAAATCATAGTCCTAAGGAAAGATACAATCATTGGAATACGTAAAATCAAGATCTAATAACAAAAATATCATTAAAAAAATAAGATGGAAGCCACAGACTAGGAACTTCTAGGTGTATTGGGTTTTGTTGAAAAATCTGGTGGTGATTACATGATTATTTGTGATAATCCACTGAGCTATGTATTTGGGTATATTGTGTTATACATCTAATATTTATTAAATAGTTAAAAAGTAAGATACTGTAAAACCCTCACCTTTATGCAAGACACAAGGAAATAAAGGGCACTGGAAGTTACTAAAGCAATCTCATTTGTGGTGCCAAAAGATTTAAAATACCATAGATTGATGGGCAGTGACCCTGTTCAACAACCTCTCTTAATTCATATTTTAAACATTTAATCATAATCAGACTCTACATACTGTATTAATTTTATCTTTACTTGTTTTCTGCTTATATTCTAAAAATTTTTACAATATAAGGTTTTTTTCTTTCTTTTCACAAATACATATATATTTCATTCTAACATTTATATAATCTAGAAAATGATTTGAAAGTGAAACTGGAAAAATAGAAAATACAATATTTGAAAAAGGAAAATATGAATAGGTATGTGTATATATGTGACATAGTAGCATACAATTATATAATCTTTTAGAGGTCAAAATTAATGGTGATATTTTTCTTTTAAAGAAACTAACAGGGCAGCCCAGGTGGCTCAGCAGCTTAGTGCTGCCTTCAGCCCAGGACATGATCCTGGAGACCTGGGATCGAGTCCCATGTCAGGTTCCCTGCTTGGAACCTACTTCTCCCTCTGCCTGTGTCTCTGCCTCTCTCTCTCTTTCTCTGTGTCTCTCATGAATAAATAAATAAAATATTAAAAAATAAAGACACTAACATATTAAATGTAATTATCTTAAATTGATATTAACCAGTTCATTTCTGGTGAGTTTTAAATTCTTGAGCAGAAAATTCAAAACTGCTAGTCAATATAAAATTGAATGCTTAAAGTGGAAATTATTTTTAACAATATATAATTGTTTCTATATTTTTCTGATAAAATATGAGTAGTAATATCTGGTGAGCAATTTGTGTTTCTAACTCTTGTGAATGTGAGTATATAAATAAAGATTTCAAAAGATAGGGAGCCTCCTTACTACAAGTATATTTTCTAATAAAAACAGTGACAAAAAGACCATTATCATTAAGCCTAATCATGAATGGATTACCAAAATTTACCATTAGTCAAAGATTTATAGTAGAATACTTTTAGGAATACAGAGGAGTTATTAAAAGTGGTGTGTGTTGTGGGGCCTGGGTGGCTCAGTGGGTTAGGTGTCTGCCTTTAGCTCAGGTCATGATCTCAGGGTCCTAGGATCAAGCCCCACTTCAGGCTCCCTGCTCAGTAGGGAGTCTGCTTCTACCTCCCCCTTCCCCCTGCTTGTATTCTCTCTCTCTCTCTCTCTCTCTCTTTCTCTCTCTCTCTCTCTCTCTCTCTGCCTCTCAAATAAATAAATAAATAAATAAATAAATAAATAAATAAATAAAATCTTAAAAAAAAAAGTGGTGTGTGTTTTAAAATCCAGAGTTTCCTGTTAGATATATAAGGCTAATACTTTCCATCAACCAAATCTAATCTTCCCATTCATGAGGATATCCCAAAGGTAGAAAAGACAGGAAAGGTAAGTTTTCAAGGCGGCAGGTTCTTCATAGCTGGAAGGCAGGTTGGGAAAAATGATTAGAGCATAAAAGTGTGCTGAGAGCCGACTTAAAATCCCAGGTTGTGTTATGTTGATGAGCCAAAAATCTTGCAGGAAGGAAGAAGTAAAAGAAAGTTTGGAAGAGATATTGTTGCTTAGTCTTTTTAAAGTTATGGTTATTTCAAACCATTAAAAACTTTATTTAGATATAATTGACATATAATCACATATTTTTAAAGGATCTGATTTGATAGGCTTTGACATGGGTTGACAACTTGTGAAATCATCATCCTAATCAGAATAATGAGCATGCCCATCTACCCAGAATTTTCCTTGTGGTACATTATAATCCATCCTTCCCATTTATCCCCATCCCCAAAATGTACTCCCAGTCATCAGGCAATCACTGTTTTACTATCACTACAGATAGGATTTGACTTTCCAGAACTTTATTTAAACAGTGTAACACAACAAATTCTGTTTTTTATTTCTTCAACATGATTATATTGAGTTTAATCCATTTTATTGTGAGTCACTATTTCATTACATTTTATTGCTGAGAAGTATTCCATTATATGGAAATATTACAATTTACCTGCCAAGGGAAACTATTTCCAATTTTATGCTGAGAAGCTTTTAGTGTGAGATTTGCCATCTGAAGATCTTCTTTAATGAAGTGTAATTTCAAATCTTTTGTTCGTGTTTTATTGCCTTGTTTATCTTCAAGGTTCTTTTAAATACAAGTCTTTTATCAGTTATAGGACTTACAAATATTTTCTCTCATTCTGTAGCTTATCCTTTTTTTTCTTTTAATATCTTTTGAAGTGCTGAATTTAATTTCTGATAATGGTTCTGTTGAAAATTATTGAAAGCAAGATGGCATGAAATTTCTAATGTGTTTTTTTTTTCTTTTTTTATTAAGATTTTTGGCTTTAGGTATTTTGGTACTTTGCCAGGTGCATTAAAGGTTTGGATTATTATATATTCTAGATAAATTGGTCCCTTTATCAGTATGAAATGACCTTATTTATCTCTAATAATTTTTTCATTTTGAAACCTAACTTGTAATGTTAACCTAATAATAGGTTTTACCTAGTATTTTTTTAAAGATTTATTTATTTATTCATTAGAGACACAGAGAGAAAGAGAGGTAGAGACATAGGCAGAGGGAGAAGCAAGCTCCATGCAGGGAGCCTAATGTGGGACTTGATCCCAAAACTCTGGGATCACGCCCTGAGCCAAAGGTCGAGGCTCAACCGCTGAGCCACCCAGGCATCCCTTAACCTAGTATTAATATAGCCACTCCTACTTTATTTTATATAGTACTAGCACAGTCATTTATCCATTCTTTTACTTATAATCTGCCTTTATGTTTGAGGTTAACATTCTTAGTAGGGAGCATTTAAGTGGAGTTTGCTTTGTGATATAATACGATCTCTGCTTTTATAATTTGGGTGCTTATGCCATATATATTTAATGTAGTTTTTATGGTTGGGTTTAAGCCTGCTATCTTGCTATTTGTTTTTAATTTTTTCAAGCTATATTCTCTTTTTCCTTTTTTATAAAGTTTCTTTTGCATTGAGTGTTGTAATTCCATTTTAGCTTGCTGAATTATTAGCTATACTGCTTCATTGTGTTCTTTTAATTGTTATTTTAGTATTCACAGTATTGATCTTTCAGTGATATTTTATATTCTATGATAATATACAGCATACTTTCATTTCTTTCCTCCTGGTCTTTGTGCTATTATAATTTTGCATTTTATGTCTACTCTGGTATTAAACCCCATACTGTTTTTTACCTTTCTTTAACCAGACAATTATCTTTTAAAGATATCTAAAAATAACAACATAACAAAAGACTATATATTTAGTAATGTAGTTATCATTTCTGGTGCCCTTTCTTGCTATCCTTAGACCCAGATTTCTTTTGATATTATTTTTCTTATTCTTGAAGTTATTTCTTCAAAATTTCTGGTAATATTGGGCTGAGAATCAGAAATTTCTTCAGATTTGTGTAGTTTTTATTCCCATATCTTCAAGTTCACCACTCTTTATTCTACAATGATCAATTTGTTAATTTTATTAGTGAACTCTTAATCTCAAAAATTGTAGTTTTATCTCCACAAATTTGATTTTGATATTTTAAAAATAGCTTTCTGTTTATCATGTCTCATGTGATTTAGTTCTAGTTTCAAAGCATTATGGTCTGAAAATATGCAGGGTATGATCCCAATCTTTTGGTATCGGTTAAGACCTGATTCCTCTGAGTTCTTAAAAATATTGAATACAGTTATGATAAGTACTTTGATGTTCTTGTCTACTAGTTTTATCATCTGTGCCATTTGGGAAATAGTTTCATTAATTTACTTACTCTTCACATTTACCTGCTTCTTTACATCCTGGTAATTTTTTGCAGAGGGGGGCTGTTACTATTTTTTAATTGAGGTGAAATTCATATAACAAACATTAGCCATTTTAAAGTATGCAACTCAGTGACATTTAGTCTATTCACAGTGTTGTCCAACTACCACCTCTTTCTAGGTCCAGCCTTATTGTCACAAATATGTCTGGTAATTTTTTATAAGATATAAGATATTGTAAAATTTTCCTTATTGGGTACTGATTTTTTGTTGTTGTTGTTGTTTTGTTTTTTTGTAAAGATCCTTGAGTTTTGTTCTATGTGCAGACTCAGTTCTATTATTTCAGGTATTGCCTTGAGTCTTTGTTATGCAATACTAGAGCTTTACTAAGTCTAGGGTAAATTTTCCTCATGATTAAGGCAAAACTCTTTTGATTACCCAGGGCCTGTGAGTTACCTTGTATTCTATTTTGGCTATGAGAACAGGCTTTGTGCAAGCTTAGGGGATTCATTTTCCCTTTGATTTTTTTGGGTTGTCCTTTTCTTTAATTCAGGTAGTTTCTTCATATATGTGTGCTGGCTGACCTGCACTAGACTGAATATTAGAGTGGGAACTTCTGACTGTTTGGAATGTTCTTCCTATGTAGCTCTCTATTCTTTCGTTCTCTGTGCACTCTAACTACCTTGGTCATCCCAGAATTTTAGCTCTGTCTCCTTGACTCAGGAAACCTCAGAACACTGGAAAATTTTATCCATGCCATCAGCTGGGACAATTGTAGAGCTTATATAATTTGTTTTCTGTCTTTCAAGAATCATTGCCCTTCATTGCCTTATATCCTCATTCTTATATAAGATATACCTTGGGATCCCTGGGTGGCGCAGCGGTTTGGTGCCTGCCTTTGGCCCAGGGCGCGATCCTGGAGACCCGGGATTGAATCCCACGTCAGGCTCCCGGTGCATGGAGCCTGCTTCTCCCTCTGCCTGTGTCTCTGCCTCTCTCTCTCTCTTTCTGTGACTATCATAAATAAATAATAAAAAAATAAAAAAAATAAGATATACCTAATTCTTTTATAAGAATTGATAAGGTTGTTTCCTGTATTTTACCTAAATTTTTAAAGTTCTTTCACATGGGATGTAAATCTGGTCCTGTTGCTCCATCTTAATCTGAAAAGCAGAAATTCCAGGTAGTTCCCTAGTCTAATTCATTACTCACCATTAAAAATGAAAAATTATTATAGAGAAAGTAGGGTTATGTACTCTCGCTATCAAAGACAAAGGAATATCAAAGCATTTATAAATCACACTATTATTTATTATGTGTTATTTATTATTAGAAAGCATACATATTGTCATAGGCCATGTTAAATGTCTCAGAAAACATATACCAAGTTTTATTTTATGTAAACACTAATCTCTGTTCATGTATGATGAATCCTCAGAGCTTGTTGCTTCATAGTGTAATTATTTGTTCACAATGTAAAACATGCTGGAGGGAACTATCATATCAGCTGGTGTCATCAAACTGATTTGATAACTTAATTCATGTCAATGTGTTCCTAAGGAGCATAAATTATTTACCAATTTGTGAGCTTTGTTTTAAATGAACTGAATCAAAATCTCTAGACACATGATCTGGACCTTTTTATTAAAATAAAATCAAATTAGAAACAGAAAAAAAGGCAAAATTACATTTCACAGGTAGTATGACTGTCAGGTTTAGGAAGCACTAAACAAAATTACAATGAGCTGTAATCATAAGTATTTCATACAGTAGAGGGGAGATCTATTTAAGATATTGTGTATTTTGAAAAACTTCAAATATGACTACTGAGACTGTTAATCCCCCAGTTAATATTAATAGGGCTTTACTTAGTAATATTTTCCTTTTTTTTTTTTTTTTTTTTTTTAGAGAGAGAGAGAAAGTAACCATAGGGTAGAAAGGTGGGCAGAGGGAGAGCTAGAATGTCAAACAGGTTCCACGCTCAGCAGGGAACTGATTCAGGGTTTGATCTCATGACTCTTGAGACCATGACCTGAACCAAAATCAAGAGTTTGACATTTAACCAACCGAGCCACCCAGGTGCCCTATTAATATCTTATTTTAAAATGTGTAGAATAGGAATCCCTGGGTGGCTCAGCGGTTTGGTGCCTGCCTTCGGCCCAGGGTGTGATACTGGAGTCCTGGGATCGAATCTCACATCAGGCTCCCTGCATGGAGTCTGCTTCTCCCTCTGCCTGTGTCTCTGCCTCTCTCTTTGTGTGTCTCTCATGAATAAATAAAATCTTTAAAAAAAATGAAAAAAAAAATGAGTAGAATAACTTGTAAATATAGAAATGTGAGTGGAGTACAGCCAAGTAACTTATATGCGGCAACTTCTATCATCATTTGGGAAAAAATAAAACCAAAAAGCAACTCTTTTAACATTAGTTAAAACAAAGGGTCTTCCCCGGGATCCCTGGGTGGCGCAGTGGTTTAGCGCCTGCCTTTGGCCCAGGGCGTGATCCTGGAGACCCGAGATCGAATTCCACATCCGGCTCCCGGTGCATGGAGCCTGCTTCTCCCTCTGCCTATGTCTCTGCCTCTCTCTCTCTCTCTCTCTGTGTGACTATCATAAATAAATAAAAATTAAAAAAAAACTAAAAAAAAAACCCAAAGGGTTTTCCCCATTGATTAATTCTATAAAATATCAATACATTTTTTTCTTCAAATCTATTGCTGTACAACACTAGGTTTATATAGTCATAGTATTTGAGGATAGAAAACCCACCCTAAAAATCAAAGAAGAACTGAAAGACTGAACTTTGTAATTAGGAATACTCAGGTCTAAATTACTCAGTTTTGTCAGTAAATTTATTTTGTAACCTGAAAAGAGGTAAGTGTAATATCTACCATGAGTTATTGTAAGAGAGAAGGTGCAAAAGTGCCTAGAACAATACTTAGAGAAAGCATATGCTGAATAAATATATATTGTTATTTTCTTTCCTTCATAGCTCTCTATTATTTAAGGTAATAGAGAATATATGTTTTTTTCCAAAGTAAGTCTAAAATACTTGCTACGACACCAGCTCAGCATATTTTAAAATAGGTAACTTTATCAATAAGTATATCCTGAAAGTACAGTTTTAAATAACAAACGTTTATAAAAATAAGATTTATATGGCCATTGCCAACAACTTTTCTCAACTTAATATTATAGCACTCTTTTTTTTCTTTATTTTTTAGTTTTTTAAAAGATTTTATTTATTTATTCATGAGAGATACAGAGAGAGAGAGAGACATAGGCAGAGGGAGAAGCAGGCTCCATGCAGAGAGCCTGATGTGGGACTCGATCCCAGGACCCCAGGATCATGCCCTGGGCTCAAGGCAGATGCTCAATCGCTGAGCCACCCAGGGGTCCATTTTTCTTATTTTTTTTTAAGTAAAATAACTTAGATAGATGATGTTCTTATTGGAAATACCTAATGTAAGGCCCCGTTTTATTTGTAGATGCCATAAAACTAGTTTGGCAGTGGATTTCCCACTATCATCCATAGAAAATAATCCTATTTACATTTTTAAATTACAGCAAAATGAAATGCTCTTCAAAGTATTTATAAATTTAGCATGACACCTAATAAAGTACTCTACACATGAAAGTACTGATGGACATAAATAAATTTCAAGCCATGTTGAAATTTCAAACACATGTTACTTGTATTTCTACTTCATTGAAGACTTACTAAATTACTTAAAAATGTTAAAAGTGGTTTATAGCCTATTTAAACTTGGATTATGCTAAAATGTAAGCTCCAAAATAGCAGGAATTGTAAATTATTTTATCTACTACTATTCCCAAAGCACACATGAAAGTACTGACACATAATAAATGTGCAACAAATATTTGCAAATTAATGCTAAATAAGGGATTTAGAATTAAAAATATTCCAGATATTGTATAGCCTGATCACAGTCCATAGAGTTATATCTGAGTCTTATGTTGTTCTAGCTATATTGTATTTTTAGAAATATCATCTTTCCTCAATAACAGTCCAGAAACTTCAGAATTGATGTAGTTCAAATTTTCCTAAGTTTCTCTCTTCTATTAAATTTGTTTAAACAGAAGGAATCCAGGAGATGAAACATTCTTGTATATGTGAGTGTCAAGTAATGAGTACTAAGAATGGTTGGTTTAACATTTTTGGGAAACTCTAAAAAATCTACTCTAGCAAAGCTCTTGTGTTACGAGAAATTGATCAGCAGTGTTTGCAATTTGTTGCATTTTTTCGTACTCATTTAGTTGCAAGTGACAGAAATACAAATTGACTAAATTTGGGGAAAATATTCCATGGATGCTACAGGTCCAAGGTATAATGTTTAAATGAGCTGTAGGAACTATTGAAAGCTTGGAACCACACCTTTTAGGACTTGCTCTTCCTGTCTCTTTCTGCCTATCAGTGCTATTTGCAATTCACTGGTATTAGTAAGTACTCTTTTAGTTATAGGTGATGGTGGAACCTGCATCTGTTTTCTCTTTCCGATCTATGTAGCAAGAATTCTGCATAGCTCTAGAATTTTATAGTCACAACTTTAGTTAATAAACAGAATAGCTCAGTGTTTGGAGATCCAAATCTAATAATCCCAGGAAGGGTCTCTGTTTGCAGCAGGTTGAATTACATGTATGCCTCTCATCCTCAAACCTGACAAGGATCCAGCGTCTGCAGGAATAACTGGGCTGGGACCACCTTTGGTGATGGACTGCCTACTGTATCATTCACCAGTGTGAGCTACTGGATTGGTGGCAGTGAGGAGGCCAATAGAACAACTGTGATTATAGTAATGACATGTATAGAAGTGGGCCAGCTCACACATAAAAGGATATGCTAGAAAACAACACTATGAAAATCTACCACACTTTTACATAAATGTATTTTTCTCTACCTGAGAGTACATTGAATATTTGAGTCAGTAAATATTTGTAAGTTTCAAGAGTTTAAAAAACAGAGTAATGGTTTTGTAAAGAAAGAAAATATGTTCCCCAATATTTTTCTTCCTCTCAAAGATTTTTAGTTTTCCACTTGTAAATTATCTTTATTTCCCCTTTGATTGTGGAAAAGTATGTTTTTTTCACATCATAACTAGAATTTCACCCTTGCCCAATAGGGATATCTTGACTTAAAGATTGTTATACTTGATGGTGGAGTCTGTAAAAGAATACTGATCTTTTTCCTAAGCAAAGGCACATGTTACTTTTGTGGCATGTATTCTGTATGTTTACATTAAAAAGCAAAGTCTCTTATTTACTTATTATCACAAATGGCATCTGTTGAAGTATATCTACTATGTTTGTTAGCAATGCCCATGAAACCATTTATAAATACTAATTAATTCCACCTGTTGAGATACTTCAATTCTTCAGGGAAAAAAAGTTATTTTTATATATTTGGCATAAGAAATATGTCAAGTGTTTGTAGACTGAGTTGGACCAAAGCCACCTTAATGAAAGGCACTAAGGTAACAAGTTAGCAACATTCCAGAAATGATACATATTCAGTTTTTATAAATTTGCCAAAGCTTTATGGAAAGTAGGCCATATTATGTATGCTTCTAAAAACTACCCTGTAACTTTCAGAAGAAAACTGGAAACAATGTATACAAAGTAGTACCATGAATACACAGATGGCAAATATATCATGTGTATAGCAGAAGGTGAGGATGAGAAAATGCTAGGGATGCACTTCTACAAGCCCTCTGACTCTGGAAGTGATACAAATAAATTTTAAGCCAGTACAGGACCAGATGTGGGCTTGGCAGATTAATAAGGGAGGCTCCTGTTTTTCAGATGTTCAGATATGCCTTTTCCCTGAATTATGCTCATGACTCTCACAGATTCCTCACTATGGAAGAGGGAATCCCATATTGTGCCTTATAGTTGAGCCCTAGTCCATTGCCTTCCTAAGAGTCCATCCAGCTATATGACTAGAAATTTCTTGTCTGCACATCTCTCTCTTTTTTACTTCTGGACCTTTATGTGGACTGTTTAGAAATGGCACCTCTTGACTTTGTAAAAATGAAGACTATTTAAATTCTACCCATGATGGGAAGTAAAGGTGTTGTCTTGCTTCCCCTCCAGGCATCTTCTATATCCCTGCTATAAATTTAAAAGGTGGTATGTTTTATTACTAAAATTAATCTTGAATATAGTTGAATTCATTTCTCTCCTTTAACTAAACGTAGCATTGTGGGAAAGTAACAGTTTTAGATATCAATAGAGAATACATTTTGTTCTTAAAAGAATATAGATTTTCTTGTCAGTGTAAATTTTATTAAAGACAGTTTCTTAACCTTCCCTATAAAAGTCAGAAGAGTTGTAGGTTTAGATGGAAGCAAATTCTGTGGAAAAGACAATGAGTTACTGAAATGAACAATAATTATACAAAATTACATTAGGAGATACCAAATGAATGTAATGCTGCCTAATATAGGTCAAATACTGTTAAATATTTTAATCAACTGATTGGGAAGTACAGAGAAACATGCTGATTACCTTAGCAGGTGAGGAATTGTGGAGGAAATTGTAAATTCTTCAGTGGCTAGGAGTATGATACTATGCTTTCTTGAATTAGAATTGTCCTTTCATGAATAAAATGGCATTTTGCTAAAAGAAAGAAAAGTCATCAGGGGACACCTGGGTGGCTCAGCAGTCGAGCATCTGCCTTCAGCTCAGGGCATGATCCTGGAGTTCTGGGATCCAATCCCATATCGGGCTCCCTGCATGGAACCTGCTCTCCCTCTGCCTGTGTCTCTGCCTCTTTCTGTGTGTCTCTCATGAATAAATAAATATTTAAAAAAATAAAGAAAAATGATGGAAGAAATGACCAGCAAATATATGGTTAAGAATAATTATTGTTTCTTTTCTCACATGTGGTCTCTCTGGCCATACCAGAGAAATAAAGTGTTGAATTTCATTTGATAAATACTACTTAGGAAAAAACCCTAAAGTGATAAAAAAAAAATAGGAAAATGCTTAAAAGAGATATGTAAATGGTGTAACATCTTAGGAAAATAAAGCCTAATGTAACATAATTTTAGAAATGAGTTTACCTTCAAAAAATCAAGCACAGACATCTCTTCTTGTGTTAGGAACTTGGGGTTGAAAGCTTTCCAAAGACACATGAAGATGACAGAGAAGAAAAAAACGAAGGTTGAAGGTAAGCCCATTAAACTGATTTTATCTCAACCTGATGCTTTTTTTTTTTCAAAATAAAATTCAGCAGAAGTCCTGGCTGGCTCAGTTGATAGAGCATGTGACTCTTCATCTCAGGGGCATGAGATTGAGCCCCATGTTGGGCCTAGATCTTTTTTTTAAAAAGAAATCCAAAAATATATTTAAAAAATTAAAAAATAATTTAAAAAAATAAAAAATAAAGATTGAGGACAAGTAGGGTCATGGGAAATCCTTCTAGAAATATGAGCCTTTGGTGTCATAAAGTGGAGTATGTATTTTCACAAGATTTATAATGTTTTGTTAAGTACACTTATAAGTCTTATAAGTTGCTTTAGGAGATGGGAAAACAAGATCACATATTTTGTTTTGTGACAGACTTGAAACACATTTAGAAATAACACACTAGAGTAAATACCATGGTGTATTTTTTTAAATCTTAGTTGATAACACAGATGGTTTGATGGTGGGAATGTACCATAACATATTCATTAGTTATATTCTGATAAGTTTACATTTGTTCAAGAGAACACTATTTAGACACTGTGAGAACTTGATTAATTTCACTTAAAGTTTCCATATTGTGTGTCTGTTAAGGAGACATATGATATAGCTTTTAGGGAGGTAAAAGAAAACAAAACCAAAACAAAACCCCCAAAAAACTAGAGAATAGAAAGGGCTGACTAGAGAATAGAAAGGTTTTAATTATCAAAGCCTCATCCAGCATAAATATCCAATAGATTTTGCTACTTTTGTCTCCTTCTCAAAGCAAAAATTTATTTTTTTAAGATAAAGTTCCCACCAAAGTGTTTAATGTATAACCATGCATACATTTATAGTACTTAGCATGTTGAGTGTCATAAAGATATAACAGGTGGAAAAAATGTGGAAATTCACAAATTATACCACCCTTAATGAAATAAGTGGGTTCTTAAATGGTTAGATAGAATAATTTTGGCAATATAAAATAATACACAAAAAGCAATACTATGTGAATGAGCACTATTCCTCTTCCTGCTACATTTTCTTTGAGCTTCCCTTTATCATGTGTTATATACAAAAGTGAGTGTAGTTATTGATTCTTGCGACAAAAACTTTAAGATTTTATTTATTTATTTGAGTGAGAGAGAAAGCACAATAAGGAGGAGGGACAGAGGGGAACCTGGATGTGAGACCTGATCCTAGGACCCTGAGATCATGACCTGAGCTGAAAGTAGATGCTTAACCAACTGAGCCACCCAGGCACCGTGTGACAAAAACTTCTGAACTTTCTTTCCATAGTAATAGAGCAGAAATTATGACAAAGATCTGTTGTCATGGGTTTCTCACTATGGATTTTTCTCCCTTTTTCCAATAGTATTAAGTTGCTTTAGTTAACACTTGTGCAAATGTAAATATCCACAATAAAATAAATTCAACCTTCATATATATTAAATGTCTCAAGAATTTTTGGATTTTTATAACTCAAAAAATTATAAAATAAGATAAAAAATCACCTGAAAAAATGTATACCCAAAAGGATTTTATTTTACTTTATTTTATTTTTCCAAAGAGATTTTAAAGTTTCCAAATGTCATCATCATTTACACAATCTTATTTTAAAAGGAAAGCCCATACTTTACTTTCCTGATAGGACACTGCCTGTGAAAAATGTATACAAAAATTAGTATGCACACTAAAAGAGTGTGCGAAAATCTTGTAAAATAAGAGACTATTCTCTTTTATAGTAAGAATTGCCAATGAGTTTTTTAAAGGCTGAAATTTCTATATGCAGGCAACTAACAACATGGATGTTAATAGTTTATCTCCTGATTCTCTTCAGGAGCAAGACTGACTAGGAAGGGAAATCTACTGGGAGGTCATTTGCACTCATCGATGAAATTATATATATATAAAAAAGAATGTATATGTAATATCCTAAAGCAACACAGCAAAATTCAAGGAACAAGGTGAGAATTACCTCTGATGTGGGACGATAAAAATTAGGACCTTGATCATTTCATTAAAGAAAACACTTTCCATTCTTTTGGTCATAGTTTCAACAAGATTTGTGTGGGAGAGGGCAGTAAGAATGATAGCAAAATCATAGTAAACAACCAAGATATCTTTCAGTAGGTGAATGGATAAATAAACTATCGTATATCCAGATAATGGAATCTTATTCAATACTAAAAAGAAACATGCCATCAAGTCATGAGAAGGCATCAAGAAACCTTAAATGCATATTACTAAGTGAAGGAAGCCAATCTGAAAAGCTACATACTGTCTGAGTTTAACTATTGGACATTTTGGAAAAGACAGGAGACAGTAAAGTAAATCATATTTTGCCTGGATTTAGAATAAATAGGCAGAGTACAGAAGATTTGGGGGCTATTATAATATTCCATGTGATACTGTAGTAAGTGAATAGAAGTCACTTTACATTTATGAAAAGTCATAGAATATACAGCACCAAAAGTGAACTCTGGTATAAACTATGGACTTTAGGTGATTATGATGTGTTAATGTAGGTATATTGATTGTAGCAAACGTATTACTCTGGTGTGGGATGATGATATTTGGAAAGACTGGAGGTGTGGGGTACAGTGGGCATATGTACGATGAGGTTTCATTGTACTTTTTGTTGCATTTTGCAAAAACTGTATTAAAATAGAAACATACCCATATTTACTATGTGTGTATGTACATACATACATATATATTTCACAGTAGTCATGCTTCAGGTGTTTTGGGACAAAGGACTAAATGGCATGTGGTGGGACACTTGTTGATTTATATCTTCTTAGGTTTGTCGGGTTACTGACTTTATTCAACTGGGAGAATTGACACCCAATCCTCAAATACTTCTTACCAAAAGAAATATATTCTTTGTTCTAAGATGTAAGCCTAGGCATTAATAGAGGACATGGAACCTAGAGCTAAATGAAAGTGGCTTTATGAGGGAGCAACCCAGATACTTCATCTTAATACTTTCAAATTTACCTTCCTAAGATCAAAGACCACATATAATAGTGTAATAAATATTGACATATAATATGAATAATTTATCATATCCTTTTTAAATCTTAGAATTAGGTGACCTTAAATTAATGTAATCCTAATCTGTGAACAAATCATTATTTTTAACTCTATATTTAGTGTAAAATCAAACTCCCAACAACAGAATGGACAAATAGAATATAGAATATTATACATTAACAAGAGTGAATAGCCTAAAACTATGTGAAACAACATGGATAATTCTTCCAGGCATAGTGTAAGAAAGAAGCCAGACCAAAGTATATATATTGTATGCTTCCATTTTTTAAAGGCAAACACAAAACACACACACACACACACACACACACACACACACAAAAAAAAAGATCAAACCAACAATATTGATACTGGTTTCTCTTAAGGATGGGGTCATGACTGGAAAGGAGTATAAAGAAATTTCTGAGGCTACTGTAATTCTATTTCTTGACCTTGGAACACATTAAAGGAGTAAGTTCAGTTTGTGAAAGTGAACCAAACCATACAGTAAAAATACTTGCCCATTTCTTCATGTGTACAACTGGAAGATACCTACTGTATGTTCAGCAATGAAATGAAGTTGGCAGAAGGGACAAAAGAAGCATAGAACAGTGTCTACTCTGAATCCTTATAGCCTACACAGCATGAGGAGCCTCACATATATGAAAACATTAAAATTTTCAATTGGGGAATGCATAATTAAAGTCAAGTGTTACAGGTTTATTATCTGTCTAGATCAAAGGAAGATACCACTGAGAGCTAACAGATAACAAATGTTGAAGGAGGTTGGGCCTGAAATATGCATGAAGGTGGAGTTTTGGACAATTCTAGTCTCAGCCTAAAGATGTGACAGTTTGAAGATCTTCATTATAGTCCCTCTGGCATGTTAAATGCAATAGCACCAACAATTAGCCTATAAGACAATTCTCACTTGTAAGATATACTACTAATTAAATTTTCAATTATTATTTAGTATCTTTCCCACTATGCAGTTTTGTTTGGGTGGCACTAATAAAGTCAAAGTTTGATAATAAAATTAGTGACTATATTTTTATTTCAAATACATATACTATGTTACCCAATAGCTTAATTGATTTGCATTTCCAATAGCCAACAAAAACAATGACTTCAGGTGGAATTATGAGATCTATATGTTCCTCCTGATATTAATTTGGGCTAAGAAGCAGTGGTGTAATTTTTATGCATAAATGAAAGTGTTTATAAGTACTTTTCCATATCTGTGGCTGTCTTCCATCTTATATCCTAATCTCTTTAAAGATTTATTCTTGTGATTTTATAACATTATCTGTACAATCAAGTCATTATTAACAAAAAATAAAGAATTAGCAAAAGGACATTGTCCACGTTCATTTAATATGTAAACCCTGAATTACATTGTACATCCACTTTCATGTTTTGACTTACTCAAACTAGAGATATGGGGAATTTTAATGGTCATTTGAGTAACTTTTGGGGCCAATATATTCACCAGTCTGTTTAGTCCTCCAGAGCTCTCATTTGTCACTTTGATCATATCTTCCACTCTATTTGGAATGATGTTCAAGCAACTCACCCAATTCATTTCCTGATTTACACAGGTGCATGTGGAGATATTCAAAATTATAATTAACAAAGTTGCTTCATACCTGAACACAAATGAACATATTCTATGTGAATAAGCTAAGGAAAATCTGATTTGTATGTAGTGAAATTGCTTAGCTAAACAAACAAACTAAAAGTAAGCAACTAAGTATGTAGTTAAGACTGAACAATAACAATTATAATAAACTAATATTGAAGCATTAATCTTGTATTTTACAGCTATATACCAAAAGAATGGAAATTAGAAAAATGGGTAATAGCAACTGGAGTTCTTCCAGTAACTCCAATATTCATGAAATTATATGAACCATGTGCTTGTGAAGTCATCACTTCAACTTTTTAGTAAATAAATGGAAACTTGTGAAATTAATACTATTGGAAAATTATGCCACACAACATCAGAGTTAGTTATTTTTCCACAGACATATAAATGTTAAAGATAAGGGAAGGGGACTAAAATAAATTCCATCCTTTAAACAGAAGGCATTCTTTAAATGCCCTATTTAAGACAGACAATGCTTTTATTATCGTGAGAACAGTGATATTCAAGATAGAGTATAAACATATTTATCTTTATTTTAACAAATCCAAAAGCTGAAAGAGCTTTAAAGGCTTACCAAGTTTTGCATATATAACCTAGGACTGATCCTTGGCAACCTGCTGGAAGACCTCTTATGTTCATGTACATGGTACACTGCACCACCGCATGAGTCCCTGGGTTAGTTAATTAAGGTTGCTACACAAAGTACCACAAACTGAGTAGTTTAAACAACAGAAATTTTTGCTTACAGTTCTCAAGTGGGGAGTCCGTGATCAATGCATGGCATAATTGGTTCCTTCTAAGAGCTACAAGAAAGAATCCATTGCATGCTTCCCTCCTAGCTTATGGTGATTGTTGGCAATCTTTGACATTCCCCATCTTGTGCTCATCATCCTAATCCCTGTCCTCAACTTCACATGGTGTTCTTTCTGTGTGTAGGTCAATCTCAAAATTCCCACCTTTTATAAGAATAGTAGTTATAGTAGATTTGGTAGATTTGGAGTCTGCCTTTCCATTTGTGTGTGTCACCTTTAACTTCTTCCATCAATGTTTTGTAGGTTTCAGAGTACAAGTCTTTCACCTCCTGGTTAAGTTTACCTCTAGGTATTTTATTGGGGGGGGGACCACTTATAACTGGGATTGTTTTCTTAATTTGTGTATCTGCTACTTCATTAGTAGTGTATAAAAATGCAACAGAATTCAGTAAGTTGATTTTGTATGCAGTGACCTTAGTGAATTCATTTATCAGTTCTAGTATTTTTTTTAGTAGAGTCTAGGATTTTCTATATATAATATCATGTCTTCTGCAAATAGTGAGAGTATTACTCCTTCCTTACCAATTTGCATGCCTTTTATTTCTTTTTCGTGTCTGATTGCTGTGGCTAGGACTTCCAATACTACTTTGAATAAAAGTGGTGAGAGTGGGCATCCTTGCATCATTCATGATATTCGGATAAAAGTGCTCAGGTTATCGTTACTGAGTATAATGTTAGCTGCAGCTTTTTCATAGATGGTCTTTATTATGTTGAGGTATGTTCCCTCTTAAACCTCCATTGTTGAGGGTTTTTATCATAAATGGAATTTGTACTTTGTAAAATGCTATTTCTGAGTCTATTAAAGTGATCATATAGTTTTTATCCTTCTCTTGTTGATGTGATATATCACATTGATTGTGAATATTTAACCACCCCTGTACGTCAGGAATGAATCCCACTTGATTGTGTGAAATGATTTTTAAAATATATTATTGAGGGATGCCCAGGTGGTTCAGCGGTTCAGTGTCTGGCTTCGGCTCAGGGCATGATCCTGGAATCCTGCATTCAAGTCCCACATCTGGCTCCCTGCATGGAGCCTGCTTTACTCTTTGCCTATGTCTCTGCCCCTCTCTCTGTGTGTCTCTCATAAATAAATAAATAAATAAATAAATAAATAAATAAATAAATGGACTTTTGTTGAGGAATATTGCACCTATGTTCATCAGAGATGTTGGACTGTCGTTCTCTTTTTTTACAGTGTCTTTACCAGGTTTTGGTATCAGAGTAATATTGACCTCAAAGAATGAATTTGGAAGCTTTCCTCCCTCTTCTATTTTTGGAATAGTTTGATAACAGATATAAACTCTCCTTTTTTAAGATTTATTTTATTTATTTATTCATTCATTCATTCATTTATGAGACCCCCAACCACTGAGCTACCCAGACATCCCTAAACTCTTCTTTAAATGTTTTGTAGTATTCACCTGTGAAACCATCTGGTCCTGGACTTTTGTTTGTTTGGAGATTTTTGATTCAACTTCATATCTGGTAATTGTTAAAATTTTTATTTATTACTGATTCAGTTTTGAGAGGTATATATTTCTAGGAATTTATCACTTCTAGGTTGTCTAATTTGTTGGCATATATTTTTTATAATATTCTCTTATGATCTTTTCTATTTCTGTGGCATGGGTTGTAATTTCCCCTCTGCCATTTGTGATTTTGTTTATTTAAGTCTTTTTTTTTTTTTTTAAATGAGTCTGGCTAAAGATCTATCAATTTTGTTATCTTTTCAAAGAACCAGCTCCAGATGTCATTGATCTGGTGTATTTTTAAAAATTTCTATTTCAAATATTTCTACTCTACTTTTTATTGTTTCCTTCCTTCCACTGGTTTGGAATTTTGTTCTTTTTTTTTTTTTTTTTTTTTTCTCCCTAGCTTCTTTAGGTGCGAGATCAGGTTGTTTATTTAGGAGTTTTCTTCTTAAAGTAGGACTGAATTCCTGTAAACTTCCCTCTTAGAAAGATTTGCTACATGCCAAAGATTTTGGAGCATTATGTTTTCATTTTCATTTGTCTCCATTAATTTTTAAATTTTTTTTGATTTCTTGGTTGACTCATTATCTAGTAGCATATTATTTAACCTCCATGAATTTGTGTTCTTTCCAGATTTTTTTCTTGTGGTTGATTTCTAGTTTCATAGTGTTTTGGTTGGAAAAGATATATGGTATGACTTCAGCTTTTTTGAAATGTTGAAACTTGTTTTGAGGATGCTATGTGTTCTGTTCTGGAGAATGTTCCATGTGCCCTAGAAAAGAATGTTGTATTCTGCAGTTCTAGAATAAAAAGTTCTAAATATATCTGTAAATCCATCTGGTCCAGTATGGCCCACTCTGTCATTCAAGACCAGTTTCCTTACTGATTTTCAGTATAGATAATCTATCTGTTGATGTAAGTTGGCTGTTAAAATCCCCTATGATTATTGTATTACTATTGATTACTTCCTTTTTGTTCTTAGCCAGCTTATGGATTTGAGTGTTCCCATATTGGGTGCATAAATATTTGCCACTGTTAAATCCTCTTGTTGGATTGTTCCTCATGTAGTGTTTTTTTTGGTTACAGTCTTTGTTTTAAATTCTAGTTTGTCTGAAATACATATTGCTACGCAGTTTTCTTTCATTTGTATTTGCATGGTAAATGTTTTTCCATCCCTTAACTTTCAGTCTATGTGTCTTTAGGGCTAAAGTGAGTCTCTGAGAGGCAGCATATCCTTGAATCTTACTTTTATTTATCAATTTCATCATGTTATATCTTTTGATTGGAACATTTAGTCTATTTACATTCAAAGTAATTACTAATGGGTATGAATTTATTGCTATTTTGTCACCTATTTATGGTTGCTTTTGTAGTTCTTTGTTCCTTTTCTCTCTTCTCTCACAGTTTGTAGACTTTAGTTAGTGATATACTTGGATTCCTTTCTCTTTATTTTTGCATATCACTATTTTTTGTTATTGATATTAGTTTTATATATAACATTTATATAGTAGTCTACATTAAGTTGATTATTGCTCTTGTTTGAACCAATTCTAAAAGCACTATATTTTTACTCTTTACCTCCCCCCATGTTTAAGGAATGGTATATTATACTTTTCATCTTGTCGGTGTGTGTGAATCTTTTGACTTTTACAGATATACTTAAAATCACTATTTTCATATGTCCTACTTTCCTTACTCCTTCTTATAATCTTCCTCTTTCATGCAAATTGCCCCCTTTAACTTTTCTTGTAGCGCTGGTTTAGTGATAATGAATTTCTTTAACCTTTGTTTATCTGGAACTGTATTCTGATCCTTGTCAGATAGTTCATTCTTTGGTTGCAGATGTTTTTCTTTTAGCACTTTGACTACACCATGCCGTACTCTTCTTTCCTACGAAGATTCTGCTGAAAATTCAGCTGATAGCCTAATGAGATTTTCCTTGGATGGAAGTGTTTTCTGTCCTCTTGCTGCTTTTAAAATTTTCTCTTTATCGCTACTTCTTGCATGTCATTACTATGTGCCTTGGTGTGGACCTCCTTCGGTTGATTTTATTGGGGCCTCTCTGTGCCTCCTGGACTGAGATGTTACTTTCCTTCCCAGACTTGGGCAGTTTTCAGTTTATTTCTTCAACCAAAGAGGGCTTTTCTGCCCTCTTTTATCTTCCTTCTGGAAAAGAGAATGCAAATGGTATTACACCTGATGGTGTGTCTGAATTTCCTAAACTGTTTTCTTTTTTTTAAATTATGATTTGTTTCTCTCTCCTCTTAAACTTGTGTTCCACTTCTGTCCTCCAGGTTGCTCATTCATCCTTCTGCCTCCTCTAGTGTACTATTCCCTCCAGTGTGTTTTTAATTTCAGTGATTGGGTTCTTCATCTCTGATGGGTTCTTTTTTATGGTTTCCATCTCTTTTTTGAGAGTCTTATGGAGGTCCTCCACTCTTTTCACAAGTCCAGTGAGTATCTTTATGACCATTATCTAAATTCTCTATCAGGAATATTACTTACCTCATTTCTTCTGGGTCTCTTGCTATGTTTTTGTCCTATTCTTTGGTTTGGAACATGTTTCTCCATCTCTTCCTTTTGTCCAATTCTCTGTGTCTGCTTTTATGTGTTAGAAAAGTCGTCTGTCTCCTGCTCTTGAAAGTAGTAGCTTTATGAAAAGAGGTCCTGTATTGCCCTGCAGTGCAGTGTTCCCTGTTCACCAAAAACTGACACTTCAGGGGTGTATCCTATGTGTGTTCCAAGTCCCCCCTGCTATTGAGCCATGTTTGCCTTCAGTCTCATCACCTGCAATGTTTGTCTTCACCTGTTTTGGACAGTGTTTGGCCCCTGTGTTGTTAGTGGGCCAGTCTTGTGCTGTTTGTGCATTTATCAAAGCCACAATAATGGAGCTGCAGGGTACTTTCCAGTATTGCCCTCAGAGAAGCTTTTGTTGATGTGCAGGGCTTGGCAGTGGGACTAGATATCTGCCCTCAGTCCATCATTTAGGCTGCCTTCAAATCAATGCATATGGTTATCTTCCCCTCCCCTTGAAGGGAAATGGTGCCTAATAGCTCTTTTGTTCCTGGAGAAATCTCCAAATGATCCCTGCACTTCCAGCACCTAAATAAATCTTCTCATTCCCTAAGCATAAATCTCATTCCCTAAGCATATAAGCATACTTCAAACTGCTATTTTTATCATCTTTCTCAGCCTGGCTGATTTTTGTGCTATCTTTTTAACGATCGAAACTCTGTTCCTATAACCTTCCTTTGCTTACCCAGAGCCGAGTCCTCTTACTTTTAAAGTTTCATGTGTTTTGACCCATTGATTGTTGGGCATCTTTGGTTTTCCAAGTCAAAGTTTATGAGGATTTGTCTTTCCCATGTAGGTTCCCTGTGCCTGGGGTCAGGTGTGTGGGATCTGTTCCTCTCCTCTGTGCTTGCTGTGTCCCTCTATCCTATGGACAGTCCTGTAACAGCTCTGTCACTGTTAGTAAGGGTTAACTCGCTTCAAGGTAACATACTGTATGCTTGATAATTTAAGGCCCTTGATCTGTAACAGAATTAATTTACTGTCTCTGAGATTTGCAGACCACTGGCCTTGGGGAATGAAGGACCAGAATTTTCCCAGGCAACAAAGGCCAGAAAGTCTGTTTTTAAGCTGCCTTGGCCTTCTGATAAGCCCGGCAATCTTTTACAAAATGTTTTCCTTTTTAAAAGTCACACAAATGACTTTACTGACCTCCCTTTGTGCATCTGTCGACCTTGCCCTCCTTTGCAGAAAGAACACTGTATTCTTGCACAACCCCTGGTTACTGAGGAACCAGACCATCTTGCACAACCACCTGCAGGTACCAAGGAAGCAGAACTTCTTGCACAATCTCCCCCAGACACCAAGGAACTAGATGTTCTCACATAACCTCTGAGCATCAAGATAACTCTATAGCTGGCATCATCAGTCTACATGTAATCAAGGAATGTCACAGACCACTGCACTCCCTTAACTTATTAAACACTTTAAAAACTCTTTGAGTTAGGCAAAAACCTTGGAGTTGGCTTTTGGACAATAGTCTGTTTTCTCCCCAGTTAGTCGTACTTTTGAATAAAGCTCACGTTCCTTTCCATTCAAAATTAATCTCTTGAGTATTGGCTTTTTGAGCAATGAGCAGCCAAACTTCGGTTTCGGTAACAGTCCAACAGGTCAGTTTGGCTCCCAAGTGCATCTCTGCCCTTCCTAACCTGTTAGATGTTTCTTCTTCTCTACATTTAGCTATAGCCATTCTGCTAGTCTTCAGGCCACTTTCTGGGTTATGTACACTCATGGGCATTTTTTAGAAGTATACCTGGGACAATATGAGCATAGGATTCTCCTACTCCACCATCTTCCAGAATTGATTGTATGCATGTATGTATGTATGTATGTATTAAGATTTTATTTATTTATTCATGAGAGACACAGAAAGAGAGGCAGTAACATAGGCAGCGGGAGAAGCAGGATTCCTGCAGAGAGTCTGATTTGGAACTCAATCCCAGGACCCCAGGATCACGACTTGAGCCAAAGGCAGACGCTCAACCACTGAGCCATGCAGGTGCCCCAGAATTGATTGTTTTTATTTATTTTTTTTTATTTTATTTTATTTTTTTTTTTAAATTTTTTTTTTCATTTATTTATGATAGTCACACAGAGAGAGAGAGAGAGGCAGAGACACAGGCAGAGGGAGAAGCAGGCTCCATGCACCGGGAGCCCGACGTGGGACTCGATCCCGGGTCTCCAGGATCGCGCCCTGGGCCAAAGGCAGGCGCCAAACCGCTGCGCCACCCAGGGATCCCCTGATTGTTTTTAAAATATTAAATCGACCTATCATTTCTGTAATAAATTCCACTTCATCCTGTACCATTCTTTGTATGTGTTGCTAGATTCAATGTCCCAATATTGTGTTAAGAGATTTTAAAAGTATCCTTGTTCATAAGGAATAAAAATTTCTATCTTTTTTTTCCTCTAAAGTTTAATTCAATATTGGTTTCATAAAATGAATTGGGAAGTTTCCCTTTCCTTATACTTACTAGAAGCGATTGTGTAGAATTATTACTTCCTTCTTAAGTATTGGATGAATTTCTAAAATACAGTGACCTTGAGTTTTCCCTGTACATTTTATTTCCTTAATACATATAAGGCTATTTTCATTTTTATCTTGTAGTTTGATAATTTTTATATTTCAAGGAATTCTTAATTTCATGAAAATTGCCTAATTTATTGACATAAAATTTCTGATATTGGTAAATTACATCTTTCCCTTTTTCATGACCAACTTGACTGGAATTTTATTCTATTAGTCTTTTCAAAGACTCAGTTATGGATTAATTTTATTTATTTATTTATTTATTTATTTATTTTTATTACATGACTTTTTATCTTTACTACATTCTTACTGTTTGGACTTTACTTTTTTTTTTAACGTTTCTTGAGGTTGAATAAGTCATTTTAGCCTCTTGAGATCTCTACTTTTAAATAAGCTCTCAGCAACATATCTACATTGTTCGTGATAAATATAAGAAGGGGAAATAATTAAGATTTAACTGATTGTGGTAAAACTAGTATTTCTGGTTAAGAAGCTATTAAAATATATTTTTCATATGGCTAAGGAAGTGCTTGTGAATATTTAATGAAATGATGTCAATAAGCTGGCCTAATTAAAAGTAGAGACTTTTCCATCTCCTACTATATGGAATCTACATGTATAAAGGTGTTTATTTCACTTAAGGTATTTATGATGATTTTTCCATAAGAATCAAGACTTCTTAGATTTCCTTAAAATAAGTTGACCTTTGTCAACTCAAATGATTCAAAGATCCTAAGGAGTACTGTTTTAAATGTTTTTAGTTATCCAAACTTCAAAAATTCATTCAGAGCCTTGGCAATTGGTATTATAATACAAATTAATTGTAATTAATTTCAAAGTTCCAATTTTCTAATTATACATATATGTCCCCTAAGTTATGAAAGTCATTACACCATATTTCTAAATATGGATATAAATATTATATTCCATAATAGTCCTTTCATTATCCTAATGTAGCCTAATTGAATAACTCAAAACTTCAATCCTCTCCTTTTCTAAAACATTAATTAAAGCAATATTATTTAATGTAATAGAAATATAAGCATGACAGAAGTTATTTTAGAACTGGACTGGAAGATGTTTAGTAAGATTCATGTGAATAAAATGTGCTTTTAATAAGGAATGTCATTGTTCTGTTTCCAAAAATAGAATAGAATAGTGTATTTTTTGAACATTTTTATTCTAAAATATTTTGCATATTCTTTGTTAGATTAAAAAATAATGACAATGGTCTATTAGCATTATTTACTTAGTTTGAGAAAATATGTTGCTGTAGAAATACTTTTGGCTTCCCAGATATTATAAACTGCTTTTTAACAGTGTATTTTTTCTCAGAAGCCTTTGATTGCTTCAAGAAGTCTTTTTTGTATTATGTTTAGATCAATGCATTTCATAGGCATTAGGACAGTAATAAATATGGCACTTTTGATTAGTGATTTGAAAATTAGCATATTCATGCATGTGTTCACATGCTTTGAAAGATTTTGTTGTGGAATAAAATGTCATTCAAGGCCAGGGATAGCTCCTGAAGGTAAGCCTAATATAGTGTAATCTACACCTACTGTTTTTCCATAGCTCATTAAAATCTTATGTAATTGGAAAACAAATGCAGTAAAATATTTGTGTGGGTGTTGCCATGGTCAACAATCTTCCTCCTCTGAGAGCCTTGTCTTTTTAATCTTCTGATGTTAGAAACAATTCCTTCTTTATTTGACAGCTTCACATTTGATTGACTGCTACTGTTACCATGTGTCAATCTTTGCACATGTTAGGCTTGCTGAGTGTAACTGAGCTTTGGGTATCAAGAAGAGCAACTCAGTGATTATAGAGTTGAAACCAATTTGATACACACTTAATACGCTCAATATATATCTTTTTAAAGCACTAACATGGCAGCCCTTAACTGATTACAATTCTACCGTTATTTTTTCTCTAGTACCTCTAAAATCAAATGCTATTCTCATATACCTCTTTCTTCTTCCAGCTGTCCATTTACCTTTTAATTTGATAAAGTCTGTTCTAGATTCTTACCATAAATTTGTCCTCAGTGGTAAGGTGATGTTGAAGGGATATTAGGTTCAATGTTATATTCATATGCTTTGTGATAATTAATGCATCATTCCCATTAAGCCAAATTTCCCCAACAATACATAGATAACAATCATAGTATTGAAACAATATATATGAGTGTATTTGACATATTAGGTAGTACAAAGTGTTATAATTGAACTTGCATATTCTTTTCGGTTTAGATCATAACTAGCAAAATGGAGGAATATTTTTAAATTAAAAAATATTTTCTGAAGGGTTAGCAAAATTTTATTTAAAGATAATTTTGCATTACATCTGTAATGTCTGTATTTATAAAATAATAGGACTCAAATACCTAATGCTCAACAATAAGGAGGGAAATCAGGTGGAAAAAAATCAGGCTGCCTGTCTTAAACCTTAAAGGGCCTTTCTTCCTTTATTAAAAAAAATCATTCACCAAATTGGAAACTTATCTTTTGATATTTAATTCCAGAGGTCTGGCTTGTTGAAATTAAAGCTGATTTCATTTCCCATTTTATCTTTTACCATATGCCCTACCACTCATCACAAACTATCATCAATATTTATAATGGAATACAAGAGAACCTCTACTGCCCCCTTATTTCCTTGTTTATGCAACAGCATCTCATTATAAAAAGCTGTAGAGGCTCAGAATAGTTTGTGTGGTATATGTGTGTGTTTTCCATTGCAATACTTTTTTCCAATGTCACTGCCACAGCAGACAATGTCATTGCCACTGCACTTGTCCTACATAAATAGTAGGACTTGCTTTCTCTTTTTTATTATAACAAATCATACACTATGTTTTATCACCACACTTAGTTATAAA
The DNA here is from genome assembly GCF_011100685.1 of Canis lupus familiaris. Taxonomy (NCBI): domain Eukaryota; kingdom Metazoa; phylum Chordata; class Mammalia; order Carnivora; family Canidae; genus Canis; species Canis lupus. The sequence continues at coordinate 33,161,429 of NC_049222.1, read as the reverse complement.
TACAATGGTTATATAAAATTATGTAAGCATTCATAGTAGGAAAAGAGGTCAACCAAATTTTTGGAATAAAAATACTGATTTTAAAATAGCTGTGCATTCCTCCTTTCCCTGCCACCAAATCTTTCTATCAACATCCATCTAAGGGTGATTATAAAATGTACAAGTAGTTTGTCACAAATACAGAAGTTTTTTCAAATGGGTAAAGTGGAAAAAAATCCTTGGTAAGAGTTTTCAGGATTTAATCAAATGCCTCATCTCCACCTCTACCCCCAAATTCAAATAGAATTTTCCTTTTTTCTCTTATAAATATATATTTATATACACACACAAACATACATATATACATGTATATATAAGGGAAAATGTATAAATATGTGTGTGTGTGTATACACACACTATCTGATTTGACAGACTTGCTCTTTTTTATTTTATTTGTCCTTCTTTTAATCTGTGTGACTTTTGCCATGATATATCATTCATCTCTCTATCCAAATTATCTGCATTTACTGTGGGCAATTATCAAACATCTCTGAATAAATAGAGGCCTTTCCTGAGTAAGTAGAGATTTTACTCACATATCTGACTCTACTATATCCCCAAAGAATAGATATTTATGTATTTTAGGACTTAAGCAATTTGTATCTCCATTATCAAGATTATGGAAGAGTATGATTAGAGTGAATCTGAGACAGTTCTAATGTTCACAACATATAGTTTATTGGTCCTTGACACAAGGTTGTTATATTTATGGCATTGTGTTCAAACTCTGGAGATGGTTGTTAAATATTATCTACTCAAAAAGTATATATTAATGCTGCAAGCCTTTACCATTCTTTAAAAATTGTAGAATTTTTAAGAATTTAGAAGGACAGTGTTGAATATAACTCATTTCTCCTTGTGACCAGGAGAGAAGTAGAAGACATATAGATATAGGTATATACTGGATATACCTATACATATATTTGATTAGTCAGGTGCTCTGGGTGTGCAAAGTATTGTGATAAGTCTGAAAAGTGAGGCAGTCAACAGAAGGACACAGGATATTAAGGTGATGGAGAGGTACAGGGGTGCATAGAGAGCGATAATGAAATTCTTCTTCACCTCTTTAAGTCTATAATAATTCTCGGTGAAAATTATTTTACTTATGTATTTACTACTGAAGATACAATTATGGCATAATGTGGAAGAAAAATATTATGTATGAACAATATATTAAGAGATCTTGCAGATAAGGAAGCAAAGGTTATATTTTATATCATGAATTTACTTACATTATTGAGGGTTAGTAGTGCTGTCACTGATATTGGCAAGTTTAAGGGTTTCTGGAAAAAGGCAGTCACTCATTCACTCCTGTGTTGCTTTTCTGAAGAAAGAATAAACTCCAGGTTTGAGTAATGGTTTTCAAAAAGCCCATCTCCTTGAATGTGCATTGTGAAAGCACAAAACTTCCATTCTTGAATGTACTACCCCAGATAGGTTAGCACCAAAGATAAGCCATTTTTAAACAGTACACAATGTCTGTATTTTATACCAATATTCAACTCAGAATTTTCCATTGTTAGTACTGAGCAAGAAACTGGATATATTAAGCTTTTTTAAGGAGACTGAAATTGGTGGTAATGAATTTGTTTACTGGCTAAAGTCCATGCACCAACTTATACTTATTTTAAATGGACAATAATCTTTGTTAGTCAGATAAGCAAATGCTACATCATACCAAGAAAAGATCTCATGAGAGGATTTTAGAACTTATCCCTGCAATTTAATGTTAGCACAGTTATAAATTAAATTTGCTATGCAAAACACTGTGTAAACCAATTTGAAAAGAGGAAGGGGCAGCTGCTGCTCCCAAAGAGAAAGAATACGACAATTTCTCTCGTAAACTAGAGCTGTTATTTCTCCATCGTGTTTGTTAGTTATCTCCTCTCACATATTTTTTTTATAGTCTCAACTCTTCATACTTCAGGGGACCCCTATCCCCTCTTCAGATCCTTTTTAGTCCACATATATATCTGTGCATTCCTTCACTTAAAATCCATATCCAGAGACCATCTCTTCCTTTCATCATCTCTGTATTTTATCTCCTCACCTCAAGTGCCTTCTGAATATGACAGATTTTGCCTTCCTTATTTTCTACTTGACCTTGTGTGTCATTACATCCATTACTGCTGCCCATATCCTGAAACACTGAATATGTTTGTTTCTTATTTTGCAATCCTAATCATTTATTCACTTTTTGTGCCCTATTTTCTGACATTGATTGACAAAAACTCTAAAGTAAAAGCTTGGAAAAATAAGAGCATAAGGAAGAAAACAAAAGTCTAGGAAAATTCTAGGAAAAATTGTTCTGATACTTGGAACGAATTGTATTTTTTTTCTCAAAAATGGGAACAAGTGAAGCTTACAGCAGAAATCTCTTTCTCTGGCCCTCTCAGGTAACTTACAGTATTTCACATAAGGTGAGTGAATCCTGCTCATCTTCATCATCAGTTGGCAGTTCCCATTGCTAAGCATTATTCATTTACAATTATTCATTTGGAAAGATTCAATGGCTTTCAGTACCACCACTGTGCTAAGATCCTAAGTATGTTTAGTTTTAAAGATTTCCGGTTGTGCAGGTGATCATTTTGTTTTGCAGCAATAGTGGAGAAACATCAAAAGTATGCTAGATGAATATTAGTTCCTATGATATGGAAAAATAATGAAAGTTTAAATAAAAGGTGTTGACTATGAGTGAAGCTTCTGTCTCATTCGGGCATATTCCCGAATCCAACATGCAGGATTGGGCAGGGCCTATTTTCATAAAGGGAAGATAGTTATGTTTTCTAACAGAAATCAAATTCAGAAACAAATCAAGTACTTCCACACACTGAGGGAAATAATAAGAAAATTAATTGATGTTGGGGTTGAGGCCCCTTAGTCTCTAATTATTAGATACCACTGATTTCTATTTAGCTAAACTGTGTAGGATTGGATGTGTGGCTTAACTGTCTGTGAAATTAGACAGTAATCTATGGGGAGCTGTAATGCTGAAGGCAAAGTTCTAAGCTGAAAAACTATTTGTGTGTATCTGTGGATTGATGGGGATATATGCAGTACAGATACATAATTTGAAGGAGACACAATGCAGCTGTATCATATTTTAATTTATTTTAATTTTCTAAATGTTCCTAACAAAAATATCTAGATAATTGTATAAACATAAATTATTAGAAAGTATTCAAAGATACGGTCTAAGACCATCTCAGGCAAAGCAAAAACAGTCCATGATTATATAGAAAAGCTGTCTGAGGTAGTTCCATGGCATGATTCATCTTTTTCTTGAGTAAAGGGTAATAAAAACACAGAATGGAAGGCATAACTGAAGATTTGACAGTCTGGCATTCCTATTGCCTTTAATGAAAATAAATATTTAAAGAAGGTGGAAAAGAGAGCTCTTTCTATTTCTGTAATAAAAGAATAAAATTAGCAAAAAGATATTAAATGGATTCTAAAGGCCTTGTTAGAATTGGACTTAAAAAATGAGCTTTAGGAATTCTAGAGGGCTAATTTAAAACAAATGTTCAAAGTGAAATCTCTTAAGGTATATTTCCCAGACAAGTGGAGGTTAGGAAAACCTCTCAGCCTGTCTGTAGACACAAGTGGTGCCATAGTGAATGAATGTCCTATAGCCTAGCTGGAAAGGAAGCTGCATTGGGTGACAGAGACATCACCTTACATGTTCCTGAGCCCCTTACCTTTTATTTTTTCTTTCTATATTGGGAGAAATTAGCTTTATAATGGAAAAACAATATGAATAAATTATAAAAGGACAACAGAGTAATGTAATGACTTTGGCAGCAGTATATAGTAGAAGGAACAATGATTTAGATCAGGATACTCAAGCTTTTTTTTATTTCCAGATATATATATATATATATATATATATATATATATATATATATATATATCAAAGTCTATTCCATATTCACTTTGTTATTTCATAAAGCACTTGTCTCCTTCAAATACCTGGACTTTACACATGCATGTCACTTCTCCAGCATTCACTCAAAGCCATCCACTTCAACTGATGAGTCAACACCCTCAGCTCCAGATATGGAGCTGAAATATATATATATATATAAAATACATTTAAATATATACATAAATATATTTAAATGTATTTTAAATCTTATAATATTTAAATATATAGATATATAAATATAAATATATAAATAAAAATTTAAATTTTATAAATATAAGTAGTTATAATATATTATATATTATATAATATCATAAATATAAATATATAAAAATAAATGTAAATATAGAAATATGTATATATGTATAAATTTATTTATTTATTTATTTATTTATTTATTTATTTATTTATTTATTTCAGGGTCTTTGTGGTTCCATACAAATTTTAGGGTTCTTCTAGTTCTTTTGAAAAATAACATTGGGATTTTATAGGGATTGCAATGAAGCTACAGAATACTTGAGTATGGGCATTTTTAACAATATTTTTATAATTCATGAGCACAGAACATCTTTCCATTTACTTGTGTCTCCTGAGTTTCTCTCATCAATGTCTTACAGTTTGCAGTGTACTGGTCTCTTACTTCCTTGGTTAAAATTATTCCTAGGTATTTTATTCTTTTTGATGCTACAGTAAATGGGGTTTTCTTTCTTTATTAAGATTTTATTTATTTGGGAGAGAGAGAGAGAGAGCAAGGGCAGGGAGGGGCAGAGGAAAAGGGAGAGAAAGAATCCCAAGCAGATTTTACGCTAAGTGTGGAGCCCAACATGGGACTTGATCTCACAACCCTGAGATCATGGCCTGTGCTGAAACCAAAGGTTGGACATTTAACCAACTGAACCACCCAGGAGCCCCAGATGGTTTATTTTCTCAATTTCTCTTTCTGTAGGTTTGTTATTAGTATACAGAAACAAAGCAGATTTTGGATATTGATTTCTTATCTTTCAACTTTTATTGAATTTACTTATTCTAGCAGTGTTTAGTGGAAACTTTAGGGTTTTAAAAAAGTAAGAAGATTTTATTTATTAACTTAGTTTAGAGAGAGACAGAACACAAACTGGGGAAGGAATAAAGGAAGAGGAAGAGGAACAAACAGACTGTATGCTGAGTGTGAAGCCTAATGTGGGGCTCCATCTCACAACCCTGAGATCATGACCTGTGCCAAAATCAAGAGTCAAATACTTAACTGACTAAGCCACCTGGGTACCCCATTTAGAGTTTTTTTTATTTAACTTCACCTGCAAATGAGACAAAATTACTTCCTTTTCTGTTTGTAGACCTCTTATTTTGTTTTTCTTATATAATTGCTATAATACTATAGCAATTGGGGGGAAAACTGGAGAGAGTGAGCATCCTTGTCTTGTTTCTGACTTTATAGGACAAGCTTTCAGCTTTTCAACATTGGTTATGATGTTATCTATGGGCTTGTCATACATTTCTTTTACTGTGTTATGTTCCCTCTATGCCTAATTTATTAACAGTTTTATCATAAACAGATATTGAATTTTGCCAAATACTTTCTCTGCATCTATTGAGATGGTCATATGATTTTTATCTTCCATTTTGTTAACGTGGTATATCATGTTGATTGATTTATAGGTGTCCAACCATTCTTTAAGATTTTATTTATTTATTCATGAGAAATACAGAGAGAGAGGCAGAGACATAGGCAGAGAAAGAAGCAGGCTCCACACAGGGAGCCCAATGTGGGACTTGATCCTAGGACTCCAGGATCACATCCTAGGCTGAAGGCAGGTGCTCAACCACTGAGCCACCCAGGTGTCCCAGTGTCCAACCATTCTTGCTTCCCACAATAAACCCACTTGATCATGGTGTGTGATCCTTTCAGTATATTGTTGAGTTCAGTTTGCCAATACTTTGTTGAGGATTTTTGCATCTGTGTTCATTGGAGATATTGGCCTGTAATTTTTCCTTCTGACAGCATTTTCTAGTTTTGCTACCAGAGTATCCTTGGTCTCATAAAATAAATTTGTAAGTGTTCCTGCCTCTTCTCCTCTTCCTCTTCCTCCTCCTCTTCTTCTCCTTTTTCAAGTTTGAAAAGGATTGGAATTCTTTTTGAATGTTTGGAAGAATTCACTAGTGAAGCCATCTGGTCCTGGACTTATTTTATTGGGAAATTTGTGTTACAAATTTAATCTCCTTACTAGTAGTCGTTATATTCAGATTTTTTTATTCCTTCATGATTCAGTATTGGGAGGAAGAAATATGTTACAAGGAATTTATCCATTTATTCTAGGTTGTCCAATTTGTTGGCATATAATTTTTCATAATAGTCTCATATATATGCATATAGTATATATATGTATAATATATACTACTATATATATGTTTGTGTGTATATATATATATATATATATATATATATATATATACACACACACTATTTTACTACTACCCCACCTCTCCATCTATATCTATATCTATCTATATCTATATATTATCTATATCTATATCTATCTATATCTATATCAATATCTATAGTCTCTTTGTATTTTTTTTATATCAGTTGTAATGTCTCCTCTTCTACTTCTGATTTTATTTCAGCCTTCTCTTTCCTTCTTGTTGAGTCTTACTATAGGTTTAATAGTTTGGTCTTTTTAAATAGCCAGCATAATTTTTTGATGATCATCCACTTTATGGTCCTGTTATTTTTTTTCTCTAGGTGTTTTTCAATGCTATAAACATATTTTTTTTTTTTAAGAGGGAAATTCTGGGGAAGATGGCAGAGTAGAGGGATCTTAAGCCCATCTCGTCCCATGGATACAATGAGAAAACACCCACTTTAGTGTAAGTAATCCAGAAAATGCCCCAAGGACTGGCAGAACAGGCTTTTCACAGCTAAATGTAGAGAAGAAGATGCATCTAAGAGGGTATAAAAGGCACAGACATGGTTTGGAGCCAGAAAAACCCCTGGAGTGCCTGTGGGGAGAGGGGCTCTACAGGTGCTGAATGGGAAGAGGGGCAGAACCAACATCAGGCACCCCAGGCATAGGCACTCACGTGGGGAAGATGAATCCCAATAATATTTGGTTTTGTAAACGAGTGGGGTCAAATAATCAGCGGGACTTAGCACCTGGAACTTTAAAAAATCAGCAGACTGGGCTCTGGAAGAGCTAGGAGGGTGGAGTCTCCACCCAAGAAGACAGCATAACAAACAGTCCCACAGACATGCAGCATACAAACAACAGTTTGAAAAACGCATGGGGTATACAAGATTTATTTACTAATCTCAGAGTGTGGGCTGGAGGGACAGGGATCTTTAAGGGACTTCCCCAAGAATAAAAGAGATGGTTGTGCAATTTATTTCCCTGTTCCCCCACCCCCCATAATACATGGACATATGCAGGAATAGGAATGGCTCAGCACAAATACTCTTCACCTGGCTTGCTGGTAGCATGCCCCATCCCAATATTCTCCTGTGGAAATGCCCCCTGCTTGGAAGCCTGTGCAAGAATGTTCTCAGGAAGCTATAGGCCCTTCCTCAGAATATCTGTACAGACTTGATGACCTTGCATGCCTTGCCGCCATGTTCTCCTGCTGACCTGCACCATCCATTGGCCAGAACCCATCCAAAGTGTTGTATTTAATGTATTTAATGGCTAGAAGAACTTGTCAAATTTTCTTCTTATTTACTCTTGTTTTTCATGATGTTGATATTTTTATGTATCCAGGAAAATGTTTTATAGGATATCCCTAAATTTGTATTTGTCTAGCTGTAGATTGTACTCAGATTAAAGAGTTTGGCAGGGACTAATACATCATTGTTCTACATGTCTATTACATTTTATCCTTATTCACACAGATATTAGTTATGGTAGTATTAAGTTTGACCACTTGGTTAAGGTAGTATCATCAGATTTATCCATTATCAGAGACTGTTTTCTCTATTACAATTTATATTTAGATAATTTGGAATTCTGTAAATATCCTTTTCTTCAACAATATTTCACATAATATTTTAGCATCCATTGATGATTCTTGCCTTAAACAGTTACGACAGTGGTAACAAATGGTTATTTTCTAATTATTTTATTTATTCTACATTTATCAATGGCATTGTTTTCTATTAAAAAAGAACTTTTACTACTACCCCACCTCTACATATTTAGGAATTTTACTGTCAGATTAATTGACATTTTTTTATATTTCTATAATGCATAAACTGTATTCTTACATAGGCCAGTTAGAGACTTTTCAACTGGATCTTATGATCTTCTGACAAGTTCACAAGAGTAAGTACTTCTTTCCTTCCTGGAATGAAATATATTCTAGACTCCTCTGTGTCTCTCTGCTCTAGTTATGGAATCAGTCATTTCTCCAAAGAGCCCAGGTCCTTTTGAGATATCAAACACACAAGGTAGTCCCAGACTGGTTCACTAACAACCAGGAACCAAAACTTGCCCAAAACAGGTGAAGACAAACATTGCAGGTGATGAGACTGAAGGCAAACATGGCTCACCCACAACAGCAGGGAGCTTGGAACACACATAGGATACACCCCTGAAGTGTCAGTTTTTGGTGAACAGGGAACACTGCACTGCAGGGCAATATAGGACCTCTTTTCATAAAGCTACTACTTTCAAGAGCAGGAGACAGACGACTTTTATAACACATGAAAGCAGACACAGAGAGTTGGACAAAAGGAAGAGATGGAGAAACATGTTCCAAACCAAAGAATAGGACAAAAACATAGCAAGAGACCCAGAAGAAATGAGGTAAGTAATATTCCTGATAGAGAATTTAGATAATGGTCATAAAGATACTGGACTTGTGAAAAGAGTGGAGGACCTCCATAAGACTCTCAAAAAAGAGATGGAAACCATAAAAAAGAACCCATCAGAGATGATGAACCCAATCACTGAAATTAAAAACACACTGGAGGGAATAGTACACTAGAGGAGGCAGAAGGATGAATGAGCAAGGAGAGAGTTTAAGAGGAGAGAGAAACAAATCATAATTAAAAAAAAAAAAAGAAAACAGTTTAGGAAATTCAGACACACCATCAGGTGTAATACCATTTTCTGCCAAGAGGGCAGAAAATTTGGTTGAAGAAATAAACTGAAAACTGCCCAAGTCTGGGAAGGAAAGTAACATCTCAGTCCAGGAGGCACAGAGAGGCCCCAATAAAATCAACCGAAGGAGGTCCACACCAAGGCACATAGTAATGACATGCAAGAAGTAGCGATAAAGAGAGAATTTTAAAAGCAGCAAGAGGACAGAAAACACTTCCATCCAAGGAAAATCTCATTAGGCTATCAGCTGAATTTTCAGCAGAAACTTTTCAGAACAGAGAAAAAGGCATGGAATATTCAAAGCGCTGAAAGAAAAACATCTGCGACCAAACATACTGTGTCCAACAAGGCTATCATTCAGAACAGAGTTTCCTAGACAAAGGTTAAAGAAATTCATCACCACTAAACCATCATCATGAAAAATAGTAAAGGGAATACTTTGAGTTGAAAGACTATAAGTGGGTTTAAGAAAAGTAGGAAGCACACAGAAGCAGTATATCTGTATTAACTAATCTATAAAAATCAGTCAAGGGATTGAAACATACAAAGAGTTGTAAAATATGACACCATGTACCTAAAATGTGGGGTGGGGGGAGGGAGAGTAAATTCTTAGTGCTTTTAAAATTAGTTCAAACTTAAGCAATTATCAACACAATATAAACTGCTATATACATAAGATGTTGTATATAAACCACAAATCAAAAACTGGTATTGGTATGCAAAAATTAAGAGAAAGGAATCCAAATATGTCACCAAAGAAAGCCAGGAAACTGTGAAAGAAGAGTGAAAAATAAAGTAGTAGAAATACAAAAATAACATAAAACAAGTAATCAACTACATTAAGGAAATACCTATCAATAATTACTCTGAATGTAAATGGAATAAAATCTTTAATCAAGAGACATAGCATGACAGAAGGGATAAAAAAGCAAGCCCATGAATATGCTCTCTCCAATTGACTCATGTGAAAAGAGTTACAGAAACAATAGTTACATCAGAGAAAATAGATTTTAAAATAAAGACTGTATCAAGAGATAAGACACTACAAAATCATAAAAGAAACAATCCAACAAGAGGATATAACAATTGCAAATATTCATGCACCCAACATAGGAGCACTGAAATATATATGGCAGCCAATAATAAACACAAAGGGAGAGATGCCTGGGTGGTTCAGTGGTTGAGCATCTGCCTCGGGGTATGATCCTGGAGTTCCAGGATCAAGTCCCACATTGGGGTCCCTGCATGGAGTCTGCTTTTCCCTCTGCCTATGTCTCTGCCTCTCTCTTTCTGTGTCTCTCATGAATAAATAAATAAAATCTTAAAAAAAAAAAACCCTCACACAAAGGGAGTAATCAGTAGTAATACATAATAGTAGGGACTTTAACACTGTACTTACATCTATGGATAGATAATCCAAACAGAAAATTTACAAGGAAATAATAGATTTGAATGCCACATTGGACTAGATGGATCTAACAGATATATTCAAAACACTCCATCTTAAAATGATAGAATACACATTCTTTTCAATGACACACGGAACATTCCCCAGAATAGATCACATATTAGGCCACAAAACAAGTTTTAATAGTTTCAAATAGACCATACATCTTTTCTGACCACAACACTATGAAACTGAAACCAGCCACAAGAAAAAGTCTGGAAAAAGTACAAATCCGTGGAGGCTAAATAACATGCTACTAAGCAATGAATGGGTCAGCCAAGAAATCAAAAAGAAAATCAAAATATTCATGGAGACAAATGAAAATGAAAACACAGTGATCCAAAATCTTTGCGATCCAGTAAAAACCATTCTAAGTGGAAAAATTTACAGCAATACAAGCCTACTTTAAGAAGCAAGAAAAATCTCAAACTACCAAACTACCTAGCCTTACACCTAAAGGACCTAGGAAAAATAATAAGAAACAAAACCCTAAACCAGTAGAAGGAGAGAAATAAGATTAGAGCAGAAATAAATAAAATAGAAACTAAAACAAAACAATAAAACAGATCAATGGAACTAGGAGCTACTTCTTTAAAAAGATCAACAAAATTGATAAATTTTTAGGGAGACTCATCCAAAAAAAGGGAACTCAAAGAAAATCATAAATGAAAGAGGAGAAATGACAACCAATACCACAGACATACAAAGGATTATATGAAAATATTATGAAAATTTGTATGCCAACAACTGGACAACATAGAAGAAAGGAATACATTCCTAGAAACATATAACCTCCCAAAACTGAATAAAAAATGGAAAATTCGAACTGACTGATTACTAGCAATGAGATTGAATCAGTGATAAAAAAAACTTCTTAATCGGGGATGCCTGGGTGCCTCAGTGGTTGAACATCTGCCTTTGGCTAAGGCGTGATCCTGGAGTCCTGGGATCGAGTCCCACATCAGGCTCCCTGCATGGAGCCTCTCTCCCTCTGTCTGTATCTCTGCCACCCGTTCTCTCTCTCTCTGTCTCTCATGAATAAACAAATAAAATCTTTAAAAACAAAAACAAAAACCTGCCAATCAATAAAAGTACAAGACCAGATGGCTTCACGGGTGAATTCTACCAAACATTTAAAGAAGAGTTAGTATGTATTCTTCTCAAAATACTTCCAAAAAATTGAAGAAGATGGAAAGCTTCCAAATTTATTCTATAGGCCAGCATAACCCTGATTCTGAAACCAAATAAGGACACCACAAAACAAGGAGAACTATGGGCCAATATCTCTAATGAAGGTAAATTCAAAAGTCCTCAACAAAATATTAGCAAAACAAATCTAACAATACATTTAAAAAATCATTCACCAAGATCAAGTGAGATTTATTCCTACAGTCCAAGAGTGGTTCAATATTTGCACATCAATCAAAGTCATAGATTACATCAGCAAGAGAAATGATAAAAAATATGATCATTTCAATAGATGCAGAACAAACATTTGGCAAAAACAACATCCATTTATGATTTAAAAAAAAACCCTCAACAAAGGATATGTAGAGATGTGAAAAAGGTCATATATGAAAAACCTACATCTAATATCATACTGAGTGGTGAAGAACTGAGCGCTTTTCCCGAAAGATAAGGAATAAGATAAGGATGTCCATTCTCACCACTTTTATTCAACATAGTACTGGAAGAATCAGACAAGACAAAGAAATAAAAGGCATCCAAAATGGTAAGGAAGAAGTATAACTCTCACTCTTTATAAATGACATGATACTATATATAGAAAACCATAAAGACTCCACCTAAAAACCACTAGAACTTATAAATGAATGCAGTAGGTTTACAGCATATAAAACCAACATACAGAAATCTATTTCATTTCTGTGTGCTAATAATGAAGTAGCAGATAGACAAGTTAAGAAACAATTTTCATTTACAATCCTCCCCAAATAAAGTAGCTGGGGATAAATGTAATCAAGGAGGTGAAAGACTTATACTCTGAAACCTATAAAATATTGATGAAAGAAATTGAAGACAACACAATAAATGGAAAGATAGTCCATTCTCATGAATTGGGAGAACTAATATTGTTAAAATGCCCATACGACCCAAAACATTTTACAGATTTGGTGCAATCCCTATCAAAATACTAACAACATTTTTCAAGGAACTAGAACAAAAAGATCTTAAAATTTTTATGAAACCACAAGAGACCTCATATAGCCAAAGCAGTCTTGAAAAATAAGAACAGGGGCACTTGGATGGCTCAGTGGTTGAGTGTCTGCCTTTAGCCCAGAGCATGATCCCAAGGTCTTGGGATAGAATCCCACATCAGGCTCCCCACAGGGAGTCTGCTTCTCCTTCTGCCTATGTATCTGCCTCTCTCTCTCTCTGTGTCTCTCATGAATAAATAAAAATAAAATTTAAAAAAGAAGAACAAAACTGGAATTGTCATAAACCTAGATTTCAAGATATGCTACAAAGTTATAGTATCCAAAACATATGGTACCTGCACACCAATAGACACTTACATCAATAAACCAGAAGAGAGAGCTCAGAATTAAACACACAACTTTGTGGTTATTTATTTTTTTCAATAATTTATTTATTTATGAGAGTCACAAAGAGAGAGAGGCAGAGACATAGGCAAAGAAAGAAGTAGGCTCCCTGTGGGGTTCCTGATGTGAGACTCCATCCCAGGACCCCAGGATCATGCCCTGAGGCAAAGGCAGATGCTCAACCACTGAGCCACCCAGGTGCCCAACTTTGGGGTTAATTAATCTTAAAAGAGTCAATAATATGCAATGGGGAAGACAGTCTCTTCAACAGATGGTATTGAGAAAACTGAAACAGCTCCATGCAAAAGAAGAAAACTGGACTCCTTTCTCACCATACATAAAAATGTAACTCAAATGGATTAAAAACCTACATGTGAGAAGACCAGATACCACAAAAATCCTAGAAGAGAGCACAAGCAGTAATTTTTCTGACAATAGGCCACAGCAAAATTTTTCTAGATATGTCCCCTGAAGCAAGGGAAACAAAACAAAAATAACATGGGATGACATCAAAATAAATGGCTTCTGCACAAGAAAAGAGAAAATCAGCAAACCTAAGGGGCAACCTATTGAAAGGGAGAAGATATTGACATAGGACATATCTGATTAAATGCTAGTATCCAAAATATGTAAGGAACTTATATAACCTAACACATACATGAAAAACATACAATTAAAATGGGCAGAAAATGCATGAACAGACATTACTCCAAAGAAGACAGATAGCCAACAAACATATGAAAAGATGCTCAATATCACTTATCATCAGGGAAACGTAGATCAAAACTACAATAACCTATCATCTCAAGCCTGTCAGAATGGCTAAAATAAAACCCAAAAGAAACAGTGTGTTGGCGAGGATGTGGAGGAAAAGGAACCCTCATGCACTGTTGGTGGGAACGCAAACGGGCAGCCACTGTGGAAAACAGTATGGTGTTCCTCTAAAAAGTAAAAATGAAGTTACCCTATGACCCATGAGTCACACTACTGGGTAACTACACAATGAATAAGAAAACACTAATTTGATTGGATATATGCAACCCTGTATTTATTGCAGTATTATTAACAATAACCAAACTATGGAAGCAGCTCAAGTTATCCATTGATAAATAAAGGAGATATGGCATCTTTATACAATGGGATATTACGCAGCCATAAAAAGAATGAAATCTTGCCATGTGCAACAACATGGATAGAGCTAGAGAGTATGACGCTAAGTGAAATAAGTCAGTCAGAGAAAGAGAAATACCATATGATTTTACTAATGGGTGGAATTCAAGAAACAAAGCAAACAAGCAAAGAGAGAGAGAGACAAATCAAGAAACAGATTGTTAACTATAAAGAACAAATGGATGGTTACCAGAGGGGAAGTGGGTGCAGGGATGGATGAAATAGGTGAAGGGGATTATACATGGTAAGTGTATACTTACCATGAGGAGCACTAAGTAATGCATAGAATTCTTGAATCACTATAGTATACATCTGAAACTAATTAACACTATGTATTAACTATACTGTAATTCATTTAAAGAAAAGCAACATTAAAAAATAAATAAGTGGAAGCTGTTAGAGAAAGTTTACATTATGCAAAAAAAAAAAATTAAAAACCCAATTTTTAAAAATCCATTTTTCTGTTAATGACTAGTTAGGTTGTTGCCAGTTGAGAGCTAGTATGTATAAATTTTTTATAATCATGATTTTGTAAATCTTTGTTGTAGACACTTGCTTATATAATTTTGGTAAATTTTAGAGTGAAATAGTTGGTCCATTTGGTAGGTAGATGCTTGTCTTCATAAGAAACTGCCAAATTGTTTTGAAAGTCGTTGTCACCTTGTATGTCCCCATATCAATGGATAAGAGATTCACAACAAAGCCTAAATACAATATCAGTTTCTAAAATTTTAATGATTATACTAAATGTGACATAGTATTTCCTTTTAAATGCACATTTCTTTGATAATTATGAGCATTTTTATGTGTTTTCGAGGGACACATACACATACACATGTACACCTACACATTCTACTGTAGTTACTCTTTAACCACTCACTCATGGGTTGTCTTTTTATTATTTATTTGTGGGAGGCCTCTATGTAAGTTTGATAGCAGTCTATGATAAATATGGCTTATAGCTTATGTTTTCCCCATGGTTTGCTACTTCATTTTCTTAATGATAACTTTTAATAATCAGAAGTTATCTTGATAAAACCCAATTTGTTCATATTTATTAGTTATCTAACCCAAGGCGACAAAAGTGTTCAATTCTAGACACTTTGGAGTTTTTGCTTGTTTGTGGAAATCTGTCCTCTGTCTCAGATTCTGAGTTTTTTGATACTGTAAAGTAGCAGGCCAAACCTTGTTTCTTTTTCTTTCTCCCCATACACTTATCCTATTTTTTTCATACCATTTGTTTAAAAATGTTTCTCCTCATTGCACTTTTTGTTAAAAATCAATTAACAGTGTATGTCAGTCCATTTTCTGTTTTACATCTCTATTTTTATACCAGTATTATAGTCTCTGGATTAATATAGCAGCTCCACAGTCAGTCTCAAGTTGAGGAAATTCTCCAATCTTCTTCAAGATTCTGTGTTTATAAGTCTTTTATATCCATATAATTTTATTTTATTTTATTTATTCATGGGACACACACTGAGAGAGAGAGAGAGAGAGAGAGAGAGAGACAGAGACAGAGACACAGGCAGAGGGAGAAGCAGTCTCCATGCAGGGAGCCTGATGTGGGACTCGATCCTGGGACTCCAGGATCATGCCCTCAGCTGAAGGCAGACGCTAAGCCACTGAACCACCCAGGGATCCCTATATCCATATAATTTTAAATTCAGCTTGTTGATTTCATCAAACAGGTCTATTAGGACTTTGATTAGAGTTAATCTATGGATTTACTTTGTAGATAAATTCAGCGTAAATTGACATTTTCACAATACTGTGTTTCCAGGCAATACACTTATTACATCTCACCATTTATTTGTTTAATTCCTGTCAGAAATGTAGTTTTCAATGTGATACCCTTGATATTTTATTTATTAAACCAAACCCTAAATGTTAGGTCTGCTACTACCATTGCAAATGGATTTTTGTTATAATTTATTTGGCAATTATTTGATGGTTGCATATATAAATAAAATTGATTTTTGTATAATTACCTTATGTCCTATAATTTTGATTTTTTTTTTAATTCCAGTGGGCTTTTTTTTTTTTTTTTTGAGATTCCACATGGGTTTCTATGTATAATGTCATATGAATATGACATCTCTGAGTAAAGAAAATCTTATTTTGTCTTTTTTAGTTTCTACATATTTAACTTTTTCTGCTTACCCTGTAGTACAGGATTGAACTACAAGTACCCTGTTCAATAAAAACAAGAGTTGGCATTCTGGCCTTGCTTTCAGTCTTGGAAGAAAATCATTTAATACTTTACCATGAAATAAGTTGTTAGAATTAGACTTCTTTTTATAAATGCCCTTATTAAATTCAGGGGAGTACCCCTCTATTTCTACTTGTTGACAGTTTCCATTATGAACTGTCATTGAATTTTGTCAGGTAAATTCTCTGCATCTATTGATAAGGCCTGTGTTTTTTCTCCTTCATTCTATTCACATGGTAAATTATCCTGATTGATTTTTAAAAGTTAAGACAACCTTGCATTCTTGAGATAAATCCTATTTGGTCATGTTGTATTTTCTTTTTATATATGGATGAATTCAATTTGCTGGTACTATATTAAAAGTTTTTGCATCTATGATACTGAGTAATATTGCTCTATATTTTCTTGGAATGCGTCTGTTTGTTTTGTTTTAGAATAATGATGGCCCCATAAAATAATTTATAAAGTCTGTCCTATCTTCTACTTTCTGACAGTGTTTGTATGTTATACTCTGTAATGTACTTTTTTCCTTAACATTTGCTAGAATGTAGCAGAAAACCCACATGAACTTAAAGTTTTCTTTGTGGCAAATCTTATATGGCAAACTCAGTCTCCATATTAAGTAGCTAATTCTACAGATTTAAAAACATTTTATATATTAGATCAGGTAGATTGTGTTTTTTGAGGGGATTGGTCCCATAGCATCACAATTGTTGATTTATTGACATAAAACTGTTTCAAATGCTTTATAATCATTAACATCTGTAGGATGTTTAGTAAGAAATATTTTACTTATGACATTGGTAATATGTATTTTCTCTTTTTTTTCTTTCCCACACTAATGTATCTAGTCATGTCTCTATTAATATTTTCAGTGAAACTACTCTTGGCTTTGTTAACTTATACTATTATTTGTTCTATGTTCTTGATTTCTGCTCTTACATTCATTATTTGTGTTTTTATGCTTTTGTGAGTTTAATTTGCTGTCTTTCTTTAGCTTCTTCATGGGAAAACTTGATAGTTGATAGTAAACATTTTTTCTTAAGACCTTACAATTATAAATTTTCTTTTCTTTTTTAAATGTTTTTTTAATTTTTATTTTTTGTTAAGATTTTATTTATTTATTTGAAAAAGAGAGAGTGAGAGCACAAGCAGCTGGGGGTAACAGGCAGAGGGAATGGGAGAAGCAGGCTCCCCATTGAGAAGTGAGCTGATGTGAGGTCCAATTCCAGGACCCTGGGATTATGACCTGAGCCAAAGGCAGATGTTTACTTGACTGAGCCACACAGGTACCAGAAATTTTCTTTTAAATACTTCTTTAGCTATATTACTTCTGTTTTTATAGTTGTGCTTTCACTGTCATTCAGTTCAAAATATACTTTTAAGTTACATTTGTGATTTCTTCCTAGACATCCTGGTTATGTAAATTTTAGTTATATATTTTTAAAAGGAAAATTTTATAATATATGAATTATCTTATTAGACCTTTTATAAAAAATGTTGAATGTCCAATACTTAGGGCTTTTCTATTTATTTTTATCAGTTAAATTTAATTACACTACTGTCAAAAAATATTCTGTAGCATTTCACTGCTGTTAAGCAGTGATAAATATGTAAAGATGGAGGAGTTACATTAGGACTTTAGAAAATCTGTGGATTCCTCTGATTTAGTCTTGTCCTGAACAGTCACAGGACCAGCTGAGGAAGTTTCTACACCACCAGGAGTTCATAGTCCTTTCTGGGCCTTCAATTATTCACCATAGCTGGTGTTCATGCCTCAAAAAGATAGGTCCAATAAATATTAGATTGCTAGCTCCCTTTTGAAGGTACAAATTATTAAACTTTAGTTTTTGTCTTTGTTGGTTTGTTTGGATTTAGAGAAGACATGAATAAGAAGGAATGTAGAGCAAAGGATAAAAGATGTTTTAGAGTTTAATAAAAGTAAATTACAGTAATGTACTTCATGTCACCTTTAATTTGCTGTATGTTTCTGGGTATGTGAGCATGAAACAATGGGATAGAAGGATTTGAGTTATGAAAAGGTGCCAACTGGCAGAGGGAAATAATTTTCTTAAATTTTATTTAATGGCAGAGGTTATAGAAACCTCTCTGTTTAGAGAGAGCTATAAGAAGTAGGAGATATTCTCAGTCAGTAGTGGAAACCTACCAAATTTCCAAAGTCCTCAAGGAGGTACACAGCTGCAGATAATGCCCTCAAAGAATGAGTTTCTACCAGGTGCAAGAAATACCACTTGCCAATATCAGGAATTTTTCATACTCTCTTGGCCCTTTTTTATTTTGCTAGCCTTTTTTTAAACACTGGCTATGTGCCTGCCTGCTCACCAAGTGAAATAACTGATTTAAAACAACCTCAGCATTTTCTTGAGAGTTCATCACTCAAGTGGGAGAATTCAAGGTCAACTTCCCATGAGTTCTGTGGTTTCTGGTTCCTTGGCAGAACCATGTCTCAAGCCTTGCTGTGTCTATTCTGCAACAACACATGACCTATGAAAATTTGTCTGAAACCAGTCAGACAAAAGGCAGAACTAGTCAGGGCACTTTGCCAGCATCCATTCTAATGATCAATTCAGAATACTATGCTATCAGTTTGCTGGAACAATCAGTTGAGTTCCATTGAGCTTGATGGAAGTCAAAGATACTTCTCCATTGTGACAAGCTTCATGCATATCTGTGCAAGCTTAGACAGGGCATGAGCTCATGTTCAGTCACAACTTGTTCAACAACTGCAATAGGTGTGACTTTTTATCATCAAAGAATCCCTAACCTATAAGCTCTAGAGAAACCCTTTTCCCTGATTAGCTTTCCTAAGGGATTCACTTCTTATCTCTTTTTTTTATTTCTACTTTTCCACAAATCTCATCACTCTTGATGTACGTAGTCACAAATGTATCGTTATTAGTATAGGTGTTTTGTAATTCTGGACCGGAACTTTTCCTCTAGTCAAGCCAAGATACACTGCATGGATTTTAAAAAAAAAGAAAGAAAGAAAAAAAGAAAATCAAATCAGCTCTTGTCATTAGTCTAATAGAGTTGTTTCAGCTTTCTTCCACTAAGGAACTATTTAACCACTGAACTTGTAATACACTAAATAGAACCAGAATGGCTCAAAAGAATTAAAGCTGTTTCCTAACTTACTCCAAGGGTCATTAAGAGAAGAGTTTCCATAAATGTGTTCCCATCCCAGTTTACTCCTATTTAAACTTCTCTTATACTATTTGCTTCACTTAACAGAGCCTCCTAAATATTTTTTATTTTTTTAAATATTTTATTTATTTATTCATGAGAGACACAGAGACAGAGGCAGAGACATAAGCAGAGGGAGAAGCAGGCTCTATGCAGGAAACCTGATGTGGGCCTCGATCCTGGGACTCAGATCACGCCCTGAGCCAAAAGGCAGACGCTCAACCACTGAGCCACCCAGGCATCCCCTAAATATGTGTTAGAGCATTGATAAAATATTTAAGAATGATAGCATTTTATATAAATATTATAAATTGAGGTGGTGGCATACTTGTAAAAATATAAAAAATACAGAATGAAACTAGAAAAATATAGAACTGTAAAAAGACAAAGTGTGGCTAAGTAAGCTTCATTATTGATTTTTAAATATATTTAAATTTGAGTTTCTCTTCCATACCAGGCTGCATTCTATGTATTTAAAAATATATCACTGAATAAAACAGATGCAAATCTTGTCCGCCATGTAATTCATGTTTTAATTCAGGGTATAGAATTTTAACCAATAAGTAAAAATATGCTATGATAGTCTAGTGAGAAAATGTAAAGCATAAAGGAGTGTAGCAGCATGTGTATGGAAGGGTATGAATACACAGGATAGTCAGGGAAATGTAACTAAAAAATCATTTGAGCCAAGAATTGACAATAATCAGAGGGTAAACCATATAAATATGGAGTAAACAAGAAATGCCTCACTTTAATATTTTCTTTAATTTTTATTTATTTATGATAGTCACACACAGAGAGAGAGAGAGAGAAAGAGAGGCAGCGACATAGGCAGAAGGAGAAGCAGGCTCCATGCACCGGGAGCCTGACGTGGAATTCGATCCCGGGTCTCCAGGATCACGCCCTGGGCCAAAAGCAGGCGCTAAACTGCTGCGCCACCCAGGGATCCTGCCTCACTTTAATAGAAAGCAAAATGTAACTATGAACATAATATGAATAATTTAGTGACTAAATCCCTAATACTTAGCTATGTCCTATAAAGCGTTGGAGAAAAAACACATAAAATCTTCTACTGAAAAAAAAAAATTAAAAAAAAAAATCCTCTACTGCTCAAAAGGAAATATAAGCTACTATTAGTATTTTTAAAACAGTATATGGAAGGATTAGAAAGAATGACTCTACAACACATTCCTAATTGCTTAGAAAAGAATTGTTATTCTGTAAGAATAATTTTCAATTATTTAGAACAGAAGTGAGTTTGTTTAGTAAAATTGCAGAACTTGCCTGGAAAGGAGGGAAGATATCCCAAATATTAGGGAAGGATGAGACTGGGAAATAAAGATTAACATAAAAGGATGTAGAAACAAAATGCTGTAGGAACATAGAGAAAATCAGAATAAATAAACTCTTGACTGTAGAGAGAGTTGTTCAGTGATAGATGGATAAAGTGATGTTGGATTCAGGGGACCCTGATATCTGGGACCAAGTGCACATAGCTGCAATTACTAGAATAAGCAACAATTGATAGTAAAAGTAGGGCTTGCTTGCCAAGAGATTCACCTCCTTTTATCAAATATGTCTGAGTCATCTACCTTTGGTTATTGTTTGAGTTTGGACATAGATCCAGAAGTTCTCTGAAATATGCCTGTGTATAATACGTTAGCATATGCTAGTTTAGCTGATCTAAATTAGTAGTACTTCCCCTATCCCACCTTTTTTTTCATTTGGTACCCTCTGAAATAGAACTGCCACTTCTCTTGTCACTGCTACTAGTAGTAAAATCTGTAGTATATAGTCATATTAAAATCTCACTGTCTTTTTTTAGCAGATTTCCTTCCACACATTCCAGTATTTCTAATATTAACAATCTCTCTCTCTCTCAGTCTTTCCCTCTCTCCCTTCATCTTTTTTTTTTCCTTATACCACACTCCCAGCTTCCTTACTTTATCACGTATTTGCTTCTTGGAAGCAGATCTCTGAATTTCTCTCCTCCCTCCTGCAATCTGGTTTATGTACCCTCTACTCCACTAACAATCATCTTGATGATCTCCTAAAGGACTTCTAATTGCCAAATCCAATATACATATGTTAATCCTTATATTTTTTCACCTCAATGATTCTTTTTTATTTAATAAATTTAAGTAATCTCTACGTGCAATATGGACTCAAACTCTAATCCCAAGATCAAGAGCCCCACATTCTACCAACTGAGCTAGCCAAGAGCCCCTCCATGACTTTTGATTCTTTTTCCCTGTCATTGTTCAGGAAACTCTTGCAACCCACTCTCATGATCCTCTTCCTAAGTGAGAGATCACTGTCTCACTTCTGCTGCTTCCAATACAAATCTTTTAGTCTGAGTGATCTCATCCATGACCAGAGCTTTGCTTACTATAAATGTGCTGAAAATGCCCAAGCTTTACCTCTTATTCAGATCTCTGCCAGTTGTTCCCGCCTTATTGACAACTCTACAAGGTCAAAGGTGGAAAAGTAGTACAAACACAAATTTGAACAGTTATTCCCCAGAACCTATATGCTCCTCTCCCTGTATTCTTTATCTTTCTTGGAGCATTTGCCAACCTGGTTGCTAAATACAAAGACTAGAAACTGTATTAGTCTTCTCATCACTCATAGGCAATTGACCACACAATTTTGTTAAGTCTATCCTTTTAGAGGATGTCACATTTGTCCCCTTCTCTTAATTCATATTACCACTTGTCTAGCTCATGTTTTTATCAGATCGGGCTTAATAGTTCAATGGTTTATAAATTTACCTCCTATTTTTCAATTTTATTTCTCTTCAATCCATTTCCTTTATTGAAATTATAGCAATCTTTCTGAAATATGAACCTGATCATGCCACTTTTTTGCTAAAATCTCTTAATGATTCTCCGAGATATAATAGAGACCCTTCCCAATAAACCTCCATCTTTTGACTCTCCTCTTTGCTTATTATCTCCATTTGCATGAATGCTCTAGCAATACTGGAATTTCCTGCTTTAATGTGTCCTGATTTGTACTATTTCACATAGCTACATTTTTGTCCATTGTGAATCCTCATTTTCTGGAATGCTCTTCTACCCCTATTTATCTGGCATTGTCTGTGAAAACTACTTTTATGCTCAAAGACATAGTAGGTTATTTTTAGTTGTGTATGGATTTTATGTCCAAACTTCTCTTATGACAATCATCACATTTTTCACTATTTTTATTTATATTTCCTCTCTGTTGGAGAGCAATCCTGGAACCTATTTTTCATTTTTGTATCACAAACACCTACAACTGTCTGGAACATGGTGATGAGAGTATAATGCTCAAGATATTTGTTACACAAGTTGAATTTGGCCATAGGGAACTAACAAAATATTTGTATAAAATTGTGAATGGATTCCTTTTTTTTTTTTTTAAAGGACACTCTAACAGTACAGAAGAAAATAAGATAGAGATGAATCAAATAGGCACCATCTTGTTAAATTAGAGCTAGTGATAAGATATCAGGGAATGCTTATCATGGAAAAACTTATGCATACCAAAAAAAAGAAGCATTTAAAAGATAGCAAGAGAGGTAAAACAAGCATGATAATCAAATTCTATATAAAATAGATAAGAAAGAAAAGTGTTTATCTATAGGAGCATAGGGATCAGAAATGATAAGAATATGGAAATATAATTAATTTTTAGTACTCAGGACCTTAATGAAAATAACTATTTTAGATTAGACAGAGGATATCATAAACTGTCTTATAAAGGATAGGAGAATATTAAAGAAAAACTCTCATTTAAAAGGAGTTTATTGACAAACTACAGAAATAATCTCTGAAAGCATAGTCTTTTTTTTTTTTTTTTTTTTTTTTTTTTTTTTTCTGTGAGGGCCCACACGATGGGTGAAAGCATAGTCTTAATGAGATACCACCTTACAGTAGTCAGGATGCCTAAAATTAACAAGACAGGAAATGACAGATACTTGCAAGGATCCAGAGAAAGGGAAACCCTCTTACACTGTTGGTGGGAATGTAAGCTGGTACAGCCACTCTAGAAACAGTATGGATGTTCCTCAAGAAGTTAAAAATAGAGCTACCCTAAGACCCAGCAATTGCACTACCAGGTATTTACCCCAAAGATACAAATGTAATGATCCAAAGGGGCACCCATACCCCAATGTTCCTAGCAGCAATGTCCACAAGAGCCAAACTGGGGAAACAGTAGAGAAGTCCATTGATGGATGAATGGATAAAGAAGATACATGTGTTTGTGTATATATATACATACACATATATACGTATATATACGTAAATATATAAATATATATAAACATGTGTGTATATATATACGTATATATATATATACACAAACACATGTATGTATATATATATATACTTGTGTGTGTGTACACACACACAATGGAATATTACTCAGCCATCAGAAAGGATGAATATTTACCATTTACACTGACATAGATGGAACTGGATGGTATTATGCTAAATGAAATAAGTTGATCAGAGAAAGACAAGTATCACATGGTTTCACTCATATGTGGAATATAAGAAACAGCACAGAGGTTCATAGACCAAGGGAGGTAGAACTGAACGGGAAGTCATCAGAGAGGGAGACAAACCATGAGAGGCTCTTAACTATAGGAAACAAACTGAGGATTGCTGGAGGGGAGATTGGCGGGCAGATGGGGTAATTGAGTGATGGGCATTAAGGAGGGTATGTGATTGATGAGCGCTTGTTATTATATGCAACTGATAAGTTATTGAACACTACATCAGAAAATAAGTGTGTAGTTTATGTTGGCCAATTGAATTTAAATAAAAAATTAAATAAAAGAACTTTATTACTTTAGCATCATTAATGCCATGCCCACATTGGTAACACAGGAATGAAGAAATGTAGGAGATAAGAGAGAAAAAAGCCAAACATGGTCTAATGTTCAAAATTTAGTGATTCCAAATGAAAACATATGAAATGTGGGAAAAAAAAAAAAAAAAAACTAGAGGAGGCATAAGGTGTAATAGAGGTCTCATCAACCATGAATGAGATCAGATAGATATTATTACACTTTTTACATTTTCCACTGGTTGAAGTTAGAGACTCTTGTGACTCGGGCACAGATTCCAAATCCAGCAATTTAGGACAAGAGTTACAGATCAATATTATTAAGTCCTTGAACTAAATTTTCTATGTATACTTTAAGTTTTGTGTTAAATTAACAGAGACAGGTCTCTTGATGCCAAGAGGAGTTTGTTAGGAGGAAGCACACATGTTCCAATGGCCTCAGGGCTCTTGGAAGAGTGATTTCAGAGAAAGAAAGGAGAAACAGAGCATTCATGAAAAAAAGCGCTGATTGAATGCAGATGTGCTGCCATTTACATGTCTGCCTCTTGCCCTAGTCCACTAGCTCTGTGAGATCAGATTCCAGCATACTCTTTGGGCACTCTCCCCAGTATCCTTCTAACCACTCCATACCTTTTCTATTTCTTCGTTTCCTTTCAAGTGATGGAGTTTCAAAAGCATTCCTTTCATCTTTGCTTAAACTTTCCCCTACTGTAGCTAATGTTTCCTTTTCTTTTTTTTTAATGTCTGGCCTCTATCTATTTTGTTGATTCCCTATAAAACCTAAACAGAAGTAATACCAATACATAAATACACATATATAGACATACATTGCCTCTAAATACGTAGAGCTATACAGAGTTTCTAAACATCTATAAGCAAATTGCATCCAGACTAAACTATGCATTCCACCTCAAAAACATACATAGCAAACAACACAATACAAAGATTTCATGCTTATTCCCCAGAACTTCATTTTTTCAGCTTTTATATGACGTTTTCAATATGAACGGTGGATTAATGTTCATCTGTTACATCTAACAAATTTTCATCTGTCTGTTTTAATCTGTCTTGCTCAGAGCTATGCTCCTTACCTTCTGTGTCAAAATTATGATCTAAATTTAGATTGGTATATATTCTTTTTTTTTCTTTTTTAATCAGAAAACCAAGAGATGCTGATTTTTTATTTGAATTACACTAATGTTGGGTCTTGATTGGACCAGATGGTCTGGCTCTGAGTTGCTATTACTTAATTTGTCTTAGTTCTCATTACTTTTGTTCCTGCTTTTAAAATTAATGCAGTGTGCCCAGTCTTCAACAGGAACTCATTTCTCAACAAGATACACCATGGTTCTTATATTGTACTCATTGATCATAGATATTAAGTATAAGGAAAATTTTGTGCTTTGATTCAATACAGATGGCAAAAATAAATAAATTTTATTTAAGAAGCATTTACATAGCATTCATTATGTGTCAGTCTCTGTCTGAGACAGAGATATGATATGATATATATATCACGATTCATGTAATCTTCATGTAGCCCCTTGTAGAACACTTCTATTTTCAAGACAAGGAAACTGAGACAAAGCCAGTAAAATAATTTGCACTAGATGCTACAAGTGGCAGATCTGTACCTCCAGAACAATTTGTCTAATAAACTTTAAACTATGATATCTATCTTTAAAGTTGGCCAGCAAACATTAGATATATTTTATAAGAAAATATTTTCATTTTGTGTAACTTTT
The DNA here is from genome assembly GCF_011100685.1 of Canis lupus familiaris. Classification (NCBI taxonomy): domain Eukaryota; kingdom Metazoa; phylum Chordata; class Mammalia; order Carnivora; family Canidae; genus Canis; species Canis lupus. The sequence goes on along the minus strand of NC_049222.1, from coordinate 33,135,203 downwards.
TATTTTGAAAGTATTACAGATTTAGAAGAAAGTTTCAAAAGTTGTGGATAAAACTACTATATATCTTAAAACCAGATTCCTCAATTGTTAACATTTACCATATTTTGCTTTATAATTTTCTGTCTGCAGAAGTACGTTTTGTATTTTTCTAAACCATGTGAGAATAAGTTGCAGACATGATGCCTGTATATGTTCCCTATTAGCAAAAACATGTTTATACATAATTATTATATTTGTAAAATTGTACATTATACTTTTATAATTGATGTAATTTTATTATATAATTTATAGAACTGAATTCCAATTGTTACAATAATGTGCTTTACAAAAGAAAAACAAAAATGACCCACAATTGAATTTAAAATCACATATTACATTTAACTTTAATCTATTTATCCTCTTACAATGTATCACTGTTCCTCAGTCATTCTTTATCTATTATGACCTTGATAAATTCAAAGATTGCAGGCCAGTTATTTTGTGGATTTTCTCCCAATTTGTATTTAACTGCTATTTCCTTTTGGCAAAATAGAGGTTCTGTAAATGATCTGGCTTTGTTTAGTTACAGGTAATAACTGATCATTTGGTTAAGGTGAGGTCAGCTAGATTTATTTCTCCATAGTAAAATTAATATTAGCAAATATTGTAATTTTTTAATTTGTAATTAGCAAATATTTTGTGGGTGGATACTTTGAGAATAAGCAAATAGCCTTTCTCCTATTAAATTTTCATAATCAAGAGTTAGTATCTATTGATTATCCCTACCCAAATCGATTATTACTAAATTTGTTACATGGCGATTTGCAAATTTCATCATTCCTTTTGAATTTACTAGGGGGCATTCTACCATACATAAGAACAGCTCCTCCTGCTCTATACATGTACATACTTAATTAGGAATTTACCTTACATTTTTGCTTAGTAAGATGTAATCTATCATTTCTTTATGTCTTTTTTTTTAAGATTTTATGTATTTATTCATGAGAGACACACAGAGAAAGAGGCAGAGACAGAGGCAGAGGCAGAAGCAGGCTCCATGCAGGGAGCCTGATGTGGGACTCCATCCTGGGTCTCCAGGATCACACCCTGGACTGAAGGTGGCGCTAAACCACTGAGCCACCCAGGCTGTCCTCTTTTTTTTTTTTTTTTTAATGATAGTCACACAGAGACCGAGAGACTGGCAGAGACACAGGCAGAGGGAGAAGCAGGCTCCATGCAGGGAGCCCGACGTGGGATTCGATCCCGGATCTCCAGGATCGCGCCCCGGGCCAAAGGCAGGCGCTAAACCGCTGCGCCACCCAGGGATCCTGTCTCTTTATGTTTTTAATGTTCAGATTGCCCAACCTATGGACAGGGGAGGGTCTTTCATGAAGCCCTGATGACTTTCAGTCATGCTCCATCATTCCTTGAACATTACTTTCTTACATATATATTTATTTAACAGAGTTATTATTTGAAAGGCAGTTTGGTTGATTTGCTTACATTACATTTTACACTTTTTATGCTCCAGATTTATATTTTACTATTTTTGAAGATGTCAAATATTAACATGGTTCCAAAAGCAAAACTCTCTAAAAAGGCATACTCAGAGAATTATCATTTTTTCCATTTACTGTGAAGTTGATGGTATCCACAGTAGTGGATTTTGCACTTCTCTTGTATGAGTTAAGTTGAATACATCTTCTTGTATTTTAGGCTCATTTATATTCCTTTTGTCTTATGAATTGTCTATTATTTTCTCCGTTGAGCATTTGGACTTTTCACCCTAGACTTCTACAAGTTTTAGAGTTTTATCTGTAATATTTTTCCCTGGTTGTCATTTGTCTTTAAAATTTATGTGTTCTTTTTTTGTTTGGTTGTTGTTGTTTTGTTATTAAACAGTTTTTAAATGTATTCAAATGTGTTAATCATTTCTTCATTGCATCTAGATTTTGTGTCAAATTTGGAAAAATTTCACTGATATCTCATTACTGTCGTATTTGTACTGCCTCTTTTCTTTTTTTTTTTTAACAAACTGAATTTGAACCACTTAGATTTTATTTGTGCTTATAGTTTGAGGTATGGATCTAAATTTATCTTTTTCCAAAAGCTACTCAGTTTTTCCAGCATTCATTAAAAAGTTTATTTTAGCTAAGTGATATGGGATGCCTTCTTTTTTATACTAACATTTCATATATACTTGGGTCTGTTTATTGTATTTCTATTTTATCCCACTGACCTGTCTCTTTCCATCTCATTACCACACAACTATAGTTATAGGGGGTTTGTTTTTAAGATTTTATTTATTATTTGACAGAGAGAGAGAGAGAGAGAGAGAGAGAGAGATCCAGCACACAAGCAGAGGGAGAAGCAGGCAGAGGGAGAGGGATAAGCAGAATCCCTGCAGAGCTGATGTGGGGTTTGATTTCAGGAACCTGGAATAATGACCTGTGCCAAAGGCAGATGCTTAGCTGACTGAGCCACCCAGGAGCCCCAGTTATAGGTTCTTTATAGTATTTTTAAAATTGGCAGAACTAGGGTTTCTCTTAGCTTTTCCTTTCAAAATTACTCTTATATGTTTTTCCTTTCTTTTCTTTTCTTCTTTTCTTTTCTTTATTTATTCATGAGAGACACGGGGGGCAGAGACACAGGCAGAGTGAGAAGCAGGCTCCATGCAGGGAGCCCAACGTGGGACTCGATCTGGGGTCTCCAGGATTACGTCCTGGGCTGAAGGTGGCACTGAGCCACCCGGGCTACCCCTTACATATTTTTCTTTTGGAAGGACATTCATTATCAACTTGTCTATGTCCATAAGAAAAAAAAAATATAGTGGCTCTTTTGTAGTTTACTAAACTAGTTAGTTTAAGGAAAGCTTGTATTTCTATGATGTTAATGCTTTATATTTCTGTTTCCTTTTTTGTACTAACTTTATCAGGTTTAGATACAATAATGTAATTCATAAAAATAATTTGAAATACTCATGTGAACTATAGATAGATAGATTGATAGAGAAAGAGAGAGAGAGAGAGAGGGAATTTGGATTACATGAATGTTTGATAAAATACCTCTGGAAATCATCCAAATGTGGTAATTTTGTCTATAGGCCATTTCCTTAATGACTTTCTCTTTTCTTCTAGAGAAATCAGTCTTATAAAGATTTAAAAAAGAAAAAAAAAATGTTTACTGGAGTAAATTGCAGTAAATGGTTTTACTACAAAAATTATCTTTTTCTTTAAAAAACATATGCATTGAAATCTAATAATTGTTATAATTTTTAAAAGTATATTATTTTTCTATCATTATTTCTCCTTAATCATTTCTTATTCTGTTTTATTCACATTTTCTTACTTGAGTTTGCTTGTGGCTAGCCTATTTAATTGTTTTGAAAATAGAGATTTTTGATTTATTAGTTTACAGTTTTTCTGTCCTCTAACCCCATTATTTTCTACCATTCTGTTATATTTTTATTATTTGCTATATTGTATTTTTCTGGGTTTATTTTAGAGTTTTTTAGAATTTTTAAAAGATTTTCTTTAATTATTCATAGGAGACACAGAGAGACAGAAACACAGGCAGAGAGAGAAACAGGCTCCATACAAGGAACCCAATGTAGGACTTGATTCCGGAACCCCGGGATCATGCCCTGAGCTGAAGGCAGATGTTCAACCACTTAACCACCCAGGCATCTCAAGTTTTCTAGAATTTTGAGTTGTGAATTTAACTAGTTTATTTTTTTCTTATGATAAAAGAAATTTAAGATCTAGATTTTCTTCTGACATAGCTTTATAAAAATTTATCCAGTGCATCCTGATATGTGGTGGTTTTATTACTTTAGAAATTTATAGTTTTGGCTTTTATTTCAAATTTCAGACATATTAAATTTCCATATAGAACTTTCTTTAGGACTTTATCTTTAGTGTTTTATTATTTTTTGTGAGCAAGGTCATTTTCGTTGCAATATTTCCACTGTATTAAAGTTATTGATGCTCTTGGTAACCCGATCAATTTTGGTGATGTTGCATGCATACTAGAGCTAGATACAAAGGTGTTTTCCCCTAATCAGGGTGTAAGATAGAGCCATAAAATCAGCCATATTTGCTCAGATTTTCTTTGTTTTTATCTCTTTTCCACTGATCAGTGTTATATTGAGAGAATGATGTTAAAGTCTTCTATTTTTACTGCACGTCTGTGTATATTCCCATCCAGTTTCTGTAGTTTGTGCTTTATAAAAGTGATTTCTTTGTCATTTTATGTGTAAATATTTATAACTTGTATCACCATGGTGATGCAAATCTTTGTATTAAACAGTGGCTTTTAATGCTTTTGGGGTTGAACTTTACTTTGTTATTATAATTTAAACCCTTGCTTGGTATTATTTCCACCTTGCTCAATTCACTCTTAGATGTGTTTATTGTGTAGAGCATGGAGTGGCTAATTCTCTCTGAAACAAAATCAAAATCATATTTATTGAGTAAGTTAAGCCTTGAGTTTCCTGAAAAAGTCCTCATTGTCGCTTTGATCTTTTTGATGCTTTTTAGAAATCTGATGCTAGTCTAATGCTCTCATAAGTTATTTGATCTTTTTCCATGGAGCCTCTGAGGATTTTTTTCTAATCTTTAAATTCTAGTAATTTACTGTTATTCCTTAGAGTTGACTACTCTGGGACAATGGTCTCAAAAGAATGGTGAGCATTTTTGTATGTAAATTCAAGTCTTCTTTTACTTCTGGATTTTTTTTCTTTTATTATAGCGTTAAATATTTATTCTGTTTCATTGTTTAGCTCTCCTTCTTCATGGAATTCAATTGTACATGTACTGAATCTTTTTTGCCTGCTTGCTTTTTAAATGATTTTTCTCTCAGAACATTTTACCTTTTTTCTTTATTTCATTTTCATTCATGTGATGTTTTCCTACTTTTTTTCAATTCCCTCTTTTAAACTTTAATTTGAATCTGTTCTTTAATCATCTAGTCCTTTAAATTTTGGTTTTTAATATTCTTTGTTCTTGTACGAGTTAGTTTCCTATTCTTTCGAATGTTTTCTTTTACTGCTTAATTTCCAAGGCATTTCTCCCTTTTTTAAAAATATTTTTTTCCAAGAAGCATTGCCTTTCTAAGGTTGTCTCAGGTAATCCTATATTTTTTAAAATTCCTTTCCTAAACTATGTGCTTAGATTTAACATGTCTCTTGGTATTTTCAGATGTAGAGTAGACTTTCTCCTAGTGATTGTATTTCCATATTGTATCTTCTAATTCTCCATTTGCTTACAGGATTTTTTTTTAAGATAATTTCTTGGTTTTTTGAAAAGGCTTCTACAAGAGCTTAGTAAATACTCATATTAAAATTGGTGTTTATTTTACTGTTAACAGGCAATTTAAATTCATAGTGTTCACTCTTTCCAAGTTAGGCTGAAGGCATGATTCAGGTGGATTTGCCAGTTCTTCTTATTGTTCTTATTTTTTAGAGAAAATGTTGACATATTTCAATTTAAGTAGCCCCATTATCAATGTTACATGAAATAAAAGAAGTTACCCAGAATTTAAATCTGCCTTATTGAAAATATAATTATTTTAAAAATATTTAATATATACTCATTAAATTATATACACACATACATACCATTTAATATGTGTGCATATATATGTATATATGTACATACATACAATATATATAATTGTGGCTCATTTATATATATGTGACTCTATATATTTTATATATAGAAATTGTGGCTTATTTAGATTAACATATGAATTAAGTGATATATTTATGGCAGTTATCATTAATCAACTGATTTTGGAAACTTTTCTAGTAAAGAATCTCCTAATTTAAAAAAAAAAAAAAAAAAAGAATCTCCTAATTTAAAATCATTTTAATAAAAAAATATTTGGCCACCTTAACTCCAATTATGGTATTTGAAAGATTGAGATATTTTTATATTTATTATAACTAATGGTTGTCCCCTAAAAGTATAATAATAAGCCTTAGTAGTATAGCACACAGTTCATATTTTAATATGAACCAGGTAGGAGATTCAATGGTCTCTGAAATTTATTCGTATTCAATTCCTAGCAGTGGTACTTTAAAAATCTTACTTGTGCTACATATCTTCTCTATTCAAAGCCTTCAATGATTTCTCATCTTATTCCAGCCAAAATATCATAGTAGTTTTGAATGACCTATAAAATCCTACAGGTTTTGGTCTGTGGCTATCTTTCTAAAATTATTTATTTGCTATTTCACTCACTGTGTTCCAGGTACATTATCATCCTTCTTTGTAGTCTATTAACACACCAAGCATATTCCTACTGAAAGGTTTGCATGTAGTATTCCTTCCTCTTGAAAATACTTTCCTAAGATATATACATGTTTATACCTATAGTTACTACAGTTTGATAGTTATAAGTCTCTCTTCATATATAAAATCATCAATGATAATAAGATTATCATTCCCAGACCATGTTATATAAAATAAATACTTCTTCACGTTCTCCCCTCATTCCATACATTTTCTGTTTTCCCTCCATAGAGCATAATGTCTCTGAAGGTAGACACTGTGTCCCATATTTACAGAAACTAGAACAGGAAAAGCTTTGAGCATATAAAAATTGATCAGTAAATATTTGTGGTAGGAATGAAGGACTGACTGACTTTTTTTTATTTGGTCTCCATCTCCTTAAAGGGAAGAGATTTGTCATCTTAAATGAAATTAATCTGAATCCCTCATGATTCTTAGTAAGATGTTAAAGCCACACATAAAGGCTGCACATTAAAGACATACTGATGAATATTGAAGAGCCATTTTATTTTATATCATTCATTTTCTTTTTATTTCAACAAATGTTTATAGAGCCCATATTCTATAACCATTTACTGTGATAGGTACAAGTAATACTAAATTTAATAAAACATGGTATCTGCCATAAAAAAAAACTGCTAATCGTTTCTAACTCTAATACGTAAAAAGAGCAGATTTGTAGGAACCTAAATTTTGTATCAGAATATTTTCTGCTAGATATTTAGAAAGCAGGAAAAAACATTTTATGCACAATGTGGGTATAGTGCCTGATTTTAGAAGCCTGGTTCATGTTCATAATAACATACTAAGAGCCAGAAAACAATTACATAAAATACATAAAATAATAGATACCAACTCCCCAAACCAAATAATCTCGTTAAGAAATGGCTCAGCGGTTTAGTGCCACCATTGGCCCAGGACCTGATCCTGGAGACCTGGGATGGAGTTCCACATCGGCCTCCCTGCATGGAGCCTGCTTCTCCCTCTGCCTGTGTCTCTGCTTATCTCTCTCTGTCTCTCTCTCTCTCTCTCTCTCTGTGTCTCTCATGAATAAATAAAATCTTTTAAAAATGTCTAAATTTTGTCTCTATTTCCATTTATCGTGTTGTTATGGAAACAAGCCAATTATAAAAAAGCAGATGTGTTTTTATTCTGAATGGTGAGAGATTTCTAAATGATCTTTGTAAAGTGATGCTCACACAAAAGAAAGTATATTTGGGAACATTATATTACAACTTCTTTGGATACAAAGAAAATTGGTCTAGACTTAGATGAGGAGCAACTAAATATATTGCTTCTTTAAACATGCATTTTTATTTTTCAAATTTTCATCTAAATAGGTGACTATACTGCATATTTTTAGTTCTAGAGAATTCTTGGGTCAAAAGACAGTTACAAAATTTTGAAGCTTCACATGGACATGAAGTCTAAGTGCTTTCAACTAAAATGATTACTTTTGAAATAGCAAGAACACCATATTTTTCATGTTCTTCCAAGTAGAAGGTAACATATATGATTTCCAAAAATGAAGGAATGATTTGCCATATCCTGAAATGATGGACGAAGGGAGAAACAACTCCATTAAATCTGTGCGCAATTGAACTACTTGATAAATGAAACACAAGGCTGAAATTGGAAGAAGCAAAAGTATCAGAAAAGAGAGAGATAATCCGCTATTTCATCTATAGATCTATTGTCATGACATCTATCATGTGTTTTGAGAATTTACACATCTGTATCTCTAATCCCGAATAATGTCTACAATAATCCTTAGACACCACACATTCAACAATGAGATTTATAATTCTGTCGGCACCCTAATGCTAACATACCTGAAATGAAACCTATTATCCTTGAACCATAATGTAGTCCTTCTGGATTTTATATTTCAGTGAATGGCCACTCTTTTTACTTAGGCAAACAATATGGAAAACATTTAGTCAAGCTGTTTAACTTCACATCAACTGCTCCTAATATATGATTTCATCTGCCTCACTGAAACCTACCTTCTTTCCATAATCATTACCCCTACTGAAAATAATGACGAACTCATGTGATCTATGGAAATGTTTACATCACTAGTATCTTAAGGGATCAGAATGACTTATTCTTATACAACATTCATAATTACACCAATAATAATTTTCTTAAACATACATTTGATCACATAATTCTCTAGTTTAAAATATCCTAATGTCTGTAGTACCTTCTCCTTAGGAAGTCATATAATGTTCTCTGTATCCCAGGATTCAGTTTCATCTTCAGCTTCTTTGCTGGCCACTTGCCCCTCCCCAAGTGTTCATGTTAGTATCTAATCATTTACTCTTGTCTTTAAGGATCCATATTTCCTTGTTTATTCATTCATGAAAGACACAGAGAGAGAGAGGGGTAGAGACACTGGTAGAGGGAGAAACAGGCTCCATACAGGAAGCCCGATGTGGGACTCCATCTGAGACTCCAGGACCACATCCTGGACTGAAGACAGATCTACACTGCTGAGCCGCCCAGGCTGCCCTTCCTTGTTTTTGTACATTCTGCTCTTTCTTAGAAAATCACCTGGTACCTTTCTCCCCTAACCCACTCTTATGTACACTTTATAACTTATCTCACATATTCCCTTCTCTAATAAAATTTCTTTCAACACTCCATTTTTCAGGCTGAGTTAGGTTTGTCCAAATGTGGTCACATGATACCTAGCCCTATTATCTATAATTTGTCAACATTTTGTCTGTCTTCCATTGAGATTCTTGAGAGCACATTCCATATATTATCTGTGTCTCTCCAGAATCAAGTCTATTTTCTGAGAAGAATCTTACTCATTTAGTAACTATAAATGAATAAGTGGTGGATTGATGAATTTGTGAATAATGCCTATGTTAGGTAGAAAAATAGCCTGCTAAAATTACTGCATCCTGATTTCCAAAAATGTTAATATATAACCTCATATGGCAAATGGTTTTTGCAGATATGATTAACTAAGAGTTTTGAAACAAGATTATCCTACATTGTCTAGGAAGGCCCAATATAATCTCAAGGGTCTTATAAGATGGAGGCAGGAGTCAGAGAGCATTGAGAAGCCACCCAGCTGGATCTGAAGATGAAGGAGCCACAAGTCAAGAAATTCAGATGGCCTCTAGAAGTTAAAAAAAGCAAGAAAACAGTGTTCCCTAGAATCTCAGATACCTTGATTTTAGCCAAGTGAAACACATTTCTAACTTCTGACATCTAGAGACCTAAGATAATAAATATGTGTTGTCTTAAGCCACTAAATTTGTAGTACCTTATTATAACAACAATGGAAAGCTAATACAGTTGCTTATCTTATCATCCAGAGCCCATAACTGGGAAAGCAAAAAAAAAAAATATATACAAACATACTTCATTCACTGAACATGGAAATTTAAAATGAAATAACCATCTTAGGTTATTTTCCTGTGACCTTTATGGCCAAATGGGATAAAATACTTTGGGCAGATTCAAGTTAATACTAAATACTATTTTAGAGTAAAATCTTAAAACTTACACAAGTAATCTATTTCATTTTACTAACAAGACATTTTTACACTAAAAGTTACTTGTTTAATCTGAAATTCCGATATTTATATTTGATAGATGACAACCCTAATTCTGGGAGATATTAGATTTAGCATGGCATTAAGATGCAAGGCCACAGAATTTCATCCTGGTGCTTCAAATAGTCAATGCTTTAGATCTGATGTTGATTTGATTTGAATATGGCCAATCCAGGACAACTCCTACATTGATTTTGTGTCCAGATTATCTAAAAGGGGCCCTTAGTCTGATTTGGTTAGGTATATGAAGAATGTTCATGAATGACCTATGTCTAAATAGCTCTGAATCCACTGTAGTTTTAAGGTAAGGACGTGACCCATGCTTAGTAACACCCCTCTCAGACTGCTATGGAAATGGCCAGAGTATCTAGACATACTGACAGGGTAATTATGATATCTTGACAGGAAAGGATTTATACTTGATGAAGGGAATGTTCAGTGCATTATGAATGATTTCCAGGAATAGCAGTTCTGGATTACAACTATGCTTAAGTGAAAGGACCCGTTAGAATCTCACACATGAATTCAAGCTGCACAGAATTTCCCTACCTTGAACAGACTCTTTTTGGTTATATATTTCTCCTTTCCTTTCTGTATATAAAAAAAAAGAGAGAGAAAGAAAGAAAAAAGAAAAAGTAAAAAAAGGGAACTTTCTGGCATTTTTTCTTTAACAAACAAATGACATGCTTACTAAGATCTCCCCTCCCTTGTAGATGTTTAATTTAGAATCCAGCATGACATTACTGCCTGTGTTAGATGTCTTATTCTACAGCATTCATAAGCATGTGTTGCTTCCCAGCCAGAACAGAGGCAGTTAATGATGTCCATAATGCTCCATCAACATGACTTAAATTCAAAGATGTTTGCATGTGTAATAATCACACTGGAAAAAAAGTGATAATTAAGATTCTGAAGTACAAAAGGGTAATGCACTGTCCTCTTCCTCAGTAGGGAAGTTCATTAGCAGTGGAATCATGTCATTTGCCCATCTGTTCATAATTGCATTCACCCCAGGAACTAAGTGAAGGAAGTGACATCACATGGTCCTTATACACACAAGTCTGTAAATCACATGTATGTTCTTATCTGCATGGATGACTGTGGGGGACAGGGGGATGCTCAGCAAAACAACAACAAAATCCCACCGGCAACAGTAACAACTAATTGAACCTTTTCCAAGCATAGCATAGGCAGATGACCTCATTAATTTTGTACTGTTGACAAGATATTCTATCTCTAGGAAATCTCACAGAAAAATATACGCTGTTGTTTCTGTGTGCTATCAAGGCCATGTTGGGGGATAATTATCTTTCAACTGGTTGGAGACACACCTCTTGTTTGTATGTCCTAAACATCGGGTGCTTAGCAGCTGCTGTAATACCAATGGGCGAATGAAACAGGCCCTCATTAGATTAGCACTGAGCTGATTGCTGGTGCCAGTCTCATTATTATTGGTGACTAAACTGGCAGATTGTCAGGATGTCTCATTGGGAGATGAGCTTTTGCAGTTCTTTGTTTGTAGTTATTATAAACAAAGACGTGAAAGCAATCCCTTGGGTATAGTAATGTCTCAGAGGCTTTGTGTGTGCGTGTGCGTGTGCGTGCGTGCGTGTGTGTGTGTGTGTGTGTGTGGCAATCAGCTTGCAAAGGCAGCATTGGTAAACAACTTCTTTTTTTTTTTTTTTTTTTACAACTTCTTATTTTAAGGAACAATATTAATTAAAGCATGGAGTGTGGTTTGGAAAGAGAACTTGTTAATCATTCAATATCACCTGCTCTGATCAGGCCCACCAGTTGAAAATGATACACAAACACACACACACACACACACACATTTTTTTTTGCCTCAAATATACTGTACCTGTCGTGAAAACCAATGAAAATATAGGCTTCCAAGTGGTGAAAACCTGTTTTTCATTTTAAATAATCTGCAAATGTGAGACATTACATCATAGTCTTAAATGCAAAGCAGATTTTCCTTCTTTTCTTGGAAAATAGTATTGAGTCCAAAGCCCCTACACTGCTGCATTGCATACTTTTAGAAAAGGTTAGGTCACCAAATGAAATTATCAATCTATCTAGAAAAAATGATTCAAAAGCATTTGGCTCACAGTGCTAAGTGTATATTTGCAAATAAAATACTGGCATTGGAATTATAGTATCTACTTGAGTAAATGAAGAAATGGGTCTGATTAAGTGACCTGAAGCTTAAAACAGTATCTATAATATTAAACAAAAAGATATAAGCAATGTCTCACTTCACTTTGCCAAGTTAGTATATGCACAAAAGTAGATGACAAATAGCTTTAATCAAACCCTAAGAGGGAAAATAATTTGCATATTTCAGAACTCTTTTTGGATTTAAGACACAAAATGCTCCTCTGGAGGATATGTGTGTGAGAAACAATGCAAGTTTTTCTTGGGGTCACATATTTATTTTACCTGGAACATCAACAGAGAAACTCAGCCTATATACTTTTCACCAAAAATCTTTTAAAATATGCAATGACTTCCAACAATTCTCACTGCAAATGCATTTGAGTGAAATAATCATCTTTTTAATTTTTAAAAGTGGTTGAAATATATAAAAACTCTTAGCTCACAAGTTGCACAAGAACAGGTGGCAGACCTAGAGATCAGAGTCTGTTAACATCTAATCTAGAGCACCTGGGTTGCCTGGTGTCCATGTGGTGTGGAGGGGGCTTAAAATTCCTGAGCGCCGGGGCCCTACAAGTCTGTTATCTATATATCTTTAGTCTCTTGTAGGAATCACCAAAATGAGCACTTACCCTATATCATTTCTAGTCTAGCACTTGTTAACACCTGTTGCTTGGTAGGGTGCTAGGGGCCAGAAGATTCTACCTCTGTGACCTCAGTCTCTCTTCTGAGTTCCTGTTTTACCCAGATAAATTCATCTTCTTGGAACTAAGCTACTGGCTTAGAAAACAACTACTTCCAGGAGCCATGGCTGTCTTACATACTGTACAATGGATGTACTGCATCTTACATGAGCCTTGCATTACTTCTATGCAGCCTTGACCTCATCACAAATTACAAGGGCCACTTGTGGTTCTTGACTAGTCAGATGACAGACACAGATGCTAATTTCTAACTGCTACTATCTGTATTTGTGTTAATTTAAATCTGCTAAGCCCACAACCTTTTTGTCCTGTGGATATAAACATAACTGGTTAGAAGTGTATTAAAGTGATGATTATGTGAAATCTTTACCCAGCATATCTAAGATGATACCAATATTTTGGTTAGTTTGTTCCCTAAGTCTTATAGGAGAATAGGTTCTGGATTCTGATTCGGAATCACTTATCATTGCTGCTACTTACTGGTTCTGTGACTATGAGTATAATATTTCATTTTCTAATTCATTTCTGCAACAATAAAGGGGATATATGAATGTATCTAAGTTATAAGAGTGTTTATTAAATATGATAACATACACAACTAGCTCTATATGGTTCTGTTTTCTATCAATGGCATAACAATTTACCACACATGTAATAGCTTCAAACAATACACACTTACTATCTTACATTTTCGGTAGGTCAGAAGGTGAGCACGGCTTAGCTGAGTTCTCTACTCCAGGATCTTATCAGACTGTAATTCAGCTGTCAGCCGGAGCTCTGCCTTCCTCGGAGGTTTGGGGAAAGACCCACTTCCGAGCTCCATCAGTTTGTTGGCAGAATCCATTTACTTGTGACAGCAGAACAGAAGCTTTCATTAGATGGAAGCTGCTCCAGAACTAGGTCCATGTGCCCTCTCTTGCCATGTGGGCTTCTCCCACATAGCTACTCACCTCATAGAAGCTTTCTTCTTCAAAGACTACAACAGAGTTTCTACCTTCACAGAGGGGCTTTCTACCTGAGAGTTTACTCCAAAATTTTGTGTATATGAGAATTCCTCTATATCCTGTTAAAAATGAGTGTGGTCCCTACTCCTGGGTATTCTGCTTCAGTAAGACAGAAGTAGGAGCTAGGAATGTGTACTTTTAACATGCCCTTAAAAAGAATGCCCTTTAGGCTTTTTAATGGAGTTGTCCTGAAACATATTTGAAAACACAATGAATCTTTTGGTTAAAATAAAACTATTTGACTCATATCCAGGAGTTTGGTCATTTTAGTTGTCCAAAAGAAGGTGTGATATTAAGTTTGTGTCCATGAAAATATGGTAAATAATGAATCAAAGATTGTCAGAAGATATAGAAATATATATACCTGTTAATATTTCTCATATAATAGCCATTGCCAATCCAGGAAAAAGCAAATTATTCAGTCTATCTAAAAAAAGATGAAGTAAGGGAAATGCCACTCCATACCACAAATGACATAAGAGATGAAACAATACTAAAAGGGAAACTGGAATGTGTTCAGTAGAATATAATTGAAAATATATTTCCTGTGCTGTGTAAACTATTAATAAATTGCCTACAGTCTCACTATAAAAGAGCTTAATATTTAATCAAAGGAAATTAGAGTGTATTTAAAGCCACTAATAAGAAACCAAGCAAAGAATTGAATAGTAAGGAAACTATTAGCACTAAATTAAAGATGCATAAACATATTAACTACATATTAGACCACATTCTACATCTAATTATTCAGAGCCAATATTATATCCCCTGTTCTCTAAATGATACAAAAGGCCAAACAATCTTAGGAGATTCATTTTTATAATTAGGCAAGAAGTCTCATTTATTTGAAAGAAGACAAACTTTAGAAAGATATAGATGTGGTTTAAAATTGAACTGCATCCCATTTTATGTATGTGTTGAGATCCTTAATATCTTCTTCATGATACTTACATGTAAAACGGTGGCAATATTCATTGTGGCTTTTGTGAGAAACAAGTAAGATAACTGCATAATAAACTGTATGACTCATGAAAAGCATGCAATAAATATTGGCCCTCTGTCACGAGTAGTCAGTCTGAGAGAAAAAAAGTCCAGCATACTTTCATATATGATTTTATTACCTAAAATGGAAATGTCTAGCCTCAGTCTTCCTCTATTTCTTTTAATAATTTAGTTATCTTATAAAATGAAGACCTCAGTCTTGGATATTTCTATTTGTGTGAGTGGTATGATCCTTAGAAATGTAACATGCCAATATATTTTCAAATACTGAACTTCTGAGTGTCTAAGTTAATAAAGAATATTTCATGTAAGACCCAGAGCCTTTGTGAACGTTTCAATATAGTTGCATTATTTCAATCTGAATCAGTGAATAATTGAACATAGGAATACCAGAAATCCCTAAAACTTATTTTACTCAGACTAGGACCTTCCATATAATGGAAAGATTGAGCTCTTGTCTCTGCAGTGTTCCTTCTTTGCACTTGTCCCCATCATCATTTGTTTTCTTAGAAATTCAGTGTTGACTCAGAGCCTAAGGATTGTCTCTCTTTTCAGCCAGACATACTGCAAGTCAAGGTCACTTATTTGTTCAACTTTGGACCAATTTACTGCTAGTCCTGCTCTGATCTCAAGTCTCTAGTTCTTGGAGAGTTGCCTCATCCCAAAAATGCTTGGAACTGAGTTTCTGCCTCATACTTTGGATACACTGAAGTGGAATTTGTATGGCCTAGGGCACTTTTCCAGTTTCTTGATCTTTTTCTCTGTGAGCTTGGTTTTCCCTCTAAGTGTTCAAAGTTCGACTTTACTCCACCCTCAAATTTTTCTAGCCTGAAGTCTAATTTCTGAGTCTAACTTCTGTCAGACTTCTCCACTGTTCTCTATTCTCCCCTCTTCAAATCCCACAGATGGCTAATCCTCCCCCATTCTTAGAGAGAGTCTGGTTGGAAATATTTGTTTATGGTACTTGATTCTACCAAGACTTAATCCCAGGGAAAGAATGTTTTGTGCCTTTCCTTAGACTGTTTTATTCATATAAGCATCCTTAACTGTAATTCATTTTTAGAGACCTATAAGGTATTCTTTGTGGCTTTTCTAAATGGACTTATTTTGTTCAGTGTGACCAATCCTATTGTTCTGAAAAATCACATATATTTTCCTGGATAAAGAGCTGTCTCTCTGTTTTGTACCCTTCCTCAGGAGAAAAACAAAAAGTATCTGCCAACAGAAAATACCAAAAATGTAGGAATAGAGCAAATTGTAAAACAAAACAAAATAAAAATTTAGTTATATCTTCATACTTTTGTTATTCTTCCAGTAATTAACACAATATTTCAACTTTCTATAGAAAATTTCCTATTTTTAAATCATAAATGTTTCTGAAATGTAGTATTTATATATATATATATATATATATATATATATATATATATATCTCCTAGCTATATATAGAGAGATCTGCATATATATGCACACACACACACACACATATATATATATGCATACATATCTACTAAGGTCACATTAATATCTTCAGGCTGAAATCACTGGAAATTTTTTATCCACAAACACACAAAGTATACAGTTGTTTCTAATACAGTCTCTTTATTCATCTATTTTCATATTTTGACAGTGTAAAGTTTTTGGTCATTTTTTACATAATTCACACTAAACATACTACTGTTTATGAGGCTAATTGATGGGACCTCATACCATATTCATTTGGTGTACTCTCTTGCACTTTAATATTTGGTTTAAATGGTAATACTGATGTATTCTACATGCTATATTTAATAACTGGAAGCCTGGAAGCTGTGACAAATTAATCTCTCTCAGAAGTCAAGAATAACCATGGTTCAAATATTACCCTTCCATTCCTAGCAGGACCATGCCCTAACTAAACTCTTAAAATTATAAGGTATATTGGATAATCCCTTTTTACTGGCTTAATGGATATGAATATTAAAGCTGTTTCTTGGATTTAGACCTGAGTTTGAGTCACTTCTCAGTAACTTATCAATTAAATAGCTCCAGTTTACCTATTTGAGACTTAAATCCTCATCTATAAAATATAGATACAAAAAAAAAAACACTCATAGGGTAGTTTTCTAAAGTAATATGTGAAGCGCATAGACTTTGGTAAATATTCACTAAATATTTTGAATGACTAATATTATTAAAATGAATAAGTGTTTTTAAAAGTAGGAGTATATTGGGCCATTGGAGTGGCTCAGTTGTTTAAGCATCTGTCTCTTGGTTTTGGCTCAAGTCATGATCTCATGGATCTGGGAGGGAGTCCCTCATCGGACTCCAAACTTAGTTGTGGGGGGTCTACTTGAAGACTCTCTCCCTCTGCTCTTCCTCCCACTCTCTCTCACAATCTCTCTCTGTCTCTTTAAATACTTATTTTAAAATAAATAAATAAATAGAAGTAGAAGTTTATTGAACTTGCTAATTTTATTCTAGTATACTTTAAAATTTGTATGTTTGAGTAAAATATGCCTAGAAGTGTACAATGTAAAAAAAAAAAAAAAAAATCACTATTCCACTCACTGTGGTTTGGTTTTGCCCCAGCCATCAAAAGTGCTTTCAGCAGTGATTTTCATTTTACCATGTCTGATGAAGACATGCCTGCCCTGCTTCATCAGACCTCTCAAAGATATTTGGTACTAGTTGACATTCTTCCCTATATATTGCGATTCCTTAGAGTTTAGTCTTAAGCCTCATATTATCTTTCTGTATATTCTCTTTCTTGAGAATCCTACCAAAAGTTATCATTTATCTCCCCTGATTATAATGAAGGACTAAACTGAACTCTTTATTCACAGAGGAAATAGTAATTGTTCCTGAGATGAGAGTTCCTTTAAATCCCATAAATTTATGTGCTCACGTAAGTACTCTTTTCTTCTTTTGTCCTATTATGAAAGAGAAAGTTTCACGCTGCTTTCCCACTGCTTGATCAAATCTTCTAAGCATACTGTGGCTATCATATCTGTCTTCATTTTTAGGACATTAACACTGTCAACTGTATTTTTCTTCTCTAATCAATTCTATTCTCATTAATGGATATTTTATCTATATTATATTGTAGATTCTTGTCATCTATAAAACATAATAAAAATAATAATTGCAAAACTTTATTTTTCCTGAGCTATCAACTTATCTCTCTCCATGTCACAGCCAAATTTCTAAAAAGAGTTTTATTCAATATTTACTATCATTGTTTCACTACTTAGAAGTTCTTGACTCCAAATCTATTTTGCCCCACAAAACTCCTAAAACAGCTCTTGATAAGGATTTCTGTGCTCTCCATGTAGCTAAATTCAGTCAAAAATAGAAAGAAAGAAAGAAGAAAGAAAGAAAGAAAGAAAGAAAGAAAGAAAGAAAGAAAGAAAGAAAGAAAGAAAGAAGGAAGGAAGGAAAGAATCCACAATAGACCACTCCCTCCATCTTCGGTTTGTATACCAAATACCAAATACCCTTGGTTTCCCTTACCCCTCTGGCTATTTTCTATCAATGCCTTTGTGTATTCCTTTTCTTCTACTAGTAGGAGTTCCTCTGAGTTTGGTTCTTAATAGTTTTTCTTATCTTTATCCATCCCAAATTCTCATAATAAATCCAAATTCATAAGTCCAATTATCTATCATAAATCCAATTCCTATAGAGAATTATTCAGGGGATATATGTATATATACACACACATACAAGATATATATAATAAGCAATCCAGATGGTCTACTTCTTAAATGTTGGGAAGACTAACCTAAAAAATGTATCTTGTCCAGGAATGTTTGAGGTATAGATATTTTAGAAGTGGGCATTTTGATTACCACTTTATTTTCAGAGATGTTGTTCTATTATTCTATTCCAGCATTGGTTCAATTTTGCATGTATACATTTTATAGAACATTGCTAATTTCATTTGTGTTAAAATTATTGTCTTAAAATTTCAGATTGTCTAATATTTTATACAATATATTTTAAAAAACATTTAACATTTAAATATATAACATCACTTAGAAGACAGTTTTGTTCTGAATTATTTTCTTTTGGAAATCATAAGACATTTATATTTTCTTTTTTCCTTTTGGAGTCATGCATCAAAAGAAAAAAAAATGTATAGAATTCAGTAGAGTGCCTGTAAGTTTAAAGAAAAAAAAAAGTTTTTCTTTCATTTGAAGGAGAATTAAGCCTACGGTATTTCAGATCTTGGTCTTTATAAGGACTGTAGTGGGTGGAAGTGATATTATAAGATAGCAGCAGAGCCACTAAAGTTAATATACATACTTCAAAGAGAAGAAATCTCAAGTGTCATGATTTTTATGTTGCACAGTATAGAAAGTTTCAAGTTCTGGAATGAGTTATAATTTATTTTACTCTCTTTACTGCACACCTTCCTTTTCTGGGCAAAGGCTTAATGAATAAAATCCATGATTTAGGAAAAAAGGAAAAAAAAAGAAGCTTATGATCAAAAGCTATCCCAGTGAATCAGGAGATAAAATATTCTACCTAAAAAAAAAATATTTTTCTGAACCAAGAAATAAAGTAAATCTGGCCTATAACATAGAAGTTTATCTTATATAATAAAATAATGGATATATACACTGACGTGAATATATTAATATAGAGAATAGCATTTCTTTTTAGTGCACATTTAAGGACATTGTAAGTTTTGATTAATGTGTTCTGTTGGTAGTTAGAAGAACATACACAATGAATCACCTTGACATTCAAGCCTCTCCACAGTATGACACCAGCCTACAATTCTATTTCCAACTCCTTTCCAACAAATGCTCCAGCCAAATTATAAATATTCCACAAATACATTATACTTTCCTACTCCTACACTTTTTCTTTATTCTTTATTGTGTTGTCATTTCTCATCTCAACGCTATGAAATCGTATACTTCTTTCACTATTCAGATAAGAAAACAGATAACATCTCTTTCAGTTTATTACTTTGGATTAAAAAAATTCATTTTCCCCAAAGCACTTTTCATATTCTTCCTAACATTACAATTACTGCATGCTAAATTTATCTCCCAATTACAAAGAAATGCTTCTAATGATTTAGACTGATTATAATTAGCAAAAATCATTGTATTTGGAGAACTGGAATGAAAAACTTTATATATGTATCTCTTTGTTTAAATTAAATAAGGAATGATGTTAAAATAAGGATTAAAAAGCATATATCATGATGAGCACCGAATAATGTATAGAATTGTATTAAGCACCTAAAACTAATATAAGACTGAATGTTATTTATACTGGAATAAAAATTTAAAACTCAAAAAAATTACAAAAAAAACCCAAAAAACCCACAAAAAGGAAAAAAAGAAAAGAAAACATACCAGACAATAGTGTTAACATTGTGGATAGGACATGAAGCTTCATTCCATAGAAATGTCATTCAAATTTAAATCTACTCTAAATATAATAAATATCACACAGCCGACTACATTGTCCTTAGGATCTACTGATCATCTAATCAAATGCCTTCATTTCTCAGAATTTTTTTCCTTCATTCCCTTTTACTTTGCTCTAGGTCACTATCACCCTCTTCCTCAATACTCCTGCCTTAATTCTGTGGTAATTCCAATATTCTGGTCAATGATAGCCCATCATTTTCTGGAATTCCTCTTCTGAGTTTTCCTTCACCCTACCTCAAGTACCCATTCCTTTTATCTTACCTCAGACTACTATTCAAACCTGCAATCTACTGATTATTTGTTAGCATACTTCTGGAATTCCTAGAGTTCCAGCTTACTTCCTCTGGTACTCTGTCCTCAACAATCATTTAATGTCACTGTCAGGTCAACCTTACATCTATGCAGGCACATATGGATAAAAGATAAAAAAAATGAAGCCTACCTACTCTATACCTAAGTATTTAAAGTTCTGTATCTAATAACAAACTACTAAATTAAATAGTTTATATCTTCCTTCCTTATAAATACATTTGCATAAAGACTGAAAGGTTTTATATAATTGAAAGTTGATTGCATTCGGGATGCCTGGGTGGCTCAGTGATTAACCATCTGCCTTTGGCTCAGGGCATGATCCCAGGGTCCTGGGATCGAGTCCCGTATCAGGCTCCCTGCATGGAGCCTGCTTCTCCTTCTGCCTATGTCTCTGCCTCTCTCTCTCTGTGTCTCTCATGAATAAATAAATAAAATCCTTAAATAAAAAAGTTGATTGCTTTCAAACATTATTTCACATGTCTGGATATTCTTTTGAGAGTCAGCAATGTTTAGATAATCAAATAAAGACAAACATTGTGAGATCCCTGGGCCGCTCAGCGGTTTGGCCCCTGCCTTTGGCCCAGGGTGCGATCCTGGAGTCCCGGCATCGATTCCGGCGTCGGGCTCCCTGCATGGAGCCTGCTTCTCCCTCTGCCTGTGTCTCTGCCTCTCTCTCTCTCTCTCTATCATAAATAAATAAATCTTAAAAAAAAAAAAAAAAAAAACATTGTTTATATGTGTTTATTTTAAGGTCATTTTTAATTCATTTCTGCAAAAATGAATAAGTATATTATTTTAATCAATACTTTTCACATAGTTTTTCTGATGATGGTGATGTAATTAACCAAATTTTAAAAAACACTTGCATTTAAAATTTAAAGTACATAAAATTCAAAATGTTTCTTGAAAAATGCAAATAATAGAAAAAATAAAAATAAAAGATCACTTCATAGGCTTTCTGACAGTATTTTTCTAATGCATTTTAAATTATTTAAGTAAAAAAAAAAAAGTCTTTCTTGATCTGCTTTCCCTTCCCTACACTGACCCTTCTCTTTCAAGGAATTCCTAGAGTATTGTCTATACTCACTATATCCTATTCATTCCTCTCCACTGGTTCTAACACTTCTCCATTATGGTTTTCAAATACACTGTTCAGCTGAGAGTACTCCCATCAAAGCCACTGACAAGCATTATTTAGTTCAAGGTGAAGAACATTTCATTGTCCTTATTATCTGCCATGTTAATGACATTTGAAATGTTTACCATAGCCTGTTCTTTGATACACTTTTTCTCTTGGCTTCTAGACACTTCAGTCTTGTTTGGTCTAGATGTTTTCTGGTTCCTATTCATGGAAAGCAAATTTGTTACATAACTAACTCTAGATGTGGAAATATTTTATATCTAAATAGAATCTATTGCTTAATTATACTTGAGTTCTAGCATGTAGACAACTCGTTAATCACAAATTTTCTCTTTTTTAAAAAGATCTTATTTATTTATTCATGAGAGACACACAGAGAGAGAAAGAGGCAGAGACACAGGCAGAGGGAGAAGCAGGCTCCATGCAGGGAGACTGATGTGGGCCTCGATCCCGGGTCTCCAAGATCACGCCCTGGGCTGAAGGCGGCGCTAAACCGCTGAGCCACTGGGGCTGCCCAATCACAGATTTTCTACACAAAAGTCCTCATTAAAAATTTTTAATGGATCAAAAGAAAAAGATCATTAAATAGTGAAGAATAAATGTTTACTCTTTCATCTTAATACATCTAAAATAAACTGAATTATTAGGATGTTTATGCATACTCATACTTATTTATAGAGGCTTTATGCCCTAATTGAAATTTTACAAAACAGATTTATATCACTGGGATTTAAAATGGCTTAAATACTAATTAGATTATTTTGTTTTTCAGGGTACAAGAAAAGGCATCATAACTTATTTATGATAAATGACATCAGATAATATTTCCCCATAGTTTTCTAATCAGTTGATTAAAATTAATACATAAAAAGCTTGTTTTCTTTAAAATGGACTATTTTAAAGGAAAAGTAAAATGTAATATATTTTTCTAAAACCACCCTATGAGAGAAATAGCTAGGAACAGAAGAAAAGGCATAAATTCTGATATAAGATAATCTTGGATTCAATATGAACTTTACCACTTATTAAGTATGACCCCTAGACAAGTTTCTCAAAAATTTAAATATTTTCTATCATCTGCAGAAAGAGGCTACTAAAGTCAACTATACATTATTATTATGAGTATTAAATGTACCAGAATTAAAAGAGCACAACGCTTGACATGTAGTAAGTATTCAACATCAGGAAAAATATGGAAGAAGCCCCACAATACACAATTAAGTCTCCTGTTTTGATACACATAGATAAGACTAAAGGATCTAGAAAACATAATAGATATAATTTCTGTTATTTTACCTAAACCTTATCTAGAATAGAATGAGTAAAAAAATGAGAGAGAAAAGTGCCTTTCTCTAACAATGATCTATAAAATGTCCTATCTTTTCCCTAAGAAATAAAGGAAAGTTTTGCCAATGTTAGTTAATGGATATTGTTTCTAAGTATGCAAAAGTCCCTTTCTACATAGTTCTGCATAAAAATTAAATACAAATGTAGCAATTGTGTATTTTATATGTATTTGAGGAAGAGGAAGAAAGACAAATACAAATAAATATGTATCTTTGGAAATTCAGGAGGAATGTGAATTTTACTCAGGTGTATTATAAAATATGATTTAGTCAATAGATTTCCTTTAATACTTTGTTTTTTTTATAAAAACTTACAATCCCTGTAATTTTCATGTATATTTTAACAAAACTATTTTCTTCTACTTTCCACTAATTGATAATAATATTTGTAATTATTAATATGGAGTTATAGCAATATAATACAGAGTTTTAACAAAAGCTTGCTGAAAAAAATTAATTTATGGCTTTCTTTGTTTTCTCTTTATCTGACCTTGAGTTCTTTATAAGATATAAAGATATTACTGTGGCAAATATTTTGGTTCTTTCCATTTCTAAACATAGATTTACAACAGACTCATTGCCAGCTCTCCTAAACAAACTAACAAAAATTCTAGAAAGCCCTTGGGCACCACAGTCTTAGAGCAAAGAAATTTTTCTGACATTCTGTAGTAATTGAGCATTCCACATAGTTTGTTTCTAGATAATTGAAATGTGGCAGTCAAAAAATGAAAAAAAAGTACGAAAATGATGAATTCCTTGTTTTTGTTTTCTATTGCTGCTATAACTGATTACCACAAATTCTGTGGCTTAAAACAGCCCAAATTTATCTCATGCATCTATAGGTCAGAAGTTAAAGTAGGCTCAGCTTTGGATCACACAAGGGCAAAATCTATGTGTCAGCTGGACTGGGCTGGTAGGTAGAGGCTCTGGGAGAGAGTCAACTTCCAAATTCATTCGGGCTGTTGGCAGAATTTAGTTCTTTTGGATTGTAGCACTGAAGTCCCCATTTCAGCCAGAAACCACTCTAAGCAACTTAAAGCCACCTGTGTTCTTTATCATTCTTCCCCCTGCATGTTCAATCCAGCAATGGCAACAGATGATATCTTACGCTTTGCATTCTCTGGCTTCTTCTGCCATATATCTCTCGCTTTAGCCTGAGAAAGCTGTCTGCTTTTAAAGGCTCATATGATTAAATTGTGCTCACGAGATATGCCAAAATAATCTCTCCATTTTAAGATTTGTAATATTCAATGCTTCTGTAAATCCCTTTTGCTTTATAGCCTATTATATATATGACAGGTTCTGAGGAGTATGGTATAGACAGATTTGGAGGCCATTCTGCCTACCACATGGCTTTTGTTCAGTGTCCTTAAAAACTTAGTTTAGTTCCCATATATCCTTGGTTTTTAAATGATATCCCATATCATATAACATATATAACATATATAACATACATGACATATAATAACATGTATAATTAATGGAAATAGCTACATAAATGACAATGGATCAAGTATCCAGCGAATGAGCCTAGACCATTCTCCAGCCATCAGCCTCTCTACTGGGCCGTGGCATTCTTTGATGCACTTTAAAAGAAAAAACAAAAGCAAAGACACTGAACACTTTATAAAGTTCTTATCAAGAGATAATATGAACTGAGCTCAAGTACAAAGCACTTCCTAACACAAGTAGCTATTCACAGTGCATTTGACTCTGAAGAAAAATAGGATTCTCAAGAAATAGAAGAATATAAATATATTTTTAGGTTCTTGTAGTTTTGTAGGTTTGTATGTCATTTTCTTTGGAAATGCCAACTTTTCCTAAAATTTCCCACATGACATAAATTAGGATTATCATGATCATTTATCTTACTCTGTTATAAGGAAAGATGTTAATGTGTGCTGCTACAGAATATGAAATTATTTCTTTTAATTTTAAATCACAAATATTCTTGAGTATTTGTAATTCCAGACCCATGTTTTCCTTTTATTCTTTTTTAATCCTCAGATCTGTTTGTCAATTACCATTGCAGATTACCATCTGTGATTAGAGTCCATACTGTAACAAAAAGTCAGCTAATTCTACCTTTCTAAGTTGCTCCTTTTACTGTAGTCATAAACTCGGTTCTATAAAAAAAATAAAATAAAATGTGTGAGCTTAATGTTTTAAATGTGAATCACTAGCATTTATAAAAAGAAACCAATAACTCTTCTGAGGTCAAGGTCCTTGTGCCAGTCTTTCCAGTCCTGACTTAACCAGTGAGCTAAAGAACTGAGACTTTTGGAGTATTTTTAATATGAAGAATTCTTTCTGTGTTATTTTCACTAAAATTTCAGCAAAGAAAGCTTATGGTAACTCATTTTCATTTTATAGTTCTGTTATTTCAACAACTGAATATCAACATTACTACATGATGAAAAATATTGTCTATTTCCCATAATTTTTAACATTATTCAAAAATACTGATAGATTCTACGTGCCAAATATTCTGTTTTCCGTTAATATTTTGGCAGTAGCACCAAGTTTGACACTAGAACATTTTCACTTGGAATCATAATTGTGTTTATGTATTCATAGGCTGAGAATTATGCAGAATATTTCAGATAAAACATATCCTAGCACAATTTCATTAAATTTGGTTCTAAAAGCATAATTCACATGATTTTTCTAAATTACTAGCAGGGAGCCACTTTCCCTGACTATTCGTTTTTTATAGAAACTTTTTCATGAACCTCTATTCAATTACTTTTTTAATCTTTGCTGAATGAAAATTACATAAAACTTATGAGAACATGTGTCTTCCTTCCAAAAAGCTACAAGCAGTGTCTGAAATGGACTGGAATCACTGAATTTAGTTAGGGCAAAAAACATTGGAATTATGTCCCACAATTCGAACCACAGTGTCAAATTACTGTTTCCAACAGTTTTTTTTTTCAATGTGATATGAATATCAAGTTGACTTTGCTTCATTTAAATGAAATTAGATGGAAAATACACAGCTTATTTGAAAAAATATTAAAATATTTATAGAATGCAAACAGAGGGCCATGATTTAGTAAAATAAAGATGATTCTATGTACACAAGTATAATTCTAGGTACACATGCCCAAATTCGTGTGTGCATATGATTCATTATATTTAAAAAATAGTGTTAAATTTTATTTTAAGGACCTATTTCCCCATTAGTTTGGCAGGTAAATCAATTTTAATGTTACTAAGATTTCTTCCACATAGCCCAGGAAATGAACAGTTATGTGTTTGGGGTGTGGAGTGGAGGGGATTCATGAAGTGTTTGTCTAGCCAAGGTGGCTAACTGTAGGTATGCAGGTTATCCCGACCCAGTGGCCCCAGAAGGCAGGAAAAGCTGATGACATTCATTCAGAGCTTAGGATTTGTATTCTTTTCCCAGAGAGGAAGATTTTATTAAAGATTAATAATAATATCTCTTGCTATAAGTATATAATTGGCTTTTGTTATTTTTCTGTTCATTATAATAATTAATATAAATTTATTGTATTTACTGAATGGTTCAAATTTGTAAATTTATTTATTTACTGAATGGTTCAAATCGATGGGTTCAAATTTAATAAATTATTCTGCTATTCTATTTGATTCAGTAATCTTTTTTTGCTATCTTTTATTGTCTTATTTTGGTAAGGGTGAGTATTGCTTAAACATTCACTTTTTTTCTTGTTTAGTTATTTTATTGGTTAATCTAGAAATTATAACTCCAACATTGACTGATCAAAAGCTGCTGTGCATTTGGATGGCTCAGTGGTTGAGAGTCTGACTTTGGTGAAGTCATAATCCCTGGGTCCTGGGATCAAATCCTACAGCATGGGGAGCCTGCTTCTCCCTCTGCCTCTGCCTCTTTCTCTGTGTCTCATGAATAAATAAATAAGATCTCTAAAAACAAACAAACTAAAAAACACAAAAGCTGCCAATCATACACCATATCAAAAGACATACATAGGGTAAATTAGCATATGAAAAGATATTCAACATCATAAGCCATTAAAAATTGTAAATTAAAACAATAAAATATCACTGCATACCTATTAGAATGGCCCAAATCTGAAACACTGACAATACTAAATATTTACAATACTAAATATTCACAAGGATGTGAAGTAACATCTCCATTGCATGCCAGTAGGAATGCAAAATGGTAAAGCCACACTAGAAGACAGTTTGGTGGTTTCTTACAAAACAAAACAGCCACTTACCATAGGATCTGGCAATTGTACTTCCTGGTATATACCTAAGTAAGGTGAAAACTTGCTTCCACACAAAAAAACGCACATGAAAGTTCATAGCAATTTTATTATTAATTGCCAAAACTTTGGGGAAAATAAGTGAATGGATAAAGAACAGTCATACATCCAGACTATGGAATATTATTCAGCAATAAAAAGAGGTAGGGTCATGAGTTGTAAAGACATAGAGGAAATTGAAATGCATACTGCCAAATGAAAGAAGCCAATCTGACAAGGCTACCTATGGCATGATTCCAGCTATATAATATCCTGAGAAAGGCAAAACTATGGAGAATAAGAAGACCAGTGATTGTCTGGGGGTTTGGGGTAAAGGGAAGGAAACATGGATGGGTGAAGCACAGGTGACTTTTAGGGCAATGAAACTATTCTGTATGAAACCGTAATGATACATATATAACACTATATATTTGTCAAAATTGATAGAACTATACAACACAAAGGGTGAACCTTAATGTAAACCATGGATTTTAGTTAATGATAATGTATTGATATTGGTTCATCAATTGTAACAAAAGTATGACAATAGTGCAGGATGTTAATAATGGAGAAAGTATATAGAGGAAGAAGAGGGAAATTCTCTGTACTTGCTCAATTTTTCTGTAAACCTACACTGTTCATAAAGTACATACTTAGTTTCAGATGTAGTGTTAATTTATCAATTGCATATAACACCCAGTGCTCATAATATCGCGTGCCCTCCTTAATGTCCATCACCCAGTTACCCCATGCCCCAACCACTTATCCAGCAACCCACAGTTTGTTTCCTATAGTTGAGTCATTGTTTGTCTCCCTCTCTGATGACTTCCCATTCAGTTCTCCCTCCCTTGCTCTATGAACCTCTGTGCTGTTTCTTATACTCCACATATGAGTGAAACCATGTGATAATTGTCTTTCTCTGATTTATTTCACTCAGCATAATACCCTCCAGTTCCATTCACATCAATGTAAATGGTAAGTATTCATCCTTTCTGAAGGCTGAGTAATATTCCATTGTGTATATATACTGCATCTTTATCCATTCATCTGTCAATGGACATTTCAACTCTTTCCCCAGTTTGGCTATTGTGGACATCGCTGCTATGAACATTGGGGTGCAGGTGCCCCTATGGATCATTACATTCGTAACTTTTAGATAAGTACCTAGTAGTGCAATTGCTGGGTCATAGGAGAGCTCTATTTTTAACTTCTTGAGGAACATCCATACTGTTTTCCAGAGTGGCTGTACCATTTTGCATTCCCACCAACAGTGTAAGAGGATTTCCCTTTTTTTTGGGCCAATATAATGAAACATAAAGCTATATTATAATTTGTTTATTCATTCACTTGATGGGCATTTGTTGTGTTAAAAGCTTTTGGCAATTAGAAATAAAGCTATGAAAAGCAATTCAGAAGTCTTTGTGGGATATATGTTTTCATTTATTTTGGAAAACATTTTAGGAGTAGAATTATTGAGTTGTATAAGTGCTGAGCTTTTAATATTCATCTTCATTAATTTTATCCTCATTGGGTATACGAAGTATTCTGAATCAGGCAAGGATTAATTCATTTCTTCATAGTGATTAGTAAGTACGTTGCCTCTCATTCTCTTGCTCTAGGCTTAAACCTGATTCGATACAATGAAAACTCTTGGAAATTTTTCCTACTCAATTGGCCAGACACTTCATATATGGAGAATGAGAACAAAGTGATTTTTCTTTGCTTATGGAAAAGGAGGCAGCTCTCTTTCTCTGGTCCCTGAAATGGTCTTCTCATTTCTCCAATTCATTGGTATGTAAATAAAATCTAGTCTAGGACCCAACTGCCCCAAGTGTCTCAATTTTTAAGAAGTGGAGATATCTACAAGGTCGGGGGCCAAATTCCTCCTTGACATGTAAATATCTAGGAAGATAACATTTCAGTCTCTATGGCATGCCAAGAACTAATCTGGATATAACCATTTGACTCTGGGGAAGAAAAGAAGAGTTTTTACTATCCCTTCAGATCAAATAAATTAGTTCTGTCATTAGGGAAAGAATGACACAAATCTAATTCTTACAGTATGTGAAAGTGTTTCTAGGAGAACTGAAAGCAATAATCTCTATATCATATCCATTTCTATGTCTCAGAAGGCTAGGACTCTTTTCAGGAACACTGAGAATGCAGGTTTAATTCTGAGAAATGACATGTATGTTTAACTTTACTAGAAATTGACAAACTGTTTTCCAAAGCGGTGTACCATTTGATGTTCCCGTGAGCAATGTATGAGAGTTCCAGTTACTCTACATCTTCATTATACTTTCTGATTATTTTCTGGCACAGGTGAAATGAAATGAAATGAAATGAAATGAAATGAAATGAAATGAAATGAAATGAAATAATAAAATAAAAAATAAAATAAATAAAATAAAATAAATTGATCTTTGTCTTCCACTGTTTCTATTAAGAAGTCAGCCATTGGTCAGTCCATCTAGCTCTTTCAAAGTGAGATTTACATCCACTATACATACTTTAATACTTTATCTGTGTTTTACTATTCAGTGTGACAATATACAGTAATTTTTATACTGTTTAGGATTTGGTGACTTTCTAGAAGCTGATGTCTTTCCATAGGTTTTGAACAATCTCAAGCACTATTTATTTCAAGTATCACTTTTTGCTGTCTTCTCTTCACCTCTGCAATGTGTGTTCAATTGTGTATATATATATTTTAAAATATTTATTTATTTATTCATGATAGACGTAGAGACAGAGAGAGGCAGAGAGAGAAGCAGGCTCCATGCCGGGAGCCCGACGCGGGACTCGATCCCGGGTCTGCAGGATCAGGCCCTGGGCCGAAGGCAGGCACCAAACCGCTGAGCCACCCAGGGATCCCCTGTTCAATTGTATATTAGTCCTTTTCACCGGATCTTAAAGATATCTTATACTTCTGTACTTTTATCTTTTTTTCTCCTTTCAATGCTTCATTTTGGATAAATATTTCTGTCCTAACTTCCAGATAACATGATTTGAATATAATTGAAGCATAACTAACAGTGTTATGCTAGTTTCAGGAGTCCAATATAATATGTAATCTTATACATATCTTAGTGCTCATCAAGATAAATACACTTTTAATCCCCTTTAACTATTTCACCCATCTCACACACCCCTCCCCTCTGGCATCCACTAGTTTGTTCTCTGTGTTTAAGAGTCTGTTTTTTTGTTTGTCTTTTTCTTTGTTTTTTAGTCTCATATTCCACATATGAGTGAAATCATATGCTATTTGTCTTTCTCTAATTTCACTTAGCATATACCCTCTAGGTCAATCCATATTGTTGCAAAGGCAAGATTCCATTATTTTTATGGCTGAGTAATATTGCATTATGGTGTGTGTGAGTGTCTGTGTGTGTGTGTGTGTGTGTGTCTGTGTGTATTTTCATTTCTTTCACATTTTCTTAATCCATATGTCTGTTGATGGACTCTTGGATTGTTTCCATATCTTCACTGTTATAAATAATGCTGCAGTAAATACAGAGTGCATACATATTTTCCTAATTAGTGTTTACATTTCCTTGGAGTAAATGCCTTGTAGTGGAATTAGTAGATCATATGGTAATTCTACTTCTAACTTTTTGTGGAAACTCCATAATGTTTTCCACAGTGGTTGCACCAATTTGTATTCTTACTAATAGTGGTTCCTTTTTCTCCACATCCTTGCCAACACTTGTTATTTCTTGTGTTTTTCTTATTTTAGCCATTCTGATAGGTGTAAGATGATACTGCATTCTGATTTTCCCTAATGATTAGTAATGTTGAACCTCTTTTCATGTGTCTGTTGGCCATCTTTATGTCTTCTCTGCAAAAAAATGGTTATTCACTCCATCTGACCATTTTTGTTCAGATTATTTGTTGTTTTAGAGTTTAGTTTCTTATGTTTTGGATATTAATCCCCTATCATTCGCAAATATCTTCTTCCATTCCGTAGGTTGCCTTTTCGTTTTGTTGATGGTTTTCTTCTCTGTGAAAATCTTTTTATTTTAGTATAGTCCCAATAATTTAATTCTTCTTGCCAGAAGAGACATTTTAGAAAAATATTGCTAAGGCCAATGTCAGAGAAATTACTGGTTATGTTTACTTCTAAAAGTTTTATGGTTTCAGATCTCACATGTAAGTTTTTAATCTATTTGTTTATTTTTATCTCTGATAGAAGAAAGTGGTCCAGTTTCATTCTTTTTTTGCATGTGACTGTCCAGTTTTACCAATACCATTTGTTGAAAAAAACTGTCTTTGTCCCGTTATATATTATTACCTTCTTTGTCATAGATTAAATGACCATATAAGCATGAGTTTATTTCTGGGCTCCCTATTCCATACTATTGATCTATGTGTCTGTTTTTGTGCCAGTACCATATTGTTTTGATTACTATAGATTGTAGTATGTCTTGAAACCTGGAACTGCAATAACTTCAAAGTTATTCTTCTTAATAGAGATTTATTTAGCTATTTGGAATCTTTTGAGTTTCCATACAAATTTTAAGATTGTTTGTTCTATATCTGGGAAAGTGTTGGTATTTTGGTAGGGATTGCATTGAATCTGTAGTTTGCTTTGTGTAGTATGGATATTTTAAAATTTTCAGTTCATGAGCATGGAATATCTTTTTCTTTCTTTTTTTTTCTGAGCATGGAATATCTTTTCATTTGCTGGTTTCATCTTCAATTTCTTTCATCAGTGTTTCATACTTTTTGGAGTATAATTGTTTCACCTCCTTGGTTAAATTTATCTCTAGCTATTTTTTGGTGCATTATAAATTGGATGATTTTTGTTTCCTTTTCTTACTGGTTACTGTGGTTGGGCTTCTAGTACTATGTTGAATAAAAGTGATGAGAATGGATACTTTTGTCTTTTTCCTGATCTTAGAAGAAAAGCTCTTTATATTTCACCATTGTATATGGTGTTAACTGTGTGTTTGTCATCTACGGCCTTAATTATCTTGTGATATGCTTCCTCTAAAGAGTATTTGTCATGAATGGATGTTGTATTTTGTCAAATGCTTTCTCTGCATCTATTGAGATAATCATATGGTTTTTATCCTTTTTCTTGTTAATATAATATACTATGTTGGTTGATTGTGAATATTGAACCACACTTGCATCCCTGAAATAAATCCCACTTGATTGTGATGACTCTTTTTGTTTGTTTTTTTGTTTGGGAATTTTTCTTTATTTTGTTTTAGTGTATTATATTTAGTTTGCTAATACTTTGTCAAGGCTTTTTGTACTTATATTCATCAGAGATAATGGCCTATAGCTATTTATTTATTTATTTATTTATTTATTTATTTATTTATTTATTTATTATTTTTATGGCGTCTTTATCTGGATAAAGAGGATAATGCTGGCCTTATAAAATGAATTTGGAAGATTTCTTTCCTCTTCAATTTTTTGGGATAATTTGAGGGAAATAGGTGTTAACTGTTCTTTAAATGTTTGGTAAAATTCATCGGTGAGCCATCTGGTCCTGTAGTATTACTTATTGGGAGCTTTTTGAATACTGATTCAATATTTTTAGTAGTAATTGATCTATTCAATCTTCTATTTCTTCTTGAGTTGGCTTTGAAGGCTATATGTTTTTAGAAATGTATCCGTTTTTCTAGATTGTCCAATTGGTTGGCATTTCATCTTTCATAATATTTTGTTATTATTCCTTATATCTGTGTTATCGATGCCACAGAAATGCCATTTTTCCCCATGTTATTTAATCTACTGGTAAAAGTGTTCATTGAGTTTTTTCTAACTGTATTGTATTTTCATATTCCAGAATGCCTATATTTTCCAAATATGTAATGCCACTTTTCATTATAAATATTTTATTGTTGTCTTTATGTGCTTAATCATGGTAAGCATTCATGTTCTCAGGTGCCCCAGTGGTGCTTCTCTAGTCTTTCTAGTTTTCAACTGGATCTCATTTGTCTCCTAATGTATGCCATCTTTGATCATGTATTAGACATTATATTTGAAAAACTATTTATTACAATAATGTCAAGCATAGGATAATGTTTTGCCCTGCCAGAAAGAAATTTTGTTCTTGAGGTATATTGGTTTGGAACACCTGAGGACTTGAGGTGTTAGGTCATCCCAATGATGCAAAGTCAAATGTACTGCTGTCAGGGACATTTTATTCTTGTTTACTTGAGAGCAACACTTTAGGATTCCCAACCCAAAGCAGAGGATGATTACTAGTATCCTCATTTCTGATGGATCCCTAAACCCAAGAAGCTCATGAAAGCACTCAGCAGGCCCCTTGAAAAATAGTACACTTTTTCAGTTAAAAAAAAAAAAAAAAAAAAACCTTCCAAATGAGGACCCATCTCTCTGGCTTCCCTTTCAATTCTATATCTCAGTCAAAATAAACCTCATGATTTTGAAACTTCCCAGGTGCTATTATGGAAATGATTTTCAAAAACATATAACATATAGCTTTTATAATTATCAGGAAGATTTGTGTGAGATACTGAGTTGACAGTTGACAGATGTGGAATTTACATAAATAGTAGTTGTTTTTCTAAAAAAATAAAAGCATAGATATTACCTATCTAGCTATTTATTTTATCCCTAAATAATATATTACTTAACTTTTTTCTTAAAATTAGCTAACTGAAATCATAGTATGCATACTTTTCTGGACATGTTTTCTCATTATTTTGTTGGAATACATCTCTTTTGATATGTGTAACTGTTCATTTATTTTAATATATAATATTTCTACTGTATGAATATGCTAACATATATATCTGTTCATTATATTGTTCATAGCCATTCAGATTTCTCTGAATGACTTTTTAGTCATTACAAAAAGGTCCCTAATTGTTTTAACTGTGCATATAAATATTAATATATGTTTTATCCAAGGATAAGATTATCTTGCCTTAAAGTATACATATATCTACTTTGACTAGATATTTTCAAATGGTTTTTCAGAGTATTTATAATGATTTACAAACCTACAAGCAGTTTGAATTCCTGTTATTTGTATCCATGACAACATTTTGTATCATCAGCATATTTTAATTTTTACCAATCTAGTTCTGTAGTATGATATCTCATTATGGGTTTAATTTGCATTTCCTGTGAAGAAGTGAGATGAAACATTTTTGCATGTTTCCTTTTTTCTATTTACGTATTCATCCACTTTTTTCCTATATGGTTGGGCATTTTTTTATTACGAGTTTATAGGAAATATTTATATAACTTGGAAAATTACTTTTTCTATTCTATATTTTGAAGATATACCCTTCTGGTGTGTGGCGTATCTTTTACTCTATAATTATTTTGATTAATATGTCTTAAATTTTATTATAGTTGACAAATTCAGTAAACTTATTTAAGACATACTTTCCTCTGGGCTACATTTTAGATATTATGGGTATGAAATTCCCTTTGAAAAAAAAATGTGGATTACTAAAATTCACAGGACCATATATTGAGATATACAAAATATTCTTTTTTTTTCCTTTTTTAATAATAAATTTATTTTTTATTGGTGTTCAATTTGCCAACATACAGAATAACACCCAGTGCTCATCCCGTCAAGTGCCCCCCTCAAAATATTCTAATAAAGAATATCACATCAGTTATCTATTAAACCTGTACGTTTAGGTCTGTTTATCCTCCATTCTTTTTATTGCTCTATTAATCTCTAAACTAAAGCAGTTCCTTTAGTATTATGATTTTGTCATAATCCTTCATATAGATAATGTCTGTTACCACAATCTCATCATTCTTCTTCAATATGCCTTAACTTTTATTAGTTCTTTTCTCCTCCTCCATTGTCAAATCTGCTAGTCTATTTGTACTTTTTTTAATATTTTGGTTGGAATTCTGTTGAATCTTTAGATTCATTTGAAGAGAATATAAATCTTTATGAAATGTGTTTTTATTCATGAGTATGACATTTTCTTTCATATATCTACAACATTCTTATATCTTTCAGTATATTTAAATATTTTCCATAAAGCTTGCATGTATATATATTTTTTATTTTTACTCATAAGTAACTCATATTGTTTCTGTTATAAATGACACCTTCAAAAACACACATTTTTCTTTGTTGCAAAGAAATCCAGGTGACCTAGTCTCAGCAATCAGACAACAGAAAGAAATAAAAGGCATTGAAATTGGCAAAGAAGAGTCAAAGTCTCCCTCTTTGCAGATGACATGATACTGTACATAGAAAACTCAAAAGACTCCACCCCAAGATTGCTAGAACTCATACAGCAATTTGGCAGTTATGGCAGGATACAAAATCAATGCCCAGAAGTCAGTGGCATTTCTATACACTAACAATGAGACTGAAGAAAGAGAAATTAAGGAGTCAATTCCATTTACAATTGCACCCAAAAGCATAAGATACCTAGGAATAAACCTAACGGAAGAGGTAAAGGGTCTATACCCTAAAAACTACAGAACACTTCTGAAAGAAGTTGAGGAAGACACAAAGAGATGGAAAAATATTCCATACTCATGGATTGGAAGAATTAATATTGTGAAAATGCCAATGCTACCCAGGGCAATTTACACATTTAATGCAATCCCTATCAAAATACCATGGTCTTTCTTCAGAGTTGAAACATATCATCTTAAGATTTGTGTGGAATCAGAAAAGACCCTGAATAGCCAGGGGAATATTGCAAAAGAAAAACAAAGCCAGCGGCATCACAATGCCAGATTTCAAGTTGTACTACAAAGCTGTGATCATCAAAACAGTATGGTACTGGCACAAAAACAGACACATAGATCAGTGGAACAGAATAGAGAACCCAGAAATGGGCCTTTAACTCTGTAGTCAACTAGTATTTGACAAAGCAGGAAATATTATCTACTGGAGAAAGGACAGTCTCTTCAATGAATTGGTGCTGGGAAAATAGGACAGCCACATGCAGAAGAATGAAACTAGACCCTTCTCTTACACCATTCACAAAGATAAACTCAAAATGGTTGAAAGATCTAAATGTGAAACAAGAATCCATCAAAATCCTAGAGGAGAACACAGGCAACACCCTTTTTGAACTTGGCCACAGCAACTTCTTGCAAGATACATCTATGAAGGCTAGGGAAACAAAAGCAAAAATGAATTATTGGGACTTCATCAAGATAAAAAGCTTCTGCACAGCAAAAGAAACCATCAACACAACTAAAAGACAACATACAGAATGGGAGAAGATATTTGCAAATGACATATCAGATAAAGGGCTAGTTTCCAAGATCTATAAAGAACTTATTAAACTCAACACCAAAGAAACAAACAATCCAATCATGAAATGGGCAAAAGACATGAACAGAAATTTCACCAAAGAAGACATAGACATGGCCAACAATCACATGAGAAAATGCCCCGCATCACTTGCCATCAGGGAAATACAAATCAAATCCACAATGAGATACCACCTCACACCAGTGAGAATGGGGAAAATTAACAAGGCAAGAAACAACAAATGTTGGAGAGGCTGTGGAGAAAGGAGAACCGTCTTGCATTGTTGGTGGGAAGTGAACTGGTACAGCCACTCTGGAAAACTGTGTGGAGGTTCCTCAAAGAATTAAAAATAGAAGTGCCCTACAACCCAGCAATTGCACTGCTGGAGATTTACCCCAAAGATACTGATGCAGTGAAATGTCCAGACACCTGCACCCCAATGTTCACAGCAGCACTGTCCACAATAGCCACACTGTAGAAGGAGCCTCAGTGTCCATTGACAGATGAATGGATAAAGAAGCTTTGGTCTATGTATACAATGGAATATTACTCAGCCATTTGAAATGACAAATACCTACCATTTGATTCAACATGGATAGAACTGGAGGTTATTATGCTGAGTGAAGTAAGTCAATCAGAGATGGACAAACATTATATGGTGTCATTCTTTTGGGTAATATAAAAAAATAGTGAAAGGGAATAAAGGGGAAAGGAGAGAAAATGAGTGGGAAATATCAGTGAGGATAACAGAACATGAGAGACCTAACTCTGGGAAATGAACAAGGGGTGGTGGAAAGGGAGGTTGGTAGGGGATTGGAGTGACTGGGTGATGGGCACTAGGGGGGCACTTGACAGGATGGGCACTGGGTGTTATGCTATATGTTGGCAAACCGATCTCCAATAAAAACATATACAAAAAAAAAAAAGAAAGAAAGAAAGAAAGAAAGGAAGAAATAATAAATAAATAAATAAATAAATAAATAAATAAATAAATAAATAAATCCAGGTGAATTTTTGTATTAAAATTTCTGTGAATATAATGCTATTTGTGAATACTGATAGATTTTTTCTTTTTCTTCTCAGTATAGCTCTGTTTTCCTTATGTAAATATAAAACCTAAGACTTCTCATATAATGCAGAATAAATGTCATAAAACTATTTGTTTCTGATGTAATATCAGATAATTTACTGGGCATTTTTGGTAGCTACTATTATCTGTTTAAAGAAGTCCTTTTTATTTCAAATTGGTTTATGTTTCTATCCTGAATAGTTCTTGAATTATATGAGTCATGTATTTTTGTTCTTTCTAATCTCTAATGGTACACTGTACCACTCTCAGTGGTACAACAGTAAACGTTTTCACCTAATTAACATTTTACCTAAATTATATTTTTAAAAAAATTCTCTTAAGTAATGTCTGCACCCAACATGGTGGATACAAACATCACTACCCCAAGATCAAGAGTTTGCTCTAGTGACTGAGCCCGCAGCTGCCCCCTACCTATAATACATTTAAATTGTAATATAATATAATCATAATTCAGAAATATTTATACGCGGATAATAATGATTTCATAAAAATTTGATACAAGTATAGATCTTCTTGATGAACCAAAGGCAGAAGATAATAACTAAAAAGCAATTAAAATCAAATTAGTTCTAGGGATAAGTTTGATTTATCTTATTCAAAAATATTTATTAAATTGAAATTCTAGCTTCTTGACATGCTTTATGAGTTATGTTTTACTCTAGAAATTCAAATGTTACTGTAACATTCTCACTTTTTAAAAAAATGAGCCATAAACATGCAAACAAGATTTTCTCTTTTATAGCATCTTAAACATTGTGTAATTCATACCACAGAAGTGGGGAAAACTATCATTAATATACCATTTTTTATTGTAGAGAAACTTTTTAATAGAAAACTAAGAAAATTCTAAACTGTTCCCTTAATGACTGCTGAAGAAAAACAAATTCACCTCCTTGACTCTAAGATAAATTAATCAGCCCTTGAGTGTTCTGCTTTTTGTAAAGGACTTTTCATTAAAAAAAAAAGAAAAAAGATGCATGCAATGTTCTGTAAAAGACACTTCTTTCAGTTTTCAAATTATTGTGAGCACCTCTTCTTACTTTGCTTTAAATTTCTTTGTCAGCCAATAGAACTTTGCACAAAGGTTGGTAAATTCTGTAATCCTCACTGTACAGTGTAATAGAGACTGGCCATGTAAGGCTGTTGAGTACCTGAAGTACAGCTAGTAGGACTGGGGAGCTGAATTTTAGATTCGACTTAATTTTAATTAATTATAATTTAAGTTTAAATCACCATGTGTTGCCAGTTGCTACCATAAAGTATAGCCCAAACTGACATATTTATTTATTGTTTGCCTATATATGTATTTTTTTCTTCCCTCCAGTAAAATTTATATTTCATAATGGGGCTTTTGTCTTTTTTTGGTGGTTGTTTGGTATTGTAACCCAATTGTTTAGAAAGGTGGCTGTTACATGGTTATTTTTGTATCCTATACTTTGAAAATAATAGAAATTCAAAAGTTTTTTTTTCAATTTAAATAAATAATGTAGTCTTTTTCAAGCAAGAGTTAAAGAAATTTTATGTTTTAAAAGCCCATTAGGTCAGGTTGCCATAATATAAAATTAAAATGTTCCAACTGGAGGGTATTATGCTGAGTGAAGTAAGTCAGTCGGAGAAGGATAAACATTATATGTTCTCATTCATTTGGGGAATATAAATAATAGTGAAAGGGAATATAAGGGAAGGGAGAAGAAATGTGTGGGAAGTATCAGAAAGGGAGACAGAACGTAAAGACTGCTAACTCTGGGAAACGAACTAGGGGTGGTAGAAGGGGAGGAGGGCGGGGGGTGGGAGTGAATGGGTGACGGGCACTGGGGGTTATTCTGTATGTTAGTAAATTGAACACCAATAAAAAATAAATTTAAAAAAATGTATCAGTGACTGGTCCATACTTCTGATGAGATCTAGCATCAATCTAAGTAGGAAAGTCATCCTTTGGGATAGAAAAGGAAGTAGAAAACAAAACATAATTTTTACATCTGGGTTAAACCCAGAGTCAAGAATTAATCAGACATTCCAAACAAAATATCAGTTGAAGGAGATTAACCAAGCAGTGAAAACTGCACAAGGCTACTAGAAGAACTGCAAAACTAAACAACAACAACAAAACATTTGGGGATGCCAGGGTGGCTCTGCAGCTGAGTGTCTGCCTTCACTCAGGGCATGATCCCAGGATCCGGGATCCTGTCCTACATTTGCTCCCTATGAGGAACCTGCTTTTCCTTCTGCCTATGTTTCTGCCTCTCTCTCTGTGTCTCAAGAATAAATAAATTTAAAACAAAACAAAACAAATATTTGAAGGGTGGACAGAAAACAGTTGGAGGATTTTCCCCAAGTTGCTTAAGAAATAAAGGCAGACACTTGTGAGTGTATAGATTCAGTATTACTGACTATATAATATATGACATCAAAATATGACATCAGGGATCCCTGGGTGGCACAGCGGTTTGGCGCCTGCCTTTGGCCCAGGGCGTGATCCTGGAGACCCGGGATCGAATCCCACATCGGGCTCCCGGGGCATGGAGCCTGCTTCTCCCTCTGCCTGTGTCTCTGCCTCTCTCTCTCTCCCTGTGTGACTATCATAAGTAAATAAAAAAAAATATGACATCAAAATCTAGCATCATAAAACATAATCATGCTCTTATTCTCACAATTTAGGGGTCAAGAAATTGGGCAGGACTCCACAAAGATGGTTCATCTCTACTTTACAAAGACTGTGTCTCTGACTAGGGTAGCTTGGGTGGTTGTAGATAGCAGGAAGAGCTGAGAACTAAGCAAGCATTTCTCTGTGCCTCCCTCCCCCCAACACACACACACACACACACACACACACGCAGCCTCAACCATAGGTTAGGCTTCCTCACAGCATGAAGGCCTCAGGTCAATCAGACCTCTACATGGTGGCTCTTCCTGTGACCAATATTGTTATAGCATTATTTTTGTAGCTTTAGAGTTGAGTCTAGATTCTAGGGAGGGCTCAGACCTCACCCTTCATTAGAACTAGGGTCACAGTTTTTATGTCTATTTTTAATCTTTCACAGAGTAAAGTAGCCTTCATCCATGAATGGGTGCTCAACTAACTGTGAAGGATTGTTTGCTTTTTTAGAGAGCCACCTTTTACTGTGCTTAATGTAATCATGCCAAGGAAATCTACCAAACTGTCTCCAAAAAATAACTAACTGAAGTGTCTAACTTTGGACATATATGTTGCTCACTTTAGTAGGATGACACAAAATTAGAATGGTATAAAACTGATGAAGTGATATGAAACCTTGGAACTCTCAAAAAAATTCAGTTCAGAAAATGTATTATTTTGCCATATGAGTTCAGCCACTCTGTACTTTTGCATAGGTTCACATCCCAATGTTAAGTCTACTAGATGTCTAGTCTAATAAACAAAATGTGACCATAAATTTACACTATATTGCTTTCTCTTCTTATCCCAGAATACCACCAAACAGTCTCATAAAAATCCATAATTCCCTTTTCTATGTCTTAATAGCAGAAAAATGATAGAAATGCATGGAGAGGTGAAGAATTTACATTTAAATGCATTATCAAGAATT
Source organism: Canis lupus familiaris (assembly GCF_011100685.1). NCBI lineage: Eukaryota > Metazoa > Chordata > Mammalia > Carnivora > Canidae > Canis > Canis lupus. The sequence continues at coordinate 33,094,123 of NC_049222.1, read as the reverse complement.
AAGCTTTGTACCCAATTCCTTTACTCTTCATAGCTCAAACTAAATTTTCTTTTAACTTTTTACCTGTTTTTAATTACTAGGTTGTATGCTAGGTAGAATAATGGCTCTGAAAGATATCAATACACTAATCCCTGAAACTTATAAATTCTTCACAGCAAAATAGACTTTGAATACAGTATTGAGTATCTTGAAATTGATGATTTATCCTGGATTATCTAGTTGTGTGCAAACCATTTCCAAGGGTGCCTATATAAGGAAGGTGAAAGGGTCAAAGGCCAACAAAGAAATGTAATGACCCAGAAAATGTCAGAGTGAGGTCACTGTTGAAAGGGTGTCACAAGCCAATGAAAAAGGCAAGTACATGGGCCTTCTTCAAGAGCTTCCAGAAAGAATTGAGCCCCCTATATATCATGATTTTAGCCCAGGAAACCTGATTCTGGACTTCTAACCTCCAGATCTATACATTAAGAAATTTTATTATTTCAAGCCACTAAGTTTGTGGAAATTTGTTATAGCAACAAGAGGAAATGAATTCACAACCAAATTATTTGTCCTGTAGTCTGCAACATTTTTAAGATTGTGAGGGAAAGACTATTAAATATGACAATGGAACAACAGTGGAAACCTGGGAATGTCCTTGTCAAAGTGGAATGAATGTTTATCTACAAAGCTACTTTATCTTTGCTTAGAGTTGAGTTAACTTTCTTGGTAACTGCCTTCCCATATATAGTATTGAACAGCCTTAAATGAACTAATACAATGTTTATTTGAGCATAGAAACTTCCTGAAAGTGTACAGGTATAAAGCACTCTTGAACTTTGAGCTTCCTGATCACCTTTTGCTAAGGATTATTCTCCTTGAAGGCCATCTCTTAAGAAACTTGGCCATAAGCAAAGAATTCTAAAGTGATTACTACATCAAGGCCAAACAAAACAATATAATCCTACCAAAAACACATAACCCAATTCTAACCATGAGGGAAACTTCAAACAAATCCCTACTGGGAGACATTTTACAAAATACCTGAGCAGTAATCCTGAAAATTGTCAAGCCTTCAAAAACAAGGAAATTCTCAAAAGGTGTCACAAAGAAGAGTAACCTAAGGAGATAGGACCACTAAATTTAAGGTGGCATCCTGGGTAAGATCCCAGAACAGAGAAAGAGCATTAAGAAAAACTGAGGAAATCTGAATAAAGGATAGACTTTAGTTTAAAATATTGTAAAAGGGGCACCGGGGTGTCTTAGTGGTTGAGTGTCTGCCTTTGGCTCAGGTCATGATTCTGAGTTCAAGTCTTGGATTGGGCTTCCTGCAGAGAGCCTGCTTCTCCCTCTGCCTGTCTCTCTCCTCTCCCTCTGTGTCTTTCATGAATAAGAAAAAAGAAAACTTAAAAAAAAATAAAATAATGCAAAAATATTGGTTAATTAACTGTAAGAAATGTACCATATTAACATAAGTTGTTAATAATAGGGAAAACTGAGCATGAGGTATATTAGAGCTCTCTGTACTACCTTTAATATAATTCTGTAAAACTAAAAATATTTATTTTAAAACTCCATAATACATATAATTTGAAGCACTTTAATTTAAATATTATAGGAACACTAAAAATGCAATAATGGAACATAATGCTTGGGAGATATATGTCTATAGATTTTTTTATTCTACTGCAAATAAATTTCGAATTTGTGTTTTTTACAATCTGTATATTTCTTCTTCATTAAGATGATATTATTGATCAAGATAACTTTTATTTTCCCTTCTAGATCTGACTTACTGTGACTTTATGACATATCCAAATGTTGAAGACCCATCATTTGTAGACAGTAGTCTTTCATATATAGAGAAAATAATTTGTTTTCTGTATACACATTCATGTATATTAATAGAGCATATATACACTTGGCCATTGTATTTAGTTTCTCAACAATTTTAACTTGATATATTGAGACACTCAATCTATAACCTCTAGGAGGAACTCACTTCCAGCAATCTCCTTTCAAAATACACACAAACACTCAATGACTCAGGTACTCACTTTGGCATACTCATTCATTCACTTCCTTCTGTAGACTCCACTCAGAGGTATATGCTTATAGAGAAAACTATCTGTTTTACTCTGTGCGGGAGCTTCAGGTGAAGTAGATATGGGCCTATCCTAGGCTCTTTTTTTCAAAGTCTGGATATATTTCCTTCTTCAACAAGAAACTGTGTTTTATATGTGACACGGAGATAAAGGAGCCAAAACTAGCTATTTTATTTTTATCTTATGTATGACAAGATTTCATAAAGGGTTTGGGACTAAGGTCTTGTTGTAATGCGTAGTGTGGATTCACTTGGGATGTGCCAAACTTATACTTCTCTCAGGAAGTTTTGATCCCAGTAGGTAGCTTATCAAATAATTGGGGTCTTAGTCATCATTTTGTCTTTCCATAACAGCCAAGACTAGCATTTTCTATCTGGTAATATTTGCAATACAGAATATTTTTAATAATCATATTTAAAGAAAAATAAGGCTTATAAAAGAAAATGAAGGGAATTTTATCCACAAATGTGATTTTTTAATAAAACCTTCTACAGTTACTGTCATACCTATGTGTTGCATTTAGTCTTATTATATATATATTTTAAACGATTTTATTATCTATTCATGAGAGACACAGAGACATAGGCAGAGGGAGAAGCAGACTCCATGCATGGAACCCAATGCAGAACTCCATCCCAGGACTCCAGGGTCACGCCATGAACCAAAGGCACACGCTTAACCGCTGAGCCACTCAGGCGTCCCTAGTCATATTAGGTATTGATACCTACATACTTTTTAGAAAAGTAACTTGGATCCTGAATAACTTAAGAATATTAGGAATTACAGGACCTTGGTAACCTAGAAGCTTGAGGGACTACCCCGATAGATCAAGAGTAAGTCTGAATAATGCAAGTCCTAGAGAACTCTTCAGAGAACTATCAGTTATTGGACAACACGAAGAAAGATTTACCTTGACCCCATTAATGTCTCAGTCTTGGTATTCCATCAAGAATCTGAGGGGGAGCTGTATATTTGAACTGAGCCTTCTCAATTGTCTTTTCAGGTCTTACTGAAGGTAAGTATACAAACGAGTCTTTAAGGTAGTATACAAACGAGGGTGTTTGAAATTATTAGTCACTTTATTTTATACTCAAGTGCAGGCATGTGTATGTATGAAGATATGTACAGAAGACTATGAAAAAAAATGAAGAAGAAGAACAGGAGTATATAGCATAGACTGCCTAGGGAAAGAGAGTGAAAGAAAATGCTGTCCATGAGTAAAATCAATTTATGTAAAATTATATATGCTGGTGTGAATGTGTTTCTATAGAAGATTATTTTGAAAACCTGTTAAAAGTTTTTCTTTCAGCTTATGTGGAGTCTATTTTTCAGTGAAAAAGTTACTAGGCATAATATATGTCATATATGCATACTTTAATAACAAAGAATATACTAGATATCCTGTATGTAAATATATACACTTGTATAACTATGAATAAGAAAAAAAGGGAAAGCATGCATATTTGGCTATTAACATTGGCTATATCAATTAGGGGGTAAATAGAAGCAGAGAAAGATAATTAGCTTAACCTTTATACATTTTGTAATGTTTCACTTGTTGAAAGAAGCCCATATTCTAGTGATATGTGGAAAAGATAAATAAAAATTTTTATTGGTGAAGATTAATATGAAACAATGTTCAAGATAGAAATAATGTTAAAAATAAATCACAAAACAATCTGTATGGTAATTTCCATTAAAAAAAACAGTGTGTGTATTTGTGTGTGTAGCTAAGTAAAACTTTCTATTGTCTCAGAATTGTGCCTAAGACAAAAAGCTAAGTTCAAAAGTTGCTAAGTATACATTTTCTACATTCACATAACCAACAATGAACTAATGACAACTGGGACCTGACATCTTTAGCAGTCAGGGGTGACAAAACCTGATGAACAAATAGAAGATGGAAGATGAAGAAGCATTTCAGTGTAAGATGATGACCTTTCTTTTTTACTCCAAGGAACTAGGGTCATTGATCTGCCTATGTTGAGAGACAGGGACCAAAGCTTTGGATCAATTTTGAGTTTGCATGATAATTCCCCAATTATAATGTATTAGTAACTAAAGGCACCTGCAAAGTATGTGATCAAAGTAAGGTACCAATGATGAAGTGCTTCCCAGTAACAAAGGATGATGGGAGTTGTATGTGAGGAGAAGTGAGTATGAAGGTTCGTTTAAATGCTATATTTCTTGTAATTGTTAGGAAAAATAAAGCCACTTAATAAGTTTAATAATTATCGATTTCAAATACATATATCTAAATGGCTAGAAGGATATACGTTACTGTGGTAATGATGGTTACATCTGGTTGGTAGAGTCATGGAAGAGACTTCTTATTTTTGTTTATGTGAATATTTTACATTTGCTACTAGAATATGATTTTAAACACAATAGAATCTTAAAAATATAACACAACACTTCTAACAACCTATCTGTTATCAGTTTACTACCTAATATAATTTAATCTGATTTTTATGTAGAATTTCTGGAAATTTTTAAGGACTACAACACTGGCTTCAGATGGTAACTATTGGCTCAGCAGAGAAAGAGATGCTACTTTTAACTCTTTTTTTTTAATAGCTTTCTCATTTGTGCATCCATTTAACAAAGATTCATTAGGACCTCTTGTGCCAAGACTACTTAGACGCAGGTTTCTTCTATACTAGCCACCATATTATCTCTCATCTTCTTGGGCCCAAACTAGGAAACTTGTGTTAGAAAACTCTCAGAAATTGGAATCATTTTCCTCATGACATCTTAAAGCATCCTCCAGAAAGGGTATAATAAATAAGTGAACATCTATCCAACAAAATCACACCATCAGCCCTTCTCCTTCCACTCTGCTAAGCAGACCTTCATCATGGGATATGATTCTTAGCTTTAGGGGGTGTGCCAATCATTCCTAATGCTGTTCATTCCTGGGGACATTTGGTTTCTCCTAACACTAATATAAATTTAAAATTGATCTCTTTCACCTCTGAAAAATGTAAGTTTCTTTTTATCTAGCACATACCTTTATTGTATATGAAATAATGCATACAGACAATTATTACTGTATGTGTTGAAACTCCATCTCCTTTTAAAACCCACATAAGTGTTTTGAGGTATTATTTCTATAGCTAAGTAGAAGTTCGAACTAATGATCTCTTATTCTACTTTTTTTAATGACGTTTAAAGATAACTAAAACATGAACATGGGATCCCTGGGTGGCGCAGCGGTTTAGCGCCTGCCTTTGGCCCAGAGCGTGATCCTGGAGACCCAGGATCAAATCCCACGTCGGGTTCCCGGTGCATGGAGCCTGCTTCTCCCTCTGCCTGTGTCTCTGCCTCTCTCTCTCTCTCACTGTGTGCCTATCATAAATAAATAAAAATTTAAAAAAAATAAAAAAATAAAACATGAACAGATTTACAAAAGAGAATATGGCTAAGTATACATCAAAATTATTCATTCATGGATATTTGTGTTTAAAGTATTTACAATATATTGCACAATATGCTGATTCATTTATGTCAGATAAATTAAAATATCTATTAAAGTAATTATTAATTCTTGGTAAATATTGTAATGTTACACGCTTATATATAGACTCAATTCTTTACAATAAATTACTGGATAGTCCAGTTGGATCTGTATTTTCTGACATCATTTCTTACTCTGTCTTGGTTTTAAAAAATGAAATACTCCTTATTCATTTAGAAATTGAATGTCAGCCAAAAGATGTTTTTATTGACTATTAAAAAGGATTCTAAGAGGAAAAAAGTTTTGAGCCAGTGAAACTCTAATGGCCATTTTCATTATGGTTTTGCTTAGTAAACAGATCACCAAATCATCACTTAAATGTAACCACATAATCTGAGAAATTATCTCAATTATAACACAGTTTTTTTTTGTTGGATAAGATAGGAGTAGGGCCATGCAAATAAGTTATATTTCTGTAGCACTGATTCCAAAGAAGGCAAATTATTACAATTTCAATTATTGAAATCTTTATATTTTACAGATTCTTTTTCAAATGTTATTAATAACTTGATTTTATTGCCTTTAGTTGTTGATTTTCTAAAATATATGATGTAGTTTCACTGACTACAATGTGGTAAATTCATCTAAATTTTGTTTTCCATAATAGTTCTGCCCTTTCCACAGCTCAGAGGGCATGTTTTCTGTGAGATAGAGAATGATGTCATTTTATGCAGAGAATAATTTACCACCTGCTAGAAGGAGGAGGCATATTGTGGCAGCTGCATCACTGATTTGAAAAAGCAGCAAAATATAAGTGTATAGATGAGCATGTCAGTGTAATGGGTGGGGAAGTGTAACATGCTTTCCCCAACAACAGCTGGAAGATTATACTGAGCCTAAAATAGTATCTTTTGGCTTCAAACCAAGTGTTTCTATCACTAGTACTATACAGAGCAAAAACACTACTCATAAATGAATTCCATATTCTGTTTACAGAAGCAGCATTTTCACTGCAAGGCATATTGGATATTGGTGGAGATGGTGGGAAGCAAGGAAAATATATGCTTTATGACCTTATTCATTTTCATATAGGACTCAAATATTCCAACAAATAAGCAGGAAATAATAGCTCTCAAATTCTTACTGCTGCCCTTTAAAAATTGACTCTGCATAGTATGGATTTTCTTGTTTTGTTTTTAAAGAAATGTGGAGTCTCCTTTGGAGCTTTGTAAAATGCCAGAAATAACTTCAGAAATGATCAGTCTCTAAATAACAAAAATAATCAATTATGAATGAAAAGAAAGCTGTGTGTTCATAACCATTTAATAAATAGATGAGTTTTTACAGCAAATATAATATAAATATATGAATATCTATAAATATTTTTTCTTATGCAGCTTGTAAACAATGGCTAATGTAGAAATTTTCATCTAGAAAACATTACAGGATGTTCTTCTTCTATTGTATTTAAGAACAGAGAAAACGACAGCATCTAAGGCATGCCATTCTTTTGCAACACATGGATAGGTGTCCCCAGTCACCTCTACAATGGCAACAAACATTTTATATTCACTATCAATTATTTAATCAGTAACACCTTAAATGACATATTTAAAAAGTAACACATGGAATTATACTTTAAAATATAATGTTTTCTTCCATGATGTTTCATTGACTTCCAATATAAAAACTTTCCACAATTACCACTACAATTTAAGACACTTTATAAGGAGGATTGTTTTTTAAACATAAACATAAACATTTTAAAATATTAGATTCTTTTTTCCCTATTGGTAGAATGTTGACCATTTAGGTAAAGGTTAAATTTATTTAAAGCTGGGCTCACATAGGAGGTTATTACAGGATTAATTTTCTATCAGTGTTTAAACTTGATATTTTAGTAGGAAATCACCTGTTTAGTAAGTGACATTTTTCTAGTGTTCCTTGAATCAGATACTTTCGTTAAAAATTTCTCTGTTTTATGCCTGTTTTATATTTTAATATGGATTAAAAGAAAATGTAATCTTCTGCTACCAGACATTTTAATAATGGATAGTTCAGCCATTTGAAATCTCTGAAGAATTTTCTGTCTTAACAAAGCCTGTGGTCATTTTGATTTAGTTTAGAATAAATCCTTATTGCCTAATGATCTATTAGTCATTTTGTCAGTTTTAAAGCAGGTCCACAAATCAAACTTTCACAATTCTCCTACCATCAAGAGGTAAGTTCTCTTTCTCCTTTTCTTGAATTTCAGTGAACATGTGACTTTCTTGTTGGATAGATAATAGTGGAAGTACAACTATGTGTCTTCTAAGGATAAGTTCTCAAGGTGATACAGAATCCTCTTGGTTCTCTGGGATACTTAGTCTTGGTGATACCACCACCGAGAATGTAAGCATTCTTCCTATCTTAATATTGAAGTTCTGGAAAAGGCGCCCTGTAGAAACACTAGTCAACAGTCCCAAAGAATAAATATCTTCAACTGCTAGGCATGTGAGTGAGCCATAATAAATATCCAACCTAAAGAAGCCTTCAGATAACAAGACCCCACTTACCATCAGACTGAAACTCCATGAAAGAACCCAAATGAGGGGCACCTGCATGGTTCAGTGGTTGAGCATTTGCCTTTGACTCAGGTCATGATCCCGGGGTCCTGGGATCAAGTCCAGCATCAGGGTCCCCACAGGGAGCCTACTTCTCCCTCTGACTATGCCTCTGTCTCTCTGTGTGTGTCTCTCATAAATAAATAAATCTTTAAAAAGAGAAAAAAGTGAGAACTGTCTAGCCATGCTGTTTTGAAATTCCTGACCCAAAAATTGTAAGCAAAACAAAATCGTTTTCTTTTAACTGCTAAATGTTGGGTTAAATTGTTTTACATCTATAATAATTGCCATAGACATTAGGTTTTCATTATCTATCTGGGATGAAAGGTCTTATTCATTAGACAGATTTTGATGAACATTACTCTCCTCTGTCATGGTACTATACCCAGGTAGATACCCCATTAGGACTATCCTTAAATTGTTTAATGCTTGAACCACTGATAGAAAAGTGGAAAAAAAAATCCTGTTGCCTGAAAAAAGTACAGAATCTGGGGCACCTGGGTGGCTCAGTCTGTTGCACATCTGACTCTTGATTTTAGCTCAGGTCTTGATCTCAGGGTCCTGAGTTCAAGCCCCATCTTCGGCTCCATGCTAGGCATGGAGTCTACTTAAAAAGAGAAGGAGGAGGAGGAGGAGGAAAGAGAGAGAAGAAAAAGAAAGAAAGAAAGAAAGAAAGAAAGAAAGAAAGAAAGAAAGAAAGAAGGAAAGAAAGAAGAAAAAGAAGGAAAGAAAGAAAGAAAAGAAAGAAAGAAAAAGAAAGAAAGAAAGAAGAAAGAAAGAAAGAAAGAAAGAAAGAAAGAAAGAAAGAAAGAAGAAAGAAAAGAAAAGAAAGAAAGAAAAGAAAAGAAAAGAAACTATGAAGAGGGTCTCTGCCCACAGGCTGCAGAAGTACTCTATCTTTGGTCTGGTAATAGTACTAAATCATGAAAGAGTCATTTCACTGATTGCTGTGGAATATGAAAGCACACAAATATTGTAGGCCAAATTAACAAAAGATAAAAAGGTTTACTGGAGTTGGTGTTTTTATCATCTTTGTGAATATTAAGAATGAAGAGTGTATCTGCCTCAGTAGTCACTGGCTCCTCATCTTCTTTGTGTAAATCTACGTTTTCTTGCTACTGGATGGATACTGCATCAATGCCACACCCTTGGCTTCTGCTCTTCTCAACTTATCACAGACAATTCCACTGAAGAGTTTTCACATTGAGGACTGCTCCAATTCCCAGATAAACTCTGAAATGGACAGATTTTTACCCTTCAAAATCCAGGACCTGTTTACTGATTTATGCTCTGTAGCATGTCTCAGACAATTTTGCAGCTAATAAGACCCAAGGTGCACTGCCTCTTGAGAATGTTCTAGATTGGAGGAGGGGCAAGATGGCGGAAGAGGAGGGTCCCCAAGTCACCTGTCCCCACCAAATTACCTAGATAACCTTCAAATCATCCTGAAAATCTACGAATTCGGCCTGAGGTTTAAAGAGAGACCAGCTGGAATGCTACAGTGAGAAGAGTTCGCGCTTCTATCAAGGTAGGAAGACGGGGAGGAAAAAAGAAATAAAGAAACCAAAGGCCTCCAAGGGGGAGGGGCCCCGCGAGGAGCCGGGCTGAGGCCGGGGCGAGTGTCCCCAGGACAGGAGAGCCCCGTCCCGGAGACGCAGGAGCTGCACCGACCTTCCCAGGCGGAAAGGGGCTCCAGGGAGTTGGAGCCGGACCCAGGAGGGCGGGGATGCCCTCGGGCTCCCGGGGACAGTAACAGACACCTGCGCCCCGGGAGAGTGCGCCGAGCTCCCTAAGGGCTGCAGCGCGCACACCCATTGACCCGGGGGCAGCTTGGAGGGGCTCCGGGGGCGGCTCCGCGGAGGGGGCTGCCCGGCCGGGAGCGCGAATCCAACAGGGCAGACTGGGAGCACAGGGTGCCGGGACACAGCCCAGGATCCGGCCTCCCCCCGGGACAGGCAGAGGCCGGGAGGGCCCAGGACAGCAAGGACGCTCCTGCCCGGAGCTGAGCAGATCAGCGGCCCTGCCCCGGAGCCTCCAGGCCCTGCAGACCGAGAGCTCTGGAGCTACTGCGGGAGCTGACTCCAGGGCTCCAGAGCTGGCCCCGCCACTGTGGTTGTTCCTTCTGGGGCCTCACGGGGTATACAACCCCCACTGAGCCTACAGTGGCCTCATAGGATAAAGAGCTTAAACATCTTTCACTGAACGTACACTAGGCAGAGGGCTGAGCAGCTCCCCCAAGTGCTAACACCTGAAAATGAGCACAAAAGGCCCCTCCCCCAGAAGACCAGCTAGAGGGACAAGTTCCAGGGGAAGTCAAGGGACTTAAAGTATACAGAATCAGAAGATACTCCCCCATGGTTATTGTTTTTTGTTTGTTTGTTTGTTTTTGTTTCTGTTTGTTTTTTTTTCTTTTTGATTTCTGATGGCTTCAACCACCCCTTTTTTACCCTTTCTTTCCTTTTCTTTCTCTTTTTCTTCTCTTTTTTCCTTTTCTTCTTCCTTTTTTATTTTTTCTTTTTCTCTTTTCTTTCCTTCTTTCTCTCCTCTCTTCTGCTCCTTTTCCCAATACAACGTGTTTTTGGCCACTCTGCACTGACCAAAATGACTAGAAGGAAAACTTCACCTCAAAAGAAAGAACCAGAAACAATCCTCTCTCCCACAGAGTTACAAAATCTGGATTACGATTCAATGTCAGAAAGCCAATTCAGAAGCACTATTATACAGCTACCGGTGGCTCTAGAAAAAAAGCATAAAGGACTCAAGAGACTTCATGACTGCAGAATTTAGATCCAATCAGGCAGAAATTAAAATGAATTGAATGAGATGCAATACAAACTAGAAGTCTTAACGACGAGGGTTAATGAGGTGGAAGAACGAGTGAGTGACCTAGAAGACAAGTTGATGGCAAAGAGGGAAACTGAGGAAAAAAGAGACACACAATTAAAAGACCATGAAGACAGATTAAGGGAAATAAACGACAGCCTGATGAAGAAAAACCTACATGTAATTGGGGTTCCCGAGAGCGCCGAAAGGGACAGAGGGCCAGAATATGTATTTGAACAAATCCTAGCTGAAAACTTTCCTAATCTGGGAAGGGAAACAGGCATTCAGATCCAGAAAATAGAAAGACCCCCCCCCCCCCAAAATCAATAAAAACCGTTCAACACGTCGACATTTAATAGTGAAGCTTCAAATTCCAAAGATAAAGAGAAGATCCTTAAAGCAGCAAGAGACAAGAAATCCCTGACTTTTATGGGGAGGAGTATTAGGGTAACAGCAGACCTCTCCACAGAGACCTGGCAGGCCAGAAAGGGCTGGCAAGATGTACTCAGGGTCCTAAATGAGAAGAACATGCAACCAAGAATACTTTATCCAGCAAGGCTCTCATAAAATGGAAGGAGAGATAAAGAGCTTCCAAGACAGGCAGGAACTGAAAGAGCTGGTTTTAGAACCTCGAAACCAGCTCTGCAAGAAATATTAAGGAGGACAATTAAAATTCCCCTTTAAGAAGAAGTTCAATGGAAGAATCCACAAAAACAAGGACTGAATAGATATCATGATGACACTAAACTCGTATCTTTCAATAGTAACTCTGAATGTGAACGGGCTTAATGACCCCATCAAAAGGCACAGGGTTTCAGACTGGATAAAAAAGCAGGACCCATCTATTTGCTGTCTACAAGAGACTCATTTTAGACAGAAGGACATCTACAGCCTGAATATAAAAGGTTGGAGAACCATCTACCATCCAAGTGGTCCTCAAAAGAAAGCAGGGGTAGCCATCCTTATATCAGATAAACTAAAATTTACCCCAAAGACTGTAGTGAGAGATGAAGAGGGATACTATCTCATACTTAAAGGATCTATCCAGCAAGAGGACTTAACAAACCTCAATATATATGCCCCGAATGTGAGAGCTGCCAAATATTTAAACCAATTAATAACCAAAGCAAAGAAATACTTAGATAATAATACACTTATACTTGGTGACTTCAATCTAGCTCTTTCTACCCTCGATAGGTCTTCTAAGTACAACATCTCCAAAGAAACGAGAGCTTTAAATGATACACTGGACCAGATGGATTTCACAGATATCTACAGAACTTTACATCCAAACTCAACTGAATACACATTCTTCTCAAGTGCACATGGAACTTTCTCCGGAATAGACCACATACTGGGTCACAAATCGGGTCTGAACTGATACCAAAAGATTGGGATCGTCCCCTGCATATTCTCAGACCATAATGCCTTGAAATTAGAACTAAATCACAAGAAGTTTGGAAGGACCTCAAACACGTGGAGGTTAAGGACCATCCTGCTAAAAGATGAAAGGGTCAACCAGGAAATTAAGGAAGAATTAAAAAGATTCATGGAAACTAATGAGAATGAAGATAACAACCGTTCAAAATCTTTGGGACAGAGCAAAAGCAGTCCTGAGGGGGAAATACAGCGCAATACAAGCATCCATTCAAAAACTGGAAAGAACTCAAATACAAACGCTAACCTTACACATAAAGGAGCTAGAGAAAAAGCAGCAGATAGATCCTACACCCAGGAGAAGAAAAGAGTTAGTTAAAATTCGAGCAGAACTCAACGAAATCGAGAGCAGAAGAACTGTGGAACAGATCAACAGAACCAGGAGTTGGTTCTTTGAAAGAATTAATAAGATAGATAAACCATTAGCCAACCTAATTAAAAAGAAGAGAGAGAAGACTCAAATTAATAAAATCATGAATGAGAAAGGAGAGATCACTACCAACACCAAGGAAATACAAACGATTTTAAAAACATATTATGAACAGCTATACGCCAATAAATTAGGCAATCTAGAAGAAATGGATGCATTCCTGGAAAGCTACAAACTACCAAAACTGGAACAGGAAGAAATAGAAAACCTGAACAGGCCAATAACCAGGGAGGAAATTGAAGCAGTCATCAAAAACCTCCCAAGACACAAGAGTCCAGGGCCAGATGGCTTCCCAGGGGAATTCTATCAAAAGTTTAAAGAAGAAACCATACTTATTCTCCTAAAGCTGTTTGGAAAGATAGAAAGAGATGGAGTACTTCCAAATTCGTTCTATGAGGCCAGCAACACCTTAATTCCAAAACCAGACAAAGACCCAACCAAAAAGAAGAATTACAGACCAATATCCCTGATGAACATGGATGCAAAAATTCTCAACAAGATACTGGCCAATAGGATCCAACAGTACATTAAGAAAATTATTCACCATGACCAAGTAGGATTTATCCCCGGGACACAAGGCTGGTTCAACAGTCCTAAAACAATCAATGTGATTCATCATATCAGCAAGACAAAAACCAAGAACCATATGATCCTCTCATTAGATGCAGAGAAAGCCTTTGACAAAATACAGCATCCATTCCTGATCAAAACTCTTCAGAGTGTAGGGATAGAGGGAACTTTCCTCGACATCTTAAAAGCCATCTATGAAAAGCCCACAGCAAATATCATTCTCAATGGGGAAGCACTGGGAGCCTTTCCCCTAAGATCAGGAACAAGACAAGGATGTCCACTCTCACCACTGATATTCAACATAGTATTGGAAGTCCTAGCCTCAGCAATCAGACAACAAAAAGACATTAAAGGCATTCAAATTTTCAAAGAAGAAGTCAAACTCTCCCTCTTCGCCGTTGACATGATACTCTACATAGAAAACCCAAAAGCCTCCACCCCAAGATTGCTAGAACTCATACAGCAATTTGGTAGCGTGGCAGGATACAAAATCAATGCCCAGAAATCAGTGGCATTTCTATACACTAGCAATGAGACTGAAGAAAGAGAAATTAAGGAGTCAATCCCATTTACAATCGCACCCAAAAGCATAAGATACCTAGGAAAAAACCTATCCAAAGAGGTAAAGGCTCCATACCCTAAAAACTATAGAACACTTCTGAAAGAAATTGAGGAAGACACAAAGAGATGGAAAAATATTCCATGCTCATGGATTGGCAGAATTAATATTGTGAAAATGTCAATGTTACCCAGGGCAATTTACACATTTAATGCAATCCCTATCAAAATACCATGGACTTTCTTCAGAGTTAGAACAAATTATTTTAAGATTTGTGTGGAATCAGAAAAGACCCCGAATAGCCAGGAGAATTTTAAAAAAGAAAACCATACCTGGGGGCATCAAAATGTCAGATTTCAGGTTGTACTACAAAGCTGTGGTCATCAAGACAGTGTGGTCTGGCACAAAAACAGACACATAGATCAATGGAACAGAATAGAGAACCCAGAAGTGGACCCTGAACTTTATGGTCAACTAATATTCGATAAAGGAAGAAAGACTATCCATTGGAAGAAAGACAGTCTCTTCAATAAATGGTGCTGGGAATATTGGACATGCACATGCAGGAGAATGAAACTAGACCACTCTCTTTCACCATACACAAAGATAAACTCAAAATGGATGAAAGATCTAAATGTGAGACAAGATTACATCAAGATCCTAGAGGAGAACACAGGCAACACCCTTTTTGAACTTGGCCACAGTGACTTCTTGCAAGATACATCCAAGAAGGCAAAAGAAATAAAAGCAAAAATGAATTATTGGGACTTCATCAAGATAAGAAGCTTTTGCACAGCAAAGGATACATTCAACAAAACTCAAAGACAACCTACAGAATGGGAGAAGATATTTGCAAATGACATATCAGATAAAGGGCTAGTTTCCAAGATCTATAAAGAACTTCTTAAACTCAACACCAAAGAAACAAACAATCCAATCATGAAATGGGCAAAAGACATGAAGAGAAATCTCACAGAGGAAGACATAGACATGGCCAACATGCACGTGAGAAAATGCTCCTCATCACTTGCCATCAGGGAAATACAAATCAAAACCACAATGAGATCCCACCTCACACCAGTGAGAATGGTGAAAATTAGCAAGGCAGGAAACCACAAATGTTGGAGAGGATGTGGAGAAAAGAGAACCCTCTTACACTGTTGGTGGGAATGTGAACTGGTGCAGCCACTCTGGAAAACTGTGTGGAGGTTCCTCAAAGAGTTAAAAATAGACCTGCCCTACGACCCAGCAATTGCACTGTTGGGGATTTACCCCAAAGATTCAGATGCAATGAAACACCGGGACACCTACACCCCGATGTTTATAGCAGGAATGTCCACAGTAGCCAGACTGTGGAAGGAGCCTCGGTGTCCATCAAAAGATTAGTGGAGAAAGAAGATGTGGTTTATGTATACAACGGAATATTACTCAGCCATTAGAAATGACAAATACCCACCATTTGCTTCAATGTGGATGGAACTGGAGGGTATTATGCTGAGTGAAGTAAGTCAATTGGAGAAGGACAAACAGTGTATGTTCTCATTCATTTGGGGAATATAAATAACAGTGAAAGGGAATATAAGGGAAGGGAGAAGAAAAAGACTCCTAACTCCGGAAAAAGAAATAGGGGTGTTTGAAGGAGGAGGGGGGGTGGGGGTGAATGGGTGATGGGCACTGAGGTGGGCACTTGATGGGATGAGCACTGGGTGTTATTCTGTATCTTGGTAAATTGAACACCAATAAAAAATAATTTATTAAAAAACAAACAAAACAAAAAAAAAAAAAAAGAGAAAAGAGCAGAAGACATCAATGAGGCCCTTACCACAAAGATAAGGAATAACATATAAAAAAAAAAAAGAGAGAGAGAATGTTCTAGATTACTGAGATTACCATGTGAGTGTGGCTCCTGTACCCACATACCTGTGTGCTGACCAGTGTGCAAAGCTGGTCTGATGCCTAGATCCTCTGACCTGCAATCTGTTTAGCTTCCTTACTTTCCTTATCCAAGGTCAGAAATTTTATCCAGCAGATCAGCCCATTCCCTTTGGACTGATATTCTGCCCCCCCTCCCTTTTTTTTTTTTGCCATTCCCATCTCCAAAGCTCAATTTTCACTAATACCTCTCATCTATGGGCTAAAAACACCTCCATCTGCCTAGTTTTCAGTGGTATATTTTGTAGTTTGGGGACAAAAAGGGATTTTAGCAGTGTTTTGGTTATGAATTTCTGAGTCCAAAGATGTGGTGAGAGAATATAGTCTTAAAGAAATTGATTCTTCAAAACTTATGATGATTTTTGGGAGCTAGGATAGGATATTATTTAAAAGAATATATTAAATGTGTGATTAAAATGAAAATATTTTCTGTGATGTATAAAGCTGTGTATATTATAGCAAATTTATTAATTGCATCAATCATAGCTCTTATATTTTTATTTTCTATGAATTTCCTTTCTTTGTTTTTAAGAATAGTATATTAAAATCTATGACGTCAGATGTTGATTTATTTCTTCTTTTTATCACTTCTCATTACTTTGCCTATTTCAAGGCTATATCAGGGCCCTATAATGTCACTGTTATTAATAATAAGAATTGATCTATTGTTCCACTGAGAGTATGCATTTTCAATTTTTATTGATTTCTTTTTTACTTTAAAGTCTATTTTATCTGATGTTATATCTGCCAGTCTAGCACTTGTAGCATTTTCTTTTTCATTAAAATACATCTACATCATTACTTTTAAGTATATCTATAGAAAATAATATTGCTGAATTTTTGCAGAGAAGAGTTGATCTGCATATATGTATCTTTTGGTTAGTGAATTAACTCATTTAAAATGATCACAGTTACTTTCATATCAAGATATATCTCTCCTAACTATTTTTAAGTCTTCCTTTTTTCCGGAAGTTTTCCTTTCCAAATTTCAGTGGGAGATCAATTTTTTCCTATTGTTTTAAAAGTTATAAATCGGTATCCCGGGGTGGCTCAGCGGTTGAGCGTCTGCCTTTGGCTCAGGGCATGATACTGGAGACCCGGAATTGAGTCCCACGTCGGGCTCCCTGCATGGAGCCTGCTTCTCCCTCTGCCTGTGTCTCTGCCTCTCATTCTCTCTTTCTCTCTCTGTGTGTGTCTCTCATGAATAAATGGATAAAATCTTTAAATAAATAAATAAATAAATAAATAAATAAATAAATAAATGTTATTAATCTATTTCCTATCTATATTTCTTTAATGTTTTAATCTATTTTATGCTTAATTTTCTAATTGATATCTAAAACTCAGTTGTTTCTATATTTTATTCTCTCATAAGCATGTACCTTTGTAAAATGCAAAATCATAGTTCATTCCATCTTGTCCCTTCCAATCCATCTTATATTGATAAAATCTGGAATTTCAGTTCCAAGTTGACTAATCATGAATCAAGAATGAGAATCATATATATTTTATAGCAGTGCTGTGGAATTTTGAATATACATATGTAGTATATTATTACTACCTGTGCCTTGCACATGATTAATACAAATGTTAGCAATAATGGAATAATTATCATGGATTTTTTTAAATTTATTGCTTAATTATATGGTAAATCTCACTGCTTTAATTCTCAGTAAGTCAGTTTTTCAGATAGTCTTTTAAAGAAAGATCAAGGGGTGGTGATATAGCTAACAGTATTTTCATTTTACATTTAAATGTTATTCTTTCTGGATATAAAACCTATTATTTACTCCATGTAATATAAAATAGATCAATTCATCTATGCCTTCAACTATGTCTTCTTGCAATTATTATTGCAATTGGGAATTTGAATTTTATTTAATGAAACATTTCTCTTTGAACATGTTCTGCTTTTACCTAACTAGAGACTTAGAAACTTCTTTTGGCTTTTGACATTCTTAAATTTTACTATGCTGTCTAAATCTGTTAGCTTTTCCCTGATCTTTTCTATGTAGTATCATGTGGATCTTTACAACCTGAAGATGGATATATTTCTTCAATTTTTAGATACTTTCAGTTATTATTTCTTCAAATACTTCTTGCCTTCATTTTTTTCTCCTTGAAATACTCTTAAAAAATTTAAATTAAAATTCACAGTAATCACAGCAAATATATTAGATTGACAAAAGATTTTAGGGGTGGAAGTAGTATTTCTTATCATTGACAATATTTAGAACTGGCAGTGCACTGTGTTAATATAAAGTGGACCAGGTTTTAGTCAGGTTTATTACTGTTTTAAAATTTTCTCCCTAAACTCTACCTACTTATTTACCTGAAAAATACAACTACTCCCTTTTTCCTGCTCATGCACCCTGGTTTGACACTGGTCAGGACAATTTGTTTCTGAAAAAAAACTGTGGTAAATGGGCAGGTAATTTATTAACCCTCTTTATTATGCCTTATTAGAGGGGCAAATTTAGTAAATACCATTCACAGTATTCTTTGAATTTAAAGCAAAAGAGAAACTAAGATTATTTAAAAATAGCATAATCTGAAAATGTCTTATGATTTCCAGAAAATTTAAAGCAAAAGCATCTGTGTGTTAAAAAGGCAAAATTTCATATTTTAAATGCATATTATTTTTAATAAGCCAAAGCTCATTGAAATGAATGAGAACTTTGCATTATTTTACCCAAAGCAATTTTATGTAATGAGAAATTCCATGGAGATAGTCTGTTATGGAATTCTTTAGCTCAGTAAATTGTTTCTCTATTTCGTTTGAAATGAGAATTTAAGGAAAGTGAATGCAAATGAAGGTATAACAAGCAAAAACAGTGAACCTGTTGTTAATGATGAGTCATTTTTAAAGTATAGGAAAAATGTAGTTATATGTTCACATAGTCATTTGCAAAAATATCAAACTCTCTATAAATTAAATTATTTAAAAGCCATAGTTGATGATGTATTTATTTTGAGCAATCCTTTTTTTTTAAGTTGACTTTGACTTTAATTCATTTTCTTTTTCCTTTTTGTAGATTTTTTTATTGCAGTTCGATTTGCCAACATATAGCATAATAACCAGTGCTCATTCCTCCAAGTGCCCCCCTCAGTGCCTGTCACCCAGTCACCCCATCCCCCCGCCCGCCTCCCCTTCCACTACCCCTTGTTC
Source organism: Canis lupus familiaris (assembly GCF_011100685.1). Taxonomy (NCBI): domain Eukaryota; kingdom Metazoa; phylum Chordata; class Mammalia; order Carnivora; family Canidae; genus Canis; species Canis lupus. Next base: position 33,075,059 of record NC_049222.1, on the reverse strand, counting down.
GTTTCCCAGAGTTAGGAGTCTCTCATGTTCTGTCTCCCTCACTGACATTTCCCACTCATTTCCTCTCCTTTCACCTATATTCCCTTTCACTATTTTTTATAGTCTCCGAAAGAATGAGACCATATAATGTTTGTCCGTCTCCGATTGATTTACTTCACTCAGCATAATACCCTCCAGCTCCATTCACGTCAAGGCAAATGGTGGATATTTGTTGTTTCTAAAGGCTGAGTAATATTCCATTGTATACATAGACCACAGCTTCTTTATCCATTCATCTGTCAATGGACACCGAAGCTCCTTCCACAGTTTGGCTATTATGGACATTGTTGCTATAAACATTGGGGGGGCAGGTGTCCTGGAGTTTCACTGCATCTGTATCTTTTGGGTAAATCCTCAGCAGTGCAATTGCTGGGTTGTAGGGCAGGTCTATTTTTAATTCTTTGAGGAACCTCCACACAGTTTTCCAGAATGGCTGTACCAGTTTGCCTTCCCACCAACAGTGCAAGAGGGTTCCCCCTTCTCCACATCCTCTCCAACATTTGTTGTTTCCTGTATCGTTAATTTTCCCCATTCTCACTGGTGTGAGGTGGTATCTCATTGTGGTTTTGATTTGTACTTCCCTGATGGCAAGTGATGTGGAGCATTTTCTCATGTGCTTGTTGGCTTTGTCTGTCTTCCTCTGTGAAATTTCTGTTCATGTCTTTTGCCCATTTCATGATTGGATTGTTTGTTTCTTTGGTGTTGAGTTTAAGAAGTTCTTTATAGATCTTGAATACTAGCCCTTTATCTGATATGGGCAATATCAGATTTGCAAATATCTTCTCCCATTCTGTAGGTTGTCTTTTAGTTTTGTTGGCTGTTTCTTTTGCTGTGCAGAAGCTTTTTATCTTAAGTCCCAATACATTCTAGTAATTAAAGTAGAAACCTCATCAGTTGGAAGACATTATACTCTGTCCTCCTAAGTTCATCTTACATTACTGCTGTTTCTGTTCCCTGCCCCTAAACTTATATTTCAGTCACTCCAGACATTTGCTTATCCCCAAAGATGCTATTTCATACTGTCTCTTGATTTATTCTCTTCCCTGTGGAAGGTTCTTCTTTCCCATTACAGAGGCCTGAAAAATAAAGATATGCTTCCATTTTAAATGCTTCAATTTTAAATCTTCTCTTGGCTCCCAAGTATGTGGTTTTTTTTATGGGTCTATAATAGAACCAAGATCAGAATGTGAAAGCATAAAAGGTCTCTCATGAATAGCTACTACTGTGCATGACGATGTGCCCTCCTGGTCAGTACAAGATTGGTGTTGATGCTGTTATATCACAATTTATATTCCACAATGTAGATTTCAACTTTTTTGTCTCATTTGTTACTGTACTTGGGGGGTTGTGTGTGCATACATCTGTGTATAGTTGCTGTTGTTATTGTGTTTGATGCAATTGTTCCTGATTAGCCACTCCACAATACTTATAGATTTATTTCCCCAACCTGATAGGGAACACAGGGAGGTTAATAGGACTTAGAATAGCCAAACACACCTATGATTATGCTGTGTTATCTTAGACTGAATAACCCATTAGTAAACCTATCACACATATTTCCTAGTACTTAACACATTATTGGAGTTAATTGGTGTTAGATACTGGATAAACGATAGAAGGGGAGAAGGAAGGAGGAAAAAAACAAGAGAGGGTAGGAAGGAAAATAACCACAATACCATTAAATTATGTGGGCATTATTTTGAAGTCCATTACAATGGAGTTTAGTTTGCATTCCATGTAGAAAATATAATCTGACATTCTGTCATTTCCTTAAAAAAACACAGCATAGAGTATAAACAAGGAAGGGATCAAAAGGAACAAAGAAACATTGTTCTGTATTTTGACTAAAGGCTGTATTCCATTTATTTTCCTCTGAGGTTTATTTCACATTTCTATCTAGGCCACTAGGGATGTATACTACTTTCTATCCCACTTATATTTTCAATGAAATTATTCAAATTCTGCCTTTTTTCTTCTTTCTTTTAACCTATCAAGTAAGTAACAAATTTGTTTCTTTTTCTTTCTGCATGTCATTTTATATTGCCCAACTAGATTAGCCATTAAAATATTTAAGATAAATTTCAGGCATTTGCCAAAAACAGAAGAGCTTTAAAAATGGTATTGCTATCGTTTATTCCCTACACTCTAAATGACAGGCAGGTTTTTATTATGTTGATTTGTTTTGTATCTAAATGATGTTTTGCAACTCTAGAGTTCCCAAATATCTATGTTCACAGTAGTTACAAGTTTATTGTGAATATTTCTCTTTAAACCTAGTTAACCAGTTGTCTCTTGATCCCTTTGAGGGAACTTCAATCCTATTAAAAATGGTTATTATTTTCCTTGGATATTTTTAAGCAGATATAACTATTACATTTTACAGTAATGATACTGATAAACATATTAATTCAGTTATGCTGAATTTCTTTAGCTCCCACACTTTACTTGTTAGGATAATTAGCTTTCCATCCAAACACAAGGCAGAGTTGACCCATCCTATAGCATAATCACTGCCCCAGATGAGCTGGATGGTAAGTAGGAATCGGTCTTCCCCAACCTGAAAATTCAGGGAAAGGATCATGACCCACACATGGAAGGCGTGGCTCTTCAGCACTCCTCAGAATCTTCTTCAACAGCATTACAAATTTTAAGCAACAGGACCTTTGTGGAAGGACCATAGCAGGTGCTTGTCACAGACATATAGACTAAAGAGACACTCATGTAATTGTTTACTATTGGAAATCTGTTTTAAAAAATATTTTATCCTCTTTTGAATTAAGAATTTTTAAAAGAACTAAGATTGGGGCACTTGGGTGGCTCAGTTGGTTAGGAAACCAACTTTAAATCTCAGCTCAGGTTTGTATCTCAGGGTCATAAGGACAAGCCCTATGTTGGGCTCCACACTAAGCATGGAGCCTACTTTAAAAATAATAATAAAATAAAACAAAAAGAACTAAGGTTGTCCTTGCATATCATTCACATAGTTAATGAGAAAAATCCTTTCTTTCAACTTAGCTCTCCATATTTTCTTTTTTTCCAGAGACAAATAAACTCTATATTTTCTCAATTGCCCAAACTCTACCCATGATAGTTTGTTTTTCTGAATATACTACCATCATTTCAATGGAACATGTTATATAAGTAATATGCATTAACTATATGTAGACTAAATACAACACTTTATATTTTCCTGTCAATTAGTGAATTATATTCAGCACCTAAATCTATTTAGAGGCTTGACTGCATTCAAGGAAAACACATTTTGTCCTTCTCCCTTATTTTTTATTTGTCTTTGTTTTTTGTTTTTACTTAAGAGTACTTTGATTATATCTCAATTTTGGCAAAAAAAAAAAAATCCTAATTCTTAGTTAAATTTATTAACTGGTAAATGCATGTGGGACCTGGAGAAAAACAAGGTTTTCTACTAACAGATTCAGAAATATTGGGATCTAGCAATGGTGGAGGCAAATGCAGGGGAGTGGTAATATTCTTGGGTCATTTGGTTAATGTGCTTAAAAATGTGTCGTTTTAGATAGATTTTGTATGCAGAAATGTTAAATATCTTTTTTTAAAGTTACTGTGTTTGTTTTTTTTTTTTTTTTTTTTAGTTTAAACTTTTTTTTTTTTTTTTTTTTTTTTTTATTTATGATAGTCACAGAGAGAGAGAGAGAGGCAGAGACACAGGCAGAGGGAGAAGCAGGCTCCATGCACCGGGAGCCCGACGTGGGATTCGATCCCGGGTCTCCAGGATCGCGCCCTGGGCCAAAGGCAGGCGCTAAACCACTGCGCCACCCAGGGATCCCCTGTGTTTGTTTTTAGGCAAGAATTTAGTTTGATGTTTTATTTTATGGGAGATAAATATTATATATATATAAATTTATTACAAAAATAATAATTGGATTTCTATTTTTAATTTTAAAATATGAGTATTTAACTTAAAATATTGCATGTGTTCTAGAAGTGAGAAAGAGGAATAAACAACGTTTAATTTACCTTTACAGTATAGAAAAGTGCTGTGTCTTTTCCCCCTATTCACTTTTACAATCAGTTTCAGTTTCAATAGCCTTTATATCCTCATTAATATCCAGAGCACACATGCAACTAAATGATCTGCTGAGTTTCCCATAGAGAATCCTCAGTCTCTGATGAGAAATAAGGTCAAAAATAGAGTACTTATCATACTGAAAATGGTCATTGTAGTCACTTTTTATATACCATACATAATAAACTTGCATAATATAATGTAGTAATGTAATGCAATTTCTTCATAATTAGAAATTACATATTATTAAAATAAAAGTTTTTTTTTCTAATTGCCTATGAGTCAATCTCCTAACCGCATATTTTTATGAACTCTGAAGAAAATCTTCCCTTTAGGAAATAATTAAAATACTTTCATTTCCTTCCAAATAATTCTCTAATAAGCTTTTTTAAAAGTTTAAACTCTTAAAAGAAACATCTTAATTTAATCTTTCTGTTGATTTTGGTGTTGAGTTTTACACAGAACATTTCACCTCAGAAAGATAGCCAATTCACATCTCATTGTTAAGCATATACTTTGTAATTCAGATGTTAATTAAAGTCAGTTAACGTCACATAAAAACAATTACCAACTAGAAAGTTGAATTTAAAATGTTCTACCATTAAACAAAAACAATCCAGTACAATTAACATTTTTGTTGACATAAGCAATGTTTCTTGACATTATCATTTTTATTAGATTATAAGACAAAAATGCTATTATTTCCTACCATGTAACTTATTTATAATATCTCTTTCAGGGGATAGAAACAGAGGGGATACTTCCTAATTCATTATATCACTCACTCTGTTATGCTAATAACAAAACCAAACAAAGATGACACAGAAAAACTATAGACTGATATCTCTAATGAACATAGATGCAAAATTTTTAAACAAAATAGTAGCAAATTGAATCTAACAATCTATAAAAAGAATTTTACACCAAAACCAAATGAGATTTATCCTAGGTATTTAAGGCCACCTCAACTTTTAAAAATCAATTAATGTAATCTATCACATCATAGGCTTTAAAAAATTATATGATCACATAAATAGATGCAAAAAAAAGCATGTGACAAATCCAGGATCTATGCATGATAAAAATTTTCAGTGACCTAAGAGTAAAGGAGGGAGCTCTTCAACTTGATAAAGATTATCTACAAAAAAACTACAATTAACAAATTAGCATGATATTTAATGGTGAAAAACTGAAGCTTTTCAACTAAGATCAGCTAAAAAGCAAGATGCCTAATCTCTTTTTCTCTTTTTCTATATTACACTGGAAATTGTAGATAATTCAGTAAGACAAGGGAAAGAAATAAATGGTATGCAGATTGAGAAGGAAGAAATAAAACTCTCTTTGCAGACAATATAATCATCTATGTAGATAAATCTATAAGAATTGACAAAACCAAAACAGAATACACTTCTGGAACTATTAAGTGCGTATAGCAAGGTTGGATACAAGATTAATATGCAGAAGTCAATCACTTTCTATATTTCATCAGCAAATGGATTTTGAAATTAAAAATCCAACACTATGTACATTAGATCTCAAAAAAAAATGAGGAATGCCTAGATAATGAAATCTAACAAAATGCACACATGAACTATATGAGAAAAATTACAAAATTCTGATTAATGAAATCAAAGAACTAAATAAATGGCTAGGTATTTCATGCTCATGGATAGGAAGACTCAATGTTGTCAAGTTGACTGTGTTCCCCAACCAGATCTTTAGATTCAGTGCCATCCCAATCAAAATCCCAGTGAGCTATTTTATGGATATTGGCAAATTGACTCTTAAGTGTATACAGAAGATGACAGACCCAGAAGAACCAACACGATATTGAAGGAGAAGAATAAAATTGGAGGACTGATGCTACTAGGACATACTAAATCTTCAGTAACCAAAACATTGTGGTATTGGTGAAAGAAGAGACAAATAGGTCAGTCAAATGGAATAGAGAGCTCGTAACAAATAGAGACTCTCAAAAATATAGTCAAGGTGATCTTTTTTTTTTTTTTTAATTTATTTTTTATTGGTGTTCAATTTACTATCATACAGAATAACACCCAGTGCCCGTCACCCATTCACTCCCACCCCCCGCCCTCCTCCCCTTCTACCACCCCTAGTTCGTTTCCCAGAGTTAGCAGTCTTTATGTTCTGTCTCCCTTTCTGATATTTCCCACACATTTCTTCTCCCTTCCCTTATTTTCCCTTTCACTATTATTTATATTCCCCAAATGAATGAGAACATATAATGTTTGTCCTTCTCCGACTGACTTACTTCACTCAGCATAATACCCTCCAGTTCCATCCACGTTGAAGCAAATGGTGGGTATTTGTCATTTCTAATAGCTGAGTAATATTCCATTGTATACATAAACCACATCTTCTTTATCCATTCATCTTTCGTTGGACACCGAAGCTCCTTCCACAGTTTGGCTATCGTGGCCATTGCTGCTAGAAACATCGGGGTGCAGGTGTCCCGGCGTTTCATTGCATTTGTATCTTTGGGGTAAATCCCCAACAGTGCAATTGCTGGGTCGTAGAGCAGGTATATTTTTAACTGTTTGAGGAACCTCCACACAGTTTTCCAGAGTGGCTGCACCAGTTCACATTGCCACCAACAGTGTAAGAGGGTTCCCTTTTCTCCGCATCCTCTCCAACATTTGTTGTTTCCTGCTCAAGGTGATCTTTGACAAAGGATCAAAGGCAATACAATACAAAGGCAAGACTACTTAAAGGTAGTCTTTTCAACAAATGGTCCTAGAACAATGGGATATCCACAGGCAATCAATCAATTCATCAATCTGGACACAGACTTTGCATCCTTCATAAAAATTAACTAAAAATGAATCATAGACCTAACTTTAAAATGCAAAATGGGCAGCCCAGTGGTTTAGCACCGCCTTCAGCCCAGGGTGAGATCCTGGAGACCAGGGATCTAGTCCCGTGTCAGGCTCCCTACATGGAGCCTGCTTCTCCCTCTGCCTGTCTCTCTGCCTCTCTCTCTCTCTCGCTCTCTCTCTCTCTATGTGTGTCTCACATGAATAAATAAAATCTTTAAAAATTTTTTTTAAAAACACAAAATTAATAAAAATCAAAACTACAAAACTCCTACAAGTTAACACAGGAAAAAAAAACTAGATGACACTGTATATGTCAATGACTTTGTAAGGTGCAACTCTAAACACACAATTCATGGAACATGCATTTGATAAACTGGGCTTCATTAAAATTAAAGCTGTCTGTTTGACAAAAGAGAATGAGAAAACAAGCTACAGCTTGGGAGAAAATATATGCAAAGATACATCTAATAAAGTATCCAACGTATCCAAAGAAACTTTAAACTCAGTAATAAGTAAGGAAACATTCTGATTAAAGAATGGGCTAAAGACCTGACAGGCACTTCACCAAGAGAAGATAAATAGATGACAAATTAACGTATGAAAAGATGGTCCCTGTAATGTGTCATCAAGGAAATGCAAATTAAAGTAATGCAGTACCACTACACACCTATTAGCATGACCAAAATATTGAACACTGAAACCGCCAAAGGCAGACAGGAATGTGGAGCAACAAAAACTCCCATTCATTGCTGGTCAGATTGCAAAATGGTGCAGCCAGTTTGGAAGTAAAACTAAACATCCTCTTACCATATAATCCAGTTTTTATTTTCTTTGGTATTTGCCCCAAAAGATCAAAAGCTTATGCCCACAAAAAATCCTATATGCAGAAATCTCTAGCAACCTTATTCATAATTGCTAAAAGTTGGGAGCAATCAAAGTGTTCTGATATTCTGAATGGATAAATAGGACCTGGTACATACAAGTTGCATGCTATTCAGCACTAAAATAAAGAGCTATTAAGCCATGATAAGACATGAAGAAAACACATGCATATTAAGTGAAGGAAGCCGATCCAAAAGTATTACATTCTATTTGATTACAACTATATGACATTCTGGAATAGGCAAAACTATGGAGACAGTAAGAGATCATGGCTGTTGTGGATTGGGGTGGATGGAGGGCAGGAATGAATGAGTGGAGCACAGAGGAATTTTAAAGCAGTGAAAATCCACTGTATAATAGTATAATAATATCATGTTACTATACATTTATTCAAACCCATAGAATGTACAGCATCAAGAATGAACCATAAGGTAATGTATGGATTTTTTCGTGATAACTATGTGTGCCTGTCATTTCATCAATTGTATCTCACTGGAAGGGAATGTTGTTAATGGGAGTCTATGCAGGTGTGATGGCAGGGGTGGATGGGAGATGCATGTTCTTTCCTTTAAATTTTACTGGGAAATTAAAACTACTCTAAAAAAATAAAGCCTTAAAATGTATATCGGTTCATATTTTTAGACTTCAATAACATCTGTTTTTCTTTGTTTTTTTTTAATAAATTAATTTTTTATTGGTGTTCAATTTACCAACATACAGAATAACACTCAGTGTTCATCCCATCAAGTGTCCCCCTCAGTGCCCGTCACCCATTCACCCCCACCCCCCGCCCTCCTCCCCATCCACCACCCCTAGTTCATTTCCCAGAGTTAGGAGTCTTTATGTTCTGTCTCCCTTTCTGATATTTCCCACACACTTCTTCTCCCTTCCCTTATATTCCTTTTCACTATTATTTATATTCCCCAAATGAATGAGAACATACACTGTTTGTCCTTCTCCGATTGACTTACTTCACTCAGCATAATACCCTCCAGTTCCATCCACGTGGAAGCAAATGGTGGGTATTTGTTGTTTCTAATTGCTGAGTAATATTCCATTGTATACATAGACCACATCTTCTTTTTTTTGTTTGTTTGGATTTTTTTTTAATTTATTTTTTATTGGTGTTCAATTTACTAACATACAGAATAACCCCCAGTGCCCGTCACCCATTCACTCCCACCCCCCGCCCTCCTCCCCTTCTACCACCCCTAGTTCGTTTCCCAGAGTTAGCAGTCTTTACGTTCTGTCTCCCTTTCTGATATTTCCCACACATTTCTTCTCCCTTCCCTTATAATCCCTTTCACTATTATTTATATTCCCCAAATGAATGAGAACATATAATGTTTGTCCTTCTCCGACTGACTTACTTCACTCAGCATAATACCCTCCAGTTCCATCCACGTTGAAGCAAATGGTGGGTATTTGTCATTTCTAATAGCTGAGTAATATTCCATTGTATACATAGACCACATCTTCTTTATCCATTCATCTTTCGTTGGACACCGAGGCTCCTTCCACAGTTTGGCCATCGTGGCCATTGCTGCTATAAACATCGGGGTGCAGGTGTCCCGGCGTTTCACTGCATCTGTATCTTTGGGGTAAATCCCCAACAGTGCAATTGCTGGGTCGTAGGGCAGGTCTATTTTTAACTCTTTGAGGAACCTCCACACAGTTTTCCAGAGTGGCTGCACCAGTTCACATTCCTACCAACAGTGTAAGAGGGTTCCCTTTTCTCCACATCCTCTCCAACATTTGTTGTTTCCTGCCTTGTTAATTTGCCCCATTCTCACCGGTGTGAGGTGGTATCTCATTGTGGTTTTGATTTGTATTTCCCTGATGGCAAGTGATGCAGAGCATTTTCTCATATGCATGTTGGCCATGTCTATGTCTTCCTCTGTGAGATTTCTCTTCATGTCTTTTGCCCATTTCATGATTGGATTGTTTGTTTCTTTGGTGTTGAGTTTAATAAGTTCTTTATAGATCTTGGAAACTAGCCCTTTATCTGATATGTCATTTACAAATATCTTCTCCCATTCTGTAGGTTGTCTTTTAGTTTTGTTGACTGTATCCTTTGCTGTGCAAAAGCTTCTTATCTTGATGAAGTCCCAATAGTTCATTTTTGCTTTTGTTTCTTTGCCTTCGTGGATGTATCTTGCAAGAAGTTACTGTGGCCGAGTTCAAAAAGGGTGTTGCCTGTGTTCTTCTCTAGGATTTTGATGGAATCTTGTCTCACATTTAGATCTTTCATCCATTTTGAGTTTATCTTTGTGTATGGTGAAAGAGAGTGGTCTAGTTTCATTCTCCTGCATGTGGATGTCCAATTTTCCCAGCACCATTTATTGAAGAGACTGTCTTTCTTCCAATGGATAGTCTTTCCTCCTTTATCGAATATTAGTTGACCATAAAGTTGAGGGTCCACTTCTGGGTTCTCTATTCTGTTCCACTGATCTATGTGTCTGTTTTTGTGCCAGTACCACACTGTCTTGATGACCACAGCTTTGTAGTACAACCTGAAATCTGGCATTGTGATGCCCCCACATATGGTTTTCTTTTTTAAAATTCCCCTGGCTATTCGGGGTCTTTTCTGATTCCACACAAATCTTAAAATAATTTGTTCTAACTCTCTGAAGAAAGTCCAAGGTATTTTGATAGGGATTGCATTAAACGTGTATATTGCCCTGGGTAACATTGACATTTTCACAATATTAATTCTGCCAATCCATGAGCATGGAATATTTTTCCATCTCTTTGTGTCTTCCTCAATTTCTTTCAGAAGTGTTCTATAGTTTTGAGGGTAGACCACATCTTCTTTATCCATTCATCTTTTGATGGACACTGAGGCTCCTTCCACAGTTTGGCTATTGTGGCCATTGCTACTATAAACATCGGGGTGCAGGTGTCCTGGCGTTTCATTGCATCTGAATCTTTGGGGTAAATCCCCAACAGTGCAATACTGGGTCGTAGGGCAGATCTATTTTTAACTCTTTGAGGAACCTACACACAGTTTTCCAGAGTGGCTGCACCAGTTCACATTCCCACCAACAATGCAAGAGGGTTCCCCTTTCTCCGCAACCTCTCCAACATTTGTGGTTTCCTGCCTTGTTAATTTTCACCATTCTCACTGATGTGAGGTGGTATCTCATTGTGGTTTTGATTTGTATTTCCCTGATGGCAAGTGATGCAGAGCATTTTCTCATATGCATGTTGGCCATGTCTATGTCTTCCTCTGTGAGATTTCTCTTCATGTCTTTTGCCCATTTCATGATTGGATTGTTTCTTTCTTTGGTGTTGAGTTTAATAAGTTCTTTATAGATCTTGGAAACTAGCCCTTTATCTGATATGTCATTTGCAAATATCTTCTCCCATTCTGTAGGTTGTCTTTTAGTTTTGTTGACTGTATCCTTTGCTGTGCAAAAGCTTCTTATCTTTTTTTTTTAATTTTTATTTATTTATGATAGTCACACAGAGAGAGAGAGAGAGAGAGAGAGAGAGGCTGAGACACAGGCAGAGGGAGGAGCAGTCTCCATGAACCGGGAGCCCGATGTGGGATTCGATCCCGGGTCTCCAGGATCGCGCCCTGGGCCAAAGACAGGCGCTAAACCGCTGCGCCACCCAGGGATCCCAAAAGCTTCTTATCTTGATGAAGTCCCAATAGTTCATTTTTGCTTTTGTTTCTTTTGCCTTCATGGATGTATCTTGCAAGTTACTGTGGCCAAGTTCAAAAAGGATGTTGCCTGTGTTCTCCTCTAGGATTTTGATGTAATCTTGTCTCACATTTAGATCTTTCATCCATTTTGAGTTTATCTTTGTGTATGGTGTAAGAGAATGGTCTAGTTTCATTCTTCTGCATGTGGATGTCCAATTTTCCAAGCACCATTTAATGAAGAGACTGTCTTTCTTCCAATGGATAGTCTTTCCTCCTTTATCGAATATTAGTTCACCATAAAGTTGAGGGTCCACTTCTGGGTTCTCTATTCTGTTCCACTGATCTATGTGTCTGTTTTTGTGCCAGACCACACTGTCTTGATGACCACAGCTTGGTAGTACAACCTGAAATCTGGCATTGTGATGCCCCCAGATATGGTTTTCTTTTTTAAAATTCCCCTGGCTATTCAGGATCTTTTCTGATTCCACACAAAACTTAAAATAATTTGTCCCAACTCTCTGAAGAAAGTCCATGTTATTTTGATAAGGATTGTGTTAAACGTGTAAATTGCCCTGGGTAACATTGACATTTTCACAATATTAATTCTGCCAATCCATGAGCATGGAATATTTTTCCATCTCTTTGTGTCTTCCTCAATTTCTTTCAGAAGTGTTCTATAGTTTTTAGGGTATAGGTCCTTTACCTCTTTGGTTAGGTTTATTCCTAGGTATCTTATGCTTTTGGGTGCAAATGGGATTGACTCCTTAATTTCCCTTTCTTCAGTCTCATTGTTAGTGTATAGAAATGCCACTGATTTCTGGGCATTGATTTTGTGTCCTGCCACGCTACCAAATTGCTGTATGAGTTCTAGCAATCTTGGGGTGGAGGCTTTCGGGTTTTCTATGTAGAGTATCATGTCAACGGTGAAGAGGGAGAGTTTGACTTCTTCTTTGCCAATTTGAATGCCTTTAATGTCTTTTTGTTGTCTGATTGCTGAGGCTAGGACTTCCAATACTATGTTGAATAGCAGTGGTGAGAGTGGACATCCCTGTCTTGTTCCTGATCTTAGGGGAAAGGCTCCCAGTGCTTCCCCATTGAGAATGATATTTGCTGTGGGCTTTTCGTAGATGGCTTTTAAGATGTTGAGGAAAGTTCCCTCTATCCCTACACTCTGAAGAGTTTTGATCAGGAATGGATGCTGTATTTTGTCAAAGGCTTTCTCTGCATCTAATGAGAGGATCATATGGTTCTTGGTTTTTGTCTTGCTGATATGATGAATCACATTGATTGTTTTAGGACTGTTGAACCAGCCTTGTGTCCCGGGGATAAATCCTACTTGGTCATGGTGAATAATTTTCTTAATGTATTGTTGGATCCTATTGGCCAGTATCTTGTTGAGAATTTTTGCATCCATGTTCATCAGGGATATTGGTCTGTAATTCTCCTTTTTGGTTGGGTCTTTGTCTGGTTTTGGAATTAAGGTGTTGCTGGCCTCATAGAACGAATTTGGAAGTTCTCCATCTCTTTCTATCTTTCCAAACAGCTTTAGGAGAATAGGTATGATTTCTTCTTTAAACTTTTGATAGAATTCCCCTGGGAAGCCATCTGGCCCTGGACTCTTGTGTCTTGGGAGGTTTTTGATGACTGCTTCAATTTCCTCCCTGGTTATTGGCCTGTTCAGGTTTTCTATTTCTTCCTGTTCCAGTTTTGGTAGTTTGTGGCTTTCCAGGAATGCGTCCATTTCTTCTAGATTGCCTAATTTATTGGCGTATAGCTGTTCATAATATGTTTTTTAAATCGTTTGTATTTCCTTGGTGTTGGTAGTGATCTCTCCTTTCTCATTCATGATTTTATTAATTTGAGTCTTCTCTCTCTTCTTTTTAATTAGGTTGGCTAATGGTTTATCTATCTTATTAATTCTTTCAAAGAACCAACTCCTGGTTCTGTTGATCTGTTCCACAGTTCTTCTGCTCTCGATTTCGTTGAGTTCTGCTCAAATTTTAATTAAGTCTTTACTTCTGCTGGGTGTAGGATCTATCTGCTGCTTTTTCTCTAGCTCCTTTATGTGTAAGGTTAGCGTTTGTATTTGAGTTCTTTCCAGTTTTTGAATGGATGCTTGTATTGTGCTGTATTTCCCCCTCAGGACTGCTTTTGCTCTGTCCCAAAGATTTTGAACGGTTGTATCTTCATTCTCATTAGTTTCCATGAATCTTTTTAATTCTTCCTTAATTTCCTGGTTGACCCTTTCATCTTTTAGCAGGATGGTCCTTAACCTCCACGTGTTTGAGGTCCTTCCAAACTTCTTGTTGTGATTGAGTTCTAATTTCAAGGCATTATGGTCTGAGAATATGCAGGGGACGATCCCAATCTTTTGGTATCAGTTCAGACCCGATTTGTGACCCAGTATGTGGTCTATTCCGGAGAAAGTTCCATGTGCACTTGAGAAGAATGTGTATTCAGTTGAGTTTGGATGTAAAGTTCTGTAGATATCTGTGAAATCCATCTGGTCCAGTGTATCATTTAAAGCTCTCGTTTCTTAGGAGATGTTGTACTTAGAAGACCTATCGAGGGTAGAAAGAGCGAGATTGAAGTCACCAAGAATAAGTGTATTATTATCTAAGTATTTTTTTGCTTTGGTTATTAATTGGTTTAAATATTTGGCAGCTCTCACATTCGGGGCATATATATTGAGGTTTGTTAAGTCCTCTTGCTGGATAGATCCTTTAAGTATGAGATAGTATCCCTCTTCATCTCTCACTACAGTCTTTGGGGTAAATTTTAGTTTATCTGATATAAGGATGGCTACCCCTGCTTTCTTTTGAGGACCATTTGAATGGTAGATGGTTCTCCAACCTTTTATATTCAGGCTGTAGGTGTCCTTCTGTCTAAAATGAGTCTCTTGTAGACAGCAAATAGATGGGTCCTGCTTTTTTATCCAGTCTGAAACCCTGTGCCTTTTGATGGGGTCATTAAGCCCGTTCACATTCAGAGTTACTATTGAAAGATATGAGTTTAGTGTCATCATGATATCTATTCAGTCCTTGTTTTTGTGGAATGTTCCACTGAACTTCTTCTTAAAGGGGAATTTTAAGAGTCCCCCTTAAAATTTCTTCCAGAGCTGGTTTCGAGGTTCTAAAACCAGCTCTTTCAGTTCTTGCCTGTCTTAGAAGCTCTTTATATCCCCTTCCATTTTGAATGAGAGCCTTGCTGGATAAAGTATTCTTGGTTGCATGTTCTTCTCATTTAGGACCCTGAGTACATCTTGCCAGCCCTTTCTGGCCTGCCAGGTCTCTGTGGAGAGGTCTGCTATTACCCTAATACTCCTCCCCATAAAAGTCAGGGATTTCTTGTCTCTTGCTGCTTTAAGGATCTTCTCTTTAACTTTGGAATTTGCAAGCTTCACTATTAAATGTCGACGTGTTGAACGGTTTTTATTGATTTTAGGCGGGGGGGGGGTCCCTCTATTTTCTGGATCTGAATGCCTGTTTCCCTTCCCTGATTAGGAAAGTTTTCAGCTAGGATTTGTTCAAATACATATTCTGGCCCTCTGTCCCTTTCGGCGCTCTCGGGAACCCCAATTACACGTAGGTTTTTCTTCATCAGGCTGTCGTTTATTTCCCTTAATCTGTCTTCATGGTCTATTAATTGTGTGTCTCTTTTTTCCTCAGTTTCCCTCTTTGCCATCAACTTGTCTTCTAGGTCACTCACTCGTTCTTCCACCTCATTAACCCTCGTCGTTAGGACTTCTAGTTTGGATTGCATCTCATTCAATTGATTTTTAATTTCTGCCTGATTGGATCTAAATTCTGCAGTCATGAAGTCTCTTGAGTCCTTTATGCTTTTTTCTAGAGCCACCAGTAGCTGTATAATAGTGCTTCTGAATTGGCTTTCTGACATTGAATCGTAATCCAGATTTTGTAACTCTGTGGGAGAGAGGGCTGTTTCTGATTCTTTCTTTTGAGGTGAAGTTTTCCTTCTAGTCATTTTGGTCAGTGCAGAGTGGCCAAAAACAAGTTGTATTGGGAAAAGGAGCAGAAGAGAGGAGAGAAAGAAGGAAAGAAAAGAGAAAAAGAAAAAATAAAAAAGAAGAAAAAAAGGAAAAAAGAGAAGAAAAAGAGAAAGAAAAGGAAAGAAAGGGAAAAAAAGGGGTGGGGGAAGCCATCAGAAATCAAAAAGAAAAAAAAACGAACGGAAACAAAAACAAACAAACAAACAAAATCAAAAACCACGGGGGAGTATCTTCTGATTCTGTATACTTTAAGTCCCTTGACTTCCCCTGGAACTTGTCCCTCTAGCTGGTCTTCTGGGGGAGGGGCCTTTTGTGCTGATTTTCAGGTGTTAGCACTTGGGGGAGCTGCTCAGCCCCCTGCCTAGTGTACGTTCAGCGAAAGATGTTTAAGCTCTTTATCCTATGAGGCCACTGTAGGCTCAGTGGGGGTTGTTTACCCCGTGAGGTCCCAGAAGGAACAACCACAGTGGCGGGGCCAGCTCTGGAGCCCTGGAGTCAGCTCCCGCAGTAGCTCCAGAGCTCTCGGTCTGCAGGGCCTGGAGGCTCTGGGCGGGGCCGCTGATCTGCTCAGCTCCGGGCAGGAGCGTCCTTGCTGTCCTGGGCACCCCTGGCCTTTGCCTGTCCCGGGGGGAGGCCGGACCCTGGGCTGTGTCCCGGCGCCCTGTGCTCCCAGTCTGCTCTGTTGGATTCGCTTTCCCGGCCGGGCAGCCCCCTCCGCGGAGCCACCCCTGGAGCCCCTCCGAGCTGCCCCCGGGTCAATGCGTGTGCGCTGCAGCCCTTAGGGAGCTCGGCGCACTCTCCTGGGGCGCAGGTGTCTGTTAGTGTCCCAGGGAGCCCGAGGGCATCCCCGCCCTCCTGGGTCCTGCTCCAACTCCCTGCGAGCCCCTTTCTGCCCGGGAAGGTTGGTGCAGCTCTTGCTTCTTCGGGATGGGGCTCTCCTGTCCTGGGGACACTCGCCCCGGCCTCAGCCCGGCTCCTCGCGGGGCCCCTCCCCCTCGGAGGCCTTTTGTTTCTTTATTTCTTTTTCCCGGTCTTTCTACCTTGATAGAAGCGCGAACTCTTCTCGCTGTAGCATTCCAGCTGGTGTATCTTTAAACCTCAGGCCGAATTCGTAGATTTTCAGGATGATTTGAAGGATATCTAGGTAATTTGCTGGGGACCCTACTCTTCCACCTTCTTGCCCCTCCTCCACATCTGTTATTTTGGATAAATATTTTCTGGTGTGTGTTTTAACTCTAACACCAATATTTGCTTCAGAATGGCTTGAAGATATCATGATAGAAAACATTAGCCCCAATGAAAAAAGGGTGAACTATCACAGCAATATGAAAAGTGCAGAGAAATTTGTTTTAGGTAACATGGACAAATAATGATGGAGGTTCCTTAATTTTCATTTATATATCTTTTCCATTTTATTGTTAAGTTACATAAGCTGGATTTTGTCAGCCACTAAAATTTAAAATACAGATGTTATATTTCATAATGGAAAACATCACAGAGTGAATAACCTCATATAATGAATAAGACCACATGTTTGAGGCCCCTGAACTCTTAGAGAGAGCTGATACAGTTTTTGACATTATTAATACACAGATTAGACATAGAAAAACCTGATCACTAGTCAACCAATAAATAAAGCAAGACTGTGTGCTTATGTCTGGCCAAGGACTGTTTAATCTTCAAATGTGAAGATCAAGAGATATTAGTCTGTTATTTGAGGCTGAAGAAAAAGGGTCATCCTGCTTTGTGTTAGTGATTACTAACTTTGGTCAGGATTCCAGACTAGAAGGGCATAACTATGGGGAAGGAAGAGGCTACCAGATGAAATCACCAAACCTCAAAAGTGCTTTTGATAATAATTATTCTTCTAGTTATAATCACTCTTAACAGATATAACCTTGGAAGTAAAATATTAATGTAAAACAATGATAGTAATATCTTGACTAGAATTATTCCAGTGGCAAAGCCAAATTTCATCTGTTTTGTATGAAATATAACTATGTAACCATATATATTTATAGTACTCTCTTGTTCTATGTCTATTCATACTGAAGCACTTTTGGTGTCATTTAAAAACTCTATTCTCAGGGCAGCCCTGATGGCTCAGCGGTTTAGCGCTGCCATCCGCCTGGGGTGTGATCCTGGAGACCCAGGATCGAGTCCCACATTGGGCTCCCTATGTGGAGCCTGCTTCTCCTTCTACCTGTGTCTCTGCCTCTCCCTCTCTGTGTCTCTCGTGAATAAATGAATAAAATCTTAAAAAAAAAAACCCTCTATTCTCACTAATCGTTTTTCTACAAGGATATAGTTGAATATTTGAACTTAGAGTTGACAATGACTTCAGTACCCACAAATGTAAATATCTTGGTAACTCAGAGGCAAGCATCCTTAACAAAGAAATGGACAGTGACTGAAAACAATATTGAAGAAGAATTGATAAGGTTTTCATGATTAAGTCTCTAAGACTCTTCTGCAAAAACAGTCACCCAAACTTTACATTGTCCAGGGGGCATTTTTGGGAAAGGGGAAGATATCTATCAAGGTTACTATATTGAGTATACCTACGTCTACAAGCAGTCAAAGTAAAGTAACTCATGAGTTGGTAGAGAAATAACCATAAAGATCAAGTTTAGTCCTGGAAAATGATTCACTTTTTAAGATCATTTTGGTCAGGGAAGACAGAGCTGAAAAGCCATGCTGATTTAATGTTAGAAGTCAGAATGATGACTTAAATCTAGGACCCTGTTTAAGCTGGAGATCACTAGGTCATAGTACTATTAGAGTTAATGAGTTAATTACATAATAAAAAGTTTCTGTGATAAATCCTTAGATATTTTTATATTTTTAAGAATGCTTAAATATAAAGCCCTAATCTAAGTCAGGGTTACACCTGAGATCTTCACTGTGCAAATTTCATTAACATGTAAAGATTAGGGAATTCTTTTATAATTCTGCTCTCTCATCATTATGCTTAGTACACTTCTGATCTCATGAGCATTTTCTTTTCATCATTAGATCAAATTATCAACTCCTAAAAGAATATTTTCCATTCTCAGCCAAAGATGCTTCCCATTTCCTGAATCACTCTCTAATACATCATCTTTATATCTATCATATAGTGCACTGTACCTGGAATGAGTCATTGAATGATTTCTTTGTTAATTTTCAGTCTTCGCTAGTGGGATGTAAGTTCATTTAAGGCAAGTTTGCTTTTTTGTCTTCTTCATCCTTATATCCCAGCACCCAGAACAGTAACACACAACACGGGCTCTTAGTGCATTTGGTTGCCTGTGGTACTGTTCTGCAATCTGTGTTCAGTTCAAAAGGACATATATCTTTTGGATTTAGAATGGCATGTGCTGGGGCAGCCCTGGTGGCTCAGCGGTTTAGTGCCGCCTTCAGCCCGGGGCCTGATCTTGAAGACCCAGGATCGAGTCCCACGTCGGGCTCTCTGCATGGAGCCTGCTTCTCCCTCTCGCCTGTGTTTCTTTCTCTTTTCTCTCTTTCTCTCTCTCTCTCATGAATAAATAAATAAAATCTTAAAAAAAAAGAACTTTAGAATGGCATGTCCTTTAGAAATATCAGCATCATTCTCTTCTGTGTATTATTTATTCTTGAAGGCCAGGTTTTTATTTGTATTGTTTTTTATTGTTTGTTTGTTTGCTTGTTTGTTCAGAGAGCAACTCAATCTTACCTGTAGTTCTGATAAACAAAATAAAAGAAATGTTAATTATAATATCATTCTTGCTAAAAACCCCTGCCATTATATATATAACCATATATATTTATAGTACTTATTATATATAGTACTATATATAGTACTTATTATATATATACATATATATAATATTTCTGATACTATTCTGATATTAATTCTTTAAAACCCTAATAGACTTTTCACTAGTTTGCTATGCCAAGATTTCGGTACTTCTATGCTATGGTTTTCATCTTTTATGACTCAAACTGCTTATGCGTAACAACTACTTATCAGAGAAGTGAATGCAGAATGATTTGCAGCTATATTTCAAGTTACATTCTTATTTAATTCTTTCTTCAAAGGAACTAAGATCATTGCTGTGTTACTTATAAAATTCAATAAAACTCAACACCACTGAGTTTTTGCAATCTTTTAAACAAAATTATTATTAATAGTAAACAATTTTGAGCTATAATTTATATCAAATATTTACCCCAAGCCAAAATCTTTGGCTAAAAATATTTAATTCATTTTGTCAATATTATGGTTGTCAACACATATGTTTGTGTTTAAGTAAACTGTTTTGTGGGCAGATGTCTACATGATATTAAAACATGGATTGTTTTGATTGTCTCAAGTTTGTGTTCTAAGTCAATATGAAGTAACTTCAAGGAATTCAGTAGTACTATAGCATGACTATAGTTCCAGTGATACTGACTAGAGGTAGATCCGTAGTCTATGGTATAATGCTTTGTAGACTCCTTTTTCATATATTCCTGCTTTGCAAGAGGTATTCAATTACATTAGTGAAGATTTATGCTTGTGGCTAAGGAATTGGTTTTAATCTAAGAGTTATTAAAATGTATTATTATTATGTAGTATTTAGTACTTAGTATGTTATTTAAATCTATCCAGAAGAGTAAAGGAATTGAAAATAAACTTTAAGTTGGAAAAATTTAGTCAAGAGCTATTTTTTCAACAAATGGTTAGAGCACTTTATAAAGAAACATTTGTACATTCAGTACAATATCTTCCTTTGCATTACAATACCTGCCAGTCAGCCTAAACTGTTGATATCATGAAAAAGTGACATAGTAATATTAAACCTGTATTTAAAAGGCAATAAAAAGTGTAGGGCTACTGTGTGTGTGTGTGTGTGTGTGTGTGTGTTGGGGTGGGGGTTTGTTAAAGATTCAGAATGTAAACCAGGTTTTATTTTCTTTACATCTTTAATTGCTTCATTTTGGATAACACATTATTATGTACAGAAGCTGACTGTTTGGGATACCTAAATAAGAATTAGTTCAATTATTTTCTCCTTTGTCTTTTATATCCAAAATCTTTTAGACTGTGACCTAGATTCAGATTCAGTGGCACTATTTAAAAGAAAAAAATAAAATGTGAAGTATGCTAATGGTATTTCATAATATTCTACCCCTGAGGATTATTTGTTTTTAATTTCCCTTATTGTATAACAGCACTCCTAGGAGACATTCAACAATAGTTATTAAATAAAGATAAGTTTGTTGAAAGAATAATAACAAACTGAGGAAGATAATTTTCATATCCAAGGATACAAGTCAAATATTATGCTTTTCAAAGGGTAAGATTTATTTTAAAACAAACAAAAAATTTTTAAAGGGTAGAAAAGATAAAGGCTTTTACTCTAGAACAGCTAAATAAAGCAAAATGCTGGCTATTTTAAGTGAAATAAAAAACATTTTCCCTTTGTATATTATGGGCTTGTTGATTTAAATTATTTTAAAATATTTTCTTTCACTTAAATATTTTCCTTTAGGACATGGATTGTAAGCAGCCAAATGATCTACTAGAATAAAGTATAAACTATAAAGCATAACAAATTTTTGGTATATCTATTTTACCAATGTACAATAACTTTGATTGTTTCAGATATCTCAGGGATAAGTACAAAAGCTCATAATTACTTCATGAACACATAAACATACTGAATTTTATCATTCAAAAACACATTTTATAAAGTTACATATTTTTTACACCCTTCACAAAAGAAAGAAAAGGTTTGTATATTCCTAATTAATTTTGAAATAAACCACATATTATATGTGGAATTGACAACTGGAATTGTCAAGTTATATAATTTCTTAAATTTATCTGCATTTTCTGTTTCCATACTAAATAAAATTAAAAGAGGGATTTAATCTCAATCTATTACTAGATAATATTGCTAAAAAGTGATTTTTCAGATTTCTCACTTCAACTTTGAATGTAGATGGCTAAAAGAAGCACCATGTCTATCTTAAAGTAAAAGCAGGAGAAAATTCTAAATAATTACTTTCTTGGACACACAAAACTGATCATTAAAGGCAATTAAGTAAATCAAAAACAGAGAAAGATAGCTGCTAGGACTCAAAAATTAAAGTATTTACTTACCTTGGATAAACACCATATAAGCTGAAAAGACAATGACTTAAAAAATAACAAACTGCCAAATATGAGAGTAGGTATATTAATTTTCTACTGCTGATGAAAAATTTATTTAACGGCTAAAATTATATTTGGGAGATCAGAAGTCCAAAATGACTCCAACTGGCCAAAATCAAGATGTCAGCAAAGGTGCATTCCTTTTGGAATATCTAGAGGAGAACTAAGGTTCCTTGCCTTTTCCTGCATGCCTTGACTCATGATACCTTTCCAATCTTCAAAGTTTATAACTCTAACCTCCACTTTTTTCATCACATCCTACTCCTAACTTTGACCATCTCTTCTCTCTTTTGTAACAATCTTTGTAATTACATTGGGCCCACCTGAACAATTCAGGATAATTTTCCTAGCTCAAGTTTCTTAATTTATATAAAAAAAAAATCCTTTGCTATATAATCAACATATTTAGTTTTAGCCATTAGTTCATGAGCATCTTTATAAGCCATTATTTAGCCCACCATAGAGGGCTAGTGTGAGAGTGTGAATCCTGATATAAGAGTTTTTTCACCATCTTACAAATTTATTCTCCACTAATCCCACCAGGCACTCACAAGGTGGTCAGGTTGAGTTTTATCAAAGCTTTCTTGTGGTGATGGCTAGAGGAGAATAGCAATGACTACAGAAACTCCATATTCTCTCTCTCCACCACAAAACAAATATGTTAATCTACAAGGGTCAGAATAATGAAAAACTGGCTTTACCTGTGGTAAAAAATGCACTGCCCCTGTAGGGAAGCAAACATACATCTTAGTATGAGCACCACAATTGGAGGAGAAGCAGATGCACTAATAGAGACTCCACCATTGAGAGTCAGGAATAATGCACATGCCTAGGAATAAGGCTTAATCAAAACATTAGAGAATGACCCCTTCTTCTATTTTTATCTCCAGGCTATCAAGTGTTGTGTAAAACAGCAAGGGACTAAACCTTTGAGAGTTACAAGAGATGTATTCTCTTAGGGGCACCACAAAAAAGACTCAAAGAGGAGGAGGAATTCAGAAAGTAACCTTCTGAAAATCAGTCCACAGCATAAAGAGAAGGACTACTAGGAAAATATGAAGTCTATAATACATTCAGAGTAACCATAGCAGGAGCAAATGTCAACCCCAGCTTGACTCCAGAAAGAATAACACAAAATACTATAAAGGCTTAGTGGGAGGAGAGTTATATTTGAAGCATAAAATCTTTACTTTTGAATGTGCTAAATAAGATCTGGATGTCAAGACACAGTAAGAAATATATTAAAAGGTAAGAAATGATACTGAAGAGTGAAATAAATCATCATAGAATCTAGATATGACACAGAAGTTGGACCAATTAGAGAATGTAAAATAATTGTCATTAATATGTTCAAGGTACTAATAGCAAAGATACACAATTTGAAATACCAGAGAGATAGATTCAGAAATGTGATGACTATAAGAAAGAACCGAATAGTAATTCTGGAAGCAAAACATAATAACGGGGATAAAGAACTGCTTCAGGAAGCTTTTTGGTAAACTCAGCACAGCCAAAAGAAGAGTCAGTGAAAATAAAGATAGTTCAATAGAAATCACTCAAAATCAAACACGTGAAAAAAGAGAAGGAAAAAGAAAAAAAAAAAGCATGCAAGAGTTGTGGCACAATATCATATAGCTTAACATGCACATAGTAGAATCCCAGAGAGAGAAGAAAGATGAAAAAGGTTGTAGAAATTTTGCTACATGAGAATTTTGTAAAATCAGTTTCAGATACTATACTGCAAATCCAATAGCTTAAAACACCAACAGAATAAAAATAAAACAACTTCCCAAAAAATTCACCTAAATATGTCATTTTATACTGTCAAAAACAAAAACCAAAGAGCACATCTTTGTAGAGAGGCAGGAAAAAAATGCTACCTAGACAAGAATGGGTTAAAAGTTATAGCTGATTTCTCCTCAGAACCTATGCAAGCAAGAAGAAAATGGAATGTTTTCTTAAATGCAAATACACACACACACTCACACACACACACACAGACCTGAGTTCCACATTTAGCAAGAATGTAATTTTTTTTTAAATAGAAAAGATTTTCTCAGACAAGTAAAAGCAAGTGATGCATTCTATTTATATAGCACAAGTAAAATTGGAATATGACAATTCCACAACATGTAGTAGGAAGCAATTGAGAATATACTAGTGTAATGTTCTTACATTACACATAAAATAGTACAACTTATATATAGACTCAGATTAATTAAAAATGTATATTGTAAACCCTAAAGAAAGCACTAAATTAGCATAAAAGAGATGTAAGCCAAGAGAGATAAATAAACTGGAATTTAAAAAAATCCTCAATTCATGAAAAGAGGAAAAAGAAACAAAGAACAAAGGAATTAATAAAAAAATAGCTACTAAGTCAGTATGTTTTTATCCAATTTTATCAAAATTCACTTTAAATGTGAATGTTCTAAACATACCAATTAAGAGGGCACATAATGTGATGAGCACTGTATATTATTTATATATTGGCAAATCGAATTTAAATAAAAACAAACAAACAAAAACCAAAAACCAGGGACACCTGAGTGGTTCAGTGATTGAGTGTCTGCCTTCTGCTTAGGTTCTGATCCTGGGGTCCTGGGATGGAGTCCTACATCAGGCTCCCCTCAGGGAGCCTGCTTATCCCTCTGCCTATGTCTCTGCTTCTCTCTCGTTGTCTCTCATGAATAAATAAAATATTTAAAACAAAAGCAAAAACAACATATCAGTTAAAATAAAAAGAATGTCAAATGGCATAAAAATGTATGTCACTAATATATGCTTTCTGCAAGAAAATCATTAACTGTAAGTACACAAAAATGTTAAATTAAAATGAGGGTATCCCTGGGTGGCTCAGTGGTTTACTGCCTGCCTTCAGCCCAGGGCGTGATCCCAGAATCCCGGGATCGAATCCCACATCGAGCTCCCTGCATGGAGCCTGCTTCTCCCTCTGCCTGTGTCTCTGCCTCTTTCTGTGTGTCTCTCATGAATAAATAAATAAAACCTTAAAAAAAATGATGAGTAGTTAAAAATGCAAAACTAAGCAAGATAATATTTAAATGGTAAAATCAAAGTGGACACCAGAACAGAGAATATTATCAGGGGTCCAGAGAAACATTAGCTCATGATAAAGAGACCAATTATCTAATAACACATAATAATCTTTTTAATAGAATTCCAAAAAATATAAAGCAAAATAGAACTCAGATTAAAAATAGGGATATTTGTATTTTTATGTAGAATATTCAACACTTCTGTCTCAGTAATTGCAGAATCAGGCATAAATTTAGCAAGGATATGATGACCTCAATAGTACTATTAACTGTCATGACATAATTAATGTTTCTAAATACTCCAACCATCCACAACAGAATATACATTCTTCTAAAGTTCCTATGGAGCATTCCTAAGGACAGATCACATTATAGGAACTAAAGTGAACTTTAACAAATTTAAAGCAATGAAGATTACACGAAAAAATGTTCACAAACCATAACAGAATTAAAATATATAACATTAGAAAATATATAGAAAAGTCCCAAATATTTGGTGATTAAACAAAACATTCCTAATAACACATGAATCAAAAAGGAGGTCTCAAGAGAAACTGGAAATTTTTGAGTTATACAAAAAGGAAATACAACTTATTGCAATGTGTAAGACACATCAAAAGCAGTCTTTAGAGGGAAATTTATGCCATTAAATGCATATATTAAAGAAGAACATCTAAAATCAAGAATACAAATTTTCTAGAAACTAAAGAAACACCATTTAACTCTTAAAGCAAACAAAAAATTATAACATGTAAATAATAGAGAAAATCAATGAAACCAGGCTCGCGTTCCCACTGGTTGGCCAGAATTCTAAGGCTTTCTGCAGAGATTTGAAAAATGGCAACAAATGAAAGTATCAGCATCTTTAGTTCAGCATCCTTGGCTGTGGAGTATGTGGATTCACTTTTACCTGAGAACCCTCTACAAGAACCATTTTAAAATGCTTGGAACTATATGTTGAATAATTATACAAAGTTCCAGATTGCAACATGGGGATCCTTGATAGTTCACGAAGTTCTTTATTTCTTGTTCTCTTTACCTGGATTTTTGTGTCAATTTATACCTTTAATGAAAAAGTACAAAATTCAAAAGGATAAACAAGAAACATGAGAAAACCAATGGAAATGTTTTAAAGTACTTCTCTTTAATCACTTTTGTATCCAGCTTACTTTGATCTGTGGAACTTATTAATTTACAGAGTATTTTAATATACCTTATGATTGGGAAAGAATGCCAAGGTAGTATATGCTTTTGGCAAGATGCTTTGGCTGTGCAGTGATTGAGGATACCTGGCACTATTTCCTGCATAGGCTCTTACATCACAAAAGAATATAAATATATAAAGAGTTTGTTTATATAAACAGTCTGTTTCGGAACAGACTCTCAGTTTACTGCATATAATGAAAATATGAAAAAGATTGAGAAAAAGATGCAATAAATATCTCATCTCAACCATCCTGAAAGCATACACCTTTCCTGAATTGAAGTGAATAGCTAACATTGCTTCTGCGGAGCAGAAATAAACATGTGTCTTGGCTGCTAAGTGATACAAAGAACATTAACAACCTTTAAATATCTTCCTAGTGGGAACTTTTTCTACTTTACATAAAAGTTCTGTATGTGTAGAAATAAGTAAATATATAGTGAAGTATGATTTTCGTGAGGAGGTTGTAAAGGCCGTGTTGCTAACCTTACAGAAAGGTTTTAAGTAATGGATGAAGTATCAGTCTGTCTTTCCCCCAGTAACACCAGAGGCCTGAAGCTAAGATGGGTCTTTAAAATCTTGTAAATATATAGTGGCCATTTCAGTATCTCTTATCAGGGTGTTGGCCTCAAATTGAACTTTAAACAATTTCTAGAATTTGCCTAAACATCCAAGTATCATGGGTTGAACCATATCGATCGACAAAGTGAGGCCGCCAAATCGGAATAGCCTGCCCCAAGAACTTCCACTCTTGTCCTGAGCTGACTGGTTTGGGGTTTTTCTCCTTTGAGAAACCCTTTTGGATGGCAATGTGCTACGGGTATCTAAAAATTAAGGCGTTTCCGAATTGTCGTAAATGGAATATTTTAGTCTGAAGGTTTTCGGATTATTTGATTTTTTTTTTTAAATTGAGCTTTATTTCTGTTATTTACCCTTTCATTTTGTATATCAAGTTTTCATGATACTTAAAACTGTACCTTGAAACATTGTGAACTGACTTGCTGTATTTGCACTTTGAACTATTGAAATAAATGTGATTTTTTTTTTTTTTTGGTCTGAAAAAAATCAATGAAACCAAAGGTTCTAAAAAAATCAATAAAATTGATAAACCTCTATTCTGTTTAACCAAATGAAAAAGAGAGAAGGCATAATATCATGAATTTAAAAATGGTGTAATTTATTGATGACATAGGAAATAGGAACAACACTATGTCCTTAAATTTGACAATTTAGATTAAATGAAAAATTTTTGAGAGTCAAACTACCAAAACTCACTGAAGGTAAAATAAGTTACTTGAATAGTCCTATATATATATTATAGAAAATAATCATTAAAACCTTCCAAAAGAAAAAAAATCACACACTCAGATGCTTTTATTAGTAAAATTCTACCAAACGCATATGGAAGAATAATACCAGTTTTACACAAATACTACCAGAAATAGAAGAGAAGGGGTACTACTTCCCTATTCATTTTATCAGGCCAGAATTATCAAAACCAAAAGGGAACATTTCAAATACAGAAAATTACATTCTAATATCCATAAGTGACAATAGACACAAAAATTCTCAACAAAATTTTAGAAAAGTTAATCCAAAAAGTGTCTTTGACAAGATAAT
Source organism: Canis lupus familiaris (assembly GCF_011100685.1). Lineage (NCBI taxonomy): Eukaryota > Metazoa > Chordata > Mammalia > Carnivora > Canidae > Canis > Canis lupus. The sequence goes on along the minus strand of NC_049222.1, from coordinate 33,047,561 downwards.
GATCAAATAGCTTTATCCTAGTAATGCAAAGTTGCTTCAATATTTAAAAATCATTAATTTAATTCATCATATTAATAGATTAGTAAAGACAGACAATGTTTTTCTCAGTAGATGTGATAGATACTTGACCAAGCTCAACATTTATAATAAAACTATCAACGAATAAAATACAAGAGAGCTTTCTTTAAAAAAAAATTATTTTTTTATTCATGAGAGACACACAGAGCCAGAGGCAAAGACACAGGCAGAGGGAAAAGCAAGCTCCATGCAGGGAGCCTGACTTGAGACTTGATCCTCCGTCTCCAGGATCACGCCCTGGACTGAAGGCGGAGCTTAACCGCTGAGCTACCGGGCTCCAAAGAGAGCTTTCTTAATCTACTAAAGGGCATCTTTAGAAAAATCTAGGTGAAAATCATATTTAATAGTTAGACATATATCTCTCAACCCAAATTTAAGAACAGGAAAAATCCTGTTAGTACTCCTATTAAGGTTGTACTGGAAGTTCTAGCAAATGCAATAAGGTAAGAAAAAGGAATACAGGGATCCCTGGGTGGCGCAGCGGTTTAGCGCCTACCTTTGGCCCAGGGCACGATCCTGGAGACCCAGGATCGAATCCCACGTCGGGCTCCCGGTGCATGGAACCTGCTTCTCCCTCTGCCTGTGTCTCTGCCTCTCTCTCTCTCTTTGTGACTATCATAAATAAAAAAAAAAAAAAAGAAAGAAAAAGGAATACACATTTAGGTTATATTTTATAAATTCATTATAAATGTTTATAATATATATCAGCAATGAATAATCAAAGTACCTTGATTTGATATTTGAAATCAAAATACCTTTTAGAATAACACTGAAAAGAAATATTTATACAGGGATCCCTGGGTGGCGCAGCGGTTTGGCGCCTGCCTTTGGCCCAGGGCGTGATCCTGGAGACCTGAGATCGAATCCCGCATCGGGCTCCCGGTGCATGGAGCCTGCTTCTCCCTCTGCCTGTGTCTCTGCCTCTCTCTCTCTCTGTGACTATCATAAATAAATAAAAATTAAAAAAAAAAGAAATATTTATACATTTAATTAAAAGTACAGTATCTGTGTTAAGTAATTTATTAAACACTGATGAAAAGGAGATATACATTATTTGTGGATTAGAGAATTCAGTGACATGAAAATGGCAGTTCTCAACATATAGACTCAATGCAATTCAATGCAATTCTAATCAATATCTTGGCAATAAAAATTGATTTGGAAAAGCACAGCTAAACACTACAAAAATTTAAAAAACAACAAAATTGGAAATTTGATAATACCTGATTTCAAGACTTACTATAAAGTGACAGTAATCATGGAGGTTTGCTATTGTCAAAAGGATAGGCACTTTGGTTAATAGAGATAGAGCCCAGGAATAGACACACAAAAAAATAACTCTTGAGAAGGTTTTTTGAGAAGTTATACAGACAATTCAGTGGAAAAAAAATTTAACACATATCTCACATCTTATACAAAATTAATTCCAGATGGATCATAGATCTAAACATAAAATGTAAAACTATAAAGCTTTTGAAGATAGGAAGAAATCTGCATGGCCTTGCATTTGGCAAAGATATTTTAGGATATAAAAGAAGGATCTTTAAAAGAAAAATGATAAATCAGAATTTATAAATATTAAAAACTTTGGCTCTGTGAAAGATACTGTTAAGAGAATGAAAATACAATCCAATGCCTGGGATGAAGTATTGCAACACTTATGTGTGATTAGAAATTCTATCTAGAATAAAAAAGAATTGTTAAAAATCACTTTCAAAAATAATACCAGCCTAATAATATGTATGCAGAGGTCTGAAAAGACACTTTGGAAAACACTATATATGGATAAATCAGTTTATGAAAGGATGAATAACATCATTAATCTTTATGAAAATGCAAATGAAAATCATAATGGGATAACACTGTACATATGCTACAATGGCTAAAAGCAAAACAAGACAAAACAAGTCTGGAAATAACAAGAACTCTAGATGATACTGAGAAACCAGAACTCAGATATTGCTGGAAGGAAGGTAAAAATGGTACAACCATCTTGGAATGTGGTTTGGCAGTTGCTTTTTTATAAAGTTGAACATACATTTACCATTAGACTTAGTAATTCCACCCCTACATATTTATCCAAGTGAATTGAAAACTTATATTTACCCGAAAGTCTGTATGCTAATGTTTGCAGCAGTTTAATTCGTAGTTGGAAAAAAAGTGTGCGAACAACCCAATGTCTTTCTACAGATGAGTGATAAACATACTTAGATATACATCCATACAAGTATACAAGTATACTATTATTCTGCACTAAAAAATAAGTAACTATGTATTTACAAAAAAAAAAAGAAGAAACTATGGAAAAATTTCAAAGCATTTTACTAAGTGTGAGGAACAAGACCTTATTATAATCTATGATTTCAATTATAGAACATTCTGGAAAAAGAAAACTATAGGGACAGAAAACACATAAATAATTTTCAGGACCAGGACTGAAGGGATGAGTTGACTACCGAGAAGCAGCAAAAGGGAATTTGAGGGATGATGGAATTATTCTGTGTGGTATTGCAGTGATAGAAGCATTGTTCAATGTTTTTTTTCAAACGCACCACAAAGAGTGAATTTTATTGGATGCAATTTTGGGGAAAAAATTCAAATTCAACCAAATTTAAATCTCCAAATTTTTAAAGCCAGAAATTTCAAATCAACTAGAATGACAGAATGAGGCACAGACCCCATTATGAAGCGTAGATTGGAGCAAAGGCAGCTAAGTACATTACTAATATATGCCATAATTACAATGACTAGTGAGGAATAGCAGAGCTTCCTGAAGTGACTCATAAAACGTTTAGACTAGATACTACAAGACTAAAGAAAAAAAAAGAGTGTACCCATATATAGTAAAAAGCTTAAAGGACCTTAAAGGACCTAGCAATTCTGAAACTACTATGCATGTGTATTATCTTTGAACAAATAAATATATGTATAATTTAAGCCAAATTTCTTACTGTAAGAGAAAGCAGTTGTAAATAAGAAAAGGGAAAAATGATAGAATGTGGGATATACCAGTAGGAGCACATACTCATTATTATTTATAAATATACATATGGATGGTACAGGGATGAACAGAGATGTGCATATATATGGTGTATTATACATACATACCTTTCCTAATCCTGTATGCCATGGGAGGTTGGAACCAGTCTCTGTCCTAACAAAGAAGAATGCTTAGCATCCATATTTTGTTTTTTAATTCTCTAGTTAAAGGAACCAAGACTTTTTGGAGAAATTGCTGTGGCAGAAAAAAATGTAAGATGATTTAAGGATAACTTGTAGAGCCAGAATTCAAGATAATGTTATAAATAAAAACAGTAGTAGCAAAAATAATAATAATAAGCAAAAGACAATGAAAGAGGAAGAGACGAAGGAGGAGAAGATGACACAAGAACCATCAGGAAAAAGCCTCTAGTTGTTACAACTGGCACAATTTTATCCCTAATATAAATGGTGATAGTCTTTGATTGTAACTCAAAGAATAAAATTATCCTTGAATCTGTAGTGATTTAAATAAATAATCCAATAAATAATTAAGTGGAGAAAAAAAGGCTACCAGATATTACAGAAGAATTCCAAATAATACATGAAGAAAAAATGAAGGAAATCAGAAAATCATCATTAGAACACTGCATGATTGCTGCAGGCAGGATACATTGAGGAATACTAATGTGGTAGGAGAAACTTAAGGAAAAATAAGAAAATTGCATAGCCTACCCTCAAAACATATCTTCCAAACTATGTATTAGTTACTGTGGTGGTTTGAACATGTCCACAAATTCATTGAGACTCCTCTCTGAGAGATGAGTTTAATTTCCTCCCCTTGAGTGTGGAATGCACTTAGCTACTTGCTTCTACTAGAGTACAACAAGTGAAGAAGAAGAAAGAAGAAGAAGGAGAAGGAGAAGAGGAAGAAGGAGAAATAAAAACAAAATTTTACATTGAGGAAAAGAAACCTAACAGACACCAGTAGTAAAAATAATGACCTCATGTATTTCCTGATGCAACATGATCAGAGGGGCACATCACCTCCATACTATGCTTCCTCAAAAATCCATATCTTCAGTCTAATCCTGAGAAAACATCAGAAAAAAGCAGATCTAAGGGCATCTATTAAACCACTTCAGCAAACTTTCAAAAATGTCAGGTCATAAAAAATAAAGATGGACAAATTGGCACAGATTTGAGGAAATAAAACATAATGCCTATATGCAATGTGATATCCTAGATTTGGTCTTGAAACATTGAAATAGAAGATATATAAGTGGAAACACTGGGAAAATCTGGATGTCTGTAGGTAGTAGTATTATATCAATGTTACTTAGTTTTGACTATCATACCATGGTTAGATAAAATGTTAGCTTTAGAGGTAGCTAATGTGGGACTGAGTGAAGGATATGCGGGACTATCTTTACAATCTTTGCTATCTTCTCTAATTCTCAATTTATTTCAAAATAAAAGGTAAAAACTAAATTTCACATTTAAAAGAAGTTTTCCAGAATTATGCTGTAGAAATCATGAAATACATCATCATAGAGGCAATGCTTCAGACATACCTACTTAATATATAAAATCAAGTATTTATTGGAAGTGAATGCAGAATCATACGAGTGTATATTGCCTATGTATTTTGTTACACATCCTTTTTTTTCATTTTGGGGTTATTGATTACAATATTATTGAGGAAAAATGTGATAGGAAAGAAAACAACATTCAGAAATTGGCCATTTTCACCATGTATTTTTCCAAACTATGTCATGCAATAGTATGTGAGAAATGCACAATTAAACTTGAGTTATTTGTTGTGCTTTGAAGAAAAAAAAATCTACTAGCCTGCCTTCTCAATATATACTGACAATTATCTATGTGAGCCCTTGAGTATTAAGCAGAATTAATGCACTACACCTTCCCACAAATGTTCAGCCTCCCTGCAGTATGGAGAGAAAGATGTAGCTGCTTGTCCTAAAAATAGATGCAAAGCTGTTAGTGCAAGTGTGTGCAATGTTTGTTTGCTTGGTATGTAGAGTGTGAAAGGTAAGGCAAGTCATTAATATATTTCTTTTGCTTATGTCAATTTCTGCAGAAGTAGTGATATATTAGGTTTGAAAAAAGTCTGGCCTTTTTCAACAATGTCAAGAAATTCATATAGACATGTATATGCATACACACACATACACATATATATAAGATATATATATATATATGGAAAGCTTTTTCTCATCTTCAAAAGACATTATATTTCAGGCTCCACTGGTGTATAGACATTTTTATGGACAGAGTATATTGTTCCCCATTTCAATATACCATGTAATTCAGAAATGTTAAAATTAAGTTAGTTTAATATTTATTTTTAAATATGTGTTTGAGCATTCATTCGTTAGATAATTATTGATTGCTAGCTTTTGGTATTTGTTAAAGGAATTCTGACTTCACATACATTGTAGACAAGGTGAAGATGGAAGGGACATGCATTTATAGGAAAATTTTGGTGCTTTTGAAGCACAAAGGAGTAGAAGATCACTGAGAGGAACATATACCTCAGGTGAAAACCATTTCTATTGAATACATGTAAAGCAGCATTTGCTAAACTTCAGTGTAATTTCAAATGACCTTGGGCTTTGGAATTTCTCCTCCAATGATACCAAGACTCTGGGTATGTAGGCCACAGTTTGAATAGCAAGATTACAGCATACACATACTTATAAATGCCTAAAATCAGTCTCCAGAACACTGACAGCAGGACATCAAAACTTTTCATACGAAGGCAATAGAAATGCATAAAGAGGGTAGATGCCTCCATTAGGGTATATGCTCCACAAGAAAAGGGGGTATATGTATTGTTTTTTTTTCTGCTTTGATTCTGGTGCCCTCACCAATGCTTAGCACATGATAGGTATTCAATAATAAATTTCTGAGTAAGTGGTTAACTGAAATGTATTATCGTATGGAAGACAGGAAACTTGTTTCCCATATAATAACTGTACTTCTTTACATTTTAAATTTACGGACGTCAAATATGAAAGTCAAATTTTATTAGAGTTTTTTTTTAAGATTTTATTTATTCATGAGAGACACACAGGGAGAGGCAGAAGCACAGGAAGAGGGAGAAGCAGGCTTCTCACAAGGAGCTCGATGTGGGACTCGATCCTGGGACCGGGATCACATCCTGAGCCAAAGGCAGATGCTCAACCATTGAGCCACTCAGGTGTCCCTGTTAGAGTTAATAGAGTTTAAAAGCATAGGACAGAATCTTAGAACAATATGTAACAACTAATTAATAAACAGACAAGGCTTGTGAGATTATAACATTTTTCAATATGGGAAACCCTATCTAATTTCAATCAGGAAAAGAGAGGTTAACAACTTGGGGGTCAGGCAGGGTTAATAGGTGCCACTACAAAAAGAAAGCTTTCTTTTTGTTTGTACTTTAGGGAAGATGTGTGTTTGTTTCTGTATGTAGACAGTTGCTTTTTCTAAGTCCTTTTATTAGATATTTTGAACAAATGGTGTCTATATCAAGTTGACTGAAATTATTTACTTAAAGCAATAAGTAAAGTTCCTGGCACATAATAATTGTTAAAAAAATTCTCATTGATAACTATAATTAAGTAAACTAATATGAAATAATTTAGTGCATAGATAAATAGGTAATCATAAGGAGTATGTGAAAGGGCAAGGTATTTGAAGGAAAAACATGTGAGTTCTGGTTTCTTTGCTAATGAATTGTGTGAATTAGAGCAAACCCACATGTTCTGGATATTGAAAAAGAAGGGGAAAGGTTTTATAAGTTCTGTAGTGCTAAACAAATATTAGTTTTTACAGGCCTAGAAAAATAAAAAATGTTTCTTAATATTTTAAATTTCTTGACATTCATGCCAATCTATGAAGAATTACTGAAAACCATACTGGGTTCAAAATATATTATGCTAAAGCCCTCATGTTCAGGATTAACAGGTTCAGAATCTCACTGCCAAATAGTCTGAAAGATAGAAAAAAGCTTCAGGAAAATTTAGTAGTGAATGTGGAACTGCATGGAGGGCACATGAAGGAATATAGGTTGCACTTATGTGTGTGGTTTTATGAAGGTATAAATCTTCCATTATTTTGCCCACTAAAGGACAGATGGCTGCCCTAAAATGGAATCTGGATGCAGCATCCACATACTGAATGTCATTATACACAGCAACAGCTGTGTTTAGCATATCCTTCATTTGAATTCTAGTTCAGAGGAAAGACAAAAAATCATAGCCTGTCTATTATCACCAGCCACTATGTCCAAATGATAAAAACAGAAGGCTTTTCTAAGGAACTAAAATTTAAGAAGAGGATAGCCATAGTTGCTAGGAAATTCAAGGTTGGAAAAATGACCAATCCTGGACTGGTGAAATATCCTGTGTTAAACTGTATCCAGGAATTAATAATTCAAGTCCAAGGGAACATAAGAAAGGAGATGCAAGATTTAAAAAATTAGCATAAAACAGAAAACAGAAGAAAACACTTGGTCTATATGAAATTTTCAAGTCTTTTTCATTATGTTTGTTCAAAATCTATTGATACTTTTGAGAATGAGAACAAAACTGAATTAGCCCAGGCTGTCCTAACAAAATACCACAGACACTGTGGCTTAAACAACAGAAATTTATTTTCTTATAGTTCTGGAGACTAGAAATTCAAGATCAAGGTCTCAGAGCAACACATTCTGGTGTGGTTTGCTTCATGGCTTGCAGAGGATATCTTCATGCTGCTGTGTCACATGATGGCAGAGCTGGAAGAAGGGTGGTGAAGGAAAGATCTACCTCTGGCATCTCTTCTTGTAAAGGATACTATTCCTATGAGATCAGGGTACAAGCTTATGACCTCATTCAATCTTAATTATTCCCTAAAGGCCCTATTTCTAAATATAGTCACATTGGGAGTTACAGCTTCAAGATATGAATTTAGAGGAACAGCATTAAGTATACAACAAGCCCCTAAACAAATAGTACTGTAATGTGCATGGCTGTGCATTTTTATAACTCAGTACTTTTCCTTCTGAAATTGCTTTGTATTATGTTGTGGACAACTTGATAGGCAAGCACTCACCACTGCTAAGTACCAAGCCTGCATCCTAAATACATGAACATTTACTAAACGCCCAGCCTTAAGCCAGTCACCTCTCAAAGTCTGTTTTCTATTTGCAAAGTGAGGACAATATTAATGATATCTAACCTAAGAAGTTTCTAATAGATGTGTACAATAAGCACTAACTAACAGATCTTATGAAACAAAATTGCCCTGAAAATAAAATTTCCTTTAAAATTTATTTTCCTTAAAATTCCGTTAAAATTTTTATTTTTAGAGACAGCGTTTTGAACAGCTAATTTCCCAAGATTTTTTAGAAATATTTTGGATCTTTTCAAACATTAAAAATATTTCTTGAAAAATATATTTTGAATATGCATATTATTGTTGACAGTAATGAATGATATAGATTTATTTGAGGAAATAATTTATTTGCTGAATATATACTTAATTTTTAAATTTATTTTTAATTTATTTTTTGGTGCAGCTTAAATGCATCATGAATGGAAAGTAAAAGGGAAAAAATAATAACTGACAATTTTATGGAATTCTATAGTTAGTCCAACTTATAAATGGCTAAAATAAGACATGGAGAGGTTATTAAACAAAGCTACACAGCTAGTAAGCCATAGAGGCAGGATTTGAAACTAAGGGATATGGCTCCAGTGCCTATTGATTAAATACTTATAATAGGTTATTTGGAAGATTAAACTGGCCACTCCAGCATGACTTCACTGTATTCAAGAGTTTTGATGAAGTTACTAAAGCAGTTCCAGAAATATGATTACCAGGGTAATCAGAAGTGATTCATTTCACGGGGCCTTATATGCTCATGAAATAGAACATATTCATTACAGAAGAATATCAGTTTATTAATTGCAATAAAGAATAAATAGAAGTAATCTAAATCCTTATGTCAGCTGAACAGCAGATCTCTCTCGGGCCCACATGCTATTACTTTATTGGTGGATCTGTAGTATTATCATTGAATTATGGTACCTGGGTTTTTATTCTGGGGATATACCTGCTAAATAGTTACTTTTACCCATTTTGACTCTTTAGGGCTCTCTACTTTCTCTTTTCATAAAGATTTATTTATTTATCTGACAAAGAGAACACGAGCAGGAGGCACAGAGGCAGCGGGGAGAAAATCTTAAGTAGATTCCATGCTGGGCTCAGAGCCTGACTCGGAGCTGGATTTCAAGACTGTGAGATCAGGACCTGAGCCCAAACCAGAGGGATGCTTAACCAACTGAGCCACCCAGTTGCCTCAGGGATCTTTCCTACCTGCTTAATGCTCTAGACACACTGACACATATCCATTTTTATAATTGAATATGGCTCACCTCCTAATGATTTGTTAACATATTTTTCCCTCCAAACATTCCCTCTCTATTTGTTAGAGTTCAATTTTTTAGTTATAATAAAACCTAGTCACATCTTTTTGAGATCATAATGTATTCATCTTTACTGCTTATGAGTGGTCCTTAAATTTCTTAGTCCCATGTTTGCAAATAAACTCTTGAGTTTCTTATTGTCTCATTTCATCAATTATTTAATGATTCTATTAGCTTACTGATCAGAAAGAAAGAACATCACCAGAGGACTCTAGCTTTTCCTGGAAGACTAAAGGAGTAGTGGCCAACATATATTGTTAAGGTGGTTAAACAATTTCTCGAAAAACAAATGTAATGTTACTGAAAGAAAAAAGGACAACAAACTTTGAGTTCAGGAACTGCTGTGATTTCAATCTTTCAAAATACGTAAATGTGGGGCACCTGGGTGGCTCAGTGGTTGAGTGTTTGCCTTTGGCTCAGGTCGTGATCCTGGGGTCTTGGGATGGAGCCCACATCAGGTTCTCTACAAGGAGCCTGCTTCTCCCTCTGCCTGTGTCTCTGCCTCTCTCTCTCTCTCTCCCTGTTTCTCGGTCTCTCATGAATAAATAAATACAGTCTTCTAAAAAATATGTAAATGTGTTAGAGTGGTCAATTTAGGATTCTAAAATCACAATAGCAAGTATATTAAATAAATAAGCCAAAACATCTTTTTGAAAGTAATTGTGAATACACATTAATGAATTTTCTCCTTTAATTAAAACACTGATCAAATACCTAAAATTTCCAGGTTCTGTGGTATTCCTTGATATTATAATAGTAAATAAGATATGGTTTCATCCTTGTCAAGCTCTCATTAAGTGGAACAACAGACAGATGTGACAATAAAGATTAAGTTCTGATTTTGGTTCTTGAATGTGATCAGTTCTTATCATCCATCAATTAGGTGGCTTCTCTCAGAGTGTTCTTAGACTTAGAGAAATAAAGCAATGGAAAAAAATGTGAAGTCCAGGAAAATGAGAGGAGACAAGTGTGGCATATTCTATGTGAAATGAAATGAAACCTTCTGAGTTTTAAGGTTTGCTTTTTCAATTTAAAATATAGATAAATAAATGGTTAAATTAACTCTCTGGAGCCAGTATCTAGCTATAATAACCATCATTCTTTGTTTCAGATACCTATACCTCTATCCATGGTTACTGGTATTTTCTGTTATTTTGAAACAAATGCCAAATATAATGATCATTTAGTTCACAACCATTAGAATAAGATTTTTTAAATAAAATTTCACTTTACAAAACAGATATCCACAATTAACATATCATTTCTAACACCCCACTAATGCCTGCCTTAATATTCTCCAATAGACAACATTCACATTTCCTAATTATTTCATTTTTTTCAATAGATTAAGGTCCAAACATTGCATTTAGTAAACATACTCTTAAATCTCTTTTAAACACGTAATTTATCTTACTGTCTCTTTTTTCCTTTCAAAATATTGTCTTAAATATATTATGCCATTGACTCTGTAGTAGTTTTATAATTTCTCACTTTGTTGTTTGTTGGTTGAATCCTCTGGCACTTAAAGGAAAACAAAACCAAAACCAAAAATGTTTCTCTGTCCCTATAGTTCCTGAACACTGGGAGATAGTTCAAGAGGTTTGATATGATCCATGTAGAGTTTTGGGGAAAGATTCTTTATATATAGTAGTATATACTTCTATCAACAACCACATGGTATTTAGTTGCTCTGTTTTTGTGAGGTTATAATAACTATTGAGAAACTTGCTAAAGCTGCTTTTTTTAAATTAGGTGTTTGTAAAATGGTGATATTCTAGTTCTATTATTGCACTTTTAAAAAAGATTTATTTATTTGAGTGAGAGAGAGAGAGAAAGAGAGCACGTGGCAGGAGAAACAGAGGGAGAGAATCTTCAAGCACACTCCCTGTTGAATGCAGAGCCCAAGCAGGGCTCAATCTCACTACCCATGAGATCATAACATAGGCAGAAACCAAGAGTCCATGTTTAACAGATTAAGCCATCCAGGCCCCCCTCATTTCTCTTTTTATTAGCTGTATTACTTTTATGAAGAGAAACTAGCTCTCCTCATCTATAGGTTACCACAAGGTACAGTTCATAAAGAATGACAAGAAATACTTGATTCTTTCCCTTTACTCACCAGTTTTTAGAACTATGAGTCACTCTGTAACATCTTCAAAGTATATCTAAAAAACTTTTTTGCTTGTGTTCTTTAGTATAATTTTTGGATTAAAAATTGTAACATTTAATGTCTTTCAAGCTTTTACTGTTATAATTTTATTAAAATTAAAACTTTTCTACATATTATCAATGCATGCCTCTTCAGGTTGATTATTGAGTATTTTTGACAAGACTGGGGCAGTTTTTGGTGGCTTGTTTTACTTTCTCCACATCCTGTCTCAGAAATGTGCCATATCTCCAACAAATACAAGTTCCTGTGTTGTATAAAGACATAGCCTTTTTTCTTGGTTCTTGATGGCAACTGATTTGTTTCTTGTTTCCTGGTTTTCATTAGAGTAAGAAATGTTTCTGTAAGAGAAATTTCATAATGATATTTTTTACTAAAATATAATAATTTTAACATTTTACCTAACTTTTGTATTGTATTCATTTTTCCTCTTTGGTTAAAAATCCTGTGTTTTTTTTTTTAATTTTATTTATTTATTCATGAGAGATACAGAGAAGAGGCAGAGACACAGGCAGAGGGAGAAGCAGGCTCCCCACAGGGAGCCCACTGTGAAACTCCATCCCTGGACCCTGGGGATCTTGCCCTGAGCTGAAGGCAGACACTCAACTGCTGAACCACCCAAGCATCCCAAAAATCTTGGTTCTTGGTTCTTCATGACTTTAAATAATTAATTGGTATATATGCTACATACATATAATAAATAGTTTATGAAAAATAGTACCAAAATTATGACCCAAAATACACTTTTATTGAAAATAGTTCTAGATTTGTTTGTAGTTCTTTTTGTTCTTAGTTTATATTTCCTTACTAGATTTTACAGTCAATTTACTATGTTTTCAGGTCGCTTGGAATAATTTCTTCTTGTTTAAGCTATCAACTCAATGCAAATTTCAGTTTGCTTTTATGTCTTTCTTTCAAAATTGATTTAAATTCGTAGTTCAGTATTTTTATTCAAATATAATTAGCCTATAGAGTAATATTAGCTTCAGGTGTACAATAAATAGAAAAAAATGCAGTTATGTAAAATATTTACATGTTCCAATATAAAATCTAAAAAAATAAAATCTATTCTGTTGGATAGATAAATAAAGCCCGGTCAGAAAAGTCTAGCTGTTGTCCCTGACTCATTTTATACTCTCCCTCTCATGCATAAATAGTGTTATTTACACTATCAATATACATTGAGTATATCATACAGTGAGTATATGATTTAGGCTTTCTTTTTTTTTTTTTTTTAATTTTTTATTTATTTATGATAGGCACACAGTGAGAGAGAGAGAGGCAGAGACACAGGCAGAGGGAGAAGCAGGCTCCATGCACCGGGAGCCTGACGTGGGATTCGATCCCGGGTCTCCAGGATCGCGCCCTGGGCCAAAGGCAGGCGCCAAACCGCTGCGCCACCCAGGGATCCCCTGATTTAGGCTTTCATTTAAAAAAAATAAGAAAATAGAGGGCAGCCCAGGTGGCTCAGTGATTTATTGCCACCTTCAGCCCAGGGCAAGATCTTAGAGATGTCTTTTTTATATTGGTCTCTTTTTTTATCCCCAATATTCATAACTTGACACTAGTTTTGTTGTTGTTGTCTTTGAATATTTGGTTTTGTTATTTGAGTTGCACAGTTTTGGGGGGGAGAATTTGTAGAAATTCAAAATTATCACTGTCTCTCCTGAATGTTATATTTTATGCTAATATAATATGGCATATATCACATGATATATGATTTATCAGATATATGATGTTTTAATTATATGTATACGAAAATATTTGTAGAAAATAATTTTGAGGGATGCCTGGATGGTTCAGCAGTAGAGCGTCTGCCTTAGACTTAAGGTGTGATCCCAGGATCTGGGATCTTGTCCCACAGTGGGATCCTTTTGAGGAGCCTGCTTCTCCCTCTGCCTATGTTTCTGTCTCTCTCTCTCTCTCTCTCTCTCTGTGTCTCTCATGAATAAATAAATAAATCTTTAAATAAGAAAATAATTTTGATCTCATTGTAAAACTGAATGTTATTTAAAAAATATTATTCATGCTAAACAAATATTTTTCATGCTAATGTTTTGCCTACTTTCATAATTATGACTAAGACCTGCTAACTTTATGTCTCCTTTATTCTCTATAAAATAAGCCATGAAAATGACTAAAATATGTTTTCAATGACAAAAATATATTTCTGAATCATTTGCTTTTCATTCAAAAGCTGCCATGTCCAAATATGTTTATGATAGATAATTAAATAAGGTTACTAAGCAAACATGAGAAACACTGAAGAACTTTAAATATGTTTTAAATTCAATTTCTATTTATTTTTATATACAATATCAGGTTTTTATAGTTTTTTTCTGAAAGTCCAAGTGCTGTTTAGATCTAAAATTGTGCTATGAAATTTGGATCTTAAAGCAAATTTAATCAGTCAGTGCATATTTTAAGAACTATGTTAGTGTGAGAATATATCTTCTTATTCCCAGATGATATATCCTTCATCATACAAATCTTAACATAAACCCATCTCTTACAATATGAAATCCAACTTAATTGACTGAGTAACAAATTGATTTATCTGTTATTATTAAGTAGTTTTTAATAAGTCCCATCGTGTGGGTGACCATATGCTAGGTATTCAAAATGTGTTTTCTCTGTAAGCATGTCTTAGCATTTCATCTCCTTTGAAACTCTAAAAGCATCTTACACAATTGTGGGTTGTTTTTCTTTTCTTTTCATTTTCTTTCTTTTTTTCCTTGATATGACATTGCATAGAGGTGTCAGAGAAGGAAAAGACACAGTATAAAAGTACTATAAAAACTAAATTCAGTACCCAACGATGTACCCTGAGATACTTCCAAGCTACCTCAATAAAAACCAAATGCATAGGACATCAATTACCTACAATATAACAATATAGGCAACCTGAAAAAAATCCCAAAAAAGAACCACAGGAAATCATTAATAAAATGCAGTAAGTCACATTTCAAACACACAAAGAAATCCCTAGTGGTCAAAAATAAAGTAGGAACAGAAAATACAGTGGGTAATCACTAACTACTTTTGTGAATCTTGGTGACAGTAAAGATTGACTATTAAAAGGTCCATAGAAAGAATCCAGTCAGACTAGAGCTCTATAATTGAGTCTTCTATACAAAAGAGCGTGTTCAAGATGTAATTCCTTTAATTCAATAAGGGAATAGAAAAATTTTAGAAAGCCAAAGTAAAACTACAAAGAATTATCAGCTATAGCTTGAATTCTGAATGGGGTAAAAAATACTCATAACTCATATTTTTAGCTAAAAGAAGCATATCTTCATGCAAATCTGGTGTTTGAATTTATGTAGTATATATACTTAGGACTTTTTTAAAGCAATAGATTTTCTACATTTTGACAAATCTTAGAAAAACTGCAGAACTCATAAAGACAAAAACAATACTTTAATATGGCCAGAAAAATATCCCACACACACATTTTTTTACATTGACAGAATCCTTTTAAACAATAACAGTAATAGCCAGAATGTAAACAATCCTATACTGAACATGATGACACAAAAATATCAGTCAACACAGAATTTTATAATCATGCATAAAATAATTTAAGAATGCAGCCAAAACAAAGACATTTTCAAGCAAACAAAAAAACCCAGAGATTTATTACTAAAAGACCCTTATGTAGGAACTTCTATTGTGTACTTTGGATAGAGGAAATTAAAACCAGAGGAAGAACTAGGATGTAACATGATCAGTTAACAACAACAAAAAATTTGTAAACATATATGTAAAACTAAACCTAGTATGACTAAATGAATCAAGGATATGGTTATTCTTGCAGGTAAAAATAAGGTAGAACTAAAATAGCGGCTTATGATACTATGCAATTTGCATGAGAATAAAAAGGAATTAAATTCTAATGTTCTAGTACTGTTCAAGAGAATAGTATAGAAATACATTAACTATAAACTTGCTAAAATGATAGGTATATTAAAGAATTAGAGGAAACAATGAAAATAATTGAAATATATAATGTCCAGAGCACTCGAAGAAGAAGGATGATAAATCCAAAATGAGGCAGAAATCAAATGAAATATGGAAAAGAATATGGAAAAGGCAGAGTAAATAGCAGGAACAAAGCAAGATATTAGTGTAAATTCAAATATATCAAGGATTATAGGAAATGCTAATGTACATAATTCACCACTTAAAATTTTTGGAAATAATTTTTAAAAGTCTCTCTCTGTTCTTCTCATGAAACACACTTAAAGTTTTTTTTTTTTTTTAATATTTTATTTATTTATTCATGATGGTCACACAGAGAGAGAGAGAGGCAGAGACACAGGCAGGGAGAAGCAGGCTCCATGCACCGGGAGTCCGACCTGGGATTCAATCCCGGGTCTCCAGGATCGCGCCCTGGGCCAAAGGCAGGTGCCAAAAAGCTGTGCCACCCAGGGATCCCTGAAATACACTTATAAGTATACACAGAAATATTAGGATAAATGATTACATTTACCTAATATATCAAAATATAATAGTATTACTAAGTAGAAAATAACATTAAATTAAAAAATATATATCAGGTAAAACTACAAGGCCAAACTATCACTAAACATAAAGATCGCTACATACATTAAAAATATAATTCATTGGGAAGAAACAGCAATTCTAAATTTGTCACCACAAAATAACATAACCTTAAATCTATATAAAGCAAAAATGAATATGGTTACTGAGAATTTTGAAATTCACCAATTTTGGGGAAATTTTAACATCATTTTCAAGTAACAGGTTGATCATGCCTTTTGAGGATACAGATGCCTTAAATAACATTAGTAATGAGCTTGACTTAAGAGCTATATTTAGGATTCAGGAATCTAGCAGTTCAAAAATTCTCATGCTTCAAGAGCACACAAAATTTTTAAGAAAATTTACCATATGCTAGCCCGTAATACATGTTTCAACTTTAAAGGATCATATTGTGAAAAGTGCTTTTTTTTGACAACAGTATAATTGAAATATAAGTAAAAATAACTGATGATTACTGAAAACGTAAAGATATCCTCTTGAATAAAGCATGAGTCAAAGAAGGAAAAATATGGAAATTAAAAACGTTAGAATTAAAAAATATTTAGATATAGGGATGTCTGGATGGCTCAGTGTTTAACCACTTGCCTCAGGGCGTAATCCTGGAGTCCCAGGATC
Organism: Canis lupus familiaris; assembly: GCF_011100685.1. Lineage (NCBI taxonomy): Eukaryota > Metazoa > Chordata > Mammalia > Carnivora > Canidae > Canis > Canis lupus. The sequence goes on along the minus strand of NC_049222.1, from coordinate 33,030,680 downwards.
CAGTTCCACATGGGGCTCCCTGCATGGAGCCTGCATCTCTCTCTGCCTATGTCTCTGCCTCGCTCTCTCTGTGTCTCTTGTGAATAAATAAATTTTTAAAAATCTAAAAAAAAAAAATACTTAGATATAAGCATTAATGAGAAAAAAAAAAAACAATGAAAATGGCATAGAGCTAAATAGTAGGATCCAGGGGAAATAAATAACTGAAAATGATACTTATGGCAAGGGTGTTAAATTTAAGGGAAAAAAAGAATAAAAAATGAAGTAAATGTCACATTTAAGAAGATTGGAGAAAAAGGTTATAATTTAAACCACACCAAAAAAAAAAAAAAATGTTGCAACAGGTAATAGGATAAAGCAAGGCAATTAATAAGACAAAATAATAAAAGCTATAATAGAAAAGTTTAAGTCAGTGTTTGAATCGATAAGGCATATACTACTGTTAAAACCCTGGTAAGATGGATCAAGAAAGTAAGAAAGTGGGATCCCTGGGTGGCGCAGGGGTTTGGCGCCTGCCTTTGGCCCAGGGCGCGATCCTGGAGACCCGGGATCGAATCCCACGTCGGGCTCCCGGCATGGGGCCTGCTTCTCCCTCTGCCTGTGTCTCTGCCTCTCTCTCTCTCTCTCTCTGTGTGCCTATCATAAATAAATTAAAAAAAAAAATTAAAAAAAAAAGAAAGTAAGAAAGAGAGAAAGCAGAAATAATACAATTATTAAAAATGAAACTGGAGATCAAATTATAAACAGAGACTAATAATAAAAAGTGAATATGAGTAACTACTTTAGAATAATTAATAGAAACATGACAAAGAGCAAGACGGCGGAAGAGTAGGGTCCCCAAGTCATCTGTCCCCAGCAAATTACCTAGAAACCTTCAAATCATCCTGAAAATCTACCAATTCGGCCTGAGGTTTAAAGAGAGAACAGCTGGAATGCTACAGCGAGAAGAGTTCACGCTTCTATCAAGGTAGGAAGATGGGAAAATAAATAAATAAATAAATAAATAAATAAATAAATAAATAAGCATCCAAGGGGGAGGAGCCCCCGTGAGGACCTGGGCTAAGGCCACTTGGCGAGTGCCCCCAGGACAGGAGAGCCCCGACCCGGAGAAGCAGGAGCTGCACCAACCTTCCGAGGAGGAAAGGGGTTCGCAGGGAGTTGGAGCAGGACCCCAGGAGGGCGGGGATGCCCTCGGGTTCCCTGGGACAGTAACAGACACCTGCGGCCCGGGGAGAGCGCACAACAGCCCGGGGCCAACTCCCTAAAGGGCTGCAGCGCCCGCCCGGCTGGACCCGGGAGCAGCTCGGCGGTGGCTCCAGCAGAGGCTCCTTGGGGAAGGGGCTGCGCGGCCGGGAGCGCGATTCCAACAGCGCAGGCCCCGGAGCACAGGGCGCCGGGACACAGCCCAGGATCCGGCCTCCCCCCGGGACAGGCAGAGGCCGGGAGGGCCCAGGACAGCGAGGACGCTCCTGCCCGGAGCTGAGCAGATCAGCGGCCCCGCCCGGAGCCTCCAGGCCCTGCAGACAGAGAGCTCTGTAGTTACTGTGGGAGCTGACTCCAGGGCTCCAGAGCTGGCCCCGCCACTGGGGCTGTTCCTCCTGGGGCCTCACGGGGTAAACAACCCCCACTGAGCCTCACAGTGGCCTCATAGGATAAACAGCTTGAACATCTTTCACTGAGCGTGCACTAGGCAGGGGGCTGAGCAGCTCCCCCGAGTGCAAACACCTGAGAATCAGCAGTGCAGGCCCCTCCCCCAGAAGACCAGCTAGACGGACAGGGGAAAAACAAATTATTGACCAAGCAGCACTGGAAAGTTCCAGGGGAAGTCGAGGGATTTACAGTATACAGAATCAGAGGATACTCCCCCTTGTTTTTCTTTTGTTTGGTTGTTTTTGGTTTGTTTTTGTTTTGTTTTGTTTTGTTTTTTGATTTTTGTTTGATTCTCCCCGACCCGCCTTTTTTTCTTTCTTCTCTTTTTTTTTTTCTTTTTCTTTCCTTCTTTCTCTTCTCTCTTTTTCTCCTTTTCCCAATACAACTTGTTTTTGGCCACTCTGCACTGAGCAATGACTAGAAGGAAAACCTCCACTCAAAAGAAAGAATCAGAAACAGTCCTCTCTCCCACAGAGTTACAAAATTTGGATTACAATTCAATGTCAGAAAGCCAATTCAGAAGCACTATTATAAAGCTACTGGTGGCTCTAGAAAAAAGCATAAAGGACTCAAGAGACTTCATGACTGCAGAATTTAGATCTAATCAGGCAGAAATTAAAAATTAATTAAATTAGATGCAATCCACACTAGAGGTCCTAATGATGAGGGTTAACAAGGTGGAAGAACGAGTGAGTGACATAGAAGCCAAGTTGATGGCAAAGAGATAAACTGAGGAAAAAAGAGACAAACAATTAAAAGATCATGAGGATAGATTAAGGAAAATAAGTGACAGCCTAAGGAAGAAAAATCTACGTTTGATTGGGTTTCCCGAGAGCGCCAAAAGGGAGAGAGGTCCAGAATATGTATTTGACAAATCCTAGCTGAAAACTTTCCTAATCTGGGAAGGGAATCAGGCATTCAGATCCAGGAAATAGAGAGATCCCCTCCTATAATCAATAAAAACCTTTCAACACCTAGACACTTAATAGTAAAGCTTGCAAATTCCAAAGATAAAGAGAAGATCCTTAAAACAGCAAGAGACAAGAGATCCCTAACTTACATGGGGAGAAATATCAGACTAACAGCACACCTCTCCACAGAGACCTGGCAGGCCAGAAAGGGCTGGCAGGATATATTCAGGGTCCTAAATGAGAAGAACATGCAGCCAAGAATACTTTATCCAGCAAGGCTCTCATTCAGAATAGAAGGAGAGATAAAGAGCTTCCAAGACACACAGGAACTGAAAGAATATGTGACCACCAAGCCAGCTCTGCAAGAAATACTAAGGGGGACTCTTAAAATTCCTCTCTAAGAAGAAGTCCAGTGGAACAATTCACAAAAACAGGGACTGAATAGGTATCATGATGACACAAAATTCATATCTTTCAATAGTAACTCTGAACGTGAATGGGCTTAATGACCCCATCAAAAGGCGCAGGGTTTCAGACTGGATAAAAAAGCAGGACGCATCTATTTGCTGTCTACAAGAGACTCATTTTAGACAGAAGGACACCTACAGCCTGAAAATGAAAGGTTGGAGAACCATTTACCATTCAAATGGTCCTCAAAAGAAAGCAGGGGTAGCCATCCTTACATCAGATAAACTAAAATTTATCCCGAAGTCTGTAGTGAGAGATGAAGAAGGACACTATATCATACTTAAAGGATCTATCCAACAAGAGGACATAACAATCCTCAATATATATTCCCCGAATGTGGGGGCTGCCAAATATATCAATCAATTAATAACCAAAGTTAAGACATACTTAGATAATAATACACTTATACTTGGTGACTTCAATCTAGCGCTTTCTACCCTCGATAGGTCTTCTAAGCACAACATCTCCAAAGAAACAAGAGCTTTAAATGATACACTGGGCCAGATGGATTTCACAGATATCTACAGAACTTTACATCCAAACTCAACTGAATACACATTCTTCTCAAGTGCACATGGAACTTTCTCCAGAATAGACCACATACTGGGTCACAAATCAGGTCTGAACCAATACCAAAAGATTGGGATTGTCCCCTGTGTATTCTCAAACCATAATGAATTGAAATTAAAACTAAATCACAACAAGAAGATTGGAAGGACTTCAAACACATGGAGGTTAAGGACCACCCTGCTAAAAGATGAAAGGGTCAGCCAGGAAATTAAGGAAGAATTAAAAGGATTCATGGACACTAATGAGAATGAAGACACAACCGTTCAAAATCTTTGGGATACAGCAAAAGCAGTCCTAAGGGGAAAATATATCGCAATAGAAGCATCCATCCAAAAACTGGAAAGAACTCAAATACAAAAGCTTACCTTACACCTAAAGGAGTTAGAGAAAAAAACAGCAAATATCCTACACCCAGCAGAAGAAGAGAGTTAATAAAGATTCGAGCAGAACTCAATGATATAGAGACCAAAGAACTGTGGAACAGATCAACAATACCAGGAGTTGGTTCTTTGAAACAATAAGATAGATAAACCATTAGCCAGCCTTATTAAAAAGAAGAGAGAAGACTCAAATTAAAATCATGAATGAGAAAGATCACTACCAACACCAAGGAAATACAAACGATTTTAAAAACATATTATGAACAGCTAGCTATATGTCAATAAATTAGGCAACCCAAAAGAAATGGACACATTTCTAGAAAGCCACAAAGTACCAAAACTGGAACAGGAAGAAAAAGAAAACCTGAACAGGCCATTAACCAGGGAGGAAATTGAAGCAATCATCAAAAACCTCCCAAGACACAAAAGTCCAGGGCCAGATGGCTTCCCTGGGGAATTCTATCAAATCTTTAAAGAAGAAACCGTACCTATTCTACTAAAGCTGTTTTGAAAGATAGAAAGAGATGGAGTACTTCCAAATTCGTTCTATGAGGCCAGCATCACCTTAATTCCAAAACCAGACAAAGACCCCACCAAAAAGGAGAATTAAAATATTTTCTATTTGGCTTTATTTTTTTTTAAAATTTATTTATTTAGAGAGAGAGAGACTGAGAGGCAGAGACACAGGCAGAGGGAGAAGCGGGCTCCATGCAGGGAGCCTGACGCGGGACTCGATCCTGGGTCTCCAGTATCAGACTCCCGGCTGCAGGCGGCACTAAACCTCTGCGCCACTTGCGGTGCCCCAAAAAGGAGAATTATAGACCAATATCCCTGATGAACATGGATACAAAAATTCTCAAAAAGATACTAGCCAATAGGATCCAATAATACATTAAGAAGATTATTCACCATGACCAAGTAGGATTTATCCCCAAGATGCAAGGCTGGTTCAACACTCGTAAAACAATCAATGTGATTCATCATATCAGCAAAAGAAAAAGAAAGAACCATATGATCCTTTAATAGATGCAGAGAAAGCATTTGACAAAATAGAGCATCCATTCCTGATCAAAACTCTTCAGAGTGTAGTAATAGAGGGAACATTCCTCAAAATCTTAAAAGCCATCTACAAAAAGCCCACAGCAAGTATCATTCTAAATGGGGAAGCACTGGGAGCCTTTCCCCTAAGATCAGGAACAAGACAGGGATGTCCACTCTCACTACTGCTATTCTACATAGTAGTAGAAGTCCTAGCCTAAGCAACCAGGCAACAAAAAGCAATAAAAGGTATTCAAATTGGCAAAGAAGAAGTCAAACTCCCTCTTCGCTGATGACATGATACTCTACATAGATAACCCAAAAGACTCCACCCCAAGATTGCTAGAACTCATACAGCAATTTGGCAGTGTGGCAGGACACAAAATCAATGCCCAGAAGTCAGTGGCTTTTCTATAAATTAACAATGAGACTGAAGAAAGAGAAATTAAGGAGTCAATGACATTTACAATTGCATCCCAAAGCATAAGATACCTAGGAATAAACCTAACCATAGAGGTAAAGGATCTATACCCTAAAAACTATAGAACACTTCTGAAAGAAATTGAGGAAGACACAAAGAGATGGAAAAATATTCCATGCTCATGGCTTGGAAGAATTAATATTGTGAAAATATCAATGTTACCCAGGGCAATTTACACCATTAATGCAATCCCTATCAAAATACCATAGACTTTCTTCAGAGAGTTGGAACAAATTATTTTAAGATTTGTATGGAATCAGAAAAGATCCTGAATAGCCAGGGGAATTTTAAAAAAGAAAACCATAGCTGGGGGCATCACAATGCCAGATTTCAGGTTACTACAAAGCTGTGATCATCAAGACAGTGTGGTACTGGCACAAAAACAGGCACATAGATCAATTTAACAGAATAGAGAACCCAGAATTGGACCCTCAACTTTATGGTGAACTAATATATTCGACAAAGGAGGAAAGACTATCCACTGGAAAAAGGACAGTCTCTTCAATAAATGGTGCTAGGAAAATTGGACATCCACATGCAGAAGAATGAAACTAGACCACTCTCTTTCACCATACACAAAGATAAACTCAAAATGGATGAAAGATCTAAATGTGAGACAAGATTCCATCAAAATCCTAGAGGAGAACACAGGCAACACCCTTTTTGAACTTGGCCACAGTAACTTCTTGCAAGATACATCCATCAAGGCAAGAGAAACAAAAGCAAAAATGACCTATTGGGACTTCATCAAGATAGGAAGCTTTTGCACAGCAAAGGATACAGTCAACAAAACTAAAAGACAACCTACAGAATGGGAGAAGATACTTGCAAATGACCTATCAGATAAAGGGCTAGTTTCCAAGATCTATAAAAGAACTTATTAAACTCAACACCAAAGAAACAAACAATCCAATCATGAAATGGGCAAAAGACATGAAGAGAAATCTCACAGAGGAAGACATAGACATGGCCAGCAAGCACGTGAGAAAATGCTCGCATCACTTGCCATCAGGGAAATACAAATCAAATCCACAATGAGATACCACCTCACACCAGTGAGAATGGGGAAAATTAACAAGGCAGGAAACCACAAATTTTTGAGAGGATGTGGAGAAAAGGGAACCCTCTTGCACTGTTGGTGGGAGTGTGAATTGGTGCAGCCACTCTGGAAAACTGTGTGTAGGTTCCTCAAAGAGTTAAAAATAGATCTGCCCTATGACCCAGCAATTGCACTGCTGGGAATTTACCCCAAAGATACAGATGCGATGAAACGATGGGACACCTGCACCCCGATGTTTATAGTAGCAATGTCCATAGTAGCCAAACTGTGGAAGGAGCCTCAGTGTCCATCGAAAGATGAATGGATAAAGAAGATGTGGTCTATGTATACAATGGAATATTACTCAGCCATTAGAAACGACAAATACCTACCATTTGCTTTGACGTGGATGGAACTGGAGGGTTTATGCTGAGTGTAATAAGTCAACTGGAGAAGGACAAACATTATATGGTCTCATTCATTTGGGGAATATTAAAAATAGTGAAAGGGAATAAAGGGGAAAGGAGAAAAATAAGTGGGAAATATCAGAAAGGGAGACAGAGCATGAAAGACTCCTAACTCTGGGAAACGAACTAGGGGTGGTGGATGGGGAGGTGGGCGAGGGGTGGGGGTGACTGGGTGGTGGGCACTGAGGTGGGCACTTGATGGGATGAGCACTGGGTGTTATTTGTATGTTGACAAATTGAACACCAATAAATATAAATTTATTTAAAAATTAAAAAAAAATCTCCTTAAAAGGGGGGGAAAAAAAACATGACAACGTGTAAAATGTAATCCTTGTAAAATGTAACCAAGCAAATTTGGCTTAAGATGAATTAGCAAACATCCATATATCTACAAATATATTAAAGAATTTGAATCAGTATCTGAATTGAGAGTGAGAAAAGAAATATTTGCCACAGATAGTTTTGTCAATGAATTTCACCAAGTTTAAGAAAAAGATGTTGCCAATGTTCAAGTATTTCTGACCACAGAAGAAAGGAAAACTATCGGCTCATCTTACTTGTGAACATAGAATGCAATGCAAAAAATTTTTTAAAGAGGAAAAAAACAAATTTAGGAAAATGTAAGCAAATGTAGAAAGCACAGATTGCTTGCCTTTCAAAATATATACTAGTGAGTTTGTCACATTAAGAAATTAAAGGCATGCAATTATCCCAGTGTCAGAAAAACCACACGATGAAATTCAAAACCAAGTTATGATTAGTTTTGAATTAAAAAAAAGAACAAAAAAACAAGCTAAACACCAAAGAAATGTATATTACCTTGCTAATGGATATTGATCAAAAACCTATACTGAACACTTTAATAAGGCTGAAATGTTAAATACATTTCCTTAAAGAATAAGAATTGGACAAGGATGCCTACGTTCAATGTGTCTACTCAACATTCTATTAGGCAAGGAGAAACCTGGATAGCCAATGCAGAATCCTGGTAAAACTTTAAAATAAGAATATAAAACAAAAACAAAGTGCATTTTGTAATTTCACATAAGATATATCCAACTCCATAGTTAGCAAAAGATTATATATAGATGATTTATGAGAATTAATGGAGTTCAGCAATGTGCTGTCTATAAGATTAGTTTCTAAATTAATTTCCATTTTGATAGGTCAACAGCAGACAGTATAGTTAAAAAGTAATAATTTACAATAAAATAATGTATACAAGGTATTCATAAATTAATTACATAAAAAGGTAAGGAAACTTTATGGTGAAATTCAGAATTTTTTAAGGACTCTGGAGGAAAATTTTTAAAAAGATATATAATGTTTATGAATAGAGGAAGCAAAATATCAAGGTCATTAATATTTTTAAAATTATGTTTGAGTTTAGGAATCTGACCAATCATGAATTTGGCCAATTAATTCTAACATTTAAACAGGGCGGTTACGGATTTCAATTAACCAAGAATATTTTGAAGAATGAGAAGGAGTATAGGACAAATAAAAAACAAGCAAAACTACAATGAGATATTGTGACAGAATGTTCATATCTTACCAACAATTGTATGTCAGAGCTCTAACCCCCAGCATGATGGTATTTGGAGATGGGGGCCTTTGGGAAGTGATTAGGTTTAGATGAAGTCATAACAGTGAGGCCTTCATGATGGGACAAGTGCCCTTGCAAGAAGATACACCAAAAAGCTTGCTCTTTCTCTTTGTCACATGAGGACACAGAGAGAAGATGGCTGTTCAGTTGTCTGCAAGCCAGAAAGATCCCTTACCAGAATTTAACCATGCTGGAATCCTGATCAAATCTCAGGACAGGGGATCCCTGGGTGGCACAGCGGTTTGGCGCCTGCCTTTGGCCCAGGGCGCGATCCTGGAGACCCGGGATCGAATCCCACGTCAGGCTCCCGGTGCATGGGGCCTGCTTCTCCCTCTGCCTATGTCTCTGCCTCTCTCTCTCTCTGCGTGTGACTATCATAAATAAAATAAATAAATAAATAAATAAATAAATAAATAAAAAATCTCAGGACAGTAAGAAATGAAAGTCTATTGTTTAAGCCAAAAAAAAAAAAAAAAACAAGAAGAAGAAGAAGGAGAAGAAAGAAAGAAAGAAAGAAAGAAAGAAAGAAAGAAAGAAAGAAAGAAAGAAAGAAAGAAAAGAAGAAAGAAAGAAGAAAGAAAGAAAGAAAGAAAGAAAGAAAGAAAGAAAGAAAGAAAGAAAGAAAGAAAGAAAGGAGAAAGAAAGAAAGAGAAAGAAAGAAAAGGTATGTGGGAATTACCCCTCAGATATCAAAACATATTATAAGGTTATGCAATCAAGATATTGTTTAGTCAGCTCATGATTAAAGACCAGTGGGACTGAATAGAGTATAGACACAAGTCTATCATATATGACAAAATGACATGAGAAGGGTGAGGAAATGATAGACACAGTTAAAAGGACCTAAACAGTTGGCTTTCTATGAACAAATAAACCTGAATCCCCAACTTAGACAAGACATAAAGTCCAATCTGTGAATATAGAAGAATCTTTTTTTATGGCCATGGGTGAAGAAATACATTGTAAACAATATACAAATTATGCCTGACTACATTAAAGGTTAAAATTCTTGTGCAACAAAGGGAAACAACCATGTTACAGGTGGTATAGGAAATCTGCAATATATATAACTCTTATAAAACGAATACAGATTATATTAGGGACACTTTAAAATCAGTAAGAAAACTATCCAGCCCATAATAGCAAGATAAAGCTAGTAATATTAAGAGATGGTCTGGCAAGGAGAAACTTAGATAGCCAATAAAACATGGAGTGGAAATTCACTAATAATCAGGAAAATCTGAAGTATAATAACAATAATATATCTTTCATGCTCATGAAATTATCTAGTGTTAGAGAAAACGTTTTATTACATATTGGAATGTTAATTGCTTTAATCACTTGGAAAGACCAATTTAAGAAATGGAAATAATGCGTATGAAGGTAGTGATATCCTTTCTATTCCACACATATATACTCTAGATCTTGTGCATAATGTGTAAAATGATTAAAACAGCAATATTTGTAAAGGAAGAAGTTAGAAAATACCCAAATGCTCTCAAAAATCAAGAAATACATTTTGTATCCATGAAATGGTATGTAATATGGAGACTTGAATGAGCTAGAGCCATAATTATCAACATGGATAAATCTCAAAAACATAAATTTGAGTTAAAAAAGGTATAAGGATATGGAGAGTATCATGGGATTTGTATGAAGTTTAAAATTATGCAATTTGGCTAAACCATATGTCTTAGGAACATAAATATTTTCAATAAAGTAAAATTAGGTACATAGAAATTAATATGAAATTCAGCATAGCAGTTACCTTGTAGTGGGGAACTAGTCTGATGGAGTGGCTGACTGTGGTTTCCATAGCCTTCTGCAATGTTTTACCTCATAAACTGGAGAATAGTTACCCAGGTGTGGATTATTTTATTCTATACGCCTTTTGGTATATTTGAAGTAATTTGCAATCTATTTAGAAAATCAAATTCAGATTCTCCACTTTTTGGTTATAAAGGGAAAATTCTTGCCACTTTCATGAACCCAAGCATGAATTGATAGCTTTATTTTAAAAAGTCTTTCTGCAGCCCAGCTGAATCCTGTTTGAGTATTTAAATGGCAGTACCGAGATAACAGAAATAAATAGCATGTATCATTATCATCTGAATAAAAAATACTTATTTTATTCTAGAAACACACTGATGTTCCCTATGAGGTCCCTCCTGTGTTGCCACCACTATCTCTCCTCTACTAACTCTGAGTATCCTCAAAATCCACTCGGAAACACAAAGTTCTGGGGTAAATGATCTTAGATATAGAGTTTTTGTTTGTTTTTTGTTACCTCTGAAGGTATACATCTTTTCTGGTTACTGATGTTAGAAAGACCTGTCTTCAGGGGCACTGGCTTCCATACCTCTAGAGGACAGTTCAGAAGATGATATCTGAATGCCATATGTTAACCTCAGTATCTTTACTGTAATTACACACATTTGAGTGAATTCTCTGGTTATTTAATATTTCACCAAAAAAAATGGAAGTAGTAAATAGCCTTAGTGCCTGCTCAGATCTGCCTATACAGCCCCAGAGAGAAAGGTCAGGCTTTGCATTTTGATTAACACTTGTTTTTCTTCTAACCACAAAGCCATATTGCTTGACCAGTAGATCACATTCAGATTCTAATTCTGAATCCTTCACCTACCAGCTTTGAAAACCTGAAAACATCCTTGAGCAATACTCACTATTGTATGCCCGCTCGCTCCACATTGCATTTTCTTTTCTTTTTTCTTAAATTAGGTGTAGCTACTTTTTGAAAGCAGGTTAATTTTTCTAATTTGCATATACTGGGGAATGAGGTAGGACAAATATTTCTGTGGTCTTAAAGCACATAATAATTTTACAAAAATCAGCTTTTTGTATTGTACACACATATTGTGCAATAGTGTATATGAAAAGACCTAATTAAAAACAAAGTTTTTAATGTCTTATGTATGTACCAGATAGTGTGCTAGGTCTCTTACAAGATTATGTCAGATAAGGCACACTTGGGCTTTATCCTATGAAATAGGGATCATTATTAGCAATTTTATAGATGAGTAAACTAAGGCAATTGTTATACGAATTTGTACATATGATCGAGATCAAGTAGTAGCTGAGGTAGGATTTGAAACCAGCTCCTTGCCTACTAAACCTATGTTCTTATACTCTAACTAGCACCCGACATCCTGGCCTATTTTCCACGGGTGCTGCAAGCCACATAACTTTCCATTCAAAGATTATTCTATAATGACAAACAGTGGAAAGGCGGTAAAGCTCTAAGGTCTCCGAACTGCAGCAATAGCTATCAATCACGCAGCAGATAAATAGATTTCAGAAGTTTTGTGTACAATATGTTCTTGAATTTGGGCTTAAGCTCAGACTGACATATAGTATTTCACTGCTAATGTGATCTCTTTGTAGCAGAGGGAACATTCTTTTTTTAAATTGCATTGCATAACTTGTTTGCTTCCTAACAAAACAATTTCTGAATTTCCGTATAATTTCTGTTAAATCTATTTTTAAAGTTGAAGCGTAGGTCAAATGCAAATATGAATATAGATTTATCCAGCATGCATAATTTGTAGTCTGTGTGGAACTGACTCATCTGTCTTCAGTATCTGGCAGTCACGTGAAGAGCTCTCCTGCTAAGAGTGACCTATTCATCCTTCAAATAAACATCCACAAGAGGAAGAAAAACAATATGAACAGTTCCAAAGAAGAGACAACATATCATGCATGAACCGATGTACTTAAGTCTGTTCTGTCAACAATCTTCTGAATTAAAATTCCTCATTCAAAAAGCACTCGGAAATGCTGAGAATTTCTGATTGTAATCAATTTAAGAAACATTAGGATTATGTTCTTTTGTAAAATGTGAGTGACCAAGTTAATAAACAAGTTTCTTGATTATCTGCAGGATTATTTCAGAACATAATTATTAAGAATATAAAAGTCTATATTACATAAGGACATTTATCATTCTGTATTCCCTCTTGTTTGATCAGGAAAATATGTCTAGTTCTTCCTTATTATCTGTATTCTTCTCAACCTCATCTATATCCAAAGACATACATAGAAGGCAAAATGTTTCAAATGCTCCATGTGGTTTTCTTTGAGGGGAAAAAAAATAAACCATCATATACACCATAATAGATTTTTTAAATGCATATTCTCAGCAAAAATGTAGAGTAATACCAAGTATAAAATAAAACTTATATTTTTGGAAGATTTTACAGTTTCAGTATAGAGTAACTAAAATAAGGAGGATGAACTGATGTTCTGAAAAACCCATCTAGCTTTAAAATGATAAATGACTACTTGTCCATCATGTACTACTCTGACAATAATTGTAGGACAGAATTTGAAGGAATGGTTTAAGAACTGCAGGGTGTGTAAATGTTCTATCCCTAGATATGACTTCTCATATTCTATCATCTGACATGACTTCTCATATTTGTGTGGGATTTCATAGAACTGGAAAATTACATTATTTTTCTGGTGAAAAGAACTTAACAGCCTATAAACATTTGAAAGCTAATTTCTAAAGCTTTATTATTGCAATTGGTCACATTTATTTTAGGGCTATTGTATCTTGCTCACATAAAAAAATAAAAATTAGAAGTTGGAATTCCTTTTTTTTTAAGATTTTATTTGTTTATTCATGAGAGACAGAGAGGCAGAGACACAGGCAGAGGGAGAAGCAGGCTCCCTGCAAAGAGACTGATGCGGGACTTGATTCCGGATCCTGGGATCAAACTCTGGGCCAAAGGCAGACGACCAACCACTGAACCACACAGGTGTCCCAAAAGCTGGAATTCTATATTGTTATAGTAAGATTACCCCTCAGTTCAGGTTTCCTGATCCAGGATTTCAGGAGTAATATATTAATGTTTCCCCATAACATGAGCTATTTGGGGTGAACAGGACAATTGTTTTATAGAGTCTTCTGTGAGACAAAGGGGCTGGGGAATGGAGGGAGCTATTTCATATTAAAAGACACTAGAAAAAATAAAAAAGAAAAAAACAAGAAAATAATAATAAAAAAATAAAAGACACTAGAAAGTTGGGCAGCCCTGGTGGCTCAGCGGTTTTGTGCCACCTTCAGCCCAGGGTGTGATCCTGTAGACCCGGATGGGGTCCCACAGGAGGCTCCCTGCATGGAGCCTGCTTCTCCCTCTGCCCATGTCTCTGCCTCTCTCTCTTTCTCTCTCTCTCTGTGTCTCTCACGAATAAGTAAATAAAATATAAAAATAAATAAATAAATAAAAGGTTTCACTTTTAAAACCCAATGTCCTGTATTCCAGGACATATATTAAGTTTCAACCTTCAATGTATTATTTTATAATCACTTTCATCTTTTAATGCTTCATCTGGATAGATGTTACTCCCTACTTTAACCCCACTTACAAATACTTTCCTTCACGTCTTCATTTACTTTTTCAACTTACTATTGCTTGTTTGGCTTCTGATATCTTTTCACCTTTGTCTAAATCTACATGACCATGTAAGAGTAACTTTACTGAGTGATGACTAACACTTCTTTTTTTAATTTGAGAAATACAAAGGAAAAAAGGAAGTTAAAAGTGAGGGATGAAGTAACCACACTGTGTAGAAAGTGAAGTGATAATTTAATAACTGTGTAATAGAAAAGAAAAAAAAAGGTATATGGGAAAATGAAGTCACATTAATATATCAGAGGGAAATTTCTTGGAAAAAAAAATAACTTTCCTATTTCAGACCTTAGATTGGTCCTTAATCCTTGTCTTGGTTCAAAGTCACTTGGTCATACTCTTCTCACTCTCAATGAGGCTGATTCTCATCTAGTCCTCTCTGATCAAAGCAGGGAACTCTCTTCCTCCTTATATTTTCTTTCTAATCTTTAATTTGGCATAAACTTGATTTTTTTTTCTGTTGAGGTGGACTCTTGACTGTCAGAATCTCACTGTCATGACCCAGTTTATAAGTGTATCTTGTGTATTCATATATGAATATCAACTTTATTTTTGTAGCCCTCAAAAGTAGATGCCATCTTCTAGAGCTATATAGATGCCTAAAAGAAAAGACTTATGAATTATGAATTTCTGGACAGAACTAAGCCTAATATTGGTATTTCAAGATATAACCTTGGCATTTTTATAATGGTAGGAAGTAGACACTGGGAAATAGGATTGTTCAATTTGTCAAATTATTTTTTGGAAAAATCAAACAATTATATTTTTGTTTTTAGCTTTGATAATTATAGAAATATTTTCATTTGCATTTTTTGCTTTAAGATTACTATTAATAAAATTAAAGCTTATGTCAAAAGTAAAAATGGGAAACACCAGCCAAAGGAAACCAGAGAAGACAGTAAAAATAACACCTAAAAAGAATAAATATGAATAGATGCTTTGAAATATACCAATATACTAAAAATTGTTCATTAGTTAAATCGTTAAAACCAAGGCTTTAAGAATGAGTTTAAAAAGCAAGGTCCAAAAAAAAAAAAAAAAAAAAAAAACAAGGTTCAAGGACGCCTGGGTGGCTAAGCAGTTGAGCGTCTCTGCCTTCGGCTGAGGGCCTGATCCCAGAATTCGGGATCAAATCCCACATGGGCTCCCTCCATGGAGCCTGCTTCTCCCTCTGCCTGTGTCTCTGCCTTCTCTCTGTGTGTCTCTCATGAAAAAAAAAAAAAAAAAAAAAAAAAAAAAAATATATATATATATATATATATATATATATATATATATATATATAAAAATAAAATCAAGGTCCAACAGGGACACCAGAATGGCTGAGTCAGTTAAGCATCTGACTGTTAATTTTGGCTCAGTCTCGATCTCAGGGTTATGAGATACAGCCCTATGTTGAGCTCTATGCTGACCATGGAGCCTGCTTAAAATTCCCTGTCTTTCCAGACGCCTGTGTGGCTCAGGGGTTGAGCATCTGCCTTCGCTCAGAGTGTGATCCTGGGGTCCTGGGATCGAGTCCCACATCCGGCTCCCTGCAGGGAGCCTGCTTCTCCCTTTACCTGTGTCCCTGCCTGTGTGTCTCATGAATAAATAAAATCTTAAAAAACAAACAAACAAAAAAAGATTCCCTATCTCCTCTCTTCTCCATGTTTTCACACTCATGTTCTTTCCCTCTCTCAAAAAAAAAAAAAAAAAAAAAAATCAAAGTCCAGTAATATCTTTTTTACAGGAAACATGCAAAAAAATAAGAAAAAGAATTGACAGTGAAAGCACAGATTAAGAGAGATTAGGTTAAAGTTGGGGTCAGGATAAAAGCAAATATGGCAATATATATCTCTAAAATTAAATTTTGAGGCAGTAATTTCTTTGAATGAAAAGAGTAATCTGTGGAGAAATTTACATTCATGATTTTTTTATGTCTTTGGTTAACAAGAGGCCATATACACAAAATAAAATGTGTTCAGAGGTATAGGGAATATGTCAGGTGTACAATTTTTCTTAAAGATTTATTTATGATACACACATAGAGAGAGAGAGAGAGAGAGAGGCAGAGACACAAGCAGAGGGAGAAGCAGGCTCCATGCTGGGAGCCCGACGTGGGACTCGATCCTGAGACTCCAGGATCGCGCCCCGGGCCAAAGGCAGGCACCAAACCACTGAGCCACCCAGGGATCCCCATCAGGGGTACAATTTATAAATGTTTTAACATTCATAACTAAACAGGCCAATAAAATTGTTTGAAATATGATTAGTGAGGCTGATATAAAAATATATATTTATTTTAAAAATTTATTGAGTATTAGGCATCAGACTTTTTTTGTCTGTGTTTCAATTTTTTTAATTTAAATTATAGTTGGTTTGGGACACCTGGGTGGCTCAGCAGTTGAGCATCTGCCTTTGGCTCAGGGCGTGATCCCTGACTCCGGGATCGAGTCCCACATTGGGCTTCCTGCATGGAACTGCTTCTCTCTCTGCCAGTGTCTCTGCCTCTCTCTGTGTCTCTCATGAATAAATAAATAAAATCTTTAAAAATAAATAAATAAATAAATGATAATTGGTTAACGAATAGTGTAGTATTGGTTTCAGGAGTAAAATTTAGTAATTTATTGCTTACATATAATACCCAGTGCTCATCCCAATAAGTGCCAACCTTAATACCCATCACCCATATAGACCATTTGCCACCCCCTCACCTCCCTTGTAGCAACCCTGTTTGTCCTCTAGAGTTAAAAGTCTGTTTTATAGTTTGCTTCTGTTTTTTCCCCAGTATTCATCTGCTTCATATTTTAAAATCCACATGTGAGTGAAATCATATGATATTTTCTTTCTCTGATGAATTTAAGCACTTAGCATAACACACTCTAGCTCCATCCATGTTGTTACAATGGCAAGATTTCATTCATATTTATGGTTGAGTAACATTCCATTGTGTATCTATACCACTTTTATTTATCCTTTCACCACTTGATGAACATTTGGGCTCTTTCTATAATTTGGCTATTGTTGATAATGCTGTTACAAATCTCAGGGTGAATGTGCCTGTTTAATTGTATACTTTGGGTCAATATGTAGTAGTGCAATTGCTGGGTTTTAGGGTAGTTTTGTTTTTAACTTTTTGAGGAAACTCCATACTGTTTTTTCAGAGTAGCTGCACCAGTCTGCCTTCCCACCAATAGTGTAAGATAGTTCCCCTTTCTCCACATCCTCATCAACAATATCAGACACTTTCATATCATAGGGATAGGGCAGAAAAATCCATGTCCTGCTCCTTGTGGGTATTCTGATCAGGAAGGTGAATGTTGGTGACAAGAAGCCAGATGCAAGTTCAAGTTTCCTCCACTTATTAGCTGGGTAGACCTTATTCAAGTTCATAAACTATTTTATTTTAGTTTCCTTATCTAGAATATAGGTTATTTTGGAGATTAGGGTTGTTTTGAGATTAAATATATCAATATATGTAAATCACTTAGAACAAGGGATCCCTGGGTGGCTCAGTGGTTTAGCACATACCTTCTGCCCAGGGTGTGATCCTGGGAGTCCTGGGATCGAGTCTCACGTTGGGCTCCTGCGAGGGGCCTGCTTGTCCCTCTGCCCGTGTCTCTGCCTCTCTCTCTCTCTCTCTCTCTTTGTCTCTCATGAATGAATAAAAATCTTTGAGGAAAAAAAAATAACAATATCTAACACATTGTAATACCTATAAAAAGGTTGGGTACTACACATTATTAACCCTCTTTTCACTCCTCAAAGTGCTTCCATAAATTGCCCATATAATAAGGCCATAAACTGAACCTTCAAAATTCAACAATGTTGAAATGCATAATTCATATTTTGGCCACAATACTATTAAACTAGAGATTGATACAAAACAATTTAAAACAAATCTCTATAATTACCTACTGATTAGAGACTTTAAGTTGCTCCTCTTTAAAATATTCTTTCTTGGAACGCTTGGGTGGCTCAGCAGTTGAGCATCTGCCTTGGCTCAGGTCATGATCCTGACATCCAAGGATCTAGTCCCGCATTGGATTCCTTGACGGGAATCTTCTCCCTCTGCCTATGTCTCTGTCTCTCATGAATAAATAAATGAATACATACATACATACAAAAATTATTTTGTATTTCCTAGGGATACCTGCAATGCTTAGCTTTAGGTCTCCATTCTTTGCCTTTCATAATTATCTTTTAATATTTTCATTATTTTAATATGTATCTATTTTCCCTGCCTTATATCACTGGTAATATTTCTGGCAATGTCTGTTATATGTTCCTTCACTCATACAATTTAAATGAGATATTGCATTTTAAATTCCTTGCAATCTTTCCATGGTTCTATTTCTCACTTAAACTGAACCAGTTGACTTTTCACCTAATTTTTATCTCCTTTATGAATATCTTTCTGTTTCATAGTCTGTGTATGCTTACATTTTATTTATGATATCTATCAATTTTTAAAGACTTATAAAAAGTAGACTAGAGAGCTATTTATCTTTTTCTGAGTCTTCCATATGAATTTCTCCTCTCCTTATTGTACAGTATTTTTTATACCAAATACTGTTACATATATATTTGTGAGTGAATTTCCTACCAAAGCATCACTTGAAGTTGGAGGTTGAACACAAGGTATTAACTTCCATCAGAATGGCAGCATTCTTGTGTGATGGGTTAAGATTGGAAGCAGGACCCTGCCATAGACAAAATCACCTTTATCTAATTGGCTCTGGTAATAGTAAATGCTTTATTTTTATTCAGACTATTATGGAATTATCTGCATTCTATTGTAATTGGTGGATGTAGAGTACTCTGATAATTAAACAGGCCAAGGGGTTTCCAGGTCCTCCATTATAGCTAGAGTGACTTGCAATCTGGGATCCCTAACAGTGCTAGAAGCTGAACTGCTCCATGAATACCCTGCAATACAATAAATGCTTTCTACAACAATGTTATCAAAAATTAATTTCTCTAGTGTCAGGATAAAATTCAAAGGTTAAATTGGGGCAAAAAGCTAAGGCCTGGGTGGATTTTTTTCCTCTCTTTTTGTGAGAAATATTCCTCTGCTTTATGTTTGGAATCAAGAGTTGAATATTTGAAAAAAATTATAATTTGGACAACTTCAATGAAGTTGTATTAGCTATTGAATGTTGTTTCTGCACCACACACTCTTCTAATTATTATATAGTAATATTTATTACCCACAATTTGCAGGTAGAGAAATTGAGATAAAATATGTAAATTAACTCCTGAGTTATACTGAATATTAAATATCAGAGGTGGTACCTTAATGCATGCCACCTAGTTCAGGTTCTATGTTCTTAACTTACTTCAATAGAAGGCTCATATGAATTATATTCACTTGGTCTTATGAGGAAATAGCCCAAGAAAATTCACCATAATCAGTCAATAAAAAACACAGCTTGAGATCCCCCATTTCCCTTCAGGGATATGTTTGTTTTTTCCTCATGTCCTATAGCTTGTTGGAAGTATATTCTAGACTCTAGGATAGTTACACTGTTGACCAAGTAATGACTACTGTGACTTACAAAAAACAGTTGGTCACTTGTCAATTCTAAAATATTTACCGTATTTGATATATACATACAAAAAACTTACAGTATCAAGTTTGACTATTATTTTAAGCACTTTGACATTTGAAAATGAGAGAACCTCTTTTAAAGATGTTCTTTGTGGGTCGCCTGGATGTCTCAGTGGTTGAGCATCTGCCTTCTGCTCCAGTAATCCAAGGTCCTGGGATCGACTCCCACATCAGGCTCCCCACAGGGAGCCTATTTTTCCCTCTGTCTGTGTCTCTGCCTCTCTCTGTGTGTGTCTTTCATGAATAAATAAATAAAATCTTTTTTTTAAAGATGTTCTTTGTGACCCTCCATTTTATCATAAAGTATAATAATGATTCTAGTATATGTTGAGGATCTATTTTTATAAAATTTATTACACCAATAAAATCATATAACAATTTGTGC
This sequence comes from Canis lupus familiaris, assembly GCF_011100685.1. Taxonomy (NCBI): domain Eukaryota; kingdom Metazoa; phylum Chordata; class Mammalia; order Carnivora; family Canidae; genus Canis; species Canis lupus. The sequence continues at coordinate 33,010,663 of NC_049222.1, read as the reverse complement.
ATGTATGGCTTTGAGTTATGGCAATCTTGCAATTACTTCCTCATAAAATATACTGTGAAATATTGGGACTTAGTCAAGATAAAAAGCTTCTGCACAGCAAAGGAAAGGATCAACGAAACAAAAAGACAACCTACAAAATGGGAGAAGATATTTGCAAATGACATACCAGCAAAAGTATCCAAGATCTATAAAGAACTTATCAAACTCAACACCCAAAGAACAAACAATCCAGTCAAGAAATGGGTAGAAGACATGAACAGATATTTCTCCAAAGAAGACATACTCATGGCCAACAAACTCATGAAAAAGTCTTCCACATCACTTGTTATCAGGGAAATACAAATAAAAAACCACAATGAGATACCACTTTACACAAGTGAGAATAGCTAAAATGAACAAGACAGGAAACAACAACTGTTGGTGAGGATGTGGAGAAAGGGAACCCTCTTGCACTGTTGGTGGGAATACAAGTTGGTGCAGCCACTCTGGAAAAAAATGTGGAGGTTCCTCAAGAAGTTAAAAATAAAGCTACCCTATGATCCAACAATTGCACTATTGGGTATTTACCCCAAAGATGCAGATGTGGTGAAACTACAGGACACCTGCACCCCAATGTTCATAGCAGCAATGTCCACAATAGTCAAACTGTGGAAAAAGACCAGATGTCCTTCGACAGATGAATGGATAAAGAAGATGTGACGTATATATATATATATACAATGGAATATTACTCAGCATAATAAAGGATGAATACCCACCAGTTGCTTCAACATGGATGGAACTAGAGGGTATCATGCTGAGGGAAATAAGTCAGTTGGAGAAGTACAATCATCATATGGTTTCACTCATATGGGGAATATAAGAAATAGTGAAAGGGACTATAAGTGAAAGAAGGAAAACTGACTAAGGAAAAATTAGAGATGAAGTCAAACCATGAGAGGTTCCTAATGCTGTGAAACAAACAAAGTTTGCAGAAGAGAAGGTGAGTGGGGGATTGGGTAACTGGGTGATGGGCACTAAGGAGGGCACTTGATGGGATAAGCATGGGATGTTATACTGTATGTTGGCAGATTGAATTTATATAAATTATTTTTAAAAGGAAGATAAGATATATTGTGAAAAATTTCATATTTGGAGCTATTTTGCTAATCTTATATCAAAAACTTAAATAAAGCTAAATATACATTTCATCGGGGATTATGCATAACCATTTTTTTCCTGTAATACATAGATAGACTACATTGAGAATATATCAAGAATATGTTTTCTAAATATATCTTTATTTCATTGATTAACAAAGGATATTTCTGGTATATTTTATGATTGATGGAAAAGCTAATAAGTATCATAAACTGAAAATATTTAAAAATCTACATTTCAGTCATATCGTATATGTTATTTTCCCCAATCTTCAGCATTTCTTTCTATGTAATTTTTAATAGTGTTTGCTGATATGGGAATCCATTTCTATGTGACCAAATTGTTTACTATGTATTATATAAGCCATTTTTGTCAGCAAAGAAGAGTGTTTCTCCTTTGGTATATGTCTTTTTAGCTATAAATATTATGGAAAAATATCTACAGAGAGCTTTAGACACACCATTATGTTTAGTGACATTTTACAAATACTGCATGGCCATTAGATTAAAAAAAAATAGTTGTGGTAAAATACACATAAAATTACCATCTTAACAATTTTAAATGTACAGCTCAGTAGTCTTAAATACATTTGTATTGTTGTGCAATCAATATCCAGATCTTTATTCATTTACATTACTGAAATTCTATATTCATTAAATTATAACTCCCATTTTCCACTCACCCCCTAGCACCTGTCGACCACCATTCTGTTTTCTGTCTCAATGAATTTGTCTACTCCAGTCACTTCATACAGCGTTTGCATTTTTGTGATTGATTGGCTATTGTAGCATGTGTCAGAATTCCCTTCCTTTTCAAAGTTGGATAATATTCCATGTATATACCAATTCTATGTATCCATTCATCTATCAATGGACCCTTGAATTACTTCCACTTTTTAGCTATTGTTAATGATGCTGCCATAAAAATGTGTATAAAAGTGTTTCTTTGAGATCCTGCATTCAATTCTTTTGGATATATACATAGGGCTGGACTATATTAATTATATTTTTAATTATTTGAGTTGGACCCACCATACTGTTTTCTATGGTGGCTGTGCCATTTTGCATTTCCACCAACATTGCACAGGAATTTCATATTTCCATATTTTTGCCAGCACTTGTTATTTTCTATTTGTTTGCCTGTTATTTTTTTATATCGTTGTGAGGTGGTATTTCATTGTGGTTTTGATCTTCATTTCATGAAAAATTAAATGTTCAGTTTAAAAAAAGTTGTACAGGGATCCCTGGGTGGCGCAGCGGTTTGGCGCCTGCCTTTGGCCCAGGGCGCGATCCTGGAGATCCGGGATCGAATCCCACGTCGGCCTCCCGGTGCATGGAGCCTGCTTCTCCCTCTGCCTGTGTCTCTGCCTCTCTCTCTCTCACTGTGTGCCTATCATGAATAAATAAAAATTAAAAAAAAAAATAAATAAAATAAAAAAATAAAAAAAGTTGTACAGACCTGTTATTTTTTCCCCAGAGCTTAATTTTAAAATATTTTGCTAGTTATGATAGTTAAAATATCTCAAAAAACAAAATACCTGTAGAGCAATGAATTTTGTTAGTATTAGGTTTATAGCCATTTTATCAAATGGCTTTATTGATAATCTTAAAATTTGGCTTTGCTCTGTATATATAATCTTACTCTAGAATCACCATTTTTACCTAAGTATTTTAGGTGGCAATGAATCATATCACAAGAAGCGGTAGTGTATTACCATATTCTTTCCTGTTAGAATCACAGTATTGATATTATCTTCACTTGTGGCTTCTGTGTAGGAACATTTTTAAATTACTTGTTGATCTTTCCAAGCTAAACTCAAACAATATAGTTCATCAATCTACTTAATTGTTTACTTGTTTTTGAGAACTGCTCCCTGCGTTTTAACCTTTCAAAGATGAGGACAGTTTTTTTAAAAGTCCATGGTGTTAGAATATTTAGGAGAAGAAATGTTCAATGTCTTTAAGACAAAATAAAACCTCTCAAGTCCAAGGAACTTATTTTTGTTTTTTCTTCAGCTTTGAATTCCCGCTATTTAGCTACTTTGAAACTTCATGTCTTTTTTCCTTTTTGGAATGTTTCTTAGGCTTACCACTAGTGGAGAAATGTAGGAATGATAGAGTCTGCTCCAAAATGTAGATAAAATTATTCTTTGGCAGAGCTTTCCTTTATTTAATTTGATTTTTAAAAAAAATATTTGACATGAGAGCAACACAATCTCATAAGAATAGTGAATCTAGGGGTATGGGCAAAGGGCCCATGTTGTCTATTTTGAGCCTCAGTCCTATACATTTAATAGAGTTAGGAAAAGTCTTTCTGATTTATACTTAATTTAGCTCATTAGTTCTCAGAGTGTGGTTCCAGAATATCACCATAACTGGCAACTGAAAATTCTCAGGCCCACTCCACCTTAGAAGTCGGGTACCATGATCTGAATTCTTATAAGACCTCTGGGTGAACTTGTTGCATGCTAATGATTAAGAACCAGTGGAGGGTCTAAGTCACCAGGACTAAGCACAACATGGGGTCTTAGGTTATATGATTAGAGAATAAGTAGAGTGATTTGTTTTCCTGAATTGTTGCTGTTAAAGAAATAATTTATCTGCCAGTCTGTGGCAGTAGTTATTAGTTTGAAATCAAGGTTGTTTTTGGAGGTTCAACATTACGACCAAATTTTGGTCCTTTTTAGATGTAATCTATCCTCATTACTTGAAAATTCCATATTTGTGACTTTGCCTCCTTATTTATTACTCCCAAATCAATTTTGTGAACAGTAACATATATGCAGAATGGTGAAGATTTGAGTTGACCAACATGCTCATTCCCAGCTGAGATCAAACATGGGGATGCTTTGCCTTCTTGTTTCAGCTCTCATACAGTAAAGAAGTGTCATTTCAGTCCAAAAGGGTCATGCTTCTTTGGATTTTGTAGTTCTTTTGCATTTTGTTCTTGCTTAAATGCCCCCTAAGCATAATGCTAAAAAGAGCTATATTTTGTACCTAAGCACAGATGGGAAGAAAAAAATGTACTTTATGGAGAAAATACATGTGTTAGATGAGCTTTATTCAGGCATAAATTTTAGTGCTGTTCACTGTGAGTCCAATGTTAATGAATCAACAACATATATTAAATAAGATGTCTTTAAACAGAAACATTCATAAAACAAGATTATATATTTATTGGTTGCTGAAAATATTATGACCAGAGCTGCACGGAAACCTAAACCTATATTTTCACTTGTGTAGTGGTTCAGCGTTCACTAATTCATTGTTTACATCTTCATAGAACATAAATACCATGAATAGTAAAAGTCAACAGTATATGATTTCACTTTCTCTCAGTTCTCTACTACCTTGCAAAAATAACAATTCCATTTAATGCTGTCTTAATAGTGTTTTGTTTTCCATTGACCTAATCTTGTATGTCCTAACTCATCTTAAGACTGATTTAATGTCTTTCAAGTCCTTCCAGGACAATACTAAATAGCTTGTTCAAATCTTTTTTCTTTTCCCTCTAGTGATTGTATAATTCGGGACTAGTTTCATATTCAAGAAATATTTGACTCCAAAAGCATTCAAACATACCTTTATTTTTAACAAAAATGAACATATTCTAAGTCTGATTTTTGAGGCATGTGGAACAGGTGCAATCTACTCTATTAAAATATGCTTTAATTATACTAGAAAATTTAAAGCCCAAAATACCAAGGATATAGATTGTTGAAAAATAGGTTCTGTGAAATTATGTAAGCATAAGACAGGTTTTCACCTTCCTGGGTTTCAGATGCAGACCTCTGACCACTTCCTGAGTATTTTTATACTTGTGGACCTATATTGTTTATTTTTATTCGGTAATATAAAGTAGTATAAAGCAGAGTTTGTTATAAGACTCTATCCAAGCTACATGCTTGAAATATTTTTCCCTATTAACTATTAATATATAAATGTATTTTAGTTAATTCTTGGAGAGTTTTTTGAGTTTAAGTTTTATGTATCTTTTATCAGGCTAAGATGAATGTAGGGCAACAGAACTAAAATAGCTAAAATGTTGATTCACTTGAAATTATACATTATGAATTAACAGAAGGAAACTGCCAAAATAATAGACAGTTTCCACCATTTCTTTGTATATCTGTAATATAGGAAAAACTTTTGTTTGTTAATCATTTAGCTTTATGATGATCAAGTTTTATATAAGATGTGCAAAGAAGAGTCAGCTATTGCCAACTTTTTTCCTTCTCAAAGTGTCATAAGGACAGGAAGGCAGGTTATATAGCCAATTTGTGAAATCTGTGGTATTTTCATTTCAGTTTATTTAAGCATAAATTCCTTTGTGAACCATAAGGTAAAATATCTTTAATAGCAAAATGAAGACATTTTATGATTTCTGCCATTTGTAAATGATTCATAGACATTCTATGTATTCTATGACAATTTTAAATTTTAATTTTAGAATATCCTTTGGCTTTTCATAATTTTATAAGTAAAATAATAGGTTACCTAATTTATTTATAATAGGTTATTAGAATATTTGCTACAATTGTAACAAGAAAGATTATTAAGAGCAGCTTATGCCACACGGCAATGTTAAAATTGTAAAATTTATGGATATGGCAGCTTATTATTGTTACATCAGCATTAAAAGCAACTCTTTTACTTCCTGATTCAGACTAAAAGTAAAATCTCATAGTGTATCAGTGAGAACAATACAGAGAGGGCATTTAAATATTTTTATTCTAATATGTGTTTAATCAATTAATTTTATTTCTGTTTCAAAAAGCTCTATTTGGTCTCAAAAAATTGGATTCATAGTCTGAGGTCCAAAGATCTGATTTTAATATCATATATTGAATTTGATTCATAAGTGTCCTTTAGCTTCAGATAATAAGTTTGAACCACATGGTAATAGTATTCTCTTTGCTACTGCATGATCAGAAATAAATGGTCAAAGGCAAGCTAGAGGAAGGGAGAGGCTTTCTAGAAAATTTATTCTCATATCTACATGAGAACTATAGTGAAAGAGAACTCCTTGGCTTCCTCTGGATCATTGCTGCATTTTATGGAATAATTTGAATGGCTGCATCTATGTTGCCACCATCTTAGGGAAAAAAGCCAATGCTGAGACTGGAACAGGGAATAGGAAAAATGTGCTCTTAATGAAATTTTGAGACAATAAATCCATCAATGCTGCACACTGCCCAAACTATAAACATTGTAAATACTAGGCTCCTTATTGTTTAGACATGGATGTAGGAGTCTCTAAAAGTTATCAAAATCATCCCAGTACTTTTTAAAATCAAAATATTGGTCTCCAATGACTAAGATATGTTACTTATTTCAGTATAATCATGTTTTATAAAGATCTAGTCTTCTGAAAGACATTGTGCATTATATTTTTTCTATGAGTTTCATTTAAAGTAATCAACAAATTTCCCACCCCAAAGTGTAATAGTGCTTTCCAAGAGACATATTTTTCTTTTTACTTCCACCACCATGTAGTAGTTAGATATTGACTTGTCTGCTTAAAACTCCTAACACACTCATCCAATTCTCTTGTGCAGTAACACTTTTCTCTAAATATGTGGTTCAAATAGAAACTACATTTTAAAAATATATTTCCCTCTTCACAGCTTATTGCTCTTGGGATTTATACCCAGTGCAATAAATATGCGACTAGACTATGAATTTTGGACTTAAGATGGAATAGAGCATGTTTGAGCCTATCTTTGATGGTAAATATTTTTGTTGTGAGATATGGGAACTGCTGAGTGGAACACTTTTTCCAATAATGAAGCCAGTAGTCAGAGAGAAGCAGAGGCAAGGGGAGGAGAGAGTTGTAGTGTTATTTAATGAAAACCCCTTCCTGCCAACACTAGGTAAAAAGTATAATAGATATGAGTGTAATTTTCCACAAGAAAATCCTTTTCCCATATCTACACCTTTCTTACTCTCTATACCACATTTCCTAGTAGACATAAATATTTAGTGTTCTTGGTATTCAAAGCGTATTTAATTTAATATCTCTGACTTACCCTCTGTCTCTCTCCCTGTTCTGTGTCTTGATTCTCAAGAAACTCTGGGCAACCTTGTGGGGTGGGCACCGGGGCTGAGGACCAAGAAGTGTAGACGTAGCAGTAGCAATATTAAGCACAAGATTAGGGAAAGAGGAAGAAACTAAAAGCATCCTCTATTCTTACTAAGTTTCTAGCTTAAAGAAGACCTATGCTGGGGAGGGAAGAAAGAAGGTTCAGCTACAAAAAGCAATTTTATTACCAAAAGGAATATTTTCCTGGAATGAAAATGCCTTTAAGACTTATAGTCCCAGAATAACCAGAAAGTGTCATGAAACCGTCTAAAATTTCTCCCAGAGATTAGAGAAAAGTGACATAGTAGATTTCCAGGAAGTAGTGAGAAAAAAAAATATGTTTGCATACTAATGAGTTATGTTTGTTCAATGTAATAGTTATGGTTTTGGTGGCCCCAGAATTAAAAGCAACAGGCATACAGCATGGAATAAGATACATAAATAATTAGCTATACTGACCACACTTATGAAACAGTAGGACTACTGTAAAAACCTAATATGGAACAAGTAAGTTGCAAATAAGGATACTTACATTTGTATTAACAAACAGAATAAAGTGTTTAAGTGACATGCCAGAAAAGATTATTTTAAAAAGTCCAGTTTTGATAATGATGACAGGGAAATGTTTTTTAAGTTATTTTATGTGAGCAATAACTTTAGCTTAAATGTATCACACACATACACACACACACACCCCCCCCATTCCTGGACCATATGAAAAATAAACTAATAACATACTTTCATTTATTCCACATACCCTCCATTTCTCCTATATTTAGGGCCTAGGGGTATATATTGAATATATACGCAATAACCACACCCTCAAGGGGAGTATTTCCTAACTTGGGGAGACAGTTAACTAAAAAGGTGAACATGACGCACTTTGGCTGTATTCTCTAAGGGAGGAAGATTATACTAGGGCAAGTGGGCAAAAGTGGGTGAGGAAGACTGAAGGGGAGTTACTAGATCAAAATTATGCCTAGCGAACACTTGGAGGATATTTAGGAGTGAGTGAATTCAGAACTGAGGAAAAGAGAAATAAGCAGTGAGAGTCACATTGTAAAAGCCCAGCAAGCTGGGAAAGAATAGGTGGTAGTGAAGGGGGAAGAGAAAATAATTAGACAAGAGAAGTGAGCAGGGGCCAAACCATAGCAGGTTTTGCCATGCATGTAGAGGAGTTTGTATTATAAGAGCAATGTGGTCAACAGAACAGTTTCAGTCATGGAAGTGGCACTATATTGTTTGTTTTCTAGAAAGAGCATTGCACGTTTACATTTCTAGAGGCAACATGGAGGTGGCCAAAATCAAAATAACAGAAATGCTGAAAGCAAGGCAAACAAAAGCCAAGCTTTAATGCATCACTGAGACAATGAGAAAGGAATAAATCCGCAAATATAAAAAATTAAACTTGAAAAATGAAGTCCTTATTTAACTCCAAATATTTTTGTGAGAAGATGGAGACCAACTTTTTCCTCTTTGCAATAGAGCTTATGACAAATTGACAATAATAATAATAATAATAATAATAAAATACATCTTCATAAAGATCAGGACTTAAAGAACAAAGGCAAACTAAAAATTATCCTGCACTCCAGAAGTGACAGCAAGGAAATCTGCCTTTCTCATTTGGGGCTTTGGGTACAGGGAACAAAATGATGTAATTAAATGCATCAGTTAGTTAGCATAAGAAGTTACATTATGAATTAGTGGCAATCTTTAGAAAATGTAATATGTCATATGTAACATAATTAACAAGGATATCACCTAATGTCAAAAAAATGATAGGAGGAGAATTTAAAGTGGTCTCAGGTTAATGAAAAACTTAACATTTGGTAGAAACAAATGCAAATTACCTCCTGAAGAATATTAAGAAAATTTGGATTATAGGTTGGCTGTAAATTTTATCATTTTTTTTTGCCTTACTGTTCTCATTTAGTTCTATACTGTTCTATTTTGTATCTTATTGGTGCCTGTATTTTATAATTGTGTCTAATGTTTCAATGTGGTGATCTGTGAAGACACATATCTGAAGTGAAAGAGGATCCAAAGCTAGACCCATGGGTATTTCTGATAATGTTGGTGATGAAGAATTACAAACTTCTAAATCATGCACCAGTGCGGAGAGACATACAAAACCTGTCCTTAAGATGAAAGCTTTATAACAGTGCATTACATAGGTTGATATCCAACTTCACATATTTCTTTGTGTAATCTGTGGCAAGTCAAAATGCAACAATATTTTTAGAAAAATTAAATACCCTCTTTTATAAATCACAGTCATTTGACAAATGATGGTACTGATTATTTTATATGGTTTTTAGAATATAAAAATTAAATTTTTCTCAATAAGTTTATCCTGTAAAAAGAAACCAGGTTATATATTAGAGAATATTATCCAGAAAAGGATAAGTCACACACTTGGTAAAAATCTCCTAATGCCAGCACATAAATAGTGAGCAATATAGTGAGGAAATAGCTAAGACAATATGCTGAAAATTTGAAAAGTTATCACTCTCCAGGAGTATGATCACCAGTGTATAGATCACATGTCTCAGGATGTTGAAAAGGTTTTGTGTAATAAATTGAAAAAGCAAGACCTTCAGTGTCCAGGTTGATGAGTCAAAGGATTTCACTACCATAGAATGGCATTTGTAGTATTTATAAATAATGGTGAAATTCACAGTAGCTTTTTCTGTGCAAAGAGTGGCCTGAAACAAAGGACTAGATATATTTAATGTTCTATCTACATATCTTGAACAGAAATTCTGTCTTGGAGGAATTGCATTGGTATATACACTGAAGAGCCTCATCAAGTATTGCCTCCTTGATTTCATGTCTTTTGTAAAGCCAGAGTCCAACCATTGTCATAAAATAATTCTTTGTTCACAGAAAGTTTCTGATGTTAAAAAGAAAAAAAGAAAAGAACTTCATGGAAATGAAATGATAAGTTTAGAATGATGCCAGACATAATGGTCAATTTTATGAAACCAAAAGACTAACTCCCCAAGAATCTTAAAAAAAAAAAAAAAAAACTGTATAAAATCCCAGGCAACAGGCATAAACACACATTTTTGCTACACAAAGGAATCTAGTGGTATAATGGAGAAAGAGTTCCCAACAGGATGTATGGGCTGAAATGGAAATTATAGGAGCACTTTCAAGAAAACTGTAGTCCAGATTTGGCTGAGTTCTTTGAAAATGAAAAAAGGCTGCAAAAAACATCTAATTGGCAGACATTTTTTTATCACATGATACAGTCTAAGTCCTGGAGGCTTCTTTCTTTCTTTCTTTCTTTCTTTCTTTCTTTCTTTCTTTCTTTCTTTCTTTCTTTCTTTCTTTCTTTCCTTCCTTCCTTCCTTCCTTCCTTTCTTTCTTTCTTTCTTTCTTTCTTTCTTTCTTTTTCTTTCTTTTTTCTTCAGATGATAAGTTTTTTGTATTTGAAATCATAGAAATCATTTGTATTTTAAAAATCATGTTACAAAGGAAATCTTGAAATATTTCATCTACTGCTTGGGTTTGGAGTGAGGAAGGATGGATATAAGCAAGACCTAAGCTTATTAAAAAACGTCTGGAGAACTTCAGAACATTGGACAGTTTTCCTCCCTATCAACTCACATATATAACATAACGATAGACTCTTACCCTGTCATTTCTGTTCACCCTGAGAACTTGACTTTAAAAGAAGAGGGCATATTTATAATCTGTGTCTGATCATACATTCAAAAGTTAAGTTATTAATCTGCCTCTAGAAAAGTTCCGTATTTCTCTGAAAGAATACCCTCCAGTCAAATGAAAGCACTGATCATTTTGATACAGTTTTTAACTTCTAGCATCTGTATGCAAACTTGTGCTTATTTAGTAGTCACTGAATTTAAGAACAGAAATTGTCCCATTTCAGTTAAAAATGAAAATCAAGTGTGTTTATTGTAAGTTTGTATAAATGTGCAGCAAAAAAACAAGCTCACATTTCATACGTCATAAATTTCATTCTTTATATTTGATTTCAAAATAACTTTTATGTGTATATAACATTATGTGAAAGATCATGTAACTAACATATGTGCATAATAGTTTTATAACTCATATATTGAATCTGATCATATCATGTAGAAAATTGCTTTTCAGACTCTTGTATTATATTTTATGCTATAATTCTAATCAGATGGTTTCAGTTTATGGTTTTAGTAGTTTTACCGTTCAACCTTATCAACTCATTTCATGTTGTAATATCATCAAATAATATCAGATTAGAATAATTATTTAAATATCTGTGTTATGAGTTCTACAAAAATGGAAAAGGAAAAAAGAAATTAATGTCAAGAAAAGTACACTAGGAAGGGAGGGGGCAAGATAGCGGAAGAGTAGAGTCCCCAAGTCACCTGTCCCCACCAAATTACCTAGATAACCTTCAAATCATCCTGAAAACCTATGAATTCGGCCTGAGATTTAAAGAGAGAACAGCTGGAATGCTACAGTGAGAAGAGTTTGCACTTCTATCAAGGTAGGAAGAGGGGAACAAAAATAAAGAAATAAAACAGCATCCAAGGGGGAGGGGCCCCGTGAGGAACCAGGCTAAGGCCGCGCTGGGAGTGCCCCCGGGACAGGTGACCCCGCCCCGGAGAATCAGGAGCTTCACCAATCTTCCCAGACGGAAAGGCTCTGGCTTGGCAGGGAGCTCTGGCAGGACCGCAGGAGGGGCAGGGATGCCCTCAGGCTCCCAGGGGCACTAACAGAAGGGGTGGCCCCGGGGGAGAGCGCACCACACCCTGCAGCCGAGCTCCCTAAAGGGCTGCAGCCCATGCCCGGGGTCCAGGAGCAGCTCAGAGGCGGCTCCAGGCGGAGGGGGCTGCGCGGCCCTGAGAGCACGATTCCAGCGGTACAGGCCCCGGAGCCCAGGGCGCTGAGGGACGCAGCCCAGGATCCAGCGCTCCCCCTGGGACAGGCAGAGGCCGGGAGGACACAGGACAGCAAGGACGCTCCTGCTTCTGGGTGCCCCGAGCTGTGCAGGTCAGTACCCCCCACCCCCGGGAGCACCCAGGCCCCTGCAGACTGGGAGCTGTGGTAGTTACTGCGGGAGCTGACTCAAGGGCTGGAGAGCTGGCCGCTACCACTGTGGTTGTTCCTACTGGGGCCTCACAGGATAAAAAACCCACACTGAGCCTCACAGTGGCCACACAGGATAAACAGGAAAAACAACTCCCACTGAGTCCTGCACCAGGCAAGGGGCTGAGCAGCTCCCCCAGGTCCTCACACCTGAGAATCAGCACAGTAAGCCCCTCCCCCAGAAGACCAGCTAGAAGGACAGGGGAAAAGCAAGCTATTGACCAAGCAGCACTGGAAAGTTCCAGGGGAAGTCGAGGGATTTACAGTATATAGAATCAGAGGATACTCCCCCTTGTTTCTTGTTTTCTGTTTGTTCTGCCTCCCCATTTTTTTTCTTTTTCTTTTTTCTTTTTTTTTTTTTCTCTTTTTCTCCTTTTCCCAATACAACTTGTTTTTGGTCACTCTGCACTGAACAAAATGACTAGAAGGAAAAACTCACCTCAAAAGAAAGAATCAGAAACAGTCCTCTCTCCCACAGAGTTACAAAATTTGGATTACATTTCAATGTCAGAAAGCCAATTCAAAAGCACAATTATAAAGCTACTGGTGGCTCTAGAAAAAAGCATAAAGGATTCAAGAGATTTCATGACTGCAGAATTTAGATCTAATCAAGCAGAAATTAAAAATCAGTTAAATGAGATGCAATCCAAACTAGAGGTCCTAATGACGAGGGTTAACGAGGTGGAAGAATAAGTGAGTGACATAGAAGACAAGTTGATGGCAAGGAGGGAAACTGAGGAAAAAGAGAAAAACAATTAAAAGATCATGAGGATAGGTTAAGGGAAATAAATGAAAGCCTCAGAAGGAAAAATCTATGTTTAATTGGGGTTCCAGAGGGTGCTGAAAGGGACAGAGGAACAGAAAGTTCCAAGACAGGCAGGAACTGAAAGAATATGTGACCACCAAGGCAGCTCTACAAGAAATACTAAGGAGGATTCTGTAATAGAAAGAGGAAGTCCAAGGGAACAATCCACAAAAACAGGGACTGAATAGATATCATGATGACACAAAATTCATATCTTTCAATAGTAATTCTGAACGTGAATGGGCTTAATGACCCCATCAAAAGGCGCGGGGTTTCAGACTGAATATAAAAAAGCAAGACCCATCTATTTTCTGTCTACATGAGACTAATTTTAGACATAAGGACACCTATAGCCTGAAAATAAAAAGTTGGAGTACAATTAACCATTCAAATGGTCCTCAAAAGAAAGGAGGGGTAGCCATCTTTATATCAGATAAACTAAAATTTACCCCAAAGACTGTAGTAAGAGAGGAAGAGGGACACTATATCATACTTAAAGGATCTATCCAACAAAAGGACCTAACAATCATCAATTTTATGCCTCAAATGTGGGAGCTGCCAAGTATATCAATCGATTAATAGCCAAAGTTAAGACATACCTAGATAATAATACACCTATACTTGGTGACTTGAATGTAGTGCTTCCTACAATCGACAGAACTTTTAAGCACAACATCTCCAAAGAAACAAGAGCTTTAAATGATACACTGAACCAAATGGATTTCACAGATATTTACAGAACTTTACATCCAAATGCAACTGGATACACATTCTTCTCAAGTGCACATGGAACTTTCTCCAGAATAGACCACATACTGGGTCACAAATCAGGTCTTAACTGATACCAAAATATTGGGATTGTCCCCTGCATATTTTCAGACCACAATGCTTTGAAATTAGAGTGAAATCACAAGAATAAGTTTGGAAGGATTTCAGACAGGTGGAGGTTAAGGACCATCCTGCTAAAAGATGAAAGGGTCAACCAGGAAATTAGAGAAAAATTAAAAGATTAATGGAAACTAAAGAGAATGAAGATACAACTGTTCAAAATCTTTGGGATACAGCAAAAGCAGTCCTGAGGGGGAAATACATTGCAATACAAGCATCCATCCAAAAACTGGAAAGAACTCAAATACAAAAGCTAACCTTACATCTAAAGGAGCTGGAGAAAAAACAGCAAATAGATCCTACACCCAGCAGAAGAGAGTTAATAAAGATTCGAGAAGAACTCAATGAAATAGACACCAGAAGAACTGTGGAACAGATCAACAAAACCAGGAGTTGGTTCTTCAAAAGAATTAATAAGACAGATAAACCATTAGCCAGCGTTATTAAAAAGAAGAGAGAGAAGACTCTAATAAAATCATGAATGAGAAAGGAGAGATCACCACCAACACCAAGGAAATACAAACAATTTTAAAAACATATTATGAGCAGCTATACACAAGTCAATTAGGCAATCCAGAAGAAATGGACGCATTTCTGGAAAACCACAAACTACCAAAACTGGAACAGGAAGAAATAGAAAACCTGAACTGGCCAATAACCAGGGAGGAAATTGAATCAGTCATCAAAAACTTCCCAAGACACAAAAGTCCAGGGCCAGATGGCTTCCCAGGAAAATTCTATCAAACATTTAAAGAAGAAACCATACCTATTCTACTAAAGCTGTTCAGAAAGATATAAAGAATAAATAGATAAATAAATAATAAATAACAAAAAATAATAATAAATAAATAAATAAAATTGAAAAAAAGGAAATATAGAAAGATATGGAATACTTCCAAACTCGTTCTGAGGCCAGTATCACCTTAATTCCAAAACCAGAGAAAGACCGCACCAAAAAAGAGAATTATAGACCAACATCCCTGATGAATATGGTTGCTAAAATTCTCAAAAAGATACTAGCCAATAGGATCCAACAATACGTTAAGAAGATTATTCACCATGACCCAGTGGGATTTATCTCCGGGATGCAAGGCTGGTTCAACACTCATAAAGCAATCAATGTGATTGATCATACCAATGGTATATTACTCAGAGTGTAGGGATAGAAGGAACATTCCTCAGCATCTTAAAAGCCGTCTATGAAAAGCCCACAGCAAATATCATTCTCAATGGGGAAACACTAGAGCCTTTCCCCTAAGATCAGGAACAAGACAGGGATGTCCATTCTCACTACTGCTATTCAACATAGTACTAGAAGTCCTAGCCTCAGCAATCAGGCAACAAAAAGAAATAAAAGGCATTCAAATTGGCAAAGAAGAAGTCAAACTCTCCCTCTTCGCAGATGACATGATACTGTACCTAGGAAACCAAAAAGATTCCACCCCAAGATTGCTAGAACTCATACAGCAATTTGGCAGTGTGGCAGGATACAAAATCAATGCCTAGAAATCAGTGGCATTTCTATACACTAACAATGAAACTGAAGAAAGAGAAATTAAGGAGTCAATCTCATTTACAATTGCACCCCAAAGCATAAGATACCTAGGAATAAGCCTAACCAAAGAGGTAAAGGATCTATACCCTAACAACTACAGAACACTTCTAAAAGCAATTGAGGAAGACACAAAGAGATGGAAAAATATTCCATGCTCATGGATTGGAAGAATTAATATTGTGAAAATGTCAATGCTACCCAGGGCAATTTACACATTTAATGCAGTCCCTATCAAAATACCATGGACTTTCTTCAGAGAGTTGGAACAAATCATCCTAAGATTTGTGTGGAATCAGAAAGACCCCGAATAGCCAGGGAAATATTAAAAAATAAATCAAAAAAAAAAAAGAAGAAAAAAAAAAGAAATCCATAGCTGGGGCTTCACAATCCCAGATTTCAGGTTGTACTACAAAGCTGTGGTCATCAAGACAGTGTGGTACTGGCACAAAAACAGGCACATAGATCAATGGAACAGAATAGAGAACCCAGAAGTGGACCCTCATCTTTATGGCCAACTAATATTCGACAAAGCAGGAAAGACTATCCACTGGAAAAAAAGACAGTCTCTTCAATAAATGGTGCTAGGAAAATTGGACATCCACATGCAGAAGAATGAAACAGGACCATTCTCTTAAATCATACACAAAGATAAACTCAAAATGGATGAAAGATCTAAATGTGAGACAAGATTCCATCAAAATCCTAGAGGAGAACACAAGCAACACCCTTTTTGAACTTGGCCACAGTAACTTCTTGCAAGATACATCCATCAAGGCAAGAGATAAAAAACAAAAATGACCTATTGGGACTTCACCAAGATAAGAAGCTTTTGCACAGCAAAAGAAACAGTCAACAAAACTCAAAGACAACCTACAGAATGGGAGAAGATATTTGCAAAAGACATTCAGATAAAAGGCTAGTATCCAAGATCTATAAAGAACTTATTAAACTCAACAGCAAAGAAACAAACAATCCAATCATGAAATGGGCAAAAGACATGAACAGAAATCTCACAGAGGAAGACAGACAAGGCCAACAAGCACATGAGAAAATGCTCTGCATCACTGACCATCAGGGAAATACAAATCAAAACTACAATGAGATACCACCTCACACCAGTGAGAATCAGGAAAATTAACAAGACAGGAAACAACAAATGTTAGAGAGGATGTGGAGAAAGGGGAACCCCCTTGTACTGTTGGTGCGAATGCAGGCTGGTAGAGCCACTGTGGAAAATAGTATGGAGGTTCCTCAAAAAGTTGAAAATAGAGGTACCCTATGAACCAGCAATTGCACTACTATTTACCATAAAAATATGAATATAGTGATCCAAAGGGCCACCTGCCCCGTAATGTTTATAGCAACAATGTCTACAATAGCCAAACTGTGGAAAGAGACCAGATGTCCATCAAAAGATCAATGGATAAAGATGATGTTATATGGGTATATACTACATGTTCTCTGTCCTGTTGAAAAACAGCACACCAAATATGGAAGGAAATGCCTTCTGATTTATCTGGATTTAGTCATTCAACGATCCCAACTTTTTTTTTAAATATTTTATTTATTTATGAGAGACACACAGAGAGAGGCAGATACACAGGCAGAGGGAGAAGCAGGCTCCATGAAGGGAGCCCGACATGGGACTCGATCACAGGTCTCCAGGATCACACCTCGGGGTGAAGGCGGCACTAAACTGCAAAGCCACCAGGGCTGCCCTCAACCATTCTGTCTTAAAGAAACCTGGCAAAGGAGAAAATCTCTATGAAGTCCAGCCTTTTGTACCACAAAGAAGGAAGAGAGAATTATGGGTTGAGAGGCATTTTTGATAATGAGCACACTCAACTCTTTTGGCTCTTCAGTTTCCAAATATATCCTTCATATAATGTGAATTTCCACATAGGGAAGAAACAATCTTATGATTCTACCTAATAAAGTGGTATCCTGAGTACAAGTACAACGTCCTTTCTCTCACCAAAATGAGACCTACAGTCCCAATAGCAATGACTAGCTATATTAGCTATTAATCAAATTCAGTCATAGTTTCATAAAATATTCTATTATCTGAAGACTAAATTCTAAAATTAACCACTGATATATTATATATAAAAAAGAGGTAAAATGAATGAGAAAATAGAATTAATGTGCACTAAAAATTACATATATACCAAGCAAAGAGAAACTATAAACTAAGTATAGTCCATCATATTTCAGTAAGTGGTCATGACCATTGTTATGACCATTGTTATGTTCTTTCTTTTACAATGTTTACATATTCCTTTACTCTTAAGGAAAAAGTTCTCAGCTGGTAAGGATTTTAGTAGATGGGTGACCCATTCATCCAGAAATAAATGAGTCCTCAAGATTCTACCTTTTTTGTTTACTATATCCAAACTTCTAGACATAAAAGTACTCAGAGTTACCCACAGATATCCCCAAGGGCCCCATGTATATTTCTCTTTGCCCCATTATAAAACTGAAAATCTGTTTCATAACCATGACTAATTGGTCAAACCCAAACAATAACCTACTTTTTCCTCCAGCTTAATTGAGGAATAGATGATAAATAAAACTATACACATTTAAGTGTACAACATAGTGGTTTAATATACACAAACACTGTGAAATAATTAATGTCATCAATTCAAGTAACATATCCATCACTTCACATAGTAAATTCTTGCTTTTTTTCCTTTGGTAAGAATGCTTAAGATCTACTCCCAACAAATTTCAAGTACACAGCACAGTATTATTAACTATAGTTACCCTGCTTTACATTAGATCCTCAGAACTTATCTTAAAACTGAAAACTGTACCCTTCAACATGCATTACAGTGTAAAAATCACCTCCAGTAACTCCTTTTTTATGTGTTGGCTCAGAGTCCTAAAGAGCACAAAATGATGAAGTGAAAGTCTCATCTTCTAATTGACTAAAACTAGTGTTGTGTAGCTGGGGAGTGGCATTCCTCCATTAAGAAAGAAATAATTCCACACTAGTAGATCTTGAGGCTGTTGAGACAAGAAGCAAAAATTTCACAAATGGGTTACTAAATACAATAGTAGGAAAAGTCCCTCTCACTCCTTATTTCTGGTCACAAGAGATGGCAACAATTGGCCGTTGTCCTCTAATTGGCAGAATAACTGAATCTTTAGAAAGCCATTTAAGTTTTTAAACAATAATTTCTCAGTGATGTGAAACAAGTGGATTTTAGAAGCATGAGCCAATTGCTCACATCTTTTTCTGTGCAATGAATTCCTTAACAAGAATCAATGTTATGTGGCATATAATGATGGAGGATAAGGCATTATTACACGAGTTGACTGATGGTTATGCTGGTAGAAGCATTACTGGGAGGTAAGGCAAATCTATACCTAGAATGAGTGCACATCCCAGTAAGGAAGTATCCCTTCCCTTTTGAAGAAGAAGGACTATTAATAAACCTTCCTTCAAGAGTCTGGCTGGTATCTCTGGGGAGGTGTCATATCTGGGGCTTGGCATTGGGCTCAGTATTGGTATATTAGGCATTCAGCATTGAGAGGAGCATAGCTAGTCTTGGTAATAGAACTTCTCTTTGAACCTATTCCTGAGCCTCTCTATTCGTGACACTATAAATACTTTGTGACAGCCCCATTGATCAAGTACTACTGTGGTCTAAGAAAGAAGCTGATTAACATCCAAAAGTGTTGTTGCACACATCCAATTGTTGAGAACCTTCCCTGCAGTGTATATACTTTGGTAACTATTCATCTAAGACATAAATATCTTCAAATTCTGTGCCAATTCTGAAGGATCTATCCTCATACCTCTTCCACAGACTTCCAAGTTTCCAACCTCTTCCTT
Organism: Canis lupus familiaris; assembly: GCF_011100685.1. Classification (NCBI taxonomy): domain Eukaryota; kingdom Metazoa; phylum Chordata; class Mammalia; order Carnivora; family Canidae; genus Canis; species Canis lupus. The sequence continues at coordinate 32,991,250 of NC_049222.1, read as the reverse complement.
CCAAGGCCCTGTACATTCAGCCAAACCGTTAGCAACCACTTATGAGTCAGAGCATATTTGTACTTCTAAACAAACTGGCTAGTGAAAGTGGAAAACAAGTCGTGTCACTCAGAATTCCACCCGTTGGGAAGATTTTCCTTTATTACTTTGCTTCAGAATCACCTTTGAGCAGCATTTTAATGTTGCAGTCATTTAATTGTGGATGACCCATCTTTTAACCAGGCTCAATTTTTAATTCTTCAATTGGCTAATTGTAAAGATCATAAAGGCAGAGATAGTGCTGGTTGGAGTGAGACACTGTAGCAGGAATCAGGGACAAGGAAATTTGATTTACCTAATCTTAATTTGCTTATGCCTCCCACACATGCCTGATTTTAGTCTCTTACATATTACTTCCACTTGACAATAAATTATTTCTGTGCATGCCAAACTTTTGGCTCTTTGTCAGATGATATCCAGTTAATTATGGATATATCAGGCTGACAGATCACCTGATAATACCATGGCCAGATGTTCAGTCTCTTTCATGACTCTGTAGCAAACAGGAAGCTAGCTTTCCATTTTAAAACTCTGTAATTTTTATTTGATTTTTGTATACATTCTGATTCTTTTCTGAAAATATCCAAATAGTTCTCTATAATCTCTAATCTTAAGCATTTTAATTATGGTCACTCAAACTTTGTGTTGATTACTCAGGTTTAGGCATTTAGAATTTGAAGACCATGAAATATCAAAGTACAAATATTCCCAAACTATTAGATACATGTCCTTAGTTTTTTTAAATAGAAATGAATAGAATTTGTAGATTATGAAGTCATCTAGATAGAGATGGTAATTGAGGCCACTGATAGGAATGAGACCTGCTAGAAAAACAGTGTGTGGGATAAGAAGAAAAAATAGCCTAATATATAATTTTGAGAAACACTGGCATTTAATGGCTAGTAAGAAGAGACTTAAGAACAATAACCAAAGGAGAAAAGATCAGGAGAGAATAAAATTTCACCAAAATTTAGGAAAGAGAGTATTTTTTTGGAGGGGAACATATTCAATCAAAATGTTAGACCTGGAAAGAAGTCAATAGATCCTTTCTACCTTTTGGCGATACTCAACTCTAGTGGTAAAAGCATGGGCTTTAAAGCCTACCAGTTGAATTTAATTAAGTCTTGACTCCCTGACTAATATCATTAGATCTGTGTAAGCTTTCTGTGGTTCAGTGTACTCATTCATGAAAGGGAGCCAGTTAAAGTTCTTATCTTATAGAGCTACTGTAGATATTAAATTAAAACATGTAACTTAAACAGGCATTTCAAATAATGGTTGATACATGCAAGTGCTCAGTATCACGTTATGTTTGTTGTAATTGTTATCGTGATCGTTTTTGTTATCATCCATATTATCTTTATTTGGCAAAAGCAATACATTATAGTGATATTGAGCAAGACACGGGCAATAGGTTGAAGAATGAATGAAAGGGTTAGTGGACATGAAATAGTAGCCCATGCTACTAAACACTTAATGGTGAGAAATGAAGTGGTAATTAAATTAAAGGAATGTGTTTCTGTGTGTGTTTAATTTTGGACAAACTTGAGTATATTTATTTTTTGAAGGGGAATATTCAGTGGGGGGAAGAATTGAAATTAGAGAAGAGAAGAATAATCTGTAATAAATGAGTTTATGCAAATCCAAATTATAGGTGAAGGAATTTGTTTACACAATTGAAAGGAAGCCTTTTTATTGAGGCTACCAGTGAGAAGCCAAGATTTTTGATTGTATGGATTATTAGTAGCAAATTGACATTACTGAACCAATTATTAGATATATACTAATTATTATACCAATCAATGTGTATGTCATTTAATATTTCATTTTCATATTTTATCAGTTATGGCTCATCAAGTCATTCATTTATCAAACATTTCCTGAGTACTTACTATGTGTCCAACATGGTGTTAGGAAATGGGGATTTAAAAACCACAGTGACTACTGTCTGAATTTAAGGAGAGGACAACCTAGATTGAAAGAAGCATACAAAGAATAAACATTGAAATATCATGAGAGTGGTGAGAGAGAAAACCACAGGGCTGTAGACGCTTAGGATGAATTGGGTGCATAGGAAGTAGGTTGAAGGGCATGAAGAGAGAGCAATGTCCTTTGCTTGGTTTATAAATAAGGGAAATTCAATTTTAAAAAGAATAAAAGGTTTGACAAGAGACTGATTTTCCAGCAAATTTTGTGTATCCTTTGGCTAATTTTTGATCTTCACAATCTGCTACAGAGAAAAGTAGAAAATTACACAGCAGAAGACAGCCCTCTGGTTCATCCAGAGTGACTGTACTTTGATCTTTTTCATAAATGGAGCCCTGTGATGTCATTGGTATTTCTGCTATTTAAATAAAGACATACTTTAACATTTCTGCCTTAATCATTTTTTAAGAAGGAAAACCAGTTCCAGAGGCATTATTTAATATACTCCAGGAATACATCTTAAAAGAGATTAGATGATTATTTCTGGTTTCAAATAATACATACTTCCATACATACTTCAGAAGGCACAGATAATCAAAGTTTGTCTTTGTTTATATACTGTATACAGATTTTAGGAAAACTGAAACTGAGAGAGGAAGATAGATTTTTCAATATGTTTAACTACTTTGATTATGTTGGCCATTTAAAATAAATTGTAAATGCATCTAAATAAAAGTGAGGAAATACAATTCTCTAAACATTTTTTTAAGATATGAAATGTTTGGGAGTTTAGCATTCTTCATAAAAACATAATTTCTTGAGCAAAGAATGTAAAATACAGCTGGAAAGTTATTATACTGAAATGTTTGAATGTTTTTAAGAGACAAAAATAAAATAAATGTGCTAACTAGGAAATAGTGCTAGCAACATCCCAAGCAAGAACAAGGAATATGATATGCAGAAAAATGTGATAATTAGGAATGTGAGTCATTATAATGGTAAAATTGAAAATTGAATCATATTAAAGTTATTAAAGTCAAAAGTTATGGTTTCTTAGTAACATTATCCAAGTCATATTACCCATATGTACTATTTTCTCTTCCTGTTTGGTTCATTTTGCCTCTGGTCTTTAGCCATTAAGGCAATATGAATTAAAATTATATTGTTCTGTTTTTCAAAGATTGTCTTTTTTGCTTCTTCATTAAAAAATGAGATTATAAAAATATTTGTCAGACAACTTATCTTTCAGTTCCTCAAACGCATATGTTCTAAACATTTTGCATAGAAGAACTACATTTTGAAGGCAAATTTTTTCAATAGGTACTTTTGATTTTTTACTTATACTTAGAATGTGCAAAATTCCAGGAATCACAGGCAAGAGGTACAAATGGCTAAAAGTATATGTGCTGCCAAAACGAGCACTACAAATGGCTAAAAGGTGGGCTTGATCGGCCTTTCCACATTAGGAATGATGCTGAAATTGCTTCATCTGGGCATTTTAACAGACAAAAAAGCAAACGGAAAAAAATACAACCAACTTTCCTTCATTGCCATCCTTAGGTTCCTTCTAATACTTTTAAAATACTCGGGTTTTTTTTTTTTTTTTTTCTTCTTCTTCTTCTTCTTTAAAGTTTTTTAAGGAGGAGAATAATGAAAAAAAAAAGGAGGAGAATAATGTTAACTTTAATAGCTCAATAAATAATTGTTCACTTTCTCAGATGCCAGAAATTTATGAGAATAAAAAAGGATTTTTACAATGCCTAATAAATAAAGTAGCTCAGCATCTTTTGAAAGATTTTTTGTTTGTTTGTTTATTCATAAGAGACACAGAGAGACAGGCAGAGACATAGGCTGAGGGAGAAGCAGGATCCCTGCAAGGAGCCTGATGGGACTGGATCCCGGATCCCAGGATCATGCCCTGGGCCAAAGGCAGACACTCAACTGCTGAGCCACCCAGGCGACCCCCCCCCCCTTCCCGCCCTTGCATTTCTTTAAATGTAGCTGAGATATTTATAAACAGGAAATTGGTCACCTGCACACATAGTCCCTCGCTTCCTCTGATAATGTGCTTGTCATGATTCTCTAATGTGTATCTGATGCTGCAACAATGGTAAGAGCTCATAGTTGCTCATCTTATTTCCCCCTTTTCTATGATGATAGTACTGAAGAGTCTTAGCTCTCAATCTTCTGAAGCAACAGCAGAAGAGAATAGAAAGATATGAATGGGATATAGGAAAAAGAGGAATTATCAAGGAAAAAGAGAAAGGATTCAGCAACCATTCCATTAGGGAAGGGATCCTGGTTCCTCTGATTCGTCTTTCTGTATCTCAGTGTTCTGACATCAGACACAGGCTGTGTTTAGTTCAGTCTAAATATATCTGATGATGTAATCATTTCCAGCAACCATAGGATTCTATGGGGAAATTTTTTTTTAAGATTTTGAATTAGAGACTCTCTTAAATTAACCAGTCCATTCATTAAAAATGATTAATTGAATAGCTCAGTGACATGGCAATCACATACCTAGTGGGAAAATTAAAGAAAAGGATAAATTGACTGGTTATTTTATATATATGATGGCAATCATTGAACTTGAAGTTTAATTTGTTACTCCCTTCTCTGCACGATTTGCCAGATGGAGCTGGTTATTTTCCTAGCAGGTAGACATGAATAGAGCCTGTCAAGTCTGCTTCAGACTCGAGTTTCAGAGATGAGTGACTGAAGCAAAACCTATTAATCGAGCATATATAGGGTACAATGACAAGGAGCTAGATTGTAGGAGACACAAATATTCAATAAATTGGACATGAGCATGCTCCTCAGTCATTCCAATGGGGACAAGCAAGTGCTTATAAGTAATTACCAAGAACACTGAAAGGAAGAACTCAGAATAGAAGTTAAATTTAGTTGAACTATTCCTCGTCTTATAGTCAGTTTACAGTTAAATGCAGAAATTCCGTGCAAAATAGTCTGGACAGGTAATCATTGAACATGTGCTTAGATATTTGTCAATCACCACAGTAAGAAAACAAATGTAGGTTAAAATGAAAACCTCATGGGACTAAAACACATTCTGCCATTTATAAAATCCTTGACCTCATGACGTGAATAACAACCACAAGATCCACAAGCTTTCTTTCTTCAAATAAAATAACAATTGAATGACAACAAAGAGTATAAATTACTATAGAAGTATTTTTGTGTGAATTAATAATTGAAGAAAAGGACTAAATTGGGAAAATGCTCTTGTACTATTTCTTGGAGATTTGATCACCCAATTAATTAATCATTGGAAGAATTGCTTTCTGTCAAATTGATATTGAGTAATTCATTTACTATACTCGTCTGCCTCCCAGGAGCGCACTACATTCTGCAGGTGGTGAAGCTGAAAGCTTCCTCTCCATGGTTCTACTCTAGGTCTCCTTCTTAGTTCTATTCATAATGATACTATGGCAGTGATTACATCTCTTTGTTCATGTTTCTGTAATAAATACTATCTAATCTATAACATAAAATATAAACGAGGGTTTTCATGAAGAATGGAAGCACTCCAAGTGGTTATTATAGGAATTTATATGGATAGTTTGTTTGTAGAAAGTTTTGGGTAGGGAGCACCTGGATGGCTCAGTCGGTTAAGTATCTGCCTTCGGCTCAGGTCATGATCTCAGGATCCTGAGATCGGGCTCTCTGCAAAGCAGGCAGTCTGCTTCTCCCTCTCCCTCTGTATTGGTCTTTCACTCTTTCTCTCTCTCTTGCTCTCCTTCTCTCTCTCAAATAAATAAATAAATAAATAAATAAATAAATAAATAAAATCTTTAAAAAATGTTTGGGGAGATACAACACACATTTTATTGTAAGATTCCTGGGATACTAGATGTCCAGCAATGCTACCATAAGAAATGAGAAAAAAATTCCCGACCATGGGGGACCTTTCATCTTTCCAGTCATGCCTGCAAGGTGGGATAAGGAGATGATTTATATTATCTGAATCTAGAACCAAAGTATATTTTGCATATAGACACAAATAGTTTCTACATTGAGTTAATTTACACTGTATTTTCTAAAGGGAAAAAAAGAAACCTATAAGGTATATTTAGGAAAAACTGTACTTTGTGCTTGAAATCAAAAGAAAATCACATCACAGACAATAAAATCTATCTTATGTTGGAGGTAATACTAACAAACTTACTAGTCACTATTTGTATATATTCCTTATATTTATGATCTTCTGAGAACTCCATTATACTTCATATATTTTTGTGCTTTTAAAATTTGTAAATGTATCAAGATGTTTTAAATAATTAAGTCGAAATGAAAACCTGGATTCTATTTATTTCTATTCTACTAGTTAACGATGTCTTCTGAAAATAACTATTATGTTGTAAGCATTTATAAAATTAGATAATGATTACTCTACATATTCCCATGCATATACTGACAATGCCTGCAAGACTTACATTTCAAGCAATGTGAAGAAAGATTCAGATGGAGGTAACAGCAGCATGTTGTTTCCAATTTTTCTTTAGTGGAACAATATTCATTAAAAATTTAATTTAATTAACTTTAAGAATTTATGAGAATTAGATACTAGCTATGAAACTTGAATTAGCCATTGTAGTTTTCAATTTGGAGCTTTACCATCAGCCCATTAGAATCATTGATCCTTTGGATTCACAAGTAAGAAAAGCTGTACCTGACTTAAATTAGCTTTCTCTTTTCTTTGAAAATAACAAAAACAAGAATGTAGTTCTCAAATAAAATTGACCCCATGAAAATCTCATAAGGTTTATCAGGAAACATTTTTAGCCACTTTCAACAGTATTCAGCTGACCCTCTTACAGGTTCTTTTATATAATAATCAATATACGCATAGAGAATTGATACCAATTCACTTATTTCAGGCCAGCCAGAACAACAGATCAATAAACCATGAACTTTTCTTTGCTTCTTCTCTCAACTTTAACAAAACAATTATTCTAACAACTAAGCCAGTAGCCAATATTGTGATAAAGCTGTTTCTGAGGTCAGAATGTTCTGAGATTGGGACAGACCCCAGAGTTCATTTATTTCTAAGTACTAAGTGAGAAATATATTTAACTGATATTCTTGCACTCACTTCTCACACTGAATATCCAGAAATGATGCATTTCTTCTATCAGGAAACATTATGGTAATTAGCAGGGGAAAATAAAGTATTTGTGTCACTCATTTCTTTTTTCAAGAGAGTGTGATTGTAATAGAATTCTTATTAGCTAGGGAACCCTGGGTGGCACAGCGGTTTAGTGCCTGCCTTTGGCCCAGGGTGTGATCCTGGAGACCCGGGATCAAATCCCACATCGGGCTCCCGGTGCATGGAGCCTGCTTCTCCCTCTGTCTATGTCTCTGCCTCTCTCTCTCTCTCTCTCTCTGTGACTATCATAAATAAATAAAAATTTTAAAAAATTCTTATTAGCTCTATTCTCTATAGTCTAGATAAATTAATGTAATTTCATAACCAATCATAATAAATTTCCATATCTCATGAATCTGGTATAAAAATATTTGAATTTACCCCCTGAAATAGAGGGTACTATAAGTAAATATGATATAGTTTGTTATCAGTAAATGCTTAGTCATCTTAAGAAAGCCATTTCATTTCTCTAAGATGCTTCTTATGAACATAAGAGGTGATGTTTAGCTAAATGATCTCTAAGTTTCTTCTCATGTTAATAAACTACAGGTATCTGTGCAGACTGAAATTAGGTTACATTATTGTCTAATTTGGTTGATCCCTGATCAGTTGATCAAAACTTCTAGATTAATTGAGTTAATATTCATTCTTTCTTTAGAAGGAAGATGTACAAAGAATGATTATCGAATTGGTAAGAGAGACAAAAGTTTGACAGATGGTTAGAATAAAACATTAGAGGCAAGATTCTATGTGAACTTTCCATTGAAACCATAATTGATTAAGTACTATATGCAAAATCAATAATGAATTTTTAAGTATGGCATAAGGAAGTCCTATATAGAGAAACTCATTTATAAAGGGTCTAGAGATTTTAGTAGACAAGTTCAATACTCATTAACAGTGTGATGAGCTTAAAAAGAGCAAATACAGGCTTAGAGGAAATGGATATGGTGGCCGATTTTAGCTCAACATTATGCCAAACTTGTTGACATTTTCCTTTAATGAAGTATATAACTTTGTGAAGCATGAGATACTTTAACTCCCTGTTAGCAATACTGAGGGGGGAAAAAAAAGTTATGTAAGCAAAAAGATGGACTCGAGAACCAAAAAACTCATCAATCAGTTTCTATGCAAGTGGAGACTGAAGAATGAATGCTTATAGAACCTGGAATAATGAAAATAAAATTGCCCTCTCTAAGTATAGTGTAGTGCAAAACATACATTTTCAATATATTTTCCACAGCACTTGGGGACAGGGCTTGCATTAGAACACAACATGTTCATTGAACTCATATGAATAAGCTCCTTGGATTATCCTCTCTCTTCTACCTTTTTCATATATGCATTTAACTTAGATGAGAATAGCTATACTTCTCTTACTAATTTGTCAAGAGCATCATTCTTTTAATGTTCTGCTGTAGTAAACTGATGTCAATGGGCAAGGAAAGAAAGGAACATTCAATTGTTGTTCAGGTTTAGGTATTATCCTAGTAATTTCCCTGACTCAAAGTAATGTAGTAACCCTAATCACCTACTAGGTGATATTGAAAGATTTTACATAAATACTCATAGAAAAGCTTTGGGTTATTTTCCATTGTAGGATTGGAATTCTAGATGATATTCATTTCCCTCTGCTTCTGCTTGAATATTTTCCTTGTGTTAAAAATAACACCAAAATATTTGCTTAAGTTCCCAATTGTGAGGAAAGTTATATATATGAATATATGACCTATTTATAGTTGGAAGAGTGGTCTCTTATGATTTAGTCTCTCTTGCAATCACTGACATAATAAAATGATATTTTATTATGACACTGACATTTCCTTACAGAAAATGTTGTGATGCTGACTCACCTTTCAAAATAATCTATCAAATAACAGTCCATGATTGTGTGGCAGTCATGTTGATGAAAATATGTTTTGGTCAAAAGATACAAACCAGTGTTTGTAGGTATGTGCATATTTATTTTTTGTATCTTTTATATATAAAAATGGCATAGGTAATTTTTATTTCTCTAATTTTTAGTTTTTTGCTAACTTTCCATTAAGCAAATAAATTAGTTAAGTGCAAAATAATATTATTACAGGAACTGTTCCAAGAATGTCTGTGAAATTGCATTTCAATACCCATTAGACATGGTTCTTTTTCTCTATAAACATCTCTCTGTCATTGAAGATGCAATTCTGCAACATTAAATAAAAAGCATAATCAAAATAAAGCTTGATTTTCAATCACTGAGCTACAGCTACCTCAACTAAACACCAGAATCCAATTAAAGAGAAGTGAACTCTTCAGCTTGACCTACTGACAATTTCAATTATTTTCTTCGTATTTTGAAAGTTTCATTAGAGAACACAAGACTTCATTTGAATCTGATGTGGGGAATCTGATTGGAAATAGCTGAATAGAAAATGTCAGGGAGCTGGGAAGAAGAATTAGCTTCTGGCAGATAGAAGGGTTTCCTAGTACCCAGTACTAGGAAAAGCCTTTCCTTGATGTCTGCATATGAGGAACAGAAGTAAAAATGAGGAAGGCTGCATTGCTTGCATTTCTGTGGAAAGTAGCCTAGTAAAAAGTTCCTACCTCAGCCATCCAGTAGAGAGCTACCTTACCTCGGAGACTTTGGCATAGGCCCAACTCCAAAGAGGTTCTATCAGCCAACAGCAAAAGCTCTGATGCTAATGAGGAAGCATAACTTTTCAGGAAGCAGATGGCCTTAAAGTGGCTCCAGGAAGAAACTAGTGCATGGATCCCTTGGCAGTTAGTTTTGAATATATACCCTTAGAAGCAGGTAGTACAATCCTGTTGCAATCCAGACCTGTGAACATATGACATTTATCTCCAGGAAATAATGTGCTTTTCATTCATGCTTATTGAGATGGTGTTCTTATAGCTCAGTTCTCTCTGCTCCAAAAGGGTACCCTCACTATGATGGCTAATTTGCCAGGTAAATTGATAAATGTGAAACAAAATGTATCAAAAATATATTCCTACTGGCACAGAGGTTTTGAAAGGAAGATATATTCTATATTGCACACAGGGATTGATACCCAATGTAGTATGATCTGTCTAAACTGGATAAATTAAAATTTCTTCAGGATATGTTCTTTGGCAAGCATCAAACAGGAGGTGAGCACTTACCTATAGAAACTAGTTAAAAAAAAAAAAAAAAAAACCTAAAGGATGTTTGTTTTCTCAAACTATTTAAGGAGTACCTATGACAGATTTGATGGGGTAATTAAAATGTTCTGTCCATGTACCCAAATCTTTACATGAAATACCCCCAAAGAATCAGTAAGTATGTCAGCAAATATGTCAACCATCTCTTGCTTAATGCAGTGGAAAAAATACAAACCTCCAGTATTAATAGGCCTGGGTACCAATCCTATGGGAGGACTGGCAGCAGGTGAGAGCTCCATTTTTCGGCTATCCTTTTCTGATAGCTGCATGAGAAGAAGCCAAAAAAACAAACAAACAAACAAAAAAAAAACAAAAAAAACAATGGAAAACGTTGCTCTACTTTGTGAAGTATAGGTGAGTCAGATGAGGATTTTTAAACTGAAGGGAGACAGAAGCAAGGAAAAAAAAGTTGGCAAAGAAAGTAACAGAATTTCTGCTCCTATATGTGTCTTGGTTTTATGAACTGGTTGGTTGTCATTTACAGATAAATGGGTTTTCTGCCAGAACTCGAAAGGCCAGGGGCAGAGACACAAATTCCAACTTGAAAACTCCTTGATTCCAGCCAAAACTTTCTAATGATCATATCAAACTACATCATTCAGTGTTATAGTACATTTATTACAAAAGAAGAATGATTTAGGCATATATTTTTGGTGTAGTCACTGGGTGTTTTCTCTGCTTTCTACTTGCTCTGAGGTTGCTCCAGCTACTCCTGATTTATGCAGGTGTATATCATTAAAATATATAAGCTTTATGGTCCTGTTACTTTGTGATAATGGAAACTATATAACTCTATATTACTGGATGTTGATTTTTCTATTAGAATTAGATTTTGACAATCACACTTTTACCTCCAAAACACATACTCATTGCCTCAGATGAAAAGGTTCCTGCTGGAGCCCAGGGAAACCCCACCCACCAGGACAAGATCCTTGAGTGTCAGGGAGGGGACGCATTGTGAAGGGACTCCCTATCACCCAAGAGGAACAATAAATAAGTTGAAGGCAAATGTCATTTCTGAATAAAAGACATAGTCCTGTGCTTTAGTAAGGTGAGTGCTATTTGTAGTCACAAATAAACCCCCAATACTAGTGATTTAAAACATATGAAACTCATATATTATTCTTATGAAGTCAACAATTGATAGTATGTGCTAGAATTGGTTCATACCACAAGAGTCAATCAGTAAATTTTCAGGAATTGTGTGAGCCAATTGTTAATCACAGTCATTATTAAATAAGAAATTATACACTTATAATTAAACTATATTAAAAACTAAAATAATTAATAATCAAAAACTCATCCTATCCTAATTATTTTGCTACATTTTATTATTATCTAGCTGTAGAAGTTACTAACTTCTATTGTATCCGTATGGTAGAAATTCTATCAAATGGTGTGATTTGCACATTTCATCCTACCCCTTTAACTCTGCATTCAGTGTGGAGACCAACAGGCTCAGAGTGCATGTGGTTTGATATAAAACTCTTTGAAGGTCACATATTTACCAAATATTTTGCCACCATATAATACAGGACTTCATTGTTTAATCCTCTAATATGAATTTGGGAATAATATGCACCTGAATGATTAGGTCAATATTAAAATTTAGGTTTTAGTTAGCAATTTCACATTCTTTCTGGTTCCCATATTAGAGTAACACCAGCTATAGTAATTAATAAACCTCAAAACACCAATGACTTAATAAATTAGAACTTTGATTCTTGCTCGCATGAATTCATAAGTGAGCATTGATCATCAGCAAGCTGTTCTCCAAATGGCTCTTTTCATCTTGAGGCTTAACCACTTTTTGACACTTTGTTGTTTCCATATTATCTCCATGGATCATTTTCCAACATGTCTAACTGGAGTAGGAAAAAAGCAAAGGTAATTATGTTCAAAGGATCTATGGTCTTGGCTTAAGAGTGACACACGTTACATTTCCTATCTTTTGCTATTTGCTAGAACTTGGTCACATGTCACATCTGACTTCAAGGGATGCTAGGAAATGTAGGTTTTCTGTGTGCATAATTAGAAGAGAACACAGTTATGATGAAGAGCTAGCAAGTCTCTGCATATCCTTAGATGTATAAATGCATCATCACATGTGTTCAGTCTGTTAGCTTCAGACCTTCAACAACATCTCATGAGATAGCCATTAAGCCAACTCAAATAGACATGGCATGGCATAAATACAATCCATGTGAAGTCCCAACCAAATACATTTGTATATTGAAGAATTTGAGCACAGAGAAATCAAGTGACTAGCAACAATTAAAGTTTAACTGATAAAAGCAGAAACATCTTTCCTGTGTTTAAGCATTATCTGCACTGCCTTGGTTTACCCCCTCTCTCCTCACCCAAGGATGATTGGAATAATTTCAGCATATCCCTAGACTTCAACAGTTATGCTAGAATAATGGTCATCTCTCCTTAAAATTCTCTAATCTGGCTCTGGACTCTTCAAAACCTCCCTTTCAACAGGATAAGCTCTCAGCACCCAAGGCAGTATGGGGAGAAATCAGTAGGAAAGAACAAGAGTAAGTGTAATTCTTCTTCCAAGTCATACATTTTAAAATACTTAAAAATTGTTATCCTATCCTGATCTATATTGTACACTAAGCAGTTATAGGTCTGTGACCTGTCTCTTATAACATTAATTTCAAAGCCTTTATCTTTCTTAATACTTTCTGAAAACATGGTACATAGAAGGTCATTTAATTTCCTAGGTGTACTCTGAATGATAGATTAGAACTTTGAGAGCTCTTTCTTTTGTTTTCTTCCCATTGAAGTTGCCCATGAAAAGCTATCACTCATTTTATTCTTATGATTATTATTATTTTAACATTAAGTCTTCTTTCCCATTACGTATTTTGCCACTAATACTGTCTCTACACCATCATTTATAGTAATGTGCTCTAACTCAGATCAGATATCAGCTTTTGCTTTCTCCAGGTTTGTATTTCAATCAGGGATGCTCTTCTATAAATACTTCAAGTAATTCTAGTCGTCCATAGAAATGAATATGCATTTAATATTTTATTGGTTTTTACCACTATTGGTTAACCATAAGTTTCCTTTTTTTTAAAGGATTTATTTATTTATTTGTGACTTTATTTATTCATGAGAGACACAGAGAGAAAGAGAGGAATGCAGAGACACAGGCAGAGGAAGAAGCAGGCTCCATGCAGGGAGCCTGACGTGGGACTCGATCCTAGGTCTCCAGGATCACACCGTGGCCTGAAGGCAGCACTAAACCGCTGAGCCACCTAGTCTGCCCAGGATTTATTTACTCCTGAGAGACACAGACTGAGAGAGAGAGAGAGGCAGAGACACAGGCAGAAAGAGAGATGCAGCCTCCTCACAGGGAGCCTGATATGGGATTCGATCCAGGGTTCCAGGATAACGGCAGGAGCCAAAGGCAGGCTCCCAAACACTGGGCCACCCAGGCATCCCAAGTTTCCTTTTTTAAATTGAAGTATAATTGATATACAAAATTGTTTTTGTTTCAAGTGTACATCATAGTAATTTGGTATTTTATACATTATGAGATGGTCCTCATCATGTGTAGTCACCATCTGTCATCATACAAAGTCATCATGATATTATTGACTATATTCCCTACGCTTTACAGTACACTCTCATGACTTATTTATTTTCTAACTTGAAGTTCTATCTCTTAGTCCCCTGCATTTCACCTGTACCCTAATGCCTCCACTCTCTGATAACCAACACTTTATTTCTCATATTTATGAGTATCATTCTGTTTGTTTTGTTCATTTGCTTTGTTTTTTGGGATTCATGCATAAATGAAATTAAGTGGTATTTTTTTTTCTTTGACTTATTTCATTTAGAATAATATCCTTCAGGTCTATCTATGCTGTGACAACTGACAAGATCTCATTCTTTTTTATGGCTGAGTAATATTTCAATCATTCTTTATTCATTTATTGTTGGACATTTGGTTTGCTTTCATATCCTATTATAAAAAGCTGTAGGGAACTTAAGGGTATATATATCTCTTTGATTTTGTTTTTATTTTCTTTGGATAAATACCCAGAAGTGACACTGCTGTATCAAATGACAGTTCTATTTTTAATTCTTTGAGAAACTTCCACACTCCATAGTGGCTGCACCAATTTATGGGCACCAAGAGTGTAAAGTTTCCCTCTTCTCCATATCCTTGGCAACATTTGTTTGTTTGTTTGTTTGTTTACTTTCTGATAATAGCCAAACTGACAGGTGTAAGGTGTTTTGTGCTTTTGACTTGCATTTCTTTAATGATTAGTGATATTAAGTATTGTGTTTTTGTTTTTTCTTTTGTTTTTGTTTTTGTTTTTTTCCTGTTGGTTCTCTGTATGTCTTCTTTGGGACAATGTCTACTCAAATCCTCTGCCCATTTTTAAATCAAAGTTTTTTTTTTTAATAATAAGCTGTGTGAGTTCTTTATATATATTAGATATTAATAGACCCTTATCGGATCATGATTTGTAAATATCTTCTCCCATTATGTAGGTGGCCTTTTCATTTTTTTGATGGTCTCTTTTACTGTGAAGTCTTTTAATTTGATTTAATTCCATTTGTTTACTTCATTTTTTATTGCCCTTTTCTGAGGAGACTGGTCCAAAAAAATATTGCTAAGGTCAGTGTTAAAGAGCGTATTGCTTACATTTTCTTCTAGGAGTTATGGTTTCAGGTCTTACATTCAATTCTTTGATCTGTTTTGAGTTTATTTTTGAATATGGTGTAAGGTTAGAGTTTATTTTCATTCTTTTAGATGTAGCTATCCAGTTTTTCCAATACCATTTATTGAAACAACTGGTTTTCCTTTTGTATGTTCTTGTTTCTTTTTCATAGATCAATGGACCATATATGCATGGATTTATTTCTGGGCTCTGTATTCTATTTCATTGATCTATTTGTCTTTTTTCATGCCAGTACCATACTGTTTAATTACTCTAGCTTTATAGTAGAGTTTAAGATCTGGGATTGTGATAGTTCCAGTTTCGTTCTTTCTAAAAAAATGCCTTGACTTTTCAGGGCTTTTTATGGTTCTATACAAATTTTAGAATTCTTTGTTCTAGTTCTCTGAAAAATACCATTGGTATTTTGATGGGGATTGCATTGAATCTGTAAGATGCTTGGGTAACATGGACATTTTAACAATATTAGTTCTTGTAATCAATGAACATGGGCTATATTTCCATTTATTTATGTCATCTTCAATTCCTTTCATCAATGTCTTAATTTTTCAGTATGCAGTTAGTGTCTTTAACTTCTCTGATTAAATTATTTCCAGATAATTTATTCCTGTTGATGTAATTGTAAATGGAAATGTTTTCTTAACTTCTTTTTCTGACAGCTTAGAATATACAAACATAACTGATTTCTGTATGCTAATTTTATATTCTGTGATTTTACTGCATTTATTTATTAGTCCTAATAGTTTTTTTGGAGGCATCTTCAGAGTTTTCTATGTGTAGTATCATGTCATCTGCAAATAGTGACAGTTGGTTTCTCCCTTTTCAACTTGGTTGACTTTTATATTTTTTTCTTGCCTAATTGCTGTGGCTAGGACTTCCGATTCTATGTTGAGTAAAGGTGGTAAGAGTAGACATCCTTTTCTTGTTCCTGGTCTTAGAAGAAAAGCTTTCAGCTCTCTACCATTGAATGTGATGTTAGCTGTGTGTTTGTTAAATATGGCCTTATTTATATTACAGTATGTTCCTTCAGTATCCACTTTGTTGAGTTTTTATCATAAATGAATGTTGAATCTTGTCAAATGCTTTTTTGCATCTATTGAGATGATCATAAGATTTTTTATCTTTTTTTTTCTTAATGTGGTATATCACATTCACTGATTTGTAAATGTCCCTAATGAACATAGATGTAAAACTCCTCAACAGAATATTCACTAACTGAATTCAACAATGCATTGAAAGGATCCTATATCTTAATCAGGTGGAATTTATTCCAGTTCATCATGATTTTAACCTGTTCCTTCTTACTTATATAGTGCAGGAAAAGAAATTTTCCTTAATCTTTAGTAACATCAGCATCAACATATTTGATTATGAATAACAATATATTTAAAGGTAGAGATGGCTTCCTGATTTAATGCTTGATTCAATTTCCTCTCTAGCCCAGGAGGGAGTTATTTAAGAGATCCCAATTAGGAATGATTTGAATTAATTGGAGCAACATAATGTACACACTACATTGCATTCCCAATTAAGTTAGGAAAGAGATAGAAGATATTCTGCTGACAGCACGTCTTTATTGGGCTAATAGTCATTATTTACGTATCATCAATTCTTTATCTAATGTCAAGCATTTTGTTTCTTTTGAACACAAATATGCATTATTACTAAGAAACAAAAACACCAATGAATAATGGACTGGTTTAATAAATAGGAATAAGATTGGAACATACAGCATAAATCAGTGATTCCTCAAGTACCCAAAGCTTCACTTCTGCATGTATGTATGAATTGGATGACCCTCCCTAGAGCCTGCTCTGACCTATGGTAAGAGCCAGTTTTATTGAGTCTTAATTGCTCTCTATTTTATATTGAAGTTAAAATATAGTAGGACCAGGTAGAGGATCTTTCTTTAGACTATTAATAAAATAAAATTATGCTCAGGGGTAAAAAGCTTTAATACTGACATTTTTGAATGGTGAGTATTCTTTTAGTAATATAATCACTTGTTCTGAACCTGCCTGAAAGTATTAGCTTTAAGCTGTTAGCAATAACTATTATTATTAGTTCATTATTATTAACAGTTGTTATTAGTTAATAACTATTGTTTTTATAAGATTTTTTATTATATCCAGGATCACATTTACTATTATTTTTTCCTTCTGAATATTTTTGTTTTAAAAACAAATATATGTTTTGAATTCACAACACCCAAACTAATCATTTTAAATCCCAGATCTACTAATTATACCTGTGTGGTATTTTAGGGGTTATTAAGCCAGTGTGATTTACATTTTACTCTGGTAAAATTAACTTTCTCATTAAGTGATAGTTGTTGGGTGAGAGAAATGGATGGGATGCTGGAGGAGGAATGTGGGGAGAGAAAAGGAAAGAAGAAAAAAGTGGATTTTTGTTTTGTTGTTTTGGAGGAAAATACGTTCTTCCATTGGATATTGTTTGACCAAAAGCAAATCCCCATATTTGAGTAGTAGAACACTTTAATAAGATACGATGGTTTACTGGAAAATTTTAATTGAATACTTAAATTTGGGAATATGTGCCTACTATATTTATATAGAATTAGACTAATCCTTTTTCCACATGACCTCTCTGATGGAAGTCAATTCCAAATTCTAGCTGATACCTACAAATTGTGAATTTAATGTCTTAAAAAACTAATTTTAAAAGAAATCAATTTTTTTTTCTAAAATATATCTCAAGAGCTGAATTATCAGTTTCACAGATCCCCTCAACTCCTATCAATTCACCAGTTGACCAGTTGTGGTTGTCAGTTACACAGACTCAGACTTAATTGAAGCTGAGTACAGTCTTATTTCTAAGAGCAGATGAAGCCTTTCTGCATCCCAGAAGCTATTATAGTTTCATTACAAGTAGTTTTGTGAGGCAAGTACCCAGACTAATGAAGTCTAATTTCCTGTAGATTAAAATAGGGAAGCGATAAGATATCGCTGATGTTAGGTAAAGAAATTCTGATTATAGCACATTTATTCTGTTAAATTACTCGTGAACACATAAGGACATGGTTGTGGGCCAGGAGAGCCAATGGCATTTTCCCTCTGTGGGATCTGTGGGGATGTAGGAATTCAAGAGCCCATTCTATAGTCTTAAAGCCTTTTAAGTAAAAACTCTGTGGGTTATCTCATTTCAAGATAAAGCTAAACTGATACCATAGGTCAAAACTTGCTAGCCAAGGAACCTAAAGAAAATATACAATTCTAATAGAAATCCACACAATATTTTTCACCAAGAAAACTGCAAAAGGAGAATGCTATTTGTGCTTGGCCAACATTACATTCATTTTGAAGAAATGAACAATGTATGTGTATAATATAGATACCTATATTCTAAAGCAAATAAAATAATCACACCTGCAAATTCATAGTATCTGGAAATATCAGAAGAAAATCAATTGTCAATTTACTAGAAATATCAGTTGTTTCAGAGACTGTCCTGTGTTATAATCAGTCTTAAAAAGCACATTATTGCTATCATAAACCATTAATGGTGGTTTATAACCAGGGGAAAAATCCTTTAAAATCCCTCACTGCTACAATTCACAAGCCATTGCTACAATTCACAACTCGTTTGTTAGAGTCTTAACCGCCCTCAGCTTTGCCTTGGGCCATTAACTAACAAACCAATCATTAACTGCCAGTAATGACCATTTTTCCCAGGGATTATTGTTTAATTGAACTCTTGTGCAGGACCCATTATTTTCTGAGATGTCAAAATAACTATGCATTGCTGTTTTTCTGTAATATCAAGACCTCCTGAAATAAACAATGCAAGTGTCAGAGAATTAAATTGTTCACTGTATACACTATTTAAAATACATTACTTTAATGAACAATTCTGATGTTTCAGAGGAACTTTCTCATTTTTTTCATTCTCCTGAGCATATCCATCATGCAACTTAGGTGCAGAATTAATGTGTATTTCTCTTCAATAATATACACAATGTCGAGGCATTTATATTAGTAAACTGGGTTATATATTCATCTGGGTAAGGCACATTTGATTATTAGCATTCTGCTCCTGAGAAACAAGGCACAGTTGCTTGTCTGTTGCCATGGAAATAAATTAGGAAGGATAACCTGCCTACTTATCAATTTTTATTAATGCAATCAGCCTACCTGCTTAACCCATAAGTAACAATTGCACATTTAAACTAAGCCAATAAAGCACTGTAACTCTAGGGGTGCCAGTTAAAGTAAATAGAATAGAAAATTGCTGAAATAAAAAGTCTGAGTTATGTGTCATAGTTCTGATGTGCCCCATTAATGTTACAGGATATAGAATGTTGCCATTTGAGAGGTCTTTAACAGTGGAATTACCATCAGCTAATATTTATTGAGAGAAGCATCTAAGTAAAACAAGAGGTCGAGGGATATAATAAAACAAAATTTCCCTCCTACTGGGCTGAGACAGTTTGTAGATGTTTGTGCTAAAATTTTAAACTAAGGAACCCCAATCCAATGCTAGCCAAACAAAAGTAAACAACATGGATTATATTTGATTGAGCATTAATATGTAAACTCTAGAAATTTGGAATTTGTCATTATGTAACCTGACCTAGAATGAAGTTTACCTTTCTATGATCTGAAAAAAAAAAAAAAAAAAGCTTACTAAGTAAATTTGCAGCAAGTTACTACAAAATCAAAAAGATAGTCAACTTGTAAAATAAAATAATTTTTAAGGACTCCAGACCCATGTCTATTCATTACAGGAAGTCCAACTAGGCTTAGAAATAATTGATGTTTTCTCTCTTTAATTCAGACTGATTTACTCATCAATGCCTACAAATTACTGAGATTTTACAAAATGCACGACCATCAAGGAAATCCACAACAAATAAACATGCATTCATTTTCCATAAGGAAAAAAATAACTTGAGTATCAATATCTAGTATCTTCAGAAGATTAAGGAAACACGTTTCTTATAACAAACAAAATGTGGGCAGCCCGGGTGGCTCCGCGGTTTAGTGCTGCCTTCTGCCCAGGGTGTGGTCTTGGAGACCCCGGATGGAATCCCGCATTGGGCTCCCTGCCTGGAGCCTGCTTCTCCCTCTGTGTCTCTCATGAAAAAAAAAATAAAGTCTTTAAAAAAATGACTTTAAATTATTTTTTTTTAAATCTAATATTTGAAAAATAATGCTTAAGCTTTAGGATAGTAAGTATATAATAAGAAAAATTAACATGTGTTAAGTTTTTTTAAGACATTTTTATAGTAAAGACAACATGAAATAAACTCTCTTAAGTATTGTTGGCTACAAATATAATGTACAGTTTTCAGGAGTTTATTCATCTTGCTTACCTGAAACTTTATGCTTATTGATAAGTAACTCCCATTCCCCCTGGCCTGTGGCAACCACAGCATTTTCTATAAATGAATCTACCAAAAGAGTTAATAAAGGTTTTATAGCTAAAGACAGTTATATTGAGATATAACTTACATACCATGAAATTCACCCATATATTTATTTTTCTTGAAATTCATTTAAAGTAGAGTACATCTTAGTATACTTCAGTATTTTCACAGATATGGGGAACCATCACCAGAGCTATTGAAGATTTTCATCACCTCAAAAATAAATCACACCCTTTTAATGCTATTATTTTATACCCCCCAAACCTAAGCAATCACTAATATGGTTATGTCTCAATAGATTTGCATATTATGGAGATTTTATATAAATGGAACCATATAATAGGTATTCTTTTGAGGCTGGCTACTTTCAATTGAAATAATATTTTTAAGGTTCATCCATGTTATAGAATGTATCATTACACTTTTTTTTTTATGGCTGATATACTACTTTTTGTTCATTTATCAGTTAACGGTATTTAGCTTATTTCCAACTTTTGATTATTATGAATAATACTTCTCTAAATATTCATGTGTAATATTTTGGTATGTAGACATGTTTTCACTTCTATGTAGATGCCATCCTAGTGTGGGGGGAGTGCTATACTATTGTGGTTTTGAAATGCATTTACCTGTAGATTAATGTCAAGACCCTTTCAAGAATTCATTGGACTATTCTAATCTTTTCTGGCGAAATATCTACTACGATATTTGTTCTTTTTTTATTAGTTTATTTATATGAGTTTGACTTTTATTATTGAATTGTAAAATTTTTAATATGTTCTAGATAAAATTCCCTTACCAGATATAAATATATTTTCTTCCATCTGTGGGTTGTCTTTTACCTCCTTGTTAGTGTCTGTAGAAGTACAAAAGCATTTTTAAAAATTGATGAAATTCAATTAATGTTTTTTTCTTTGGTTGTTCATCTAAGAATTCACTGCCAAATCTAAAGTCATAAGAGATTCTCCCCTCTGTCTTCTTCTAAGAGTTTTATATGTTTAGCTATTACATCTAACTGATGTTTGTGTTAAGCTACCATATATATCTGGGATAAATCCCACTTGGTTGCTGGTTTCAGTTTGTTACTATTTTGTTTGAGAATTTTTGTGCCCATATTTTTAAAGATATTGTTCTATAGTTTTCTTTTGTCATGATGCCTTTGTCTAATTTGGATATCAGGGTAATAGACTACCGGAATGAGTTGGCAAGTGTTCCCTACTCTTCCATAGAAGATTATGTGAATATTTTCTGTTATTTCTATTTTTAAATGTTTAGGAGAATTTAATAGTGCAGCTATCTAGACGGGGTTTTTTTGCAAGTTGTGTTTTGATGATTAATTAAATGCCTTCATTAAATATAATTTAATCATATTATTTATTTCTTCTTAAACCAGGTTGGTTGTTGTGTCTTTCTAAAAATTTGTTTTTAGGGGATCCCTGTGTGGCTCAGCAGTTTAGCACCTGTCTTCGGCCCAGGGCATGATTCTGGAGTCCCCGGATTGAGTCCCACATCAGGGTCCCAGCAGGAGCCTGCTTCTCCATCTACCTGTGTCTCTACCTCTCTCTCTGTGTGTCTCTCATGAATAAGTAAATAAAATCTTTTAATAAGAGATTTGTTTTTATTTCATCTAAGCTATCCAATTAATTGACATAAAATTTTCATAGATTTCCTTTATAATATGTTTTATTTTTCTAAGGTCCGTAGTAATAGCTCTTCTTTTATTTCTCTGTCTCCATTTTGTTGATATTTTAAGAGAGTCAGCTTTTACTTTTACTAATTTTCTCCATTGTTTTTCTACTCTCTATTTCCTTAATTTATGCTCTCATCTTTATGATGAGCATCTTCCTCCTGCTTACTTCTACTTTACCTTTGTTAGGTTATTTATTTGATATCTTTCTTCTTTCTTAGTCCAGGCATTTGTAGCTTTGAATTTCACTCCAGGCTCTGCTTTATCTGCATCTCCTGAGTTTTGCCATATTGTGTCTCATTTCCATTTATTGCAAAGTACTCTTCTGATTTCCTATCTGATTTCTTCTTTGGTTATTGTGGAGTGTGTTGCTTAATTTGCTCATATTTGTAATATTTTAAATTTGTAATATCTTAAATTTCTTTCTACTTTCATTCCATTGTGGTTGGAGAACATACTTTCTATTTTTTCTTAATTATTTTTTTAAAGATTGTATTTATTTATTCATGAGAAACACACAGAGAGAGAGGCAGAGACACAGGCAGAGGGAGAAGTAGGCTCCATGCAGGGAGCCCCATGTGGGACTTGATCCCAGCACTTCAGGACCACGCCCTGGGCAGAAGGCAGACGCTAAGCCACTGAGCCACCCAGGGATTCCCCCTTATTTTTTAATTTAAACAAATTTAAGCAAATAGTTGATTTTTTTTTATCCAGTCTTGCAATTCTTATCTATTGACTAGATGGTTTAATCTACACACATTTAGTATTATTGCTACTATGGTTAGATTTGTGACTGCCATTTTACTGTTTGTCACATGTCTTGTGCTTTTTTTTCTTTTTTTATAAAGTGTCTTGTGCTTTTATGTTCCTTTCCTTCTTTACAGTTTTCTATTGCCATAAGTGAATATTTTTTAATGTGGCATTTACATTTTTTTAGCGATTTTTTTCACTTTATATTTTTACTTACTTTTTTAGTGGTTCCTCTAGGATTTACATATACACTACACTATCAATATTAAATTCAGATTTATACTACTAGATTCCAGTTAAACATAGAAATGTTACTCTTCTATTCCCTTTCCTTCCTTCCTGTGATATTTTTGTTCTACATGTTACATCCATAAATGCCACGAGTCCAATAATACATTGATTGTTGCAATTATTACATTATATAATTTGATATATTTTAAAGAAGCTGAGGGGAGAAAAGAGAACAAGTACATTTTTATCACTTTTGTTGTATTAACCTTTTGATTTACCATTTCTGTTTCTCTCTTTTTGTTCTTATGAATTTGTGTACCACCTGAAGTCATTCCTTAGCCCAATACAGATTCACTTTCACCTGTCTCTTTTGTGCTGTTTTTGGCAAATATATGTCTATATGTTATCGGTCCAGCTATATATAGACAGATAGATAAAAATATACATATAGATATATAGTTTTATATAGTTGGTTCTTAAATCAATTAAGAGAAAACAGGAGAAGAAATATGAATTTATATTGTCTTTTATAATTACATAATTATCTTTACTGGGGTTCTTTGTTTTTTTGTGTGCGGATTTAAATTACTGTCTGTACTAACTTGTTTTTAGCCTGAAGAACTTCCTTTAGTATTTCATGTAAGGTGGGTCTCCTAGCAACAAATTTGCTCAATTTTTGATCATCTGGTAATGTTTTTACTTTACCTTCAGTTTTGAAAGATAGCTTTGCTGTAAATAGGATTCTTGGTTGATGGTGTTTATGAGCGCTTTGAATATGATATGTTATTGCACTGCCCTCAGACCTCCATTGTTTCTGATGAGAATACAGCTGATAATGTTATTGGAGTTACCTTGCATGATGACTTGTTTTTCTCATGCTGCTTTCAAGATTTGCTCCTTGTTTTGGATTTCAGGTGTTTTGTTTTGTTTTGTTACTGTGATATGTTTGTGGATCTATTTGCATTTATCCTACTTGGATTTTATTGAACTTCAATTTATTGTTTTCAATAAATTTGGAAAGTTTTCAGCCATTAAGTCCTTGAATATTTTTTCTGCTCATTTTTCTTTCTTTTCTCCTTCTAGTACTCTTATTTTTCCTACACTGACATGCTTAAAAATGCCCTCATTTTTCAGAGGTTCTGTTCATTTTTCTTCATTCTTTCTTCTCTCTCTCTTTGGATTGCAATAACCTCTATCACTTTCAAATCTGCCAGTTATTTCTTCTGCCAGTTCATATTTACTATTGGGCTCCTCTTGTGAATTTTCCATTTTAATTATTATTTTTTCTACCCCATGATTTCCACTTAAGTTGTTTTCTATAATTTCTTTCTCTGTTGATATTTTCTACTTGAAGAGACATTGTCATCACATCTTCCTTTACTTCTTTAATTATGATTTCCTTTTATTCTTTGAATATATTTGCAATGGTAATTTGAAGTCTTTTTCTGTTAAATCCTGTTCATTCTCACAGGCAGGTTCTGTTGCCTATTTTTTTTAATGTTTTATTTTTTGTTGTTAGAATGTGGAAATTTTACATAGTATATTGTAGCAATTCTGGGTACTCTCCCTCTTGAACTTATTATTTGTATTTGTTGTTGCTTAGTGAATGGCTGGGTTATTTTAATGAAGCCTGCCCCCCACCCCCTGCAAAGTTTTAAGCCTTTGATGTTGCTCCTCCTGAAGGCTGTCATAGGTTGAATGGTTTCTCTCCAAAACTTGTATGTGGAAGTCCTAATCCCCAGTACCTCGGAATGTGATTTTATCTGAAAGTAAAGTTATTGCAGATTTAATTAGCTAATTTAGAATAAGGTTGTACTACAGTAGGGTTGGTCCCAATCCAATATGACTAGTGTTTTTAGAAAAAATGGAAATTTGGATATAGACATGCACATAGGAAGAACACTATCTCAAATGAAGGCAGAAATCAGAATGATGCTTCTACAAGGGAAGGAGCATCAAAGATTGCCAGGAAACCAACAAGCAGCTCGTGAGAGGCATGGAGCAGATTCTCTTCCTGAGAAGAAATCAACACTGCCAATACCTTGATTTTGGACTTCTAGCCTACAGAACTGTAAAATCACATTTTTGTTGCTTAAGCCTCTTAGAGTGTGATACTTTGTTACAGCAGCCCCTGCAGACTAATATAGGGATATAGGCTTGGGTTTCCTACAGTCACTCTGGTGTGACAGTGGTTCTGGAAGGTCTATATTTGTCTATCTCTCTCTCTGACCTCATCTAGCTGTTATGTTCCAGGTATTGATAATTAATTGCTGTATAATGTTCAACAATGTGCTGGGCATAAATTGATCTACAGACAAAACCAGTCAAATTCAGACTCCTTTAAAGAGATAATTCCTGAAATTAATAACTATAAAAAATGTTTCGACCCAGTTGGTTTCCTCTCAGTTGTCTCTTTCTCTGATTCTTTTAGACAAGGTAATTAGCTTGCAATTTAGTGTATATACCCAATGACTCTACTACTTTCCTAACTCCCTTTCACCACAACTTGCACTATTTTTCTTTATTTGTTTATTCATTTATTAGGCTTGAACTTCATTCAAGTTCAATTCCCTTGGGAAGCGATTAAGAGCTGTCATTTTTGGGACTTACTTCACTCTCCCTCCACATCACCCTACCCTAGGAAGAACCTCCGAGCCACATCTCTGGAGCTGGATATTGGACAATGGAGTGCTTCTAAGTTACGAAGCTGCTTAAGAACTGAGTGCTGTATGATTGGGGGAGTGGGAGAGCAGTAACCTAAGGTCTTCTTACCTGACTCTCCCAGTGTGGAATCAACATCTTATGAGCTGGGCAAGGGTGATCAGGGCACCAGTATTCTCAGTGGTACTGTAACCCAAAGTAGAAATTCCATCCCACGGTGTGGGTATGAGTGGAGGAAGGGTACCTCCACATCTTGGGTCTATTCACCTATAACTTAGCCTCAGCAACTGTAGCTGGGTTCAGAATGAAAAATGCTTATGTCCTATTGCTCCTGGAAAGATAAATCCTGCTGACCAGGAGTTGGGGAGGAGGTAACCTGATATTCTTGGTTTCATTCACCTGTAATGGAACTTTTATCTTGCTGAGTATGGAGGAGCTAGTGAGGGAGTGAATCTCAGTTTAAATACCACAGATTCTCACTCTTCTTACAGTACTTTAGACTTTCTTGAATAAATGTATCTTCATTGTCTGTGTGCCCCTGTGACCATATCCTGAGACTTTAAAAATTTTTAAAGTAATACCTGTTTTATTAGAGAGCAGGTTCAGAGATATCCTCATGCTCTCACACTCTAAGTCCATTTTAATATTATTTTTAATGTTTAAAATCTCTAGTAACAGAAAAATTTTAATTGTTATTTTTGAGTGCATAGTGAGGAACTGGGAGAAATAAAGCAGAAAATAAAATGCAAAACATCAGTATAGATATCTTAATGCCTAGATATAATTAATATTTGAAAAGTACTAGGCACAGAGCAGCAAGTATATTAGTGGCAGAAAGCAAATCAGTAGCTTAATGACATGTCAATATAGTTGACTTTTCATTCTTACTACATCTGTGTGACTTTTCACAATCATTGAATACAATTACATTCTAATTATATTTTAAATCTTTGACATTGGCTTAAGAAAGATTTTTAGGAAAAGAGCTTTTATGACTATTTTGATACTGAGAAAACAGAATGGCTTTTGAAAATATGAAGTCTAGACAATTGAATAAAATAATTTATCATAAATTCTAATAGTATTATATTATCATAATTAACATGTATTAATATGTAATACTAAACGCTTCATATGCTTCCTATTAATTGTCAACAATCCTATGATAGAAGTATTTTTAAACATTTTATAAAATATTTTTCAATATTCTGATTAGAAAATTGAATTCTAGGGGATCCCTGGGTGGCGCAGCGGTTTGGCGCCTGCCTTTGGCCCAGGGCGCGATCCAGGAGACCTGGGATCGAATCCCACGTCGGGGTCCCGGTGCATGGAGCTTGCTTCTCCCTCTGCCTGTGTCTCTGCCTCTCTCTCTCTCTGTGTGACTATCATAAATAAATTAAAAAAAAAAAAAAGAAAAAGAAAATTGAATTCTAGCAAGACTAAGTGGCTAGTCCAAAGGCACACAGAGAGTATTTAAAGGCACAAAGAGAGTTCAAGGCTTTGAGTGTGTATGCAATTATTATTTACATAGTATTTCACTTTATCTTGAAGATGCAGGTATAGCATATTACAAAAAATAAACAGCCTATGTAGCATCCCTCAACCAATGTAGAGGCAATAGAAGAATGTGTGTTTGTGTTGTGTGTATATAATTCATGGGCTATTACTTAATAAACATTTTAATTTATAGCATATCACGCTGTTGTGCTGCCTCATTCCTTAAGCCTTATTTTGTTAAAAATCATCTTATGAAATATCTGATCTTCTCTCTTCATGAGCATGAGGAAATTTCTAAGTGCCTAATAATAACATGAGATTTGTTATGGAACATAATTCAATTTTATATAATAATTAGCTTTCAGTTTCTTACCAAAATAATCACTTATCATTTATTCTGAATATATTCAGATTTTACAAATAGATTAAAATTATTATGTTTCATATTAATATATAATATGTAGTTTATCATACACAGGAATCCTCTCATGTAAAATTTCATAAGTGTAATATTTTGAATGTTCTGAATACATAAAAACAAAAGGTTAATTAGTAATTAAACAAGGTAACACCTGAAAAAAGGTGGACAGAAGGGTGATAAACTGAGTTTTAATTTTAGTAATTGTAAGAATATCATGTGGCAGCCAGCATGCTAATGAATAAAGCCATAAAATGAAGAAAAATGCCAAATTATTTTCCATTGACTGCCTAAAGATGTTGCAAAGTTAAAATAAATAATAATTATTCCATAATTAATTGATGAACTTCAGTAAGAAAACCTATCAATAGCAAAGGGTCAAAAGAAGCAAATTTCAAGTTTCTGACAAAGTTTAGACATTTTAACTTTAGATTCACCAGCTGAGTTGCTAAATTCCAGGTAATCATAGATATTTTATGCTTCATAGCTAGCACACACACATATAAATATTATATGTAACAGATTTTATATATAATAGATGTGATAATCAATCACATTTTTTTCTTAAATTAGAGCAACTAAATACTTGTGTTGCCAGCACTCACTAGTGAATAATATGCTGTGATAATGTGCCCTATTAGAAAAACTATTACTACTATTTCATAAAGCGACGTTTTTAATACAGAAACAAATTGGTATATACAAGATAGATTGCAAGTATTCATATGCATCAGAAACAGCATTCCAGTTCTCATAATGGATATCTATCTTAAAGGGTCACCAAATCAAATGTGTTGATGAAAATAAATGTTTGCATTTTCCAGTTTTCATAGAAAGCCTAGGGATATTTTCAGAGAATATTAAGTGTTATTTATTCTAAATGCATTTGCTTTAGCAGTTCCTTCTTAGTGATCTTACCACATTGCTTTGTCACTTGCCAGTCAGTGTGCAGATATTGAAAACACGCTAGATGTAAGAATGACTAAAAGAATGTACTTGTATAAATGATCATATTCATTTGTTTGTATTCCTAGTTTTATTTGTTTGATTAAAAATAGATGCAAAAGGTGACGTCTTGTTCAAACTGAAAGTGAATGTGTATGGCATCATGCTGACCTCTCATTCTCTTTGCCATACACAAACTTATACTTTGTAGCTAGATTTCCTTATAGTCATGAAAAACATTATATTTTCTTTCATAGGCTATATAACAAGTTCAATAAATTAGGATATGGTAGTATATTTAACGACTAGAAATGGAGCTGGAAGCCAAGGGTATTTTCAGACCTCTGAAACTCCCTCCATTGCTCTATCAATGATCACCAAGAGGAGATTGAAGAAGAAGCACTCTTTTTAATTTCTATTGTGAGCATAAAACTAGATGTTGATTAGGAGGAGGGGCAGGATGGCGGAAGAGTAGGGTCCCCAAATCACCTGTCTCCACCAAATTACCTAGAAAACCTTCAAATTATCCTGAAAATCTATGAATTCGGCCTGAGAATTAAAGAGAGAACAGCTGGAATGCTACAGTGAGAAGAGTTCGCGCTTCTATCAGGTGGAAGACGGGGAAAAAAGAAATAAAGAAACAAAGGCCTCCAAGGGGGAGGGGCCCCGCGAGGAGCCGGGCTGAGGCCGGGGCGAGTGTCCCCAGGACAGGAGAGCCCCGTCCCGGAGGAGCAGGAGCTGCACCGACCTTCCCGGGCGGAAAGGGGCTCCAGGGAGTTGGAGCAGGACCCAGGAGGGCGGGGATGCCCTCGGGCTCCCGGGGACACAAACAGACACCTGTGCCCCGGGAGAGTGCGCCGAGCTCCCTAAGGGCTGCAGCGCGCACGGCGGGACCCGGAGCAGCTGGAGGGGCTCGGGGGCGGCTCCGCGGAGGGGGCTGCGCGGCCCCGGGAGCAGCTCGGAGGGGCTCGGGCAGAGGAAGAGGCTCCGTGCGGAGGGGCCTGCGCGGTTCCAGGAGCAGATCGGGGGGCTCGGGCGGCGGGAGCACGAATCCAACAGCACAGGCTCCGGAGCACAGGGCGCCGGGACACAGCCCAGGATCCCGCCTCCCCCGGGGACAGGCAGAGGCCGGGAGGGCCCAGGACAGCGAGGACGCTCCTGCCCGAGCTGAGCAGATCAGCGGCCCCGCCCGGAGCCTCCAGGCCCTGCAGGGTTCCTGCGGGGGCTGAATCCAGGTTTCCAGAGCTGGCCCCGCCACTGGGGCTGTTGCTCCTGGGGCCTCACGGGGTAAACAACCCCCACTGAGCCCTGCACCAGGCAGGGGCACAGCAGCTCCCCCAACTGCTAACACCTGAAAATCAGCACAACAGGCCCCTCCCCCAGAACACCAGCTAGACTGACTGACAACTTCCAGGGGAAGCCAAGGGACTTAAAGTACACAGAATCAGAAGATACTCCCCCGTGGTTCCTTTTTTTTTTTTTTTTTTTTGCTTTTTGATTTGTTTCCTTCCCCCACCCCCCTTTTTTCTCCTTTCTTTCTTTTTCTTTCTCTTTTTCTTCTTTTTTTTTTTTTTTTGGTTTTTTTTTTTTCTTCCTTGTTTTTCTCTTTCTCGTTTCTTTCCTTCTTTCTCTCCTCTCTTCTGCTCCTTTTCCCAATACAACTTGCTTTTGGCCACTCTGCACTGAGCAAAATGACTAGAAGGAAAACCTCACCTCAAAAGAAAGAATCAGGAACAGTCCTCTCTCCCACAGAGTTACAAAATCTGGATTACAATTCAATGTCAGAAAGCCAATTCAGAAGCACTATTATACAGCTACTAGTGGCTCTAGAAAAAAGCATAAAGGACTCAAGAGACTTCATGACTGCAGAATTTAGAGCTAATCAGGCAGAAATTAAAAATCAATTGAATGAGATGCAATCCAAACTAGAAGTCCTAACGACAAGGGTTAACGAGGTGGAAGAACGAGTGAGTGACATAGAAGACAAGTTGATAGCAAAGAGGGAAACTGAGGAAAAAAGAGACAAACAATTAAAAGACCATGAAGATAGATTAAGGGAAATAAACGACAGCCTGAGGAAGAAAAACCTACGTATAATTGGTGTTCCCGAGGGTGCCGAAAGGGACAGAGGGCCACAATATGTATTTGAACAAATTCTAGCTGAAAACTTTCCTAATCTGGGAAGGGAAACAGACATTCAGATCCAGGAAATAGAGAGATCCCCCCCTAAAATCAATAAAAACCGTTCAAAACCTCGACATTTAATAGTGAAGCTTGCAAATTCCAAAGATAAAGAGAAGATCCTTAAAGCAGCAAGAGACAAGAAATCCCTGACTTTTATGGGGAGGAGTATTAGGGTAACAGAAGACCTCTCCACAGAGACCTGGCAGGCCAGAAAGGGCTGGCAGGATATATTCAGGGTCCTAAATGAGAAGAACATGCAACCAAGAATACTTTATCCAGCAAGGCTCTCATTCAAAATGGAAGGAGAGATAAAGAGCTTCCAAGACAGGCAGCAACTAAAAGAATATGTGACCTCCAAACCAGCTCTGGAAGAAATTTTAAGGGGGACTCTTAAAATTCCCCTTTAAGAAGAAGTTCAGTGGAACATTCCACAAAAACAAGGACTAAATAGATATCATGATGACACTAAATTCATATCTCTCAATAGTAACTCTGAATGTGAACGGGCTTAATGACCCCATCAAAAGGTGCAGGGTTTCAGACTGGATAAAAAAGCAGGACCCATCTATTTGCTGTCTACAAGAGACTCATTTTAGACAGAAGGACACCTACAACCTGAAAATAAAAGGTTGGAGAACCATTTACCATTCGAATGGTTCTCAAAAGAAAGCAGGGGTAGACATCCTTATATCAGATAAACTAAAATTTACCCCAAAGACTGTAGTGAGAGATGAAGAGGGACACTATATCATACTTAAAGGATCTATTCAACAAGAGGACTTAACAATCCTCAATGTATATGCCCCGAATGTGGGAGCTGCCATATATATTAATCAATTATTAACCAAAGTGAAGAAATACTTAGATAATAATACCCTTATACTTGGTGACTTCAATCTAGCTCTTTCTATACTCGATAGTTCTTCTAAGCACAACATCTCCAAAGAAACAAGAGCTTTAAATGATACACTGAACCAGATGGATTTCACAGATATCTACAGAACTTTACATCCAAACTCAACTGAATACACATTCTTCTCAAGTGCACATGGAACTTTCTCCAGAATAGACCACATATTGGGTCACAAATCGGGTCTGAACCGATACCAAAAGATTGGGATCGTCCCCTGCATATTCTCAGACCATAATGCCTTGAAATTAAAACTAAATCACAACAAGAAGTTTGGAAGGACCTCAATCACGTGGAGGTTAAGGACCATCCTGCTAAAAGATGAAAGGGTCAACCAGGAAATTAAGGAAGAATTAAAAAGATTCATGGAAACTAATGAGAATGAAGATACAACCATCCATAGTCTTTGGGATGCAGCAAAAGCAGTCCTAAGGGGGAAATACATCGCAATACAAGCATCCATTCAAAAACTGGAAAGAACTCAAATACAAAAGCTAACCTTACACATAAAGGAGCTAGAGAAAAAACAGCAAATAGATCCTACACCCAAGAGAAGAAGGGAGTTAATAAAGATTCGAGCAGAACTCAACGAAATCGAGACCAGAAGAACTGTGGAACAGATCAACAGAACCAGGAGTTGGTTCTTTGAAAGAATTAATAAGATAGATAAACCATTAGCCAGCCTTATTAAAAAGAAGAGAGAGAAGACTCAAATTAATAAAATCATGAATGAGAAAGGAGAGATCACTACCAACACCAAGGAAATACAAACGATTTTAAAAACATATTATGAACAGCTATACGCCAATAAATTAGGCAATCTAGGAGAAATGGACACATTCCTGGAAAGCCACAAACTACCAAAACTGGAACAGGAAGAAATAGAAAACCTGAACAGGCCAATAACCAGGGAGGAAATTGAAGCAGTCATCAAAAACCTCCCAAGACACAAGAGTCCAGGGCCAGATGGCTTCCCAGGGGAATTCTATCAAACGTTCAAAGAAGAAACCATACCTATTCTCCTAAAGCTCTTTGGAAAGATAGAAAGAGATGGAGTACTTCCAAATTCGTTCTATGAGGCCAGCATCACCTTAATTCCAAAACCAGACAAAGACCCTACCAAAAAGGAGAATTGCAGACCAATATCCCTGATGAACATGGATGCAAAAATTCTCAACAAGATACTGGCCAATAGGATCCAACAATACATTAAGAAAATTATTCACCATGACCAAGTAGGATTTATCCCTGGGACACAAGGCGGGTTCAACACCCGTAAAACAATCAATGTGATTCATCATATCAGCAAGAGAAAAACCAAGACCCATATGATCCTCTCATTAGATGCAGAGAAAGCATTTGACAAAATACAGCATCCATTCCTGATCAAAACTCTTCAGAGTGTAGGGATAGAGGGAACATTCCTCAGCATCTTAAAAGTCATCTATGAAAAGCCCACAGCAAATATCATTCTCAATGGGGAAACACTAGAGCCTTTCCCCTAAGATCAGGAACAAGACAGGGATGTCCACTCTCACCACTGCTGTTCAACATAGTACTGGAAGTCCTAGCCTCAGCAATCAGACAACAAAAAGACATTAAAGGCATTCAAATTGGCAAAGAAGAAGTCAAAGTCTCCCTCTTCGCCAATGACATGATACTCTACATAGAAAACCCAAAAGCCTCCACCCCAAGATTGCTAGAACTCATACAGCAATTTGGTAGCGTGGCAGGATACAAAATCAATGCCCAGAAATCAGTGGCATTTCTATACACTAACAATGAGACTGAAGAAAGAGAAATTAAGGAGTCAATCCAATTTACAATTGCACCCAAAAGCATAAGATACCTAGGAATAAACCTAACCAAAGATGTAAAGGATCTATACCCTCAAAACTATAGAACACTTCTGAAAGAAATTGAGGAAGACACAAAGAGATGGAAAAATATTCCATGCTCATGGATTGGCAGAATTAATATTGTGAAAATGTCAATGTTACCCAGGGCAATTTACACATTTAATGCAATCCCTATCAAAATACCATGGACTTTCTTCAGAGAGTTAGAACAAATCATTTTAAGATTTGTGTGGAATCAGAAAGACCCCGAATAGCCAGGGGAATTTTAAAAAAGAAAACCATATCTGGGGGCATCACAATGCCAGATTTCAGGTTGTGCTACAAAGCTGTGGTCATCAAGACAGTGTGGTACTGGCACAAAAACAGACACATAGATCAATGGAACAGAATAGAGAATCCAGAAGTGGACCCTGAACTTTATGGTCAACTAATATTCGATAAAGGAGGAAAGACTATCCATTGGAATAAAGACAGTCTCTTCAATAAATGGTGCTGGGAAAATTGGACATCCACATGCGGAAGAATGAAACTAGACCACTCTCTTTCACCATACACAAAGATAAACTCAAAATGGATGAAAGATCTAAATGTGAGACAAGATTCCATCAAAATCCTAGAGAAGAACACAGGCAACACCCTTTTTGAACTCGGCCATAGTAACTTCTTGCAAGATACATCCATGAAGGCAAAAGAAACATAAGCAAAAATGACCTATTGGGACTTCATCAAGATAAGAAGCTTTTGCACAGCAAAGGATACAGTCAACAAAACTAAAAGACAACCTACAGAATGGGAGAAGATATTTGCAAATGACGTATCAGATAAAGGGCTAGTTTCCAAGATCTATAAAGAAGTTATTAAACTCAACACCAAAGAAACAAACTATCCAATCATGAAATGGGCAAAAGACATGAACAGAAATCTCACAGAGGAAGACATAGACATGGCCAACATTCATATGAGAAAATGCTCTGCATTACTTGCCATCAGGGAAATACAAATCAAAACCACAATGAGATACCACCTCACACCAGTGAGAATGGGGCAAATTAACAAGGCAGGAAACAACAAATGTTGGAGAGGATGCGGAGAAAAGGGAACCCTCTTACACTGTTGGTGGGAATGTGAACTGGTGCAGCCACTCTGGAAAACTGTGTGGAGGTTCCTCAAACAGTTAAAAATATACCTGCCCTACGACCCAGCAATTGCACTGTTGGGGATTTACCCCAAAGATACAAATGCAATGAAACGCCAGGACACCTGCACCCCGATGTTTATAGCAGCAATGGCCACGATAGCCAAACTGTGGAAGGAGCCTCGGTGTCCAACGAAAGATGAATGGATAAAGAAGATGTGGTTTATGTATACAATGGAATATTACTCAGCTATTAGAAATGACAAATACCCACCATTTGCTTCAACGTCGATGGAACTGGAGGGTATTATGCTGAGTGAAGTAAGTCAGTCGGAGAAGGACAAACATTATATGTTCTCATTCATTTGGGAAATATAAATAATAGTGAAAGGGAATATAAGGGAAGGGAGAAGAAATGTGTGGGAAATATCAGAAAGGGAGACAGAACGTAAAGACTGCTAACTCTGGGAAACGAACTAGGGGTGGTAGAAAGGGAGGAGGGTGGGGGGTGGGAGTGAATGGGTGACGGGCACTGGGAGTTATTCTGTATGTTAGTAAATTGAACACCAATAAAAAATAAATTAAAAAAAAACTAGATGTTGATTAATGAAATAATTGCATAGGAAACAAATTTCATGTCAAACCACTCACCTTAGGCTAAATACAACTTGATTTAGCCACAGTAAAGAAGATCTTAAGATAGGGATTCTGTAATTGTTGATTTGCTGTTGCTAAGTGTAATCTAGATGAAGTATGATAATCACTAATATTAAATGTCCTTGTGATATGTCAAAATCTTATTAATCTATATAAAATATAAAGATAATTTTAAAACTCTACAGAGTTGTTATCAGATTTTTGTAAAATTGTACGTCAGATTAAGTTGGATTTATCTTTTGGCACTATCTTCCATGTTTTTAATAAGGTTTTTTGTACAATATATTTTTACAGATTTTATGTATTTATTCATGAAAGATACAGAGAGAGTGAGAGAGAAGTAAAGACATAGGCAGAGGGAGAAGCAGGCTCCCGCCAGGACCCCAATGCAGGACTCGAT
The DNA here is from genome assembly GCF_011100685.1 of Canis lupus familiaris. Classification (NCBI taxonomy): domain Eukaryota; kingdom Metazoa; phylum Chordata; class Mammalia; order Carnivora; family Canidae; genus Canis; species Canis lupus. Next base: position 32,955,512 of record NC_049222.1, on the reverse strand, counting down.
CCAGGACCTCAAGATCGCACCCAGCCAAAGGCAAGCGCTCAACCGGTGAGCCACCCACGTGTCCAATTGTACAATATTTTAAAGAATTTCTCAATAATGATTACTTATGGAGATCTCTGCAAGTGTAAGGTATCATTTCTATCTCATTATCTTCGAGATTTAAATATATATCTGCTATAGTTGCTTGTTTTTTTTCTACATATACTACATGAATATAACAGCTGCACCATGGTGCTGAATTTTATTCCATTCACTTATTGATGAGCTACATTTGAGCTCAGGAAGATATTTTTAGAAATATGTTCACTGAAAATGGTCTCTCATCTACAATTTCTACCATAAAGCAACTAAAATCCCCTCTTGAGTAAGATACATGTGCAGATTTAGTATTTTAATGAGAAAGTTTAAATGAACACTTCACTTTGTGGAGGTTATTTTGAACGTGTATACATACAAGTACTCAATGTTTCAAAGGGAAACCACTGGTTGATTATAGTCCTGGGATGTAGGTAGTCAATTTGGGCACAACATAACCTTCCCTAAAGATCCCTTGATTAAGATTTACTCCAGAACATGCTCTCTATATTTACCTTTGCATGAACTTTACTCACCTCTGTATGACCTCTGTTTAGCTTGTGCACAATATCTTTCTGTCCCTGGAGCTGGGCTGGTAAATAACAGAGGAAGAGCATCCAATCCCCCAAACCCTCTCTTGAGAGTTTAACTCTCTGGAGAGATGCCTCTTTCCCAGAGGCAGGGATGCAATACTTGACCTAAACATTGTAAGGTGGTAAAATAACTAAAGCCTGTAGGCTTAGTAGTTAAGTTCATCACTCATGGCAGAACCCACATGAAATAGTGCGGAAATATTTTTTCTCTTTAATTTATCCTAATGTTTGAATACAGTTTCCTCTATGCAACAATTAATTATATGTTTATAAGTAGTATGTAAAATGAAAGTTAAGAATGCATATGAATGTATAAAAACAGAAAAAGCCTGTCTTTATTAGAGAAACTGTCATAATGTTGATTCTTTGGTAAGTCTTATTGTCACAAATAAAAAAAAAATTATATGGAATTTAGCAGAATGATATGGAAGTTAACAGATGATAATACTTCAGTTGCAAAAACAACATAACCTTAGATTGGAGTGAAAATGATGGCTCCTAAATGCAGACTGTCTGTTTGGATCAAAATAACACTGAATGGACCAACTAATAAAAGAAGGACATAAACAGACTAGGGAAATATGAAGTATAAAGGAAAATTTTCTGTGTAAAATATAGTGCTATATTATAAAAATATTTTAAAATATATTCACACATAGACACAGAATTACATGTATATATATATGTGTGTATTTATATATAAAATTATTTTCTTCAAAAAGGGTTCATGTTCTACATATGAAATATTGATTCCCTCTAGAGACCGAATCCTTGATGAGGAAAACACGAGAGACACTTATTATAAAAATTACCTTCCAGAAAGAGATGAATTCCCTTTCCAATTATCACTAGGTCAAAAACTATATTTTTGCATGTAGAGTTTCTTGTTTATTTACATTCATTTTCTATCTCTGATGAAAAGGAGAAATAGAGCCAAATCAGATCAAATTTCTTATATGGTACGGTGTTACCTTCACAACAATGAATGTATATAATATTTCTAACAGTGAAAGTTAATATTTTCTATGAGATCCATGTACATTTCAGAGGGTTTCCCATCATCCTTTTTTATTACGAAAAATTTCAAATATATAAAAGGGGGAAAGACCAATACAGAAAAACACTGTCATGTACTGTCATTTAGCTTAACAATTATCCATTTATGGCTAATTTTGTTTTATCTGTATTCTTTTCCACCACTTCTTCAAAAAATTTTTGAGCAAATCCCAGATATATATTTCAGCATATGGCTGTAAAAGATAAAAACTTCTTTATAAAATAGAAGACAATATCAATATGACACATATGAATTATAATCTCAATGTATTATCAAATATGCATTTTCTGTGAAAGTTTCATGATTAACCTAAATATTTTTATTTTTGTTTCTATGATTGAATCAGATATTCAATAAGGGGACACCTGGGTGGCTCAGTGGTTGAGCGCCTGCCTTTGGCTCAGGGTGTGATCCCAGAGTCCAGGGATTGAGTCTCACATCGGGGTCCCCACAGAGAGACTGCTTCTCTCTCTGCCTAAGTCTCTGCCTCTCTCTCTCTCTCTCTCTCTCTTTGTGTCTTTAATGAATAAATAAATAAAATCTTTAAAAAAAGATATTCAAATAAGGCCCAATTGTTCAAACTGATTGATATAACTATTACAAATCTTTTGCTCTATAGGTTCTATTCTATCTCTCTGTTTGTTATTTAGTAAAGAACAGGGTTGGTTTTGTCCCACAGAGTCTCCAATTCAACACAGTTTGATGTTTACTATAGTCTCTGTAAATTACAAATATATCTAGAGAATTTATCAGGTTGGAGTTTTGTTCTGTTTTTTATTTTTGATAAGAATTCTGTATAAGTCCTGTTGCATTCTCCATCAAGAAGCACACATTTAGTTATCTGATTTTCAGCAATTGATAGTCGTTGCCTAGATAATCAACACATTAGTGGTTTGAAGGTAGCCCTATAAATTCAATCATTCTTCATCAATTATTAGCAGAATAGTGTTCTAACCTAAAACTTCCATCATTAACTATTTGGTTACACTTGGGTATAGTTTATACAGAAAATGCAGAATGTATATCTTTCCCTTTATGTACCTATTTTTGTTTTTGTTTTTAAAGGTTGCCTCCCTAACATCCTGATGTGATTGTTCCACATTATCTACTGTTGTGGCTTAAAACAAAAACAAAAAAAAAAAAAAAAAGGAAAAAAGACAAAACAAAACTTAAATATTGGTGGCTTAAACTGTGGCAATCATTTGTTTACCTCGCATCTTCCATGAATCATGATTTAGGGAAGGGTCATCTTAGTTATTGTGGTGTTTGATCTCTAATCTGGTGTTTGAAAATTTTAATGTTATTATACTGAGACAGTGGCTAAAACTGGTACAGCAGAAAACTAAGTAGTTGGGGACTGGCCAGGCACCTCCCTCTGTACATGAAGAATTAGGCCTGTCTATGTGATATTTCCATATGGACTAATCTGAATTTTCTAACAGCATGTCAGCCTGAGGGTTTTGTTGTAGAAAGAATGTTTGTGTCTTCTTGAAATTTGTATGTCGTAAACTAATACCCAATGTGATGGTATTTAGAGTTGGAACCTTTAGGAAATGATTAGGTGATGAAGGCAAAGCGTTCATGAATAAAATTTAATACCCTTATAAAAGAGACTTCAGAGTTCACCCATTTCTTTGACCAGGTGCAGACACTGCAAAAAGACTATTATCTATGAACCAGGAATTAGGTCTGTCATTCACAGACACTGAATCTGCTGATACCTTGATCTTAGACTTCCCAGCCTCAAGATTTATAAAAGTAAGTTTCTGTTGTTGATAAACCATCCAGGATGAGATAACAGTCAAAACGCTTACATAGTGACTTACCACTTCTAGAGCAAGTGTTTGAAGAGAAAGAGAGGGGGAGTGCATTGTGTTTTGAGGACAATCTTGGAAGTTCTATACCTTCAGATTAGCCCTATTCAGTAGATATTGTCAGAAAGGTTTACCTAGTTTCAGTGGGAGGTTATATAGACTCCACCTCCTAAAGAAAGTTAAATTGTAAGGAAAGTACATGGGATGAGAGATATTGTTGAAATACCTTTAAAATAATATCTACTTAATTTTTTTTTAAGATTTTATTTATTTATTCATGATAGTCACACAGAGAGAGAGAGAGGCAGAGACACAGGCAGAGGGAGAAGCAGGCTCCATGCACCGGGAGCCCGATGTGGGATTCGATCCCGGGTCTCCAGGATCGTGCCCTGGGCCAAAGGCAGGCGCCAAACCGCTGCGCCACCCAGGGATCCCTCTACTTAATTTTTAAAGGATTTTATTTATTTTACTTTTTATTTTATTTTATTTTATTTTATTTTATTTTATTTTATTTTATTTGTTTATTCATTAGGGACACACACACACAGAGGCAGAGACACCAGCAGAGGCAGAAGCAGGCTCCATGCAAGAAGCCCAATGTGGAATGTTTTTTGTTTTTTGTTTTTTTATAAATTTATTTTTTATTGGTGTTCAATTTGCCAACATATAGAACAACACTCAGTGCTCATCCCGTCAAGTGCCCACCTCAGTGCCCATCACCCAATCACCCCCACCTCCGGCCCAACTCCCCTTCCACCACCCCTACTTCGTTTCCCAGAGTAAGAGTCTTTCATGTTCTGTCTCCCTTTCTGATATTTCCCACTTATTTTTTCTCCTTTCCCCTTTATTCTCTTTCACTATTTTTATATTCCCCAAATGAATGAGACCATATAATCTTTGTCCTTCTCTGATTATATTTCACTCAGCATAATACCCTCCAGTTTCATCCACGTGGAAGCAAATGGTGGGTATTTGTCATTTCTAATGGCTGAGTAATATTCCATTGTATACATAAACCACATCTTTATCCATTCATCTTTCGATGGACACCGAGGCTCCTTCCACAGTTTGGCTATTGTGGACATTGCTGCTAGAAATATCAGGGGGCAGGTGTCCCGGCGTTTCACTGCATCTGTATCTTTGGGGTAAATCCCCAACAGTGCAATTGCTGGGTCATAGGGCAGATCTATTTTTAACTCTTTGAGGAACCTCCACACAGTTTTCCAGAGTGGCTGCACCAGTTCACATTCCCACCAAGAGTGCAAAAGGGTTCCCTTTTCTTCACATCCTCTCCAACATTTGTGGTTTCCTGCCTTGTTTATTTTCTCCATTCTCACTGGTGTGAGGTGGTATTTCATTGTGGTTTTGATTTGTATTTCCCTGATGGCAAGTGATGCAGAGCATTTTCTCATGTGCTTGTTGGCCATATCTATGTCTTCTTTGGTGAAATTTCTGTTCATGTGTTTTGCCCATTTCATGATTGAATTGTTTGTTTCTTTGCTGTTGGGTTTAATAAGTACTTTATAGATCTTGGAAACTAGCCCTTTATCTGATATGTCATTTGCAAATATCTTCTCCCATTCTGTAGGTTGTCTTTTAGTTTTGTTGACTGTATCCTTTGCTGTGCAAAAGCTTCTTATCTTGATGAAGTCCCAATAGGTCATTTTTGCTTTTGTTTCTCTTGCCTTGATGGATGTATCTTGCAAGAAGTTACTGTGGCCAAGTTCAAAAAGGGTGTTGCCTGTGTTCTCTGGATTTTGATGGAATCTTGTCTCACATTAAGATGTTGCATCCATTTTGAGTTTATCTTTGTGTATGGTGCAAGAAGGTGGTCTAGTTTCATTTTTCTGCATGTGGATGTCCAATTTTCCCAGCACCATTTATTGAAGAGACTGTCTTTTTTTCCAATGGATAGTCTTTCCTTCTTTGTCGAATATTAGTTCACCATTAAGTTGAGGGTCCACTTCTGGGTTCTCTATTCTGTTCCATTGATCTGTGTGTCTGTTTTTGTGCCAGTACCACACTGTCTTGATGACCACAGCTTTGTAGTACAACCTGAAATCTGGCATTGTGATGCCCCCAGATATGGTTTTCTTTTTTAAAATTCCCCTGGCTATTCGGGGTCTTTTCTGATTCCACACAAATCTTAAAATAATTTGTTCCAACTCTCTGAAGAAAGTCCATGGTATTTTGATAGGGATTGCATTAAACGTGTAAATTGCCCTGGGTAACATTGACATTTTCACAATTTTGATTCTTCCAATCCATGAGCATGGAATATTTTTCCATCTCTTTGTGTCTTCCTCAAATTCTTTCAGAAGTGTTCTATCGTTTTTAGGTTATAGATCCTTTATCACTTTGGTTAGGTTTATTCCTAGGTATGTTATGCTTTTGGGTGCAATTGTAAATTGGATTGACTCCTTAATTTCCCTTTCTTCAGTCTCATTTTTAGTGCATAGAAATGCCACTGTTTTCTGGGCATTGATTTTGTATCCTGCCACACTGCCAAATTGCTGTATGAGTTCTAGCAAACTTGGGGTGGAATCTTTTGGGTTTTCTATGTAGAGTATCATGTCATCGGCGAAGAGGGAGAGTTTGACTTCTTCTTTGCCAATTTGAATGACTTTTATTTCTTTTGTTGTCTGATTGCTGAGGCTAGGACTTCCAATACTATGTTGAATAGCAGTGGTGAGAGTGAACATCCCTATCTTGTTCCTGATATTAGGGGAAAGGCTCCCAGTGTTTCCCCATTGAGAATGATATTTGCTGTGGGCTTTTTGTAAATGGCTTTTAAGATGCTGAGGAATGTTCCCTCTATCCCTACACTCTGAAGAGTTTTGATCAGGAATGGATGCTGTATTTTGTCCATTGCTTTCTCTGCACCTATTGAAAGGATCAAATGGTTCTTGTTTTTTTCTTTCACTGATATGATGAATCACATTGATTGTTTTATGAGTGTTGAACCAGCCTTGCATCCCGGGGATAAATCCCACTTGGTCATGGTGAATAATCTTCTTATGTATTGTGGGATCCTATTGGCTAGTATTTTGTTGAGAATTTTTGCATCCATATTCATCAGTGATATTGGTCTATAATTCTCCTTTTCGGTGGGGTCTTTGTCTGGTTTTGGAATTAAGGTGATGGTGGCCTCGTAGAATGAGTTTGGAAGTATTCTATCTCTTTCTATCTTTCCAAACAGCTTTAGTGTAATAGGTATTGTTTCTTCTTTAAACGTTTGATAGAATTCTCCTGGGAAGCCATCTGGCCCTGGACTTTTGTGTCTTGGGAGGTTTTTGATGATTGCTTCAATTTCCTCCCTGGTTATTGGCCTGTTCAAGTTTTCTCTTTCTTCCTGTTCTAGTTTTGGTAGTTTGTGGTTTTCCAGAAATGTGCCCATTTCTTCTAGATTGCCTAATTTATTGGTGTAAAGCTGCTCATAATATGTTTTTAAGATCATTTGTATTTCCTTGGTATTAGTGGTGATCTCTCCTTTTTCATTCATGATTTTATTAATTTGAGTCTTCTCTCTTCTTTTTAATAAGGCTGGCTACGTTTATCTATCTTACTAATTCTTTCAAAGAACCAACTCCTGGTTCTGTTAATCTGTTCCATAGTTCTTCTAGTCTCTATTTCATTGAGTTCTGCTTGAATGTTTATTAACCCTCTTCTTCTCCTGGGTGTAGGATCTATTTGCTGTTTTGTCTCCAGCTCCTTTAGATGCAAAGTTAGCTTTTGTATTTGAGATCTTTCTAGTTTTTGGATGGATGCTTGTATTGCGATGTATTTCCCCTTCAGGACTGTTTTTTCTGTATCCCAAAGATTTTGAACGGTTGTGTCTTCATTCTCATTAGTGTCCATGAATCCTTTTAATTCCTCCTTAATTTCCTGGTTGACCCTTTCATCTTTTAGCAAGAATGTCCTTAACCTCTACGTGTTTGAATTCCTTCCAAACTTCTTCTTGTGATTTAGTTCTAATTTCAATTCATTATGGTTTGAGAATACGCAGGGGACAATCCCAATCTTTTGGTATTGGTTCAGACCTGATTTGTGACCCAGTATGTGGTCTATTCTGGAGAAAGTTCCATGTGCACTTGAGAAGAATGTGTATTCAGTTGCATTTGGATGTAAAGTTCTATAGATATCTGTGAAATCCATCTGGTCCAGTGTATCATTTAAAGCTCTTGTTTCTTTGGAGATGTTGTGCTTAGAAGACCTATCGAGTGTAGAAAGCGCTAGATTGAAGTCACCAAGTATAAGTGTATTATTATCTAAGTATGTCTTAACTTTGGTTATTAATTGATTGATATATGTGGCAGCTCCCACATTCGGGGCATATATATTGATGATTGTTAAGTCCTCTTCTTGGATAGATCCTTTAAATATGATATAGTGTACCTCTTTATCTCACTACAGTCTTCGGGATAAATTTTAGTTTATCTGATATAAGGATGGCTACCCCTCCTTACTTTTGAGGACCATTTGAATGGTAAATGGTTCTCCAACCTTTCATTTTCAGGCTGTAGGTGTCCTTCTGTCTAAAATGAGTCTCTTGTAGACAGCAAATAGATGGGTCCTGCTTTTTTATCCAGTCTGAAACCCTGCACCTTTTGATGGGGTCATTAAGTCCATTCCCGTTCAGAGTTACTATTGAAAGATACGAGTTTAGTGTCATCATGATATCTATTCAGTCCATGTTTTTGTGGATTGTTCCTTTGGAATTCTTCTTAAAGAGGAATTTTAAGAGTCCCCCTTAAAATTTCTTGTAGAGCTGGTTTGGTGGTCACATATTCTTTCAGTTCCTGCCTGTCTTGGAAGCTCTTTATCTCTCCTTCTATTCTGAATGAGAGAGCCTTTGTGGAAAAAGTATTCTTGGCTGCATGTTCTTCTCATTTAGGACCCTGAATATATCCTGCCAGCCCTTTCTGGCCTGCCAGGTCTCTGTGGAGAGGTCTGCTGTTAGTCTGATATTTCTCCCCATGTAAGTTAGGGATCTCTTGTCTCTTGCTGTTTTAAGGATCGTCTCTTTATCTTTGAAATTTGCAAGCTTCACTATTAAGTGTTGAGGTTTTGAAAGGTTTTTATTGATTATAGGAGGGGATCTCTCTATTTCCTGGATCTGAATGCCTGATTCCCTTCCCAGATTAGGAAAGTTTTCAGCTAGGATTTGTCAAATACATATTCTGGACCTCTCTCCCTTTTGGCGCTCTCGGGAAACCCAATCAAACGTAGATTTTTCTTCCTTAGGCTGTCACTTATTTTCCTTAATCTATCCTCATGATCTTTTAATTGTTTGTCTCTTTTTTCCTCAGTTTATCTCTTTGCCATCAACTTGGCTTCCATGTCACTCACTCGTTCTTCCACCTTGTTAACCTTCATCATTAGGACCTCTAGTTTGGATTGCATCTCATTTAATTGATTTTTAATTTCTGCCTGATTGGATCTAAATTCTGCAGTCATGAAGTCTCTTGAGTCCTTTATGCTTTTTTCTTGAGCCACCAGTAGCTGTATAATAGTGCTTCTGAATTGGCTTTCTGACATTGAATTGTAATCCAAATTTTGTAACTCTGTGGGAGAGAGGACTGTTTCTGATTCTTTCTTTTGATGTGAGGTTTCCTTCTAGTCATTTTGCTCAGTGCAGAGTGGCCAAAACCAAGTTGTATTGGGAAAAGGAGAAAAAGAGAGAAGAGAAAGAAGGAAAGAAAAAGAAAAAACGAAAAAAGAAAAAAAGAGAGAAGAAAAGAAAAAAGAAAAAAGGGGGGAAGCAAACAAATCAAAAAACAAAAAATAAGGGGGAGTATCCTCTGATTCTGTATACTGTAAATCCCTCTACTTCCCTTGGAACTTTCCAGTGCTGCTGGGTCAATAATTTGTTTTTCCCCTGTCCGTCTAGCTGGTCTTCTGAGGGAGGGGCCTGCTGTGCTGATTCTCAGGTGTTCGCACTCGGGGGAGCTGCTCAGCCCCCTGCCTGGTGCAGGGCTCAGTGAAAGATGTTTAAGCTGTTTATCCTATGAGGCCACTGTGAGGCTCAGTTTGGGTTGTTTACCCCGTGAGGCCCCAGGAGGAACAACCACAGTGGCCGCTGTCCGCTCTGGAGCCCTGGAGTCAGCCCTCGCAGTAACTCCGGAGCTCTCCGTCTGCAGGGCCTGGATGCTCCAGGGGCGAGGCCGCTGATCTGCTCAGGTCGGGCCAGGAGCGTCCTTGCTCTCCTGGGCCCTCCCGGCCTCTGCCTGTCCCAGGGGGAGGCCAGATCCTGGGCTGTGTCCCCGTCGCCCTGGGCTCCCGGGCCTGCGCTGTTGGATTCACGCTCCCGGCTGTGCAGCCCCTTCTGCGGGGAGCCTCTGCTGGAGCCACCACCGAGCTGCTCCCGGGTCTAGCCGGCGCACTGCAGCCCTTTAGGGAGCTCGGCCGCGGGATGTTGCATGCTCTCCCAAGGCACAGGTGCTCTGTTAGTGTCCCTGGGAGCCTGAGGGCATCCCCGCCCTCCTGGGGTCCTGCTCCAACTCCCTGCGAGCACCTTTCCGGCCAGGGGAAGATTGGTGAAGCTCCTGCTTCTCCGGGTCGGGGCTCTCCTGTCCTGGGGACACTCGCCCTGGCCTTAGCCCGCCCCTCTCGGGGCCCCTCCCCCTTGGAGGCCTTTTGTTTCTTTATTTCTTTTTCCCCCGTCTTCCTACCTTGATAGAAGCGTGAACTCTTCTCACTGTAGCATTCCAGCTGTTCTCTCTTTAAATCTCAGACCGAATTCATAGATTTTCAGGATGATTTTAAGGTTATCTAGGTAATTTGTTGGGGACAGGTGACTTGGGGACCCTACTCTTCCGCCATCTTGCCCCACCTCCACTAGCCCCAATGTGGAATTTGATCCTGGGACTTCAGGACCATGCACTGGGCCAAAGGCAGGTGCTAAACTGCTGAGCCACCCAGGCATCCCAATAATATCTACTTTAAAAACAATATTTAAAGATATATTGTTATATCCTCATGTACGTAATTCATATTGCTCCATCTTTGGATTATAAAAAAAAATTATTTAAGTTAGCTACAAATTTTCTGTAATATGTCCTAGTTTTCCCTAATAGCTTTTTATTTTCCTTGTCTTCTGTAATGACAAGGTGTTTTAAGAAGACGTTGTATAGTTTTGGCCAATCACTGCTCATTGCTACTTAGTTGGTCATTTCTAGATACTTTTTCTTCATAACCATGACTAGAAAATATTTTTCCTTCTTTTTTTTTTAAGAGAAAATAAATTAGAAGTTCATACTTCTGCACTGAGTACAAATTAAAGATGACAGAGATTTTACCTAACTCATCAATCTTGTATCTCTGCAGCCTTTCTCCCATTCATAAATCCTAGTTCTTAATGAGACAAGTATAATTACTTATTTGCTTTCCCATAATGCATACTCAATCTCTTTATTCTCAGAATGAAAATATAGATACTAACATCAACAGTGATTACTGAGAACATAAAAAATATTTTGCATTTTTTGGTCCTACATAAGTAAATTCTACTTGGAATATGTAAATAAATTACTATATTTTAACTCACGTGTGCCACTTTTCTGTTTGCTACCAATTTGATACATTTGTTGATTTATTTTATTTTGCTTTCAGTTTTAATTTAGTTTTTATACTTGCAAAATATTTCTATAACTCCAAAGTATATAAAACATACATGATTCATATTGTTAGCTTCTATCTCTATCTTTAGCATCTCTCTTCCACCTAGAGATAATTGTTTTTAAAGTGTTATAATCTATTCTGACATTTTTATCATTTAAGGAAGCACATGCACACTTATTAACAACCCCTTAAATACATATTTTACAATATATTATGGAGAACTAATAAATGGTAGGTGTAGGAAAATTCATTCCTTTCTAATTTCAACTACATAAAACTCCATCATATAGTTATTATTTACTTTATTCATAGAGTTTTCAGTTAATGGTCATTTTATAGCCTTATGTTATGAAAAATAGTGCTACAATAAAAAGTAGTTTCCCATAATAGATTATGAATGCACAGGTTTTTATCTTGTATCTTCTTAAAACTAATCTTACATTGATAATCCTCATAGGTATAGCTAGATTTTCAACTCTAAATATTTGGGCTAAAAAGAAACATTGTGAATTTTATGGTAAATTCAATATTTTAGATTCTACCTGAATCTCTATTTTTGTGCAAAAGTATATTTTTGTGAAAAAGTATAAGCAAAAGAAAAAGTTGCACAGGTAAAAAGGACACCAAAATGTGTAATCAAGGTCCTGTTCCAAGGTGAACATATCTGAGGAAGGGAAACACTTCCAGACAGAGATTGCACTAGGACTTTTCTTGTGTGATGTATCATATTACAACTTCATTTGTGCTATGATATCTATCTACACCAAAGGTTTTCAGAGATTCCTATGTTTATCAGGTGCCTGATTTCTTTTGAATTGCTCTAGTCTTTCCTAAAAGCCACATGTTAAACCAAAACCAGGACAGTAGCCTGTTAAAATAGATTTACTAAAGCACCAAGAGTCTCCTAACAGTATCCATTTTATTGAGGCACAATAAAAAAATCACTTGTCATACCAAGTATCAGGAAGATTGAAACTTGATGTAAAAACCAAACTGAACCTATGCTCAGAACAAGAGTCAGATGTTAGAACTACCTAAGAAAGATTTTAAACATCCACTATAGTATTGCTTCAATAATAATTGCAAATTGCCTTGAAGCAAATGAAAAAATACAAAGTCTCACCAACAAAATAAAAGTCATAAAGAATGAAAGAGAAATTACAGAACTGGAAAATGCAATAACAGACAAAAAGAAAATGAACAAACAAAAAGCTGGCTGTATGAGCACCATCAAAGAGTGGAGATAATGGAAGATAAAGTCATTGATTTTGAAAATATATCAATAAAATTCACTCAGACATAACAATACAGAGAAAATAGACTTTAAAAATGATGAGCAAGGTCACCTGAGTGACTCAGTCTGCCTTTGGCTCAGGTCATGATCCCAGGGTCCTGGCTCTCTGGTCTTCAGGGGGCCTGCTTATCCTTCTCCTTCTGCCTATTGCTCCCCTGCTTGTTCTCTCTCTGTGTCAAATAAAATCAATCAATCAATCAATCAATCAATCAACCAACCAATAAATAACTTGAGCAGTGTTGGGAACTTTGTAACAGTAATAAAGACTTAAAATTCATATCATCAGAGTCCCAATGTAGAGGAGAAAGAATGTATGGCTAAAAAAAAATATTAAAAGAAATAATGGATGGCTAAAAAAAATATTAAAAGAAATAATGGCCAAAAACTTTGCAAATATAGTATAAGACATATACCTACATATTCAAAGAGGTGAGCAAACTCCAAATGTGATATTAAGAAATCCAAGCCAGCTCACCATAATTAAACTTCTAAAAATTAAAGACAGAGACAAAAATCATAAGCAACCACAGAGCAGATTACCTGCAGGGGAGCACTGATTTGAATGGAAGGATTTCTCATCTGAAACAGTAGAGACCAGAAGAAAGTGGCATCACATTTTTCAACTTTTGAAGGAAAAGATCTATCAACCATGATTTCTGCATCTAGCAAAAATATCCTTCAAGAATTAAAGGGAAATCAAGTATACTCAGACAAAGAGAATCTAAAGCCTGTTCTTTAGGGAAAAAAATAAAATATATATATATATATATATATATATATATATGAAACAGACTTTCTGAATAGAAAGAAAATAAAAGCAAGAAACTTGGAATTTTAAAAGGAAAGAACAACAAAATATTTCCAAATAGAAATACACACATTGTACTATTCTTATTTCTCACGTGCTCCTTAAATCATGTTTGATGATTTAGATAAAAATGATATCATATGATGTGGGATTCAATGCATATGGAGGAAATTCTTAAGACAATTTTATTTAAAAAGAGGGGAGACAAAAGAAACCTAAATGAAAGTAAAGTTTCAATACTTCACTCAAAATAGTAAAATAGCAATATTAGAAGGTTGTATTAAGTTATATATATAAATTTCTATACCTAGTGTAATGGACTGAATCTGTCCAGCCAAAACTGAAAATCTATCCCTGGTGTGATGGTATTAGAAATTGAGGCCTTTGGGAAGTAATTAGGATTAGATGAGGCCATATGGGCAGAGCCCTCATGAATAAAACTAGTACCCTTATAAGAGTCATGAGATGCTTGTTTGCTCTGCTCTACTCTCTACCTTGAGAGAATACAATGAATATTCAGCATTCCCTGAAGATCCTCACCAGAACTGACCATGAAGGCACCCTGATCTCAGACTTCTAGCCTTTAGAACTGTGAGAACTAAATTTTTGTTGTTCATGAGCTGCCTAGTCCATAGTATTTTGTTATAGCAGCCTGAACTGAAATACACTAAAAGATAAAGATTGATGCAGTGGATTTAAAAAATGACCCATCTATATACTATCTATAAACAGCATAGTTCTGGGGCTCCTGTGTGGCACAGATGGTTAAGCATCTGAGTTTGGCTCAGGTCCTGATCCCAGGGTCCTGGGTTCGAACCCCACATTGGGCTTCCTGCTCAGAGGGGAGCCTGTTTCTTCCTTTTCCACTCCCCGTGCTTGTGCTCTCTCTCTCTCTCAAGTAAATGAATGAAATCTTAAAAAAAAAAGAACAAAACAAAACAGGATGGTTCATATTGGACAACATAGGTAGGTATAAAGTAAAAGGGCAAAAAAAAATAGTGCTAACTTTAATTTCAAACAACAGTAGTAACTATATAAGTATCAGATAGACATCAGACCAAATACAATTGTAAGAGATAAAGGACATTACCTAATGAGAAAAGGATAAATCTACCAAGAAGATATAGTGATCCTAAATGTGTATGCATTAAACAACAGAATTCATGAAATAAAATATATGAACTATAAACTGATAGAAATTAAAATAGAATAGTCATATCTATGATCACAACTAAGAGAATTTAATATCCTGTTCTCAGCATTTGATAGAATAACTTGACAGAAAATTAGCACATAAATGGAAGAGATGAACAACATCATTCAACAACATAATCTAATTGACAATTATAGAACACTCCATGCAACAGCAGTAGAATACACATTCTTTTCAAATATCTATGTAGCATTTACCAAAACAGACCATATTCTGGGTCATAAGAAAACCTTAGCAAGTTGTTTAAAACAATTAAAATCATATGGAGTAAATTTTCTAACCATAATAAGGTCATAATCAGTAACAGAAGACAATAAGAAACCCCTCAAATAATTGGCTATTAAATAACACACTTCTAAACAATCCGTGGGACTTGATAGGATGAACACTGGGTGTTATACTATATGTTGGCAAATTAAAGTATTAAAAAATAAAATAAATAAATAAAATAAACAACCCATGGGTCAAAGAGGAAGTCTCAAAGGCAGTTTATAAAATACATAGATACAAATGAACATGAATATGCAACATATCAAAATTTGTGGAATGTATCTAAAATAATGCTGAGAAGGAACTTTATAGCACTAAATGATTATGTTAGAAAAGAAGAAATGTCTTAAATCAATTATCTAAATGTCAACATTAGGATAATAGTAAAAGGAGAATAAAGTAAACCCAAATCAAGCAAAGGAAGAAAACCATAAATAACAGAAATTAATGAAAACAGGAGAATAAAACTAAAAGTTGGTTCTTTGAAACCATCAACAAGATTAATAAATCTCCAGCAAGACTACTAGGGTAAAATTAGAAGACACAAACCTCCAAGTTACTGTGGAACCCAACATACTTGTCATAGAATGATCATGATAGGACCTACCAAACATTAAATTTATGCATGAACAGCATAACTTCATCAGCACAGTGAAGTGTTATATACAAATTGGGATCTAGCAGTTCCTAAAAAGCACAAGGATATTACATGAGCATGTGGCTCATATTCCTATGGTTTCTACTGGTTACATTGCCTCCTTTCTCTCTACCAACACCTATAACCCTAAAGGAAGTTCCCTATGTCCACTAGATGGAGGAAATGTGATATGGGGCCTCATTTACAAGTGGTTCCATACAAATGCAAGCTCCATTCAAAGTTGGTCAGAAAAGCACAATAATTCAACTCAAAATTATTCTTAAAAGACAGTGACAAAAATTGTGCCATGAACTGGAGAGCCCACTTTACCTGAGTGAACAAATGGTTAGAATGATAGCTGTATACTAATTCATAGATGGTAGCTAATGGCTTGCCTGGATAATCTGAAATTTGGAAGAAAAGTGATCCAAAAAGTTGATGAGAAAGTGAACTAGGGAGAACGTATGTGTGTGGGCATTTCTCACTAGGCAAAGAGTAGGAAAATATTTGTGATCTTCCTAAATGGCCACACAAGTACAATCTTACTGTACAGATGACAAAATAACCTATTCTGTCAACAAAAGTAATGTTTTTTCCCTAGTCATCTCTGTTCTTTTTCCCTAGAACATCTCTGTTCTTGCTTGGTGAGTTTATGACAAAATGGCTTGCATCTGAAATAAGAGTTATGCATGGGACAAATTCCATGCACTCACTTCCTTTAGTATCTCTAATAACCCTAAGGTAGCTGACCTATTAGAATGGTGGAAGAGCTTTGGAATGCCCAGTTATACAAATTGGGTTCTAGCAGTTCCTAGAAAGCACAGGATTCCAGTTATAGTGACATCTAGATGACAATGTGTTGAAAGTCTGGTAGCATCAACCAGGACATATGCTCAGTATTAGAAACTAATATATTTTACTATTTTTTTATAGAAAATATTCACAAGTCTCAGGGCACCTGGGTGGATCAGTGTTTGGGTGTCTACCTTTGGCTTGGGTCATGATCCCAGGGCCTGAGGATCAAGTCCTGCATCAGGCTCTCCACAGTGACACTGCTTCTCCCTCTGCATATGTTTTTGCCTTCTCTGTGTGTCTCTCATGAACAAATAAATGAAAATCTTTAAAAAAATTCACAAGTCTGAATATTAAAAGATGGAATGAGTGCCGCCTCTTATTATTACTTCTAACAATCCACTAACAAAATGTTTGCTTTTTGTCTCTTTAAATTTGGGCTTTGCTGGTTGATAGGCCTTCCCAGAAAAGAAATGCTTTTAGCAAGGTACAACATGATTCCTGTAAAATAAAAAGTTGAAGACTGCATATAGCCATTTTTTAAAAGTTCTTATACCATTTAATCAATAGGAGAGAAAGTGGTTAATCCTCTGATGAGTGTGATTAATTGTATCATGTGAAAATTGGATTACATTTACACAAGTGTGAGACCACAAGCCGTCTATAACACAAGAGAGCCTGTAAGTTGTATTTTGGGATTACTACATTCTATGATAACAGTTACAAAAGAGTAAATTACTTTTTTCAGAGCTCCTCCTTTCTCTGCAGTTTAGTGAAAATAATCAGCCTAAATTTAGGCCAAAGAGGCATAGTTTAGGGAAACAAATCTTGCCCTCCTTTAGTATAGACCCTTTACACATTTTGGAGACTAAAATACTTAGTTTCCCCATAGAGACTTTAAAAACTTAGAGGCCATCCAAAAATGTATTTTTTTAACTACTTACACTGGTTTATTTACTGGGTATAAACTCTGTTTTTTTGTAGCAAAACAGTAGCATTGTATATAAAAATAGTTCTTAACTATGTTGATGTTACAATGTTGAATGTTATATAAAATTTTCTTAATGGTGAGAGTTTTTTCTAAGAAAAATTAATATAATGTTATTGTATACAGTGTGAAGAAACAACAATCCTTGAAATATTTCCTTCCAACTAATGGCTATACAATTATTGGTATAGGGTTTTTTTGGTCTTTGTTGTCTTTAATTTCACTTAATAAAACATATTATAGAATTCATAGATTTGTTATATGTTGTATTTAATTTACTAGTAATAGCTTGAATATAAAAAAGTATTCATCCGGCACAATAAAGTAAAAAAGATCAAAAGGATATTATTTTATATCTTTTAAAATGCTAAAGACTAGAAAGCTGAATAATGCCACCTGTTAGCTGACATATAGGGATGTAGTAATTCTTATGCATTCTTTGTATATACACATACTTATTCAATCAATGAATGGAGCAATCTGACATTATTTCATCAAGTTAAAAATATCCATTTGCTATTAAACTGCAATTCCACTTTTGACTATATTTCTCAAAGACAGTCTCACAGGAATCTTTCCAAGGATGTATAGGAAGATACTTCCTTATTGAAAAATTATTTTTCATAGTGGTTTATTGCAGGCAAATTAAGTGTTCATTGCTTGAAGAGTGAATAGGTAAAATATAATAAATCTACACCAAAAAGTGCTGTTCTTCAGTTAACTAATGGCTCTTAAAAGTATGGCGGTGAATGGAGTAAGTAAGAAAAGTATTAAGATGTATGACAATAACATTTATGTAAATTAAAAATATTTATAAAACACTTTAAAGTTCATTGCAAAATGAAAAAAATCAAGTAAGTACACATTAGAAAGTTCAACTATAGCGAGAAAGGGGTGGGAGTGATTAGAGATAATTATGTGTACGAAGAAAGAGATGCTGAAGAGACCAATAATTTTAATCATCCATTACCAAAGTACCATCAAATCAACCCCCTTTAATTATAGTCTTATCTTCAGTGAAAATATTAAAAATATATATTTAACAACTGATATTGCATAACTACCAACAAATTAGAAGATTCTCCACATGAGAACCAAATAATCACAAAGAAAGTTGGCTATCAAAAACCATTATAGTTATGGTAATATGCATTAGCTAAATATCAACCATGCCTATAACTGTAAAGTAAATAGAGATACAAAATCAACTATTTCCACAAAGAGAATATCAGGGCCAGTTTGATTAAGGGGTGTGTTCTACTAATATTAAAGTATAAGAAAATTTCCATCATATAAAAACTTTCCAGAAAATAAGAAAAAGTAATATTTAAATGAGAATAAATTATAGACCAATTTCCTCATTGGTTAAATGTACATCTTAAAGAAAATATTAGTATATCAAATACACTGATGTATAAAAAAGTAAACATATAGGAACCAAGTTGAGTTTTTCCATTATTAAGTTTGAATTGAAATGTAAAATTAATGTCATTATTTCATTAACAAATTAGAAAAAATGCAATTATAGACTAAGAGAGTACAAAACATTTAATATCTATATTAAAAATATTAACAAACCAGGAAACAAAGAGAACTTGCTTAACCTTAAAATAGATTATATAAAAATAATCAGTGGCAAATTCAATATATTAAATTGTACATGTTGAAAGAATTCCCTTTGTGGCTAGGAAAAGACAAGGACGCCCTCAATTAGTACTTTTATTCAACATTGTACTGAAAATCTCAAGCAATTAACTAAGACAAGAAAAAAATGAAGTACTAATATTTGAAAGAATAAACAAAGTCATTATGTTACAATATTTAAAAATAAAGATATATGCTTAAATAAAGACAATAGGATATTGGCATGGGGATAATCCCAGGGATGTTTAGTCACATAAATTACAATGAGGTGGGGAAACATGGCCTTTCCAATAAATGGCATCAGGTCAATTAACTTTATAAAGTAATAAACACTGTCTTCTACTTCATATCATACCAAACATTAATGCCAGATAAATAACACAAATTTATTTTCATATTGTAAGAATTCTAGAAGATAATTACAAAAAATAATGATATTAGAGTAGGGAAGGATTTCTTAAAATGAACAAAAGAAAAAATAAACAGAAGTGAAATAAATTAATAAATTAATAAATTAGATGGCATTAACCTACTAACACTGTCCATCAAACACTACATTAAGAAAATAAAAAAAGAAGCGATGGGGGTGCCTGAATGTCTCAGCTGGTTTAGCGTCTGCCTTCCACTCTGGTCAAGATCCACTGTCCAGAATCAAGCCTCAGGTTGGGCTCCCTGCTCAGTGGGGAGCCTGCTTCTCTCTCTCTCCCTCTGCCACTTCCCTTGCTTGTGCTCTCTCACTCTCTTAAATAAATAAATAAATAAATAAATAAATAAATAAATAAATAAAATCTTTATTTAAAAAAAAGCCATGGAATGGAAGAAGATATTTACAAGATTCATAACATGGAAAAACTCCTATGACCAATTTTCTAAATATTCATACAAATAAATAAGAAAAATTCACACAGCTCAACAGAAAAACGGTCAAATGAGTGGACAGCATGTCACAAAATAAGGATATCAAAATATCCAAGTAATGTAAAAGATTACTCTTAACCTTACTAAGGAAATGGAAATTTTAAAAGATACCACACAACCACCATTGTATGAAATAAAAAGTCTGTCAATACTGCATATTGGTGAAGATGCAGGGAAAGGCAAACCTTCATATTCAGCTAATGCAAGTATGATTTTGGACATCCACTTTGAAAACACATTTGGTAGCAGATGCTGAGTACATACATAACCTATAACTCAGAAACCTCTCTTCTTTTCTCAAGAGAAATACAAATCAATAGATACAAAAAATAGGAAAAACTGTCATAGAAATATCATCTCAATTTTTCTAATTGCTACTACACTTGCCTCATGTATCTATATTTATCTTTATCATCTATCATCTCTTATCTATCATCATGATTATTTTTCCGAATTATGTGAGTATAAGTTGAAGATATGATTCTAATTTCTTATTTTCAAATTGTCCCAAATTTCACCACTCCAAGTTCTCTTTAAGACTCCTGTATTTTTTCAATGTTTTACTCATTCTCTGAGCAATAATGTAATTTCTAACACAAGATCCAATCTCCTTTTGCATTTTCCTGTCCTAGCTCTTGAATCAGACTTTTTCCCCCCTAAGTTCTTATTGGGATTTTTGGTGGAGAATCATATTTAGAAAACAATATCTTGGTTTTCTGTGTGCTCCTCGCCACAGAAGTGTTTTCATTTCTGGTTGCTTTTAGCATATTGAACTAGAAAATATATTTCTGTTTCTACCTATCAAATGGATTCCTTCAATTTCAATGTAATACCATAAATTTTATCCTTTCCATAAAATTTCACTTCTCAAATGATTAAGACACAGAGCTCTCAGGTTAAGCTTTTACCTAGTTCCTAGCATACACAAAAAGCAGTTTCAAAGGCAAACTAGTACCATGATAAAAATGAAAACACTGAGAGTTTAATAATTTTTATGATTATTTTAGTCTTTAATCTTTTCTATAGTCAAAATAGTATACAAAATATATTTTGGTTAATTCTGTTTTATTAAGTTGAAACATTTATTTATCCTTGTTAACAGTCTATGCTACAGATTTTCCTCTTTATTTTTTTAATTTTTGATTTTTTTGGTGAAATATTAACATGGTTGCAAAAATCAAAGCCACAGTAAAAAAAAAAAAAAAAAAAAAGAGAGAGAGAGAGAGAGAGAGAGATTCAGTAATTTCCTGATCTCTTTAAACTTGTTCCCATACAACTAATCTCTTTCATTTCTGATCTTTGCTTCCTAGGTTTCTCTTGCAAAATAAGTAATTTCATATATATTTTTATAATTTACCTTCAGTCTTACACAAAAATTATGAACTAGAGGAATTTTTTTGGAATTTTCCTTTTTAAAAATCACTCCACATAAGTTCCCAAAGATCACCCTTGTTTATATGTCTACATATAACATTGAGGAAATACACCATACTTTCTTTAAGAAATATTCCATGTATCAGCTTTTAGAGATTTTATTCTTCAATATCATACAATTGCAAATAATGCCTCACTAAAAAATTTGTGGATATGTATTTTCATAGAGGCTAGATACCTAGAAGCAGGTTGCTAGGTACAGAAATAAAAACATGATTCTCTTATGTACCATCAAATTCTTCTCTGTATTTGCATTCTTATCAGTATTGTTTTGAGTATGTTTTTTTACAACCTTACCAGCAAAATGTTTTTAAAAAGCTGTAATTTTGCCAATCTGATAGGAAAGAAATGCTATCTCAGGGCAGTTTTGTTTTACATTTTTCATTATGACTGGAGCTGAACATTTTGTTTTTATTGAAGAAGAATTTTATTTTATTTATGAATCATTATCATGTAGTTAGCAATTTTTAAATTAGGCTATCAAAACTTTTCTTCACTTTTTATGACTTCTTTATGAATATGTCATTCCTTTATCTATGCGTATGTTACAAATATTTTCTCCAACTTATTTGACTTTTGATTATTTTTATGGCATTTTGTGTTCTGTGCAATCTTAATCACATATTTAAACTTATCAGGCTTTTAATTTATTGTATTTGACTTTTGGGTCACAAGTAGTTTTGTTTTGTTTTGTTTTAATAACCTGTTTGTAGAGGAATTCATCCTGTTTTCTTTTAGAACTTGTATGGTTCTATTCAAGGCTCTGATCCATTTGGGGCTTCCTGTGTATTGTGTGATGTATATATCAGGTTTTTTTTCAAATGCCCTTCCGGTTTTCCCAACATTATTTATTTAAAAAAGCACATATTAATTTCAATGATTGAAGTTTATTTTTAAATTTTATATTGAACTTCTATTCTCTTCTACTGCCAATTTATTTTAATTATAGAAGCTTTACACAACATTTTAATATCTAGTCGGGTTACTGTTCTTTCCTTCTCTCCTCCAAATTTCTCCTTGCTGTCTTTGAGGATTTATTTTTCCAAGTCTATTTTAATATCCCTATAAAACTTGGTATTTTTACTGAGATTATGTTAAGAGCATAAATCCAGCATTTAGGGGTAATAGACATCTTTATGATGTTGTTTCATTCTACACAAGAATAAAGGAAGTCTTAATTCGGTCTAGTCTATTTTGCATCTTTCAGGAGTTTTTATAGTCATCCTTATGCAGATTTTTCACATTTCTTGCTCAATTTATATCTGGCATTCCTTTGCACTACTGCATATTTATATTATATTCTCTATCTCATTATTTATATGAAAGCTATTGATTTTTAAACATTTATTTTATATCCTGCTGCCTTACTAAAATACTTTATTCTGAGAATTATGCTAAGCCATCTATTCCCTGGAACTCTCTAGGTATACTCACAGCACCTGTAGAGTGGATGCTGTGACATGCCTCTCAGATTTCCCCCTTTAGGTTCCATTATTCCAGCAGCTTGGAGTGTTTACAGGTGATAGCTCCCAATTGATTCCTATTCCAGGAATTTCTTTCAGCCAAAAAGAGAAGCCTTATCCAAAGTCTCATATTATCTTTGATGAGAACCCATATACAAAGACTGCTGCATGTTAGTGCATGAAGTCACAAACACCATTGTCTGAAGATAGGGCATCTCGGAAGCTCCATCTCAGCTCAAGAACTCATATCAGCTGAGGGCTGTGTTGCTTTGCTTTCCTCTGACCGACCCCATTTATTTTGCTCTCTGATGAATGTTGATCCCCAAATATCCCCCTCCCTCCAAAAGACCATCCTAAATAGAAACCTCCTCATCCATGTCTAAATCTGAGAGAAGATAATTTAAGGCAATATTCAAAGACAGGTATTTTCAGATCTTTATTTCCCTATTATTATGGCTCTAGTTGATTTCTCTTCCCTTATCATCTAAAATCTGTGGTACAATATTGAAAAGTATTGGAGATAATAGGCACCTTTGATTTTTTTTTCCTGATTTTGGTGGGCATACCTTTAAAACTCCCTACAAATGAGACAACGGGTTTTTTGGACTAGGTCATATATTCAGAAAAAGAAAGTATCCATTAAATCTAATTATACTATTTTTAAAAAATCATCAAAGGATTGTGAAATTTTGCTAATGATTATTTGCATATCAATGGACATAATCACATGTTTTTTGCTCTTAGATCTAGCAATGTGGTGAGTGATGTTACCAGTTACCTAATACTCAACCAGTCTGCATTCTGGGAGTGAAGGCATTTTTTAAATGGTGTATCCTTAAAAAATGTTTTTTGGCTATTTTGCTTATACTTTATAGCATTTTGTATAGATTTTCATAAATCACATTGCTCTGTGATTTCGTTTCTGTGCTATCTTCATTAAGTTTTATTACCACTTTTTTATAATTTTAAATATTTAGTGTTTTCTATCTTTCTTTGATAAAGATATAGAATGCATGTTGGCTCTTTTGTTCTTTGGTTGATCTCTGTAGTTTTTAGTACTATGTGGAGAGATTTGGTTTTAGGCCATTAACTCAATTATGTGAAAGTCCAAATGTTTTATTTGCGGTAGTCATATTGATAATTCACTTGGCTAAAATTCACAGAAGTGTGTACTTATGATACATGCACTATAGCATGTTGTAGTTACATTTAAATTATTTAACATGAAAAAAACAGATAATGGGTTTTATTGGGGGAGTTAGGTCACGATCTAATCAGAGAGATTGGTTAAGCACCTGTTGTAATGGTAAAGTAATTTGACCATGCCAAAAGCTATGATAGTAATAATAGGCAACATACATCACAGGCTCAAGGAAAATTTATAGGCAGGAGATATGTCGGTCCTTCAGTGCCACTGCATTCTGAGGCAGAACACAGGGATTTAGCAGGATTGGGTATCCAACCACAGGAGGAATCTGACCTTTCAGTTGTGAGGTTTTAGGCTGCACAATTAGGGAACAGTACCCTCCTCTGGCATCATGGGTACTAGGATACGAAAACAGTGTAATATGGCAACATCCTAGCCTGCAGCCTGATTCTTTCACTTCAGCATTCTTGATTTAGGGATATATCTAAATCCCTGGTATGATCAAGAGATGACGTCCAAGATTTAGAAATGTAGCTTTCTTATGCAGTATACCTTAGTCCTTGGATCTTGTTCTATCACATCTTTAGAGATCTCTGAATTTCTTTGAAAAGCCAACTCCCTCTCTGAAAGACTAGTTTGCAAGGAATCAATCTTGAGCAAGTTAACTCTTATTTCTAAGCAGTATGCAACATGGTGGATCAGAAGGCATGTTCTTGCAATAGAGGTAATAATTTCACTTTGAGCTCTGAATTACCTTTAGAGAGTGAGCCAAGTGATAGGAAAGTGGAGAATAATATGGGAGAGATATTTTACATATATGCCTAACTTTGAAAATCAGCCCAGAGAGTAAGGAGCAAGCATTAATTTTCAGGACAATACATGATTCTGTATAATGCAACTGTAGCTGAAATGAAGCAAGAGATAGCGATTTTGGCAAATATGCCAAGTTCTCACTATTTTCAAAAGTTAAAAAGAATAAATTAAATTAAAAAGAGCTAATGACCAAAGACCCATATATGGATGGAAGAAAATTAATGTTCTTCATAATTCATACAGTGTTTTTTTACACTTTAGTTTATATTGTTTTCAATTGTTCTTTTCACACTATTTATTATTTTATATTGCCATTAATTTGTTAGTTTCCTAGCTTAATATCACTAATGTCCTTTAGCCTTTTTCCTAACTCTTTTTGTTTTCTTAGATATATATTCCGTTGTTTTGAATTCAAGAAGACTTTCTGTGTGTCTGTCTTTAATTTATATAATTTCTCTTGAGATAACATCAGGTGCACAGGCAAAGAGCCAGATGTGTGATTTTGGCAAAGTTCTGAAAATCGTGTAAAAACAGGGAAGCAGTGGATTTGTTAGACTTGCTCTAAAATCATGAGAATGTCTGGACCTTCTGCAAAGAAATTCAAGTTTTAAACAGCAAACTTTTGAGGAAATTTTATTTAAAACATGAGTTTAAGAGATTTAAAGACAAAATTTTATTCTTTGAGAGAGACTGTAAAAGAGGGATAAAGTTTTTAAAACTACAACTGTAATGTAAATTGTGTATTTTGACTTATGATAGTGTTAATATTTATGTGAAAAAGAAACATTTTGATACAAAAAAAATTCCCATTGTGTTGCAACCCTCTTAATATATGTGCTTCTATTGTGATTAGCTTATACTCTGACTTCCCTCTTCTCCCACATGTCTTTTCCTGTGCAACAGTTTGTATATACTAACACTGGTTTCATGAACAGACACTCCATGTCTGGACATACTGCTATTTTTCAGGTACTTAGAAAGGCATTATTACTTCAAAATACTACCTCCTCCATCACACCACTGATGCCACTGTTAAAACAGCATTTCATGAACTTCATGAAATGCAAATCTCCCCTGGGAAAGATCACATAGAAACTTTAAGTGAGTCATTCAGAATGTAGTATAATTTTTTTTCTTCTGAGAATAGAGGTTACTAGTTAGAGAGGGGAAGGTGATATAATATCACCAGGTACTTAAAAAACTATATATCACCAGGTACCCAGGGAAGGAAAGCACAGTGAAGAGGCCAGGGAGGTCAAGAACTAATTCTCAGTACTTTCAATTTTGGACAAGACCACAGTTTAGAAAGATTTAATCATAATTTTTCTTGGAGGTTAATCATTTTTAGACATATTTTTAACAACTAAGTCAATCAGTGGAAGGCAAAACACTTCTATTTCTTAATGTTTATGAATATTGCAAAAATGAAAATACAAAGCAGACAATCAGAGGAAGGTTGACCATTTAAATAAGCTGGGAGATATCATCTTGGAGAGAGGCAAATTGAGGGAATTCTAATAGGCTCTGATTTACTCACCTCATTGATACACTCCATGCATAGCAAAGTCAAGAGAGTGATCCTCTTAGGAGAGCAGAGGATCAGTTTTTAATTTTCATTTCTAAAATGATTGCATTTATTTGAGGTGTTTAAAATAGTCAAACTATAGAAGTAGAGATTAGATCTGTGTTTGCCAAGGGGAGGGGAAGTTGGAGTAATGGGAAGTTACTAATCACCCGGTAGGAAATTTTAGTAATGCAAGATGGATAAGTTCTAGTGATCTGCTCTACAACGTTATGTCTATAGTTAATGGTACTTCATTGTACATATGTTCAGAGGGTAGATCTCATGTTATGTGTTCTTACCACAGTAACATAACTTTTAAAGATTTTATTTATTTATTCATGAGAGACACACAGAGAACAGCAGAGACATAGGCAAAGGGAGAAGCAGGCTCCTCTCAGGGAGCCAGATGCAGTACTCGATCCCCAGACCCAGGATCACGCCGAGTCTGAAGGCAGATGCTCAACTGCTGAACCACCCAAGCATCCCATACACAGCAACATATTTTTTAGAAAAAAATAAAGTCATAAAATGCCTTTTTTTACAGACTGATATTGGCTCGACTAAGTGTATATATAATAAAGTTACTATAATCCAAATTTATGGGTTATGACATCAAAGTTCTATGCAAAGTTCCACTCAACTATATCAAACAACTTCAATCCTAAAAAGAATTGTCTTGCATAGACACTCAAGTTGTTTTTATAATTTCCCTTTGAAGGTACATTACATAAATATGCTTTAAATACTTTGAAAAATAGAGACCAACGGATGAGAGGATTATTTCCTTTAAATTTCCAATTTATTTCCTTGAAGAAATTTGGACAAAACCTCCATAGATATTCTAAAATTTTATTGAAGTGCATGGACTTCTTCCTAGATGTATGGAAATTGTCTGGTGTAGAGTATGAAGTGCTAGATTCAGGCAGCTAATGAGAGAAGAGTAAATGAAGGGAAATAAGACTGCCTAGACCCAGTGATTATAGATCAGCAACTCAGCATTAATGTTACTGGTGATTTTTCATCTGTTCTTAAGTCTCTTGTCCCGATGATTGCATGTCTGAAGGCACCTCCAGCACTTTCTAGCTTTTATCTTACATTTTAACTTTTTCTATATAAAACCTGCCTTTAGTTCGCATTTCTGTAGATGCATGGTAGGCTTTTTAACACCAAATATGCACTTAGGGGATCCATGTCATGGATTTCTAAATAGGTTAATTATCGTCATTCTAGGTTTTACATGATGACCTAGTTAATAGGATGACTTATGGTAATGAATGCTAAATAAAATATATTAAAAACTCTCACTTCTTTTTTTATTAAGATTTTTTTTTAAGAGACGGAATGGGGGAAGGGCAGATGGAGAGGGAGATAGAGATTCTTAAACAGGCGTCACACCCAGGACAGAGCCCCAGTTGGGGTTGATCTCACAACCCAGAGATCATGACCTAAACTGAAATCAAGAGTCAAACACTTAACTGATTGGCCAACCAAGCACCCCCAAAATTCTCAATTGTTTCAGAAATACCTCCACCTTTTAACAACTGGTATAACACTATTTGCTGACTTGTCTTATCTAGGATTTTTGCTTTGGGACCAAAAATCTAGCAAGAATAAGTGTTTGAGATTTATTCCAAGCCAATTGTAATCTTATATTAGTTTCAGTACTTAAAACGACACAAATGTAAGATGCTATGTAGTTAAAGTGTATTAACTTACAAATTGTAAATAAGCACTCTATTTACTGCTTATGTACTACTCAAGTTAATGAGTAAGATTTGCAATATTTATTGTAGTTTTACTAGTCAAATGACCAATCATCTGAGGACTTGATAGACCTATGTTTTTTAATAAATATTGGAAAGTGTAATTTCATAAAACATAAATATCTCATTTGCTTAATGAATTGCTATTAATGACAAATTATTAAAAAAATAAAAAATAAAAATAAGAAACGACAAATTATAATAATTTTTAAAATATTGTAAAATATTTTATAATTGTAAAATAATACTATAAATCAACATTAAAAATTATAGTGCCTAGGTTGGTATTCAAATAGGTTTTAATAAGCACATTTTATTAGTGGTTGAAATCAATACTCTATACACACTCGGATTCTAAACTTTTATTTTTTTGAAATGTTAGCTACAAATTGTAATGAAATATGAGTAAACTAAAAAGGCATACTCCACATATTAAGATAATTTTCAGTTGAATAACTAAAGAAAAAAATAACTATATTGTACATCGTTTTGTTTTAATTTTTATTTATAAGGGATATGTAATAGTAGCATCTCAACATGATGATTTGCCTCATATGGTTTTGTATGGATTAAAACTGGTAACTATTTTCATTTATAGCTTTTGAGTTTTGTGCCATAATATACATTCTTTTGTATTTCTCTGCTTCAGTAATTTGTTGAAATGTGAACTACTTAAAATTTATAGAATAGTATCAACATATACTTCACTCACCACTCAGATAAATGAAATGTAAAATTTTTGCCCTTTCAGCTTTATAAATTTGTTTTGAGAAATTTTTGTTAAAATCCACTTTGTACTCATTCTAGATTTTATTCACCTCATACTCTTAAATATATCCCTTTAATGTAGATTTAGTTTAATAGGATCTCATTACTGAAGTGGTCCCTTTCTAGTTTTAGTTTGCTAAAAGGTTTTTGTTGCTGAATTTGGGAGGGGTGTGTGTGTGTCTGTGTGTTATGGGGGTGTGCATATGTGTGTTAATAGTAAATGAATGTTTAATATTTTTTTCTACATTGAGACAATTGAAATATTTTGATAATTTAAGAAGTTAATGTGCAAATATCATAATACATTTTCAATATAAAATGTTTCCTTTCTTTTTTTATAATTTTTCCTTTCTTAAGATGCATCATACGTCTTATCATTTGGTGGTTTTATTTCAGTTTCCTGATTTTGATTGCTGGTATTTTATTTTGGATATCTGTGTCTGTGAATATGTTTATTCTTTCTCATGATACCATTTATTTTCTGATCTGTAACAAGAGCTGACAAGACTCATTAAAAGCGTTGGGAAAATTTTCTCACTTTTGAATCTCTTAAGCATTATATATGAGAGAGCAGCTATCTGCTCCTTGAAGGTTTAATAAGAGTGAACTAAAAGACACTTTGTATTGTTGTTGAGATTTAGTTGTGCTTATTTATTTTGTGGATTTTTTTAGCTTCACTTTTAATTATTTTAATTTTTGACTTTGTTGAGTTCTCTTCCTCTAGGAATAGAGTGTTTCTCATATAATGTCTAAAATAATTATTCTTGCATTTACTAATAAAAGATCTTCACTGAGGCTTCATATGGTGTTTAGGTGTGTTTTCATATCTATATCCCATTTTGCTTTCTTAATGTCATGTATATGGGCATTCTGTCTTCCTTTCTTGATCAACTGTACCAACTTTGGTCAATTCCCGGTTATTTTTAGAGTCTTCTTTTGTTTTTGTTTCTGTTTTTTTGAACCCACTTTGCTTTTGTTTTGCTTTCTATTTAATTTTTAAAAATTTATTGAGATTTCTTTATTTTACTTCCCTTGGTTCTGTTCTCCTTCTTTTCCAGTGTGTTGATTTGAGTAGCCAAATGGCCAGATTATCAATATTTCATTCTTTCTCATTTGTTGACATAAGCATATAAACCTACAAATCCAAACTTCATTCCACAGAATTTTCAGTGTTGTTCAACCCTATGTATGGTATAATTTCCATTTTGTTTATAGTCTTTCTTATTAAGATAAAGTTAGTCCGATTTTTATGAACCTATCAAATTTTGTGGGACTTTATTTTCTCTAAATTAATTGTATTATAGCAAGTGATTATGGTATTTTGTTAATGATTCTTTGATGCTATTGAGACTACCTTTGCAATTTAACACATAGTAATCTTCTGTGACAGTTCTGTGTGGGTTTGAAGAAAAATGTCTTCTCTCTATATTTGGTGCTAGAGCTCTATGTTCCTTTGATAAAGTTTGTTAACTGAGTATTTCAAATCTTACGTATTTAAGAATCTTTGCCTGTCTGCTTCAAATAAATTTGTTTAAATGCACTATTATAATTGAGGAGTTATTATATTATCATAATAATTTTGAAAATTTTTATTTTATTCATGGCAACTCTATCATGTATTCATTATTATTTTCTTGATGAATATATCTATTGTCAACCACCTTCTTTATAAATAGTACATTTTAGGGATCCCTGGGTGGCGCAGCGGTTCGGTTCCTGCCTTTGGCCCAGGGCGCGATCCTGGAGACCTGGGATCGAATCCCACATCAGGCTCCCGGTGCATGGAGCCTGCTTCTCCCTCTGCCTGTGTCTCTGCCTCTCTCTCTCTCTCTCTGTGACTATCTTAAATAAATAAAAAAAAGTTTAAAAAAAATAGTACATTTTAATTTAAAAAGAACTTCATCTGAATTTTTTTAAAACTAGACCTGTATTTTATTTTTGTATCTCTTTAAATGCGGTATATATTACATATTCATATTATTTTTTAAATATGTAAAATTTGAATATATGCATTTAATATATAAATGTTTATATATTAAATACATACACACACGTGTCTTTTTCTTTCTTTCAAACATTTTGTGTGGTTTCCAAATCTTTTTCTTGTTACAAATATAGAAAACTGAATAGAATATAAAATAGCTACAAAGTGAATTACCACAGAAGGAAATTTATGTATCCACATCCTAGTTTAAAAAATAGAATATTGCTAGAACCATAAAAACTCCCTTAAACTCATTTCAAAATAGGATCTAATTTGTACTATCCAATGAAACCACTATCCTGACTTTAATATGTAGTCTATATTTGTACTTTAGTGAAATCCTATAACATGTGTAATTCCATACTGGCTTCTTTCAACATTGTATCTGTGAGGTTTTTCAATTTGTGCTATTTATTTATTTTTATAGATATATAATTCTTGTATGACTATATGACATTTATTGATTGTATTTTTGGACATGAGTTGTCAGCTATTATAATTAAATCAGACATTAACATTCTTGAAACTTGCACATGCAAATGTATCTTTTAGATATAATGAAACTATTAGATCATAGGTTGCCTAGTGTTTTCAACTTGCTTAGACAATGTCAAATTGTTTTTCAAAGATGTCGTGTACTTTTAATATATAACTTTCCAGGTATGCAGTATCCTTGTCAACACTTGCTACTGTTAGTCTTTTAAAATCAGCATTTCTCTGAAATGTAATAAAGTAGAGCTTTTAACATGTTTATTGACCATTGAATTCCAACCCAACTCTTTTGACATTATTCTATTGTTTTAATTTGAATTTTGGGGGTGTTTTTATAGGAATTTACTGTGAAAACTGGATACAATGTTTTTCAAATTGTACCTTTTCACTTTCCTACTCTGAATTTTATGTTCTTAATTTTGTGGATTCTAATATCATCAATGTATAAGTCTTTTTCTTTATAGTTAATACTTTTTGTGTCCTATTTATGTAGCCGACCACATGTCCTGGTTTATTTGAAACATTCTTGGTTTAAAAAATAATAATATATTCTTAGTTGATGCCTCAGTGTAACTGCTGATTATAGTTCCATTTAACTCTCAAAGTATGTTTTAGATAGAACATTGAATTGCATAGTCACACTGCGTGTAAGAAATCTTACCTAAAGGCCATAATGATATTTTCTTATATTATTTTCTAAAAGATAGGTTATTTTTCCTTTTGCATTTAGACCAATAATTCAATCAGATTTAATAATTTCAATAATTCAAATATTGAATTTCAATCATTCAATCAAATATTTATTTGTGTGATAAAAAGAGAGTAAGATTTTTTGTTTGTTTTATTTTATTCCTATAAGGTTAATTAATTGCACCAACACCATTTATTGAGAAGTACTATGGTTTCTCTATCTCTTTTTGGCCTTTGTTTGGTCAATAACCTAATCAGATGTGCTTGCCTGAGTCTATTCTTAATATATCCTGTTCCATTTTTCTCTTCATATATTCTTGAGTCAATGCCATGCTGTTTTATTCAATATATATTTATAATGAGCTTTTACATCTAGGAAAGCAAGATCTTTCATCATGGTTTTCTTCAAGAATGAACTGGCTGTTTTTGATAATATTTTAAAAATCACTAGAAATTCCAAAAATGTTCAAAAAGAAGAAAAAGATTGAATTTTTAATTGAGATTAGATTTAATTTATATTTTATTTGGACAGATTTGACATTTTTATAATTTTCAGTCTTTCAATTCATGAACACCTAGTTTGTATTGTATTTTTAAAATATTGATAATCTGCAAGATCTGTAGTAGTATTCTCTTTTTTCCTTATATTTTGATTTTTTGTATCTTCTCTCATTTATGAGAACTCTCATCAGATCAAATTTCAAATAACTATCTTTAACTCTGTTGCTTCTATTTGTTGTATATGTGTATTCTGTTTTATTAATTTCTACTCATATTCTTCCCTTTTTATGTTTTTGAGGATTTTTTTTATTTTTTTCTAACTTCTTGAGATTCATGGCTCATTGAGTTTTAGCTTTTCTTTTTTCTGAAATATGAATGAAAGCCATAAATTTTGCTCTAAGTACAGCTCATCTGTATTTCATAAGTTTTGCTATGTATAATCAATCATTATGATTGATCTAAATTATTATTCCAATTTTGATTTTGTTTTGATCTATGACTTATTTAGAAGTATGCTTCTTAATTTCCAAATCATGACTTTTTTAGTTATCTTTTTGTTTTTGATTTATTGCTTAATTTTATTTTCGCCATAAAGCATACTCTATAATTTTACTCCTTTGTAATTAATTGAGACTTGCCTCGCAGTGATGCATACATTTAACTTTTTAAAAAGTTTCATGTACAATTAAAGTATTGAGTATCTTGCTTTTGTGTGTGTAAACAATTTCATATATATCAATCAGTTTTGCTAATCACATATTAAAATTTTCTATATTCTTGTTAATTGTCCACTTTATCAGTCACAGAAAGAAATAGATTAAAATCCCTCACTATAACTGTAGATTTGCCTTTCAGTTTTATAAATATTTGTTTTACATTTACTTGGGGATATGTTAATAGGTTCATACAATGTAGAATTTTTTATGTTGGTGATGAAATTAACATTTTATCATTATGGTGTTTAGTTTTTTTACATGTCTGTGTATTTGTGTGTGTGTGTGTGTGTGTGTGTGTGTGTGAATTTGTGTGTATAGCCTAATACCTATTGTATTTTAATTGGCAAATTAGCCATGGTAAAATTGATGTTTAGGGATGCCTGGGTGGCTCAAGAGCTTAGCACCTTCCTTCGGCCCAGGGCGTGATCCTAGAGTCCCAGAATCAAGTCCCACATCAGGCTCCCTGCATGGAGCCTGCTTCTCCCTCTGCCTATGTCTCTGTGTCTCTCATGAATAAATAAATAAATTCTTAAAATAATAATAAATACATAAATAAATAAATAAATAAATAAATAAATAAATAAATAAAATTGATGTTTATTATTCATATGTTGAGTTGAAACCTACCATCTTATTGTGTGTTTATTATTTGGCCCACTGGTTCTCTGTCCTCTCTCTCTCCTTTTTTCCCTCCCTTCTATAGGATGGTTGTGTAGTGTGTATTTAATTATGACTCCTCCCCCATTAGTTTACATATATTTCACTCTTTTATTATTGTTTAATGCTAGCTAATAGATGATAACATACATCCTTCAGTAACTTGTATCTCATATTTACATATACTTTTGGCCTATTCCTGGGCAATGTAAGTAATTTGGAAGAATTTAAATAGCTACCTTCTCACAAATTATATACCATTGCAGCCATATTCAATTTGATATGTAATTTAAAGATTTTGTTTATTTGTTTTAGAGAGAGAGACAGAATACAAGCAGGGGGAGTAACAGAGAGGGAAAGAATCTGGAGCACACTCCCTGCTGAGCACAGAGCCTGATGCAAGGCTTGATCTCACCATCAGAGGATATGGCCCAAGCTGAAACCAGGAGTCAGGCACTTAACCAACTGAGCCACCCAAGTGCCCCTAATTTGGTATATATTTTAAGTGAAACAAGACAAAATTAATGCAAATATAGTCAATATTTATTTAGATTTACCCCTCTTCATTTCTGTAAGTTTCCAACAGGGATCATTTCCTTTGTCCTTGAATAATATTTTTTAGTATGTTTTTTACTGTGATCTTTTGACAATAAATTCTCATAACTTTTCACTAAAAGATCTTTACTGACTTTTGGTTTTCCTCATCAATTTGCTGACAAATACTTTATGTACAGTAAATCACAGCCATTTAAAGTATATCAATTTCTGAATTTTAACAGATATAAAAAACATGAAAATGTCATCAAATTCAAGGTACAAAACTTAAAAAAAATATATTTACTTATTTATTTATTTATTCATGAAAGACACAGAGAGAGAGGTAGAGACATAGGCAGAAGGAGAAGCAGACTCCTTGCAGGAGACCAATGTGGGACTCGATCTTAGAAATCCAGGATAATGCTCTAAGCCGAAGGCAGATGCTCAACCACTGAGCCACCCAGACATCCCAAGGTATAAGACTTTTATATCAACTCCAAAAGATTCTTCATGCCTCTTTGTCTCTCCCTCTATCGTTAGACCTAAGCAAATAGTTAAGTTATGTGTCACTTTAAGTCGGTTTCCATATTATATAAATTATAGCTTGTGCTTTTTTGGTCTAGCTCTCAATCCTTTTTCTACCTCTTATATAATAGATCCAATAAGCAAATGCCTACTTTAATATGAAATTTATTTTTTTCCTTTAGAAGTAAAGTTATTTTAGAATTTATATTAACTGATAGTATTATCTTTAAACATTTCATCAATAGTTTCAATTATTTTCTCTTTTAATATTCTAATGTACTCTGAAATCCTACAACTTATCTCACAATTATTTACATATTCATAGTACTTACAAAGTTGAGGTGAGATCTATAAGTTCTTTAAGGACTTCTAAAGATCTATAAGGAAATCTGTGTTTCAAAAATAGAAAAACAAAACAAAAATAGAACAAATTTATACTATATACACCTTAAGTTTGATATCTAAGAAATTGATTTTCTGGAGACTTACGTTTGTTATCTAGACAAAAATTCTAGTGTACCATAACTCTGTTGGAGTATTTCATAGTATTCGAAAAAGATCCAGAATCTAAGAATGCCTGGGTGGCTAAGCGGTTGAACGTCTGCCTTCAGCCCAGGTCATGATTCCAGGGTCCAGGGATGGAGTCCTGTATAGGGCACCCTGTAGGGAGTCTGCTTCTCTCTCTGCTTGTGTCTCTGCCTCTCTCTATGTCTCTCATGAATAAATAAATAAAATCTTTTTAAAAAATACATAAAAGATTTATCTAATTTAAAATTTTGTTTTATAATGAAAAGCAAAAAAAAGCATATGAACTTATATGACAATGATCATATATAAAAATCTTTACCTCAGAACCCCAGAAAGTGTTCTTTTATTTATTCAGCAAATATTTTCAAATACCTTATTTGCTCTAGAAACAGTTCTAAGTGTTATATATAGTTTAACAAAGCAGACAAAAATCCTTGTCTTCATGAAACTTATATTCTAATGAGGAGAAATAGACCATAAAATAATGATAAGCATGTTTTATAATATTTATGGAGGAATAAATGCTGTGGAAAAATAGAAAAATTAAGGGAATTGAAGAGAACTGGCAGGAAAATTAAAATTTAAATAAAATGGATTGTCATCAATAAAAAGGTAACATTTTCTGAGGAAAGAGTTTATTTGCACTATAAACTTATAATAGCCAAGAAATAAGACTGGAAGAACATGTGTTAGAGTCATTCCTTTTGAATGGAAACTGAACCCGTGGCTGTTACACCAGTGGTCCAGACTTCCTTCCAAACCTTCACATTAAGAAATAAGTAATTAATAACAGCACCAGGAGACACAATGCAAAATGTTTATAACCTGTTTCACTATTTCAAATAACCAATTATTTTGTAGGGATATTAAAGGAACAATCCAATGTAAAACAAATAATGAAACAAACAAAAAACTGAAACAAAAGTAAAAATCTTTGATATGGATCAAACAGGCCACAAAACCAAACAACAAAAATGCATGCACTCAGACCTGTGTTCAGACTTGTGAGCATGTGCCATCACACACACTACACACACACACACACAGACACACACACACGGTGTTAGACTATAACTGATTGCACTACTTTAACATGCAGTTAATAAAAGTTCCAATTTTGATTATAGGCTGAGAGCAAAGTGTGGAAATGGTTTGGTCATTAACTTGCTTTCATGGTAAACTTACACTGTCTTGTTCAGATTTTCTAATAATTGGTGGGGAATTATAAGTGGTTTGAATTTAAAAAAACAAAATTTGTGTTATATTGATAAAATATGGGTTATAAAAATTATATCTATATATTACAGTAAAGACTAGTATTATTTTCAAGTTTTATGAATATTTAATTTTCAACATTGACAGTGTTCATTTCTTAACAAGTTCTAAGGCAAATAATATATTGTCCTTTAAAAGAAAATTAGCATCATTTTACATTATTTCACACTCTGAGCCCTTTTGTAGCAAGTCTCCCATACATAACCACTCTAGCTGACACCTTCTCCATAAGAAATATTCATTGAGTTCTGTTTAAATACCATATATCAAGTGAACATGTAAGTGTCCTCATTATTCATGAATCAGACAGCACCCCAAGTGTACCCAGCATTAAATTGCTTTTGAACCATCTATAATCTCTAGAAATGTCTCCTCCCAAAATGCATTTTGCAGAGAAATTCAATTTGAATTCTGCATTTACTGTACCAACACGCAAAAGTCTATAGATAGATTTGAAGGTCATTTTGACATTGTTCCTTTAAGTAAAACTTTGTTATATTTATAGAACTAAACCCAGGAATGTTCTGTATGTCACAGCATAAGATAAGATGCCTGCTTGCTCCTCTTCTGAATAATAATGTAGTAAACTCACCCTTTTGTTAAAAATAGATGTTTGTTCTTTCTAAAATAGAAACAACATACAGCTTTGAAAGAGACAAGCAGAAAGCCATGAAATGAGTCATCAGCTGTGTTCGGTTACAGTGGGTTTATCTGTGACTGTGTGTGAAAAACCACTCACAAGAAGTCAGCAAGAGTGCAGCCAATTGCTGAGAGCTAATCATGCTGGGTTATTCTTGGAGGAGCCTGGTGTTTGTAGGGAGCACCGACAGTTACCAATTATTGCCTCTACTTGGCAAAATGAATGGGTCTGAACAGTTATCTTGAAGGTGTTCTCAGCAAAAGCTATATTTAAACTGCTGACACCAGTAATTGTGTCTCACTCACCCAATCCTGAGTTTGATCTTAAGTGTTTTACAGTATACAGTCAAATGTGCTTAACTTAGGCTTTCAGGTCCAAAGAGAGAGTCTGATAAACAGCTTGCACTAAAATTCATGTTCTACAATGTTCCTTTAACTAATTTCTGTTGAATATCATAATAATGAAGGAAATGTTTTTACTAAGGCTGCTTTTGAAATACTTATGTATAAATTTTCATCATCGAATCATTTATAATCCTCATAGAAAGGCACCCTAGTGCATAATAATATCTATATTTGGTTTTAAACTGATAATTTATAGCTGCTGTGATAAAATAAACTTGTCTTGGGAAATATAATCAGTGGAGAGAATACATTTGTTTTATTTCTGTTGGTTACCTTAAAGGTACACAACATAAATGGAAACATATTATCAGTGTCTTTACTGTTACAGGAAAAAAAAAAAAAGAAACTCCTTTCTTGTTTGTGTTTGTTGTGGTGATGATTTCTATTTAACAGTGTTTCAAAGAAACTTACTACTTTTTGTTGAAGCTTTCTACTTCCAATTTCCCCAAGATACACATAAAATTTAAGGGGAAAGAACAAATAAATTATAGGCACAACATGACTGCAAAAAGAAATGTTATTTTTTACAGTGCAATGTGAAAAAAAAAAGTGAATTAGGACACAAAGTCAGAATAGTAGAGGGCAAACAGCCACCCTCAATCTTACCTGATGAAAAAGCAAATCAAGCCCTGTGGGATCCTCAGTAGAGCTGGCTGGCCCATCTCAGTCCATGCCTAACCCCTATCATCAGCGAGATTATGTGTAATTTTCTTCATTTTTTATCTTCTTCTTTTTGGTTATTTTAAACTTACTATATTTTACAATGACTCCGAAATTCTGTATTACCATTTCACAGGAGAAAATCCACAGTTATGCATTGTTTTATTTTGATGAAATGTATTTTCATTTTCTGTTCATTTTGTTTTTAGCTGGCAAAACAAGGTAAATTCAGGAAAATACAGAGAGTTATAAAAAGGAAGTTTTAAAATAAATTGTTACCATAAAAAGATGATTGCGCTTGCTTAAATAATTTTAAGTACAATAAAAATGTAAATAATTACAATCTTTGATTTCATTAACTATGATAAATGATGCTGAATTGTAAAGAACACACTAGTTTAACATTATTTGGTTGGATGTCTCATTCTTCAATTCTTTTGTCTATGGTTTTGTAATTAACTAAATAGAAGAAATTAAAATTACATTAACACGTTTGGGAGATTTTTTTGGTCATTGATTTAGGAATAAATTAATTTTACACTTTAAAATGGCTCCCTTGAAGAATGAATGGAGCAACCTTCTGCGGCCATGAAGTTGTTCCCAGGGATTGTCTTTATTCACTATGAAGATAATATAAGATGTGTTACACATGGGTTCATTAAATAGGAGCTATTTTAAAGCAACTCTTAATTGCCTGCTGGGATTGTGTTACATTCCAAATCTTGTTAATGCTTCTTTCACCAGATAGAGTATCACTGCCCCATACTGCTAATGAATGATCATATTTACAAGAATCTCTGAAGACATTAAGAATGTTTTATTTAGGGTGTGAATTTACACGATAAAATCTGTTGTCTATTCTGAACAGAAATAAGAATATGGTCTGATTAATATGGAAAGTAATCATAAATCTCCATTCAGTCAAATCATATGTCAATTTAACCACTCAATCATTTGAGGAAATAACATTTTTGCATAAGAGTGAATCATATGCTTCCTACTTTCTCAATATTAACATTCAGTTGAGCAATTTTTGCCCAGATGTATTTTATGACCAACTCCCCTTTGTCCAAGAAGTCAGGCAAAAAAATCATTCCATATTTTATATTTCTTAAAATAACACCCATCTACAACTGCATTTGCAGCTGCATCTCTCACACATTTCTGCTAGGGATGTAAAATGATATAGCCCCTCTGGATGGAAAGTCAGTCCCTTCAGTGATGTTGTAGAAAGTTAAACATATTCTTAGCTTACAACCCAACAGTCATACTCCTAAGTATTTATCCTAGAAAAATAAAATCTTATGGATATGAAAACCTTCACATGATGTTCATAGTTGCTTTATTTGCAATATCCCAAACTGCAAACCACCCAAACTTCTTTCAGTGGGTAGATGTAGATGGATTTAAAAACCCATGATACATCCATGAGATGGAAATTCATTCAGCAAAAAAAAGAGAAATTATTTTTACACAAACAACTTGGGTCCAGTCAAGGGCATTACACTTAGTGAAAAGAGCTAATCTCAAAAACAAAAAAATACTGTACATATGATTTTATTTATATCACATTCCTTAGATGACAAAAGTATAGTAATGGAGAAAATTCATATGGAAATTGTCAAGTGTTAGGATCATGTAAGGACGCAGCTTAAAAAGTTTGGTGTAAGGAAGTTTCTTTGTAATGATAAAATAATCTATATCCTTATTATGATGGAATTTACATGAACCTACATATATAATAAAATTTTATAGCACTACATATCACAACACATGTCACATACAACATACACGCACACGTAGCACAAACATATGTGCACATATGTTGCAGACACGACATCACAAACATACACACACACCCCTGAGTACCTGTAATAGCTGATGAATTCTGGAAAGATCTGTAGTTAATAGTCTTGTAACAGTGTCAGTTTCCTTGTTAAAATATACTATGGTCAAGTAAAATGTTATTAGTGTAAAAACTTCAGTATAAGTTTTGGAAACGCCCTAATGGAAGCAATTGCCCATTAAGTCTCAGATGTTAGGCAATTTATATTTCTAAAAGAAAGATAGTCTTATCTACATTTTATGATTGAAGATTCTAAAGCTCATGAATTATATTTTCTCAAAGTCACACACATAAGCTGGGTCTGCCACACAAGCGTGGGAATTTTTTTCCCCAAATTTATACTGCTTTGGTGTTTTTATTCTAATTTGTTGATTCTTTTTTTTTTTTCTAAAAATTTCCAAGTCTCACAAAACTTAGTTTCTCACTTCATACCTCTTCAAGTTTTCTTTTATTTATTTTTTTAATTTTTATTTTTTTTATTTTTTTCTCTTAAAATTTACTAATGCTTCCCTTCACTGTCCTCCAAGAGAATACAAATATAACATTTTCAGAGTTCTTTCTCAAATTTGGGGAGAGCTCAAGCCCTCTGGATGTACTTCTTTGTAAGTTATTGCACAGAAGATGTGTAAAATCAGTCTAGTCTGAGTTCACAGAAATGTATTGCTAGAACTAGGTCAGAAAGTCTGCCCTGATCTCCTGAGAACAACTCAAGATACTCCCACAGTGTAATCAGGAATATTCTCTAAAATACATTGGATTAGATAGGCATAATCTCATCAAAGTTAATGTCCATGTGTAATTCTGTAATATAAAAAAATGAAACTTTCGGAGCACCTGGGTTGGCTCAGGTACTGATCCTGGGGTCCTGGAATTGAGTCCCCCATCAGGCTCCCCACAGGGAGCTGCTTCTCCCTCTGTCTTTGTCTCTGCCTCTCTCTCTGTGTCTCTCATGAATAAATAAATACAATCTTTATAAAAAATGAAAATTTCCATTGCTCAAATTATTAGAAGTTAATTCAACTAATAATTCTGCCTAAATTATTTTGAGAAAAACAGGGATGAAGCAATCTAAGATCTATAAGCTGAAAAATTATCCCTTTAAAACAAAAAAAAAGTTATTTATTTATTATTTGAGAGAGACAGCAGGACAAGGAGCAGAAAGAGGGGTAGAGAATCCTGAAGCAGACATTGCACTGAGCAGGGGTCCAGCAGGCGCGTCGATCCCAGGACCCTGAGATCATGACCTGAGCTGAAATCCAGACTTAGCTGCTTAACGAACTGAGCCTCTCAGCTGTCCCCAAAATTGTCCTTTTGAAACATTAATTCAATTGTTGAGCGTATATTGAAGATAAATAGTAGTGTGTATATTTTACTCTAAAAGCAATTATATACATTTTCTTTATATATATTTAATATACATATTGTTTTAAAGATTTTATTTATTTATTCAAGAAAGATGGAGAGGCAGAGACACAGGCAGAGGGAGAAGCCGGATCCCTATGGGGAGCTCAATGCAGGACTCAATCCAAGTACTCTGGAATCATGACCTGAGGCAAAGGCAGAGGCTCAACCATTGAGCCACCCAGGCCCTCCTATTTAATATACATATTAAAGCAAATTAAAATTTTATGAGACAAAAACAAATATATACACACATATGTATATATATGTACATATATATGTATACACACATATATATATACACACACATACACACACACACATACATACATACATATTTCAAATCCAGGACAATAATATATGAAGTACACCTTTTTTGTTTTTATTGTTTTTCTTCAAAGCTTTATTTAAATTCTATTTAGTTAATATATACTGTAAGATTGGTTTCAGATGTAGAATTTAGTGGTTCATCACTTACATGCAACGCCCAGGGTTCCTCACAACAAATGTCCTTCTTAATGCCCATCACTCATTCATCCCATCTGCACACCCACCTCCCTCCAACAGCCCTTGGTTTGTTCTCTACTGCTAAGATTCTCTTATGGTTCGTTTCCCTCACTTTTTTTTTTCTTTCCCCATATGTTCATCTGTTTTGTTTCTTAGAATCCCCAGATGAGTGAAATCATATGGTATTTGTCTTTCTCTGACTATTTCACTCAGCCTTATACAGTCTAGCTCCATCCACATTGGAGAACACCATTTCTGATCCATACTACCATGAGTTTAAATCCTTTCTGTCCCACTTACTAGTACTGTTTCCTTTGACAAGTTACTTAACCTCTTTTATTTCTTAATTCCATTAAATCCTTAAAATGCTAAGAGAATACACATTTTACATGTCCTGGATGTTAATCAGATTATGATGAACAAGATCATTATCAAAGCAATTATCACAAACTGGTGAGAAAATTGATCTTCAAGAAAAAAAAAGTCAAGTCATGGTTCAAGACAGTCATGAATTATGATCATCTATATTAGTAACCCAAACATAAGGCACTTAAAAATATTAAGCAATTATGGCATAAATGAGGCAGACAAACCATTTTTATCCCATAAAAGAAATTGGTGAATATAAAAATTATGATCCTATGAACATTTAGTGTAATATTTAATACAGCATATTTAAACTAAATGTTAATGTTGAGAGGGAAAAATGATTTATTCCAAAAACACATTTTAGAATAAATTTTTCTAAAAATTGTGGGAAATTTACATGTGGAAACCTTGGCTTTTAAGAGAATTTTCTATTCATCCCTTAGTAATACTCTTAAAAGAAATGTTACCAAATTAGACAGCGAGTTCCAAGTTATATGAAAATATATTGATGTGTTAGATCAGAATCTATGAAACAAAAACATACTTCATGATGCAACATTAAAAATAAATATTTGTTTTTCTAACTTTAAGAACAATTTACTTATTAATGGATAGAAGAGTTTTAGGCATGATCACTATTTATTTAGTTTTTAGTCAAACCAAATATTTGTCCAAATTTACTAGTAAACATTATTGTTTTTCACTAATTTTAATTGATCATTGATTTACTATGAGGGATGTTTGATTTGGGGAACAGGATAGTTCTCTCACTCAAATTATTTACTAGTGAACTAATTTACCTTTCATCTACGATATTATCCTTCCAGGAGTAGCCAGGCAACAACAGATACTTCCAGAACCCTGTTTGATTCTCCCATGCCAGAGAATTAATTAACAGAAGAAATAGAATGGCCTTAGCAAATTAAGGAAATGACAGCCCTATTTGGCCTAAGTGTAGAACATGGAGCCCTTGCAACAGAGGCCTGGTGAAAAGAAGCCACCTCCTATCAATCATTTCATTGACATAAAAGAAGAGAAACATTTAAAAGAAAAGGTAACATAATGGATTATCAAAAATGAAGTGGCAGAAAGTTGGCATGATATATAAAAACTGCCACTAGAAAACTTGAGGAGAAGAAAGGAAACCAAATAGGTCATCAGAGTCTCTGTTCTCAGTGGATCATGGATGAACATCCTCTCCCTGAGGTCTTTTTCCTTTCTTACCACCTTTCAAATGCTCATTTTTCTGGATGCATGTTTATATTTCATCTTTAATCTTTAATTTTATTATATTTTATTTGACAAAAGTAGTGCATATGGTTATTGTCTGGCTATCCTCAAGTGGCTGTGTGTGTCCGTGTGCGTGTATGTACGCATGCACGTTCCTGATGTCTCTTCCTCATCTTATAAGAACATCAGTCCCATTATATTATGGCACCACCCATATGACTTCATGTAACTTTAATTACCTCCTCAAAGACTCTATCTCTAAATAAAGTCATATTGGA
This sequence comes from Canis lupus familiaris, assembly GCF_011100685.1. Classification (NCBI taxonomy): domain Eukaryota; kingdom Metazoa; phylum Chordata; class Mammalia; order Carnivora; family Canidae; genus Canis; species Canis lupus. The sequence continues at coordinate 32,911,597 of NC_049222.1, read as the reverse complement.
GGTGATTACAACACCTCCAATGTGTATTAGGCGTATTAGGTGTATTAGGGCTACAACACGTGGATTTGGGGGATACAATTTGGGCCACAGTACAAACCTTAAGTGATGTTTTTCATATGTATATAATTTTTAGCAATATACCTTGTCTGTATGAGTGTTCAATAAATGGTAATTTATATAATTTACTTTTTACCTAGGCGAAGTAGAATGCAATGGTAAGTTGTTGAATAGAAAGATCACTAGGTTTATTAGTTAGCTTTTGATGAATAAGAAGACAATCCAAAACTTAGTGGCCTGAAACAAGTATTTATTTAGCACATTTTGTGGGTCAGCTATTTGAGCTGGACTCAGCAGGATGGTTTATAAAATCTCACCCAGGCTTAGTTGATCTCAGCTAGGCTCATTGAAGAATTTGCAGTGAGCTAGTGGGCTATCCAGGGCTGGGAGGGTTATGATGGCCTTGTCTGAGATGGCTGGAATGAGTGGGGTCTCTTTCTATGTGGTTTCTGTGTAGTCTTTCAGCAGATGAGCCCAAGCTTATCCACATGCCTATTAAAAGGATCCAAGAATAATAAGCAAACAAGCTCAATGTGCAAGTGCTTTTCAAGTCTTCCCTTGTGTCACATTTGAATATTTTATTGGTCAAAATTATTCTCAGAAAAACCCAGCATCAGGGGTGCAGAAATAGATTCCATGTGATGGGAAGATATGCAATGTCACAGTGTAAATATGTGAAGACAGGAAGGGGAAGATCTGGTGCCAAATCCCCTGACCAATAGTCAATGATCATCAGTCAGAATGCCTGGTCAAAGTGTGCTTATATTAATACGATTATATTCTTCAGTTATCTGGGGATAGAGCAATGGGCCGTTGCTTACTCATGTTTCTTGGGAGTTTTCAAAGCAAGACGCCGTCTCTTTTTCCAACCTCTGACTTCCTCATTCCCATTGACAAGATGTTAGGTACAGGAGGTAGGCAGGATTATATAATGGTTTTGAAATCATCAGTTGCAGTAATGTTAAATGATTAAGAACCTACCTCTCAGAAATCAACATCTATATACAACTCTCTACTAATTTAAGAATCGTGGTTTTTTTAGTCTTATATGTGTGGCTGAGATCATCACATTTTTCTTTTTAGTCCCCATTTCTTTCATAGTCAGTAAGCATCACATGTTGCCTCAGAGGAGATTCAAATTCTGGAATCACAGAAAGGATTGCATCTTGATTTTTTTAGTTTAAAAATATTTCCTGTGATGTACTTAGGATGTAGAAAAATGTGAGGAGGCAGAGCAGATTCTGTCTCCCCCTGAGATTAGAAATAGATCTTCAAATTCTGGGATGTTTCAGTAGAACTTACATGTGTGCTTGGAATCTGAAAGCAGGACATCTATGTCAGAATGCACTCAGGTCAAGTCTGGGTCAAAGGGAAGGCAGCAGCAGACTATCTTCTATGCCCGTGTGTGGGTAGCAAAATACATTCTCGTGTTCAGTGTATAGGCAAATGAGCTGAAAATACCTCTTCTAAGTTTCAGTATGCTTCTGATGAGGATTACAGTCAAATGGGACATAGATATAATGAAGAAGTTTAAAGAAATGGAGAGTGGAGATGTGGTTGTTATTGAAAAGCAATAAAACACCTATCTGTAGGCACTGAAGCTCAAAGGTCCAGAGTGGAAAGTGTATGTGGATACAGCTTGAGCAGGTGAAGGCTAATGGGCAGAAGCCCGCATCAGACTTGTGAAATTAAGAGCTTAAATATCTTAGCCTTAAATGAGAAGTTATACAGTTTATACCACAGTCATTTTTTTAAAAAAATACTAATTATTGAAGTGAAATTCACATGCTATAAAATTCATCATTTTAACATGATTCAATGGCATTTAGAACATGAACAATATGAAACCACCATTTATATGTAGTTTCAAAACATTTCCATCCCTGCAAAGTAAAACCTCCTACCCAGTAATCAGTTTCTCCTCATTTCCTCTCTCCTCTCCCTACTCCCACCTCTGCCACTGGCACCCACCAATCTATGTTCTGATTCTATGGATTTGTCTATTCTGGACATTTCATGTGAGTGGAATCATAAAATATGTGACTTTTTGTGCTTGGCTTTTTTGCTTAGTTGTTTTGGAGGTTCATCCATGTTGTGCTATGTTTCAGTACTTCATTCCCTTTCATAACTGAATAATACTTCCTCGTATATGTATGTAACACAATGTATTTTTCTGTTCATTCATTGATGGACATTTGAGCTCTTCTATGTTTTGATATTGTAAATAGTACTGCTATTAACATGTGTTTGAGTGCCAATTTTCTTTTGTGTATATGCCCAGAGTTGAAATTTCAGTATCATGTGATGACTCTATTTTTTAAAGAGCCACCAAATACTTTTCCATGATGGCTCAACTATTATGCATTCCTACTGCATTTTTTGTTGTTGTTTTTTGGCAGTTGAGAGACCTTAGGAAGTTACTGATTTACATGAACCAAATATGAAAGAGTGTGAAAAACTAATAAATGAGGTTGATGATTATCTCAAACATGACTCACAAGATATAGACTTGTCTATTTAAACATCTCCAGATTGTATCTATCGATCTAATATATTATCTATTCATTCATCTGTTTACCTACACACACTATTTTTAAAGCTATATATAATATTGAGAAATTTGCTTCAACATATAAAGTAGAAGGTACATTACCAAAAACTTGTGTCACAACATAATTATACCAAGAAAATTCCTAGAACTTGGCTAAAAGGAATATTAGTAGTGACAATTTTTTTTGGTTGTTAAATCTTCTAAGGCAGAATAAGAGAAAATGTTCTTTTAATCTGAAAAAGGAATTGATTTGTGAACAGCCCAGATTCCATAGAAACACTCCATATAATTTTTCTAAGAATTCTAAGAATTTCTAAGAAATTTGGATTTGTGCTGCATCTGTGTAAATGTCATTGTTCAGTTCAGATAGCAGGTTTTCCTTTAAAAAATTGTACCAATAGTTCATTTTTTCTTTAAAAATAGTTTTTAGTATATTACTAGTATAAATACAACTTTTAAAAGTAGCATTGATAAGCACATATTTTCTGAAGCATATACAAACTTAAAATGAAATTTCATTCTTTCTTATAATCTGATATCTGCTCATTTTTTAAGTGGCATTACAAGATGTTTTCCAAATATAAGACTGTTTACTGAGCTTGTAAAGTAATTAGCATGACTAAAATGATGGTCAACTCAAGCAAACAAATTCTGTCAACACAATCTGTGTATTAACACTGGGTATATTTATAATTTAACACAAATGTGTCCAAGTGAAATAATTTATGTAGATACATCTCTGGCCAACCATGGAGAGTTAAACAACTTTTTGGAACATGCTTAGAAACCAATTAAAAGATAAATTTGATAAAGATTAAAGAAAATTAATCATGGATAAGCATCAGATGCATGTACATTAATTTCTTTTACAAAAGGTGTGCAACTTGACTTGATTCTGAAAATATAAATGAGAAAGGAAACAGATGTGGTAGGTAGAATAATGGCCCACTTAAGTCCCTATCTTAATCCCAAACCAGGAGGTTGTGAAAATGTTACCATCAAAAATGAACTATTGGGACTTCATCAAGATAAGAAACTTTTGCACAGCAAAGGATACAGTCAACAAAACTAAAAGACAACCTACTGAATGGGAGAAGATATTTGCAAATGACCTATCAGATAAAGGGCTAGTTTCCAAGATCTATAAAGAACTTATTAAACTCAACACCAAAGAAATAAACAATCCAATCATGAAATGGGCAAAAGACATGAAGAGAAATCTCACAGAGGAAGACATAGACATGGCCAACATGCACATGAGAAAATGCTCTGCATCACTTGCCATCAGGGAAATACAAATCAAAACCACAATGAGATACCACCTCACACCAGTGAGAATGGGAAAAATTAACAAGGCAGGAAACCACAAATGTTGGAGAGGATGTGGAGAAAAGGGAACCCTCTTACACTGTTGGTGGGAATGTGAACTGGTGCGGCCACTCTGGAAAACTGTGTGGAGGTTCCTCAAAGAGTTAAAAATAGACCTGCCCTACGACCCAGCAATTGCACTGTTGGGGATTTACCCCAAAGATTCAGATGCAATGAAACGCCAGGGACACCTGCACCCCGATGTTTAGAGCAGCAATGGCCACAATAGCCAAACTGTGGAAGGAGCCTCAGTGTCCATCGAAAGATGAATGGATAAAGAAGATGTGGTTTATGTATACAATGGAATATTACTCAGCTATTAGAAATGACAAATACCCACCATTTGCTTCAACGTGGATGGAACTGGAGGGTATTATGCTGAGTGAAGTAAGTCAATTGGAGAAGGACAAACAGTGTATGTTCTCATTCATTTGGGGAATATAAATAATAGTGAAAGGGAATATAGGGGAAGGGAGAAGAAATGTGTGGGAAATATCAGGAAGGGAGACAGAACATAAAGACTCCTAACTCTGGGAAACGAACTGGGGGTGGTGGAAGGGGAGGAGAGCAGGGGGTGGGGGTGAGTGGGTGATGGGCACTGAGGGGGACACTTGACGGGATGAGCACTGGGTGTTATTCTGTATGTTGGTAAATTGAACACCAATAAAATTTTTTTTATTAAAAAAAAAAAAGAAAATGTTACCATACATGATGAAGGGGGCTTTGCAGATGTGATTAGGTTAAGGGTTTTGATTAACCTGGAATATCTGAATGGACCCCATCTAATTACCAGGGGTCCTCTCATGTAGAAAAGGGTGGTGGAACAAGAGAGTCAAACTGATTCAATATGGGAGAGTTTGACCTACCATGTTGGCTTTAAAGATACAAAGGACCACAAGCAAACGAATGTGGCTGGTCTCTAGAAGCTGGAAAAATCAAAGTCTCTTGAAAAGCTCCAAAGAAAAATAGAAAATAATAACACTTTTTTTTTTTTTTTTTTTGCCTAGTGAAATCCATGCCAGACTTCTGGCCTACAGAATAGGAAGATAATAAATTTATGTTGTTTAATCTGCTATTTGTAGTAATTTGTTAGAGTAGCAATAGAAAACCAATACACCAGAAATGGGTGACAGTGACTCATGAGTACAAATTCTAAATTTTGTCTTCTTTGAGGCATTTTGCTCATTACTCAACTGCTTTACTTTTATTGTGACACCATGATGAAAACAATGGTATTCATGCATCCAAGATAGCTTTTAAAAAAACAGCAAAATAGACAAACCAAGGAAAGCTCTGTTATAAACAAAAACAATTATAAACACAATAAGTTGTGTGTATCCACAATTTCCTTGTATTCAAGTAAAAAATGTCAATGAAATGGATAATTTTCTAAATAAATTTATAATTTCACATACTACACAGAGATGTCTCAGTCAATAATTAATAACTTATAAAATGTTTCATAATTATCACTGATGCATTGTATAACTTCTCACAGAACAAATGAATCGATGTTTTATACAGTTGTTCCAGGTCTTAAGAGATAAGAAATTATATAAATCACTATATGAAAACAGTAGATATATAAGCCAGAATAATTAGCATAGAAATAGAAACATGATTTAACAATTATTAGTAATTTTCAAAAGAAGTGTAAGGGTTTTCTATATAAGGGAACTACTAAGATAAATCACTATATTTGTAAGTTAACTAAAAGCATTTTATCCGGGGCAGCCTGGGTGGCTCAGCGGTTTAGCCCCGCCTTCAGCCCAGGGCCTGATCCTGGAGACCTGGGATCAAGACCCCCATCAGGCTCCCTGCTTGGAGCCTGCTTCTCCCTCTGCCTGTGTCTCTGCCTCTCTCTCTCTCTCTCTGTGTCTCTCATGAATAAATAAATTAAATCTTTAAAAAAATTTTAAAAAGCATTTTATCCTCAAGCAATTTGAGTAGTTTTATTTGATCAAGTCAACACAAATTTCTATTAAAAATTTTTGAAAAAAATTAACAAAGACATTTCCTTTTAAAAATAAATTTGCTTTCAGGGCACCTGGGTGGTTTAGTCAGTTAAGCATCTGTCTTTGGCTCAGGTCAGAATCCTAGGGTCCTAGGCTCTCTGCTCATTGGGGAGCCTGTTTCTCCCCCTCCTACTGCCTTGTCCCCCTGCTTGTGCTCTCTCACACACTCTCTCTGTCAAATAATAAATAAATAAATAAAATCTTAAAAAAATAATAAAATCTTCAAAAAAAATCTCTGTCAAATAATAAATAAATAAAATATTTCAGCAAAGGAAATTGTAGCAAGTGATGAACTACCAGTAGAGTATCTATTAAATTGGCAATCCCAACTGGATATCTGTTATTATATTATTTTAAGATTATTTTGGAAATTATATTTCATTCATTTAGATTGAAACAGAAATAAGAGATCTAGAGTGGAAGAAGATTAAAAGCCCGTTATTTTATGTAATATGTGTACTAAAAAAAAAAAAAAATCCCAAAGAAATAAATTAAAATTTTTTCCATGTAAGAAAATTCTCAAAATTCACTAGTTTCACTGAGGTAGAAAATAAGGTTGTTAATATTCCGAAACTAACAACAAATACAATAACAAAACAATAAAAACTTTTGTGGCCTTTGGGAAAAGAAATATGCATTTTTTAATAAATACAAAAGAAAAAATAAGTAGAAAGATATATCATGATTCTATCTAAAAAGCTAAAATACTGTGATATTCAATAATTGAATTCATAGATTAATTCAATCCTAATTATTAGCCTATTGAGGCTCCCTTGGTACTCAGTAATATGATTTTTTAAAAATTTTTATTTATTTATTTATTCATGAGAGACACATGCAGAGAGAGAGAGAGAGAGAGGTAGAGACACAGGCAGGAGGGGGAAGCAGGCTCCACAGGGAGCCAGATGTGGGACTCAGATCCTGCTACTCCAGGATCATGCCTTGGGCCAAAGGCAGGCGCTAAACCGCTGAGCCACCCAGGGATCCCAATAATATGATTCTTAACAGGTTTTTGAATTTCCTTTTTTTTTTTTTTTTTTTAGATTGTATTTATTTATTCGAGAGACAGCACAAGAAAGAGAAAGGACAATCAGGGGAAAGGGCAGAGGGAGAAAGAGAAGCAGACTCCCCGCTGAGCAGGGAGCCTGAAGTGGGGCCTGATCCCAAGACCCTGAAATCAAGATCTGAGCCATAGGCAGATGCTTAACTAAGCTACCTAGGCATCCCTGATTCTTAACATTTAATTGTTATTCTTGATAGAAGCAACAGAGAGAGATAGTGAAAAATAACGATATATTTTAACAGAATATTATAAGATATATCTCATTTGCATCCTCACTATACTGAAGGATATAATTCAGGGCACTCTTCCCATTTTGATTAGAAAACTCAACTATTAAGCTTTCTAACAGCTGGATGTTTGGCAAGCTACATGTTATGGACTAAATGTTGGAATCCCTCCAAAATTAATATGTTGACACTAACCTTCACTGTGATGGTATTTGTAGGTGGACCCTCTGAGAGATAGTTAAGTGTAGATGAAGTCTTGAGGGCGGAGCCCTCAGGTTGGGAGTAGTGCCCTTAATATAAGAAGAGAACTAGACATGAGAGCTCTCTGTCTCTCCAAGCACACACAAGGAAAGTCCGTATGAGTATACAGTGAGAAGTATACAAGTCAGGACATAGCCTGTCACTAGGCACTAAATCTGTCAATACCTGGGTCTTAGCCTTTCTAGTCTCCAGGACCGTGAGAAATAAAATTTCTGTTGTTTAAGGTACTCATTCTCTGGTATTTTGTTGCAGAAAGCTGGGCTGTCTAAGACACTATAGTTTGTAAAATTTCTCAGAACCTCATTTGAAAGCTATGTTCCTAGCCTCTGTAGGTCAGCTCTTTTAGTTACAATGTTTAACCAGTGTGTCTAAATTTTCTTAAATGATAGAATATAGGAAGCATAGGACCTCTGCAGGACACTTCCTACAGATACCAGGACTCTTCTCATCTTTTCATTATGTTTCATTTTGGATGCTTGATTGCTCTACCATGAGGGCCTCTTAGGTCATTTTGATAGATCATAGGATTGTAGCTGTGCAAAGCATCAAGAGAAGAATGGAAGAATGCTTTGCCGTCTCAAAAGAGCACATTCACCTAAAGCAGTATGAGCAGCCCAGGTTTCCCAAGTAGGAGAGACCCAAAGTTCCTGAGTTAGTGAGAATTAGGAGAGTAAATAGCTTCTCCTTAACATCTCTTAAATTATGAGACAACATCATGGACCATGATCCAGACCCCAAATCTACTAGAAATCATATTTGCATTTTAGCCAGATCTCTCTAATGGGAGGGTGCAAACAACTCAGCAAGTTTAAACTAATAAAATGTTCCTGCTTTCAATAATAATTACATCATAACTGAAACTCATTTAAAACTAAAAAAAAAAAAAATCATAGTAAATGATTTAAAGTAAACATTAACAAAGGTTTGTTTGTAGAGGTTTTCATGTCGAGAACATTCTTTCAGCCAGGGTGGCAAACTAGCACCCTCAGGCCAAATCTACTCCACTTGTTTTTGTAAATAAAGATTTATTGGAATACAACCTCACAAATTGTGCTATGTACTGTTGTCTATGGCAGCTTTAATGCTGCAACAAAGGAGTTACTCAATTGCTACGGGGACCACATGGCTGGCAACACCAAAAATACATGCTATTAGACCCTTTGTAGAAAAAAAGAAAAGCACGCTGATTCCTGATCTAAATAATATCTGATATTGAATTCAATGATTTTTAGAGGAGATGATATAACAGCATCCATATATTTATTTAGAATAAAATACAATGGAGCAGATGAACACTCCATATGTTTGTCAAATTGTATTTGTTAAAACAATCTTATGTTTCTACTGTTTTTGGTAAAAAGCAGAGTTGTCATTAAACATGCAGCATGGAAATACCGTATCGACAGCCTGTTGCCATTTTGTTAATGTATTTCAGACATATATTAGGCGACAAAATAACTTTACATAATTATCTCTTATTTCATTTTTAAATTGTTTGGAAAGAAAAATTCTTTAATGTTCAAGCAATCTTCAAATACCAAAAATATTGATGTTTAAAAACCCCAAATCTTTTAAATTTCCTTAAAATTTTAAATAAGATGAATGAAGCCAAATGTTGGTATAAAAAAGAATACTGTTGGGTGCATAGATGAGACTGAGTTTCAATAAAACATTTATAAGGCAGAGATAGTTCTAGAAGATTTTAGTTGAAACATCCAAAATAGTGAGTTATCATTATGTATTTAATGTTCTTTTAGTTTATTGCTTGTAATGGTTTGCAGAAAAATAAGTTTTTTTATTTCTTAGTTCATCTGTTTCTACTAAAGTCCTATTTGTATGATTATGATACCCCAACTGGTTACTGTGGAAATTATAATGATATTAGAAACTGATTATGACTTCCGAGTGAGACAAGCTGCAGGACTAGGCTAAATATATAAGCAATGAAAAGAATGTGTTTTCATGTGAAGTCTTGAGTATTATTAAAAAAAAAAAAACAAAGGAAAGAGAAACAAGGAAATGGGAAGATACAAATAAAAATAATAAGCAATTATATTCTGCCTACCAAAGTTCCCCTGCAGTTTCAATCAGCGCTCTGCTTCTGCTTTCTGTTCTCAATAATTGTGCTAGTTCTGGTAAATATAACCAGCATGATCCGAAACAGCTGTGACTGCTGTCCTGTGATTAATTAATTAATTCATACTCTTTTTTAGTTTACTACTTTATGTATTTTTTAAGCACTCTACATTAGCATTTACTTCTGATCTAGTCTTGCAATAGATGAGAAGTCCCATTTCTTAACACTCCAAAGAGGAGGGTCTATACACTTTGTTACACTTGCATGATCTTAGGGAGGTCTCTAAAACTCATTCTACTCTCTGTGAAATGGGCATACAAATATCATCCACTCCATGAGTCCTGGGAGATTGTATGAGATAGCATATGTGTATAAGGTGGTTATGACAGGGTCACCTGGGCAGCTCAGTGCTTGAGCGTTTGCCTTCTGCTCAGGTTGTGATCCGGAGTCTTGGAATCGAGTCCCCGCCATCAGGCTCCGTGCAAGGAGCCTGTTTCTCCCTCTGCCTATGTCTCTGCCTCTCTCTCTGTGTTTCTCCTGAATAAATAAATTAAAAATCTTAAAAAAAATACTAAAGTGGTTAGGGCAGTGTACAGCGTGTGAGCAGTGCTCAGCAAATGTTAGCTATTATCGTAGTGGACTTGGAAGCTGCCTGATTATTCAATGAGCAACCACAAAAGCATTTGGGTAACTTCTTGCCTAGATTATTTATAGAAGTAGGAACAACTGTTCACTCACAAGTTGTTGCTTAAAAGTACCATCGACTATTATGTTCTTTTAATCCCCCCTTTTCTCTACATGGTTGATGCTGAGTTGCTATTGGCTATTGGCAGAAATAAAATCCCTATTGGAAGAGAGTTGCTTGCCACAAACACCAGAATCCTCAAGGTGGGCCCCTGTTGTGGCAGTGGTAAGGCCAGATCTTCAAAGAAATCAGATTTAGCGGGTGGCCTGGAGAGGAGTTGAGACAAGAACTGGCCCTCAGTTGATGGCAGGTACAAAGAAACCTCCCTGTCATAAATGGGTGAGTCAAGACCTTGTGTTATATGGATCTTCCATTGAAAGGAGCCATTGGAATTAAGTCTCCTAAAGATAATCTCACCTTATTTGAACACCCAAGTTTTATGAATCCCAGCAAATGTGAGGTACACGGGTGAAATATTCCTAACTAAAACTGATTTGCCTTCAATTTGCTCACCTATGAATGAGCTACAAGCATGACCCTGGATTAGTATGGCAGCTTTAGAGGTTGCTAACCACAGACCCATGCAGCTATCCGCTCTCTTCTAAATACAAAATCTAGCTAAGCCACCTCCATACTCGAAACCTGTTGGTGTTTTTCACATGCAACATAAAAAGCTCAATTTATAAGGCTGAATCATCATAGCATCCATACAAGGTTATATTCATCCTTGGCCTTGCCATCCTCCTAGCCTCATTTCTCACGCCTCCCTTGAACCTCCCGTTCTAAAAGGCTTTTCCTCTAAGAATCCTGTAGCATGGAACAGGGAGCCAAAGTTATCTGATATGTCCCCAGTTATATCAGATTTATTTTCGTTTCAAGGCAGACAGTTGGTCTCCTTATTAAGTTACATTCAATAAACATTTATTCTATAAATGCATTTCCGTTTTCTTATTATTCCCATAGTCAGGCAGTATTTTCTAAAGATTTGTCTAAATCTTTCTTTAAAAATTCAAATGCTTTTCCTGCAACCTTAAGGAAATGTAGAATTAAATCAAGAGACATTGCACATGTCCCTCATACATTGAGAATTGCTGCAGAGCAAGAATTTATTTTTCTTTCTTTTTTTCTTTTCTGAAACAGTCATAGCATCAATCATGGAAATTTGCATATTAGTAAGTGTTTAATAAGTTTTTTAATAGTAAGGGTAGATGTAGACTCCCTTTGGTAGACTGATATAAGAAAGCCTTTACTGCCCTCTATTAAAATGGGCAGTAATCATCACTTTGTAAGAAGCAAGCAAAAACTACAAAGTATTTGAAAGAGTATTCACATATATTTCTGTGTGTCAAAACAAGACTCCTAAAAACAAGTATAGAAAGCTTAATAAATATTTCAATTTATACTCTTAAGAGTTTGGGCATCCTTGAGCTATTATGTCTCAATAGAGCAATAGTAAAAAGGGCATCTGCTGCTCACATAGGATACATATAACAGCTTTCCTACAACTATGATGCAAGTTCCTACATAATTGGATTTTTGGATGAGGTGACAATTACTTCCAAGTTTTCTGTCAGTTATTCTCTAAAGTGTTATTCAAAACACTGTGTATAATAACTGGTACAATCATGCCAACCAATCAGAGTACACATGTACCCATTTAGAACAGACACCGCTCATAAACAACCAGCACAGCAATGTGGATTGAATCAGCCCTGCCTATGCTGGAATTCTCATTAGAGGGAGAAACCAGTTACTTTTAGAGCACTAGGGCATGGCTTCAAAAAATACCTTTTTAAACATCAAGGGAAAAAAATCAACCCTAGACTTTCTTTTTTTAAATTATCTTGTTTCTTCGAGCATGATAATCTGTGAAAAACCATTCTCAACTGGGGAGATTATAAGACAAAGTTGAAATGAGACTGGAAAAGTAGTTGGACATGCTCCTTTTTGAGCCCGTAAAATTTTAATAGTGTATGTAAAAATAGTGCATGTAAAATGTTTAATGCTGCTGGCCTTCTAAGGAATATGATCATTTGGCTAGTAAACTTCTATTTAAAAAAAATAATGCCTTCTTTGGGAAAATATAGGCTCATTCTCTCGATTCTGTGAGGTTCCTCTTATATGCCCACCTGTTTCTGTAAGTTGAAATAACGCATGAGATTTCCATGCACTTTCAAAAATACATAGTAAATACTCTAAAAATTCTATTAGTGCTATTATTGTTGTTTTTTGTGTTTTTGTTATTGACACCAGAGTGTCAGGGACAGGGTGAGCTCAAGAGGGGGTCACACAGGAAGGGAATGGCATTTCAGGAGCTAATCATTCCCTTTCTGCCCTAGGTACTTCCAGCCCTTGCCCCTCCCCCATGACAGCCCGCATCTGGGTAATAATTTACACTCCTGGTGTTGCCCTTTCTTCTCTTCTCTATGCGCTAATATGTATCCATCTCTTTTTCAAGACTCTGCTCATGACTGAGAAGAAAATCATTTGAAGTTCTTTTAAAGGACAATGATGATTTGCAGTGTTCCTATTTCCTTTTCCCCCAGATGTGATGGGATTTTCAGGAGCATCTCATGAAGTCATATTGGGAACCTTATTTCAAAGAAACCCTGACAATCTTAGGTCTGGTGGCAAGGTATAAAAAAAGGCAGATATTCAGACATCCACTCCCCCTCATGTTTCAGAAGGCCTACTTAAGCCTTTGTTTTTTTGTAAAGAGGAAACAGACTTATAGCTTATTATATATTCTTATGCATAAGATACTTACTCAATTATAGCTCCTATTAATGGGGACACGAAACTTTGGGTCAGGGACAGGTCAGTTTCTTTTGAATCTTTCCATTGTGCTTTCATAGGAGGTTTCTAAGAATAACTGAAGATTATAATCTATGGAAACAGCTCTACACAATTTAGTTGAACATTTCCAGTTTTATTCATAAAGTTTTTTTTTCTTTTTTTGGTTCAGAATAGCAACTGTAAGGTTGGACCCATTAAGTTTATTTTATCACTTTTAATGCAAAGATTATTACTGTAATTTACATTTCTTAGTAAGAGCCAAAAGCTTCCTGCTGTGGCTTTTTCCACCAATGTGCTACAAATTAACAACCTAGCTACATTAAAGCAAATGAAAAAAAAAGAAGTTAATTCTTTTCCATATAAGGAAAATTATCTGTACATGAGACTATATAATTCTCTCAATAAGATTTCCAGAAATAAGAAAACAAAAATTTTGTATAAGCTACATTAATATTTTAGTCTCATGTGATACGGTAGCAAAAATCTTAAGAAAATTTAATAAAATCAAAATTGATGAAGCATTACATTTGAAGCTGAGAACCATGCTAAAGTCATAAGAAAAAGAAAAGTGCATCAACAATATTTTTGAGAATCACTGAGGCCTTGATCACGTGGAATTACTGAAATCAGTATGAATTTTCTTCCTTATTTCCCATTGTTATAAAAGCATCAGCTTTTGGTCAACAGCTAGTCTGAAGGTTTAAGGAGTTCCAATAAGGAAATAGTACATCTGGAAATTAGGCTAAGATGTCATTACACAAAGTATACATGTGAAATAATGAACACTTTCTATGCCTTATATCTATCTTGTTGGGTTTCCCTAAGTGACCCTTCTGCCAACACCACTCGTAGACTTTACCATGATGCTGGAAAAATAACTTTAAGAGGCTATCAACATTGACCAGTTTCCCAATGATCTTCATTTACTTCAGATACTGTTTATACCCATCAACTTTTTTCTTATAGCTTCACTATTTGTCTAAAGTCAGTGCACACCGTCCCACAAATTTCACTTTCATCTTCATCCTTTTGAAGCCAAAGTCACTTAGATAATTTTAGGACATAAGATATGAGGCAGTCAATAAGTTGACTAGTGACTAGTGACATAAATGAGAGAATGTGCAGTGATTGAAAAAATATAATGTTCCCACCAACAGTGTAAGAGGGTTCCCTTTTCTCCACATCCTCTCCAACATTTGTTGTTTCCTGTCTTGTTAATTTTCCCGATTCTCACTGGTGTGAGGTGGTATCTCATTGTGGTTTTGATGTGTATTTCCCTGATGGTCAGTGATGCAGAGCATTTTCTCATGTGCATGTTAGCCATATCTGTCTTCCTCTGTGAGATTTCTCTTCATGTCTTTTGCCCATTTCATGATTGGATTGATTGTTTCTTTGGTGTTGAGTTTAATAAGTTCTTTATAGATCTTGGAAACTAGCCCTTTATCTGATAGGTCATTTGCAAATATCTTCTCCCATTCTGTAGGTTGTCTTTTAGTTTTGTTGACTGTATCCTTTGCTGTGCAAAAGCTTCTTATCTTGATGAAGTCCCAATAGGTCATTTTTGCTTTTGTTTCTTTTGCCTTCGTGGATGTATCTTGCAAGAGGTTACTGTAGTTGAGGTCAAAAAGGGTGTTGCCTGTGTACTCCTATAGGATTTTGATGGAATCTTGTCTCACATTTAGATCTTTCATCCATTTTGAGTTTATCTTTATGTATGGTGAAAGAGAGTGGTCTAGTTTCATTCTTCTGCATGTGGATGTCCAATTTTCCCAGCACCATTTATTGAAGAGACTTTCTTCCAATGGATAGTCTTTCCTCCTTTATCGAATATTAGTTGACCATAAAGTTGAGGGTCCACTTCTGGGTTCTCTATTCTGTTCCATTGATCTATGTGCCTGTTTTAGTGCCAGACCCACACTGTCTTGATGACCACAGCTTGGTAGTACAACCTGAAATCTGACATTTTGATGCCCCCAGCTATGGTTTTCTTTTTTAAAATTCCCCTGGCTATTCGGGGTCTTTTCTGATTCCACACAAATCTTAAAATAATTTGTTCTAACTCTCTGAAGAAAGTCCATGGTATTTTGATAGGGATTGCGTTAAACGTGTAAATTGCCCTGGGTAACATTGATATTTTCACAATATTAATTCTGCCAATCCATGAGCATGGAATATTTTTCATCTCTTTGTGTCTTCCTCAATTTCTTTCAGAAGTGTTCTATAGTTTTTAGGGTATAGGTCCTTTACCTCTTTGGTTAGTTTTATTCCTAGGTATCTTATGCTTTTGGGTGCGATTGTAAATGGGATTGACTCCTTAATTTCTCTTTCTTCAGTCTCATTGCTAGTGTATAGAAATGCCACTGATTTCTGGGCATTGATTTTGTATCCTGCCACGCTACCAAATTGCTGTATGAGTTCTAGCAATCTTGGGGTGGAGACTTTTGGTTTTTCTATGTAGAGTATCATGTCATCGGCGAAAGAGGGAGAGTTTGACTTCTTCTTCGCCAATTTGAAATGGTGCAGCCACTCTGGAAAACTGTGTGGAGGTTCCTCAAAGAGTTAAAAATAGCCCTGCCCTATGACCCAGCAATTGCACTGTTGGGGATTTACCCCAAAGATTCAGATGCAATGAAACGCCAGGACACCTGCACCCCGATGTTTAGAGCAGCAATGTCCACAATAGCCAAATGTGGAAGGAGCCTCAGTGTCCATCGAAATATGAGTGGAGAAAGAAGATGTGGTTTATGTATACAATGGAATATTACTCAGCCATTAGAAATGACAAATACCCACCATTTGCTTCAACGTGGATGGAACTGGAGGGTATTATGCTGAGTGAAATAAGTCAATCGGAGAAGGACAAACATTATTTGTTCTCATTCATTTGGGGAATATAAATAATAGTGAAAGGGAATATAAGGGAAGGGAGAAGAAATGTGTGGGAAATATCAGAAAGGGAGACAGAACATAAAGACTCCTAACTCTGGGAAACAAACTCGGGGTGGCGGAAGGGGAGGAGGTGGGGGGTGGGGTGAATGGGTGACGGGCTGAGGGGGGCACTTGACGGGATGAGCACTGGGTGTTATTCTGTATGTTGGCAAATTGAACACCAATAAAAAATAAGTTTATTATTTAAAAAAGAGAGAAGTTGCAATTAATTTAAAAAAAGAAAAAATATAATGTAACTAATATTTGAACGACTTTTATCTTCAAATATTCTCTAAGAGTCATTTGTTAGGAAACCATACTTTTAATTCTTCTGTTTTTAAAAAAATTGTAGGAACATAATATTTAAAGTTGGATATAAATTCACAGATATTCAGGTGCTCTACATAGATAAATAGGCTATCCAAAAAATATAAGATATATTGCCTCCAGATAGAGATCAACAATTATTTTTAGAGTGCCTACTGTTGTTCAGGTACTAAGCTAGGCCTTGGGGAATAAAGACAAAATATATCTTCCCCTTAAGGATTTCAGTTACCCTCATGAGAAACCATTTTAGTGCATTCATATTCCTTTTATATAAAGAGATATTAATTACATATTTGTAGGACGTGCTTTAAGAATATCTGTATTGTGATTACAGTTGACCCTTGAACAGCAACAGGATTGAACTGCATGGGTCTACTTACATGAAGATTTTTTGAAAAATCTAGTACAATACTGTAAATGTATTGTCTTTGTGATTTTCTTTTTTTTTTTTTAACTTTTTTTTTTTTAATTTTTATTTATTTATGATAGTCACAGAGAGAGAGAGGCGCAGAGACACAGGCAGAGAGAGAAGCAGGCTCCATGCAGGGAGACATAAAGGACTGGATCCTGGGACTCCAGGATTATGCCCTGGGCCGAAGGCAGATGCTCAACCGCTGAGCCACTCAGGTGTCCCACTCTTTGTGATTTTCTTAATAGCATTTTCTTTTCTCTAGCTTATTTTATTTCAAGGATACAGCATATAATATATATGACATGTAAAATATGTGTTAAACAACTGTTCAATTATGAGGCTTTTGGTCCACAGTAGAGTGTTAGTAGTTCTATTTGGGGGGAATCAAAAGTTATATATGGTTTTCTGACTGTGCAGGGGGTCAGTGTGCTTAACTCCCACATTGTTCAAGGGTCAACTATACTATTTATAAAAACAGATCAGAGTGTAAAATCTCAAACAACATAGAAGTGTGTAAAACAAAGAGTAAAACGACCCAATTTCCTATAGTCTTTCCCTTGGACTTTCTTAAGGTAAGTATGGGTAATTTTTCCCTCTATGTATCCCTCTTCTTAAGACTATGGAGTCAAATTATATAAACTTGCTAAAATTTCCTAGTATTTTGTTGTACAGATAAATCACAGTGCATTTAACCTATATTATTTAAACTTTGTATATGTAATTCAATATACTTAAATAAAAACACATAGAAAAAGTCAACAAAATTAATTAAATTAACTGATTGAAAGTTACTAGGGCCAGTTAAATTTATAATTAAATTAAAAACCATCAACTGCACACATTATATACTTGATATTTATTATATACATACTACATAATATACCTCATAAATATCATAGTACATTAATTAAGTGTAATTTATTTTATTATTTTTTTAAGTAGGCTCCTTGCTTAGCATAGAGCCCAATGTGGGACTGACTCACAACCCTGAGATCAAGACCTGAGCTGAAATCAAGAGTTGGATGCTTAACTGACTAAACACCCAGACATCCCCTAAGTTAAATGTAATTTAAACATGAGAAAAACTATTCTTCTAAAATAGATTTTGGAGAATAATGTAGAAATTGGAGAAGCATTTATGTAGAGAAAATAAAGCATAGGAACATGATGTCTAATTCTTTACTGATCATAACTGATCATAAAAAAAAGAATATATGCCAAAATGATTGGGGATATATCATTATATATATATATATATATATATATATACACATATATCATACCTGGGGAATGATTTTTAAAGAATATATTATTAAATTCTCTTCAGCAACTTTAAAAGCTTTATTTTATGTCTTTTATTATATTTATTCCCAGCAGTTTGTGTATGTGTGTGTGAATCCACCAGCTCATTCTAAAATTCATATGGGGATGCAAAGTACCTACATTATTTGAGGTGATCTGAATAAGAGTAAAGCTTAGGAATCAAATTGCCCAGCTATTAGTAATTATTATAAAGTTTCAGTAATTAAGCCATTGTACTATTGCACACAGCAAATTGACCTATAGAAGGGATTACATAATCTGGAAAAAAACACTCATATATGGACATATAATTTATTTATATAGGGCCAGTGGAATTCAGAGAGCATAAGGATGGACTTTTCAATGAATAATGCTGGGTCAGTTAGAAAGCCACATAGGAAAAAAACACCAAACTTGACATTTCACACATTTACAAGAATCAATTCAAGGTGGAGTCATAGCCTCTCATGAAAATAAAACAATGAAGTTTCTAGAAGAAACATAGAAAAATATCTTCCTAACCTTGAAGTAGGCAATGATTAGTATCTAGGGCACACAAACACACAGTAACGGCTGATCAATTAGATCTCATAATTTAACTTAGTACTTTTGTTCATCAAAGCAAATCCTTGAAAGAGTGAGAGGCAAGCAAGACTGACAGGGAATATTTGCAATACTATAGCAAAAAAAACCCAAAAGTCTTCTATCCAAAAGTCAGCAATACACAAACAATATAAAAGTAGGGAACCATTTTTAAAGTTAGCAAAGGACCTGAACAGGTGCTTATCAGCAGAGGATATATTTATGGCTGATAAACATGTAAAAGTTTTCATCATTATTAGTCATCTGAGAAATGCGAATTTAAACCACTATATGCTATTAATATGTAATCACAATACTGGCTAAATTTATAATTGCAAGTGTGGTTAAAGATGTTGCGCAATCTGGAACTCTGATACATGGATGGTGGGAATGCTCGTTGGTATACCACTTTAGAAAACTATTTGGTAGTAGTTCCTAAAGCTAAACAAATGCCTGCTTTATGATCTTGGAATTAGAATCCTCGGGAGAAGGACAACTTGGGGGGCTCAGCAGTTAAGCGCCTGCCTTTCACCCAAGGAGTGATCCTGGAGTTCCTGGGATCTAGTCCCACATCGGGCTCCCTGTGTCAAGCCTGCTTCTCTCTCTGCCTATGTCTCTGCCTCTCTCTGTGTGGTCTCTCAGGAATAAATAAATAAAACCTTAAAAAAAAAAAAAGCCTAGGGAGAAACAGAGAAAAAGTATTGAATGTGTACAAAAACAAAATGACTACGTACAGATATATTCCTAGTTATTATTTCTAATAGCCCAAACTAAAATAATAAATAAATAAATGAATAATAAATAAATATCTCACAATATAAGATAAATATATAAGTTGTGGTATATTGATGCACTGAAATACAGGTATTTCCTGCTTTTGAAAGTGGGGGAACATTTCACTGCTTCACTTTTCTGAAAGATGTACAACGGACCTGTTTTCAGTAACTTGAAGAAATCTGAAGAGGATTTTCACTTTTATGAGAAAAGGTGGAAAGTGAAAATAGCTTTTAGTGTTTTATAGCAGGTTGCAGAGTATAAGTCCACACTGAACAGGGAGATCCGCCCCACCCAGCTCCTTTGTCCTGGAGCTATGCTCAGCATCTCAGTATCAGAGTGCCATAGCTTTGCACTGTGTCTGTGAGCCTCTGTACTTTATCTAGATCTACTCTGTGCATCTGTTAACCGATCAGAAAAGCTTAAGAGAGGAGGCTTTTGGGGAGAGGAAGGTAGTCAGCGATAGCTTAAAATTTTTTCCGTATTAAATTAATGGTAATTGCTTCTTTGCTTTATGCCATTTCAGCTTACAGATTTTCATAGGATCACTTTACTTGTGGATAGCAGGAGAATCCTGTGTTAGACAGCAGTACAAATTAAAAAAAGTAATTCTATTTACAACACGGATTCATCTAAGAGACACAATTTTGAATGAAAGCAGCTAGACGTGAAATAATACAAATTGTGTGATTCCAGTCATATGAGTTTAAAAGCAGGCAAAACCAATATATGGTAATAGATAACAGAATATTGGTTACTTTTGGGAATTGGGGGTGGGGCTTCTGGGGTTTTGGAAGCTATTTACTATATTGTAAATTCCAGGTGCCAATCAGATGTGTACTTTACTCAATTTAAGTTATTCATTATTATGAACATTTTAAACAAGGCAATGCTTACTCTTCTAAGGGATGAATTTCTTGACTTTTACTCTTAATCTTTAAACAATGTACAATTAAGGTATCAGTTTATATCCAAACTATGTATACAATTTTGTACAGAATTGACCTAGAAACATAAGCAAAGGGAGATTTCACTACTTATTGTTGAATTTGTACCATTTCAGGATGGACGTAGAGTTGTTTTTTTTTTTTAATCAGGAAAATAGATTTCTTTGATTCTTTATATGTCTCAAATGAACCTCGAGGATCCTCTGAAAATTTGATATATACGTAGTGATAATAATGTTGTTACTAACCAATTTAATTCATACTGTGATGAATCCTTGTTAAGAGTAATGGAGAAAGGGATGCCTGGGTGGCTCGGGGGTTGAGCGTCTGCCTTCAGTTCAGGGCATGATCCTGGAGTCCCGGGATCGAATTCCACATTGGGCTCCTTGCAGGGAGCCTGCTTCTCCCTCTGCCTGTGTCTCTGCCTCTCTCTCTCACTCATGAATAAATACATAAAATATTAAAAAAAAGAGAGAGAGAATAGAACTGAGCCTTTGTTACTCATGGCATAACACTCTACTAGCCAAACACACACAGGTGCATGCACTCATATACATGTCCAGGATCCAGCCCTACGAACCCACCTTAATAAATAACATTTACAAGAAAGAAAGAAAGAAAGAAAGAAAGAAAGAAAGAAAGAAGAAGGAAGGAAGGAAGGAAGGAAGGAAGGAAGGAAGGAAGGAAGGAAGGAAGGAAGGAAGGAAGGAAGGAAGGAAGAAAAGTTAGTTGGCCTATTGCACTTTCCTCAGAAATCATCAGTCTTGCAAACAGGATATTATTACAACATTTATGGCAATTTACATTAAGATTTCAAAAGATGTGATTGCATGGAAAACAGCTCCAGATATTAACTGCAAAGCCATAGTTTCACATTTATCTCAAACCCCACCTCATCTGCTCACTCAAGTTTTCACCGGATGAACCAAATGTGGAATTTTATTATATCTTTTTGCATACATGTTCTCTAGCCACAAATACATTACACTGAGTTATATTTGTGCTTAAAATATTGGCCACATACATTAGTTAAAACAATAAAGTACTACTGTGCTAGTTATGGGGGGGGATGGTGGTGGGAAAAGTAAAACAAAAAGAAGTAAAATACACGTTATTTACTGTTGTGGATGAATGTTTGTGTCCTCCCCAGATTCATATGTTGAAGCTCTAACTCAGTGTGCTTGTATTTAAAGGTGGGGCCTTTGTGAGGTAATCAGTTCTAAATGAAGTTACAAGGGTGGACACCATGATTGGATTAGTGACATTGCCTGAAGAGAAAGAAACGAGAGCTCTCTCAATCTCTGTCATGTGAGGATAGGAAGAGAAGGCAGCCATATATGCCAGCCAAGGAAAGGACTCTCACCAGGAACAGAATCGAATCGTCTAGCACGTTGATTTTGGACTCCGCAGCCTCCAGACTGTGAGAAATAAATGTCTGTCATTTAAGCCAACCAGTCTATGGTATTTTGTTCTGGCTGCCTGAGCTGACTAAGATATTTACTAGAAACTTAATCTATGGTAAGCAGACACAAGCCGATGACTTAATTTTTTATAATCTCCTTTAAAGTTTAAAACAAACTGATACAGTCAGTGCTGCTATCATTGCCATTTTACAGATGAAGAAACTGAAACTGAGATTAAATAATTTCCCCAATGTTAGACAGAGAGTCAATGGAAGAAAATCTGTCTGACCTTCAAACTATTCAATCAATCATATAACATGCTACTATCCCATGAATTTGTGTTACGCTGCTTTTCAATTAAGATTAGAAGCCATTTCTGGGATACCTAGGTGGATCAGTGTTGAGCATCTGCCTTCTGCTCAGTGCCTGATCCTGGAGTCCCGGGATGGAGTCCCACATCAGGCTCCTTGCATGAAGCCTGCTTCTCCTCACTCTTCCTGTGTCTCTGGCTTTCTCTATGACTCTCGTGAATAAATAAATAAAATCATTAAAAAAATCAGAAGTTATTTCTTTTCTTTTTTAAGGTTTTATTTATTTATTCACGAGAGACAGAGAGAGAGAGGCAGAGACACAAGCAGAAGGAGAAGCAGGCTCCATGCAGGGAGCCTGATGTGGGACTCGATTCCAGGAACCCAGGATCACGACCTGAGCTGAAGGCAGATGCTCAATCACGGAGCCACCCAGGCGTCCCATGAAGTCATTTCTAATAAATAACTTCCACAATTCAGAATTATACATCCCCAGCAGCCTGGGTGGCTCAGCAGTTAGCGCTGCCTTCAGCCCAAGGCCTGATCCTGGAGATCTGGGATCTAGTCCCACGTTGGGCTCCCTGCATGGAGCCTGCTTCTCCCTTTGCCTGTGTCTCTGCCTCTCTCTCTCTCTCTCCCTCTCTGTGTCTCTCATTAATAAATAAATAAAATCTTAAAAAAAAAGAATTATACATCCCAATGCAGCAGTAAATGAAGAATATATATGGTAGATTTTATTGTTAAATAAATAGCCCTATTTTAGAAAGCAAGAAACAATTTTATGTTATCATGGAATTAAAATCTTTTATGTGATGAATGCCCTGTTATAAATGTGTATAATAAAAACAGGTTTATATTAATGTATTATTTCATTTATTCAAAATAATGTAAATAAAATATGTAAATAAGAGACATATATTCTTATACTTAAGAAGTTCAGTAATTGAACAGGAATGCAGGTTTTTTTTAGACAACATTTATGTGCTGATGGAGATAGAACAAGGCAATGGTGTAGAATAAGAGAAAAAATTGGTAAGTCTGAGAAGTCAATTATTTCCAGGAAGACATGACATTTAAATTGACTTTGAACAATGAGGATCCTTTTGCAATCAGGTGATGTCGTAACTTGAAAATGTAGGAACTATTCAGGTTGCCAGCTGATAGATCGTTAAAAATAATTTTTGCTGACTCTTCACTATATGACTTTTCTAACATAATCCAAAAAGGAAGTTATAGCTGTGACACTGCTAAAGCGCACGCACACACACACACACACACACACACACATTAGACTTCTCAGTGCTTACACCCATAATATTTAAAAAATAATATTATACATAGTGTGGATTATTCGTTATTTAAAGAATGAGTAAACCTCATCAATGAAAGCATGGATGGATTATAACCAAACACAGTCCCATCTACAATCATCAAAAATTATAATATGCTAATGATGCTTTGATCTATTGTAGACTAATTCTGATTACAATGATAACTAATCAAGAACAAAAATTAGAACCCTTAGAGGCTTACAGTCATAAAAAATTAATATCTTTAAGGCTTATACTTAAACTGCATGCTTGGATAATCAATTATATATTTTAAATGATATGCTATATTATATTTGCATAAAATTAGTGAGAGAATTTGAAATGGAAAAATAAGAAGAAAAGGTACAATGCAAATACCCTAGCTAGCAAAGAGTTCATTTATGTATGTGTGAAAATGGATAATAGTAGCTAACAAAATACTTTGGTATTCAGATTTAATTGGCTCCACTTTAAAAAGTAACGTTAATAGTTTCGTTTGAAGATATTTTCAATACGCTGGAAATTGCATTTTTGCATCTGTTGAAACATACAAAGGAAGATTTTAAATGGAAACTAAGTATACTCAAAGGGGTATATAGTTTTAAAATTTTTTTATTAAAAATACAAATAAAATGATTTGTTACTTATCTGAGAACTAAGGGATGATATATGAGATAAAATCAAGCTAAAATATGGCAATTAAGACATAATGAAAGGGGATATATCAAGTTGAGAGTATAAACCAAAAGAGAGCAAGAACAAGTTTTTTGAGTACAATTCTTTAATTATCACTATACGGTGTCCATTTTTCTGAAACGAGATAAAGTGAGGCATAGTTAGATTTGATGCAACTGTTTGAACACTGAGTTGTAATTGTCTTACCTGCATTCATACATTTAATTATGACCATTAGGTATATTTTCTTAAGCTTTTTCTCCATTATAGCTTACCTTGGTAAATGTCAGTAAGATCTAGATTTCAATACATGTGGATATAGAGAACATGAATGCTAAAGTTGTCTTCTGAGCATACATTGTGTATCATTCAGGCTAATAGACTGCAGAAATTCTGTGTCACTGTAGGTTGGAGTTGATGCATGAACTGTGTTAGACAGCAAGACAGAATTGTTTTCAATGTAATCCTCAGGGAGTCCTTCAGAAAAGGGAAAACAATGATTTTGAAGGTTCATTTCAGTGCCAGCTGGCAGAGATCTTAAAGGTTATTCTGTTTTACCCATACTACATAGTTATTTAAATGTCTCTGTGTACAACATATGAAGGGAGTGTGGATTTAGAAACACTGGAATTTTAAAAATGTGTTTACAATGGCAAAAGAAGTGAAAAGCAGGAAACTATGTGCTAAATACCTCTTCTGGTTCTATTACGTTAGTATTCTGGTTTTATAAATATTTCTTCTATTTTCATTAAAAGACTTCGTATCACTCCTGAGACATTTAGCTCTATCCTAACTGGATGCCAAAGACCTACCTGGGCATCTTCTATTTGTTTCTATTTTCTGTCAAATTAAATATTTATTATTGGAGCAGTATTCGACAAACCTAGATTTATTTGGTTAGTATGGTTTGGAGGTCAGTAAAATGAGGTTGAAAAGATGGGGAATTCACTTAAAAATAAGCAATCAGTTGAAGAAATCAATTGTCATAAGTGAATTTATTCAAAAGTATTTCAAAATACTCGACTTTATTCTCTAAAATTAATACAACATCAGGATGACATTATATAACTGCAGACTTACTTTTGTTTAATATTTTCAAATTTCAAATAACCATAAAAAAGCATATAAGTTCATTCTTTTTTTTTCTTTTAAAATTTTTTTTAAATAGTTCATTCTTAAATGAGAAGTCTTCATTTTCTTTTTTTTTTAAATTTTGTCAAACAATATTTTGGCTATTTACTAAGTAAAATTCATATGAATATTCCCTTGGCAGAGACAATTTTATGGACATGCAACTTAGTGAGAGCTCATAGAGTTCCATGTTTGGTTTAATGCTTTGTTACCATCACTTATAAAATAAATAAATAAATAAATAAATAAATAAATAAATAAATAAATAAATAAATAAATAAAAGATGAGCCTGCATGGCTCAGTGGTTACGTGTCTGACTCTTGATTTGGCTTAGGTCATGCTTTCAGGGTCTGTGCTGGGGTTCTGTGCTGGGCGTGGAGCCTGCTTGAATTTTCTCTTTCCCTCTTTTTCTGCCTTCACATGCTTTTTCTCTCCCTTTCTTTAAAAAATAAAAATAAAAATAAAAAATAAAGAATATATTTAAGAAAACTCTTGCTTTTATGAATCAAGTCTTGAAAGTTAGAATGCAGTGAAAATAGAGCACTGCCCTTTAAGAATGCTTAAAAATAGAGAAAATAATTCAACAGAATATTTGAGAGATATTCCAATAATAAGCTACAAACAAATATAATTGAGAATATTGTAATGAAATGGGATGAGTGCAAGAAATTGAGCATCGGATGTACGGGATCTTGGGGAGGTAATGAAATGCAGCACAACTAGCCTTCTGTGGAGCTTTCTTAAAGAAGAATATTGTCAAATCAATTTCAAATGCCTACCAAAGAGAACTGACTTAGATACAAAACATCCAGAATCTGGCTTGTCTTCTAACTCCATGATTCTCATGTTTTCATGCATACAACAGTGTTCTTGGTAGCTGTTTTAAATGTAGCCACTCTGATTTATGAGATCTAGGAAAAGGCCACAGAACAATCATTTTTAACAAACACCCTCAGGTGGTTCTGAATGAAGTTCATCCATGGATCAAACTTTGAAAAATACAGATCTATCATAGTATCCAATTGGTTTGAAGTTGACAGTTTCTTTTCCACCCATTAAATAGCCCAGTCATTAGGGGTTTTGTTTGTGTTTGTTTATTTATTTTATTAAAGACCTGGCTGCACTATCTACACAATAAAGGTTTTTAAAGAAATCAATATTTTTTTTAGCTGTGAGCTATACATTAGGTTTTATTAAAAACTTCCCTTCCATGAGTGGGAAACACAAAAAGCTTAAGTGAAAGAACTAGGTAGGTAATGTAATGGGAGAGATATAGTTAAGTCTAACAGAAATACCCAGAGAATGGATATCTCTTGGACAAAATTAGCCCCTGAATTTACAAATGACATCTTTTAAGACAAACAGTATATGGACTAAAATAAGAAAATGAATACTATTGTAGTGGGAAGAAAGCTCAGTCATACTGCTAAGTAATTTTTTCCATTGTCTAAAAATAAGGCTGGCTTAATTTAATATGCAATATCAAAAAGTGTGCTTAATACTTTGCATTTGTGAAGAAAGTCACATTACTCAGATCATCATGAATATGAAGACTCATTTGGCTTTTTATTTGTTAAGTGATTAACAGTTTTATTTTGCAATCAACCAAAACTGCTATAGAACCAGAAAATATTCACATGTGTGTGTGTCTTTTTCCTTCCTCAGCATCTAATTTTAACCAACTGGGTTATTTTAAGTTATTCAACATTTGAAATGAAAAATTTGCTTTTTAATGGAGAATCTGCATTCATCATAAAGATAAAACAAAAAGTCCTTGGCAGAGGTTTTCTCCACAGAAGCAGGCTATTTTTGTACTGTATATATAGCAAATTGTAAAAATACAAATTCCAGAAATTGTATCTCAAAAATTTAAAAACGAAAAGAGCATACATATAAGAATCTATCTTTAGTTCTTTTTATTACCATTAAGTAATAAAAGTTTCAGGGATGACATTGTAATTGTTGAAGTCAACAATTTGTGAAGATTTATTTTAAAGAGAAGTTAGGAAGATAGTAAACAACAAATGGTATCAATGAAATGAGACAGACGTTCACTATTTGTTTATTTGGGAAAAATAAATAAAGGAGATTGTGACCTGTATCAGGTAGATCTTCAGATAATGTAGTAAGGGAAAGAGAATATTTGACTTGTAATTTTAAAGTTGATATCAATGTTATTGATCATATTGTTTCCTAAACACATAAGTAGCCATGTTGATGAGGTAATGGAACAGAGAGTTTATATTGAATTATATTAGTCAGAACTTGAGTATAGTTTGTTGGCTCAGTAACATTAGCATTTTGCACTTCATATAAGGAAATGTCTTTTCAATAATAAAGCAATAAACTGTGAAAAACACACATTTTAATGAAAAATTATACGTACATTCAATTGACAACAAATTGAATGTAAATAAAAAATTTTTGGTATTTTATTATTCTGATTTAAAGTGGAATCAAACCAAGTATGAATGTGATTACATGTTTTGATTCTGGTTGTGGAATTGGTGACATTAGAAATAATACTTCTCTAGTAAAATTATTAGCTTGAGCTCCATCATTACAAGTCAGAAATGTATATTCAGTGTCACTGCAATTACAAAATATAAAATAAATACTTATAAACTGACTACTTCATTCTACAGAGGTCTATCAAAAATTTTAACTGGGCTCTATGAAATAAATATTTAGCTTTGATTCTTCAAAGCTGATGTAATTTCAATTCTTCCTTCGCTACATCTCACATTTCCACCTAATGAGAATAGAACATATAAGAACTCAAATAAAAAGCTATGTCTTTAATTTGTTAACACCAAGTAGTTCATTGGCACATCAGTACTGCTTTGGTTCTACTTATGTTTTTGTTCTCCATAGCAGACAAGTAGTTATCTACTAGACAGACAGAGGAATGCCTTTGTTAATATTAATATTCGTATTAATTATCAACTAAACTCCAGGTATGAATAGGATTTCATCAGTTTTGCCACTAAAGGGATCCCCTTCCTATGTTCCAATCCAAGGTAACAATAGATTGTTTCTAAAACTGCATAAATCCTAAAAACGGTGTCCTTTCTTTTGTACTCTTTTCTCCCACTTCATTTATCCAAGTGTTTTTCTTGGATTCAACTGTAGTCAACATGTTCTGAAGTGTTATCCTCCCAAGAAACCATCACACCTTTGATAGAGCACAGCAAATTATCCACAATTTCTATCTTCAGACTCTATTTCCACCTTCAAAACTGTGCTTTTATGTGTGTTACAAGGTCCTTCTTTATAAATATCATGTCTCTTTTTCAGTAATGTTCTTTTCTCACAGCTTGGAATCTTACACATCCATTTATTTGCAAATCTTTTTTTAGGAAACTGTAACCTCTAAACTGAATTTTAAGCTGCATATTTCCAACGTCTGGCCTGAAAATTTCATCTTGCATTTTCCATCAGTATTTAAACTCAAATTCTTCAATCAGTTTTCCTTCTGTTAATACTAACCTCTTATTTATGTCAATGGATTAATTTCTCCAAATTCAAACTTAAAAACTACAGATTTTAGCTTTTAATCTTCCTCTTATTCACTCACCTCAAACTTCCATTAAAAATGTGTCTTGTAAATCTTTATATTTCTATTGACCCCATTAACTCATGAGTTATCATTTTATTGCCAGATACTTTTAAAAACCTCCCAACCTGCCTCTCTTCACCAAAGCATTCTTCCATGGCTCTACAGTCACTAGAATACTTTTCCACAAATCTTATTTTTCAGATTGTTCCTCTATTCAAAATATTGAAGGATTTTCCCTTATTTTGGGGGAACAAAATCTCAACCTTTAATACTGGCACCTAACTGCTCCCTGTCCCTAGACTCCGACTTCAATTTGTTGTATCAGTACTGTCCAGCTGCATTCATTATTCTACTCCATTTTGTGTATGCATATATATATATATATACACACACATATATGTATATGTATATGTATATATGCACATACACACACACACACACACACACACGGCATCAAGATCTATGCTTGTGAGAGATTATTTTCTGAATTGAGGGGTTAAGGACATCAGTGAAACTGTTTTCCCAAAAAAGCAATGAAACTACTGAGAAAACAATTTTTAAAAAGTATTTTGGAATTCTGGAAATTAACCAAATTCATGGAATAAATGGAAAGCATCTCTCATGAAACACTGGTGGACATTAGTAAAAACAGCATGACTATCATTTTGACTTACAGCTATTCCTATTCTCCCTCGCTCTCCAGCTCACTAGCATGGTAGGCATGAAAGCCAGTAGACTTACAGTCAATAGAGATGACTGATGTCTTTTGAAGCTCTTTTGAAACTCCATCACAGAACATAGTCTATAGTCTGAAAAAAAAAAAAAAACTTTCTGGAAAATCTCTATTTCCTGAGCTATCTGAAATCTTTATAGCTGTCTGATTCAACTTGGGACTCAGCTCTCAAAACAAACAAAACTTGAAAACAAAAACAAAAACCCTATTCCTAGAAAATACTGCAAACAATAGGATTTTGCTGATAACATCACCACAGTTGGGATTGACAAAAGCCTGACCAAAGATGTAAAAGAAACCATTAAATTGTTTATCTTCTCTACAGTTTTGCCTTCTCCAAAATGTGATATGAGTTGAATCCTATACCACATAGCCTTTTCAAAAGATCTTCTTTCATTTGGAAGTTATAAGCATTTAAGATTTATCCATGTTTTTACATGTCTTGATAACTCTTTCCTTACTATCACTGGATAGTATTTCAGTATTTCATCATTTGTCATTTTGCTTGTTTTAATTTAACTATTGAAGGATGCCTTGGTTATTTCCAGGCTGGGCAATTATGAAAAAGCTGGTATAAAAACCCACATGTAGGTTTTTGTATGCACATACATTTTCAAATAAGTTGAGTAAATATCTGAGTGTAACTGCTATGATAAGACTATATTTAGCTTGAGATTGTCCTCAAAATAGCTCTACTATTTTGCAGCCCACCAGCAGTACATCAGAGTTCCTGTCACTATACATCGTCACCAGCAATTGGTATTGTCAGTTTTTTGTTTTTTTTTTTTTAATTTCAGCCATTCAAACAGGTGGGAAGTAGTATCTTATTGTTGCTTTTATTTGCACTTCTTTAATACAAATAATGTTGAGGATATTCTCATATGTTTATGATATATGTTACATATACTATATATATATATATGTTTATATCTGGATATCTTTCTTTTAGTAAAGTGTCTAACCAAATCCTTTGCCCTTTTCTAACTGGATTTTGTGATAAAAAGAATAAGGCCTCCCCAACCCTGAAATATGTCAACATCCGAATCCCTGGAACAATATTACACTCAATGGAAAAAAGGATTTTATAGATGTGATTAAAGTAAGAATCTTGAGATGGAAAGATTAACCTGGGTTATCTGGATATGCTCATTGTAATGCTCACTGTAATTTTGCTCACAAAGGGGAAACAGGAGATTCAGAGTCAGAGAAAGAGTTGTGATGGTGGAAGAAAAGGTTGGAGTGTTTGGGACCAGTATCAGCCTTTAGAAAGTGGACAAGGCAAGAGAGAGTTTCCACCACACATCTTCCCAAGGAGTGAATACTTGCAATTTTTTTTAAACCTTTGACTTGCAGAATTTAAGATAATAAATTTGTGTAGTTTTAAGCCATGAAATTTGTGGCAATTTGTTACAATAAAAACAAGAAACCAATGCAGGTTCTTTATTTTCTCACTGTTGGATTATGATTTCTTTGTATCTTCATTAAGCAT
Source organism: Canis lupus familiaris (assembly GCF_011100685.1). NCBI lineage: Eukaryota > Metazoa > Chordata > Mammalia > Carnivora > Canidae > Canis > Canis lupus. Next base: position 32,880,616 of record NC_049222.1, on the reverse strand, counting down.
GGATTTTGTAAATATTTTTCCTAATCAGTGCTTTTTTTTCTATTCATTTCATTAAAGTGAATTTTTATTTTTATTTATTTTTAAAGATTTTATTTATTTATTCATGAGAGACACAGAGAGTGAGAGAAAGACAGAGACACAGGCAGAGAGAGAAGCAGGCTCCATGCAGGAAGCCTGATGTGGGACTTCATCCTGGGACTCCAGGATCATGCCCTGGGCTGGAGGCAGGTGCTAAACTGCTGAGCCATCCAGGGATTCCCCAAAGTGATTTTTTTTAATTTTAATGAAGTATAGCCTGATTATTTTTTTTGTGGATCCTGATATTGGTGTCATGTCTAAAAACTCATTACCAAACCAAATCACATGGGTTTTTTTTCCAATTCTTTTTCTTCTACAAAGTCTATATTTTTCCATTTATTCTAGTTCTGTAATAAATTTTGACATAATATTTGTGTAATATGCAGGGTATAAGCCTAAAATCAATTTTTGCATGTGGAAATCCAATTGTTTTCCATTATTTGGTGAAAAGATTTTCCTTTCTCCTTTATTGATTTTGTGCTTTCATCAAAAATCAGTTAACTGTATTTCTGGGCCCTCTATTCTGTTCCATTGATCTATGTATCTGTTCTTTCACCAACATGATGCTGTCTTACCATTACCATAACTTTATAATAAATATTGAAATATGGTCATGTGAGTCCTCCAGCTTTGGTCTTCTCAGGACTGAGTTGGCTATGCAAAGTCCTTTACTGTGTAGCTTTGAGAATTTGTCAGTATCAACAAAATAGCTGAGATTGTAACAAGAATTGTGGTGAATTTGTATATCAAGTTGAGAAAAATTGACATATTAACAATATTGATTATGAACACAGAATATCTTTCCATATGTTTAGGTCTTTGATTTCTTTAATCTATAGTTTAGTGCACATAGACCTTGGTTGGTATTTTGCTAAATTTTTACTGAAATATATTCATTTGGTAGATGTTATTATAAATGGTTCTTTTTTTTTTTTTTAATGGTTCTTTTTAATTAAACATTCAGTAGTTTTTTTTTACTGATATGTAAGAAAGCTATTTATCTTTTAATATTTGTATTGATCTTGTATCTTTCAATCTTGTGATGTTTGTTTATTAATTCTAGGAGGTTTTATGTAGATTCTTTGGTGTTATCTACATAATCATGTCATCTGCATATAAAGAGTTTTATTTTTTCTTTGCAATTCATATATACTTTGTTTTTCTTATTCTTTCTAGATTTCTAGTATAATGTTAAATTGGAATGGTGACAGAGGACATCCTTCCCTTGTTCCTGATCTCAGGAGGAAAAATGTCTAGTTTCTCACCATTATGTATAATATAAGCTTTAGATTGTTTGTGGATGTTCATTATTAAGTCAGGAAAGTTCCCCTCTATTATTAGTTAGCTAGAATTTTTATCCTGAAAGGAAGTTGGATTTTGTCAAATCTTTTGTGAGTCAATTGAAATGATCATATAGATATGATTTATTACACTTACTGATTTTTTAAATGTGATTTGGGCTTGCATACTTGGCATAAATGTCAGTTGGTCATGTAATACATCGTGGAATAAAACCTAAAAATATGAGATTAGTCAGAATTACTCCTCTTTCTTTATAATATTTGTAGTTTATGTCTTTTTCTTGCTTGCTTAACATGTCTGAATGTTTTCCAATTTTACTGATTTTTTTCAAATAACCAGCTTTTAGTTTGTTAGTGTTCTCTATTATTTTCTTCTTTTGGCTCTAATTTTTATTATTTCCTTCTTTCTTCATGTTTGAATTAATCTTCTTTTCTTTCTGTATATTTCTAAGTTGGAAGTTTAGGTTACTGATTTTAGATCTTTCTATCTAAGATACTCATTAATACTATTCATTTCCCTCTGAGCATTTCTTTTGCTGCATCCCACAATTTTTGATAGCATGTCTTTTTATTTTATTAAAATCAAAACATCTAAAAAATTTCTCTTGAGATTTCTTTTTGGTCCTTGTGCTACTGAGAAGTGTATTTTTTTTAATTTCCAAATATTTAGGGATATTTCAGCTGTCTTTATGCTATTAATCTCTACCTTAATTCCATTGTGATCTGAGAATATAATTTGTGGGATTTCAACTTTTTAAAAATTTGTTAAAGTGGATCATCCATCCCAAAATGTGGCCTACATTGCCAAATGTTCCAAGTGACCTTGAGAAAAATGTGTTTTCTTCTGTTGCTGGATGGAGTATCCATAAATGTCAATTGCATAAAGTTGATTGATTTGTGCAGTTCAGTTCATTTTCATCTTTATTGATTTCCTGCCTGCTTTACCTATCAATTACTGACAGAGAAGTGTTAATGTTTCTAATTATTATAGCAGATTAGTTTATTTCTCCTTGCAGTTCTATCAGTTTTCTTCTCGTGTATTTTGTTGTTAACTGCATAGCCATTAAGATTTGTTATGATTTCTTGGGTAATAGATTTTTTTATCAACATATAGTGCCCCTTTATCCATGAAAATGTTCCTTATTTTTAAGTCTGTTTTCCATAAAATTAAGATATGTTACTCCAGCTTTCTTTTGATTGGTGCTGTCTCTCAAATTTTAACCATCTGTGCCTTAATATTTAAAGTGAATTACACAAAGACTACGTATAGCTGTGTTTTGATCTCAAAATGCTCAGTAAAATAAAATTATACACACAAAACTTACAGAAAGTATGGCAACTATGTGTCACCAAAGAAAGAATGTCACAAAAAGATAGAAATAATAAGAATAACAATAATTATTCAGATCATAACAATTTCATTATAATAAAAATAAAGCCAAAAATAGAATTTCTGAACCTGAATAGTATTATAGCTGAGATGAAAAATTTACTAGAGGGATATGCCAATTGATTTGAGCTGGAAGAAAAACATAACTAATGAACTTGAACATAGATTGAGGGATATAATCCAAATTGAGTTCAACAACAAAAAGACAAAAGAAAAAAGAATAGAAAATAAAGATTAGAGGGACAACATCAAGCATGCATGTATGAATAAAGGAGGAACCAAAAATGTATAGTGGCAAATCAACAGGAAACGATATTTGAAGAAATAATGGATGAAATATTCCCAAATTTAATAAAAAATATTTTAGCTAATATATGAGGGGCTCAACAAACTCCAAGTAGAATAACCTCAAAGAGATCCTCACCTAGATACTTCTTAGTCAACCTAATGAAACTCCCTAAAGATGAAGAGAAAAGATTGAAGGTATAAAGAGAAAAAATTATCATGTAGAAGGATTTTTTTATATGATTTGCAGCTGATCCATGTGAAATCATGAAATCATGGAGGCCACAGGGCAGTAGGAATTTATATTCTAGTTTTAATAGAAAAAGACTGTCAACCAAGAATTCTATATCTTATAAAACTATCCTTCATAAATAAAGGAGTAATTAAGACATCCTTGATTGAGTAGAGACTGGTAGAAGTGACTTCATACATATTCTCTCATTCTATTTTTATATATCTATAAGTATTCTATTATAGATATGATAATAGTCCAAATGTAAAAAATAAAATACTATTCAGAAAAGAAAGGGACAAACTAGGGATATATGCTATCCCATGAATGAATCTCAAAAATATTTTAGTGAAAAAAAGCCCAAACATGTTCAGTGAAAAAGTGCAAACACAAGGGTCCACATACTTTATTATTTAATTTATATGAAATCCACAGAAAAAAATGAAGTTATAAAGACAGCAGATAGATTATTGGTTACCCAGAGAGTGGGGAGGGAGGAAGAAGGATAAACAATGCATAATCATAAACAGTACATGTTCATTTTGGGGGGGATAAAATGTTCTACAATGGATTTATTGTGATGGTTCACAATAATTAATGCATTTACAAAAAAAAATCACTGAATTGTACATTTAAAAGAGTGAATTATATGGTAGGCAAATATGCCTCAGAAGGCTTATTAAAATAAGCGAAGGGGGAGGAAGAAGGAACTATGAAAAAAGTGATCAGGGAATCCCTGGGTGGCTCAGAGTTAGCCCCTGCCTTTGGCTCAGGCCATGATCCTGGAGACCCAGGAGTCCCACATCAGGCTCCGTGCATGGAGTCTGCTTCTCCCTCTGCCTGTGTCTCTGCCTCTCTCTCTCCCTCTCTGTGTCTCTCATGAATAAATAAATAAAATATTTTTTAAAAGTGATCATACAAAGATGAGTAGAGCAGGATCACCACCTTTATTAGCTCCCAGCTTAGAGAATCTAGTGAGAGAGACAAGATAGCCACAAAACACTGCCCACTACCACTAAAAACAGAAAAGAAAAAAAAAAAATCCACCAATGGATTCCGGTACAATTTTCTGTTTCAGAAATATAGTTAGTATTAGGGTTGCAGATAGTCATGTTTGAGGAACTGAAAGTTCCTCTTTTTTTCCTGTTGAAAATGATAGTATGATGAGGGGGTAGTGAGAAGTGAAAGTCAGTTGACAACTTTGAAACAGAAATCTTTTCTGCAATGTGTACAGATCAAGACTGAAAACTTGCATTAATGTATATAAGAAATGACAATTGATTGAACTAAAATAATGGCAGGGATGATCTTAAACAGCAGTAAGAAACCAGTGATATTTAAGAGATATACTTGCTAAGATTTAGCATAATGCAATTTGATAATTTCCTAAGAGTGCATTTAAGAAATTCTATCATGTTCAAACATCTAAAGCAAAATGATTCTGGACAAAACTACATTTGCAATTCTTTTTATTTTCAGATTATTATTCAAGGATGAAAGATTATACAAAAAAAATGAAAGTATGTTATTTAGATTCAACTTTGCAGTGGAGACTACAGTACCTTCTAAGTTACAGCAATGATTGATACTGCTTAAAAGTGGAGCAGTGTGTATGGACACTGCATCTTCCACAGAAAAACTTCTACCAATCATCACTTAACTATGAGGGACATGAAGTTAGAGACTTTCATCTATTTTATTTACTTTTGTATCTGCAACACTGAGAACATTGCCCATACATAGTAGACACAAATTATATTTTTGTTGAGTAAGTGGATATGCGCAGTGAATAAGGGGAAAACTTCTTAAGAAGGATTTTTGTAACCAAAGATACCAAGGTTGAAAGGAATTGTTTAAACTGAGATATCACAAAATGAAAATACATTTCCCAGAATTTGTAATAGAGCTAACCAGAAGGGGTCAGTACCATTCTACCTTGGACCCAAGCATAATAAACTAGAACTCAACAAATAGCACTTTACACTCCCTTCAAGAAGAAACAAAGAGGAATTTAAGCATCCAATTAGATGAAATTTCTCATATCATTTACAGAAACTCAGTGACTCCTATGATTGTAGTAGTGGTGAATGCAATAAATTTAGTGAGACTTTGTGAAATAATGCATAGGGCCTATGAATAAAGCACTTGGGGCAGCAACCTTGTCATTGCCTGAAGGCAACCAACTCATTTGAAATTGTAGGAGAGGGTGTGTGAAGGTTTTAAAAATCTAACCTTTCTATGCTTATCAACATGTTTTATTATCACAGTTCTATGCTTATCAACATATTTTATTATCACATGATGATTTGTTGAGATTTGCTATGGGCCAGGAACTATCTTAATTGCTCTCCACCATTATCTAGCATAATGCCAGTGACAAGCTGTAAGGTTTTTATATAAATGAGGAAATTGAGGATTTAACAGATATTAAGTAGAAAGATGTAAGTTCCCGGATGGCAGAGATTTTCTGTATTTCATTCAGTATTGTATTCTCAGTGTTACATTAAGGTTAATGTTATAGTCTGACTTATGCTACCCACCAACTTGTATGTTGAAGCTCTAACCCCTAGTATCTCAGAATGTAACTCTACTCGGAGATAGAGCCCTTAAACCAGTGATAGGTTAAAAATGAGGCCATTAGGGTGGGCCCTAGTCCAATTTGATTGGTGTAGTTCCAAAAGAAAAAATGTGGACACATAGAGAGACACATTTCCGCACAGAGGAAGACACCAGAATGCATACATACATCCAGAGCAAAGACCATGTGGGGATTACAACAGCAGGATGGCCATCTGAAAGTCAAGGAGAGACCTCAGAAGAAACTAACCCTGTTAATACTTTGATATTGGACTTCTGGTCTCCAGAACTGTGAGAAATACATTTCAGTTGCTTATGCCGTCCACTGTGTGGTACTTTGTCATGGCAGCCCTAATAAAATAAGACAGTACTCACAAATATCTGCTGTATAAATGTAATAGTTTCTCCAATTTCACAAAATCTATAGTGTGTCTATAATAGTCTGCAGTTAGATTCCAAGTTGTTATACTTACCACTAGACCCTTCTGCCGTTTATGTTACTGCAGCAGACAGATTCTTTAAGAGAATTAAAAATTAGGCACCTTCAATTTCAAATTTCTTTCACCATAGAGATTTTTCAACAGTTTTTAAAAAGCTCATATTTTTTTTTTTTGTAGTCTAGATGTTTGAAAGCACCTTTTCATGATGCTAAGAACTTGATCATAGGGCCAATTGCAAGACATATGTTCAAGCACATGTAGCATTGATTCTTCAGGGTTCCCCAAAACTATGGAATATTCCCTATAATCTAAGAATTCAGCTGGCAAAGTATAGATAAAATTAAACTAAGTTCAATATAGATAAATCCATTGAAACTAAAAGATAAATTTCTATATGGCAGCAATACAAATGAAATGTTGAGACACTTTCTAAACCACAAAAACATATGCATTTTAAAATACTCAGGGATATAAAATGTTAGAATCCTTCTCACTTTCTTCATGAATGCAACTCTGAAAGACCAAAAGGTTTGGTGGGTCAGACCTCAAATCTGACTCTGCAGAGATCTTATGGTTTAACTGCAGATCTGCTTCATCTATGTCACAAAATTACCTTGATTCCCTGGGAATATGGAAATTTATTGGATAACCCAACTAAAGAATGCAAGGAAAAAAAAACAGCTAAATTTATATGGGCAGAGACCCAGCATAGTTGAACAAGCTACACAGGTAGGCTGGGTGGCAGAAACAATCAAAATAAATGAAATAAAATAACTGAAATAAAGTACACAGTGACATTGCCTGAATTTATTCCTAAAGTAGCAGACTTTATTTTTTTCCACATGAAGAATTAAAGCTCAACTCATATATTCTTTAGGAGATGGCTGCAGGCCATAGTCATTATTTATTTCCAGTTGTGAACAGCAATCTTACTTTTGATACTGCATTCAGTTCACATTAGGGATTTCTTAATGGGGAAGTATTTAATAATAATGGGTAGGTCCTTGTAAATATAAATATCTTCTTAAATGTTACCACTGAATAGTACTTAAGTTGAAGTAGGTAACAAAGGTCTCTTCCTAAACATTGTGCTCTCTTGCTTTAGGAGCTTATAATGCAGTATACTCAAGAAGTTTATGACAGTAAAATACTTCACACATGAAAGAATCTGTGTGTATGGGGGGATTGCGTGTGTAGCGTATGCGCATATGCATGTATGTATGTGTGTGTCTTAGATTCTGTTAGCAGACTACTTGTTCTGAGAGGCTGGAACAGCCTTGTGATTCCTATAAATAGCCAGCTTGCCAAAACTTCAGTTTCTATTATTAGCAATTAGATAGATAAGAACTAATCAGGATTCACTATTCTAATTGCACTGCATCTGTGTTCTTCAAAGTCCCCTGCAATTTTGTCTTTTAAGAGTGAAAAATGGGAAACACAAAATCTACCACTCTTATTTTGTACAATTTTGTCAAAATTATGATTTAATAGCAATAGAATTTTCAACAGCTAGGCAATTTCCCCTGTTTTTATCCCAAAGTCACATCAAGTGAACCTGAGTCCATGATGAATGTCTACATTAAAGCTATCATTGCTAATAGTATTCCATATCATTTGTCTTTGGTTCCGTGGGACCAAATTACAATCACCACATGACTGTAGCTTATCTTGTGATTAATGATGGTTTTACTAAGTCACTGACAGTGAAGCTTCTGGGAGGAAAATGGTAATATGGTTTGAAATTTTAAATTGCACATTTAAAAAATCATTACCTGGTTTTCAAAGAGATGGTTAATTTGTGCATGATAGGGGGTAAAAATCTAGTCCTTTTAGCCACTGGAAAGAATGTCTCAAGACAATTATTCCAATGTTTAAAGGCCATAAAATGCTATAAATAACAAAATGTTCCAAAGGAAATACAAACATCTCTTATAAAGGATGCTGAATTTTTCAGATGGATAAAATTTTAATATCCAAAAATGTGCAAAGACTAAAACACACCCCAATAGGAAATAAGATTGGGTGATATATTGAGGAGCATTCTGTATGATATATTGTAAGTTCAGAAAACTGCTCTGCACCATTTCCCTGAGAGTCATCAGTGCACATCTAAGTCATTAGTGAAGGAATATTATCAGCATCCATTGGACTTTTGATATTTTCTTTTAAATTACCTCAGTCTCGAAACTCATATGAACTTACATTATTACTACTGGGACTAATTGGCATTGATTCAGTTTAGCAAAGAGAGATTTTTAAATTCATTTTGCTTCAGGAAATAGATAACCAATATCAAGAAAAGTTGTTTTGATTGCAACTTTATTTCTTTTTCTACATGAAATTCAAAACCTTTTTTGCAATTGTAACCTCAGTTAAGTTCCATGATAATAGACAATTTGCAACTCAAATGCCCATAAAATAACCTCAAAACACTGAAGATAAGTCATAAATGGTTTTGTCCTTCTTTAGTTTGGTAAAAATAGAACAGAGGAATCTGAAACTCCATTTCTAGCCTTTCTACAAGTCAATTGACCGTATCTTCTATGATTGAAATAGTCAAAATATGTCCATCTTTCAAAACTCCATAATCATCCAAGTGACTGCAACCCTAACAATGGCAGCACAGATTGTTATTTTATTTCTCTGTTTTTCATGCTATGTTAGCTCCAGAAAAATACTTTTTTCTAGTAGCGTGTTGATCTTCCATGTGTACTTGGGCTGAAATATTTCATCTATTGCTTGATATGATACTGTCTGAAAGAATGAGTGTCCAAGGATTGATATTCTCTTGACATTATTGTTTTCTATATAAAAGGGCATATGATGATGGCTTCTGTTTTTAGTGAGAGTCATCAAATGTTGGAGGCTGCATTGTTTAATCTGGGCAAGTGATCAATCCTACTTGTGCTCACTCTGCTATTTAGAAGACTAATTATTGTAGCAATTTTAGATGATTTTAATGTTCTAAGAGAGCTTAATGAAGACCGTTAAACATTTATTAGAAACATATTTGCCTCTATGAACCTCTAAAACAAGAACATTACTGCAGTTTAACCATTTATTTCTTAGTGCTGGTATTAACATTAATTGTTGGTGCTTATAAAACTATTTACTTTTCTTGATTAATATAATAATTTAATGGGTTTTTACAAGTAGAGAATATGGAATTAATGATGTAGTCTGTATGAGTGATGACAAACCAGTCTTATGCTCCATTTTGTAGAATACCAAGTTAAAGAGACATTTGAAGATTGAAGATTACTCACCAAAATAAAGCTATTCAAAACAGGTAAACTAAAAAAAGGAAAAGTGATCTATTAAAGAACAATTACTGGCATAACAGCATGATGAGGTCTGTGGACTCACTTACCAGTGGAATAAGTGAAAAATTACACATACACATATACATACACATAACAAAACAAGACAACAACCATTAAAATATCTGGAAGTGGTGTTTAAGTTATATAGCTAACACAGAAATATTTATTCAAGAAAACAAATGAAAAATTCAGTAATTCAGTAACTTAAACAAAAGGAATTTAGTCAATAGAAATTAGTGCAGCCAAGAACTCAGGACTCCCTCTACACTGATCTTCTAGTTGGAGGTCTACTTTCCCAGATGGTCAGAATGTCAGTATTTTTCATCCTGCCCTACAAATAACTTAGTCAAATATCCAGGCAAGAGGTGATAACTCTCTTTTATTTAGGCCTAGCCCACACTGATGGAAGGAAGTTTTGTCTTGAGCTTGGGGCCCCAGTTACCCTTTTGTAGGTCCATAAAACAATGGTTCCATATTGGAGAGGCAAGCTGAGAACACTTCATGCTACTCTTCCTTCCACCGGGCACTCAGTTCCTAAACCGGGATGTCACTAAGAGAGAAATGCACATTGTTTCTACCCCAAGATCCACAGATGTGGCTTAAATAATTTTTGTGAGGGTGAAGGGAGAGAAAATCATAAAACACCTCTGTGTCTCTTCCAAAAATGACACACTACATTTGCAATAGGGTGTGGTGAAATTGAAGCTAAGTGTGCTGTCACTAACAGAAAAGAATGTAGTGGAAAGAAATAGGGAGGAGATTTATAAATCCATTAAAGATTTAGGCTAAATTTGGCTGGCTCATTTTCCAGAGAGAATTAGGAGAAAAGTGCTAGAAGATGCCTTCCTGGGGTCAGAATAAATCTCAAAAGCTGATATTTGTAACCATGCCTTCAAATAAACTTGAGTTTAAAAGAAAAAGAAAAGATAAAGCAATGAGCTAGCAAGTGGTGGATTTCAACCATGAGAATCTCAATTACTAGATTTCAACAGCAATTAATGGATCTCAACATAGTCCAAAGGAAGATATGGTAAAAGGAAGCTCTGCAAAAACAATTATTATTTACAAGATGACTTAGGGTACTCCTAAGGTATAAAATCAAATGCTTAATACTAAGGGAGTGAAATAGACTTTACTAAAATAATACAACCAGACCCTAAACCAAAAAAAACAAACAAAAATAATAAGCCTGAAGTCAGGGAGTACCTAGAATTGTTACTCTACTATACATTATTTAGAATATCCAATTTCCAACAAATTTCTGAAATCCAAAGAAATAAGAAAGTGACTCATATACCAGAAAAAACAAATAAATGTGCAACAGAAACTATGAGTGTATGCAAATGCAGCATTTAATAACATCAACAAAAATGCTGAAGTATACATTATAAAATATTCAAGGAAATAAAGGAAATATGATTACAGAATAATTGTGATGATAATAAAGAGATTATTATAAAATAATCAAATGGAAATTCTGCAATTGAAAAGTACAATGACTATTATGAAAACTGCATAAGAGGGGCTCAACAGTAGATTTGAACTAGCAGGAGAAAAAAATCAGTGAAATTGAAAATAGGTTAATAGAGATCATGCAAGCTGAAAAAGAGATAGAAAAATAAAAAGATAACTTCATAGAAACATGAGCACCACTAAACACAGCAACAAAAGAAGTAAAAAAAAAAATGTTCAAAGAAATGACTGAAAACTTTCAAAATTTATTGCCATCAATAATCTACACATCTAAGAAGCTTGATGACCTCCAATCAAGATGAATGCAGAAAGATCCACAGACAGATATAAAAATACTAAAAACCAAAGATGAGAAAATATGGAATACAGTAAAAGAAAAAATGACTCCTCACTTACAAGAGAACCCCAACAAAATTAACAAGAGTCCTTATCAGAAAACGTGAAGACTAGAAAACAGTGGGTTAACATATTCAAAGTGCTCATAGAACAACAGCAACAAAAAAACCCAAGATCTGTTACTAGCTGGCGCACTTTAAAATAAATACTAAAGGAAATTCTTCAGGCTAAAGGGGACTGACCCCCAGATAGTATTTTGAATCCACAAAGAAAAACAAATAGCATCGAAAAAGGTAATTATGGAACCATAAAATAGAGTACAAGTGCATATATTTTGCATTTCTTCTCTTAAATTGATTTAGAAAGCAATTAAATAGGACAATATGTGTATAATGTTTTGTTGAGTGTGTATTGGGAAGAAATGTAATATATTTGCCAATAACATCACAAAGATGGTATTTGCAAGTAAGTATTGAGCTAAGGAAATGATTCCAGATAGTAACTTGAATCCACAGGCCAAATGAAGCAAAAAAGAAATGGTAAATAAGAAGGTTACTATAACAAAAGCTACATTTAAAAAAAGAAGAAGCTATTCTTCCTTGAAGTTTTTTGCTGATTTCACATATTCATAGAATATATAATAAAACTTCTTGGTTTCATTTGCAACATAGATATTGCTTTGGTAACAATGTGGGTTAAATTAGCCCAAATTAATGAAACTTAAATACATTATTTATTCTCTTAAATATCAAACAATTCACTAAAAATGCTATTTTGTATGTTGACTAAACAAAATTCTTTTTTTATATTAGAATAATCACTACATTAAAAAAATAAAACAAAGCTTTAGGGGTGTCTGGGTGGCTCAATAGGTTAAAAGTATCTGCTTTGGGCTCAGGTCATAATCCTAGGGTCCTGAGATCTAGCTCTGCATCTGGCTCCATGCTCAGTGGGGAAATCTGCTTCTCCCTTTTCCTTTGCCCCTCCCCCCACTCATGCTCACCTTTTTTCTTTCTCTTTCTCACTCTCCCTCAAATAAATAAATAAAATCTTAAAACAAAAACTTTAAATTGCAAATTTGAAGATCCACAACTGGAATAAGGCCCCCTAGTGATTTTGAGTACCAAAATATATAATATGTAAACTAAGAGTAGTATGTAATTAGTTTATCTTTGCAAATCCTATGGATTTTAGCAGTTTAACTCTGGTTTGAAGCTTATGTAAAACTTTCAGATATATGCCATTATCAGTACTTACTGATTTAAACATTAAATGAATAGTGGCAAGAATTTCTCTTTCACATAGGCAGAACTGACATTGTAACTAAGAGTGAGAAAGTTTGGGTATTATCATGGAGTTATCTATCTCATTGTTCCGCTCCTAACCAGAGTTATTAAAGCATCTCATGAATATGGAAATATGTAATATTTTAAACCACAACCGGGTAAGTAGAGTTCCCAGGAAATACTTCCAAATATGCAACCATTATTAACATGAGAAATAAGTTTAATATGACCTAAATAAGTCTATCATTGACATATTTTTAGTTCATGTAGAAAAGATTTGTCAATGCATCTGTTCATTGCTTTTCAAAGCAATTTCTCCAAGAAAATTCTTTTAAAATATTAAAGAATGAAAGGTCAGAATCTCAAGGTCTCGATTTTATTTGTAGATGTTAAAATTACTGAAATACTTTTGTAGCCTATCAGTATGACATTCAAAGCAAAAAAGCAATAGAAGGTAGAACAGAATCTTGAGAGAGACTGCTCATCATTCAATGTGTCTTCCTAAATCAACAGTGGTAATTTCAAGTTGAACTACATCTCCAATATGGAGTGCCTTACACATTTTGTAGATGTTTAGTATGTAATGAGGAGGAAGATATCTCACTTCCACATGTTGGAAGCAATGAATAAAGCAGAGGATGCAGCATGACCAAAATTAATTTAAAACTCATGCCTACTAATATTTGTGTAGGGAGAACGTCCTTCACCTGCTTTCAATTGAAATGCCAATGAGATTTCATTGTTCCTTTCCTCTGGCTTCATCTAAATGCTATCTTTAAAAGAAGCCACTCATGAGAGTATGAAGAAGCCTGGATCACAAGAAAGAACCAATATGAGGTCATCCCTAAGAGAGAAATAGTTTAACTCTCTTCTCCCTATATTCCCGTTAAAACTTTTTTTCTGTTTTTCCTTTCATTATGACTTTGATATATTTTTCTATCACCTGCCTTCTTTTCCTAAATGTTTCACTGATTACACTCCACAGAGAAATGTCCCTGTAACATATAAATATGAAGGAAATAGGTATACATATGTTGGACACTCAATCCAGCTGCCTTCCTTCTGCCAGTATTTTTTTTTTTTTTTTAGTAAAACCTTCAGAATGGGACACTACCTATCTGCTGCCAGCTCTTGAAAGCGGTCTTTTCACAGGAAAGAGACGGCTACCACATTGTAACCATCTTTAACTGCATTATTTATTCATTTTTTTAAAAATCAAGTTCTTATCACTCTGAAACCAGGGATTATGGATATTCACTCCTTTTTAAAGCTCTATTTTTTAATCTAAAATGAGTCATTTTTTAAAAAAAAAGGAGAGAGAAGCTTTATTATATTGAGATAGAATCAGAGAGAGGCATTATTAACAAAAAAAAGAAATAAAAAAATTTAGATAACACTTTGTTATGGAGACTATTAGTACCAAGTATCATGGGAATTACAAATAAAAGTTATTTCCTTAAAGAAAAAAATGGAAAAAAAAATAACTTTCAGTGATATCTGGTGTCATCTTCAACACATAATCAAGTTGAGGAGGAGTTTGTACTAGTCTATTCATGAAGGTGCTTTGATTATATAATAAAATTAGTAATATGGAGATATGAAAAGCTATGTAAAGATTGCATGCTATATGGTCCTCATGGACAGATTAGAACTTGGATAGGTTTGTAATAACTAAGGTGAACTTTAGAGATATTTTTGTCTCATAGGTTTAGAGAAACCAACTGGAAAGTAAAAAAGAGACTGGATAATATGTAAATAATGATCATGCTAACTGAAAAAGCAAAAACTAAAGAGGCAGTAAACTAAATTATGGAAATGGTATGAATTTGCACCTATACACTGAGGTGAGCAAAGGCTAAATCCCAATAGTGGTGAGGTTGGGTACTATCAGCAAGTGAGGAAAGTCAGACATTGAACTTCAGTTTCTCCGAATCACAAATGTGTATCCTTAATTGTGCCCTCAACTACCTCTCTGCTGTCTATCCCATAAAAAATAGCTTTAAAAAACAGATTGTGAAATGTTAGAAATAAGAAGTAGAATATAGGTAACAAAGATTTTTTTTTAACAAAGATATTTTTTAAAAGAAGAAGGTACTTTTTTTGTTTGCTTATAAAATAAGGAAGGCATAAAGAAGTAGCTAATTGTCTAGAAGATATAAATTTAAAAAATATTTGTAAAGGAGGAAAATATATCTATTAGAGAAAATTGAAGAATACAAAAAGCCAACTACTTCAACAGGGTTACCTAAACACTATGCTTTCCCCCGTGATTTTTTTCAGACTTTCAAGAAAGAAATCATTTATTATATTCCTTTTATAGCATGAGAAAAGAGAGTCTCCTAATTTATGTATTTTTAACAATTTATTCAAGTATAATTTACCTTCAAGAATGTGACTCATCTGAAGTGTACAGTTTAGTGAATACTGGCAAATAATTGAGCTCAAAGTAATCTCCACCATTAACATATATATTATTTGCATCACCTAAAGTGTTCTCTTATGCCTCTTCACATTTAATTCTTAAGCTCTATATATGGCCCCAAAATTGATCAATAAGTTTTCTGTTACTAGAAGTTAGTTTCTTCCTCTATCAATTTCATATAGATGGAATTATATAGTAGGTGCCATTTTATGTCTTGCATATTTCACTCAATATATAACTTTTGATGTTCATCTATGTTGTATATGTAAGTAATTTGGTTTTTCATGCTAAGGGGTATTACCCTTATTAGACATATAATATTTTTGTGATTCATTCATTAATTACTGAATATTTGGGTAGTTTCTACATTGGGGCTATTATGAATAAAGTTGCCATGAACATTTGTGTGCAAGTCTTTGTGTAGACTTATTTTAAAAAGCCTATTGGGCAAGTATTTAGAGGTGGAAGGATTGAATGTATAGTATATGCATGTGTAATCTTACAAGAAAATGACAATATGTTTTCCAAATGGTCACATAGTCTCATCCTTTTGCCAGCAACTTTCAAAAATTTCAGTTGCTCCATATACTTGTTAAGTCTGTTAAATTTTATTTTGTTTAAAAGTGGTGTGTTATACCTCATTTAGTTTTACTTTATACATCCCAATTACATATGCAGATTGACTATTCATTATCTTTCTTCATAAGCTGTTCACTATTTTGCTTATTTTTAAAATAAATGGTTTGTTTTTGTAATATTAAGTTCTAAATGTTCTTTATATATATTTCAATATAAGACTTGTTAGATATATATTTATATGAAATAATAGTCTCTGACTTGCCATTTTATTATGTTCTCCAGAGAACAGAAATATTTAATTTTAGTTAAATCCAATTTATCAATTTATTCTTTATGGTTTGTACTCTCAAAGTCCCCTTTAAGAAAGAGACCTCAAGGAAGTTTACCTCAAAATTTACTTCTGTTCTATTTAGAATCTTTAATTTTTATATTTTGAGTTAATTTGGGGGTATGTTATCTTTTAACGATCAAGTTTCATTCTTTCACCAAATAACATTCCAATAACAAATAGAAATCCAGTTCTTCTCTCACTATTTGTTGAAAAGCCAGCCAGCCCTTCTCCAATGACTCATTTCAGCACTTGCTTTTAAAAATCAATTGACCATTATGAGTGGGCATATTTCTGAATTCTTTACTCTATTGCATTGATCTATTTATCTATCCTCATGTCCTACTGTATTGACTAATACCAACTTTATAATAAATATTACAATCATTATTAAAATTTCACTAAATTTGTACATCTTTTTTTTTTTTTTTCAAAATTGAATCATTTAAAGTCCTAGACTGCTAATCCCATTGTCTCTCACATTTCTGAGATTTATTTTCTCCTGTTTATTGGTCATATTTTCCTGCTCCTTTGGATGTTTAGTTATTTTTTGGTTAGATACTAAACCAAACAATCCTGATGCTTACATTGTTTACTATCTGGATTCTGAGGTTTATTTAGGCAAGTGGCAGTTGAATTACTTAAGAATCAGCTTGGTCCTTTCAAGGTTTGTTTTTTGAGTTTTGTAATGGTGAGTCTAGAGTAACCATTACTCGATAGATTTAACCCTGTTAGGTTTTTCCTTCTAGGTCCTTTACTGGAAGCCGTGAATGTTCAACAAGATATCTCCCCATTGGCGGTGGTATCTCAAATATCTCTCAGCCATATTATCTTTAGGAACTGCTCAGTTTACAGATCCCTAATAGTTTGTTGCTCAGCCTGGTGCACCCTGCCTCCGCATGTGGAGCCAAACCCGTGTGCAGATTTCTAGAACTTTTTCCTTGTATAGGGTCACGCTCTGGTCCATAAATTCCAGCTGTAACAGCGTTTTAAGACGTTGATTATTGTCTTCTCTACTCAATGAAATCACTGTGCTTTGCTTGAGTTTCCCTTCCTGTCTTAAGTCCCAGAAAGTTCCTCCATGTAGAATGTGAGGCTTTTCCTTTTCTCTCAGGAGTTACAGCACTTCAATGCCACAATCTCCTCATGTTTATTGCATAGGAATGCTTTAGTCATCAATTGATTATCTCTTTTAAGTCATGAACAGACATTAGTTCTTTTTCTGTTTTTAATAAAAATGAATTTCTTTTTTTAATTATTCTGAGTCTTCATAGCAGTTTTGCTGTGTTAAAATTATTTAGGGATATTCAACCAGATAGAGTTATAAACATTAGACAACATGATACAGAAGAAGAGTTTCCAAGAATTTCCCATAAGCGGCACCTGCATGGTTCAGTGGTTGAGCATCTGCCTTTGGCTCAGGTCGTGATCCCAGAGTCCTGGGATTGAGTCCCCATATCAGGCTCCCCAGGGGGGATCTGCTTCCCCCTCTGCCTATGTCTCTGCCTCTCTCTCTGTGTCTCTCATGAATAAATAAATAAAATCTTAAAAAAAAAAAAAGAAAAAAATTCCCCATGAAAGCCCAGTTCCACTGAAATTCTTCAGGTAGCCATGGTGGGAAGAAACGCAACATGAGCAGCAGCAAAATTAGGCAAACTCTTCCTCTTCTTCCCTTCAACGAGATCAGCTGTACATCTATGGTTGTATCTATTAAGAGTTTGCCTTCAGATTTCTTTGAACAAAGAATTTTACCACTAAAATATGAAATCTACTCATTTAGAAACATACTGACACAGAAAATGTACTTGACATATTGTTAATTTTTTAAAGATCATGTTATAAAAACATTATGAAACGTGTTTGATTTAGAAAATAGATACTCTGATTGGTTATTGAACTTGTGGCCATTATAGTTTTCTCTTTTTGGGCACTGTGTTTCCATGATGAGTATATTATTACATAAATAAGATATGCTAAAATTGTCAAATAATAAGGAAACATTCTTCAGAAACTATCAGGAAACCAATTTCATGTTTCTTTTGCAAAATATGGGAAAATTACTCAATATCACTATCAGAGATTTATGAAACTTTATAACTTGTTTTTGATCAATTATGGACAAAAGCAAACAAAGTAACTTACATTCCCTGAGTGAAAACAACAATACATATTGAAATTAAGATATATTTTATTGTTGAAAATATTATGTTCTAATTCTGTGTATTTTATTTTTTAACATGGTTTGAGGTAGAATCTTCTTGAGCCTCAGGTTATTCCATTGCCAAATGCTAAAATAACTGATTTATGGGAAAAATAATTGATTTATGGAGGTAGGAGGACTAAAGATGATACAGATAAATGGCCTAGCTCATAATAGGTACAGAAGAGAGACTAGCTTTTACTTCATACATCATCTTATACATCATATGCCTTAAGGGAAAAAAAAAAAAACCTTGAAAATACTCAAAAT
This sequence comes from Canis lupus familiaris, assembly GCF_011100685.1. Lineage (NCBI taxonomy): Eukaryota > Metazoa > Chordata > Mammalia > Carnivora > Canidae > Canis > Canis lupus. Next base: position 32,862,096 of record NC_049222.1, on the reverse strand, counting down.
CAGGGACGTCTGGCTAGCACAGTTGGTTAGGCATCGGACTCTTGATTTCAGCTCAGATCATGGTCTCAGTTCCTGAGATGGAGCTCCACATCAGGCTCTGTGTTGAGCTCAGAGTCTGCTTGAGATTCTCTCTCCCTTTCTTTCTCCCTCTGCCCCTCCTGCTTATGCTCTCTCTCTAAAGTAAATAAATAAATCTTTTAAAAATTATCAAAATCCAATATTTACTTGTCTTCAAAAGTAAGTAAAATAACATCTTCATAAGATACTTGGCAGTCATCTTATTGTGAAACTGCGTATATGAACTCAATATCACATGAATTTACAATTCGGAAAAGTGGATTTCTGTCAATTTACAATATGTTGGTATAAAGGATCTCAGAAGTACATATTGTTGCTTTTCATGAATTTTCCTTTTCTGCTTGACTTCCCTTTTCATGAAAAGCTGCCTATATTCCTAAAAGATTGCTGTTTGTGTTTAGTGCAGATTTGTTCTTGTTAATATTTTATTAGTTACTATTTTTAGTTTTAATAAAAGGCTACTTCTAATCCTTTTCTCCCCAGGCTTTGGTAAGTGGATTGTGTGCACACTGAAATGGTTGGGGAATGTACATTCTAAAAACTCTTTGTGAAATCAAGTGTTGGACTCAGACTTCCAAGTGGATGCCAGTCTGGAGCAAAGTCCATTGACAGGATTCTTCACACCTGTTTGGCTTACTTGCTTTAGTCTCTAGGTCTATCTTTCTGTCTCTCTCTCTTCCTTTTGGATTGGCTATCCCAGCGGAGTGGTGACATTTACTTTTTAAAGTTTTAAAATAAACAAATCTTATATTCAAGATAGCCCCTTTGACAATTTTGAAATGTACATTAAATGGAACTTGCATTTGTAATGCCTACAGTTTACCTAGCATGGAATAGATGCTAGCCACTCTTTTAACATTTTCTTATGTAGTTGCATTTTATCTTCACAACACCTTTGTGAGGGAAGAAGTATTTTGAGCCCTATGATACAGATCACAAAGCTGAAACTCCAGACATAAATTAACCATAAGTTACCTAGTCGGTTAAGCAACAAAAGCTACATTTTATTCAATAATTTATTAGAAATTTAAAGCAATTTGAACATTGATTGAACTTTTCAAAGTATAAGATACTTTAAGTTAAAATTATCAAGTCAACAGAACAGTCAACCTTTGACCTCAAGTTTGAGAAGGAACATACTCCATATTTTCCTTTGTTGATAAACTTCTGATGATAAAAATTTGTTCCTACTGATTTTCATACAATTGTTCTCCAAAGAGATTCCATTTTGGAAATTAATTTCAATGATTGTAGTAAAAAGATTCATCGTTCTAAAAGGACAAGGGAAACATATTAAAATGGAATCTTTTTAGTTTTTTTTTTATTTTTCATTTTTAACAAAGAAGTAAAATGGTTTGCTTCTTCAACTGCTCATCATCTTTCAGCATTGCTTACCAGGGAGGAAGCCAATACCCCAAGACCTGGTGTTGGAGACCGCAGCAGCTGGAGCTCACCTGCATCCTGGACTCACAAAGTACCTAGAGTGGCTGAGTTCAATAAGCACTAAAATGTTATGTATGTATATTATTTAATTTTTTTTCAGAAAGTATCTCATGCTTCAGATGTAGGCAAGATAATGTAGACTGCTAAAGAGTTAACTAAATGAAATAAGAGGCAATTATGTTTTTTTAGAGAGAACATTAGAAGATAGACTTTTAGCTCTACAACTGGCATCATTTATCCTTCAAACTATAATATGATTAGTTACTACCAAATTTAGGAGGTGGTGTAAGCATTGCTGAAACTATCTAAATTTTTATCTTCAAAAAATCCTTTGATCTCTTGAAAACAATGATCTGTACAAAAATAAGGTAATTTGGGTAATACATATGCAAAATTCATCATTGGAAAAATAAGGAGACAGAAAGAGAATTAGCTTATATCAACATCTTGGTTTGCAGTGAGTGAACCTGTTTTGGGTAAAAGAGGACATAATCAACTGTAATGATTTTCAGTTTTAATAGCTTATGTAAGTCTGTTTAATTATTAATAGTAAAATTAACTCCTGAGGACAGATCTTGCTGCTCTTGAACTAGGTAGGTAGATAAAAATTCTTATAATATGGGGATCCCTGGGTGGCTCATCAGTTTGGCGCCTGCCTTTGGCCCAGGGCGGCATCCTAGAGTCCCGGGATCGAGTCCCGCATCGGGCTCCCGGCATGGAGCCTGCTTCTCCCTCTGCCTGTGTCTCTGCCTCTCTCTCTCTCTCTCTGTGTCTATCATAAATAAATAAATAAATAAATCTTTAAAAAAATTATTATAATACATATAAGTTTGTCAATAATATATTTATGCCCTGAATGCTGATTGATTACAAGACAGCAAACCTTATTTCCACCTTATTGTGTTGATTCATTTTATTTGGACTATGGTTTTTACAGTATGAAAAAGTAGAAGAGGATATTGCTATCTGTTTAATTTTTCCAAGGCCTATGGGCAAACAAGATAATTTAAAATAAATCAGATATTGGCATGAATTATAAAGTTTCATTTCAGTACTTGATCAAATTAATTGGGAAATTGCTAAATCCTCCTTTTTAATAACAATAAGTTTATCTCTCTACATTATGTCCTAGAGGCACGAGTACAGTCAGTTTAAGGGGAAGGAAATATTACTGACTATGTTGAACAGTGTGCAAAGTTGACAAACGTCTTTAAATCAAGTTGTTTACTTAAAGTAATATTGCCTTGGATCAAAGGGGAGAGAATAGATCCCATTTTCATAACAATGGATTGAATAGTTTACTCATTTTTTTCTTAACGTTTCATGTAATCTATGAAAAGTGTCTTTTACATCTAACTTCATATATGCCATATGCCTGTGAATTTGCATATGCCATAGATTTTACAGGCCATATTTAATTCTGAGATACTTTCAGTAAGCCTATAAAATCAAGAAAAATGGATAACTGAGGAAGAATGACAAGCAACTTTTAAAATAATAGCCTAAATCTTTAAAAGGCTGTATTGAAGGTAGCAGGGTATAAAATGATGGTCATGAAGAGAGCATCAGCAATCAAATTCAGTCTGGAGAATGAAACTTTGGTGCAATAGGTGGATTTCTTATTACTCAGATCTATCCTTTCACTCACTCCCCTCATCAATGATAGACTTGCAAAATAATCTAAAAACAAGAGCTTGCTTTTAAGAAGCCATTTGCTAAAGAAATTAATCTATACCATAAGATCAGCCATGTGTTAAACAGAGTTTGTAAATACTGTTAAGTAACAAAAATTCAACTGAGTAAATTGTAAAGATCTAATTGACTTTATTAATTGATTCATGAATCTGACAGTACCCTGTCTAGCAGGTAGAGGGGAGCTTCAAAGGGCTACAGCAAATGAAAGATTTTTAAAAGTATGGAGGGAGTAGAAAAAAATATTAGCAAACAATCCATTGCTTTAGTCAAGATCATCTTCCTAAGGGGAACAGAGGGAATTTCTCAGCAAATTTACTGACTGGGGCCTTAACACAAGGGGTGCCTTATTGGGCCTGTGGTTTTCTTTTTAACAACACCAAATATGGTTTTCTTTCTCATACTATTTTACCAGGACCAAACCAAAACGAAACAGTTAAATATGTAGTAAACTAAATTGTCTGGTCTCCAAGATTAAATTTGTTCTTATTGTTTAAAAATTGATTATATTTCAGAACTGAATGAGTATCTTGCTTCTGTGTTTTCATTAGATATTAACAAATTCTTCTCCTTTTAATGCTTTTTGCTTTATGAGTATAGAGTTACACTGAAGATACAGTTAATACTATTTTTGCCCAAATTATTAAATCAGAAGCTCATTTTCTTGAAATGAAAGAGCTCCAAGAGCCTGAATTGAACATGTTTCAGAGAGAATAATATGAATTCGGGCCATCCTTTTCCACTGCTAATTGAAAAAAAATTTCTTGCAGAAGTAATCTGATAGAAATAATAATAATAGTTTACTCTCCCTTCAACTTTATCACATTTCTATTCTTTTACCTGCCTATGACTTTTGAGATTCTTTCTCTGTGACTTATTTCACACAATCTTCATCCGTAGCCTCAGAACTTGAGAATTTCTACTATATGTAATAATGCGTTACATCTTATTTTTGTCTAGAAAATGTGTAAAATATACTACAGTACTGAATTTCATATATTGGCAACAATGGTAGAATCATAGATACATACACACATTACATCCCTATATATTTAAAGACTGAAGTTTATTGAAAAGAGAGGAAAACAATGCAAATAGAACATAAATAGAATTACAGAACATAGAGCCCTATTTGCTTACTTTTTGTGGTAACATTTCCAGGGAATGGAAATCAAAGGATATAAAGCTATCTGATGATAAAATTACTCCAAAATTGTCATATGATAGATATTCTAGCAACCTTTACTGGATGGATTGTTTGTTAATTAATTAACAGATAAATCTTGCTCTTCCACAAGTCTCATTCTTCATTTTTCTTACCTAAATCCGTCTTTCCTTCAAATATCTAAGATATATTTAGTTTATTTTGGATTGGGCAACTGTCAGGAAATGACCTAAGTAGATATTTCCTGTGTAAAACAAAAAAGCTCTCATTTTAATTTGGATCTACCTTGTGCTGTAAATAACATTCAGATCTGGAGAAGTCTTAAATGATATATATTTAAATATATATATATATTTATCTTCATAGGACTAAGAAAATGAGGAAGTCCCAAGGAGTGATTATAAAATAAGAGATTGCTACACTTATTTCTAAAGATTTACTTGCTGGTTTTAAAAACATTATTGAATTTTCTGCATTTGTTTTAGTAATCTTAAAATATACATAGGCATATCACAAATTGTGTGTATGATCAACTTATGACCATGTTCTGCTACTTTATTGCAATTCTGGAGTTTGCATTTTCATTGGCCCCATGTAAAGGACAAATTACCTCATGGCAAGCTGTATAAATAAAAGCTTTTACAATCATTTACATGAGGAAGAGTAGTGGGGAAATTAAGTCATCAAATGGCACATAGTCTTTGAACTCTGCAGAACTCAACAGAACCCGTCCTATAGCAGTCAATAGCATAATCATTTCATGACCAGATGTGTTGTTAGATTTAATTTTTATACAAGTAATTATGATCCTAAATATGTAATAAAGGACTTCACACTTCAAATTATTTTTATTATATTTTATGAGCATGATTAAATTAACCAAATCTTCAAAATAATTCCCTGATAGTTAAAATTATTAGTTTTTTTTTTTTTGAGGCAAAAAAATATGGCAATCATACAATTGTAACTCAAATAATGGTGCAGTATGTTCTAAATAAAAATGAGAAAACTGAAAAAGCACCATTTTATACTTTTAAATTCATTACTAATTATGTTTTTTTAATATCTTGAAATATATGTCATATTAAATCAATGTTGTTAATTTGAATTTTATTGGTTTGGTGGGAAGTTTTAGTGTTTGAAAGTGTGGTTTAATAGTGTTTCAGAGCTACAAGTAAAATAAGTTTTGTTTATATATATTTAAGTAATATTATAAAAATTAATAACACTTGGAATTAAAGAGCATTTAGTTTTGTATTTTATTTCAATCTGAAAAAACACATAAATTAATAAGTCAAAAACCCCTGGGGAAAGAGATTCATAATTATTCTTGTCTTTCAATGCAGACCAATATTTGACATTTTTTAGTTACCTGTTGTCTTTTTCTTTTCATAATTAGTAGCATTAAAAATTTCCATAAATATTTTTAACATTTGCTCATTTCTCGGATAAAGGGAAAAGTGGAGTAAACAATAGTTTCTGATCTCTCCAAGAGGTTTAAAGGAACTCAGTAGATAGGTTGGGTAATATCTGTGAAGTGAAATAAGCAAGTCAAATGACTTAGTGCTATTGACTGGAACCTCTCATCCTGGATCATGTCCTTCAAAATAATATCTGTTGCTATAATTTTACTTCTTTTTACTGATACAAACAGATGAACTATTAATGCACCTTTCTCTCAGGATTGTGCTATAGATGTAATATTGGGCATTATATCTAAGAACAATAAAAATCTACATAAATATGTATCAGGGGAGAGAATTTTCTTTTAAATCAAGAAATATTGAAATTTTGGAGGAGGAAAGATTTAAAGAAACTTAATCACAGACTAAAGGAGAGTGTCACTAACTGATCAGTGAGTGGCCTCACTGATACTATCAACATAAAAAAAATGCAAAATAGCTTATGTATACCTATAACATCTAAGACTTTCTGCTGAGATAATACACATAATACTGATGGCATATTTGCCTGTAGGGCTGTCTTATTTGTCTTTCCAGCTTCTCCATTTCATTTTGTGCATGGTATGTGTAGGTTGTGTAGTGAATTTTATGGTATTAATGACAAAGTGTCTGAGCCTGCGGAGCTTAAAATTTTGAACAAGAAGAAGGTAAGTGCTCTTATGGGAAGGCCATGAATAGCTAAGTGGCAAACAAGAGTTTTAAAATTTAAAGAAATACAGAATTTCTAGGGGCACCTGGGTGGCTCAGTGGTTAAGTGTTGCCTTTGGCTCAGGTCGTGATCCTGGGATCCTGGGATCAAGTTCTACATCAGGCTCCCCACAGGGAGTCTGCTTATCCTTCTGCGTCTGTTTCTCTGTCTGTGTCTCTCATGAATAAATAAATAAAATATTTTAAAAATAAAAAATAAAAGCCCTTTCTATCTGGTAGACTTGAGGCTTGATACAACTTTGATAGATAAATATAGAGTGAGGGAATTCCATATAGAAGGAACATGGACAGAATCAGAAGAGACAAATATAGACCATTTTGTGCACTATCAAACTGACTAGTTGGATTAGAGAATAGAAAACCTGACAAGAGGAAATTTAGAGTGGGCCATATTTAGATGGCCTTGAGGAATAACAGAGTCTTCACTTGAGAGCAAAAGACTGCTATTAAAGGATTTTCTACATGAGTAAAATACAGTTGGATTTACTTTTTAGACAAAATATTTGAGGGATTATGAAGGAGATTGGATGGGATGAGAGAGGGTATAGAAAAACGGGAAACTGTACATACATTGAGAAAAATCATGAGTACATAAATCGGTGCAATGTCAATGAAAATGCCAAGGATGAGATATTTGAAGAAGACTTTATAGAGACAAACCAAGTAATTTAGCAACTGGCCGCAAGTGGTAAATGAAAAGTAATCACTGCAGATGTCTCTATAGGTTTGAAGAATTGAGAAAATGACATGAACATTAATTTTAAAAAAAGATGAGGGAGAACTTAATAGAAGGACAGATAAAGAATTTCTTTTTTAAAACAGATTTCATTTATTTATTCATGAGACATGGAGAGAGAGGCAGAGACATAAGCTGAGGGAGAAGCAGGCTCCTTACAGGGAACCTGATGCAGGAATCAATCCCAGGACCTTGGGATCACTACCTGAGCCAAAGGCAGATGCTCAACCACTAAGGCACACAGGCATCCTCAGATGAAAAATTTCTGTTTGAACATATCAAGTTTGAAATATTTATTGGTAAAATCATGTGCAAATGTCTAACAAGAAATTTGAACTGATCTAAAGATCAGGCAAATATTTAAGATATGAAGTCTACATCAAGAAATCAGTTATTTAAGCATGATTCTTAAGATAGGGTAATGCTTGACTTCCCCAAAGGAAAGACTGGACCAAGAATATATTGTTTAGCCTAGTGTACTGAATACTCCTTGCTGCATTTTTATTTACTCACTGTGAAGGGATCCCATCCCATACTCATACATACTTCCATACCTTTACTCACCCACACAAACACACACACGTGCACATACATGCACAACTTTGCCTAATCCCTGTAGATACAGCATACAGCATGCTGTGTGCCTGAACTTACAGTACACCACAGAAGCTTGCATAGTGAGATAGGGTCAGAATGTCAATTTAAATTTAACTCACAGATGAGATGATGGTCACCACTCCATCAGTCTCAGGCAGCATTTTGCTTCATCAGAGAGAATCTGACAGCTGTTGTTTAAAGGAAGTCTGACTTCCACTCACTTCCTTATTATGACCTTACAATTTCCTTCCTGAGACTTTCTTCCAAGTTCTTGATCCCAGCCTTAGAGATTTGCATATGAAGTTCCCCGGGCATCTATAGTATTGAAACAGCTGCATGATTACCCTAGCAATCATTCTTCCACCTTTCAATTCTTGTAGCACCTGCATTTTTGCTCCTCGGGCAGTGCTTCTCCCTTACTGCTTTGCAAAAGAGCTGTCTTTGGACTAGTCTTATCTCTGCCGCTAAAATTGTAAACAGTGAGAGGGCAATAGCCTTCCTCATGCTCAACATACAGAAGAGACTTAAAAATAGTACATACTTGACAGATGAATAAATTACTAAATAAAAGAACAACACTATCTGTGAAATTTTTTTTAATTGTTTGACACTGTTAAAATAAACACAATGCCTTAGATATGCTCTGAGCTCCATCAGGGGTATGCGAAAGTCAAATGAGATTCACACATCCAAGAAACCTGAACAGACAAGGAATTAACAAAAGCTTGCATCTCTATGGCAGCCTATTGAAAGGTATGCTATTTTACTTTAAAGCTTAAAATACATGTTAGGAACATTTCTTTTCCAATTTATGAAATAGGGGTAGATTTAGAGGAATATTTTAAACTATGTGTGCTAAGGTATAAAGAACATTGATGGTATGAACAATTGCTTACATGGTAGTGAAGCGAGGTCAATGTTAAAGAGAAAAAGTGAGACCCTCATCACTGTAGTTCCGTGTATATTACCCAGCTCACCCTTTGCTTCCCAGTAACCCAAATATGTGTTCATAATTTCCTTTTTTTTTTTGCTTACTTAACCACAAAATTTGTATTTCTAAGCAAAATGCTGTTTAGTTTTTTTTAGTTTTTTTTTTTTTTTGCATAGAAGGGAATTGTGCAGTGTGTGCTCTTTCACAGTTGGCTTTTTTCCTTAATCATTATGTTCTGAAAATTCATCTATATAATTGCATGCATGTATATCTATTTTTCTATTCTATGATTTTGTCTTAATATATTTTTAATTCTCATATTTGCCACTATATGTGTTATGGAGGATGTTCTTCCACTATAGGGTCCTGGGGCACATGCAGAATTCTGGGACTCTTAGAGTAGGAACATCTTCAAATGTCCCATATGACAACACATTTTTTCTCGAAGTGTGATCTCCATTTCTAACAGTTGTATCTAAATGCTCCCATTGTTCCATATCCTCACCAGCACTTAATGTTGCCAGACTCTTCATATTTGCCAGTCTAGTAGGCATAAGATGGCAAATGTCATTATTAATTTTCATGTTCCTGATTATAAATCAGATTGGAAATCCTCCCATATGCTTATTGGTCATTTGGGTTTTCTATTGTATGAAGTGCTTGTTTATACATTTTCTCATTTCCATCATAGTGTGTATTTTTTACCTGTTTGATAGGTGGTATTCCTTCATTCTGAATATTTGTACTGATCACTTCTATGTGTCATGTGTATTTTCTTCTGTTTCAGGGCTTCTTTTTTTATGCTACAGTGGTTGATACTGAATGTACTTGAAATCATCAGTGATATTGGGTTTAAAAAATTATATTCTGTTTAATTTCATAAAGATATGATCCTAAATTGTCATAAAACATTATTTTTATCTTTTAGTCATTTATATACAATCAGGGGACCAATTATATATTTCCTTCATATAAATAACCAATTGTGTCAGTAGGATTTGTTGAAAAGTCTATTCTTTTCCACTAATCCTTAGTAAAATACTATTAGAAATCAAGTGTTGACATATGTGTAAGTCTGTTCATTTGTTTGCTTTTTCTATCTGTTTCAATAGTACATGGTGTTATTAATTATAGATTTATATTAATTCTTCAGTTTCACACACAAAAAGAACACAGAAAATGAACAAAATAAAAGTAATCCTGTGGAGACTTTATTTATTTTTTTAAAAGATTTTATTTATTTATTTATGAGAGACACAGAGAAGGGGAGGTGGGCAGAGATACAGGCAAAGGAAGATGCAGGCCCCATGCAGGGAGCCTGACAAGGGACTTGATTCTGGGTCTCCAGGATTTTCAGCCCTGGGCTGAAGGCAGCGCTAAACTGCTGAGCCACGCAGGCTGCCCCCTGTGGAGACTTTAAATAAAATTTATTTGTGTGTGTAAATAATTTAAACTAGAAATTAGAGCTACACTTTTTATCCTATTATATATTACTTTCACAATTTTGTTTTCCATTTGATTAAGACAAGTGTATATGAATGCAGTTGATTTTTGTGCTTTGACTTTATACCTTATGGTTTTGAAAATTTTGTTAAAATTTCCTAATTCTTTACAATAATTTATCAGTAATTTCTTCTGTTTTTTTTCTACATAGATAATTAGATGTTAGCATAATGAATTTGTTCAATTTTAATTTGTTTTTCTTGACATTTGTACCTGCCACTAATATTCTGGCTTTAGGGATCTAGTATAGCTGAATAGGTGATGATATCTGACTGCTTTGTTTACTTCCTGAATACTATCAGTGCTTATATATTGCAAGTGATATGTGCCGAATGCATTTTTGTAAATGACTTTGCAAAGTTAAGGAATTTTCTTCTATTTTTAAGTTGATAACTGATTTATTATGATAAAATTTTTCTGCATCTATTAGGATAATCATTGTGATAATATAGTAATTTATTTTTAAATCGGTAAACTTGTAAGGCTTAAGCATAATATGTTATCTTTTATACAATGCTGGCATTTGGCTTACCAATATTTTGTTAAGAATTTTTCAGGGGCTCCTGGGTGGCAGTTAGTTAGGTGTCTGACTCTTGATTTCAGCTCATGTCTGATCTCAGAGCGGGGACATCAAACCCCATGTCATACTCCCCACTCAGGACAGAGTCTGCTTGAGTTTCTCTTTCCCTCTTCTGTCCCTCCCCTCTTTGCTCTCTCTCTCTCTCTCTCTCTCTCTTGCACTGAAATAAATAAATAAATCTTAAAAAAAATTTCAATGTATATTCATGGTAATACTATGATAGCCAAGAGGGTTTATTCTGCACTCTAAGATGGCCCACTCTTTATTTCCCACAATTATCTTATTATCTCTATCCTATAATTTTAATGTTTTTCATTGATCTCTACAACTTGCAGTTTACTATCTCTCATAAGTTTGTTATGAACCACAATACAGCTAACTATTATACCAAGTAGCTTACAGATAAGCATTATCTAATATTTTGTTTTACCAGATGTACACCATATGTTTTTGTTGAGGGGGAAACTGTTAGTTGCCCTTCACTGAAACAAAACAGACAGGGATCATTGGTGTTCTTCCACATGTAAGAGTAAATGTGCTTTTCAGACTCATCTATGAGGCCATGGCAGGAGTGGCTTCTCTTGATGCAATGATTAACACTACCATTTCATTGTTAAATGAAAAACTCATAACAAATTCTAAACTAAGACTACCCTGGACAAACTGGAACATATGATTGCCCTATTTTGATTCACCTTATTATATGCCAAGAACTGTTCTAAGCACTTTGCATTTCATTTCTAACGTTTTTATGTTTCACAGAACTTAAAATTATCGTAGGTGCTATTACTCTGTTTTGCAGATTGGGAAGTGGAAGCATGGAGAGGGTAAGTACCTTGCCTAAGGTCTTGGAAGTTATATGTGACAGGGCTGAAAAAGACCAGAGTCAGGTTTGGACTTTATTCTCTCAGTTCCTATTTTCTTCTGTCTTTTCTTCCTTTTGCTTGGTGTGGGTATATTTCGATCTCTTTTCCCTAGTTTCTTAAAATGGAAACTTAGGTTATTATTTTGAGGCCTTTTTTTCTAACATAAACATTTAATACCTAAATTTTCTCGAACTTAAATAATAAATCACTTTTGAAGGAAAACAAATCTCATAAAAAGCCAAGTAGAAACTGATTATTTTATTAAAGCATTATTGAAAAGTACAAACATGATGCTCTTATTTTTATATAACTTTTATATAACTATGTCAAAAATCAGTGGACAAAAAACTAAAGCAATTCAAAATAAATATATTAATTTAATGTATCAATGAGGATGTTTTTCTTAAATGAATTAGTGCTCATCGTAAACATACAGAGCTAAGATAAGCTGAAAGCAGCAAGGTACTTTTGTTGAGATCTGTATGTCCATATTACATAGCTCATATGCCATATGATGACTCAACCCTCCAAACATACTTCTCTATGTGAGAGTTCCTTTGTTCAACTACACACAATATAATTAGGCTTCATTTGGCAGGAATATCATTTATGTTTTAAGTCCAGTTTAACCTTCTTAATTAAAGGTGTACCACAAAACCAAACAGTTGAACATGAGTCATTGATATTCAATATATGAATGTATAATTGTATAGCTCAGTTATCAATAAACCTTCAAAAGATCTAAACTGTGCATATATTGTGTGTTAGTCCCTTCTAAAGGTAAACACATTTTTTAAAAAGACATCTTCTGTAGGATTCTCATATTTCATATGCTGTGTTCCTCCCCCAAATTCAATGACATGTATCTTTGAACTAGTAGTGGTTACTGACTCCCATTTTGAGAAAAACTCATCTAATCTTTAACTATTTCTTCAGATTCATTAAACTACATTCCAAATTGTCATCGTTCTAGTAATCTAGAATTCTCTGTCTAAACCTGCCAAACTGTATGTGGTACACTAAATAATGACCACCAAGTATGCCTATACCCTAATCCCAGGAAATTGTAAATGTGACCTTATGTATCAATACGGACTTTACAAATGTGATTAATTTAAGGATCTTGAGATGAGGAAATTATCCTGGAATGATGTGAAGCCTAATGTAATTATAATGTTGCAGGAAGCTTCAGATAGAAAGAGAAACAGCTAATAGAGTGACAGGATGGTGGAAGCAGAAGTTGGAGTGATGCATTTTGAAAATCGAGGAAGTGACCACAAGCCAAGGAATGTAAATATCCACTAAAAACTGAAAATGGCAAGGAATTGGATGCTTCCCTCAGAGCCTCCAGGAAGAACCAGCCTTACCAATATCTTGACATTAGCCTGGAGAAAGTAATTTCTGACCTTCTAATTTCTGACTTTTGGATGTATAAGACAATAAATTGGTGTTTTTTTAAGACAATAAAGTATAAGTAGTTGGTTATAACAGTATTAGGAAACTAATATACTATGCCTTTGCTCATGTGGCTCCTAGTGTCTCCAAATAATATCTAATTCTTTGCCTGGTTAACTACCTATTTGCCCACTTTGGCTCTGTCTCCCTACACTTTTTCCTGAGGAAAGCCTTTAGTAGAAGGCCTGGGTAGGAAAAATCATTTTCATTTATTTGTGTGTTTAGCTCCAGGATCATGTCTTTATCATAGCACTTACCCTATTTCATTTAAAGTTGTCCTTTAAGGCTCTGTTAACGTTAAGCATGAACTCTGGTGGGAATGGCACAGTGTTACTCACATTTTTATTTATTAATTTTCATTTATTTATTTATTCATTAATTCATTTATTTAATTTTTAGGCAACAAGAGTAGAATCAGGAATAGTTAATAAATTATTTTTTTTCTACAGGAAAAAACTTGTAAGAGATCTTTAAATTATATGCTACCTTAGAAAACATTTTAATTTAAAATGTAAACTTAGGTAAAAAAATAAAAAAATAAAATTTAATCTTAAAAATATTTAAAACTTAAAAATTTATCTGCTTTAGTAAATCAAGACTAGTTATGAATACATACATGCAAATGTGTATATGTATATATACACATATATTTTATAGCTTTTTTAAAGATTTTATTTATTTATTCATGAGAGACACACACACACACACACACACACACACACAGAGGCAGAGACACAGGCAGAGGGGGAAGCAGGCTCCATGCAGGGAGCCTGATGTGGGACTCGATCCCGGGACTCCAGGATCATGCCCTAGGTTGAAGGTGGCACTAAACCGCTGAGCCATCCTGGCTGCCCGGGCATCCAACTTTTAAATGAACTGATGATAAATGATCTGTATGCTAGATAGTAAGTGGAACATGTAGTCCATGGTAGGTATTCTCAGTTTAGCTGACCTATAATAACCATTCTAAGAGTTAGGAAGAGCATTGGAATTGACAAGGCCAGATGAATTGAGATTGCTGTATGAAAAATAATTCCTGCATTATTTCCTGCATGAAAATAATGTTCAAAATCGCTGAGCCACCCAGGGATCCCATGTTTATGTTTTTATTTGTTTTTGCTCTGATAAGAATAGGTCACAAGACTTGGTTACTACTGGATGATTTCCCTGAAAATGAATGATGCTCTAATCTTCCCTTTCCTTTGAAAAATATTTGCTTAGGAGTCAGAAAAGCAACAATATGTGGAAAATATAGTTTGCAAAAGATATTTATAGCATCAAGTTAACTTTATGGTTATTGGCACCTAAAATTGTATCGACCATTCCCTTTGTTTTTTTCTTTTGTTGTTGTACTTAGAATTCTTTCTGTTATATACCTGGAAATAGTGTCACAGAACTGAGTATAAATTCTAAGAAACAGAGTGATTGGAATATTCAAAGCTGAACCAGGAAATGTCTTAGCCAGTTTTCATAGTTCAGGGTATCCCTTCTGATTCTGGGACTGCTTTTCATGTCATTTTTGACAACTATGGCCCCATTGTAAAGGGGAATATACAAAAAGGAACAAAGGCTTATCCTGTGATGATGCCTTTATGGAAACACTTTACCCCAGAAACTGCTATATCTTCCCCAAAATCAACAAAATATTTTGATCTATAACTTACATATATATACTACTCAAATGATAACTTTGAAAAAAAAATAAATGATAACTTTGTAGTCCATGTTGTATTTAATAGAGGCTTATATCCATAAGCCTTTATTTGCTTTCTGGATACATGGATATTATATTAAAAATGTTGACGTTGCTAATGGTTAAGAAAGCAAATACTGACTCAATGAAAGTTTTTTTCTGTATAACCATCATTTTCAGATTTGCAAGAATGCAGATATTTTAAATATTTACCCGATGATGCATTTGTGAAAACATTCTTATTTGTGTATTTGTAGGAGGAGTTTTGAGAACATGGGAAGAGTGCTAAGGGCATATAGCCTCCCATTTGCTTATCTGTGTTTTATCAATAACATGAAAGTGTTTAGAGCTAAAATTGTCATTTAAATTCCTAATTTTCTGATATGCAAAAATGTTATATTTGTATCCCTGAAGCTATAAAGGCAGGCATCAATCTAGTTGAATATGTTTCAAGTGATCTTATCTTCAGCACTATTTTAAATGCACAACATAGAAATCCTCATCATTTGCCCCCTATTAAGCCATTCTATTAAGACAAATAGTGGGTTATTAAACACAATTATATTAAAAATTGGGATGGTGAGAGTGAAAAACTCTCTCAAGAGCTGCAAAAGTTTCTCTTCTGATGTCTCAAGCCTGTAGCTAATTTAGGAGATATATAAAAAGATCACCTTTATGGTCTTTTTCACATTCTGAGATGCAGAGGAGAAAAGGAAATGCACATTTTTAGTGTAGTTCCCCAGTCTTAAATTTTTCCTAAAAACATTGAGGAAAGTATAATCCATTTGACCTGAATGTGATGGATTGAGGAGTGCAAGATAGAGTAAGTAGTGCATGATTGAGCTCAAAAAGTCCCTGCAGCCACTTTCCTTGACCAACTCTATTGCAAAAGAGGTTACATTGCAAGCTGGTGTAAAAATTTTGTGAAAATTACAAGTATTTGCTCATCTTTCAGGAGAGAGAGTAAAAAGGTATGATTTTACAACTGTAATTGAATTAGGCTGTTAAGGAGAAGTGATCAGCTCTTCTGCTTCTGAATGCAGGAGGGTATTAAAATTATAGAATGAAAATTAGAGTGATTAAATAGTTTTCCTTATTTCTCTCCCATAGAATTCCCCATCTATATCCCCATGTCTGCCCCACTGAGTTTTCAGAATTTATTGCTTTAGGGTTTCTCTTGAGGGGAAGACACACAGTCTCATACAGAAAAATGAGTTAGGCCTTAGACTTTGTTTCCGAGCAACTGAATGAATCCTATACAAATACAGTTTTAAATGTCATTGTTTTAATATTCAAGAACATAGGTAGTTTGAATATTAAGTTGTTGAATTTGTTCATGGCATTCTCCTCTTAAATACCTTGAATCTCTGTTGGAGTCTGTAATTCTACCTCCTCATTCAGTTCCTTTTATTGATGTCTTCACTCTTTTTCTTTGTTGGAATTGCTAGGAGTACCAATTTTATTGATTGTTTTAGAGAACCTCTTTTTTGATTTCTAAGACCTTCTCTTTTAACCTCCCCCCCCCACACACACACTCACACACAGTCCTTCTTCCTTGGTTTTAAATTGCATTGATTTCTACTTTATTATTTTCATCCTTCTGTTTGCTTTGGGTACATTTCGACCTTATTTTCTTAATTTATTAAAATAGAAACAGAGCATTCTTTTGAGATATTTGTTCTTTTATAATATAAGCTATATTAGGCTATAAATTTTCCTTTAAGTACCCATTTACCTGAACCCTATGAACAATATTTCATTTTTATTTCCATTCTACCCAACTAGTTTTTGTTTTTGGTTTTTTTTTTTTTAATTTCCCCTAAGATTTGCTCCTTTAACTCGAATTGTATCAATTTGCTAGGGCTTCCATAACAAAATAGCACAGACTGATGGGACTTAAAAGAGATAAATTTATTTTCTCACTGTTCTGGTGGCTGGAAGTCCAAGATTAAGATTACAAGTAGGGTTGGTTTTCCTGAAGATTCTGTTCTTGGCTCACAGAGGGTCACCCTCTGGCTGCCTCTTCATATGGTTTTTCTTTCTGTGCAAGGGAACCTCTGGTATCTCTCTCTGTATCCAAATATCTTTATAAAAGGTCATCGGTCAAATTGGGTTAGAATCCATTGTAATTGGCATCATTTCAATTTAATTGCCTCTTTAAATATCTCTGAATACCATCACATTCAGAGGCATTCAACATATAAATTTTGAGAAGACACAGTTCACTCCATGATATGGATTATTTAGAATTGTGTTATTTAAGTTCCAATGAAATGAGCATTTTCTTTTTGTTTTGATTTCTGAGTGAATTCAATTAATCCCATTATGGTTATAGAGTACACTGTATAATTTCATTATTTAAAATCTATCGTCTTATAATTCCAGAGAGGGCTTGTATTGGTGAATGTTCCATGTAAACTTGAGGAGAATGTGTGTTCTGCTGTTTTGGAATATGCTATCTATGCCAATCAGATCCCATTGTTTGATGGTGTTATTCTATATTCTCTGCTGATTTTCTGTGTAGTGAGTCTATCAATTAACAAGAGAGAAAGATGTTCATGTTCTCAATAATGATTATGAATTTTTCTTTTCCTCCTTTTATTTCTATCAGTTTCTGGCTCATGTATTTTGAAGTCTTTGGTGAGTATACATTTGGGATTGCTACCTTATTAATCCTTTTATCAAAGGTATCATTAATCTTATAATTAAGTAATGTTTTTCTTTGTTCTTGATAATTTCCTTGTGCCCATAAATCATTTTTCCCTTAATATTAAATATAATCACTCTGTTTTTTTTTTTTTTTTATATTTTATGGTATCTTTTTCTACCTTTTACTTTGAAGCTACCTGTATCAGTATATTTGAAGTAAGTGTATGGTAGATAGTATAGAATTGTTAATTTAAAAAATCCATTTTATGAATCTCTTTCTTTTAATTGGCATGTGCAATTTACATTTAATGCAATATTTGATATGTTTGAATCTAAGTCTACCACTTTACTATTTATTTTCTTCATTGTGTTTGTTTTTCTGTATCCCACTCACTGCCTTCTATGGGCTATGTGAACATTTTTAAATATTTCATTTTTCCTTATCACTTGTGATTTTGATTAACTATGTAAAATCTTTTTAATGATTGTTCTAAAGATGACAAATTTCATGCTTATCTTTTCACATTCTATTTAGAACCAAAATTTACTTTTATTGAAATGTAGAAAAATTTCTAACATACAGATTGCTTTATCCCCGCTTTAACCTATAGTTGTCTTATATGTTACATCTACATACACTGAAAACTCCATAAAACAAAAATATTATTTTTATTATTTTGCTTTAAACTGTCAAACACATTTTAAAGAAGTCAAAAAATATTGCTTACTATATTTAACTTCTATGTTTACTATTTCTTTTCATCTTCACTCATAGCTAACACTTTAAGATTCCATCTCTCATTATTTCATTCTATTTTTAGAACTTTCTTTAGCCATTCTTTAAGATATAGCTATTGACAATAAATTGCCTTAGTTTTCCTTCAACTGAAACGGTCTTGATTTTGCCATCATTCTTGAAAGACATTTTCACTGGATACAGAATTTGGGTGGCAACTCTTAATACTTCCTTTAATTTTGGCAATTATTTTTCTTCTTTTATCAGCGGGTCTTTTTATCTCTGTTCCCATATTGTTCTATGAGGGCAATAGTCTACTCTGAAAGAAAAAAAAATGACAAAGTATATTTATTTTAAACCAGAGTATTTTATATATTTTACCTGAATATTCTTTACATTTTCAGAAAATTTAGTTGCCCAACTAAACTGATGGCAGATAGGAGTTAGTAAACACTGAGTATAGGTTACACCGTGAACCAGTCAGAAGGAGCACAGTGAGCAGGAAAGACAGCCAGCCCCACAAACCAATTCTTGTCACCCAAGAGCTACTGATTTACTGCAGGGTTGGAAATTTCTCTTGGACAAGTCAGAAAGGTTTTAAATAATATTAAGATGAAAGATCATAACAGGTGGATTTAGCTCTCTAAGTTCCAAATAATTTTTAATTCTTGATGTGAGACTATCTGTAGAAAAGAATTTAGCAACACGAATATCTCTGTTGAATCATTGCAATGATCACAGTAACCAGATATAGACTTAAGGTTGTAAATGATCCCAATATCTAAGTTTTACATTTTACAATGTGTACATTTAAAAGTTTATTTCTATAAAATGAGAAAATTATTCGCAGATTTCCATATACACAATGAAGATATGTGAAATACTATAGATTATTTTAATAAAATGACCCCAAATTATCAAAGATGGATGGGTTGGGTAAAAATTAATGTAAAAGAAATATGAACAATCATGTTAACATACAGGTGTTTACCATGACTAATAAGGAAAATCAGAGCAATAGAGTGGTAAGAGCATTAGACTACAAACCACTGGTCATGAGTTCTAGCTTAGGGTACTTGGCTATAACCTAGCTCATGATTTCAGTCAAATCTTTCCCCTCAGCATAGAAGCATGCTTTAGTCTCAAACAAAGCAAAACAAAACAATATGAAAAATGAGAACACAAAATCTACACTTAACACTTGAGCTCTCTCTCTCTAACTCTCTAACTGCTTCCCAAGCTCTTCTCATTCCTTTCACAACCTAGTTTTGCAAAGAATTGACACCCTTCCACTTTCCTCAGACTTCATTGAAATCTGTCTTCCAAGTTAAGTATACAGAGTAATTTAGATTAGTTCTTTCTATAGATCCTCATTCTCTTTTTATGTAATCATGCATTCTTTGTAAATAAAGTTTTTCTTCTCCATTTTCAACCCTTTATCTACTTCTCTGAATCTTACTGAACTAGTCAGGACCTTCACTAGAATACCACTTCAAGATGGTAGTAATGCACACCCTTGTTTGGTTCCTTTTTTTAAAGAGAATATTTCTAATTTTCAACATTAACAATGTTGTGTAGGTTTTGGTAACAACCTTTATAAGGATAAGTCTATAGATCATATAGTTTGTACCATCTATAGATGTAGAATTTTATCAACTGCATTTGTTGCATTTTTGATATCATCTCTTTTTTCTCCTTTAATTAGTAAAAGTTATTAATTATATTTGTGGAATTTCTAAGATTAAGCAATATTTATACGAACCTGAGCAAAGTAATATATATCTATCACGCTTTTTAAATTTACATTGCTGGATTTAGATTGCTAATATTTTGTTTATGATTTAGAATAAATGTATATGAGTAATTTTGAGTTGTGATTTTCCATTCTTACACTGTCCTTGACTGGTTTTTGCTATCTTCATAGAATGATTTGGAGAATATTCTCTCCACAAATGTTTGTATCACTTGGCTATGAGATACCTTTTCAAAATTGTTGGGCTTGGCTGTAAGGCAGTTTTGACTCATTTTCCTTCTGGAAAATAAATGACAGTTTCAATTCAATCTTTCTATTTTTTATTCCACTTTTAATTATATTTCCTAGATTTTGTTTCTTACATCTAAGTTTTCAAGTTTATTGATATAAACTACCTTATTAACTTCTTAGTAGGGGCTATAATTATATCTTCAGTTTAACTTATAATAAAATTTATTAATATCCCCCCAACCCCATACTCCTCCCTTTCTTTTTCTCTGAGTTTTGCCCAAATTTCTAGTTCTATTTTTGCTAAAAACTTTTTGCTTTTTTGTTATATCTGAAAATTTTTATTATTTTTTATTTGTATATGTATCTTCTTTTTTTTCTTTTCTAACTTCTTAAGTTGAAAAATTAGGTCATTCAGTTTCAGAAAATTATTATTATTATTATTATTATTATTATTATTTAAAGATTTTATTTATTTATTCATGAGAGACACAGAGATGGAGAGAGAAAAGCAGAGACAGGCAAAGGGAGAAGCAGGTTCCATACAGGGAGCCTGATGTGGGACTCGATCCCGGGTCTCCAGGATCAGGCCCTGGGCTGAAGGCGGCACTAAACCTCTGAGCCACCAGGGCTGCCCAGAAAATTGATTTTTTAACAAACCCATCTAGAGGATTTTCCTCAAAGAACCACCTTCACGGAGTCCAAAGTTTTATAACCTATTTTCATTAAAATTCAAAGTAAGGGGGATCCCTAGGTGGCTCAGCGGTTTAGCGCCTGCCTTTGGCCTGGGGCGCAATCCTGGGGTCTCCGGATCGAGTCCCGCATTGCGCACCCGGCATGGAGCCTGCTTCTTCCTCTGCCTGTGTCTCTGCCTCTCTCTCTCTCTCTCTCTATGTCTATTATGAACAAAAAAATAAATAAACCTTTAAAAAAAATTCAAAGTAAGATTTGATTTCCATTATGATTTCTTCTTGATCACATTTACTAATGTGTATTGGTAATCTCCAAACACATGGAGATATTTTTGTATGTTCTTTTTTATTGGCATCCTACTTAATTTTTTTTATTTGTTTCACTTGCTGGTTTGTTGATTTCATAGAGAATATGGCTTTTATGACTATGTTTTCCTTAAAACAATATTTATTTGTTAATTGTTGGTTTCTGGGTTATATATATCTACTGAATGAAGCTAATTCGCCATGTTGTTCAAGTTTCATTTATTTATTTTTTTAAGATTTTATTTACCTATTCATGAAAGACACAAGAGAGGTACAGGCAGAGAGAGAAGCGGGCTCCATGCAGGAGCCCAACGTGGAATTCAATCCCAGGACTCCGGGATCATGCCCTGGGCGGAAGGCAGGCGCTCAACCACTGAGCCACCCAGGCGTCCCCTTGTTCAAGTTTTAAATGTCTTTGATAATTTTTGTCTTAAAGTGATCATAAATAATAAAGCTACATTGAAATCTTTAAGTATGATAATATATTTAAAAAAACTTCTTGCTATTTCTCTGGAATATAGTTCAGTATAATTTGAGGCAATTTTATTATGTGATTACTCATTTAGAGATGTTATATATCCTTACTGATAAGTCAGAAATTTTGTCATTATGTAGTGAAAAGCTCTATGTTTCTCCATTTTCCTTTGGTTAGAATTCTGTTGATGTCTTTTTTGTTTATTTTTCATATTTTCATGTTTTAGATCTTTAATAAAAAAATTTGAATGTATTTTTTTAAAATATGACATCTCTGGCCTTAAACTGGTGAGTTTAAACCATTTGCATTAATTATTAATGGTCAGTGTATATTTTTCTTATCTTACTTTTTGTTTTCCTATGTGGAACTTTTAGGTCTTTTCCTCCCCTCTTTTATTGCCTTGTTATATTTGATTTGGGGGCATTTCATTTCTCTGTTTTCCTTTTTCTCATTTAAAAAATTTGCAGCCTAATTTTTAAAATTATAATGATAACTTTGAAAAGTATAATGAATCTTTAAAAATGAACAGTATTTTTACGTTATATATCTGTCTTAGCAATCGAGGAATTGAAACATTTTTTACTTCAACTACCCCTCTCCAAATTTACATAGTTTTACGTTCTGTATTTTTGTTCTGTCTTTTCTTAGCTCCTTATTAGCCATTAGTTTGGTTATAACTTATATGGTTTGCTAAGGTCTACTTAAATGTTTACATTTTCATTTTCTGAATGTATGTCCTATATTTCAGTCTTCTTATCTAGGATAACTTATATTTATACTTGAGGAGCATTCTTATGTAATTCTTTTAATAATATCTTAGTAATACCTGTTGTTGATAGTCTTTTCAATTTGTATTTATCTCTATGTCCTTAATATCCTTTTGCTCTTAAAAGATTCTTTGTTGTTATTAAGTGAATTCTAAGTTAACTGCTACCTTCTTTCAACATTTTGAATAAAGTGTAATTGTATTTTAAGGCTCTATTGTGGATATTGTACAGACTGCTAGTGGCATGTTATTCCTTCATAGCTGTTTCATTATTTTCTCTCTCATTATTGTTTTAAATATCTTCTTTTTGATTTAATGTACTTTATTTTTACTAAAATGTGACTGAGTCTAAATGTTTTTTTCTGTTTGGTATATACTCAGTTTTCTATATCTGTAGATAAATGTCTGGAAAAGTCTCAGAAATTAACTTTTCATATATTACTCTCTTCTCTTCACTCTATGTCTTCCTTTGAGGATTCCAATTAAATACATGATAGAAGAATGCCTGGGTGGCTCAGTTGTTGAGTGTCTGCCTTTATTCAGGTAGTGATCCTGGGGTCCTGGGATGGAGTCCTGCATCAGGCTCCCTGCAAGGATCCTGCTTCTCCCTCTGCCTATGTCTCTGCCTCTTTCTCTGAGTCTTTCTTAAAAAATAAAATCTTTAAAATAAATAAATAAATAAATAAATAAATAAATAAATAAATAAATAAATAAAATCTTCTGCTGACCTTTTATGTTTTTACCATTGCTTTCTTTTTTTTTTTTTTTGCTTTCCTATTTTTCAATTCTTTATTGCTCTTCCTGTATTCTGAATATTTCTTATATTCTAGCATCATTCAGCTGGGGCTAATTTGTCTTTATCTCCTTTATTAAGGCTTTATTTTTATTTCAATACTGTATGTTTTTATTGTATCTTTATAGTTTTGTTTTAAATCTGTCTGGTCATTTATTTAATAGTACCTTTTTGCTTGATGACTAAGTAATCCATTTATTTATTTCATTTGACTTTAGTACTTTAAACATTTAATCCATAGTTAGGCCATATTTCTAAACTGGCAACTTCATTTTGTAATATTCTTGAATGTCTAAGTCTGTTTTGTTTTGTTTCTCCCGAATCTCATCCAAGGTGACTTAAATTTCCATGTATTTATTGATTTTTATTTATAAACTTGTTTTTTTGAACTTTGGGAGACTTGAAGGTCTAAATTGAAGCTGTTTGTCTACAGAGAGTAGTTGAGCTAGGGCTGGGAAATCCAATATGGGTAGAGTAGGCTGCCAGTCTCCTTTGAAGTCTCAAGTTTACTGTGAAAATCATTATCAAGTCTTGTTCATCAGGTTGTTGCTGATATTGTTATTTGCTTTGAGAGCAACCAGCATATTGCTTTGTTTAAGGTTCTCAGCTGGTGTCAATTTACAAGTTTTGTTTGTTTTGGGGAGAGTGTATTCCTTACTTCTTATAAACCCAGCAATGCATTAAAAGTATGCTCTATACATTTGTAAATAAAGTAGCCCCCGGGTCACTAACCTGCTATACTGCCAAACCAAAGAGATACACTCACACACACACACACTCACACACACCTGTGCACCACACATACATCTGCACACACACATACACACACGGAAAGACAGAGAGAGAATGAGAACATGAGGCTACATCATAGCCTAAGGAGGCTCTTTCTCTTTGCAATGACCTGAGCTTCCAATCTTCTTCCTTCCTCTCCAGTTCCCTGGGCACACACATATACACAGCCACCTCCCTGGACACTGACTAGTCTTTACCCATATTTCAGATCTCTCTCACTCTCTTGCTACCTATGTAAGTCCTACTATTGTTCTCACTGTATCTTTTCCTCATAAGATGCAAAATGACTGTAATTAGATAAATGTTATAAAAATGGGAGTCCTTTTATCTCTTTAACATCATTATCAGTGAGGGTGAGATTTCTACCAGTACCAAATTTGATCTTATCAAATCAGGTATGTATTTTGAATTTGAAAATTCTTCTTGCTATTGAATATATAAAAACATACTTAAGTTCTAAAATACCTGGGGAGCCAATATTACTTAAAACCTAATTTTAGCCAATATTATTTAAAACCTAATTTTTATGTCCAGCTTAACAGTACTTGAAACTGGGAATTCAGATGTAAAAGGCCATATTCAGGCCATTTTGTAAAATATTCAAAAGGTTTATAACCTTTTTCATATATTCCTTGAATATATCTTCTAGGGAAATAGATACCTGATTTGTAGAGATTTAATAAATAACAGACATAAATAGTTACTATAAATAATAACACTGATTATCCTGTGTAATCAAACCCTTCACCTGCTGAGATATGCACTGTGTTTATGCAGATCAGCTGTAGGCCTTTCATCCATGAAATTATAGAATGTATAATGTGATGGGCCATGATATATTCACTGTAATTGCTTATTTATAAAAAGAGCTATCAACAGCCCACTTTAAATAAATTCAAAAATCACCGTAGGGCATTTAGAAATGAATATTTTATATGACATTTTAAAAAGATTACAAGCATTTCTTTGAACAGTAAAATTAATAGCTGTTTGGCTGTTTAAACTCATCCAGTGTAGATTCAGGATAATAGCATATAAACTGTAATTACTGTATTTGTGTTTTAATTAGAAATAACCATCTACTTTTCTAGTAATGCAAATTTTTTACCTAAAATATGAATACAGGGAAAACAAATTAATAAGTGTTAAATTTTCTCATGGGTCTTTTGAAAGTAAAGTATATTCTATTGGTTGCTCTATCTGCATTCTCATCTATTACCTACCTACTACATCTGTACAGTTTATCACAATAAGTAAGTCTATATTACACGGCATAAAATATCAAACTTTTTAAACCTCAAATGTAATTCTTAAAAATCTAGTGCTTTTAATATACTCAGAACAATGCATCTTTTTTGTCTTTAATCTTTAGTATAAATGAATTTTGCAGTAGCTTGAGATACATTATAAAGCTAGTAGTAGTCTTTCGAGCCATAAATTTCTAAAATTAACGTAGAAGAAAGCTCTAAAATAATGATCTTGGTCCTGCATTAGCTAAAGGATACTGTATTACTGAATCTTTCACAATAGCCATTGTGATAGCAAAGAAGAAAGCACACAATTAAAATCTATGAAATCCTGAATAAGGGGGCTAGGTCCTCTTATAATTCATCTGATGCTGTTTGAATAGCTTCAGAAGGCCACAAAGTTATCTTTATTTTCTCCTTCAATCTCTGAACAAAAATTATTTTCCATACATTCTTTTGTACATGATTTTTCCATGTTGACATTAGAAATCATTAAAATAGTGCCAATTTTTCATTTTATAGTTTTAAGAGCTCTGCTCATTTTAGTTCATAATTTCATACATAAACTTGGTTATCACCCTTAACAGTAAACCAAGTGCTATGAAGAATATAAAAGACATAAATAGAGATGTCTAAGGATCTCATTTAGTTTTAAATAACTTTCTACTTCAGGGAAACTTTGGAAGCTTTCTCTTCTGAGAAAATGTTGACAGATTTCCTCTAAAACTAAGGGAAGTTACGATGATGCATCAAGATTGTATTGTCGAAATAGATTAGGTAGAGCAACCTAGAAAGAATGATCAAATCCATACTATTTAATATATTACTGTTTTAAAACTAACACTGCAGATAAATGATGAAGACAAAGTGAATACAAACTCTGAGGAACATGAAACTTACATGAAACATTACTTTTCTGAGAATCCAGGCTAAAGTTTTGGCCATGGGATCTATTTATAGGTGACTTGTTTTGCATAAGAAATCCAACTGTCTGCAGAATTGCAAGCTGCATAGGGCTATAATGTTAAACTTATTGATCTAAGAATTTCATGAGCAATAGTAAGGATCAAGCCAACTAAATGTAACGCATGTACAGAGACAAGGACATTTGAAACATGTATAGGCATTAGCTATTAAGCAATCGGATAAACTAAGCCTCTAGATACCAGTCAGCAGTTAAAGTCTCAAGTCCATTGACTGTGTGAATATTTAAAGACTTTCAGAACTCTAGAGAAACTGGCCAGTGAATGCTTGGGACCTCTGCTGTCTGGGTCCCCTTTGTCCCTATTCCCATATCATTCAGGGTTACTTGGTTAATTTGCGATTTGGCCTATCCATATGGAGGAAGGAAGGAAGGAAAAAGAGATAATATTCTCTCCCCAGATGAATCCCTCAATATGAGTTAGGATATAAAGAAACCAGAATCTATGTCTGAATATGATCAAACACTAGAATAAATCTCCCAAAATACTTGTAAAGAGCATTTAAAAAATATTAATACAGTCATTTAGAAATAGTGAATGTCAAACCAGATTATGACTTTAATGGGTAGAACTTTCTTCAAACAAATTTTAAAAAATCAATAGCATGATTAAGTTATGAATAAACCAATGATTTCAGATTTCTCAAAATGGTTAGATAGAGGAAGTGACTTTTAAAATAACATTAAGATAATGAAATGTATTCATAGGGACAAAAATAGGGAAAATTCTGTATTTACATATAACATTTTGTATAAAATTTTGTGTAAAAAAACACAATTTCATAAAGGGATGTATTTGGAATTATTATTTAAAACTTATTTATTATGCAATAAATATGTATGCAGTTACTAACTGTGGACTTGATTTCCAAAGAAAATTTGTATCTGTCTTTGGTTTGTGAAAGTTCTACCTCTTTAAGCATGGGCATAGGAATTCATAGAAAGTGTTCTCTGCTTGTAATGACAAAACATGAGCTGAAAAAATGAGCTAATAGTTTCATGGAAAGATGCCAGAAAAAAAAATCTATTACAATAATGACTTTTCCAAAATAAAATGCATGTATAATAATGATTTTAGGAACACTGTAATGAAGATCCTAAAAAATTATGAGTTAAAGGTAAGACATCAGTAAACAAAGCAAATACATTTAAAATGTTTTCGTAATAAAATACAAACATAACAATAAAAATAGATTTTAAAGTCAGTTATTATACTATCTCACTACATTCACTATTTTATTATTATTCTATTCCTTATTGCTTCATTATTTTCAAAACCATAATTTCAATGGATGCGTTTTACTCAATTGACTGTTTATACCATAACATGAGTGACATTCTATTTTAAAGTCATTTGATTGTTTCCAAAGTTTTATTATTAAAATATATTAATAATAAAAGCATTATTAATAAAATATTATTAAATGTATATATCCTTAAATACAGAAAATCCATAATTTTCTACAGAAAATCTATAATTTTCTGTATTTAAGGATATTTCTTTAGGAAATATTTCCAGAAGTGAATTAGTTTGTCAAAAATTTTAAACAAGGGTACCTGGGTGGTTCAGTTGGCTAAGTGTCTGCCTTCGGCTCAAGTCATGATCCCAGGTTCCTGGAGTCCAGCCCCTCATCGGGCTCCCTGCCCAGTGAGGAGTCTGCTTCTATCTGTCCCTTTTGCCCATCTCTCTGCTCTTGCTCTCTCTTTCTCTCTCTCTCTCTCAAATAAATTAATAAATCTTAAAAAAAATTATAAACTTTTTTAACGCATATACCTATAATATTTTCAAAAAGTTTATGCCAATGTAAAATGCTGTGAGCAATGTCTGGCAGTTGTGCCATAATTTAGAATATCATATTTTTTATTAAGCATTAATAGATGAAAATTGGACTCTTGTTTTGATTTTCAGAGTTTCTAAATTATAAATGAGAGGCGGGTGGGGCGATGGGGTGACTGGGTGATGGGCACTGAGGGGGGCACTTGAGATGAACACTGGTTGTTATACTATATGTTGGCAAATCGAACTCCAATAAAAATTAAAAATTAAAAAATGTAAATGTGATTAAAATATATCATCAGTTGATGATTATATAAAAGATACTATCTTCTTTTATTGAGTACATTCCTTCTTAGACTAAGGTACCCCTGGTAAGGTGGTAGAGAGCTACACTCCTGTCATTCTGCCATCTAAATTTGTTTCCATTCTCTTACACAGTTTTTTTTTTTTTTTTTAATTTAAGACTACTCATATTAAGCTGAATACTTACCATCCAAACATACCCAGTCTCATGTCCTGGAACCTGTAAATGTTACCTTGTAAGGGGGAAAAAAAGGGGGGGGGGGTCTTTGTGGATGTGATTAAGTTAGGGATATTGACATGGCCAGATTATTCTGGATTATTCTGGTCAGCTCTACATCCAATTTGGCATTCCTTACCAAATTGAGCAGAGGGAGATTTAATACACACAAAAAAGGCAAAGATAACATGACCAGGGTGGCAGAAATTGGCTTGCTGTGACCACAAGTCAAGCAAAGCTGGCAGTCTTCAGAATTCTGGAAGAGACAAAGAACAGATTTCCCTATAAGCCTTCAGAAAGAGCACAGTCCTGTCAACACCTTGATTTTGGCTCAGTAAAAATGATTTTAGATTTCTGGCTTCCAGAGACTGAGAAAAATTTTCTTGGAATTTTAAGTAATCAAGTTTGTGGTGTTAGAGTAGCCACAAGGAGCTAATTTACTAGTTACTGTCACTAATAACCTTTGGAAATATTTATGCTTGTCTGCCATTTATTGTGTTAAAATTTGAACCCAGAAGCTATTGCATTTATTTTTTAAATATATTTGACTCACATTCGACTTTTGATGAAGTATTGAGATTATTTTTGTTCTAAGACCCAGGAAATATCACTCTAAGACTTCAGATCTAAAATTGTACACCAGCCGAGCAAGACAAACACAGAATTTTTCATCTTGCGTTAATGGGCAGAAAGGATATACAATTTTCCAAAGCGATTTCAAGATGAAAAAAATAACACTTAAACATAGATATGTGAACACATTCCTTTTGCTTTTTAATATGAGGAGATTTTTAAATTCCATATCATGCATTTAAAAATATTCATTATATAAAAATATAAATTTGTCATACATATTTTTATACAGTTTATGCATTGTTTTATGTCACATCTTTTTTTTTTAAAGATTTTATTTATTCACGAGAGACACAGAGAGAGAGAGAGGCAGAGACACAGGCAGAGAGAGAAGCAGGCTCCATGCAGCGAACCTGATGTGGGATTCGATCCCGTGACTCCAGGACCATGCCCTGGGCTGAAGGCAGACACTAAGCCACTGAGTCATCCAGAGATCACACTTTTATGTAATCTATTAAAATCATTCCCTTTGCCATAGTACATTGTATATTTTTCTACTTACAGTAATTAAGACATTTCTAATGAAGACAAAGATTTTATTGGAAAAGAAAATGGAAACCTCATAATTTTCACAACTGACAAGAATGTATTCACTTGGATTCATTTTTCTTTTCCTATCAGGAATTTCTGTTGTTGGATGCTCTGAAATATGTCAGCAGCAGGACTTGTAGAAAGAACACTACAAGAGGCATGTGAAAGCTTGTGCTTCTAGCTCTGATTTTGATACTGTTACCTGCAAGCTGAGAAACCTCAATTTTTTTGAATTTCTACTTGAGATGTATAAAGCACAGACACCTTTTTGTCTACTTGCAGCATTAATATAAGGATCAAGAAGGCTAATATATAAGATCATTTTCAAAACTGTAATGGATTCTACAAAATAAATGTTACTATGATAAAATATCAATCTAGTTGTATATTTGGATAATCATCTATCAATTATGTACATCAATGACCTTTTGGCACATAAAAAGAAGTAGCACATTTAGCATATTTTTAAAGAATTTTAAATGGGTCTCTTCATGAACATAGCAACGGAGCTGTTTCTGTGGGAAAATATCTCAGCAGGCCATTCTTGAATAACTTCCTCAGAATTCTGCTGATAGAGTGGTATCCTAAAACTTTGCTTTTTAACATGTCAATATACTATCACTGATGAAATAGAGCACAATGTAATTTTAAATCTAGTAATAAGCTGTTTTTAAATGGATTTAAAATCTCTCTAACATAATAAATGGAATCATATTATGCCAAATGATTTTCTTAATTCAGTGGACAATTCTAGTTTTTTGTTGTTGTTTCTTTGCTTTTTTTAATCTGATGTGATAATAGACCATTATACAGCAAATGTCACAGGTAAAAGAACTGTTTACTCTTCCAGAAATGATCCTGCTCTAGATCACACCATGGTATGCTCTGACCTCATTTGTTTCATTCCCAGCAAAGACTCACCATGCTCCTATCTAAATTAAATAGTCCATCTCTGATACCCACATCTTCCCTTATTGTTGGATATTTTTTTATTTTTTCTTCACCAACTAATACACTTTATATTTTTACTTAGTCCTCTGCATGTTATGTTGTGTATCTTCTAATTCACTATAACCCATCTTCTCAAAAGACAAAGACTATCCTGACTTCAATAGCCATTTATTTTGTCAGATTTTGAGCTTGATGTACATAGAATCACACAGGAAGTACTGTCTTGTATCTGATATTTCTAGGGTGCAGTGTCTGAGTCATAATAGAATATTCTTTGTTACTATACCAGTTAACTTTTACCACTAGGTAGGAGACCTACTTCGTGATGAACTAGTCCATATGCTTCTGACATTTAGTGAAATCCAAAGAACATGATGGTTGTCTGGCTAACCTACATGGTAATATGAATGACTCTACTCCTTGCTCTTAAACCTCAGCAGATCCAATGTTGCTGGAAGTGCCAGAATGTTGTATGGAGCCCACTGATGTCTCAGTGAGAGGATCATAGCAATGTTGCCAGGGTTTTGATAGAAAATCACATTAGGGCTTATAAATGGGATTACATAACAGAATGGCCATGGTACATAAAAATTATATTTGACCTAGTGTTATAAACCTCTCATCTCTAAGACCAATCAGAATATAGCCACTGCTTGGTCAGAGCTGAACAAAACCTGAGTTTCTAATACAACACCCTACTTCAGGAGCAACCACCCCTCCCCACATGGCATGTTGATTCCATTGGACCCTTATTTTATGGAGGAACTTGTCTTTATTAAAACAAACACTTACAGTGGATGAAGATTCCTTCCTGGCCACAAAGCTAATGACAGCAGCACCAACAGTGCCTTCCTTGAATATCATCTTCACTCTAATAAATCCTGTCAAGATATCTATTACTAAAAAGCAAAGAAAAAAACTAATTTTACCACAAGAGAAGTAAGGCAATGCACTGATATTCATAGAATATTGGAGGTTTTGCATGTGGGAGTATATGAAATTTCCTTGATAGAGAATGCAGAGGGAGATAAAGAATATAAACACAACATCCTAGAAATACAAACCTGCAATGAAGAAAGGGAGAAAAAAGTTAGTGTGAAAGTTGGAAAATACAGAACATCATATCTTGAAGTGAAGGGAATAGAAATACAATGGAATATTACTCACCCATAAAAATGAGTGATAACGTGTCATTTGCAACAGCATGGATAGACCTGGTGGGTATTAGGCTAAATGAAATAAGTCAGACAGAGAAAAGCAAATACAATATGATTTCACTAATTTGTGGAATTTAAGAAATAAAACAAATGAACAAAGAAAGAAAGAGACAAAAAAACCTCAGACTTCTAAAGACAGAGACTAAGCTGGTGGTTGCCAAGGGGAAAAGGAATAGGGGATGGGTGAAATAGATAAAGGGGATTAAGAGGTGCAAACTAGTAACAAAATTAGAAACATAGATGGAAAGTATGGCATAGGGAATATAGTCAATAAGATGGTAATAGCATTGTTTGGTGACAGATGGTGACTACACTTATCATGGTGAGCACTGAGTAATGTAAAGAATTGTTAAATCTTTATATTGTACTCTTGAAACTAATATAGCACTGTATGTTAATTATACTTCAATAAAAACAAACAAAACAAAACAAAAAACTTGGGTTGTCAAAATGACTTTACAGCAATGTAAGTTTTGCATATAAGAACTGTTTTGCCTTGTAATTTTAGATTGAATTCATTAAAAAAAAGTCATCAAGTCTGCAGTAAAAACTAATTTGAAAAGCCATTCAGTGTTGCATAGCAGTGGTTGAAAATAGTTAAAAAAAAAAAATCCACGGGTCAAAAGTAATGCAAAATGAAACAGAAACCAAGGTTGAGGAATGGCTTTTAGATTTATCAATATTGTTGTATGGGCTATGCTACAGTTTAAGGAATATGGTAAATAATTTGAACAACTCATGTAGATGTTAATAAAGAATTCCATGTTTCTGGGATGCCTGGGTGGCTCAGGGGTTCAGCGTCTGCCCTTGGCTCAGGGCGTGATCCTGGGATCCGGGATCAAGTCCCACATGGGGGGCACTGCAGGGAGCCTGCTTCTCCCTCTGCCTATGTTTCTGTCTCTCTCTCTCTTGGTGTCTCTCATGAATAAATAAATAAATCTTAAAAAGATAAAAGAATTCCATGTTTCTGATTATATTAGCTTGGTAAACTGCCATAATAGAGAGGCTTGTTTAAACAACAAAAATTTCTTTCTTATAGTTCTGAAATGTAGATGTGCAAGGTCAAGGTGTCTGCAGGTTTGGTTTCTTTTGAGGCCTCCCTCCTTGGCTTGCAGATGGCCACCCACCCTCTTGCTATCTCCTTAGAGTCATCTCTCTGTGCAACCTACCCTTGGGGTCTCTCTTTGTTTTCTATTCCTCTTTTATAGACACTAGTTGAATTGGATTAGAGCCCACTCTTGCAGCTTCATTTCATTATTATTTTTAAAGATTTTATTTTTTATTTACTTATTTATCTTCAAGATTTTTATTTATTTATTCATAAGAAACACACAGAGAGAGAGAGAGAGAGAGAGAAAGAGAGAGAGAGACATAGGCAGAGGGAGAAGTAGGCTTCATGTATCAAGCCTGATGTGGGACTTGATCCTGGGACCCCAGTACCTGGCCCTGAGCCAAAGGCAGATGCTCAACCGCTGAACCACCTAGGTGTCCCGATTTTATTTATTTGACAGAGAGAGAGAGAGCAAGACCACAAGCAGGGGGAACAGGAGAGGGAGAAGCAGGCTCTCAGCCAAGCAAGGAGCCCAATACAGGTTCTGTCCCAGGACCTCAGGATCATGATCTGAGCCGAAGGCAGATACTTAACCAACTGAACCACCCAGGTGCACCTACAGCTTCATTTTAACTTACTTACTTGTTTAAAGGCCAAACACCAAATATAGTTACATGCTGAGCTACTGAAGTTTGGAGCTGCAACATATGAATTTTGGAGGAATGCAAGTCAGGCCCTAAGAAGGATTTTATTTTGGATATATCCAGATTTCCTGGAGAGCTTGTAGTCAGCTAGTTATTCATTAATCCTTTCTATCAATTAAAACAAAAATTCTTTCAACTACTGGGCTTAATTTTTATTCTGTTTGTGATGGATTCTAACAGTCATCCAATTCCTATCACTGTAAAAATGTGATTGCTAGAAATTGAAAAACCTCTCAGATGACTTGTAAAGAAGTTTCCTATCTCCAACCCCTATCACCAAATGGCCAAAATATCTTGATGCTTGAAGTGTATACAGCAGTTGTTATATATGTTGCTCTTCTTCCCAAGACATTCTGGAGACTCTTTCCCTGTGCCATGAACAATTTTTTCTGAAGTTTTAATGATACATCTGGTATGTGCACATGCTGGGGATGGGGCATACAGATAAAGCATTTTTAACAAGAACGCTGAGGTATCCACAGGATCACCCTGCAGTGTAGTACATTGAAGCAGAGGAGACACTACCTCATTATGTTAGAACTTCAGAGCCTAAAAGCATATCACAAGTGAATCAAATTAACTTTCCATTGCCATGTAAAGCATGGTATACTGACAGTTGAATAAAACTATTAATGGAAAGAATGCATGATATCAACTTGGTTAGAATTATATAAAAATTTAATTTTAGGTTTAAAGCCCAGATGGGAAAATAAACATATTGAGAGATTAATGTGAATCTGCTGGCAATATTCTCATAGTCACTACTGTCAGAGACTTAAAAAATGTATAATAATCAAATATGTATTTGAATTAGGTTTGAGTCTGAAGAGACCTTTTCTTTTTTCTTTTATTTCTAGTTAGTTTTGATTTCCTGAAGGTCAGAGAATATTTGGGCTAACTTCTGGTATTGGATTCCAAATGAACTCATACACCCGTTTTTTGAAATGAGTCATAAGCACATAGCTGGAGAAGGCCTAGCTAACAATATGAAAAGAAGAAAAATATGAAAAGGAGCATTAGCACAAGATAATGATGAGGAAGAAAACTGGAAACACAAAGTGGTATTTTTAGATACATTACATTGTAAGCTGATTTAATTTGTGGTGAAGCTATGCTCCAGGATTTTATGATTCAGAGAAGAGTAATTTTCCTTCCTCTTTTCTTTTTAAAGATTTATTTTTTATTTATTTATTTATTTATTTATTTATTTATTTATTTATTTATTTATTTATGAGAGAGATAGAGAGGGAGTAGAGGAAGGGGCAGAGGGAAAGAATCTCAAGCAGAATCCACGCTAAGCACAGAGCCTAACATGGTGCTTCATCTCAAGACTGGTAGATCATAACCTGAACTGAAATCAAAAGTTGGACACTCAACCAACTGGGCCACCCAAACACTACTCCTTTCCCCCCTTTTTTTGTGAAAGTATTGGTCAAGCCTCAAAAGTAATACTCATTAGCTGAAAAGGTTCTGAAGCCTCTATTCTGGTCCTCTAATTTTTTTCTGTTATTCTTCTATTTTTCCTCTCTTCCATTATCTTTTAATGTGACTTTAGGCAACCTATCCTGTTTGCCTCAATTTCTCTGCAAAAAAAAATCACTTCAACTGCTTCATCTGCATCCTAATTTTCACTTATAATATTATTAGGCACTTCCTCGTTCTATGATGCATGAAAAATATGGAATAGTCAACCAACGAAAAATACTCCCTAAATAGGGCAGCCAGGTGGCTCAGTGGCTTAGTGCCACCTTCAGCCCAGGGCCAGACCCTGGAGACCTGGAATCGAGGCCCACGTCATGCTCTCTGCATGGAGCCTGCTTCTCCCTCTGCCTGTGTCTCTGCCCCCTCTCTCTCTGTCTCTCATGAATAAATAAATATATCTTTTAAAAAAATACTCCCCAAATAAAATATATCATTCCTGGTTATAAGAAGTTTCATAGTCAAAAAGAGGAGGAAAAATACAGTTCTGTATTTATTATAAAAGAATCTTTCCCCAAATAATACTGAGCAAAAACAGTTTCTTCCCAATTTCAAAGGGAATATGAATTCATTACCGTGTGTCATACGCTGTGCTCTTTATTTTCTCTTTTAATAGTCTGAACACTTTTTAAGCCAGTTATTATTATATTCATTGTATAAATGAGGGACTGAATTCCCAGAAAATTTGGGTAACTTGCCCAAACTGACATGGCCAGAATTGCTCTGAGGGAAACAAAACAAACAAACAGAAACAAAAACCAGTTTTAATAGTGTGCTTCCTATTGTTTTCCTTAGGTTTTATGACTTTAGTTATATATTTGACAAGTACTAAATATGTATTAAATCAAACACTGGAGAGCAGCTCAAATGGTTTAGTGAACGAGGCCCTAGCTTTTCCATCTTTTAAGGTAATTTTGAGGGCATAGAGATGAATTAACCTAAACCAATGTTTTGTTCCCAACTTTCACTCTCCTATCCCTCAAAAATAAGTCCTCTCTCTGTGTCTTTACCCATTATTGGTACAAGGATGAAAAAAGAAAAAAAAAAAACACACAGTGATTTTAAAATGACATTTGTTACCATGTGTGCCTATCTTACAATCCTGTTTCCAGGAATTAAATAAAAGCATACATAAAGAGTTTCATATTCTCAGTACCTAGTAAGGTGTTGCAGATTCCTCCTAAATGTTTACTGGATTGAACCAACACCCATAAAGGTTGACAGAAGAGCTGAAGAGAAGAAAACGACAAATAAAAAGTAGGGGAAGGGATGCGTGGACATAAGGTGGTAGTTTCAAAGTGCTGTAAATACCTCAAAGAAAGCTGTTGTGCTAAATGCAAAACTATGGTAATCCCACCAGCACCACCACTATTTCTTGTTTTCAACTCACTCCAGCAGCCTTCAAAGGTGAGAAGAGCTTTGCAGCTCCTAAGGATGAGGTGTGGAGTCACACTTTCCTGGCACCGGTGGTCTAATTACTCTGAGCATGTGACAAACTCCAGACCATCCCTGCACTAATGGGCAGCAGGCAGTAACTCAAAAAGGGGAAGGAAAGGGTGCAGAGTGGGAACAAAAAAACGAAAGTAGCCCTGTGCTCTGCATATGCCTCAGCGCTTTGTTGCTGTTGCTCTAGCAGACTGTAGAATTCAGACTGTTCCTTCTTCTCTCCTTATATAGACATGGCACAGTTTCAAAAATAGCCTGTGCTTTTTTAGACCTTTAAAGACATCATCAATCATTGTCTTCTATGGTAATGCTTCAATTACCCAGGAGGAAAAAAAAATACAGTAGCCATGGAAGTGACGTCCTGATGTGCTGAAAATCCCAACTAAGAAAGGGCAGTGTTTGCATATTAGCCATGTAAGCAGTGTAAGAACTGTGATGAACCATTAATAAGCCTCTCTCATGCTTTCTAAGTATTCAGGAAATGTGCTGCCTGACAGGCCAGATCTTTATAGGATTAGCTTAATGGTTTGTCACTTTCTGCATTGCTTGCTGCCCTTCCTCCCTTTTTATGCTGAACAATATTGCACTGAGCTTTCTGTGTGGCCATATAAACCCAGTGCTTCTCCATGATAAGCACCCCCATTTTAGGCACTTACAGTTCATCCATGTTAAATGACATCCAGCAAAAGTGAAGCCCTGCAGCCGTCACCCTCTTCTGCAAACCTAGTTGATTTCTTACCTCCAAGGTGGTTTCAAATTGGCCATCCCCAGGTGATCGCCAGAATAATGGATACCCAAAGGTGATGCTCCCTTCGCTCCATACCATTTGTATCTCTGGAAAATGAACACATGCAACATGCAACGTCGGCCGGGAGAGGCATACAGGTGCAGCTTTTTTGAATGCAGCTTATGTCAGGCTCCCATATGGTAGTCAAGGAGTTCCAACACATGTTAGAAAAAAAAAAGCCATAGGATAAAAAAAAATTTTTAATCACACTGAGGTGCTAGTGTGACCTACTTCTGCAGCAAAGAAATGTGTGAGTGTTTATAATTAAAATAAGGTATTTTTCTATAGCTCCTCATGGCAACAACAAAAAATAATTATCATTTACAGAAAAAGGTGAACTGTGGTTTGGAGTGTCTAATGAATATTAAGAGGACAGGTTCCATCTATTGATATTTTCATTGATATTTACGCATACCAACTAAATGTATACTGTGGCATTATTTTCAATATGAAAGATTTCACACTGCGATAAGCCTGTAATTAGAGTTTTCAGATTATCATCTGTGACTGCTTTATGATAAGTACACCAATTCCCTTGAAACATTTGTGGTGCCTACTGCCTGCACCACTGATTTTATGAAGGTTCACAATCTGTGAACACCACAGAATTTAAACTCTCTTTATATGCCATGCAAACCCCTAATATATACCACCACAAAATCACATTAGATCGCTCCTTACTCCTGAACACATATACACATATTATTTATAGTGCGTTAGGGTTCCTTTTCCAATCGTTTTCATTTGCCTCAAGGGATTGATAATGGGATAAAGAGCTTTTCACTACTCAATCACATATTATGAACCTCATTTGACTCTGTAATGACCAATAATGCTCAGTTTGAAAATATTGTTGACTGCAATCCATTTTCTCCTTGAATTTCTGCTATGTTTAAATAAACTGTATTTTGAATATTATGAGATATTTTTCATGATAATAATGTTTTGGATTTTAATAATTGGCTGGGAAATTGTGAAGATATAATTCACTTTATTTTAGATCTTGATTATTTATATTCTTTAAATTGTAAAATCAGGGATGCCTGGGTGGTTCAGCGGTTGGGCATCTACCTTCGGCTATGGGCATGATCCTGGGTCCAGGAATGGAGTCCCACATCAGGCTCCCCGCTCGGAGCCTGTTTCTCCCTCTGCCTGTGTCTCTGCCTCCCTCCCTCTCTCCCTCTCTCCCTCTCTCCCTCTCTCCCTCTCTCTCTCTCTCTTTCTCTCTCTCTCTATGTCTATCATGAATAAATAAAATCTTTTTTAAAAAATAAAAATAAAATAAATAGTATAATTAGAATGAGAAATAATTAACCCACATCATATAAGCATATATATCACCAAGATCTCTTACCTAAACAAAGCCAACCACAGCTCAATATCTATCCCAGTACACATACTATGAGCAAACATAATTCCCTACTAAAAATTAAAATACTAAAAGTCTGTCCTAAATGCTAAAAAGCCAAAATATTTTTTGGAATTGTATTCAAAGAAAGTACTAATTCAGTTGGTGGGCTTCTACAGGGATTTGAGATCTAAAAGTCACATAAAATTGATAAGAAAATCAAAATAGATTTCACGTAACAGACTAATACAGATATAGATATATAAAAATAGGAGATGGGAAGCCCGTGTGGCTCAGTAGTTTAGGCTGCCCTCAGCCCAGGGTGTAATCCTGGGGTCGCGGGATCGCGTCCCATGTAGGGTTCCCTGTATGGAGCTTGCTTCTCCTTCTGCCTGTGTCTCTGCCTCTCTCTCTCTCTCTCTCTCTGAATAAGTAAAAAAATATAATAATAATAATCTTTAAAAAAAAAAAAGAACGGAAAGAAGGAAGGAAGAAGATAGATAATCACTCTTTCATGAATTTGGAAAGGATAGAGATGCCTGAGTAGCTCAGCGGTTGAGCATCTGCCTTTGGCTCAGTGTGTGATCCCACGGTTCCAGGATCCAGTCCGGCATCCACTCCCTGCATGGAGCCTGCTTCTCCCTCTGCCTATGTCTCTGCCTTCCTCTTTCTCTCTGTGTCTCTCATGAATAAATAAATAAATAAAATCTTAAAAAAAAAAGAATTTGGGAAGGATAAACCAGGAGGCCAGTGGAGGAAAGATCCAAGATTCTATAAATACTATGAATTATTGCATAAATAACGTCTAAGATTCCATCATTTATTACAGAATGCATCTCAGTGATTTCTATTAGATTCACAAATCTTCCCTGGAGTTGTCAGGAAAGACGTGTCAAGGCCAGATCCATAAGTGAATAGAGATGAGAAAATTTCCCCACTTATGGTCCCAAAATAAGAAAAGGAGACTTGTTAAAACCAATCTAAAGCTTAAGAAACATAGCCAAACCTTTGTCAAGCTAGAACCATCTCTTTGAAAAGTGACACTTTGTGATTCTCAGGGTTTCACCTCTCCTGGTTCCATCTTGATCAGCACTGACTTGTCAATGACAAGAAAGAATCCAATGGAGGATTAAAGTGTGAGCCAAATAGGATGAACATTAAAAAAAGAAAAAAGAAAAAAGAAAGAAAGATGCCAGAGACAGGCAAAAGAGGAAGATGGTATACCAACTACAAACAGTCCATGGGATATGTAATTAGATCAGAAACTCAAAAAGAATGTAAAAGGGGCCCAAAGTGGTAAAGAGTTGTGAATCAAGGCTGCTGTTATTTGTCTCTGGGGTCTCTGGCATGGAGACTGGGCCTTCATCAAAACAAGAGCTACTTCACTTTGTTGCAGTATGGGATTACAACTCATCATAAACATTCAATTACTAAATAATAGGGCATTCATTGTAGACAAAGGTTGGCAGGAACATGATTTAGTAGAAATGGCCAAGGCAGAAACATGGGGAAAAGGGCAATCAGAGATGCTGAAGCCCTAGTATAAATGTGTGAGTGGATTTAGTGGCAGCCAATTCACGTATAAAAACGGAATCATGAAAAAAAGATAATTTTTAGATATTTAGATCCTGGTAGGCTTCTCAGTAATGAAATGTATTTTACTTTATTTAGATATCAGAGTCTTTTTGAAATATGTAAAATTTTAGAAGAGATGATTAAAGCAGCATGGCATTATGTTGATAAATACATGCACATGCACACACATGCACACACACACACATTTAATCTCTACTCAAATCCCTGTTCTTCAATTTTGTTTTCCTTCTTACAACCAGAAAAGATTTCTATGATTACTGGTTGATAAAATGGTCAAATTTTTTTTTCTAATTTTTCCCAAGTTGAAAATGAACAGAGTTATGTAAATATGTTTATTTCCTTCTAATGTCTAGCTGGTAGGACAAATTAATGGTTTATTGGTTTAAACAGAAGAAATATGGACTTGATAAATCTTTTACTCAAGATCATTTTCTGGATAATAGTCATAGATTTTTTAAATTGTAGATATCTCTATAAATAAGTTTAAAGTGAAAATGATTTCTTTACAATTAGAAAAAGAAAAAAAGGGC
Source organism: Canis lupus familiaris (assembly GCF_011100685.1). NCBI lineage: Eukaryota > Metazoa > Chordata > Mammalia > Carnivora > Canidae > Canis > Canis lupus. The sequence goes on along the minus strand of NC_049222.1, from coordinate 32,821,197 downwards.
ATTTTGCTCCAGTTTTCTGAGGACACTGTTTTTCTACTTAGGTTCTTTGTCTCTGTGCCAGGCACTCAGGAACACTTAAAAAATGTTTAGGGGTGACATATATGTCAGCAGACCCCTCAAAAGTCAAGAAAGTTCTGATGGTGGTTTTCCTAGGGTCAGTTCTTGTACTTAATGTTCATCTGCTGATAGATTATATTTTATTTCTTTGGATTTATTCCTTGTTTTTTGGCAGATTGTTTTCTGAATTATCCTTTGATCATTGAGTAAATTAGATTTGTTTTCTAGTTTCACATATTATCCATCTGTTGCATGAAACAAATTATATTAATTCACATGTATCTCTCATTCAAAAATTTGATTTCCTTTTATAAATTTTGCCATTTACAAATTAGTTGTCTAAGAACACTAAATATGAGCTTGACTCTCAGTTTAAAAGTTTCTATTTTGAAAATAGAATGTGATAACTATCTATACCGTTTAGCCAAATATCCTTTCCTGTTTGTTTGTATTAACATTTATGAGGGTAAACAATGCAAAATATCTTGCATATCACAATACTCGAACAGAGGTTTTACTTTTTTTTTACAGTATTCACTAGAGAGAGTAAGCACACATACATTTAACAATTTTAAGATTTTTCTTAATTTTGGACTTTACCAACAAAACCCCAAACAAACAAACAAAATGTTAAAAGTGTAGTTGAAAGGAAATCTGGAATATGAAGCATATGAAACAAACATCACTTTATTTTATTTTTAATTTGATATTATTAAGTTTGTTGAGAAGTTAAACCTAAAAGAATAGTGTTTACTTTTCAAAATATTATATTTGTTATAATAAATATTAGACTTAATAATCTAATCCCTGCAACAATCAAAAGCATAATTTTTTTGAGGGAAAGCAAAATAAAATCACTACATTCTAATAAATTCTGAGCTTTCATTGACTCCATTATACAAGTAACGTGATTAAAAGCTACTTGATTAAAAACTCAGAACCACTTGTGTTTTTCATGAACCTAGAATACTCAAAGGAAACACTATATGGTTTTAGACATAGCAAAAAAAATTAATATTTTATTTATTTATTTATTCATGAGAGACAGAGAGAGAGGCAGAGACATAGGCAGAGGGAGAAGCAGGACTGCATTCCAGGACCCAGGGATCATGACCTGAGCCAAAGGCAAATGCTCAACCACTGAGCCACCCCAGGGCTCAACAGAGTACATTTTTAAAATCTGATATTTGACACAATTGTCTATTCATTGTTTTAAATTATGGGTTGTAAGTTGAATAAAGACACCTTCTTATTTTTTACACTATTAGAACCTATGGTTTTTGGAACTCCAGGAAATACACAACAGAATTGATTGAAGCCCAATTTTTTCTTTTTAACTAAGTGTACATATACACACATATACACACAAATCAGTCACCTCTGAAGAGTAGTTAGTAAGAATTCTGCTTTCACTAAGCAACACTATATATTTAATCTGAAGTTTGTTTCCATATTCTTCAATCAGTTGAAAAATTACCAAACTTAAAAGTTTCTTTCCACAGAATCAGAAAATTAACTCCACCTACTATAATGCTTGTCAGGTCAGCTAACACCTCTAGTTCTAATAATAATTTATCTATATAAAGTACTAAGGTGATTGAGAATGTAGATGTATTTATGGTTTTTAATTCTTTAAAAGCATTCACTGAACACAAAATAAAATGAATGCTGATAAGAAACCTGGCTTTTTTTTTCTTTTTTGATTTGTAATCAGAATAAAAAAGAGACAACCAATTAACTAATCAGTTTAAACATGCTGTGCACTAAGGGAAACATGTTTCATTAATTAATTTAATACAAAGTTAGCTCACGTTAAAAATATTTTAACAAAAATATTCTGTACTTTTTTCCTTTGAATTTGACAAGTGTGCAAAATCTCAAAGTTCAGACTTTTTTAGACACTCTTCTCAGGATACTGAAGATTACCTACAGTAGGCTTCCATGATATAATTCATAGGAAAGCTGATTTTATATCTTCACAATGGTACAACTAGACAGATGACCATGCTTAAAAACATGTCGATTAAAACATTGCTACTTGAAGAAATTGTAGACATATTTGTTCCAAACTGGTGCTTCAAAAAATTTGGAATATCCAACATTGAGAATTTCCTTAAAAAAATCCATAAATTCTAAAAGTTTTAGTCTAATAGGAAATTTTAAAAATATTTACCTTCAGGAGCACCTGGGTAGCTCAGTTGGTTAAGCATCAGACTCTTGGTTTTTGCTCAAGTCATAATTTCCAGGTCATGAGATCAAGCCCCATGTTGGGCTCCACACTCAGCATGGAGTCTACTTAAGATTTGCTCACTCCTTATCCCTCTACCCACCCTCAATCACTTGCATTCTCTCTCTCTCTCTCTCTCTCGAGAGAGAGAGAGAGAGAGAAAGAGAGAGATAGCATGAGTAGGGAGGAAAGGGAGAAGCAGATGTGGGGCTTGATCCCAGGATCTGGGATCATGATCTGTGCCAGAGGCAGATACTTAATCAACTGAGCCACCAGGTGCTCCAATAAACAAATCTAAAAATATATGTATTTACTTTGAAATGTGCCTTTAATATAACAATCATGAATATTATTGAAAAAATAGCAGTACTGAAGAGTCATTTTTTTTTAAAGATTTTATTTATTTATTCATGAGAGAAAGAGAGAGGCAGAGGGAGAAGCAGGCTCAATGCAGGAAGCCCGATGCAGGACTTGATCCCTGGACTCCAGGATCACGCCCCAGGCCCAAGGCAGGCGCCAAACCGCTGAGCCACCCAGGGATCCCCGAAGAGTCATTAATTTGAACATTATGCGAATCCATTGTATGATACATTCTTTGATTAAAGTACTTGTTAAACTTTGAATTCTCGGGCTGCCCGGGTGGCTCAGCAGTTTAGTGCCGCCTTCAGTCCAGGGAGTGATCCTGAGACTCCAGATTGAGTCCCATGTCGGGCTCCCTGCATGGAGCCTACTTCTCCCTCTGCCTGTGTCTCTACCTCTCTCTCTCTCTCTCTGTGTCTCTCATGAATAAATAAATAAAATCTTAAAACTACAAAAACAAAACTTTGAATTCTCTGTGAGAAATCAGATAGATGGTGGATGGATGCATAGATAAAGAAACAGAGGTATAGAACAGCCAGTTTGCTATACTGGAAAATATGTATTTCTAAAATTACTCTGTTGTGCAGAAATCACACAATAAAAACCACAAGGCATATGAGAAAAGATAAAGTTAAGACTACAACATTCAGAAACTTTGTTAGTAACAGGCACACAGTCACACATACACAGAATAAAAACCTATTAAAATAATGTACTGTTTTTCACATACGGAATGATTAACAGATACATAAATATTACAATTATTTTGGCACTTTTTCCTTGAAAGGACCAGAAGTTTGCTTGGGGAAGAGGGTGTGAAAGGGATTGCAGTTTGTGATTAGCATGAATTGGTAGAAGGAGGATTATGTGAAATCTGATGGGAAGTTGTAACACCAGCTGGGGAAGTGTGGCTCACAACACCACAGTAAACAGAAATAGTTGGGAGATGTTTGAGGCATGTGTATATGTATTTCGTGTATTCCTATGCAGGTCAGCTCAGCTGGGTACAGCTTTTTTTTTTTTTTTTTTTTTTTCTTTTTTTCTGTTTTCAAGTAGTGTTTCTTGGAGAATAAATTGTGCAGAAACAAAAGCAAAATTTGCAGTATGCTCAAATTGTCCCCTAATATATCAAATGCGTTGGAACAAGTCCATGTTTTTAGAACAAGTGTTGGAACAGAACTGACCGCGCATTTCTTGAAAATAATTTCTAAGATTCATAGGTAATGGTGTAAAAACCTTAGGATAATTGAATCAACACATTTAAAATCCTCCGATGCCTAAATGAAGAGTTGGCAAACTTTTTCCATAAAGGCCCAGATAGTAAATATGTATTGCTTTGCAGAAGATAGGGTCTCTTTTGCAATTACTTAAATATGAGTAGTGATGCAAAAACAGGCACAGTCAAGGCGAAATGAACAAGTATGACTATGTTAAATAAAACTATTTACAAAAATAAATGCAGACAAAAGTTCTTACATGTTTGCTTCTTATTTTTATATGCTATAGAAGGCTATAACTGAGACGTGTGCTAAACTGACATATTTTTTGACACTTTAAGAAGTTATAAAAAGGATGGACGTGACTGACAAAAGTTTCACCTCTATTGTAATATTCTCTAGCCTGCTAAAATCCTACATACGACAGTTTATACCATTTTGTCCCTCAAATAGAAGTTGAAAGTTACTTTATTAAAATTTACAAGTAATAGTGATTGAGGCTATTCTAGAAGCAATGGTGATATCAAAATACAACTATTTATATATGATAACTGAGTTTATTTTTCAAGGAAAAGGAGGGAAAGTTTGTGCCCAAATAGTATCAATTTATCTAAAATATGAGAAAGCATAGCAAAGGACAAAACCTGAATATTTTTTCAAGTTGTACAGGGTTTGGGTAAATGTAATTTCATTTTTCTTATTTGTAATGGGTAAGTCTGTAAAAAAGTTAAGAAATAGGTTTAATTTTTTTAACATGTCCTACTTTGGGGCTTATTGACAAGATAATTGTGTAAAATTGGAGAGAGAAACATGAAATATTTACTGGAAGGCACTATGTTGATATCTACATAGAATTTGTCTTTTTTCTTATTAGAATAGTAAATTGGTCTTAGAAATCTCAACATGGGCTAATGAAAAGTATTCCTTTAAAAAAAGAAAGATTTTACTTATTTATTCCTATGAGACTCAGAGAGAGAGGCAGAGACAAAGGCAGAGAAAGAAGCAGGCTCCAAGCAGTGAGCTCGATGTGGGAATCAATCCTGGGACTCCGGATCATCCCCCGGGCTGAAGGCAGATGCTAAACCACTGAGCCACCCAGGAGTCACATGAAAAGTATTCCCTAAATCCTAACTAATATATGACTATCAAAGAGATAACAAATCTCACCTGAATGATTTCTTTGTTTTGTGGTGGCTAAATAGCAGTGCTTGATTATTTCAAAATATAACAATAATTTTTTAAAACATTATAAAATAATTTTAAAAAGGCTCCTCACTTGTGTTAATCCTTTTTTCACTTTAAAATATTGTCACTTTGATTAAATTGAAATGCAAGTAACTATTTCTCATGTGTCCATGAGCATATTTTATTTTTTTTAAAGATTATATTTATTTATTCATGACACACACACACACACACACACACACACACACACAGAGGCAGAGACACAGGAAGAGGGAGAAACAGGCCCTGCAAGGACCCCCATGTGGGACTTGATCCCGGATCCCAGGACACGCCCTGAGCAAAGGCAGACACTCAACGATTGAGCCACCCAGGCTTCCCTCCATGAGCATATTTTAAGCAATCAATCAAATCTCCTGTCAATTCCTCTTTATTTCATAATATATAGTTACTTAAATGTTTCTCTTTTTTTCCTTGTGATAGACTTTTAAGATCTGCTCTCTTACCAACTTTCAAATATGCAATACAGTGTTATTGACTGTAGTCATCATGCTGTGCATTACATCCTCATGATTTACTTATAACTTGAAGTTTATAATTTTTCACCCCTTTCTCCCATTTGCCTCCAGCCCTGCCTTGGCAACCACCAGTCTGTTTTCTATCTTTGAGCTTGTTTTTTGCTCATAGTTTGTTACATTTTTTTTAGATTCAACATATAAGTGAAATCATACTATATTTGTCTATACCTGATATATTTCACTTAGCATAATTCCTTCAAGTTCCATTAATATTATTGCAAATGGCCAGGTTTCATTCTTTTTTATGGCTGAGTAGTATACCATTATATATATATATGTGTGTATATATACCATTATATATATATAGTATACCATTATATATATGTATATATTATATATATATAATATCCCTCACTTCTTCTTTATCCATTCATCCACTGATGGACACTTAGGTGTTTCCATATTTTGGCTATTGTAAATAATGCTGCAATGAACATAAGAATGTATATATCTTTTCAAATTAGTGTTTTTATTTTCTTTAGATAAATACCCAGAACAACTCCTGGATAATACGGAAATTCTATTTTTAATTTTTTGAGGAAAGCCCATACTGTTTTCCATAGTGGTTGTACCATCTACATGCTCGACAGTGCACAAAGGTATTCTTTTTCAATACATCCTTGCCAACACTTGCGATTTCTTGTCTTTTTGATACTAGCCATACTAAGAGATGTGAGATGATATCTCATTGTGGTTTTGATTAGTGTTTCCCTGATGATTAGTGATGTTCAGCATTTTTTCCTGTACCTATTGGTCATCTCTATGTCTTCTTTGGGAAATTGTCTTTTCAGTTCCTCTGCCCATTTTCTAATCAGATCATTTGTTTTTATGCTATTTTGCTGTATTGATTCTTTATATATTATGGATGGTAAGTGCTTATCAGATACTACCTTATTTGCAGATATAATTTCCCATTCAGTAGGTTGACTTTTCATTTTGTTTATAATATCCTTTGCTGTGCAGAAACTTCTGAGTTTGATGTAGTCCCTCTTTACTTTTGTTGCCTTTGCTTTTGGAGCAAGATCCCACTCTTTTGATTTTACCTTGTCAGTAACAGGATCAAAAAAATAAAATAGAATAAAGAAAACATATTCATGATTTCTTTTACCTCTAAAACTATCTTAGAGATGTAACAAGAGCTCCTAGAAAATAAAAAAAAGTTTTAATATTTCATTTTATAAAAATAAAGATGGTAGAAATAGATTTGTTTTGTATGCTTCATATTTCTAAATTAGCTCAGCACCATGTTAATATTTGTATGGGAAGAGTTGTCAACTCAAAGAGATGCTCAATTTCGGTCTTCCCAAGATTAAGTTTGTACAGGAAAAATAGTGCTAATACCAATATTTCAGAGATTGTGTGTTTTATGAGAAGGACCTCACTGTCCATAATACCCTCAACCTTAGTGTAAAGCTTTACCAAGTCTTTATATAAAAGTTATGTATTATACTTCAACAGGAAATTATATGTTCCTTCATTCTGATATCACCAGTAACTGTAATAAATTAACTATAGCACTGCAATTTCAATATCAAACAGATTTTTACCTCTCTCTGACGCTTGCCAGAAGGCTCTGCTGTAAAATACAGGCTAGAAGTAAGGAGATCCATGAGTAGAATTCAGATTGTGACAAAAGACATCGATCTACCACAAATGTATGAAACAACTTGCTGAGGGGGGCTAGGGGAAAATTCAGTTGACCTAAGTAATTTTGGAAATGATGGGTTAACATAAGATTAAAGATAAAGAGAACTATGAATAAGAACCAGTAATAAAGTTGTGTCTTATAAGGGTATGGGTTGGCAATTTTGAAACCATTGTTTGTTAACTGGAGTTGAACAATACATAAACAGATGGCGGAAGACTGAAACCAGGTTTTTCATTTGGTGTGGAAGATTACCAAGGAAGCAAAGCAGAAGGCTAAAATGATCCCTGTAGTTTAATGGAGAAGAGTGCAGAAATTGGTGGGAGTCTAGTTTATTTTAATATAAATATAGATGAATGAATACAGAAATTTTTAGCTTATGTGTATATACATGGGTAAATATATACATGTATATTTCCTTACTCTGTCAACTGAACAGGCAGAGAGGCAACAAGACCCAGTAGCCATGAGCATACCTAGTAACTTGATATTGATTATTAATACCATTCTCCAGTTGAAGGAACCAAGGATTCTTGGACAGATGGCTGACTGCAGGTCTGGAGCAGGACATGTACAAGATGGCCAGGTGTAGTGTCTAAAAGTAAGAAAATTAGGGGCTCCTGGCTGGCTCAGTGAGAAGACTATGTAACTCTTGAACTCAGGGTCATAAATTTGAGGCCCACCTTGGATGTAGAGATTATTTAAAAAAAAAAGGAAACTTAAAAAAAAAGTAAGGAAGTTTAAATACACATATGCATGTGCAAGCCTGTACACACACACACACACACACACACATACACACACACACACACACCAAGAGGCTAAATCAAAGGGACAAGGAATCAACCAGAAGAGCCCCCAGTGGCCAAAGGTGGAATTATTTGGGCAATAAAAAAATGCTGATAAAATAAATAGAATATCAAAATAAATAGAGAAACATACCGTGTTTTTGGATCAGGAGCTCAGCATAATAAACATGCCAATTCCTCCCAATTGATGCACAGATTTAATACCATACCCAGGAAAATTCCAACATTTTGTAGTTATAGAGAAGATAATTCAAAACAAAAGTTTTGAAAGATTTTTATTTATTTATGAGAGACACAGAGAGAGAGGGAGGCAGAGGCACAGGCAGAGGGAGAAGCAGGCCCCATGCAGGGAGCCGGACATGGGACTGGATCCAGAGTCTCCAGGATCTCACCCTGGGCTGAAGGCAACACCAAACCGCTGAGCCACCCAGGCTGCCCGATAATTCAAAATTTTTAATTGAAAACTAAAGGAATTCAATTTTTAAGCAATTTTGGAAAAAAAATAAAATGAGAGAAATAAATCTTCCAAGTTTCAACTTTTATTATTCAGTTGCAGTAGGCAGAACTATATGGTACTGGTTCAATGGTAGACACAGATCAGTGGAACATGAGAGAACCCTGAAATAGATTGAAATAAATATGTCTGGCTGATTTTTTCATGAAGGTAATAAAGAAATCCAATGGAAGAATAGGTTTTTCAATAGTGTTGGAAAAATTGGACATTTGTAGGAAAAATAAAATAAATCTCAACCTTATACAAAAATTAACTCAAAATAGATCACACTTAAATGTAAAATGTAAAAATAGAGAACTTTTAGAAAAAAAACTATAGGGGAAAATAATCATGATCTATATCTAGACGAAAATATAAATTGATACCAAAATTGTAACCCATATAAGGAAAAAATGATAAGTTGGATATAATTAAAATTAAATACTTTTTTAAAAAAGATTTATTTATTTATTCATGAGAGACACAGGCAGAGGGAGAAGCGGGCTCCATGCAGGGAGCCGGTCGTGGGACTCGATCCCGAGACTCCAGAATCGAGCCCTGGGCCAAAGACAGGCGCTAAACCCCTGAGCCACCCAGGGATCCTGAAAATTAAATACTTTTAACTGATAAAGATGCTGTTTAGAGGTGAAAAGACAAGTTATGGCCTTAGAGAAAATATTTCCAAGCCATATCTCTGACTCCAGACTACTATCAAGGTATTTAAAGAAAGAACTCCAAAAACTTGACAATAAAAAACAGACAACCAGTTATAGACTAGGCAAAATAAATGACAGAGCCTTTTACTACAGAGGATATATAGATGACAAAGAGCACATAAAAAGATATTCAACATGATCATTCATTAGGCAAATGCATATTTAATTATGCATGAATATGTGTCTACTAGAATTCCTCAAGTAAAATATGACAACACCAAATGCTTGTGAGGATATGGAGAAACTCTTCCACTCATATATTGCCAGTGGAAATATAAAATGGTCTGCTACTCTGAAAACAGTTTGTCAATGTCTTAATAAACCACATATGAAATCACTATGTAACCGGCAATTGCATTGCTGGTCTTTCATCCAGAGAAATGAAAAGTTGTGTTCACACAAAAACCTGTGAAGATTCAGGTGATAGAAAAGTTCTGTGTCTTGCCTTTATCTATGTCAGTATTATCATCTATGGGTTTTCAAAATGCTACCATGGAGGGAATCTGGGAAAAGGATCCATGGGATTTCTCTGTATTGTTTCTTTCAATTGCATGTGGATCTACTGTTATGTATGGGAAAATAATGGGAAAATAAGTGGAAGAAGAGAAAATATAACAGTAGCAATCATGTTATTTCTTACAGCAACACTCAATAAATTCTGTAAAAGTAATTAAAACTTTATTAAGAAAACCATTAAAACAATGAAACTGTTTTGCTAATATTAAAAGGGTCTTTTAAAAATTATATCTCTTGACATAGCTAAAACATTAATTAGCATTAATATTTGCCATTCTAATCCTCTTCAGATTCAGTTTTTTGTTTAATTAAACAAAAATAAATCATATATTTATTAGATAGAATTATAGTATAACTGATACTATTATAAAATCTGTATGCGGGACGCCTGGATGGCTCAGTGGTGGAGTGTCAGCCTTTGGCTCTGGGCGTGATCCTGGAGTCCAGGGATTGAATCCCACATCGGGGTCCCTGTGTAGAGCCTGCTTCTCCCTCTGCCTGTGTCTCTGCTCTTTCTCTGTGTGTCTCTCAAGAATAAGCAATAAAATCTTAAAAAAAAATCTGTATGTATACATAAAGTAAATTTTAGAATGATGTTAATAAAATATAGAACCAGGTTATTTCTAGATGCTTTAATTTTGAATTTTATGTATTTATTTATTCATCTGTTTTCCCTGTTATAGTTTTTTGTAAGTTTGAATTGAAATTTAAATAATAAAATATTTTCTTTAAAACTATGTTTAAAATAGGCAATTTGGGATGCCTGGGTGGCTCAGTGGTTGAGATCTGCCTTCAGCTCAGGACATGATCCCAGAGTTCTGGGATCAAGTCCCAGATCAGGCTCTCTGCATGGAGCCTGCTTCTCCTGCCTCTGCCTTTCTCCGCCTCTCTCTGTGTCTCTCATGAATAAATAAATAAAAATTTAAAAAAATTCCTAGTTCCAAGTTAAAAATTTGGGATGCCTGGGTGGCTCATAGGTTGAGCATCTGCTTTCGGCTCAGGGAATGATTCTGGGACCTGGGATGGAATCCCACTTGGGTTCCTGCATCGAGCCTACTTCTCCCTCTGCCTATGTCTTTGCCTCTCTCTCATTCTGTGTGTGTGTGTCTGTCATGAATAAATAAATAAAATCTTTAAATAAATAAAATAGGCAATTCTGGGACGCCTGGGTGGCTCAATGGTGAGTGTCTGCCTTTGGTTCAGGGCATGGATGTTCTTAAATTTTTCATTGACTTTCAATGAGCTCCACTGAGATATACATACCCCTATGGGGAGTAAAATGTTAAATAATGAAAAATATAATTTTAAAGTTTTTATTTTAATTCCAGTTAGAAAACATATACTGTTACATTAGTTTCACTTTTATACACAAAGAAGCATCGGAAAGAGAAATTAAGAAAACAATCTCATTTATAGTTGCACCAAAATAATAAGATACCTAGGATAAACCTAACCAAATGTCTAAACCAAAGACATTCCGTGCTCATGGTTTAGAAGAACAAATATTGTTAAAATATCCATACTATCCAAAGCAATCTACATATTTAATTTAATATAATCCCTATAAAAAACCAACAACATTTTTTATGGAACTAGACTAAACATCCTAAAATTTGTATAAAACCAGAAAAGACCCTGAATAGCCAAAGCAATCTGAAAAAGAAAACGAAGCTGGACAATTCCAGACTTTAAGTTATATTACAATGGTGTAGTAATCAAAACAGTATGGTACTGGCACAAAAATAGACACAGAACAGAAAATGATGAAACAGGATAGAAAACCTGGAAATAAACCTACAATTATGTGGTCAATTAACCCTCAACAAAGCAAGAAAGAATATCCAATGGGGGGAAAAATAAATGGTGTTGGGAAAACTGGACAGCAACATGCAGAAGAATGAAACTAGACCACTTTCTTACATCATCCACAAAAATAAATTCAAAATTAATTAAAGACCTAAATGTGAGACTTGTAGCCATAAAAATCCTAGAAGAAAACACGGGTAGTAACTTCTTTGACATAAGCCATAACAACTTTTTTTCTAGATATGTTCTAGATATGTTTTCTTCCCGAGCAAGGGAAATAAAAGCAAAAATCATGAAAATATTTTTCTTAGAAGAAATAAGATCTCCCTTAAAGAATGTTTTAAAATTATATTCTAATTGAGATAATTATCTCTTAATGAGTTGCATTGCATTTTTATCATAAAATGTTTTTTATTTGTCTTTTTTTAATCATTTAAGAGAGTATGTATTTTTCTAAAATAAAATTAATATGTGAGATAAAGGATATTTGATGACGTTTTCCTAGTTATTTTAGGGAAAACTATTGGCTCTATCTAGTCCGTAAGTATCCCACTTATTTTTTATACATTTTTTAAGCCCAAGGTTCTTGCCATTTCCTTAATGCCAAAAGTTCATTTTATATAATAGCTTTTAAATGTTGTTTATGTAACAGCCCTAGTTAGCACAGTTGTTATTGTTTATACTTATTTAACATCTTCCGCAATTCTTTTTTCATGGTCTAATGTTAGGTCTTAGTCTCAAATAATTTAATAAGAGTTGTTACAAAAATCTATTACTTTTTATTTTTTTATTTTTTTAAGATTTTATTTATTTATTCATGAGACACACAGAGAGGGGCAGAGACATAGGCAGAGGGAGAAGCAGGTTCCATGCAGGGAGCCCGACTCAGGACTTCACCCTGGGTCTCAAAGATCACGCCCTGGGCCAGACAGGCGCCAAACCGCTGAGCCACCCAGGCACCCCAATCTATTACTTTTTAAATAAACTATTGTATCTTCCTAATGTGGGATATATATTTATTTGTTTGTATGTCTGGCAGATTTTAAAGTTTAATTAACATTTCAAATGTCATGCAGATTACAGCAGAGAACAGTGGAGAAAGCAGCAGAAAAAGGGGATTGTATTATCAATTGATATAATAACCCTGGTTCCTTGATTAGCTTGACTCTTGGTGTTTTAATTACCTCATTTCTAACATGGAGGTAATAAACCTTTCTTGCAGATATATGATTTCAGAATCAAAGGAGATGTTTGAAAAAGCACTTTAAATTTTTAATATTAATAGGAATTGTTACGATAATAAATATCTGCTATAGGCAACTGAGATATATTTTATAAATTGAAAACAATATGACTCCACATTTTTTCCTGCTTTGAGGGGGCAATTTTCCTATTTGATACAAAATCAGAAATTTGAATAGATGAATTTGATATTGATATAACTTTACAGGAATAAATAAACTCAGTGTTTTAGAGCCAGAAAATGTAATCTTCAAATACATCATGATTTTTGTCTGGTATTCCCCCCTTTATTTCTTAATTGGCCTAAAGTTTGAACAAATTTTTAAAAACTTGCAGGTGTATCAGGGAAAGATGCCATTTTATCATTTTTGGAATTAAATTGTTATAACAATTAAGAGCAAATGAAGAATGTAGTTAAAATCAAACTCATTCTTAATTACCAAATCTTTTAGAATTTACATAAAATTACACTCATCTAAAGTCATCAGTTTAGTGATCAGTTTTGATATTTTTTTTGTTCAACTTCATCTGGAAGCATGGTAGAGTACAAAATTAGTATGTGTTTAATTTCACAATTGAGTTCAAAAAAGTTAGAAAGTTATTCATAGTGTGAAGGGGATTTTCTGCAAAGAATAATATTACAGTTAAGTTTCCAAATCTCTAATACCTAGAAAGTATATAAATTTTACATACACCTAAGAAGGGCAACTCTACCTAGGAGGTGTCATGGTATCTTCCAGGGTACAGGATATTTGCAGCTCAAGCCATTCCCTTAAGAAGAGGACTTTTCTCAATAAAAGACCTCCTGTTAATGCTTTACAACTTCAGACTCTCACTAAGTGCTGAAATTACACAGGTCCATGTTCTCAAGGAGATCATGGCAAATTGCAAAAGATAAAACTTTTAAAAGATAATCTCAAAACATGAAACAGGCTAAAATGGATAGCCTCAAAGCCCTGTTGGAATACAAAACAAAACAGATTATTAAAGGTTTGTGGTCAATGTTATCTTAACAGTATACAATTTTAAATGCTTAAGAAGTCCAGTCCACTGGATAACTACAATTGTGTGTATGTGTTTATGATACACAGTAAATGTATGCTACTCTGCAAGTAGCATGCTTGCTTGATCACTAATGTTGGCCTGTTTGCTAACCCAGCTGTAAAAGATCTTCAATATCCTTTCCAGAGGCTGCTTTTCTTCCCTTCTCTCCCATGATTGGCTTATGACCTGACAGTACATGCTGACTACACAAATCCCCTCAGAAAAGATGGCGGTGTACTTTTCTACAGTCTTGGAGATGTTGCATAGCTACCAGCCCTGTGTGCATTCTTTGTGCAGAATATGCTTTGGGCTCCAAACTAGATAATGCTATTGTTTCCATGCACTATAGTACCAACTTCATCTTATATGTCAAATTACATTACTTTTTTCCTTGGAGTTTAGATAATTGTCTCTAAAAGTATATGACACCCAAATTGTTTCCCAAGTGACCTGTTTTTACTGCTGGATGAGCTCAGGAGAGGTTATTTTATAGAAAGAACAAGATAATGAAATGAAGTTTATTGTAAAATCATATAAGATGAAAGGAAAAAGGTAGGATGGCTTATTAGCCATCTTCTTACCTGGAGTTCGGGAAGAGTACTTTCATATTAGTTCTGGAAAAGTACTTACATATTAAATGTAACCCTGAATATTTCATGTAACGTTTTGTCAGCAGATAGAGACTAAAATGTAAAAATACGACTAAGATATCCATTCTAAATGAATGCAGAATAAAGAAATAAAATGAGCTATTTGAATATGTCAAGGAAGTTCATGGCGTTTCCATTGTGACATCTCTAGAGGTCTTCATGATAAAACTCATGGTAACTTTAAGAGCACTGATGCATAAAGGAAAAGTAACCTAGAACCAGTCGTAGAAGATAATTTAAGTCATCCCACCACCAACAAAAAACTGAAGCCTAAACTAGTGTTTAAAACGTATACAACCATGAGAGAGACAAGAACTAAGCTCAGGAACACATAGTTAAAAATTGATACTGCAAATTTAGTCAAAATTAGGCAAATAGAAACACATTTCTTCTATTATTCTTTGTGAAATATACTGAAAACAATAATGTAACAGAACCTACATTTTTAAAAAAAATGATAAACATGTACAAGATTTCCTTAAAAAATCAAAACACAAATAACCTTTTTTGGGATATGAAGTTTCAGTGCTGTGAAAATGTTAATGATCTTTAATTTCTTTAATTATTATCAACTGTCTTTAGAAATGATTCTGATAGTTCACCTGGAAAAATAAAGATCTGAGGAAAACCAAAACAAAAAGATATTACTAGTAATAAAATAAAGTATAAAGTTACATTATTATAAAGAGCATGGTATAGGCAGAAAAATAACCAGAAAAGTCAATTAATATTTTTTAAAAAGAAGGGTCTCCAAGTTTATATGGGAATTTAGTGTCTAATAAAGATGAACATTTTTGGATTATTCATTACAGCATTGGTAAAATGGAGTAGCCAGAAAACAATATAGTTTTCCTTATAATAAGTAGTATTTGAAATGGAGCACACATTTTTTGAAGCTTTCTCCATTTCATTCCTTTTTTCCAAACACCCATATTTATGAAATTCAATTTTACTGAAAGATATAGAAAGATCTGAAGATTCTACTCAATATCAATGAACTAAAGAGTATGTGACATTTTTCTCCAATATTCCTATCACTATAGCATATTTAGTGACATTTCATTTTGGTCAGTGTTTCCTAGGAAAACTAAAGACCTAATACAATTATCTGTCTAGTCTGTGTTTTATTCTTGATGACCCACTTACTTATTCTTTTTCATTCGAGTATAGTTGACACACAATGTTGCACTAGTTTCAAGTATACAATATAGTGATTTAACAAGCCTATACATTATGTTGGACTCACCCCAAGTGTATATGCTATCTGTCCCTGGAAACGCTGCTACAGCATCATTGACTATATTCCCTATTCTGTACTTTTTATTCCCATAACTTATTCATTCTGTAATTGGAATCTTGTGTATCCAATTCTCCTTCATCCATTTTGCCCATTCCCCTACCCCTCACCTCTGGCAATCATCAGTTCTCTGAATTCATAAACCTGATTTTGGGTGGTGGTGGTTGTTGTTGTTTGGTTTGGTTACTGTTTGTTTTTAGTTTTTCCACATGTAAGTGAAATCATATGATATTTGTTTTTGTTTGACTTACTTAGCAGGATACCCTCTAGGTCCATCCAAATTGTTGCAAATGGCAAGATGTCACTTTTTTATGGCTGCTTTAATATATATTAACTCCCTAAAAATGAGTACTTATGTATATAAAAGTTTAGAGGTAAAAAATATAAGTGGTCAATAAATTTACAGAAAAAATCCTCCTCAACTTTATTGATATTTAAAGTGGTACAATTCTAAACAGTTAGAGAAGTCTCCTTTGCCCATTAGATTGGTAAATATTAAGTAATACCAACTATTGCTGAGGATTTTTAGTTGACCCTAAATTGCTATAAGCAATTGCTTTTTGAAAGCAATCATTGATTACTATCCACATAAAAAAGAAACACGTGATCTCACCATTAGTGGATAAGATATTTTCCCTTAGAAGCATATTCGACTAGATCTCACCCAGGGCCTGCCTATTTCCTGGTCTGTCAGCAGGCCTAGCTTGGCTTACTCAAATCTCCTCTTTAAATATGGTCATCACCTAGAGCCAGAGTCAAAAGGCAGGTGGGATATGTGCAATCATGCATCTGGCTACTTGTTTGTCCTGGTTGGCAGGGCCAAACTCTCTCATGGAGTGGTATGAAGTCTAGACAGTAATGGGTAGAGAGAGATGACTATTTGGCTTCAGAGTCCAGCTGTGTGTTTCACTATAGCTTCCCAAAGAACCCCTAATGTATGGAATTTGGCACATTTCTCATCATTAATAAATGCTTTCTTTATATTTTCCCTTTCCTCTGTGTTTCTCTTTACCATTTGTTAAAACACATCGAAAGGGCAAATGGTTAATATCCCAAACACTTCCAATTAAATCTCTTTCTATACATTTATCTATAGATACATTTGTATAAATGCCTGAATTTATATATACAGACTCTTGCTTCCAAAATTGTTGAAATAACAAGATAAAAGAAAACAATGCTTATTAGTCAGGGACCAGTTAAATGAATAATGTTATACCCTTAAAAAGGGATACTGTATAATTATTTTAAAAGCATGATGTAAATTTATATCTACTTATATGAAAAATATTCATTAAATAATATTAAAAAGCAGCAAAGTGGAATACAGAAACATAACACAATTCTTTACATAAAACACACACATGCAACACACACACACACACACACATTCATACCTGCTCACATTCTAATCTTGCATGTTTGCTTCAAGGATCATAATTCCACAGATATCTTTCAAAGACCAGGCAAGTGTTAGTAATATCTGTAGCTAAGTAAAGAGTAAGAAGTAGTGGTAGGATGTAGGATGAATTTCACACTTAAATGAATTCAAATTTAGTTTTAAAATTTTAAACTACCATATTGCCCATACAAAACCAAGAACAATTTTCCTCAAACTCCTAGTGGTGAATCCTGATACAGGATATCTGTACTTCTAGAAGGCTTCCTGAAAAATTCTTAATAGATATCAATATTTTGATGGTGATAGGTGACCTTAATTTTATACTTCATACTTTTCTTTGTGAAGTTTACATTTTTTACTGTCAGGATGTATATCTCTATGCTTAAAAGGCTTACATAAATGCATGATAAACCAAATAAATTTCTTCGTTAATATTTAAAATATATACAACACATTTGACTAAGTTTTATTGTAATATTTGTGATGCTATTACATATAAAATCTTCATACTATATGGCTTTATACATATGCTATCTATATGATGTTACTTCACCTGCAATTTTTTCCCCTCTTCACACCTTGATAGCCAGTAAACAATATTCATTCCTCTCAAACTTGCTCAAATGACAAATTTGCTCATTATAAGTAGCTTGTTATTACAACTTTGCCCTCCCCCAAAGTGGTGAATCACTCCTTCCCCTATAAACTTCTGTATGCTACATGCTTTTATAAAATACACATCATATTGAGCTATTATCCATTAGAATGTGTTCTTTTTCTTTTATAGTCTGAGATTTCCTTGAAAGTAGAAACAGTTCTTGATTCTCCTTACTATCACCAGTGGCGTGCAGAATGCCCCAAACAAAATTGGTTCACAATAAAACTATTTAAACTAAGTTGAGAGGAGACAATTCATTTTGTAATCTGTAAGTCATTCCTAGAATCTAGAAGAAAAGTAATAATTTCTCATTAGTGAAGGCTTGCTATGCTATTTCTTAAGCACTGGGTACATTTCATGTTATTTAAGACTCACTATGGATAATTAAGTTAATTTTCCAGAAGAAACTTGAGGTTCTGAGTCATTAATTTTCTGGGCCAAACTCAAAGATCTAGAACCTGTTTATGACATCATGGGTAAGGATTTGACCCTAGAATAAAGAGAATCATAAAATTCCTCTAAGATACATGAAAGCATAAATTGGGAATAATGCTTTAAATTCTACTTTGCCTCAGTTGTAGGACAATGAGGATTTGGCAATAATAAAATTTAGAAAGATAAATTTTAAAATAAGCATAAGATAAATTTAGGTATAAAAGAAAAAAAATAGTAACAAAAATCCAGTGATTACAACTGAATTTGTTTGTAAAGCTATATATAAAATATCTTACCATCATAACATATACTGTAATATATAGTATTAATAATTATTTGAGCATGTATAATAAAAATATAGTTTTTCCAAGAAGATGGTACATAAATATAAGAAAAACAGATAACTGACATTAAAGTTTTTAACTAAAAAAGGGTATAAATCTATAAGGACTATAGATATTGCAAAATATACTTTTCAAGAAGGAGCATTATAGGAGCCTCCAAAATAGGAAACATAACATATATAGCTTATGGATATAATTGCAATAAATTATTTAAGGTATTATAAAAAATAAAATGTCCTAAATCAAGAAGAAATCAGCAAGCAAGTCATAGTATCATAATATGATACTATTTTTTCAGGAAAAAGAGGAAAAAGAATTGAAAATTGGTTTTATTAGGGCACTTTTATTTTACCAATGGAAATATATTTTTCAATAGAATGAGAATTTTCAAATAAAAGAATGCATAAAATAAAACACTGTAGTCATAAAACTATTTAAAAAGTAGAAAAGAAATGTAAGAATTGTTTTTAGTCTCTACCCCAGTACTACTATATTTAAAAATCCTGGCAAATGTAATTCCTTTGGGTCCTCAAAGAGTATGATACGTTATCTACAATAGAAATTTATGTTGGTGAACTTGAATTATAAATTTTTTTCCCTACTTCAATGAGGGTTACAACTTTATCCTCTCCTCTGTCCATACTGATCCCAATTGTGATAGAGGTATAGGCAAAAGCCTTATTAATTGCTAATTGCAAGTATAAAGACATAAAGAAATTTGGAAGATCACTAAGACCTCTGTTTCTCAGGATACTTATATAAAAAAGCACCCCCTGAGAAAGGCACTACTCTATACTAAATGACCTGCTTGGCGCCTTAAGGCTCTTGGTCTCCGAGCTGTTTAGTGGCCTGTGTCAAAAAAATTACTTGTTTCAGTCCAATTTCTCTCAATTCAATAACCCCTAAGCCTCTCAAAACAAAGCAAAGTTAAAATGATTTTCAATTGCTTTGGACTGGGATGTGTCAGGCAGTCACCAACATTTCATGGACATCAATAGAACAAAGCACTCACC
Organism: Canis lupus familiaris; assembly: GCF_011100685.1. Taxonomy (NCBI): domain Eukaryota; kingdom Metazoa; phylum Chordata; class Mammalia; order Carnivora; family Canidae; genus Canis; species Canis lupus. Next base: position 32,801,506 of record NC_049222.1, on the reverse strand, counting down.
CTGAAACCTTTCTCCTTTTCTCATTAATCAAAATTCCAATGAGCTGATTTCTGTTTTAGTCTAGTCTAGAAGAGATTTATGAGAAATGGGATTTTTCTGACTCATGACTTTAAGCTAAGTATGCCAGATACATATTCCTGGGAAAAACAGCACAGCTAATCATCCCACTTAAGTCTAAAGACTGTATACTTGATTGTGTAGTGTATTCCAAAGGTCCAGCAATCAAGCAGCCTGACCGAACAGAGAACATGGCTTTCTGTTCTGGACTCTAATTTTTAGTGAATGACTTTTCTCAGTGTGGTTTATTTAGTCACATATTCTAATATCAGTTCATTGTGTCAGAAAGGTAAAATCACAAGAATTAACGATAGAGGATTTCACTTACTCAGCCGCCTGTCGTCACCTGTCAACTTTCTACCCATTCATCACCTAGCCTGTCACACTTGACATAAGCTTCTGAAGGGCTGGGCGAAGGGGAGGTAGGAGAGGCTGGATAAATGTCTTCATGATCATCTTTAGCAATGTCAGTAGCTCAGCACTCTCAGTATTTTAGACTTGCCTGTGACAGCTTTTCCACTAGAGCTGAAGCTGCATTCCAAATTGATATTTGTGGCGGCTTGGATTCTGGGCTAGAGCAATGCCTGAGGCAAGCCAAATTCTGCAGTTTGATACCAGTAAACAATATGATCTCTCTTTGTGTTTATGTGGATGAGCTGGGGTGGAATGAGGGAAGGATAACTTCAAATGACAGTTGCCACAGGTGATTAATTTCTTTTGGTCTTTTACAGATTTACGCTGCCTACTCTGATTTAAATTGGTGTTCATAATGATGCTTTCATTTTGCATAAAAGCTGTAGAGATGCTTTCACTCATGAAACAAATACGCAGGCGGGAGGCCATCCACAAAGATGATGCTACTGACTTGCTAAAAAAAATAGTGCTATGAGATATTTCCTCTTTACTTGCCCATGTATCGGCCCATTTGTGCCCGGGACATGTGATCTTGTGCCTAGGAGATGTGATCATGGTCCAGCTGATTGGAGAGAAGCTCAGAAATGGGAACTAGTGATGCTGTGGGGTGAGGGATGGAGAGAGGCAACATAGAGGTATTATTAGGGAAAGAGTGCAGGCACAGCTAGCAGAGAAGAAAACCTGTTCCAGAGAAGGAGACCTGTTGGTTGTTTCTAAGTGTCATCATGGAAAAGTAACTTAATCCCACTGAGGTTCAAGGAACCAAGGGGAAAATGAGCAAAGGATACTGTCTATGAAGGGATATCATGAAAATATTATACTTCATATGAAAACATTTGAAAAGTTACAAAGGATTATTTAAGTCTTAGTTAAATATTTGTTTAAAAGATTTTATTTATTTATTCATGAGAGACACAGAGAGAGAAACAGAGACATAACATGAGGGAAAAGCGGGCTCCTCACAGGAAGCCAGATGGGGGACTCAATCCCCAGACCCTGGATCATACCCTGAGCCAAAGGCAGATGCTCAACCACTGAGCCACCCAATTGTCCCTATTATTAATAATTATTTCATATGAAAGGGAAACCAACTGACTGATAATTGAGCCTTTACACTTGGCCTTGGGAATTAGAAAGAGTACAAAATCTCATGTCTTATAACTTTGCTATGTTTTTTATGGTCTATTATTAGTCATTTTAGGTTTCCATTTTGGGATATATATAAACATGAAAGCAATAGCGTTAGTATATATCAAAATATTTAAGTAATGCATATTTAGAGAAGTTGGCAGCATAGAAATGAGCAATATTAAATAGTAATTTTAGCTACCCATGGGAAAATTGCAATACAGAAATAAAGTAGTGCAATGTTAAATAAAGCCTTTCAGGTATAATGATCATCCAAACCACGATTTATTTATATGAATCATGGATTAACAAGTTGTGTTTTGAACATAAGCAGAAAAACTCACCTTTTTCATTTTATTGCAGAAATATCCTTAGAATTTGTGATTCCAATGGAAAATACCAGAATTTCTCATTTTCTCTTTGCTCAGTCAATAGTCAGGGGCTGTACTATGATTACCTGACATACATTCAAACAAATGTGAGCTCCCACATTGATCTATCACCCTCTGGGGAGTGTAGTTCTCAGAAGCTCTGTTTCTAAATAACAAGGTGAGAGTGAGCCAATACAAACTTCCTTTGAAAGAAAATGTCAGATTTGGAATAGAAAAACAAAAGAAATATCACAGCCTTCTTTAAAAGATACATAGGGCTGCAATTGCTAAAGTATGTCTTATAGACACACACCCTTAGGAAATCTGATGAGCATGCACATCCAAATTATTTATGGCAACTTAACTGCCCAATCAATTCTCAGAGAAAATGAACAAAAGTACTAAAAGCTCTAAACTTTATCTGAGAAATATTTATGATTTGAAAGCCAAAGTTAAGCAATGACTTCTTTGTTCTAACTAAACGGTACCTGTCTGCCCTCAGAAGTAATACATGGCATATATTCAATAGGTGGAAACCTACTGGGTAAAAAGATTTACAGGAAATAAAATGTCAATTGACTATTTTTTTTCTCCAAAACATTATCCTTTTTCTATATTTCATAACCTCTTAGTAAGGCCGATATTTGATATGAATGACCTGCCTCCAGAATCTCTGTGGTCCAACTGTCATAATATACAGTAATCAGATTTGGACTTCAAATGACCACCTCTGATCATCACTCCAGCTCTCAAAACTTTTAATGGCTTCCCATTGCCACCACTTACACACACACTCCCAATCTTCACAATGCACTTTTTAAATGGCGGTGACATTTTTATCCTGACCTCCCATTAATGCTCCATATATAGTCTACATTGCAGTCAAACTGAACCATCTATTTTCTTCCTAACACTACTTGTTTTGTGCTCCTCTGCACACTCTGCTTTCTTTACCTCAGATGTCCTCACTCGCATTCCATCTCTGCCTGGTTGAAATTTTAGGTATTCTTCAAGTTCTATGTCAAAAATCACACATTCAGTTTTCTGGCTCAATATCATTTTTAGTATCCCAAAATATCCTTAAAATCCTTAGACTCAAAAACATACGTAACCTTTAACTGACTCTCAATAGTAGAAGCCAAACTGCAACCAGAATCTGGGAAAGGTTTTCATTACTTGTAAGACATATAAGCCTGAATTGCCTTCCATGTTGGTAACTAGTGCTTGGGTTGTTTGCAGTCATTTGAGGAACACCATTCTGCAGAGCCGACTGAAAGCAAATTTGTCCCAACTGCTTTGCCCATCCTCTTAAGACCAAGGCTCTTGACTTAGTGTCTCTCTACCTCATTTATTAATTTTTAATAAGCCAAATCTATTAATTTTAAATGGCTAGATATTCTTGTTACATGTCATTTTTATAAATGGATTGCCATTCCCATAAAATTTGGGTGTCACAAAGTAGAAGAGATAGGTAGTGAAGCAGCTCGTGCAGCTTGTAGGAGAGGTTAAAGGAATCAGAATCTGGAACAAAATACCTGTAATGAACCATGTTGTGTAATCCCTTGGTCAGAGCACCAGACAAAGAGGCAATCAGGAATAAGAAATATATATATACATCCCTCAATCCAGCATAAATGCACTAAATGAGTATTCATGAAAACAATGTAAATTGGACCAGTAACTTTGTATTAACCTGCCTCTATCAGCTGTAGCTCTGAGAATAGAAGCATATCAAACACCCAAGTGTGTTTCTTTTAACTGTGTGATAAAAATAGTTTAGCTTTGTTTTTGAGAATCAAGGACATTGTGTGAAATGGATTGCATGCAACTATTTTTTGCTTACTCTGTAAGTTTGTACTATGCATTATAAGACAAAATGTATTTGTGTGCTTTGATATTGTGAGACCTACTATATTTCTGCTGAAATTATCTGACAACCCCTCCTCAAGTGGGTTGACTAGTGAATAAGGGGCTAAAGATATGCCAAATAATCGAAGTTTCAGTCCAATAATTCTGGTTGGGGATTTTATACTTTTAGGATACATCAAAAAAGGAAATACCTTGCATGGTACTGATGAAAAATATGGAATAATTCATGAAATAATGTTGTAAATACTTTGGACATGTCTAGCCCTGTCTGAGCTGTAGGGAAATAGCTAAGAAGTTAAAAAAAATCATTATGTCTTACTAAGGTGATGGTCTCTCATTCCTCTGGAATAAGATGTTCCAAAATAAATTAAATAATAGATTCCAATGACATTCCAAGAAAACTAGTAGATTGTCTAGTAAAGAGAGAAAAAAAAAATATTAGTATAATAGTTAATGAGTCCCATAAAAAGGATGTATAAATGAGCTATAAAAGGTAAATCACAAAGGCTTTTAAAGGGAGATAAAAAAAAGTGCAAAAGCATGTCAATAAAAATAATAACCACTGGGACTTTTTAAAAAATTCATTGATAAAATTATGTACCAAAATGTATTAAAAATTTAAAAAACATGGGATCTAGGGAACTGTTTTGTCATGGATACAAAACTAGCTTAGAGACAAGTGGAAAGGTTGGGAATAAGTAGTCACTTTTCTAAATAAAGAAGTGTAAACAGCAATGCTCCTTAGGGAGCAGTGCCAGCATATGCCTTATTTAACATTTTTATAAATGATTTAGAAGAAAAGTGCATAAGGGAATCTCAAAGATTGTGGAAGATTTTCTATGTAGTGCAAACTTGCTGGAGCTAAGTGATCTCAGGAATATTTTGTAATTTGGCTTATAAATGGCAAAATAATTTTAAATTGGAGCATTTTACTTAGAAAAAAATTAAAATTATATGCAGAGGATGCTCAGTTTGTAAATATCAGTTTTTACATAGGTCATGGACCTTGGCATTGTTACAAAACATATCCTTCAAGACAGAAAGAAAGAGGAATGATTGTACTTAAATATAGCAAATACTTATCATCATTAAGCAAGCTATTTGGAAAATTACTAACAATACTCTTCTGCGTTTATACTATACTAGAAGGCTACATATATGCGAAATCTCCAAATCTCCAAGCATCTAAAATTTCCCAAGAAAGGAGAGGACTGCAAACTTCAGAGGAAAAAGCTAATTCTGTCTGGTGAAGCTCCACATCATGTAATTTCCTTCCTGATCAAAACACTTCTGTGTTTATCCTTCTCCTGCATCTTCAGTAGCTCACTTACTCTGGACTCAAACTTTCCCACCAGCATCAGTATCTAAACCCACTCTGACAGCCCATGTTGCAATGGACAACTTTTTAGTTCAAAAAATATGGAGCATGTAAATTTATTTCCTGAAAGCTTTGGAATAATAGGTACAAAACACAAAATAAACACATCTTCTGTGTGTATTTGCAGATGGTAGGTATGGATAGAAGCAGAATAAAGATTCTAATTTCTGAAAGACAAAGTCAAGTGAAAGAGAAGTTGAAAAAAATGATAGGAAAAATGAAGGTCAAACCAATATATGTTCTAAAGAAGTATAAAGGATAACAAGATCTTAATGTAGATTGATATAAATTATTGTTTGAAAATGAGGACCAGATGTCATCATGTTTTTGGAAGCAAACAAGCAAAATTACAGGATGATTCCAGTAAATCAGGCCTAGAAATTGTATTCTCAAGAATTCAATAGTTGACAAATAAACATATTAAAATATAACTATTTCTGTAATATGATGAAAAAGATATACTTCTTAAGAAATTTGAATATATTTTAAGCTAATGAATCAAAAACTAAAGGTCTAAACAAATTATTTAGAAGCATGAGTAACCTTCCTAGAAAAATGAGAAATGAAAATGATCAAGAGATGTTTTGTTTTGTTTTGTTTCTGTTTTGTTTTAGAAAATGGACTAGGTTAGGGAGAAATAGTGGGGGAATAAAAATGTGAATGAGGGCAATGGAGGTTATTGTTTTATTTAAAATATCTGGATTTCTCAGTAACATTTGGCACAGTTTATCATTCTATCTGGAAACGTTTTACTTCATCTCAGAGTCACAAAACTCTTCAGGTAGTTTCACCCAACTATCTGGTCTATTAACATCTTTATTGTCAACTTTCCCTCAACTTGAATGCTTCAGGAAATTAGTCAAGTTTCCATCACCTGGGACTCCATATGAGGCCACTTTCTTTCTTACTCTGTATCCTCTCTTTAGGTACTGTCCACTACCATAACTCCATACACCATGAATATGCAGATGACTCACACATTTTATTCTGACTTCCCTTCTAAGCTCTGGAATGCACATCTGTCTATCTGATATCATCATTTCAGTGACTAAGAAATGTCACAAATATATCATGTGTGAAACCAGACCCTTAGCATCATCCCCCAAGCATATTTCTCTCTGTCTTCCTAATGTGAGCAATGAACTCCACTATATATCCAGGGCTCCTGGTTGAAATCTGGAAAGTGTTCTAGAAACCATTGTCTCATCACGCACCTTAATCCATTCCCACTTAAGTGAATTTCTATTGAAATGTCCCCTTCTTTTCTTCTTTTTCTTTTCTCTTATTACAAGCTATTTGAAATATTTTAAAAGCCTTCTAATTGATGTCTGGTTCTATTCCTGTCTCTCTCCAATACTCTGCTAAGACAGCAGTAAAATTAACATTTAAAAAACATAATTGGGGAGCCTTGCTGACTCAGTTGATAGAGCATATGACTCTTTTTTAAAGATTTTATTTATTTATTTATTTATTATTTATTTATTTATTTATTTGAGACACAGAGAGAGAGGCAGAGACACAAGCAGAGGGAGAAGCAGGCTCCATACAAGGAGCCAAATGCAGGACTCAATCCCAGATCCCCAGGGATCACGACCTGAGCAGAAGGCTGGCACTCAACTGCTGAGCCACCCAGGTGTCCCAAGCATATGACTCTTGATCTTGAGGTGGTGAGTTTGAGCCCAACATTGGGTATAGAGATTACTTGAAAAAAAGAATATGTTGTCTAATTGAATTTAAATTAAAATAAAGAAAAATAACAAAGCAAGAAAGGTTAAGAAAACATAAACAATGAATGTAAATTGACTCCTTAAAAATACAGTATTCTTCAAGTAGGTGAATATACTAAGCATAATCTGCAAAGTTCAGATTGATCTGATCTATTGTTACAGATACTTTTCTTTTCATTTGCTCTTTCACTGCAAGAATTTTGAGTTCTTTGAGTTTCTGGACAGCACCCAATCCTTTTATAGTCAACCTTCCCCTGTTGTTCCATTCTATCCAAACCTCCTACAGCCTGCATCCAAATCAGTGCCTCTCAACATCTGTTTACCTTTCTTGTCTTAGATTCAATTTCCTTTACTTAGAATTAATTTCTGTGAAACTTATTGATTTACATATTACCACTTTGATAGCATTTTTTACTTGTCTTTCATATCTCTTGTAACAAGTAAATAGCTACTTGTTTAATTATTTGTATTTAGAGACCCTCCCCATCAAAATGAAGCTCAATGTTCTATGAAATAAGAACCCAGCTTATTATTTTTATTGTTGATCCCACATGATTTACTATAGTATGTAATTGGTGCCTAAGGAATTTATAAGTTTGTATATTTATATAAGTATACTTATATAAAAATTTATAAATTCTATTTATTGTGGAACCCTGGTAAAAGGGGTACGGGCTGAGTAGGAAAGCAGTACAAAGGGAGTCATTCCCTTGATAAATTTACACTAAATAAATGCAATTACTGTTTCACACACATACATCCAGGAAAAATAAACAATATTTCACACAAAAGGTAACAATACAATGAAGTGTATTACTTCTAAGAAATTGTAGAAGCTAAAATATAGCTACAGTAGACCAGGTATTTTTCATACATACATTGGTGGTGAGACATAGGTTATTATGGAAAGCTAGAGTGTTTTGAGACTCACTTGGGATTCGATTTGATGGAAATATTTTAATCTTTAAAAGTGAATAAAATTTTAATTAAAGATAATATATGTTCAGGTTTATTTTTACCTGGAACTTCCAATTCTGTCTAATAAATTCAGTTTGGATTGACATTTATAATCTGATTTTTGAAAGGCAGCTTATGATTTGGGTTATTGTTTGATTACAGCACCTCATTTTTACATAACCCTTATTTTTGGTAATGCTTTTTCAAAGTACTGTGCAAAAATGGATTCCAAAACCTTGAAATTTTCTATCATAGCAATTGATAAGATCTGTCTTTCCAATTGATAGAATCTGTGAGGCATGAATTATGTATTTCTTTCTCCTTATTTTATTCCTAATATCTTTAAACACAATAAATATTTCTTGATTTAATGAATATAATCAAGTAAGGATACATGATTCTAGTGTCTTATGAGACACGGTTTAAGACAGATATTGCCTATAGGATAACTCAAAATAGGGAAACTTCTCAAGCATATGAAATACAAAAAAAGCATATAATTTGTGCTGCATAATTATCATTGTAGCTGTATTTTAGAAGCAAAGTAAGATCAGATAAAAATATTGCTGTAGGGTTTAACAAATGAAAGGGGGCAAGTAAAACACTTGATTCAGCTCCCCATTAATTTCTTAGAGACTAATTAAATTCTAGGTCAATTTCTATATTGTGATTTCAGTTTGGTTTACAAAATTGAAGAGATGTAGCCATTTTAGACTATCATTTAGATAGATGATTGCAATTCAAGAAAGTCTACTATAAAGTCAGGAAGTTGGGACTCCTAAAAGTCCCATATTCTAGGTCAAGCCTAAGACCTAAACTTTCAGACCAATCCACAATGTATTTTGTATTCTGAAAGACGTTAAAATTGGAAATGACATAGGGCCATCATGTAGCATAAAGGATAAAGCTAAATTATACATACTAAAAGAAGTAAACATAGATGTTTGTCAATTGAAGAAATCCAGAAACCAGGAATCCAAAAAGCCAGACCACAGACTTAGAGATGAAATCTGCTTATTCTCAATCAAAGGCTGTTTGTTCTCTCTCTTGCTTTATATGTAGTATACTGCTGGCTGTGAACCACATGACTCCTCAGGTATTGACCATATCCAGAAGGAATTGAAAATGATGCAAATAAATTTAGTTTTAGTTAGGCGGAAGAAAAGCTCCTAGGAAGTCATCATATTAAGGCTCATAAATTATATTAAGGTGTATAAAATATAATCGTATTAAATTGCAGAGTCAGTAAAACAAAACAAAATAAAACCCAACATGAATGAATAGTTGGAGCACAGATGGTTTTGGGGGCAGTGAAAATACTCTGTATGATGCTATAATGATAGAAACATATCATTACATATTTACTCAAATATATAAAATGTACATCACCAAAAGTGAACCCTAAGGTAAATTATAGACTTTGAGTAATTATAATGTGAAAATGTAGGTTCATTAATTATAACAAATGTACCACTCTTGTGGATGATGTTGATAATACAGAAGGCTGTGCATTTGTGAGACAAAGGATATGTGGGAAATCTGTGTCTTCCTTTCAAATTCGTCATGATTTTAAAACTACTCAAAATGGTCTTTAAAAAAAATCTCAACACTCCAAACCGGTAATAATAATATAATCAGAAGCAAATTAACATTCAAAAGAAATCATTTGGAATTAACACACTGTGCATTGCATTATTTGGTTAAAGATCCATTTTGTTGTATTGCCTGACAATAAACCTAATTACCAGCATGTGCAAAATAACTTCCTTGCTGAATCTGTCAAAATGCGCTCAGCATATAGCAACATAAAGTCTATCACTACAGCTATTAAACAAGACAAGGAGTATCAATTGCAGCAAAGAAATAAAGAAATACTATAAACAAATGATCTGTCCTTACTGTAAAACTCAAAAGAACTATGATATAAGCATATTTTGAAATTTAGCTAATACTAATTCCCTGCTTTCTGTATTTATAAAACTCTACATTTTTAGTCCACACACATACACACATGTGCACACATACAAATATATTGAGCACATATGTATATACCACACATATTCGTAATACACATATATGGCTCCCAACATCCACCATCCATTCATTCATTTGATCAATTCCAGTATTTATGCACCGCAGTTTCAAATTTGCTAACTCATACATACCCCCGTGAGAAAGGACTTTATTAACTATGTATAGCTCCTTTTGTCATGAGAATTACAGTTTCTTCTTCCTGTTGCCTTCAGTATAGATGTGTCATATATTTGTAGGACAGTTAGATATTTTGCTAAAGTTTAAAATCCATCCAGAAATCCCCCACCCTTCTAGTAGATTTGTTTTTAAATTACAAATTTTAAGTTTTACTCATGCTATAAAGTGATAATTTTTAGAAACAAATAGTGTCATATATTTACCATTGCAGAATAATTTCACCATCCTCAAAATCCCCTGTGCCTCACCAGAGTAATGCTTCCCCTTTCCAAAACTCCTCGCAACCATTAGTCTGTTCTCTATCTCTTAGTTCTGCATCTTCCAAAATGCCATAAATGGAATTACACAAGATATCACCCTCTCAGATTGGATTCTATACTTAGAAATTTGCCTTTAAAATTCATCCCTATTATTGTGTGAAATAATAGTTTGTTCTTTTTGATTGTTGAACAGCATTCCATAGTATCGATGTACCTTAACTCATTCATTCATTCACCAATTAAAGAGCATCTTGGTGATTCTAGTTTTGGTGATTATAAATAAAGATGACATAAACATTCGCATGCAAGTTTTTGTACGGACATATGTTTTTAAGTCAGTTGGGTAACACCTGGTGTATGACTTCTGTGTCATTTGTTAATTTAGGTTTGGCTTCATATGAGATTGATAAGCCTTCTTCCAAAGCTCTATCATTTGCCTCTTCAGGCACCAAATGAGAGCTCCTGTTGTACCATATTTTTACCAGCACTGAATATGACCAGTTGTTTGGATTTTAGGCATTCTAATAGCTCTGTAGTATTATCTCTGTATTGTTTTAATTTGCATTCCCCTAATGGGAAAAAAAAGAGATGTTGAGCATCTTTTCGTATACTTACATTGCCATATTTGTTTTATCTACTTTGGTGAGTTTCAGCAATTTAGTTCATTTTTATTTATTTTTATTTTTTTTAATTTAGTTCATTTTTAAATATGGTTATTATTGTTGAGTTTCAAGAGTTCTTTGATAGAAAACTTCTATCAGATAAGTATTCTGTAAAATATTTTCTGTATTTGCAAAATATTCAAGCCTGGGTTGCTTTTCTATTCATTCTTAATAGTATCTTTTTAAGCAGAAGTTTTGTTTGTTTGTTTTTAACATTATTTGAAGTCCAATCCAACATATTTTGTTTTCATGGGTTATGTTTTTGGTATTATATCTAAAAACTCAACACCAAACTCAAGGTCAAAAATATTTCCTCCTTTATTTCCATGTAAAGTTTTATTTTTTGAGTTTTATATTTAGGTCCACTCTACATTTTGAGCTAATTTTGTGTAAGGTATAAACTTCATGACTAAGTTCACTTTTTAAATTGTTTTTAAATTAAATTTAATTTTAAAATTTTATTATTATTATTATTATTATTATTATTTGCATATGGATACCCATTTGTTCCAGAAACACTTTTTGATCCTTTGCAAAAATCAATATACTATATTTGGGTCTATTCTGGGTACTCAATTTTGTTGCATTTATTTATGTCTCTTCTTTCATAATTCTACATTACCTTTATTAATGTTCTTTTATAGTAATTCTTGAAATCAGATACTATGATGCTTACAACTTTGCTCTTCTTTAGTATTATTTGGACTATTTCCATATAAACTTTAGAATCAGTTTGTCAACATCTATTAAAAAATGCAGGTTTCTTAAATGAACTGGGAACTGTTTCCTCCTTCATTGTTTTCTGAAAGACATTACATAAAGTTAATATGATTTCTTCCTTACACCTTTGATACAATTCACTGTTGAAGCCATCTAGGTCTGGTATTTTGAGTTTTGAAAATTTTTTTTGCAATTACTTCAGTTTTATTAATAGTTATCTAATTTGCCTTGAGTGAATTTTTGTAGTTTGTGTCTTTCAATGAAGTAATCCTTATCATCTAAGAGATCCAAATACAAACATAATGATTAAAGTATTACCTTATTATCTCTTAATGTCAATGGAATCAGTAGTGAAGACTCTTAGTCCTTTGTCTTCTATTTTTTTCTTAGTTTACATGGCTAGAATTTTATCAATTTGAGTGATTTTTTTTTCTAGGGACTAAATTTTGGTTTCAAAGGTGTTCCCTATCACTTTTCTAGTTTCAATAACATTGATTTCTACTTAAAATGCATTATGATCTTTGTCTTGTTTTTTTTTTACCTCATTTTCTAAGGTATAATATTATATAATGAATACCTTCATTATATATATAATATAATGAATATTATATAATTGTATCATATATAATATAATGAATATCTTCAATATATGTATATATGTGTGTATACACACATATAAATAATATATAAATTATTTAAAGCTATAAATTCCCATTTAAGCACTATTTTTAATGCATCCCACAAATACTGTAAGTTGTAGCTTTATTTCCATTTAATTCCAATTTTTTTTAACTCCTGAGGCTTCTTTTACCCACATTATTAAGAAATGTATTATTTAATTTCCAAATATTTGGGTATTTTTAAGTTACTTCCTTTTTCCTGATTTCTAGTTTTTAATTGCTCTGTGAGTGTACTTTGTATTATTTTCTGTAGCCTCAGGAGCTTTTTATCCTCACAATAATCCACATTCAGCCTCTAGAAATTTGTCCAAAATATTCTTTAAGTCCTTCTACTGTTTTACAGAGTCTGATGATTTCTGATACAGGAGAGCTGATTTTAGGCACTCTATCTCTGCGAGTGTACCTTCAGATTTCAAGGTAGTTTGCTTTGTGACCCAAATTCTCTGATGAATCTAAGAAAATGCATTGATTTTTAGCTTTTCTTGTCCAGCCTATTCATGTTATAAGGAAAAGAGCAATGATTTCCAATAACTCTACATATAATAATGAAACCAGAAGACTATTTTTCTATACCTTGACCATTTAAATTTCTTTGATAATTCTTATGTTCTTATATGCTTAGTCCATTTTTATAATACTTCATATTCTTAGAAGATGTGTTTATGGAACATTTTAGCATACTAAAATTCTACCTATTTTTGTATCTTACAGTAATCTTCTTATCTATAGTGCAGGTGGAAATATGTTCCGTTTTACATTTGACTACTTTTAATAGTCATATTTTGGTATAATTTACATACAATAACATTTCCTCAGGGTAGGTGTATGGTTATACAAATTTGAGTAATTGTATATAGTCATGTAACCTTCACCACCATCAAGATATAGAAAAATTCAATCACCCTAAACATTCCTCTGACACCTTAGACTTCACCCCTTCTCTGACCTCCAGCCCTAGATAGTTACTGATTAGCTTTCTGTCACTAGAGTTTTGCTTTCTCTATAAATTCATATGAATGGACCATACAGATATGTAGTCCTATGTGTTTGCCTTCTTTCACTTAGTATAATGGTTTTGAGACTCATTTGCCTTTTCTTTCGCCCACCATATCCAATCCATCAGCAACTCTAGTTGGCTCTATATCTCAAAAAAATATATTTACTATCTATCCACATCTCTAATCCACTTCTAGTAGCCTAGTCTTCCTGGAAAATTGTGTAGTCTCTCAACTGGTATCTTTGTGTCAACTTTTATTCTAATCAGCAAAATGGTTATTATCTCTACTTCACCCTAGGCTTCGATCCTCTAAGCAACAGCCAGATTGTTATTTTTTTTTTTTATGGTAAATAAGTTTATGTCACTTTCCCTGCTTAAAACTCTTCTCTCACTTTCTAGTTTACTTGGGAAAAGATTGAAGTAACTTATCCTATGGATTCTATTGACTTCTACAAATACATGCCATATTATACTCTTTAAAGTTACCCCTACTCTTCTAATCCACACTTTTGGACACTCCAACACCAGGCTCTTTCTAGCATTCCCTCTGTTGGTATTTTCTTCCTCAGATATTTGAATTGCTGATTTATTGCACCCTCAGGACCCAGTTGTTCTTCTGTAGACAGTCTGGTTGTCCTTAGTAATACAGCACCATCCAGTGCATCTGTTTTGCCACCGTAACCTGTATATATGTTCCGTTATACTTTTTACAATATATAATTCATTTATTCACTTATTGGTTTACATTTTTATTTTAGTGCCCCTCCCTGAGTACAATGTAAGTTTCATAAGAGCATATTGGGTTGCCAGTTGCATGAGGACTAGAACATAATAAACAGTTATAATTGCCGATACACACCCTGGTATCCATGCCCTTAGAGCCCATTCTCATATTGAATGAGGCTAACCTGTTTAATTAAGAAGGATTTAGACTGCATTTTGCACCACAAAATAAATTTCAATAAATCTGAAAGCATTCAAACAATACAAAATATGTTCTCTGATTACAGTGTAATTAATTAGAAGTCAATACCAGAAAGATCTCTGGAAAATGTGCAAATATTAGAAACTAAATAACACACTTCTAAATAATCCATGGATTAAAGAGGTAACCAAAAAGAGAATTATAAGAAATTTGAACTGAATGTAAATGAAAACACAGCATATCAAAAGCAATATTTAGAGGGATAATTTAAAGCACTAACAGCCTATACTAGAAAACAAGATAGGCACTTCAGCATGAATCACAAGGAATGGGAAAAAGAAGTTAAACCCAAGGTAAAAAGAAAATAAATAGAACAAAAATCAGTGATATGGAAAACAGATAAACAATGGGAAAAAATGAAGCCAAATCGATTCCTTGAGAAGATCAATACATTTATAATGCTTGAGTGAGAGGGATCATGAAAAAAGAGAGAAGATTCATATTATCAACAGCAATAATTAGAGAAATAATATAACTACAGACTCTTCAGTTATTAAAAAGTTAATAGATAATATTGTAAAATTATTATCTATTAGCTTTTTAATAATAGATAAGTATTGTAAATAATTTTATGCTAACATATATGACAATGTGGAATAAATGGAAAAATATCTTGAAAGAAGCAAACCACCAATCTCAGAAATATTTTGAATAATTAATATCTGTAATTGAATTTGTTATTAAAGATACTCCAAAAAGAAAAACCCAGATCTGATTGGTTTTAATGGACAATTCAATAAAATTAAAAGAAGAAATAGTAGCAATTCTGAGCAAACTCTTCGAGAAATGTTGAGAAGAAAATACTTCACAACTCATTCTGTGAAGCAACCATCTTACTAAAAGAAGGCAAACATATCAAAAGAAACTATAAATAAAGACTCCTCTTGATACAAAAATTTTAAACTAAATGTTAACAAATTAAATTCAACAATAAGAAAGATGATAATAGATTGTAATCAAGAGAAGAAAAGTAGAATTGGTTTCACAGTTAAAAAGCAATTAATAGCCCCCCATTTTAACAAATTATAATTTCAAAAATAACCATCTCAATAAAAGTAGAGCAAGTATGCCACAAAATTTAACATCCACTCCTTTTAATACTTTCTGGAAGTTAGAAATAGAGTGGAGATCTTTCATCCTGATAAAAAACTTTCACAAAAAAAAAAGACATAATTGTGAGTAATCGAATGCTTTTACTCTAAAACCAGAAATAAGAAGAACATGCCTGATTTCACTGTCTCTTTGCAATATTATACTGAAGATTGTAGCCAGTGAAATAAGGTAAAAAAGAAAAAAATAGAATTTATCCAGGTTTTAAAGGAATTCTCTTTATTTGAAGACTACATGTTCATATATGTAAAAATACAGTGGAACTTAAAGTTACCAAATATAATAAGAGAGTTTAGCAAGTTACAGGATATGATATAAGATCAATATACATAAATAAATTAAACTTCAATTTATTATCAAAGATAATCAAAAATTGATATATAAAATAATATTTCTTCACATAAAAACATGAAATAATTAGGGATATGTCTGGCAAAAGATGTGTCAGACCTATGTACTGCAAACTAAAAATCATTGCCATTAGAATTTTATTTGTTTATTTATTTATTTGAGAGAGAGAGAGAGAGTGCAAGCAGGGGCAAGGGCTGAGGTAGAAGGAGAGAGAATCTCAAGCAGACTCCCCAGTGAGCACAGAGCTCTATGAGGTGGGGCTGGATCCCAGGAGTCCAAGATCATGACCTGAACTGAAATCAAGAGTGGAACTGAACTGACTGAGCCACCAAGGTGCCCCATCACCACTAGAATTTTAAGGAAAGGCTAAATACGGACATTGATCAAATATTAAGATGACAATTCTTTCAAAATTGATCTGTACTATGGGCAATACTAATAAAAATTTCAGCCGAGTAACTAATGAACTATTAACTATTGATGTAACATGGTGAATCTCAAAATTATTAAATGACCTGGAAGAAGCCAGACAGGAAAGAATATATACTCTATGATTTCATTTACATAAAATACTAGAAAATACAAACTAATAGATGGAGACAGATCAGTAATAACCTTGGAATAGAAGTGGATGGGAGGAAAAAGAGGGAGACATTATAAAGAGGCTGGAGGAAACTGCTAGAAAGAATGGATATGTTCATTATCTTGTTTATGGTGATTGTTTCATGGTTGTACACATGTCAAAACTTACCTAAGCATACAGTTTAAATATGTCCAGTATACTCAATTTCAATGATTTAACAAGTTGTTTAAGAAAAAACTGAAAGTAAATGTTTCCCTTTATTCTCTCCTCACTCATACAAATCTCCCCAAAGATTATCAAAGTTAATTGTTTTTGTCATTTTTTCATATGTTTTAATAAATGTATATAAATAATTTTGTGTACACATATTTGCACATATTTATGTACTTATAAAATGCCTCATATTATTTCCAAATTTTAAGAAAAAATAATTAATGTGAACTAGAAGAAAATTTCCAAGAGCTAGATATATTTCTGAATGTTTGTATGGTAAGAAGCCACCAACTGTAGAGCATTATGTATATACACAGACCCACGCTGAGATCATTCTGAATTTCAGAATAATGAACATAAACATAAGAACCCAAACCTTAGGAAAGTTTTGGGTGAGCAGGAGAAAAGATTACTTCCCATGGAATGAGAATCAGATGGCTGTCAAGCTGAATTAGTACTGACTCTAGATGACAAAAATCAACACCTTTGACGCCCTATGGGATAGGTATTGAATTTGAATATATAATTACAAATTCATTCAAACAAGTTTTCAAGTGTTCCTTCTCTCTTAACATCGACAAGTATTTGGTGACCCTAATGAGAGCATTCTTGATAGTTGGTGAAAGAGACATAAGCATGGAGACAAAAGCAAATTTATTATGAAGCCACTGAAGCTTGAACTTTAAAGCTCTACACTTGCATATAAATTTCAGACCCTGCATTTCAGCATATCAGTCAGAGTTCTCTAGGGAAACAGAAACAATAGTTGTGTGTGTGTATGTATATGTGTGTGTATGTATAAAGATATGTATTGTAAGAAATTGGTTTGGACAATTATAGAGGCTGAAAAGTCCACCATCTGCTGTCTGCGAGCTGAAGGCCCAGGAGATCCCATAAGGTAATTAAGTCCTAGTTCAAAGGACGAAGAACCTGGGGAGCCAATGATATAGATTCCAGCCCAGATAGGAAAGACTGATAACCAGGAGGCTCAAGAACAGTAGAAGACTGATGTCTCAGTTCAAACAACCAGGCAAGAAAGGATGAATTCTTTCTGCCTCTACATTTTTGTTCTATTCAGATCCCCAAAGGATTGGAAGATGCCACAGAGTGTAAACCTCTTTACTGAGTTTACCAATACAAATGCTGATTCTGTCTGGAAACAAAGACACACCCAGCAATCATATTTAGCCAAATATTTGGGCACTCATGATCCAATCAGATTGTCACATTAAATCAAATAACATCCTGCAACACCTGGATACAATGCCTAAAAGCAATGGGTTAGATAGTAAGCATCAAGTTGGGAAAAAGAAACTTTTCAAGAGGCAAGAAAGAGGAAGAGATGATGCTAGCAATAGGCAACCTCAGGTCAAGAAATCTTATTTAGAAGAAATAAGTAAGGGTTTTTATAGGAAATGTTGTATTAGGGAGGGAAAAGGTGAAAATTCAATAGAAAATGGGGATGAATTACGAATTATGGAACAAAGTACCAGAGAAGATAAAAAAGGATTTGGTTAAAGACCGAGAATGAAAACTCTATCTGAAACAAACATGAAGATTTTTCCCCTTACCTTAGTATCATAGGAAAGAGTACTGCTGTTTATTTCCTTGAGGGAGTAGGGTTAAAGCTGGTCATGCCTGACGGCTTCATTTTCCTTATGAAATGGAAGAATGCCATCTGCTAATATAGATGCATTTTTTCTGAAGGCAGTTTCCCCTGGTGTATAATTTATTTGTAACAGCTATAGGAATGAACAATTGTGTTACAGAATCAATATGGCATACATATTGTGATCAGTCCTGAAACACAACATTCTCTAGACAGTCTCTTTTAATGTCCGCTGATTTTACAGATAAAGAGATTGAGATGTTTTTAACATGATCTGTCAATCAGTTCCTAATCATGTACAATCATAGAAAGAGCAGTCACCCAAGTCAAAAGATTTCATTTCTTCCCATGTGTTTCTCTGGGCCTCAGCCTCTTCCTCCACATAATGTGTGTATTGGACTAAGGTCTTGTTTCTAAAATGGCATTAGCCTACTTTTTTTTTTTTTTGCATTAGCCTATTTTAAAATCATTGTCTAAAAAAAAGAAAATTGGAGCATGGGAAAGGAAGAAATAATTGTAAAATTGGGTAATCAGAACAACTTCAGAGAGAATAGATGTTTTCAACTTCATCTTAAAGGATAGATAGAATCTACATAATGAAATCTAATAAGATTAGTATTGTTTTATAAATTGAAAGTATTTAAATTAATATACTGCTTCATGTATTCCTTCTGTCATGGCAATGCAATATATTATAATTGTTATTTCAATGCAAAGATTTTGTTGAGGCTCATGTAGAAAATAGAGCTATTATAGCATACCTGCTACGTGCCACTCACTGTAGTGGATGCTGGCAATTCTAACGTAAGTAAGAGGTGGCCCATATTTTAGAGAAGCTGTCCAATTAATACAACATGATGGAGAGATATGAAAATGAAGATAGCATAATAGAGAATTTAAATGTCAATTGGAAACTTGTAAGTAACTTTTCTTTTTTACTCTGATACTTTATCCAAATCAAGTTAAGAAAAAAGTCCCTAATGTGTTCTTCACATCAGTATATCATTCTGCCTCATTAACTCATTGGGAAAAATATACTTATAATACCTTGAAGGTGGTAATCTAAAATAAACTGGAAAGGTATATTTATATTTCTAGTCAATTTATATTGTACATATTTAATTAACTAGGAATCTGTAATATATATGAAATTATTAAATGTCCTTTATGCATAGTCAATGAAAGCCAGTCACACAAAATAATATGAAAAAAAGCTGAAAGAAAATCATTCAGTCCATTATGATGCATAATGCCACAATAAGAAATAGAATGGTGACCTATTTCTTAAATAATTAAGCTAAATTTCCTGTAACAGAGTGATTTGGTAATTTAAATGACTGTCTTCTAAGTAACTCAAATTCTCATTCATATTTCTTCTCTGCAGTCTACTGCATTTTAAGTGTAAATAATGTGTTGACATTCATAAATTATATTTATTTTGTTTGCATGTTTGCATATTTGCTCACACCTTATGCATAAATGCTAGAAAAATGGATTATTCTCTTACACAAATATGATCTACATGAAATAGTTGTTTTAAAATAATTTTAATTCTGAATTATGACACTATATTATGACAATCCATTATACTGAAAGTTTTATAATTGAAAATCTTGGATGATATTGTCCTAATGGAAAATTTTTTAGCAGCAAACAAACATGCTTGCAAAGATTCCTGGATAATATTCAAATTATTCCAAGGCCCCAGAGCTTATTGGATTCTAACTTACATGTAGTTTAAGCTCATCACTGCCACCTGTACACTCTTACTGCATATGGTGGTGAGTATATCTTTTCAGTGATGTCATTATCAACAACAGCAGTCTTCTAATAACAACCTCAGTCTGAAAAACAAGCATGTATGCGATGTAACTTTGTATGATAATGTATAATTTAACTAATTTTTTTTTTATGTCATTGGGTCTTGGTAACTTTTCATCAGCCAGTTAAGGATTTCCCTGTCTTTACTGAGGATTTCCTATGAAAATAGAGAATGCTTGAATTGGATAGAAGGACATGTGGCCTGAGGTACTCTCTTATCCACTGTCATCATCCGTAGTTAACATTCTATCATCTGATTCTGGGTGGTCAAGTCACGAAGCATTCTTATTTTTTGACCCAAAAATCTTTTCCCCATTGCCTAAATCTCTAGTGCCCTCATATTTTTGAAAACATTTGTTTCTACCCCAAGGTGCTGAGCAATGGCAAACAGTTTTGACCCTTAGGCCTCGACTTATATTTGAGCAGTCCAGAGGGAAGTAGGTACTTTCACATCCTTCACATCGTCACCCTACTGGCCCCTCCTGCCTGAACAAGAAAAGGAAAAGGAACAATTAGGAAAAGAGTGGGGTGTAAAAGATGGACAAGTGTTTTAAAATGTTATTATTCCTAGAAGCTCAATCCATTATTGTTGTGGTTGGATGCAGCATACAAATATGAACTTTGACCTCGGGGATCCCTGGTGGCTCAGCAGTTGAGTGCTGCCTTTCGCCCAGGGCATGATCCAGGAGCCCTGGGAGCGAGTCCCACATTGGGCTCCCTGCATGGAGCCTGCCTCACCCTCTGCCTGTGTGTGTCTCTGCCTCTCTCTCTCTCTGTCTCTTATGAATAAATAAATAAGATCTTTTAAAAAACTATGACCTATGACCTTACAATTGAATGTTCTTTAGCATCTTGACTAGTTTCTGTTTTGCACCCTTATGTAGGGCTCTGGCAGAAGGTCTACAGTAGTCTGGGGTGCATGTCTCCACTTCGAAGGCACTTAAGAGGATATGAAGACATGGGCTAAGTCCCCACCATCCCATGAGACTGAGTGACCCTAAGGAGGTAAGGGGGACTGAGAGGCCTTCTCTGGAGCCTAAATCAGTTGGCATTAAGGCTTCTTGATGCTCTATAACTAGCCTGGAACAGAATAATTCATTGCACTTCCCACTGCTCCTCATCAAATTATCCAATGAACTAATAAAACATAGCATGTAAGGGAATCAGCAACAGAGCTCACTTGATATCAGAAAAACAGCTGCAAAGATAAAACTGCACTTGCAGCCCATCTAGAAAATAATAAGAATACTAAAAATGATGACAATTTTTGTTGGATACCCAGGGCAGTAGAGCTGGAATTGGGAGCAAGGGAGAGTTGTCCAAGACTCTTCAAATTGGAGTGTCTCAGCTATAGCCACGGCTGTTTTGATATAGCCTTCCAGAATAGAACCCCAGAGTCCCTGTCACCCCTCAAATAGAGAAGCTGGAAGAAGCAGAAGGAGAAGAAAGGGGAGCAGGAGGTGAAGGAAGAGGAGAGAAACAAGGGTAGGGCAAGAATGAGAACTAGATTTCCTACTTCAGGTACCATGTTATTAGAACCATGTAGCTGGCAAGTGTTGTTAGCAAAGGATTATGATGGAAACATTGGGTTTGAAGAGTGAAAGACAAGTTCAATCACTTTGGAGCACAGAGTTTTTCATCTGCACTGAAAAATCTGTCTGAAATGGGTCCTATAGTGCCTCTCCCCTGCTGCACTTGAAATTTATCCAGAGAAACTCTCAAAATTTCCAGCACTGCCTGAAATGGGCTGTACCTGCAGGAGGGAGGCATGTCTAGTACTTGAATTGTAGGATTTGTCACCCAGTTACTCTTTCTTTTGTGAAAAGAAGAAAAGAAAAGAAAGAAAAGAAAAGAAAGAAAAGAAAAAAAGAAAAGAAAAGAAAAGAAAAAGAAAAGAAAGAAAGAAAGAAAGAAAGAAAGAAAGAAAGAAAGAAAGTCTTCATTAAATGACACGAGTAAAAATAAATAAATAAATAAATAAATAAATAAATAAATAAATAAATGACACGAGTATTCACCTATGTCTTCACATACCAATAACCCCATGTATGTGAGTCCTCAATCAGAGTGTGTATTTAAGTCATCTGGGAAATTTTTGTGACATACGTGACTGCCACACCAATGACATGAGTCAGGAGATTTTCATTCATATCTGTGAATTTGGAGAGCACTCCCTGGGACTTCTGATATGATACTCAAGCAAATCCCCATGAATAACCACATAGATCAACACAATGACAGACTCTGAGACCAAACCAGCCTGTACTTGACTCCCTGCCTCAGTAGGTATCAGCTAGGAATCTTCTGGAATATTACTTGTGTTCAAATCTCAGTCTCCTCCTGTACTAAAATATATTTTTGCATATGTAATTTAAATATATGTATAATAATTACCTAACAGTTTTGTTTTGTTGCTATAATGCTTTAATCAGATGATCTAAGACAAGTAGCTCACCCCTTGGACATAGTAAATGCTGAACACATTCAGATTGTTATTTTTGGTTACTATTATCAATTGACCATCTTTCTTGAAGTAGTTCCAAAATAGTTTGTGTAACGCCAAAGAATCTTTCAAAAAATCTCAAATTGTGCTTGATCTTGGCACTAGTTTATCATGTTAATTGACTAAATTACTCCATTACCTAACTGCACTGATTTTGGTAAATAAAGAATGAGGTCCTGGGAAGCCAGATAAAGACATGAGGCCTCTGGATGCCCAGAAAGCAGGGATTTGAGCACAGAAAGGAGAGATGAGATGGTGTATAAGAGCCATTCACCACTTTATCATTTGTCCTAGAGCTAGTCCTTATAAGAGCTGGTGGCTTAGATCAATTAACAGCCCTCTCAGGCTCTAACTCTTCCTCTAATTCACACTTTAAAACCTTCTAAATACGTGGAGTTTTGTGACAGATGAATCCACAGGAAGAGGTGACTCAGAAAACTGGTTAAAGTTGACTTTCTCTTTGCTGTTTCCTGTTTTCCTTACAAGTGATGTATTTTTGGCACAGAGTCTTGTTATAAACCGTCTGGGGCAGTTGTTTCATGATACTGTATTAAGTTGCTAAAAAAGAGAGAATTCTGAGTTAGTGAATGACTAAACTGTGTTTTCATCCTAAATAATGATAGACCAAGTAGATGATTGTAACTGGATTTTCCATTTCTTTCCTGACAACAACAAAGGGCTATGGGGTTGGAAGTCCTTTAAATAGACATATGTATAAACTATAAATGCTTGAATCTAGCTTATTTTCTTCCCGGTGCTAAATTCTAGACAATGGTACCATCTTTAGTCAGCTAGTAGTTTTTGTAGGAAATTTCAGGTATGGAATTCCATTGCTTGGAAGTTTAAATCTCCTGTCTTTATACCCTCTCTCTCTTTTTTTTTTTTTTTTTTGAACATTAAAGCTTTTAGTCATAAAAATAATTCTAACATGCTGCTTTGAAGTTTTGCTCTACTTAAGATGCTTTCTCGAAAGAGAAACACATTTTGTCTTAGTTTGAAGCAAAATATTTTTGCTGACAAGGAGGCTTCTAAATAAGTTCATATGACACAGCAAAATGAATCTTAAAACAATATAGAATCTCCTTGCTTCTCTCTGTGTAAAATAAATATTTCTATCTATTGATCTGAGATCTAAAGTGCCTATTGCCATCCTATCAAAGTAGAAAGAAAATACACTTCCAGTAAGTCTAAAAGCTTAATAAAAGTATGTGATTATTACAGTGTAAAATTCCTTTACTGCAGTTACCACTTGGTGTATGTGAATATACCTGCTTGTAAATTAACATTTTTCTGATAAAATTAAATAGATAAATAAAATAAATGTTTTCACAATATTCTTATCTCTATTAACTGCTTAAAATGGTTTAAGGATATTTCATCAAGTTCTACATGCTCTGGGAAGGTATTTTAAGAATTTGTCATAGAGAGCTGAATGACAACTCAAAGACAAATGGAATTTCACTACATAGACTTAAATAAAATTAGTGACTTTCAGATTGGCATGAGCTGGGTAGCATATGAAATGTGAGCTTAAAAATCTGTAATTATTTACTCTCCTTCTCAAACTATATTTTATTAGTTTCCAAAGACAGCAGAATGGTATGTCAAATACCTCTCTGAACCACAATAAAACAATCATTCTGTATTTATCACTAAAGTTTATGGCTGCATCCTTGGAAGCATTTTATGTCTTACTGATACTAATTGCAAGTGACATTCTACTTGGAAGAGTATGTTTTGTATAAAGTGTATCCCTGAGATTTTATCAAAAAAATTTCTACTATCTGTGTAAAATCTCCATATTGGAAAATAAAGGGTAGGCAAATGTTTTTATGTAATTTGGTCTTGGTTTCCTGAGAGTGGAGCTAATTCTCAATGTTGAGGAGTTTGTTTTCTTGGAAAAAAAATTGATTCAAGTCACCAAAATTATTTTTCCCAAAATGTTTAAAACAAAGCACAATGAAAGAACTCAAACAAGAACAAAAACCCTCCACATGTTGATCCTCTGTAGTAAAATCATGACCTGGTATCAAATCCCAGCTTTGACATAAAAAAGTATGTTAACTTGGGCAAGTTATTTAATCTTTTCTTTTTAAGTTTGTTTCTCCATCTGTAAAATGGATGCAAACATTTTATCTACACACAGGATGGTTGTAAGCATTAACTGAGAAACTGAGCATATGCCAGGACTTTGGTTACATCAAATTCATTTTTCTTTCCTCTGAGATCGCAGGTGGATGGCTTCCCTCAACCTCCTTTGCAACTGGATATGGCCATTAGGGGTGTGAGTGCAGGTTATATGTGTCTTTCCCATAACTGCCCTTTAATATCCCCTGGCATGACCCACAAATACCTCTTTTTCTCCATCTGCTGATGGAAAGAACGTTTAGGATCAGAGGATAGGAGCCATATGGTGGAATTTTCCTGATTTCTTAAATAACCTTGTGGCATAGATCATTTGCTGAAAAAGAAAATCCATGTTAGAATTTGGGCCAATATAAGATATACACTTATTTAAAAGCCGACAAGTTTTGGGGATTTTTTTGGGTACACTTGCTAACATTCCAAACCCTAAATTGCAAAGAATATAAGCTCTCAATTATACTAAGGGCTCTAAGGAAGCGTGATCTCTCCCACTCACCGTGCTGTCAGTTTTGTGAATGAACTCAGTACCTATCACATAGTAAAGTGCTCAAAATATGAATGAAAATATGAACCACTGAAAAAATACTTGCAAAGCAGTCTAGACATGCGTGCTTTATAAATTACCACTGTTTTCATTGTGATATTATTTTATTGTTATTTATTTCACGTTGTATTTATTATATTATTTACAGTTAAAATAATTTAATTTCCTTCTGTGCTCATAATTTTCCTCATTCAGACTCTTATTCTTCTTGAGGACGACTACAACTCCCATCTTACAGATCTGGTCTCTAATTTCCCACACAGCAAAATCACTTCGAATCTTTGGTAGAACATGGCTATTTTTTTTCAAAGTGGATTATATTCTACGACTCTTCATTTTAATGAGTTACTTTTTCAAGTGAATTAATATTCAAATCAGTTAGCATTTACAAAGTTGTTGGAAGCATGCCTGTTAAAATATATCATCTTTATAATTATTTTGCATTTCTCCTTCTAGTCCAAAACAAATTATTTTCTTATTTATTTTTAGTTTCCATATGAGGTCATTTTAAACTCTACTTGATGTTATTGTGTCTTGTAAAAGTTCTGTTTGATTTTTGGCAAGTCACTTCTGTTGGGAGTTCAAGCCTTATCATGAACATAAAAATTGCTCTCTTTCAAATTGCTGCTGAGCATCACTTGCAAGCTTTATATTTAAGGGTATACTGTAGCCATCCCAAAGTGATTTGTAGGATTTCTTCTCAAATCTGTGTTCAGTGACCTTGTTCTGGTAACTTAAAATCAGCTCAGATTTTATACAGGAGGAGTATTTACACCATGGAAACTGGCAGCTTCTATAATTTTGGACTTCTTAACTGCTCTCATACTCACTGTCTTGCTCTCCTTCTCATTTTTTGTTTGTTTGTTTTGTTTTTTGTTTTTGTTTTTGTTTTTGGCTGGGTACAGTATACTTTATTGATGGTACATGACAAAGTAGGGCTCCTCGAGCCCCTCCCCTTCCTCTGGTCTAGGATGTAAATTGGAGGTCAGGAGATTTTCAGTGTGTTGGGGGATTAAGTTGGGGCAGGGACTCCCCAGCGGCTGAGGACCTTTCTCTTCCTCTTGTTCTTGTTGGGGCTGGTGGTCCAGGAGGCTCTTACTCCTTGGAGGCCATGTGGACCATCAGGTCCACCACCCGGTTGCTGTAGCCGAATTCATTGTCATACCAGGAAATGAGCTTGATGAAGTGGTCATTGAGGGCAATGCCAGCCCCAGCGTCAAAGGTGGAAGAGTTGGTGTCACTGTTGAAGTCACAGGAGACAACCTGGTCCTCAGGTCAGATCCACAACTGACAGGTTGGGGGTGGGGACACGGAAGGCCGTGCCAGTGAGCTTCCCGTTCAGCTCAGGGATGACCTTGCCTACAGCCTTGGCAGTGCCAGTAGAAACAGGGATGATGTTCTGGGCAGCCCCTCGGCCATCACACCACAGCTTCCCAGAGGGGCCATCCACTGTCTTCTGGGTGGCAGTGAGGGCAAGGACGGTGGTCATGAGGCCCTCCATGATGCCGAAGTGGTCATGGATGACTTTGGCTAGAGGAGCCAAGCAGTTGGTGGTGCAGGAGGCATTGCTGACAATCTTGAGGGAGTTGTCATACTTCTCATGGTTCACGCCCATCATAAACATGGGGGCATCAGCAGAAAGAGCAAAGATGATGACCCTCTTGGGGTCATCAAGTGAGCCCCAGCCTTCTCCATGGTGGTGAAGACCCCAGTGGACTCCACAACATACACAGCACCAGCATCACCCCATTTGACGTTGGCGGGATCTCGCTCCTGGAAGATGGAGATGGACTTTCTGTTGATGACAAGTTTCCCGTTCTCAGCCTTGACTGTGCCGTGGAATTTGCCATGGGTAGAATCATACTGGAACATGTACATCATGTAGCTGAGATCAATGAAGGGGTCATTGATGGCGACAATATCCACTTTGCCAGAGTTAAAAGCAGCCCTGGTGACCAGGCGCTCAATACGGCCTAATTTATTCACTCCGACCCTCACCATAGTGTCTGGGGGATGCGGCTGGCACTGCACCAGAAGATGTGGCTGTCTGTCCAATGGGGAGGAGCAGAGAGCCTCTCCTTCTCATTTTGGACAGCCAGTTGTTAAACATTTACCAGCGCATCTCTGTGAAACTTCAGTTTGCAGATCCTAAATGAGGTTACTCTATAAGAAAGTTAAGACAAACACAAATCGGGGTCCCAATTGATATGCAGCAACTCAATATCCTTTCTTTCAATAAAGAAAAGAAGCTGGTTCCACAGTTTCTTCTGTTCATCTGGAAATTTTCATAACACCTGAAAAGTAATAGACAGAAAGTACTTCTTGAATAAATTATACATTTTGAACATAATAATACTTTAGTTAGGATAATAATTGCTAACTTTAATGAACACTTACTAGATGCCAAAAACAATTTTTAACTGATTTATATTCACGAAAATGCCATGGGTTAAACATTAATGCCTTCATTCTGCATACGTAAAATTTAAGGAAGGAAAACCTCAGAGCTAAGAGCTAAATGTGTAATTATATTGTTGAATAAATGCTTAATTTCTGATTCTACATATTTCAGATACAACCAACTTATCTGACTTTTCCCGAAAAAAAAATTTTGAATATCAGACTGTACCCCATCAACTGAATGGCAAATCAAATGAAGCATTGATGATTTACAGGAAGCAACCCTATTTTGATGAAGTGTTATTTAGTTCACCACTTTCCTCTACCCCTGAATGTAATTTTACACTTGGTTAGTTTGCCTCAGGTTTGTGAGCTTTCTGGTCTCTAGAATCAGCCTCAACTGATGGATTCCTTTCTGAAGTAATGCTTGAACCCAATTCCAAAGCCTGTGCTCTTCACCAACATGATATAATGATGAAAGATGAATATATAACTTTAGAGATAGCTCAATTCATCTTTGTTGCTATTACTGTTTTAAAAATCAAACTACTATTATATATGGTTCTGTGAAATATGATGATGTATACACATTGTACATATATGTCCATCCATATTAGTAGACAAACATAAAACCCATAACTTTATAACTATCAAAAGAACTAACCAGTAATGTTTTCAAAAACGATTCCAAAGGCATTGATCTAGTTGAATGTATTTCCATCTCAGCACCTGTCTCCTAATTGGGCAACCAGTTCCTATTAAAATTCAGATTCCCAATCTATTCACCCAGTCCAGGCTTCTTATATATGATGTTGCTATTATATTTCCTGATTGAACTTAATGGCCCTGGCATAAATCAAATCCAATCCATACATCTATTATACACATGCATATCAGATAGCAAATACTATTATAATGATATTGATTGTTACTTTAGATGAAGTTTTCCAACTATTTGATCATTATGATGCAAATAATATGGAGCCAGCTGGCTCCTTCCTCTTTTCCAGTGAACACAGGAGGGAAGATAGAATGACATAATCAAGTAGGAAATCCTCAGCAATTATTTCCTGTGGGTGGAGGTGATGTCCGAGGAACAAAAAAGAACTTTTATACAACAGAGCCTTCTTCTCTGTGATGAAATACCTTTCAGTAGCTTCTAACCATTAGATAATTTTGTTTACCTGTCATCCACAAAAATGACTAGCGGGCCAGGTATTTTGGAGAAAAACATACAAAAAAAAAAAAAGTTCTACCCAAGATGATTTTCCAAGCACACTTAAAAGCTTAATTTGGTTATGGGTAGAAAGGAGGATCAGAAAATGAGTGAAACAGAGGATTTACTATGTACTTTAATTTCACATAGAAAGACTGATCTATAGCCAGGCCTGGAGAAATTTTCTATATATTTAAGTCTAAGTCTAAAATAACTACAGGGGAAAAAAATAAAAATAAAAAAATAAAATAACTACAGGGGGAAGGAACTAAGAGGCTTTAAAAAAAATTCTAAGGTGGGGATCCCTGGGTGGTGCAGCGGTTTAGCGCCTGCCTTTGGCCCAGGGCGCGATCCTGGAGACCCGGGATCGAATCCCACGTCGGGCTCCCGGTGCATGGAGTCTGCTTCTCCCTCTGCCTATGTCTCTGCCTCTCTCTCTCTCTCTCTGACTATCATAAATAAATAAAATTTAAAAAAAAATTAAAAAAAATTCTAAGGCTGTTATATCATTTTAGAATATAGCACACAGACTTCATTGATGCCAAGTATCTCTAAACTATGTCACCACCCATGGCAGTCAATTCCGTGTCCAGGAAGCTAGACATGGACTCCATCAGCACTGGCCAGAAAGGTCCCAGAGGTAAATGTCTACATTTGTGTTTTCTTTTTTTTTTTTTAATATTTTATTTATTTATTCATGAGAGTACATTTGTGTTTTCAAGCACACTTTGCTCAAGTTTGCTGTGGCTTGAAAGACAATGAACTCATCCTCAGAGACCCTGTGGCTGGCTCATGGATCTTAAAGGGAAGTCCTGAAGCTAGGTTGAGAGAGTTTTTTAAACGGAAACATTCCGAAATATGTAAATCGCAGCACCTTTTCTTTTTCCTTCCTTAGTGTTCTCTATATGTTTGGAAGTTTGACTAGGATGCAGTGGTGAGTGTTATTTATAGACATGACTCATCAGCGCCCTGAAATGGTTAACGGGCAAGCAGCTAACTTACCCAAAGAGAGGAAGTCTCTGGGGAGAATCTGGTTTCCAGAGAATAATGACTCATTCTAATACTCTTTTATAAATATATTAGCAAATAACACATTATAACAAATGATGTACTCTCCCTTCACACACACACACACACACACACACACACACACACACACACATACACCAGCAGCTAGTGATAAAATAATATGTATACCATTTCTTTATCTGCTTATTGGGTTAATATTTACCAGAACCTCCAGATGTTATAAAGGCTGGAGTATATGACTATCTATTTGCTTATGTGGCTGCATTAAAGTTGATAGTTAGAAATACAAGGGAGGTCAAAAAATTGAGCAATATTAGCTTCTAGCAGAAGAGAAACAGTGACTGAAGGGCATGTTCTGTTTTGCTTACAAAGTAACATGATACACTTTACTCCCACCTGCTTCTCTACACTCTGAATTATATGCTCCTTTCACGCCACCCACATGGATTCTGCTTAGTAACTACCGTGACTGTCTTGATGGTCCTTTATTCTATGAAATGTCATTTATATTAATTAATGTTCTTAAATTGATCCTTATACGATATGCTGATTAGTTGTTTGAAGCCCCCACTGATAAGTAAAAGAATAAATATTGAACTTATAGTAACTATTGCTAAAATTCAGTTTTAAAGAATTTTAAGCTTCAATCAGATTCTTATTGGAGAATAAGGTTACAAATGGAACATTGACAATTTTTTAAAAAACAAGAATTTGCATGTTATTGAGGGATTGTTTACTATTAGGCCTTTCACTTTTGAAGTGCTGATGTGACAGTGTTTCTGCTCATAACATTTCATGGTTATTAACGATGGGATCCTGTGGCATAGACAGCTTACTTCTCATTTCTAACATTAACAAGATACGATATAGAATGACAAATAAAACTAAGATCCTAGGTAAATGTTTCTGAGAGGGTCAAGAATAAAATAAAATTGAAAAATTACTCAGCATCATTTTGTCAAAACCACAGGAGAGAAAAGCCTGAATTGAATTGTAGAAAGGAAGAAAACAATACAGTGCATTAAGTTTCACTTTTGCATTTTCTCTCCAGAAGCATAACTAAAAAGGGGTTTTGAATTACAATCAGCTCACTGGGGATGCACTAATTTACCCTCTTAACTTCATTCAGAGAACCCTATGCCCTTTTTTATATTTCTCTGTAACTTCTCTTACATGGCATTTTCATCTCCATGTTGACTCAAATTTTTTAAAGTGGTCACTATGCAAATAAAGCCCATGAATTTATGTATGTTTTATGTTAAGTGTTATCAATGCCTTCAAAAACAGCAGATATTAATTGAGCATATATTATATAACCAGGCAGGGTTCTATAAGACTAACATACATTAATTCAATCCTTACAAAAATTCTGTGTAATAGATACCTATGCTGCCCTTGTTTTACAGATGAGGTTAGAGAAAGATCTACCATGTTCATAGGTATTGAGACAGGGTAACCTAATCTTCTCTATGAGGCAAGAGACTTTGTAACTCTATCTACAACAAATTTAGAACATGTTTTTAATCTATCCATATAGCTATATCAAAAAATCCAAACAATAAATCAACTAACTAAACTTAATGATAAATTTATTTTCCTTGATTTGGATAGTTTTTAACTTGGTAAATGTTTTTCATAGTCTTAGATCAAGTTCTATGTTGTTTTGAAATAAATGAAGATGAAAAGAAATAACCTAAAAATGAAGAATTGTGACATGGACGGAAATTGGTACACATACTTCATTTTTAAAAATTTCTTGAGCACTAGTATGATTTTTCACCATATTGAGTATTTAATATCATTCTAATTAGGAAATAAACAAAAGAATGCTAAATTACTAGCCAGAACCTGACAAGATCACAAGTGCCACCCTTAAATATTTGGGTTAGCCACAAAACATGTGGACTTATCTATTTCTATGATCAGAATATGGTATGCCCCCTCACACTTTCCCAGAATTCTTTAGAATGTTTTAAACTAGAGTCAGAAAGCCCTTAATTGTATTCTCAGTAAGGCAAATCACAACCACTAAGATGAGTGAAATTAATTAGAATGATGAGATTAAAGAGGATAAATAAAAACACACAAAGTCAATACTGCTTGTACAGTATTATATGGGAAAGTTCATATTAAAACTTCAACTATGAAGTTGGAATAGGACTTTGAAAAATAGGAGATAGAGCAGGGAATCAACAGAAGAAAAAAGAGCCTAGAAAAAGTGGAGAATGGGGAAAAATTGTAAACAGCACATTTCTGATTATAAAAAAATCTTTTAGAGAGCAATGCTAATTTTACTGCTTAATCTCATTGGTACTCTCAGTCATTAACTATGAGGTCATAGATTTTTAAGTTTTGGTTTTCATCTTGATTTTACAGCTTTTATTTGGACATTAGGATGAGTTAGTCATGCATAATATGTCAAACAAACTTACATGCATTTTTTTTCTCTACTTTGAAGGTAACTCTGTTAGAATGTAAAGAGACATGTAGAACAATGTGACAATTGAAAAGTTCTTGTTACAATTTATTAATAATTCCCTTTTTAGCTCTAGCTAAAGGCATAAACACAATATTAGTGACAAGAAAACTATAATGTGATATGATGTATCACTAATATGATGGAAAATTATACTGTAAGATTTTTATATATCATTAATAGGATTTCATATAATGGGATTTTCATGCAAGATCAAGCATTGTCCATAATGCCTCTGGATAAAAAGCAGTACTGTGTTTCATGCTTATAAATAGCATCATAGACAGATCACACAAGATCCTTGAATATGAAGGTTTATAGCCTAAATAGAAAATGTTGCAGCTTCATGATATTTAGAGTTTAAAGATTTTGATTAGGAGCTTTATTAATTAAGTTGTGCTTCAGATTAAAAATCCCCTGTAAATTTGGAGTAGAACCATAGGTCTATTGTTAGTCCACATTTATCTATATTTATTTTATGAATAATATTTACATATATTTTATAAATGACACTTTTTGAAGCTTTAATATTTAATATTCAATTGATGAATTCTTTTTAAACATTAACAGTATTCACTTTAAAAGTAAAATTAAAGTGTTCGATTAACTTAATAGCTTTAAGAAACAATAGGCATTTTATATGAAGAAAAATTAAACACATTAATTTATTACTGGGATGAATTGAAATATTCTTTTTCAATGCAGGTTGATAATGTTGTTTCTTTCAAAAATCACCTTATTCCTCAACTTTATTTCTTTAAGGTCATTGAGTTCTCTTTTTATTCTTCCTCTGTAAAGCCACATAATTTTCCAAGTTACACCTTTGTGTTACGAGTAATCTTTCAGTGTAACCTTCTTCAAAAAGAGCAATATACATAATCAGAGAAAAATCCATTAATTCCTACTGCAAGTGAAACCCCATGTAGCTGGAGCTCGGTATACTGCAAAAGTTCACAGGGAGCCACTCTCACCCTTTAATTTGCAAAGGAGTGATCTATGCAAATCTGAGTTTTATGGATCCTGAGAGATCTCTGACAACTTTTGCAAATATCCCAGATAAACTATCAGACTTACTGGACATCCATAGGAACACCAATAAATTCTTTGTGGGCCTCTTGGGGTTCCTTCTCAATTCTGAATCCTATAAGGATTGCTTGGTTTAGTCATTTAAGAGCTGATGAAGTTTTTGTATGGAAAAATAGCATAGGTTTTATGGCTCCTAGGAGGCTTCACACTAGTTTCTGCAATTAGCACAAATGTTGAATTAACAGAAGAATCAATGGAAAAACTCATCTGGGCTGCTCTAAGTTTATAGTTTATCTCTTCCAGGCTTATTCTGTACCAGTGGTACCTACCCAATTATATAGTGTTGAAGAACTTGCTCTATTTTTCACTAATCTTTATATCCTTAAGGAGAAATGTAACTGTGGAATGGAGGGGATGGGAATAAAAGTTAAAAAAAAAAAAAAAAAAAAAGACTAGCATGGGATTCTATTTGGTAAGGGCATGCAGAGGCCTCTAGTATTTTAAAAACAGAAGTTTCTTTCCTCAGCTTTGCTCTGGTCTTTCCCTGGCCATCCACAGTAGGATGTCTGTGGACCCCTGGGATTTGTGATCCTTTCAGAGGCATAGTCAGAGATTGTGACCATACATACCTGTTTTTCATCCATCATTGAGCTTTAGGGACCCCTAATCCAGATTCACTCCTGCATTTTTCCAATTACACCTTGGAAATATGGTAAGCCTATAAAACTGTTTTTATGTACCTTACTTTTAAGGCTGAACAGTGAGTTCTTGATCTCACAAGAAGTGACATGCTACATGGCGATGGCTGTACAATGAAAGATTATTGGAGATATGTCAAAGATCATTTTTAAAAGTTTTTAAAGATTTATCTATTTAGAGAGAGTGAGAGCATGTGCCACATGCATGCACACGCACACACATGAATAGGGGGAAGGAGATAGAAAATCTCAAGCAGACTCCCTGCTGAGTATGGAGCCCCACTCAGGGCTGATCTCAGAACCCTGAGATCAAAATCAGGATCCAGATGCTTAATCGACTGAGCCACCCAGGTGCCCCTCTCAGAGATCTTTTTGATAACCATTTCACCTAATATTCAAATTTTGTGAATCCTGCTAAAATCCAAAAGGTATTCCAAGTTGGTATAATAATTTATAGTCACATATTTTATGTATTTTATCATTCCATTAGCGTCAGCTAATAATGAAATATGAATAATAGATAATGATGATAAATCATAACATTTATTAAACAATGTATGGCAGGCAACATCCTAGGCACATTATATATTATCACATCTAGACCTCATTACAACTCGTGTCAACTCCATTTCAGGAAAGAAAAGGTCAAGTCTTAGAGACATGTGTGGATAATAACTAAGGTAGAATTTGAACCAGGTAATCTTATTATAAATCGTGGATATTTTAGCCATTCGTTATATCCCACTGATTCTCAGCTCTTTTCTCACACCTGTAATATAATTTATCCAGTTATATTTATTAAGCTTTTAATATTTCTTTTTCTTTCCTTCACTTTTTTCTTTAATAAGACAGAGTGAAAAGTCTTTAGTGGTTTATAACGGCATATTAGCACTTCTATACAAAAGTCACAAGATGTGTGGCCTTTCCAGAATTTCTTTCAAGACAAGGGAGTGATTGACAAAGTTCTTGTAACTCTTTTATACACTGTAACTTAGGACCATTCCTTTTCTTTGATGTCTATAGCTCCCTTATATAAAGAATATCAAGTCTCAGGACCCTTTTGATTCCATCTCTATTAACACAAACATTAATTTGAATATTCCTTTTAAGATTTATTTTTTTTAAAGATTTTATTTATTTATTCATGAGACAGAGAGAGAGAGAGAGAGAGAGAGAGAGAGAAAGAGAGGCAGAAACACAGGCAGAGGGAGAAGCAGTCTCCATAGAGAGAGCCCGACTTGGGACTTGATCCAGGGTCTCCAGGATCACACCCTGGGCTGAAGGCGGCGCTAAACCACTGAGCC
This sequence comes from Canis lupus familiaris, assembly GCF_011100685.1. Lineage (NCBI taxonomy): Eukaryota > Metazoa > Chordata > Mammalia > Carnivora > Canidae > Canis > Canis lupus. The sequence continues at coordinate 32,766,062 of NC_049222.1, read as the reverse complement.
ACCTGGGCTGCCCAGTATCTACTATTTTAAAAATGTTTTTGAATTTATATTCTTTGTCAGGGCAAAAGGAAACTTGTTGTTTTATTTTTATTTTTGAAGATCTTTTTATTATTATTTAAAGAGAGGTACATTTTGTTTCCCCAAAGCCATTAGCCTTACAAATTAATTCTTAGTGAGTTTAGTGTACAACAAAACTCATTTAATTTCTCTGGTTTGAAAGATCAACCATTTTTATGAGAAAATAGGTAAGATTTCAGAAAAAAGGCGGGGGGGTTTACAGAATTCTCTGTAGGAATTCTCTGGATGGCAAGATATCACACATAAATTCCTCTTTAATATGTTTTTCTTCATGCTGGTTCCTAAGAAAACAAAGTAATGCTTCTGATAACCTAAACAAAAAAAAAAAATAGTTTTACCCTTTATACCTGTGTGCTTTTGACTACTCTGAGTAGTGTGGCAGAAGCCAGGAAGCTAAGGTCCTTGACTAATTTGACCATTTCACACTGGTCTAAGTCATGGCTATGAATCTGAACCTGACCCCTGATGCCCTCCATCCCTCACAAACTTCACTTATTCTGAACTATTTTCTGTGATTCTTACATTTATTATTCTCAAATCCCTAGCAACTAATATTTTCTCACCTCTTTCCTGCCCTCCACATTACTCTTTCACATGATTTAAAATCAACTTATTTTACTTTTTTCCTTTTTTTTTTAAATTTTGAAACCCTTCTTATGAAAGCATCACTTAATTGTATCAAAAGAATATTCAGCTATCAGCAGGCAAGGGGATGTTATTAACTCCATATAAACTGTTTGCATTCTGACATGAACACAATCACAAGCACTTATTGAAAATGCTGTTGCTTTGGAGTGAAATGGAAAAATAAAAGTAGGAGGCTGGTAATATAGTTCAAGACTTGCTGGTCCATTTAGAAATCCTGAAGAAATAGAATTTGAAACCAGACTTTACTATTGGAAAAAAGGATTAACTTATCTTTTGCTTCTTTTGAAAAATATCACTATGACAATACCACCTAATTCCTTGTCTGAAGATGAGCAGTCTTCAGCAAGTCTGAAGATGAGCAGCCAAGCTGATATGGGCATCAGTTGTCTTCAGAGAGTTTACCTCCATCTCTGTTCTTTGCCATTCTAACTTGTGGTTGTACCTTCTGGTCACCATAATGGCCAGTCATTACATAAGATACCCAAGCCTAAGAGAGAAAGAAAAGGAAATGATTAAGAAGAGGGACTTTACACCTGAATTATCAATTCTTAGAAAACTGCTTTCCCCAAACACTTGCATTTTCACATATACATCATTGTCCAGAACTTAATCACCTGGTTACATCTAGATAACCATCCATAAAATATGGAGAAAAATCATCCAGGACTTTTTATTAGTACTATTACACAGAACAAACTTATTTTTGAAGATAAATGTTTATAACTAAATCAAATGACTCCAGATGCTGTTTACAATCTAGGAATCAAGACTACATTTAAGATTCTTCTATGAACAACTGGGTGAATTTGACCACGTCAATTCTTTCTTCCAATGATACCTGGAATATCTATTCTTTCCTCAACTCCTATTTGTATTAGCTTGAACACATTTTGTTCACCAGTTTTACAATTTCTCTCTTTGTCCTCTCCCCACTCCTACCTCTTCTCTCTCTCTGTCTCTTGGTCTCTCCATCTTTCTGTTGTCTCTGCTCCCTTTCTCTCAATCTTTTTCAATCTCTCTTAGCAAATTTGAAAATTAATTTTTTTCTTGCCCAGGATCTGAGTCCACCCACTTCATGGGAAGGATTCAGCAAATCTTGCTTGGTTAGTGAATTAATCATTTTAAAGGAAATCTAAATATGCCCATATTCAAACAAGATTATATAGTATGTATTTTCACATACAGAAATTTTGATATTATAAACACAATGACTCTTTCTAATGGCATACTTAATCGATATACTTAGTATCAAATTCCCTAAAATGAAGCTTTCTTTGCTCATTTGACTATAAAACAAAAATAGACTTAATTGCTCCACTCTCAAAGCAGAGCACCATAAATCTTAGTTAGGCAGTCCCTGAAGGATCACACTCAATCTCCTGAAAATGAAAATGGCTACAATTAAGTAGGTACTTCCTTCATCAAAGTTTAAGGTAATTACAAAAGTGAATGTAAAATTTAAAATAGAATAGTACTTTACAAAACACACACATTAAATAAAATTGGAAAAAGGGAAGTTCTCCCCACTTCCTTATGAATTCATCTCAAAGTCTTGTGCAAATGAATTCACAACTCAAAAAAAAATGTTATCAAGCTAGCATACTATCTTTTACACTGATGCAGAAAGTGCAGATAGTTCTAATTATAGTCAGTTTCCCAAACAGAAAATACTTACTCTAGAAATATCAGCTAACATTAGAGCAGAAACAGGTTTTATTGGTAAAACATTCCATTAACTAACATATTGAATAACAGAAATAGAGTCTCCTGGTGAAATTAAAGATACTTGAGGTATGGGGATTGAATAATGTATTTTCAAGGCTCTATTAAAATTTATATAAATAGGGTGTAAATTAAGAATCTATGCAGGCCTAGAATCTTCACTCTTAGGGGTGGTAGCTAATATTTTATTAGTAACAGTCTTCTGTCCAAACATAAGGTTGGAAGATTTCTGGTTGCCTTGTGCTGACTAGAAAGATAATCTAAGCCTGCTTCCAGGATCTTGCCATAGCTGACTCAACTGAATCTTTTATGCAAGGTGTTGTCAGAGCACATGCAATTGTAAAGAATTGGATTGTATCAAGATTAAAGAACAGGCTGTGTGGTAGCAGTTTTTTGTTATTATGTGATTAGTAAATGACTGTATGTGTGAATAGAAATAAATCTGAGATCTCCTTTCACTAGTAGTGAGATGAGTCTTAGGGAGTGTAGAAAACACACATCCACCTTTGTGAATATCATAACTTACTAAAAAACAAACATGTGTTGTGCATAATGAAATTTTCTTGAGTCACTTTGTAGTATCAGTGCCTTTTTCTCTAAATTATATAATCTTAAAATATAGCTTTTATGTGTTTTTGATATGCAGCTCTAAGAAACTTGGATCATATTTAAACATGTCAAAAATCTATAAATACCTTAGGAACATAATTTTTCAATTGTTTATGGTTAATCTTGAGACCAATTATTTTCCTCTAATGCATAAACATGATTTTCACTGAAATCTGATCTTATTTTAAAAAATGAATAGGCCAATACTTCATTTCAACATGATGAGCAGAACCACAAATTAGACTTCTTTTCAACAGGTATACTCCATGGTTGAAGAACAAATTTGGATAGAATTACTCAACCTCATTGGAAGTTGCTGTGGGTTAAGCACATGTACACATACACCCTGCAAATGTGAAATGATGAGTAAGCCTTTTGAAACAAAGCCATCCCTTTGTTCAAATGTGTTCAAATATGAAGTCAACTTGTTCATTTTTATTTCTATAGCACAATTTGATGGAAATGAGTCACTCCATTCACTGAGATATGAGAATAGTTTTAAAGAGATTCAATTCTGATGTCACCCTTTTTTTAAGTCCTAGTTTTTCTTTAAACACATTTGCCCACTAACATTACTCACCAAGCCCTAGAGTAAGGGAAAAATGAGTAAATTTTGAGGGAAAAAAAAAGCTAACAATGGATTTTGAAGAAAAGGATTTCATCTGGAATATCAGAGCAAAGGTAAAATTGTTCAATATTTTATGGCTTAAAAAAAGGCAGCATATGAGCAAATAGGAAGAACATTCACTCATTCACTTTCAGCAAATGCATAGTATATTTCTAGGACTTGTCTACTGTCTGGAAAATTCTAGAATACACTGGAGAGACTTTCCATTGCTTATGATAGTGTAACACAGATAAACAAACAAGCAATAACAACAATAATAACATAAACGGTCATAATAGATGAATTGAAGAATGTTATGGAACCCTATGGTAGAAGATCTCATCCAACTTTTAGATCTTTTAGGGGTTGAGGAAACCTACTTAGAAAAAGTCACTTCTACACTAACTTATAATGGTATAAAAAGAGTTAGTGAGGATTATATGAGGGCTGGAAGAGGATGGATTAATTTAGAGAAAAATGCATCTGTGAAAGTCCAAAGGAAAAAAGGAACAGGTGCATTCTAAAAACTAAAATAAAGTCAATATGACCAGAGTGTGAAATGTGATGAGAAGAATGGAAACAGATTACATCAGAAATATATACAGCCCCTAGGCCTGATAGGGTCTTAAGAGACATGATATAGAGATATGTCTTTGTTCTACGAGCAATGAGGAGCTACTGAAAATTGGAAGCAAGGAGATGACATAATCATATTTTTAATTTGGAAACATCACTCTGGCAGCACATAAGAAAATGGAATAGAATGTGATTAACAGCAATTGTAAGAGTATAGACACAAATCATAATATTGCTGAATTTTTAATTTTTTACGACATAAGCTAAGACAATTTTCTGAAGGTTGTAACTTATTTCTATAGTTTTTTATTTCTTGTCAGTTTTGATGATTGAAGATTTTTCCTTGTTTGAATGTCCTTATCTTATAAATAAAACACTCTTCCAAGTTCAAGTAAGTGGCTTTTTAACTGGCTGGTTAATATTTGATGTGATTTTTTATTGTTTGTACTTCAGGTTATAGTAAATATAAAATAATTAAAAAGTCATTGGACTTCTCCTCTCACTTAGGTTGTAGAAAGACACAAGAGAAAATCTTTACAATGAAATAAATAATTTACAAAAGTGTACTTTCTATTAAAACTTTCAGTAGGTCGAGGTTACAAGACCACCACAATAGCTGAATTCCAAAGACTGACAAGTCTCTCCAAAGATGAATGAGATATATTAATTTTAAAAGTTTTGACAGCTGGGGTGGGGAGTGGGGGGAGAGGCCTTCATAATAATAATTAAATCAGCTAAAATTATAACGAAATCTTAAATACTAAGTAAGAGCTAATATACTAGTTTAAAATAATTAGAAGTCCTGAAGATATTTTGCATGGACATTCAATCTCCCTTCAATGGGCTTCTGTGTTGATAAGAAAGATCTATGGCAGGGCTAGAGACTACAGGGAGTCTTCATTACAGGCACAGGTATGAAGAAAGTGACTGGCTATCACTGGGGTCTAGGTACCACACATTCCCTGCCTTGGGGATCTTTTGAAATATAAAGCAAGGTCTTCAGACCAGTAGAGGAAGGGTAACAAAACTTCCTTGTACTAGGGCCCAAAGATATGCTACTCCTGAGGAGAGGAAGTAAATCCAATTATAATTGGAGGTGGCTAAGAAGAACTCCTGTGTCAATTATTCTCCTTGAGTGTAAAACAAGGGTCTTTAATCATTGGGGAGGAGTCATAAAACAATCTCTTCTCAGAAACACACTAGAAATACAAAGTGGATTTTGGATGGATGCCATAGTAGGAAAGGACAGTAATGCTAAGAAGGTCCAGATTGAGGCTGGGACAAAATAACTTCCCCCATTGTGAACCTAGTATGTGTAACAAGCAACAGAAGGCTACTGATGAAGAGGGTAAGAGTATGGAGAAAGACTCTATCTGTGGCACAAAGGTACAGGAACTGCTGAATCCTGAGATTAGAATATAAACACAAAGAGAAACCCAACCACAGGAGGAATTTGAAGCCTGTAGTATATCAAAGATACGACTGCTACCACAAGGGGGACAGCTGGTTCCGTCAGTTAATCTGACTCTTGATTTCTGCTCAAGTCATGATCTCAGGGCCCTGGAATCAAGCTCCATGTTGGGCTCTGCATTCATTGGAGAGTGTGCTCGAGAATTCTCTCTCCCTCTGCCCCTCCCTCTGTTTACACTCTGTCACTCAAATAAATAAATAAATCTTAAAAGTAAATTGCAACCACAAATCCCAAACCTACCTCAAATTGCCAACTCTCCATATTGATGGCTTGACAGAGGACCTGGGATCCCTATTATTACACTTGACCTTAATTTCTACTATCTTTCTGCACTTGACATTTCTTAAACAATAAAGTTATGGGATACACACACACACAAAAAAAATAAATAAATAAAAAGCCTCATAAACTCTAACCATGAAATAAAGCAATTGAGAATTCCAGACTCATAGGATACTCAAATACAGTATCTATTAGACTGGATCCTTAAAATAACAATGATTAGCATGTTAAAGGATTTAATAAAAAAGAAATAAAATATGCATAAACAAATTTGCAATTATAAGAGAGTGATATAAATTATAGAAAAAGTCAAATGGAAATACTAGGTATAAAATATGTTATCAAGATTAAGAATTTAAAAAATTTAAGAAAAGAGTTTATAATATAATAATCCAAAAAGATTAAGAATTCATTTGATGAATCCTCAACAGACCATATATAGTTGAAAAAAAAATCAGTGAACAGACTTGAAGATAGGCTAATAAAAATTATACAATATGAAACACAGAGAAGAAAAATATCAGTAAAAATATAACAATATTCAAGAGCTGTGTTATGATATCAAACTGTTGACATAGGCATAAAGTCTCTAAGAGAAAAGAGAACAAAAACTAGAACAGAAGAAATGTTTGTAAAGACAGTGCTCAAACATTTTCCTGTATAATAAATGACTACAAACCACAGACCTAAGTAGCTCATAGAACTATGTGCAAAATAAATGCAGAAGAAAAAAGCAAGAAACAGAAAAAAAAGACAAAAGAAATTCCCTTAGACATAGCAACAAAGTGTTAACAAAATGTAAAGTTTTGAAGGCAACCAAAAACTATAAAAATACAGCATAATTTTCATCATAAATGAAGCCATCCAGAAGACAATGGAGCAATACCTCTTAAATACTCAAAGAAAAAAAAAAGAGTAAAAGGAAAATGTCAACTAAAAATTCTATCTCCATTATTCTATGCCCTGTAATAATATCTTCCAAAAAATAAATGTACAAATGTGAAACACTTTTTTTCAGATATTAAAAAAAGCATAGGGAATTCATTGCTAACAGACTTACAGTACAAGAAATATTTTAATTATTCAAGGATAAGAAATATAACATCAAATAGAAATGGATATTTATTTACAAGAATGAATAAAGAGTACTACAAATGACAAACATGAATTTTTCTCTCATTTTTAATAACTTTAAAATACAAGTAACTATCTGTATTGGTTTCCATGTTCTCCTGAAACAAACTACCATGAACTGAATGACTTGAAACAGAAATATATTCTCTCTCAATTCTGGAAGACAACAAAGTCTAAAATCCAAGTGTAAGCAGGACCATATTCCCTCTAAAAACTCTAGAGAAGGACCTTCCTTCCCTCTTCTAGATTCTCAAGGTTGCCAGGAATCATTGGTGTTCTTTGGCTTGTATATACATCACTCCAACATTTCTCTCCATATTCTTGTGAACTTCTCTACTGGTGTCTGTGTCCAAACTACCCTTGTCTTATAAGGACATTAGTCAGTGGATTAGAGCCTATCCTAATTCAGTATAACATCATCTTCACTTGACTACATCTGCAAAGACCCTGTTTCTAAATAAAGTTATATTCACAGGTATTGCATGTTAGAACTTCAGCATATCCTTTTGGGGGACACAAACTCATAATATCCCACCCACTTCCAAAATTCGTGTGCATCCCGTATGCAAAATACATTCACCCCATACCAATAACCCCAGAAGTGTTAACTCTATTCCAGTCAGTATCAATTTTAAGTCCAAGGGACACCTGGGTGGCTCAGCAGTTGAGCGTCTGTCTTTGGCTCAGGGCCTGATCCCAGATTTCCAAGACCAAGTCCCTCATCAGGCTCCTTGCATGGAGCCTGCTTCTCCTCCCTCTGCCTGTGTCTCTGCTTCTCTCTGTGTGTCTGTCATGAATAAATAAATAAAATCTTTAGAAAATAATAAAAAATAATGACTTAAAAAAATTGAAGTCCAAAAATCTTACCTAAATATAATCAATCCAAAAAGTGCCAAGTCTCATATTCTAAATCATTGAAATCAGGTATGTGTGACTTTTTGTATGGTCCATCATCACATAGAACTCCTCTCTATTTGTGGATCTGTGAAATCGAGAAAACAAGTTCTCAGCTTCCTAAATACAATGGTGGAACAAGCATAGTATAGACATTCTTATTCCAAAACTGAAAAACTAGAAGGAAAATAAGAGTCACAAGCAAGTCTGAAATCCAGCAAAGCAATTCCATTAGGTTTCAAGGACTGAGAATAATCTCTGTGACTAGATGTTTCTGTCCTCTGGGCCTACTAGGGTAGTGGGCACACCTTCTCATTCTGTGGGGTCAGGGGCCTCATCCCCTGAGTCGCCAGAGTAGTGGCCCTATTGATCCAGCTCTCACACTGAGGACAAAGGAGGAGGAAGAATGGGAAGTATCTTCTAATGGATACAGAGTTTCTTTTTGGAATGATGAAAATTTTCTAGAATTAGGAAATGGTGATAGCTGTACAAGCTTGTGAATCGAATGATAGCTCATTAAAATTGTGATTTTTATGGTGTGTGAATATATAGATCAATTAAAGAAAGATGGAAAAGGCACACTATCTTAAAACCTATTTTTAACTTACACTAATTAAAACAATGTGTTGTTTGTGTAATAATAAGCCTATAGGGCAATAAAACAGAATAGTACTTCTAGGAAGAGAACTACAAATATATCATTGATTGATTTTCAACAAAGTTGCCTAGGTAATTTAATGGAAAAATATATTTTCAATAAATGTTACTGAAACATTTGGATAACCATAATCAAAAATGAATTTAAAAATGAATAAATATTATTTTTCATCATTACCTTATTCCATACCCTATGAGATTAATTAAAATTAATTCAAGACTACATGTGAACCCTAAAATTATAAAAATTCCAGGAGAAAATGTAGAGGAAAATGTTTAGCAAATTTTTTTAGACAGGACACAAAAAACACAAACCATAAAAGACAAATTTTGATAAATTTCATTTCACCAAAATTAAAATATTCTCTTTGAAGGACACTGCAAAAGAAATGGAAAATGGCCAATGACTTGAAAATACATTCACAGAAGTTATATGTGGTGAATGATTTAGGACAGGAAGTAAAAAGAAATCTTACAACTCAATAATAAGAAAACAAACAGCACTAAAGAAAATGAGCAAAAGATTTGCAAAGAGCTTTCACAAAAGAAATACAATTGATAAATAAGGACATGAAAGAGTGTTTATTAATCATTGAAAGATTTAAATTAAAGCCATAGTAACACACTAAATGACTAAAATTATCAAATAAGCAAAACGCATATGATATAAATTGTTGGTCAGGGTGCAAAACAATTAGTACATTTATATTTACTGGGGAACATGCTAAACACCATCACACTTTTGGAAAACAGTATAGTGGTTTCTTAGAAAATTAACTGTATACTTACCATATGACTGAGCGACCTCACCCAAAAAGCTTAATAAAAAAGAACAATCCCACATAAAGACCTATACAGAAATGTTTATAAAGCTTTATTTAGAATAGCCAAAAAAATAAAAAATAAACTAGAAACAATCCATAGGTCCACTAATAAATTAAAGAGTAAACAAATTGGGGTGCATCCGTACAATTGCTACTGCTTACCAATAGAAAAGAATAATCTACTGATTCATGTAACTATACGGATGAATCTAAAAACATTATGCTTAGTGAAAGAAGTCAGATACAAATAGCTATATAATTTCATTTTCATGATACTCTTACATGGACTAGAGTATAGGACAGAACACAAATCAACAGTTGCCACAAATTATGAGAAGTGTTAACTATCAATAGGGAAATATTTGGGATGATGGAACAATTCTGTATCTTGATTGTGGGTGATTACTTTTTATTTGATCTTTAAAAACGTCCATTTTACTCTATGTAAAGTATACCTCATAAATTGGTTATGAGTTGAATTATATCCTCTCAAAATTCATAACTTGAAGTCCTAAATCCCTGTATCTCAATGTGACCTTGTTTGAAGGTAGGGTTTTTATAGAGGTGTTGTTATAAAAAGGGGAAATTTATACACAGAGACACACATAAAGGGAAGATGATGTGAAGAGATATGATGAAATGACAGCCATCTATATACCAAGGAGAGAGTGTAGAGCAGATCCTATCTCCACAGCCTTGAAAAGAAACCATCATTCTCAATACCTTGATTTTGGACTCCTAGTCACTAGAATTCTGAGATAATAAAATTTCTGTTATTTAAGTCACCCAGTTCATGGTACCTTGTGATGGCACTCTAGCAAATGAATATACTTGACTTTCAAAAAACGCATTTATTTATAAGTCCATAATTTGAAAATTAAAATAATAGCCATCATAATGCAATCATACCAACGAGGGCTCCAAAATTAATATCTACATATACATGTACACATGAACAATGAAAGAAAAACTATTTGATTAAATATTATATATATATATATTTAGGTTCAATACATTTGAGTAGATTGTATTACCATAAAAATCTCCTTTAGTAAGATATTCTCTAGGTGTACCATTATTGTTTTGTTCAAAGATCTGCATTTATGTATTACTTAAATTATTAAATATTGCTTGAACTGTTGGTGCTCTGAATCTATTATTCAAGTACCCATATGTGCTTCATCTTCCATCTTCTCTATGAAGAGATCAACTCTACCACATGCTTAGTATTCCACAAATGTTTCCAAAACCTCTTAAAAGAGAGATTCTAGAAATGTATAGGAAGAAGATTGTGACAGCAAGGAACATAGTTGGTATCCGTATACATAATTAAAAAGTCAGTTCTTCAGACACACAATTTCCTAGAGGAAAGTAGGTTTTCTTCAAGCCTACTGTATGCATGGACTTTAAATGAGAAGACAGCATGCCACCTTCTTAACTTGGCATCTCTCAAGAAGAATGTTGATTCCTTGATGCAGTGAAATACAAGTTGCACAAATATAGAAGTCCAAACTCACTGAAATTTAAAAAGCACTGAACCATGCCCCAGTTTTGTTATAGCTTTATAATTTACCAAAGTCAGTTAGGATAGATTTGGGAAAAACAAAATTTTCTTACAATCGAAACTGACAAGTTCAAACACATCATGAATCTTCATCATGGAGTCAGGCCCTGGGGAGAAGGTCAGCAGTGAATGGGGAGGTGGGGCATAATTATCCATCAACATAGCAACCTTTAAGTAAATTTTAGTAGACATGTTAAAAAAATTTGTTGCATGCCCAGCGCTGCTTATAATGATAATTGCACTAGTCTTATTGTTTGTTTGTTTGTTTAACATAACCTTATTTACTACAATCCTTTACGTTGTTGGTGCCCTCTGTAATCTCCTTAATGAACGGATATTTAATTATGTTGCTTCTTTAATAATTTTATATTGAGTACATAGGTTATGTACTAGAGGTTATGTGCTAGAACATTCAGTACTTAATTAATTTCTGAAAGTATATTAAAATAAATAATTTAAATGCAACAGATTTTCACATACTCTAATACAATTTCATAAATATTATTTACAGAGACTTGAATGCTTTAGTATATTGATAATACAATATAAAGTTTTTTGCTTTTAGATCACAAGTTCAAAGCCAACCTCATAATATAAATCAAGAAAAAGAAGTAAATGGTTATAGTATTTGAACTTCATGCTGTGAGTCACTAGTTATGTTTGCATGTATCTACTAAAAGAATTAAACAAAGTAAGAAGAAATGCAAATCTTCTCCTCCTCTTGGAAAAAAAATCCCCAAAAGTAGTACTTTAGTTTGCAATCCCTGATGAAAGAAGAGAGAGAGACAGAGAAAGAGAAAGTGAAAGGGAGAGAGGGTGTGGGGGAACAGGTACTTACACATGATGGCAATTCACATTTACCTCCATATAAGAATACTCATATATTAGTTAGCTTGCACACATTTTTCCCTTATCAATAATATAAATATGAAATCAGAAAAAAATATTTTATATGATTTTTTTCTATATATCCTTCTGAAATTTATTTAACATCCCTCCTGGTGGATCGGTTTTTGAATATTACATGTGATTCCTATAATCCTTTGCAACCCCCAGACTCCATCCCTGCTTATGTTTAGAATGAGTTATGGTGGGAACCAGAAGAATTTCTTCTTCAGACACATTTTTTAAATTAAAACAGTGTCTTAATCAAAAAGTATATAGTTTCCTTTCTTCTATTTTTAGGAAAATCTGTTGCTAAAATCCTTGACAACTTATATAATGGATACTCCCTATATATACCCTTTGGAACTTAGCTAAATGTTGCCTTTATGAAATTTATAATGTAACAAAATTAAGAAAGGATGTAAGTTAAAGAATTGGTGTTGTCAATGCCAACAATCCAAAGAGGCTCTCGGTTGTAATTTTGATCACATGGTGGGCACAGAAAACCATTGAATGTTAAAAATTTGCTCTACAACAAAGTGAAAGAGGACAAATAATCCTATCTGATGTGGGAAGAAGAAAGGTTTCCAGGAGACAATGGAGTGAGCTTGAATCAATATTAACACCTGGGAAGTGATAGCAGCCGATGAGCTACTCTAGTGTGAAACAATTAACGTTGACAGGGATCAGTTTGAACAATGTGTTTCACTGGTCATAAAGCTAAGAATAGATTTGCAAACAACAACAAGCCCTGTATACAGTAACTGCCATCATCGACTGAGTGGTCAGAATGTTTCATTGGTAACTCCCCTGGAATCACTAATTGGACATTAATCTTTCAATCAGCCATGCTTGCTTATAGAAATGACTTTTTGATAAGTTTCCTCCCCTCTGCCACCCCAACAAAGCCAGGGCAGATTTGACTTTTACATTAGAAGACAAGTCCACTTAAGGAGTTGATCTGCCTTTCCTGGGAACAAAACCACTGATTCCACAATTAGAAGGATGTTTTAAAATGTCAAGAACTCTGGTAAAGTAATACCTTTCCTTAAATTGACAGTGAGGGATGAACAAGAGAGACAGCCCTTTGCTGAGAGCAGATTTAATTGGCAGGGGTCAGGGAATTTCACGAATATATGGAGTTCCTTAAGGATGCAAAGAAAAGTAACCTGAAGAGGAGGAAAAAACTGCCTAAAGTAGGTCTGGTGATGTCAATGCCAATCTTTTCTTTCACAATCTTGCCTGGGGCTCGTTCTGCCCAGAACCAAAGAGATGATGACACCTATGGCATATTCATAGTATTATAGCATTTTATTTTACAATTTGGTAAAAAATAATAAATTTTGGGCAAAAGAGTGAGGGAGGAATTAAATTATGTGCTTGCTTTTCTGCAATGCATATTGCTCTCCATCCATAAGCAAATAAATGTTTATTAACTGAAATTCATTCTGAATTTTATTACTCATTTTCATCTGTTGAAAAATAAATGTTGTTTCACACCCAGTAGTCAGAGTTCCGATAGTTCTTAAATAGATTAAATTATTTCTGTTCTTAATAACAGATAGCTCAAGGGTTTAATGAACATATTTACTTGAATGAAAAGATTCCAATATTTGTATACGGGGATGGGTGTGTTGGTTTATATGTACATTTAAATTTATCTCATAAAGAAACATTTCAAACTACTAGTCTGTACTATGAGCTGCACGGTGTGTGAACAAAAATGTTTGCAAATGCGTTAAAATAAAATGTTCTAATCTGGGTTAAATAAATTCTGTGAAACTGACCACAGTCTAAAATATTATACATAAAGCTGGTAAACATGATCATTCATATAATCATATTTTCCACCTTGATCATGATCAGCTGCAATGATCTTAGCAGACTCAACTTTGGAAAACTGAGAGTATTCCAATTTAAAGTACTTTATTATTTTGCAAAGATATACTCAGTTCTTTAATGCCATCTACATTAAAAAAAAATCCCATGGTGTAGTCAAGTCAAAACTACTGGGGTAGTTCAAGTCAAGTATGACTTGCATACCTATTCCAACAGGTAATTCAATTAGCAATTCTTTCACTTATATTGAAAATCAGAAATTTGAAACCAATTACTTGTACAGATTGTTTTTTATGCTGTTTTGTCTTTTGGTGATCCAGTCCTTTACGTCATTTGCTTTCTCCATTTCTGTAAAGGAGTTCAAACAAGTTTTACCCGGAATTTGTTCATTGCTTCGATTCATTCATGTCATGGAACAATGTAATAGTTCATTTATTTTGACTACTATAGTACGTGCCAATGTATGAGTAACGCATGGTTTTTTCATCCAGTCTTCCATGGTGGGCATTTGGATTAGTTTCCGTGATTTTGCCATTATGATATTCTCACACAGATCTCTCACAGTTCATATGCAAGTATCTCTCTGGGTTGCGTACATAGGAGTAAAATTCTAAACCATTTTGAATGCTCAAACTTAGAACGGTATAGGCAATGCCAACTTCCTTTTTAGGTGGTCTTACCACCCATTTTAAACCCCTACTTTCCAAGATTCATCAAGTCATCATTATTAAAACTAGTAGCATTTTTTTTTCTAATAGACACTTTGATTCACATAAGATTCTTAGACTTGGTTGATTGGGAACACTGAAATACTGTGACACTTTATGCAAGGAAATTTTTCTAATAAAATATTATTTTTCATGTGTTTTAAACTTTTTGTTTGTTTTGTCTAAGATAGGAGTTTCCTATTTATTTATTTATTTAAAAAATATTTTATTTATTTATTCATGAGAGACACACACAGAGAAAGGCAGAGACATCGGCAGAGGGAGAAGTAGGCTCCAGGCGGGGAGCCTGACGTGGGACTTGATCCCCGGTCTCCAGGATCATGCCCTGAGCTGAAGGTGGCACTAAACCGCTGAGCCACCCAGGCTGCCGGAGTTTCCTAATTTAGCTCACTTTAGGGACATGTCTTTTTTTTTTTCATGTTACAAAAACAACTAGCTTTAAGGTTTATTTTTGTAACTTTTTTTTAAACAGAGAAAAACGACACACTCCTTGGGGGAAGGTGAGGGATTGAGAAGACAGGTCCTGGGTAAAAATAATCACGATAGCACCTGGAGTTGATAGGCCTGCCTAGGAGAGACACGGGCACTGCCACACCAGCACAGGGGACAGCTACTGTCTGAGGCTCAGCAGACCAGTTCACACGCCACGCAAAGCTGCTATAGATCCAAGTCATAAAAATCTTCTAGCTCATCATGAAACAAGTCCCACTCGTCTTCAGAGTCTGTCAGGTCGTCGTCCCCACCTGCAACCAAAAGCATAAGCAACATCTCACCCAGCTCAAAGGTGACAACCTCCTCTACTTCGTTGTCAAAGGGGTTGCTGTTCTCTCTTTCCTCAATGAGCTCCCAGAAGTGGTTCCTTTGTTGGGCCCGGTATCTGCTTGATGTTCCCACTTTCTGTCTCTGTGGCTCCTCTCTACGGCCATCAGGGTACCATGCTTGTAAAAACAGTTCCCTCCAAATGGGCAGCTCCCACGTCCTTCATCAAAATACCTGCACACCTTGTTGCTCATTGCCTCCTTGTATTTCTGAATGAGTTTCTGCTTCTCTTCTTTCTCCTCCACCCAGTACTCACTTGGAATGACAAAGTTAGATGTGATCCGGCATTCGGGGCAGGACTTTATGATCTTGCTCTCAAATTGCTTCACACTCCTCCACTTGCGAATACACTTGAGACAGTAAGTGTGGTTGCAGTTGGAGAGAATCCCAAAGCGACGCTCACTGGGGTTGGCTTTCTCATAGACCATGCAGATCCCACACACCATGTCCTTACTGCGCTGGACAGCAAATGAGAGCTCCATGTCCTTCTCATGGGACTCAATGCAAGATTTTATATGTTGTGATCTCTGGGCGGCACGCATTGGATGGAGGACCTGCAGCCCACACATGTCACACGAGTCTCCGTGGAGATACACACAGTTCTCCCCATACCGGCACTCTCCCACTGCAGCATAGGGGCAAAGCTGCTTCTTGGTTTCCACTGCTGTCTGTTCTTTCTCTGATTCTTCCTTGGTCACAGAGCCCTGTGGGGGCGCTTCAGTGCAGGAAGGGGCAGTACGGCCACAGTAGGGCTGCCCGGGAACAAACTCAATGGCATTCACCCAGTCTTCTGAACCTGCGCCGACAGTAGCAAAGTTTGAATTTCTGGACTCTGCTTCACCCGTATTCATTTCAACAACTGGTCCAACTCCCGATGAGAGACTTGAGGAAGCAGCAAGAGATGATTTTGCAGTTAGATCTGCAGCAGTCACTTCTTCATGTTTCAATAGCTTGCTATGTTCATATCTGCAGCGGTCTCCGTAAATACAGTAGCCTCGCTGAAAATACTTGCACACTACACCATAAGGACTGTCAGAGAGGTCATGCGAGTAGCGACAATTATCTCCTTCTTTACAAACCCCGTGCATGAAATACCTTAGCTCCTAGTTTTTCTTCTTGCTTTTGGTATGGGTTGAAGTGGTGGACTCAGAGCTGATGGCCAAGAAAGAATTCTTAAGAGGTCTTCAGTTCAAAAAAGGTGGTTTTACCAAAATAAAGGGACTGGGTTCCTGGGCTGAAAGAGCTGCCGGCACTTGTCTTTGAAATCATAACTGTAGAGGCGATGCTTATCCTCCTTGGCATATACATCAGCCAAACAAGACATTTTGTATGAGGAAAAATTTTGTCTTTTTAACTGAAATGCACCTGTTAGTATGCATTTAAGGAACATATAGAAAAGAGAGAAGTAAATAAATTCCAAAACTTATTCTATAAAGATAAATGAGTAAAAATTATTAAATAAAATGAAAATGATGTGAATTTATATAATTAATTCAAGTTAGATGAATTTTATGCTATCTCTCATTACTTGTAATAATTTCACATAACAAAAAACAAAAATTATAGATGAAGAAACAAAGGATATAATAAATATATCATTCTATAAAGTATGTTCATGCTTGTGTTCAACTCTGATATTCAGCTTTCTGAGAAAAATTAAATGATAATAAGTACATTATTTAATTAGATTTCATGATCAAGAATTTTCTGTATATTTGATGGAGGAAATGATATACCACTGAAAAACAGTCTAAAATTGGTATTGGAAGTTTATTAATGGCAAGTAGAAAAATTTTAATATGTATTAACTAAAGTAAGTAAAATGAACAATTATTATAATTAATAAATATTTCAAGATAGTGTTTGATAAGATTTAATTCTATCATTGAATAAAACATATCACATCCAAGATAAATATTTCATTACTTACAACTATTATCCATTATAATTTGACAAGTGTGGTATCTAAAATTGTATTCTAGTTACATTTAAAAATATTAGACTAAGTAATCTGTATTATGTCAAATACTTATAGATTCTTTTCTTTCCTCCTCATGATTTTAGGGATAGGGATTGAAATAACTTTTTAAAAATGTTTACATTAAATATGTGAATGAAAGCAATTTTAAAGAGTTTATTGTTTCCTGCTGAAGCTCACTGCTTTACTCTAAGCATATATATTCTCAAGAATAATGCAGTCTTTAAAAATGGTAAGGATTTGTCAGAGATGAGGCCATTAAATGAAAGTTGTCATCAATCTCACTACCTATAATCTACTGTATATATATATATATATATATATATATGTGCGTGTGTGTGTGTGATTTAAGAACATTCTACAAGTAGAGGAATGTATGACAATTTAGTTCCTAGTCCTTTCTTAACAGAAGTAGGTATAAAAGAGGGAAAAATAAAAGCTTCCATAGTGGGATTAAGGTGCCTTAATGAAGGCATCCATGACAACAATAATAATTCATAATGTCTCATGGGATGAATAAGTGGAAGCTTTTGTCTTTTTTTTTGGTACATAGTTATTATATTAAGGAAAAGAATTTAAGGGAAAACAATCTATGCCATGCTAGGAAAACATCACTGTAAGAAGGTAAGGAGCTATAAATTGACTCCATTGAAATTGTCTAATCCCAATTTGAGGACCACCATTCAATGACACCAACTAGGGGAAAAAAAATCTTTCTGAAAAAAATGAAATAGCCATTCAATACTTCCAGTCAAGCCTGAATAAAGGCTTTATATAAACATTAAAAAGGCAAACATTGGAAAAACAAACTAGAAATCGACTGGAATGGGCATAGCGTTGTTCACTGGATCATTTCTTCTACCCAGGATGCTCTGGTTTGGTTTCCTGGAGAAAGTTTGTTTTACCTGTTGTTTCAGGCCTCTTGCCCAATTTGTCTTTCTCTTTTTCTTCCTCCTCTTCCCTCACCCTCCCCCTTCTCCTTTTTCTTTTCCTTCTCTCTCTTTATTTATTCTTTATTTTTTTAGCAAACAAAACTGCCCAAATCTAGATAATAAATTTTATGATCATTCTACTTCTTACCCTTACCTCAACCCCCTCTGGTTCATATGATTTTTTTTGAGAGAGTGTGATTCAAGGTCAGACAATACTTACATACAAATGCTTAGAGCCACACACTTCTAATCTAAGAGGAGGATGTTCTCATTCCTAACACCAATAACCTAGAGGCCAAGGTGGTCAGCTTGTGTTACTGTAGTTTTATTTCCAGGTCTAAAATACTGAGTTATAAAAATGACCAACTTGGGACAATTTTTCAATGGGGAAAAGGGAGGGTAAATTTCATAGAACTGAATATTAAATTTGCAAAATTAAGATTGGTGATTAGCTTTGTAGAAAGACGAGCTATGTATTAAAATCTTTCATCGATGCTCCTTAAGGGAATGATAGAGTGAAAATGTCTGAAATTTTGTCTCAGTGTAACATAAAGTATATGAAGGAGTTATATTTATTTTCATTCAACATTCATTCTACATTTCTTAAGTGTTTACAGGAATGCATGTCTTCAAGGAATTCTAAATTGAGCAGGGAGACACACAAGCGACCAAGAAATGAAATAAAGGTGGTAGGGAAGCAAAAGCACTAAGTGGGAAAACAAAAGGAAGCCTTTCAGCATGTCAACATAGATCAGGAAACATTTTGATCCTTCCTGACTTTAGAGAAGTAAATATAGATCTGTATTTTGGTTCATGAACCAAATTCTTTAATTCTAAAAGAGAAAAGACAGAAGCCTCCGTCTCTCCCCAACCCCCTCCCCGCCCCCGCCCCACACCCGCCTGAAGTTTGAACCTTAAAGCTAAATGCAATTGGCATTTATTTTTGATCTTTTATAAACTGTTTGTGGAGAAAGGTTTTACTTTTTGATGCAAAGTTATAGGCAACTGCAATTCCCCACAACTGCTCTCCCCACCGCCTGGATTCTTTGAATAAGGCATTGTGTGAAATTCCAACCTCATTAAATCTGCTGTTTAGTTGCGCTCTGTGCAGCCACTGCGAAATCTGCTCTGGGTCAACCCTCCTGCTTGTGAAACCATTTAAGGCAAACAAGATGCCTGAACCATGAGGTGTAACATAATACCAAAGTCAGACAGCCACATTCTTTACTACTTAAGTAAATTTCTACATTCTTTGCTGATCAAACTAAATTCTTTTTTTGTTTTTATTTGGTAGAATCATTCAGACAAAATGTAGCTTCTTCCAAATATTTAATAGCATTGGAGAGCCCTATAGTAAAGGAACAAGGGAATTTACTTCACTTTAACTATACCTTACCAAAAGATAAAAATCAGAGCTAAGATTTCCTTTAGTGAAGCACCCCACTTTAATTCTAAAACAGAAATTGACAATACTGCTTGGACAAAATTAGAAAAACTTTTTTTTTTATTCTGTCTTATGATTTCAGGGAACAGAATCACCCTAAAATAATTTTATAATTTTACTCTGCTCTAAAGCAACACAAGAAGGCTGTGTGCCCATGTGTGCATTGCAAATACATGTGTGTGTCCATCCCTGCACATGTGAGGGCATGTGTTGGATAGGTAAATGGGAAATATGTCTACTGGAATTGAGACCATATTTTTATTTCACATGATTTGACAGTTGTTATATGGCAGCAGTTACTGTTTTTCTACCTACCTTGGTGACAGTCTCAAATCAATCAGTGACCTAGATGGGAAAGATTTTATAGCCCATTACCGAAGCCTTCAGTCATCCCACTTACATTGTGACCGAACTGGTTTTTAACGCCAAAAATAGACTGTTACTGAAGGTATGAGATTCCCATACAGAGTAATTTTTGGGCTGACCTGCATATTTTTCACAAGTGTTTATGATTTAACTTCATTTAGTCATGATACTTCAACTATGTACACATTTTAAGTTTAAAAAGTTATATATCTGACCTATATTAATGACATTAATAATTTACATGAAAGTAGATCTTGATTTCCCAGAAAATATTTTTAAGGCTCTTTAAAATATATGGATTTTTAAAAAGCCTTTTATTGTCTGGTGATGTTTCAGATGGTTTAATAGAATAACTGGGATAGTAGCTATGTACATTTTTGCTTACATATAGTATCACATAAAAGCTGTTGTGAGCGTAGAAAGGAGCAAATAAATATGTGTCCACACACACCCATCTGATACATTATAAAATGTCATTATAAAATGTCATTTAATAAGACACTGTAAAATATACAAGAGGTTTTAATATGCAAAAACAGAGGAAGTGAGGTAGAACACTAATAAAAATTAAATGGATATTTAATTTATGCAGATTCAGAATGAGGGAAAATTGACTACATTTTTATTTTTAAGAAGTTTTTACTTTGTGTTCTTTATTTTTATATGGTAAAATGTAAATTTTAGAAAATTGGACAAGTTTTAAATGATAATAATAATAAACTAATAACTTATAAAAATGTTCAAATTTTAATAAACCTGAATTAGGTTTTCTGAGTAATAAGATCTCTCCATCCACTTAGAATGCATGACTTAGGATAGATGTGAATGAGCGGCAGATAATCATAGAAGAAGGGAAAAATAAAATATAAATGCCTTTAGGAATATATAAATTATTGAAGAGAAATAGTACAAAATGTTATATTTGGGGGAATAGCGAATGAAATCTAGATGGTATTGTTTTAATTATCCAATGAATCTTTTATCTTCAAAATGTATCTATACATTAAGAAGTTTAAAGAATTGCATTATTTCTTTTTCTTATTTTATGAAATCTGAAGCCTAGTCAATGTTTTGTTTTAAAAAACAAGAAAGGAGTTGGATGACTTTCATTACTTTTCTCTTATAATTAAATCCAGCTAGACTAATCATATACAAGAAATATTATTCAACAAATACTCATTTATTGTCTATTCCAACTGCAGCATTATTCCAGGTACTAGAGAAAATAAATCATTAGAACTGTCACTGTCCTAGCTTGAGATTTTTAAAAGCAAATCAGTAATCATCAATCAATTGAGTAAACAGAGTTCCATTGGACATGATGGTTGTAAAGAAGATAAAGGAATGAACTTTATGTGGCAGAAAAAGAATAATTTATAAAGGAGATTCCTGAGAAAATAAAATTCTAAAAGCTCAATAAAGGTCAGTCAGATGGAGAGATCAAGACTGGTAATTTAGGGTAAGTAAGGATGAGCAATAGGTAATGGTTTCATTCTTATTTTTTCCACTTTCAAATTAAAAAATATCAACTCTAAAACTGCATAATGCAGGGCATTATGAGTAGCTCAGTGGTTGAGCATCTGCCTTTGCCCCAGGTTGTGATACTGGGACCTTGGAATCGAGTCCCGCATCAGGCTTCCTGCAGGGAGCTTGCTTCTCCCTCTACCTATGTCTCTGCCTCTCTCTGTGTCTCTCATAAATCAATACATAAAAAAATCTTTTAAAAAATAAAAATAAATAAAACTGCATAATTCTTAAGGGATAAGATGCAAAGGAACAATTTAACATCTACAACATAACAGAAAATATCCTTAAAATAAATCACAGATTTTAAGTATCTTCATAAGTCTTGTTAAACAAGACCCATTGGTAATAGTTACAGTTCACTTCTGGAACAGATGATATTGCAGAAAAATAAGTGGATAGATGATACGTTGTTAGGTTGACAGATAGATAGATCCATGCATACACACATGAAACATGGATAGCTAGCTTACATTGCAGCTCCCAGCTCATAAGTTTTAAGCAGTTCTCTACAGAGTTCACATGAGCCATGATGACCACATTCTATAAACAAAAAAAACTAATAAAGGGTTTGGCTTTAGCTTGAAGGTTCTTCTGTCATTGAGTAATTTTCTTATGCCATATACTTAGCCCTTGTTATGACCTGGTTATGCATAATTCTTTTGGAATTATGCATTGGAATAGGATCATTACAACTACGCTTATTACAAGCTCAGCAATCATTTAAAGATATTCACCAAAGACACACATGTGGCTAAGTAGGGACACAGAGTCTGCATCTAATTTGATAACCACAAAAAAATTAGAATGAAAATATCTTTTGAAAACATATTTTGGTTTATCCTAATATGAACCAAGATAGACACAAACACTATAGTTTTCAGATATTTAAAGAAAAACAATAGTCAACTTTTAAGATATGATGCCCAGAAATTATACAAACTAATACAATGCAGGAAATCATTCAAGGAAAATCAGATTTATGGATACTTAAGTTCCATCAGACATAAATAGGGAGACCAAAAGGTCTCCAAGGCACAAACAGCCTCCCCTATATGGGTCAGAAGGACTATCTGGCAGCTCAGCAGGACAAAATCCTATTTTGAGAGTTTGCAACACATTTGATAAGTAAGCACACATTGATTTGATAATAATTTAAAGACTGTCTATTCTAGTGTCTTGGTTAGTAATTCTTGGTCAGTCCACTGACTGAAGGGAAAACTATTCCACAACCATAGTATGTAGACTTAATCTCAGTCAGCCATTTTATAAGTGTGTGCAGTTGAACATTAGTGAGACATTCCACAAAAACTCATAAGTTTAGTAATTTTGTCCATTACTAAAGATTATTGAATGAATGAATGAATGAATGAACGATGCTTTCATCATTTATTTTACAGACAAGCCCTTCATATACAATGAAGACCATATACAATGGTCTAAACTGTTATCCAATAATATCAAATTCCATCAGTGCAAAACCATTGGCACTTGTAAGAAGAAAAATATATGTGCACTTATTATTTTCAAGTTTCCTGGTTCCATTTCTGATTTAATTCTGACTGTTGTTATGAATGGTAAAGGTTAAGGTTAACAGCTAAAGGCTATGGCAAAGGCTAAAGATACCATAATTTTTGAGAAATCTACACACTTTGTGCCCTTAACTCAGGTATGTGTATATATAAATATGTTATAAAAGAAAAATAAATGTGTACTTGAGAGTGAAACGATAATTCTCAACATCATTAGATTCAAAGGTTTTTTTCATGAAATCCACACACAGTTTAGTAGTGTTAAATTTTTCTTGCAGAGTCATCTCCTTTTCAGTAAAAAAATACCATTAAGTGTAAAACAAATATTTTATTGGGTGTTTACTTTACATGCTCAGATTATAATTGTTTCATTTCAAGCCAATTAAAGAAACTTTCAGTTATAGATATAAGAGGGAACTTTTGAATTTATGACCTCTCCTTCTGCAAACCCACTAAAATAAAAAAAAAATGTTCTAAGGGCTTCAAAAATTGGGGAGTAGATGCTAAGTAAAAAATTTGAAAGTAGAGAATGCACATAAAAAAACAAATTATACTGGGACGCTTGGGTGGCTCAGCGGTTTAGCATCTGCCTTCCACTAAGGGCATATTCCTAGAGTCCAGGATCTAGTCCCACATCCGGCTCCTTGCAGGAAGCCTGCTTCTCCCTCTTCCTGTGCCTTTGCCTCTCTTTCTCTGTCTCTTGTAAATAAATAAATAAATAAATAAATAAATAAATAAATAAATAAATAAAATAAAAATAAAAAAAGACAAATTGTAACTGATTTATTAGGCCTATGAAAGCACTATCAACCCTGGATAAATAAAGAGTAACTCAGTTTAAGCCACAAAACCCTCAATTTCCTAAGAAATTGGCAACAACAATTAGCCATTGAATGTGGACTCTTACATTCAGTAAGGATACAGTTAAGTCTCAAAATGGATCTGAATGATCAGTCTACGGCCATACCACCCTGAATGCGCCCGATCTCGTCTGAATGATCACTGAGTGTTATAGGTAAGTGATAAACCACTAAATTCTACTCCTGAAACCAGTACTACACTGTATGTTAACTAATTTGAATTTAAATAAAAACTTAGGGGGAAAAGAAGACTCTGTGAAGAGTTTTTCGTATTGGTTTGCTGGAGTGATCTTCATTAAATACCACAAAGTGGGTTGCTCAAACAAGGAAAAGTTACTGTATCATGGTCTGGAAGCTATAAGTCTGAGATCAAAGTGTCAGCAGGTAAGTCCCTCTGTTGATGAGGGAAAATCTCTTCCATTCCTTTCTCCTAGTTTCTGGTGATTTGCTAACAATTCTAAGTGTCCCCTAGTTTGGGGATGCATCACCCTGATCTTCTCCTTGGTATTCACATGAGATCCTTCGCATATGCTTACCTGTCTCCAAATTTGTCCTTTTTATATGGATGCCAATTATAATGGATTGGGAGCCAACACTAATGAGGTCATTTTAACTTGATTATCTCTCTGAAGACCATATCTCCAAATAGGGTCATATTCTGAGGTACTGGGTGTTTGGATTTCAACATATGAATTTCAGTCAATAACACTGTGGATTCCATATTTCCTCTCCTTTCCATGCAGCTGGAATATAGTGCCTTCTACTTGAGTAGAAGATAAAAGTGTTATAACCTGGGTAATATAATAATCCAGCAATCTAATAAACTGCTGATTAGCTACACTTTGAGGCTGCAGTGTTAGTTCTACAAGATTTTACCTTATCAGGTAACTGATTTATAAAGGCTTTCTTTTGTGGGTTTTTTTTTTTTTTTTTGAGTGGGAGGTGGTATAATAGCCATAAAACCTGACTCAGGCATGTAAATTGTGATGATACCTTGCATTATAATCTTGGAATAATTTTCAATGAGTGATGACTTAAGAAATTTTATTAATCAGCACTACAAGTTAATGTTTTGATTGATGCAAATTATTAAAATTTCACATGCAACACATCTGTGTGCTAATTATGTGTTATTGCAGCTTTTAGGAGAGTTAAAAATAAATATCCAAAGTGAAATTCAAAGAAAATCACTAAAACAGCATCTCAGTATAACCATAGGAATCGACAGGAATTTGAAAACCCCTAATTTACATAAATTATAACCATTTGTTTGTTTCAACTAAGATTCCTCATTGATGCCTAAGAAATTTACTGCGAAAAAGCTTTTTTGGTTTTCAGACCCATTTGAGAATCTTATGAAACCTATGGTCCATGTCTCTAGGAAAATACAATTATGCCTTTTATCTTCACTTAGGTTTTTGGCATACAGTTCTCATTAAGTCGGGCACAGAAATAATTGAATTACCATAAGTTTATGAAAATAGAGCTGAATTTGAACCAAAATTCTGCCACTTAAACTATCTGATAGCCTAGACTTTAGATTTCAGTTTTATGTATCTATAAAATTAGAAAGGTAATTGTTGACTACGTTAAAAGTTTCTTTTTGTGATAATCAAATATACCCAACATGTTGGAAAGATAATATTTTATGTCTTAATATTTCATTCTTATGTACCTAGAATTTGGGTTTCTTACATTCTTAACATTTTAATCAACTCTCCATTTTCCATGAGTTCTATTCTATTTCTCATTATTTTGTGTCACCCTCAGGTTGAAAATTTTTACAAATATTTCTGGTGACACTGAATCCTAGATCTGATGATGGATCCAAATGTAAAAATAATTAAAATAATATGATCATATCCTTTAATCTATGGTAATCAAACTTTATACCTAAAATGCTTGTGTAAATGGGAATTTTCTGGAAAATTTTAGAATATTAGGTTTTCAGTTCCAAAAATGTGGAGTAAGAACATGTGTCTTGGATGAGAATGTGAGTTTCCTTTGGAAACATTGTTTCCCTATGTGTTCTCTTATGTTTGAATCACTTGGAGAGCATTCCTATCAGGAGTTCATTCAGCTTTACTATTCACATAAAAAACTCTCTTCTGAAGCAGACCATCCCATATGAATACAAATATGAACAAATTCACAAAGCAGAGATTTTAAGGGTGAGGTAGGATAGCATAATGAAAAAGCCTGGATGTTAGAATTGGGGAAATTTAAGTTTAAAATATTAATAATCAATCCAAGAATATTTATGAAGTTCAGTCGAGATGCTGAGAAACTTCATATAGTTGGTTCTCAATAAAATTTCCCTTCCATAAAACCTATATAACTATTCAAATCATTACTTAAAAATGTAATGCAGCTTTCACATCTACAGGAATTACCATGATAAATATGATCCATATTTCCCTCAATATTCCATATCTGATAACCCAAATACATATTACTAGATATGTCATACTCAATTCTTTCTTCAGCATTCCTTAAATTGCATCATAACCCACCTTTTCGCCCCAAAAGATCCTATTTATTTATTCATGAGAGACACAGAGAGAGGCAGAGACTTAGGCAGAAGGAGAAGCTGGATCCATGTGGGAAGCCCAATGCAGGACTCGATCCCAGGTCCCTGAGATCATGACCTAAGCCAAAGGCAGACGCTCAATCACTGAACCACTTAGGCATCCCATATCCCACCTTTTGTAAGAGATTACCTCTCTTAAACATGGCCTTGTTTATCAATGTACTTCTTATAGAATTTACAGAATTTCATGATAGGTGTTTTCTTTTGAGAATAATAAATTTGTACTCATCTGATCCTTTCCAGCTTTCTCTTGCTGCAGTAACAGCATGGTTTTATAAGATAGCTCCCAAGTTGTAGATCGCTCCATCTGTTTCTATGAAGTAGAGTGAAATTAACTCATTTTGTAGATGATACCAATAAATCAATTAAAAATACCTTTTATTTAGGATTATTGAAAACCTTAACAGAACGATTGCCCTGAAAAACTTTATTCAATATTTTTAACACTCACCCTTTATGCTAAAGCTTGAGAATAAATTTGTGTGTACCAAATGGCTTTTGACAGAAATGCATATAAATTTGAGCCAACAGATTAAGAAAGATTATATTACAAATTGACCAATAGTTTTTATAATAAAAACAATAAAAATATGAATATTTTTATAAAAAAATACAAATCTCAAAGAATAAAACATCTACATCACTATATTATATCAAAAATATTAAAGTTCAGGGGTGCCTGCATGGTCCAGTTGGTTAAGCTTCTGACTCTTGGTTTGACTCAGGTCATAATGTCAGGGTCTTGGGATTAAGCCCCAAATTGGGCTCCAATCTTAGTGGGAAGTCTGCTTGAGATTCTCTGTCTTTCTCTCCCTCCACCCCTCACCCTCTCAAATAAATAAATAAATCTTAAATTTCAACCAAAATTTGGATAATCTTTGGGAACTGAATTACAATCTTTTCATGACATATGTACCTTTTTGATGTCATTAAACATGCATTCAAGAGAACCTAGCCAGCTTATTCATGCCCCTATGTCTGGATAGATTATATTACACAGGTTAGAGTAGGTTTTGCTTTTCTTCTTAACAATTAAAAAAATTAATGAGAGAATATGAAAACTTTCTTAAATTTGAAATGTGTTATTATCCAATTTTAATCTAAAAGAACTATATTTGACATTCTATATAGAAGCTTCCTACCCCCAGCTTCTTTTAAATGGAAACAACTCAATCAATGTCCACATCTTCAAATGACATTGACATCAGTTATTATGGGTTAAATTCTGTCTCCCAAGAAAAGATATGTTGAAGTCCTAACCCCTAGTACCTCAAAATGTGATCTTATTTGGAAATAGGGTCGATACAGAGCTAATCAAGTTAAAATAAATTCATTAGTGTGAGCCCGAATCCAATGTAACTGGTGTCTTCACTAAAAGGAGAAGTTGGGACAGGGGAAGTGAGAAGCATTGTGAAACCATGTGAAGACATACAAGGAGAATGTCTTGCAAAAATAAAGGAACAGATTAAACTGGCACAACTGTACGCTAAGGAATGCTAAGGTTTGCCCAAGACCACCAGAAGCTAGAAAGAAGCCAGCAAAAGTCTATCCAGACTCTCAGAGGGAGCATGCTTCTATCTTCTAGTTTTCTGACTTCTCAATAGCCTCCAGAACTGTGGAACAATAAATAATTTCTCACTTTAATCCACTTGATATTTAGTATTGTCTTTTAGCAGCCATAGGAAACTAATACTATAAAATAACATTAGCAATGAATAAAATTATAGCACACCTTTCAGCTCTAAAATTAAATCATATAATCATATAATTAATTCTATCAATTGCAGAAGCATAAATTAACCACTGTAAAAAACATTGATAATTAATTGCAGTTCCTGGTATAAAAGAAACAGATTGTCTAAAACGTAATTTTTGTAATAGGAGAATACTAATGAATATAGATCATCTGAGACCATTTTTAATAAAAACATATTTTTCTAATCCATAATATATACCCATGTGTCATTAATCCCATCCATTTTATTTGGTAGAGTAAATATTTTACTGAAAACTGGAAACTGAACTAACATTTTCCAGTCCTCTTTTGGAGATAAAGACCTGATATCATGCTTAAATAGAGTATTTGTGTTGGTATGGTTTGTATAGTTCATAACTAAGTTTTCTGAATTAAAGATTCTTAATATATGCTATGTTAAAAGGGTCTATAGATCATTACAGAAGAATAGAAAGGTCCCTTTTAAGAGTTCTTTGATGTAGATAATATCAGACTCCTCACTTTTTGGAGAAAATTGTTCACAGGCATATAATACTTCCCAACTAATTTGCACTCTTTAGGATGACCCTGAGGCTATGAAAAGCTACATATTTCACAGTTTTCAGAGATATTGGCACTTTTTAATCTTTCATTTTAAGAAAGCGCCATTTCAACCTTAGAACTGTGTGATTTATTATTTTCTCATATTTATAATCAGTCAATGGCACCTGAGCATTGGAACAAAAAGTTTCATTACAACTATAGCAGAGAATTTAAGAGGAGGTGGGGGAGGCATTATCAGCTAAGTTATATCCATTCCAGTTTGCCAGGCACACATAAACTTTTGCACACATTAGTACAATGGCAATAAGAAGAGACTGGTGTTAATTTAAGGTTCATCATTCATTCTTCATTGAGATCATTGCAGTGCTGATGCTCAATTTATTACCTAACTATTCTTCATTTCGGTATAACTTCCACTTGCCAAACATACACTGTGTGTTTATGCTTTTTCAAAGTCGTTTTCACAATAGAAAAAGACAAATTCCTAACTGTACAATAAGAAAATGATGATAATTTACCTGGCCTTTATTACATGCCAGTCATTGTTCTAAGCTCCTCACATGTATTAAATCAAATAAAGCATACCAAATACAGAGCAGAAAACCAGCCATCTGATCTCTCATTGGTGTGCTGCTTTACCTAAGTATATTTCACATTCATTCATGTGCTGACAGAGCAATTTGACAAAAACACAGACTCATAGAAAATATTTAAATCCTTATCTGTAAGGAAATCTGCAGCTGGAAATATTTGCTACCACTGCCAAAGAAATGCTGCATCAGTGCAGAGATAAAGTGAATGTCTCCATACGATCAAATGCACTGTGTTGCTTTCTACAAAAATGGTGAAGATGAAAGTGCAGTGTTGTTGGAATCTCAAAATCTAGTTTTTGACAGACTCTGAGACCCTCTAGTAACATATGCCTACTGGAAAAGTCACAGTGCTTTGGAAGGATCTCTATTTTTCCACTTTTTAAATTCAGAGGAAGGTTATAATTTCTTTGATTTCAATTTGTAATAAATTTACCAATTTGACATTTATTGTGTGCCAACTGTGATAGATGCCTCAAATACAAAGAAGGATGAGATATTTTCATGGTGTTCATATTCTAGTTTTCAAGTCAAGATCATAAGTGCTATGACAGAATAAGGTCAGGTTACTATGAGAAGAAAAAGAGAACATTTAACATAGATTAGGTGAATTATGATAGTCTTTCTGAAGGAGATAACAATTTGAGCCTTGCAATTACTTAGGGCTTACCTATGTTGTAGGTAGAAATATTTCAGACAAAGGAATCATTTGTATGGGAAAGTATGGGACAAAGACATAGCTTAGTTTATTTGAAGAACACATGTAATGAGTGGGGTTTACATATAGGGAATAACCAAGAAATATATAAAATAGAGATTGAGAAAGTTAGTAAAAATGAGATCATAAAGAGCTTGATATGCCATATTAAATAATGCTGCACACAAATGAAAACTTCCCAATATGTATTTTTAGAAGTAAATTTGAGAAATGGTACATAATGTACTATATTTTTAGAGAGAAAATACAAGTTAGTATATGGTTTGCAAAAATTCTATAACATATTAAATTTTAACACATTTACCAAAAATTACTAAATGTATTTGATCTAAAAATTTTAAATATCATGCATACAAAAAATTTTACAAATGAAAAATGTATAGCTTGATTAACTGTGTAACCCAATAAAGAAAGAAAGTGAGAGAGACCATTAACGTCTTAGCAGCTTCCCTTCTGCCCCCTTCCTAATGAATACCCTACCATAATCCAAAAGGTTACTCTTATTCTGTTTTCAAACTTCATATTAGTTCTTCCTGTTTTATAACTTTATATAAATAAAATTTGGAATCAATTTGTTTATGGCCAATTGACTTTAACTCAAAGATATTTGTCTTTTCATTCATGTTGTGGATAGGGATAGTTAATTCTTTTTCGTTACTGTATAGTATTCATTTTGTGAAGCTGCTACAATTTATCCACAACTCTTGCTGCCAGTTCCAGGCTATTAAATAATTCTCCTACTAACATTTTTGCAAACATGTTTTGCTGCATATATGTACACAATTCTGTTGTTTATAAACTGTAGAGTAGAATTGCTGCATCAAATGAGAAAAAATGTCCAACGTTAGTGGATGCAACTGGACTACCTTTCCTAGAGGTTTCTCAATTTATACTTCCAGAGGTTGGACATGATTTTATATAATTGGGCTATTTGGATATTTTCTTGGGAAAATGCCTCTATCTTTTATCCATTTTGTTATTGGGTTGATAATTTGTTTGATTAGTAGATTAATTGTTTTCTCTTCCTTTCTTATTGATTTGTAAAAGCCCTCTTTTTCTATCTATCATCTATCATCTATCTATCATCATCATCATCTATCTATCATCTATCATCTATCTTTCTTTTGTTCTTTCTTTCTTCTTTCTTTTCTTTCTTTCTTTCTTTCTTTCTTTCTTTCTTTCTTTCTTTCCTTTCTTTCTTTCTTCTTTCTTCTTTCTTTCTTCTTCTTTTTGATTAAGTAGGAGTCCTTTAAATATTCAGAAGACTTGCACTTTGTCATATTACAAATACTTTTGCCCAGTATATTACTTAGCATCATACTGTTTTAATGTTGTCTTTTTATAACTAAAAATCTCCATGTTAATAGAGGGTAAAGTAGGGGTCAAGATATTTTTAATAGGCATATCAAATTAATGCAGCATGATTTTTATTGTAAAGATTATTTTGTTTCTTCTGCACAGTATAATTTTGTTGTAAACTGTCCATGTATGCATTATTCTAATTTTCTATATCCTATTAGTCTAATTTTTGTATATCTATGTCAATACTACACTATTTTAATTTCTATATTAATAACTAAATGCCAGCTATATTAAATTTGTATTTATTTATAAAGCTGATAAAGTGAAGGTTAAGGTAGTTTAAAAATTGATGAAAAAATTAGGCACAAATTGATTTATTAAAGGAAACTACAATGTTATATTTTAGAGATTTAGAGATGATTATTTGAATTGAAATAATCATCTAAGTTAAACTACCAAAAGTCGTTGAGCTTTTTAATAGGCCAGAACATCAAAGTTCTGTCACAAATGTAAATTTGAGTTACATAAAGCAACACATTTTCTATGTGAATGCCTCAGTGAGGTGCCATTTTGAGATAAGACTGCAGGCAAAAGAGCTCTGAAATAACTTTTGATAGCTATAAAAATAGGTCTTTCCAGTCTATGCCTTTTCAAGATCAACTTGGTTATGTATAGACGCACACACACACATACACACACACACACAATTTTGCTGGAATCTGATTAATATGGCTGTTAATATGCAGAATATCTTGAGAAAAATTGTCATCTTTACACTATCATGTTATCTAATCCATAAGTAAAACACAGCCCTTCGTATTTTTCTATCAATAACATTTTACAGGCTTATTTATAGAGGCCTTTCCCGTGTTTTCTTAGATTTATCATATGTGTTTGATATACTTGGTACTATTTGAAATTATATAATTTAAAAATATCTACTTTCATTAATTTTTTCTGCTGGTATACAGAGCAATGATTGCTATTGTATATTGACCTGGTAGCCTGGGATTTTCCTAAGTGCATTAACTAATTTTAATAATGTTTGTTGTTTTTTTTTATTTTTTTATTTTTATTTTATTTTTTTTTAAATTTTTATTTATTTATGATAGTCACACAGAGAGAGAGAGAGAGAGGCAGAGACACAAGCAGAAGGAGAAGCAGGCTCCATGCACCGGGAGCCCGACGTGGGATTCGATCCCGGGTCTCCAGGATCGCGCCCTGGGCCAAAGGCAGGCGCCAAACCGCTGCGCCACCCAGGGATCCCTGTTGTTTTTTTTTAACTTTTTACACCAGAATCATAAAGTCTATAAATAGCAATTCTTACGTATTACATTAAGCCTTATGCATTTTTTTTCTGTCTATTGCCTTAAAGAACTTTGATAAAATAGTTCTTCCTATACCTTAGGGTTCACTGTCAATGTGCTACATTGCATGGGTTTAGACAAATGTATAATGGTATCTATTCATCATTATGGTATCATACAGGACATTTTCACTGACCCAAAAATCCTCTGTACTCTGCCTATCCATCCCTCCTCCCACTCCTCAACCCCTGAAAATCATCTTGGCTTTCCATAATTTTTGCCTTTTCCAGAATGTCATATAGTTGGAATCATACGGCATGTGAGCTTTTCATAGCTTGCTAGTTTTATAGTGCTGAATAATAGTCCATTGTCTGGATATACCTCACACTACTTAGCTGTTCTTTAAATGTCTGTATTTTTGGTATAGTGTTCAATATTTTATACTGATAAATGTATTTGAAATAACATTATTTTTTTGCCTTATGTAGCCTAAAAGAATTATTAATGATAATTTAATATATATTTTAAATGAAATAAAATTATAGTCAGAAAATGTGAATATAACCTCCCATTCTTATCACTAAAGATCAAAGTTTCGATATCCTAAATACTCTAACTCACTGAAATAAGAAATACCTGAAATTGACTTATAATTAGTTAAAACTTAAAAAGACAGAAAAATAACTGAGAAATTATATCTATCCCTGTTAGCAATCACATCCTTTTTGCTTATCAGCTAATTTATTCAGTTATTGTATCATTATTTTGTGTTAAATAATTAGCAGGTCACAGAAGACAGAAAAAAAATGTTTAACAGAATTGTCTACTTCTTTTAATACCCTTGAGATCATCATCTCACTATGACCTCAGTGTTTTTGTAACAATTTAGAGTCTTTATTTATACCAAAATATATGAAAGATGAATGCTAATTTTAAAACCTATAAATAGAACAGAAATTGAAGGTGTCTTTTCCTAATGGCTGAAAAGTGCATAAAATTAATTTCACTGTTATGAATGTACTCTAATAATACTTTATGCATTTGTGTGACTAATTCTCCTAAATAATTTATATTAATAACTTTATTCTTATCTACAAATAACTGATCCCACTTACCAAATCTAATATCTTCATTAGCATAATATATGTTGCCCATTTGTTACAGATTAGTAGCTCAGTAAAGGAATTGCCATAGGTCATAGCTCACATGCGAAGAATGCAGCAGAATGCTAGTCTTGCCACCTTGAACTAGTTTGTTTTCATACCTTTCATCGTTCGATGCTGGGATGATCCCACTGAATATCTTATTCAGAATGTGATGCCCTCATTTTCCCTCATTCGCAATCAAGCACACAAGAATGATTTAATTATTTTGCGTGATTTCATTTAAAGATAAGTCAAAGGTTTTTAAAAATGATGAATTTATTCTGCATGAGAATATTCAATCATTCCCTGTGGTCCCATTTTGCTATCCCAGCCTCTTCATTCTCCTCCCACCCCATAGAAACATAATTCCAGGTACATTTGGCCTCTCAACATTTCCTAAATATTCCGTATTAATATTTTTGTCTCTACAACGTTATTTTTTAAAGATTATTTATTCATGAGAGACACAGAGAGAGAGAGAGAGAGAGAGAGAGGCAGAGACACAGGCAGAGGCAGAAGCAGGGTCCATATAGGAAGCCCCATGTGGGACTAGATCCCTGGTCTCCAGGATCACACCCTGGGCTGAAGGCGGCACTAAACCACTGAGCCACCCAGGCTGCCCATCTCTACAACTTTAAAGATACATGGTTATTTTCTAAGATATCCTTCCTCACCCTCACTTCTCTGCTAAACAAATGTCTCTAAACAAAGCCAAGCACAAATCTCTCCAGCACTATTATCTTGGATCTATTTTTTCCAACCTACTTAACAGAACTTATCAGATTTATATCTGCATTTCTATGACATTTTGTATTCTCTTGTCCTTTAGGTGATGCTGTAACATCCTGAGTAAGTGCTGGCTTCAGAATCAGATGCCCTAAAAAATATATAAATAAATAAAAATAAAATAAATAAAATAAAAATAAAAAAAGAACCAGTTGCCCTGAGTTGGAATCATGACCATCACTAATAAGCTGTGCAATCTTGAACAAACTCTTCAAAATCTCCATATCCAGGTTCTTTATCTTTAAAATGGGTATAGAAGTATGTTACAAATTGTTTTAAGCATTATACAAGTTAACATACACATAAAACTTAAAATTGTGCTTGGCTCATGCTCAATAACTTTACCTATTATTTTAGTTATTTTTAAATATGCTTGACTATTTTCTAATAACTTCTGGAGAGAAAGAATATTTTATCATCTTATTATCTCTGACTGTTATTGCCTAACTTATAGAAAAACCTCAATCAAGGTTGACTTCCAGTTGCTCTGTGTATCAGTCTGTGAACGGCTGGAAAATAGAAGCTGCTCTACATGTTCAAAGTACAAGACAGTTGAATGTAGTTAATGAACCTTCCAGTGAGATGCCCAGAGGAACTGAAGCTGGGGGAGAGTTTACTCAGGTTTCAAATCTATCATTGTAGAAATGTCCCACATAGTTAGGGACTTTCTGCTGCAACTTCCAAGAATTTGCCACTGATGGTCACAGCTAACATACACATTCAATGTGGGAGGTTCTCAAGGCAATGTCCAGTGAGGCGTATTCATCTACCTGCTTCTTCTATGTTCCAATATGTATGAATGAAAGGCAGGAGAGATTATAGGGCAGTTTTGGTGAATGTTAACCGTCGATAGCTATTATTTCAAATTATAGGAATTTGTCTTTTTTGTACATCAAAAATGTTTGAATACCAACAATCGCATGCAGTTTAATCATATATAGAGTGGATAAATAGTTCATTTTTAAATAATTACTAGTTATAATAATAACTGTTAGATTACTTTGCTTCACTGCCACCAAAATGGTCACAATCATCATCAAATAAATTTAAAACCAGCCCTTACCCTTTTTAAATCCTATGAGAGCACAACTTCTTAAAATTGATGGGTAAATGCCAGAAGGAGATCAGAGTCATAGGTACATGTGATAGCATCTTAAAGCCACTTTGTTTTCATTTTCTCCCTGCTGAGTTCCTAATTTGTGTGGCTGAAATTCAACCCAGATTCTTGATACTGGAATTAACTGTCTATCTCCCATGCCCCACCATGTACTCACTAGAACTGATAGCTTGCAAGTTCTACTCTTACACAATTTCCAGGTCTCTACCTTGTCTGAAGTTGTAGCTCACTATGTAATTGGGCATATCTGCTTTGGATCTACTGGTTAGTATAGCCAGAATCCCTATGTAATATCTGCAGTCAAGAATTCTTGAGGCTACCAACTTCCCTTCCTATTAGACCTCTAGGTTATTGACACGTGTTTATGCAGTGTTCCTGATTTTTATCTCACACTCTTGTACTTGTTAGTGTAATAATGACAAAAGGTATTATTAGTATGTGAGGATTTACACCTCTCTTTGCCATAAAAATTTGAGTATGAGTTTAGAGAATTAGAAGCATATTAGAAAGTCTAGACTAATTTACCTCAAAGGGCAAATGGAGTACCATCAAAAAAAAAAAAAAAAAAAAACACAGAAGAAGGGAAAGAGGCCAATGTGGGTAGGATAGTTTAAGAATAAAGAAGGAGCAAAAAGATTGAATGTTAAGGACAGAAACCATGCCATGCTATGTACGACTGAGAATTAACACAACTAGAGAAGTTTTCATATAGTTGAGGTTATATGTAGCATGACATGTAATCCCAATTCACATTTTCAGAAATTTCAATGCATATTTTCATTGATTTTTTTCAATGTTAGATTTCATTTGAATATGAAATGTTGCTGAGATAGAGTGTAACATGGCTCAATTCTACAAAATTTACATTAGATTTTTGGCTGTCATACCTTTCATCATTACAATATCAGGACAGTAAATCTGCCTTTTTTCTTTTTCCAAAATCCTCATTGCTCTGAGCATGATTTGCTGCCTGTCATTCCACAGGAGTTCCCTGGTCTGTGTAGCCAAGCTGTGCCATTTATATTAATAATTGGCTATACACACTGAAATTATAAGTTTTTAATGGGCATAATATGTAGTATGTTGATCAATATAGGCATTTTGAGCATCTTCTCAGCTTCAGGCAACCATTACACTGTATACGATACTACATTGTACATGATAATCATCCATCTGTCTCTCTATAACTGTTTACCAATTGATTGATTGACCTAACATCTATCTATCGTCTATCATCTATTGTCTAATGAGATTCTATTTAAGATCTACTTAGGTCTATATAAAAATTTAAGTTGTGT
Source organism: Canis lupus familiaris (assembly GCF_011100685.1). Lineage (NCBI taxonomy): Eukaryota > Metazoa > Chordata > Mammalia > Carnivora > Canidae > Canis > Canis lupus. Next base: position 32,728,958 of record NC_049222.1, on the reverse strand, counting down.
TGCTTACATCCACTAGAAATACAGTTTGTGGCTGAAAGAAAGTGCAAGGGTGATTTCTGTAACCCTGTACTCTTTCATGAGCTAAGACAGAACTTCTCAAAGTCCCTGAACCATTATTTGGCATCATAGCAAGCAAAGCATAATCTTGAATTCATTCTCAGCAGGATACATGCTTCAGACCTATCTCCAAGAGAAAATAACTTCAATTAAGCACATTTTCTATAATCATTAAAGTTTATTTCATGAAAAATAAAAGGAAAACATTCAGCAGCTATTCAGGGAAAAAAATTACATTCACAGAACTGAAAGGGGCCAAAATCATCCTCATATTATAAATTTTTAGAATCTGAGGCTTAAAAAGTTTGCATCATCTTTTCACCATGAATTACATTTGGGAGTTAGAAGCCAAGTCATATGAACCCTATTCAGTGACTTTTCCCATACACAATATTTGGTCTAACTGAGTCCCATGCGTCAAGTTAAAAAATATAAAAATATCAAAAATATTGGTATTTTCTGGCCAAGTTATATACTTTAATATCTATATTCTCTATTTTTCAAGTATAGACTTATCTTTCATTTGGCAGATTTTGAGGAAGGGCTATTGAAGCAGCAATCAAAATGATTAATCTTTTTACTATTGTAAGAACATGCTTAATTTACTTTTGTTTCTGCATGACTCTGAATGCTTAGTCTAAGAAAATTTCAAAGAATTATAAACCAAACATTTTATCTGTACCTTAAAGTATAAATAATAAACTTGGAATGTTTTTACTAACTTATTTACTTGTGATTTTTTCCCCCAAATGGGAAGTCCTGTAGAAATTGCAAGTAATTGCCACTAAGAGACAATCATTGTATAAAATGTAATATAATTTTATACTTATGGGCCATTAATATGCCTTAAAGAGAAATTAATACCCATAATTTGGAAACTACATATGAATGAATTATTAATGTAGATGGTTAATTATGAAAATTTTGCCCAGACTTTCTTTTGTCACAAATCACAGGAAGTCAAAGCTATTAAGTAAAATATTTCATATTTGACACTTTGATTAACACTTGGACTAATACCATTATATATGATTCGATATTGAATGATAGAGGTTATTGAGCCCTCAGAAAAATGCTTTTGCTTAATTATATTAAAGGTATAGACTGTGCCAGTAAAGAACTCAAAACCAAAACAAACAGTTCCATGATACAGTTTCACTTACTGGAAGTCATTAACCTTTCTCTAGTCCGAGCATATGCAGGCTTAATTTTGTCTACCTTTGCATTTATGGCTCCATTTCCCCCTTTTGTATCCTAATTGCCTTACCAAGATCACCACAGTAGCCACCTATTTCTTTCTGTTTACCCTGTTTTCATTAAACACTAGAGAATCCCTCCCTGCCTTTGTGGCTTGTTGTTCTTAAACTGCATAGGTGCTCGGTAAAAATTTGTTGAGTACAAAAAGGAATGAAGACCCAATTTCTCAACTTCTCAACATTTCCCCCATACTTGACCTATATCATATCACATTTTAGCAGTATCTGGTCTTCAGTCAAAATGATATGGGAAAACACAAACTCATAAAAGTGGAACAGCTGTTGTTAAAATATGTAAGGGGGCCAGCCATTGACCTTTCCCTTGCCCATCATAGTTGTCCCTGTACTACCTGTAGAGCTCTGCTGAATTGAAAATCACTCAGCTATTAAATCTCAGAATTAATGCACAATTACATGTAAATTTTAAATGCTCTCAAGCCACAAAAGGGCATTTAAGAGTGACCTTCTAGAGAAATCAGCCTTATGTTTGTTGACAATTATATATTGAATGCTAAAAGAGGCAGACCAGTGGGAGAGACATTTAAGATATCCTCCTAAATGACTATCTCAGAAATACCTATTTAATCTCCTTTCAAATATGGCTATATTCTTGTTGAACAAGGAAAAAAAAGAAAGAAAATTAGGTGCTTTGGATGACCTTCCTAATTGTAATCTCTAGTTATATTCTCTAGACCATGCAGTGTCATGGTCTACTGCACCAGAAGAAGAAAGCACAGGATTTTCTTTTGTCAAATTCATCCAGATAAGATCTGGTATTTTCTATCTTTCTGCTCAAGAAAGACATAGTCCTTTTCTAAGACTCCATAGCCAAAGAATACTAACTTGTTGGAACATTTTGCCCCTTGCCCTTACCAACACTAATCCCATTCTAAACAAAGACAAAAGTAATGTAGGAGTAAATTTTTCTTTCATGGAGAAAGTATTGAGTCATGTGGATCGTTAACTCAGGATTATAACTGAATTAAGATAAGAAGGTGGTTAATTTTGTGCATTAATTCTCCTTCTTGTGTGGACAGCTCTGGTTGTTACTTCTTTCTGATCCAACCAGACATCTCTCAGTTGAGTGGCATTTTTCACTAATTACAGTTTATGACCGGTGTTAGATTCCCAAACCAGTTCTGTGTACAGCATAGTCTGACAAGAAAAGAAAAAATAACAACTTGGTGTAGTTATAACTTGGGTTGTTCCTGCACATTCCCACTTATCACAGGAGCAATATCTCAGACTTCTTTCATCCCTTCACGAACGTCAAACATGTAATCAACTCAGCACTGAGATATTGATTTAGGGGCAGACCAACTTCATTTCAGGTGAAATCAAAAGATTGAACACAGAGATATTCTTTCTTGTCTAACAGGGTATGGTTACATTGAGGAAGAATTCAGAATAAAGCTATTACCAAGAAAGCTAGCTAAAACAATATCATCCTATTTGTTTCTATAAGTAAAATTCATTCAATATCAATAAGAATTTTCTAGTCCAGAAAATTCTTAAGGCTGTATTTAGAATTTGGATCCCTTGTCAGTGTTTTGTTTTGAAATCATACTTACTATTTGGAAATATAGACATCATTTTTTTCAAGAGGAATAATGGCATACCTCTGATCAAATAAATCAACTTCCTCCATTTCTGCTTTACTTGAAGTTTATGCTGTGTAGTTCTCTGAAATGTACAGCCAGAATAGAATTCAGTAACCTTTATTTTGGCTCCAGAATAGGGAAAAAAAAAACACATCTAAAGATGCTCAAGTTCCATAATTGTGATTTAATATATTAAAAATCTTCTGAATATATATCTCTCTATATATTCATACATAAGCATAGTGAGTAGCAAACTGTAGGATATATAGATTAACAGTGTAAAGCATGCCACAAACATCCAACAATGAAAACTCCTCATATTCTGTCTTAGTCAAATAAGAAAATACTGAAATTCTTAGTTTCACTAATTTATGTAAGTATATTTCAGTACATTTCATACATTATCTCTTTGTGACAGTCCAATAATATGAAAATATTGCCAATATAGCTTAACATTCTGTGTTCTATTACAACAGCAAATTTCCAAGCTTGTAACATTATCATTCATGTAATAGAAAATATGCTTACCCATTGACTTCAGAATATTCATGACTGTGAAAGGTATACTGATGAACAATATTGTTCAGAATAATAGTTATACAAAAAATAGAGAAAGTACCTGATATTCATACTGAATAGTGTAAGTAGAATGGTTTTACAATGAACATAAATCATAGATTACCATAGAATGTATTCACAGTAATCACTGCTTAGTTCAGTAATGTGAAAAAAGATACCAAAAATATGAATGAAATAAGTGACAAAGGAAGTTTAACTTGTACTCGTGAATTAATGATTTAGATGGATGACAAAAATTCCCTAGACATACCTACATGTATAGAATATGCAATTTATTAAACACGTATTGCTGAATTTATTTCATGTACCTATTTTCTTGGTATAAATAAGGAAATCTAAAGAAACGTTAGGTAGGCATGGCCATTTCCCAGATGAATTTGTCAGGATAATTATTTATTTATAATTAAATAATAAATTAATTATTTATTTCACAACATGACATAATTAGTAACTTAGTGTGTATATATACATACACAAATATTTTGTTTATATACAGCACTTATTATGAACATAATACCCCACTAACACAAAATTTTGGGAATGAGGATAATATAGTAAAGAGATAATTTATTAAGTGGGTAATTTTATTTCTGTACCATTTTATTTTGCTTTCACTATCAGAAGGATTTTTTTCAGAAACTAATTTATAATTGTTTTCTTACAGACAGGTTTGGTGTAATCTTCATAATACTTCATTTTCATATGTGTACCAAAATAGAAAATGTTATATAATATTACTTGAAATTGTTGTAAGACAGAAAAAAAGGAAATATGAAAGACACAGAATGGAATATAGACAATAATAATTTCAAATACTTTCAGTGTTGACATAATGAGAAGCTAAAACAGAATTTGAGGTTGGCTCAAAACTACCTCTAGGATATTTACTAGCTTAGTCTGTTACTCAGTTTTTCTCTTGGCAAAGGTAAGAATATTTTTTAGCAATACATAAGTTTCATCACATGTATTCCTCTATTTTGAAAGAGCATCAATGACTATCCAAATTACTGTAATAAATTCCATCTTGGTCTTCTATGATCCCTTTTACATGAATAGGGTGATCTTTTAAAAATGTCACTCAGTTCCCTCCCTACCACTGCTCAATACTCTAACACCCCTTTTTCCTTAGATTAAAAGTAAAACTCTTTATGGCTCCAGAGACCTCATTTTAAGATCCTAATTCTGCTACATTATTTGTGTCATGCAACTCCTTCCTATCATGGTCCAGCTGCACTGACCTTTCCAGTTCTGAAATATTTTTCTAAAGATTTATTTATGAGAGAGAGAGAGAGAGAGAGAGAATGCATGCATGAGCAGGAGGAGGGGCAGAAGGTGAGGAAGAGAGAGAATCTTAAGCAGACTCCCCACTCAGTGTGAAGTCCAATAGGGCGCTCGATCCAAGACCCTAAGATCATGACCTGAGCCAAAATGATAGCTAGAGGCTTACCCGACAGTGCCACCATAGTGCCCCTGAAATATTTTAAGATTGTTTTACTTCAGAACTTTCATAATTTCTATTCCATTTGCTTGGAATGCTCTTCCCCACAATCTCAACCTTTAAGTTTCACCTTAAAGTTATAACCTCAGGAAGGCCTTCCCTGACCGTATTGTCTAATGTCCTAAAACTAACAACCCATCACTTGTTCACTTTCTGTTTTACTCTGCTTTAATTTATCCATAGCATTTAATATAATTTCCTTTTTTCTTTTAATTTTTCTAATGAATTGGTAGTCCTTCTACCTCCCGCTGTACCCTCAGGAACTTCTGTTAAGCTAGTCCTTGATATAACAGTCACACCATAACTATTTATTAAAAATAAATAAAAACTATTCATTGCTCAAATTCCAAAATTATGCCTTAATGGATCCCAAATCCTCTGAATCTATTTATCTATACATAAACAAAGCTAAGAATAATATTACAGAATCAAATAAATTTATATCTCCTTTCCATAGTCTTGCAATCAATTTCTAGTTTAAGGAAATCACAGATCTAGAGACATTCATTAGTTTTCGAATCCTAACCAAGGTTTGCCCAACTTGTCTATGTTATACTTCATTATATTTATTGCATCAACCTGTTGCCTTTCTTGTTGTAGTGGGAAGACATTTCACAGGTACATTGAATGCTTTGTGAAGTGATTTGCTATAGGATGTTTTGATCAAAATGTCCCTCACTGATAGACATTCAATTTCAGGTGCTTGTATTTGGAGCATAAAATTACCATCAAGTATATTTCTAAATATATGTGATCCTACATCAGTGTTAAAAATCTAATTATTATGAGATATTATAGTGTCAGAAGCTCTATTCTTTTATCTGTATTGATTTTGTTTTATTTATATGAAATACAACTTACACACTATGTAATACAGTTTATAAGTATACATTTCCAAAAGTTTTGATAAATGTGTAATCATGCCACCACCACCAGAATCAGAGTATGTCAACACTTCTATCCCAACAGTGTCCTTATGCCCCTTCTAGCCCATCAGCTCCTCATCATTCTTATTTATACCAATGAAGTTTTGCCTATTCTTAAATATTATGTTTATTAAATTCTTCAATATCTACAATTTTGTCCCTTATTTCCTTTGCTCAGAATAATAGTTTGATTCCCATTCGTGTTGTTCTGTGTATCTGTAATTTACTCTGTTTTTATTGAAAAGTATTATTCTATGCTAAGAGAACATCATATGTGTTTGTTCATTCTCTTATTGATAAATATTATCTTGTTTCCAGCCTTTACCTACTATGAGGAAAGCTATTGCAAAGTTTCTCACACAATTCTTTTTGTAGGCATTTCTCCTGGGTAAAAATACAGAAAGATAGTATTATAGACATAATAATTATAGATATGTAGTAATTATGGGCATGCCTATGGATATAGATATATAATAAAAATTTAAGATTCTCAAGTGATTGTAAAATCACTATGTTACATTCCCAATGGCAAAGGATGAGAGTTTCAGTTGACTTTATCTTTTTTTTTTTTTAATTTTTATTTATTTATGATAGTTACAGAGAGAGAGAGAGGCAGAGACACAGGCAGAGGGAGAAGCAGGCTCCATGCACCGGGAGCCTGACGTGGGATTCGATCCCGGGTCTCCAGGATCGCGCCCTGGGCCAAAGGCAGGCACCAAACCGCTGCGCCACCCAGGGATCCCTGGTTGACTTTATCTCCTTCACTTCCAAGCATTATGTTTTTTAATTGTGGGCATCACAGTGGCTCAAAAGATTATAATTATAATTACAATCATTTTTAAATAATAATTTACATATTCTTCATGACAAATGATGCTGAACAACTTTTTATGAACTTAATGGCTATATATATATATCATGTATATATCATATATATATATAAGAGAGACAGAGAGACAAGAGAGAGATAAAGAGAGAAATAGAAGTACTTGTTCAAGTTTATGGCTCTTTTTTTTCTATTGTTTATCTTTTATATTGTGGATTTGTAAAATTTCTTTTCATATGCAGGAAGTAAGTAGCTTGTCAAATATTCTACCAAACTATGGCTTCCATTTTTATATCCTAATTGTGTTTTATGATGAGAAAACGTTATTCATCTTGATGAAATTATATTGGTATTTATGACATATCTGAGGAAATGATGCATACATAAAATTTTCTGCCATTTTTTTCTTCAAGTATTATAGCTTTAGCTTCTACCTTTAGGTCTGTGATACAACTCAAGTTAACTCAGGTATGGTGGGAGGTAAGGTGTCAAAGTTTATTTTCTCCATACATTTATAAACTACCAGTACAATTTGTGGAAAAGACTCTCCTTGCACTGTTGAATTGCCTTCATGTCTATGCCAAGAATAAATAAACTGGAATTTCACTTTTAGCCAAAATCAAGTAATAAGGACTAGATTAACCTTTATATCTGAAACAACTAAAATAAAGTACATGAAATGATTATTTAGTGATATTTGACACTAGGCAACATAGTGATCTTTGTAAGAAGAGAGAAAATGAAGTGAGCCTAGGATTGTGCCACCTTAGTATCTGCAGAACACAAAGTGATACAGCTAATATTATATTTGATGGTGAAAAGATGAATGTTTTCCTTGAATATCAGAATAAGACAAAGGCATTTACTATCATTACTTCTATGTCACATGGTGTGGATAGTTCTAGCAACTTTTTTTTTTTTTTTTGGAAAAATATAAGGAAAAAGAAATTATAGGTTTATAGTCAGTAAAGGAAGAAATAAGGCTTTCTTTATTAGCCAATGGTATAATTATCAATGTAGAGAATCCTGCTGAGTTTACACAAAAAGCTGCTAGCAGTAATAAGTGAATTTAATAAGTTTGCATGATACAAGATCAATATACTAATCAAATGTATTTCAACATACTAAAAGACATTTAGAAACAATGCCATTTACATTGCATCAAAAATATAGTTAGGTATAAATAAGACAAGCAATTATATTAACTGTGAGTTAAAATCTACAAACATGAATGAAAGAAATGAAGGCAAACAGAGATGAGGATAATTTTAAAAGACCTAAATAAGTTGATAGATACAACATGTTCATGGATCTGAATAATCAATATTAAGATGTCAATTTTCTCTAAATTAATCTATAGAACCAATATAATACCAATCAAAATGTCAGTAAGTTATTAAAAGTAACTGATAAGTGGTTTCTAAGATTTACATAAATATGTAAGGACACAGAAAATATTAAAAAATATAACTGAAAAAAGATCATAATGAACGGGCTAACAAAACCCGATTTTAAGTTTTATCATAAAACTACAGTAAGCAAAGCAGTGTGATTTTAGAGTTAAGCTAGACAAATAGAACAATGAAACTGAATACAGCTCAATTTGATTTTTTGCTAAATACTAAGGCAATTCAATGACGAAAGGATTATCTTTTCAACAAATGGTGCTGGAACTAGTGAATAAGAACACACAAAATGAACAAATAAAAATTGAAAAAACCTTGACCTGTATGTCACTTGCATATATAATGAATCACAAAATGAATCATAGTCTGAAATTTAAAACCTAAAACTATAAAATTTCTCGTAGAAATCATGTAACCTAGAGTTTTGTAAAAAATTTCTTAGATTGAATAAAAAAGTACTATTCATAAAAGAACAAATTGATGAACAGAACTTCATCAAAATTAAGTGTTTGCCCTTCAAAAACACCACTCAGAAAAAAATAAGTCGTTAACTAGGAGAAAATATTTACAAAGTTCACACACTATAAAAAACTTCTATCCAAAATATATAAGGCACTTATAAATTCGCTAAGAAAAGAAACAACTTAAGTAGCAAAGATTTGGATACTTCACCAAAGATACAAGGATGACAATAGGTACATTAAAAGGTATTGGCACAGCGGTTTGGCGCCGCCTGCAGCTGGGGTGTGATCCTGGAGACCTGGGATCGGGTCCCACGTCGGGTTCCCTGCATGGAGCCTGCTTCTCCCTCTGCCTGTGTCTCTGCCTCTCTCTCTCTGGGTCTATGAATAAATAAAATATTTAAAGAAAAATGCTTCTCTTAAAAAAAAAAAAACTACAATTCAACAAAAAGTTTATTTAAAAAAATAAATAAATAAAAGGTATTCCATGACTCTGTTCACTAGGTTAATGCAAACTAAAATTATGAGAATATAAGACCATATACTAGTGTGTCTGAATTGTAAAGAACTGACCATACCAAGTGTTGGCCAGGATATGGATAGACTGGAACTCTCATACACTACTGTTGGGAATATAAAATCCTACAACCACTTTGGAAAACAGTCTGGCAACTCTAATAAGTTAAATATACATTTACCATATGTCCCAAACATTGCACTCCTAGGCATTTTCTGAAGAGAAAGGAAATCGTATATTTATACAAAGTGTTGTACTTGAATGTTCATAGCAGCTTTATATTTAGTAGCCCTCAAAGTGGAACCAACACAAACAGCGATTGAAAGGTTAATGAATAGGACTACTGTGGAATATCTACACAACAGAAAACTACTCAAAATCAAAAGCAATGAACTATCAATATATGCTCCTGCATCAACGATTCTCAAGGAAAATTTGCTGAGAAAAAGCAGACCCAAAAGGATATCTGCTACGTGATTTCATTTAGATAAAATTCTAGAAAACATCACTATGGAAATGAAAAGCAGATCTGTGGTTGCCCTTGGGTGAGATGGGCAATGAGCTGTGGGGAAGAAAAATAAACAAGGTAGTGTGAGCAAATTTTGGAATTTGGGGAGTGATTGTTATGTTCATTATTTTGTGATGACAATTTTGTGATGATGGTTTTGTGGATATATACATATGACAAAACTCAGCAAAATGTATACTTTAAATATGTATTCTATATTGCATGTCATGACACCATTAACACTGTTAAGTCAAATTCTAATTTTCTAAAACACCAATCACTTTTTCTTACACATACACAGCTTTGTGAGGCTCAGTTGATTTAAGCAGAGTTCAACTGGATAGATCTGTTTCATATGGAGGGGCTAGAAACAATGTGCATCTTACTGAAGATCAGTGGTAACACCAAGCAGCGGGGTGTGCTTCATATGTCATTTGTCCACTTTTGACTAATAGATTAACCAGCACAGGCTCTTCTCATGGTGATGGAGGAGTGAAAAAAGGTAAAAAGAAACAAGCAAGACATGTTAAATCTCTGATTTCAAAATAGCATATGGTCATTCCTGACTCTTATATTTGTTAAAGCGAGTCACAGAACCAATTTCAAAGTCAGGGTAAGAAATATACTTCACCCATTATGAGGCCATAGTAAGGGCATGGTTGTAGGAATAGTTGAAGAGCAGGGCCAGGAAGGCAATCTAATACCCACAAAAGATATGGTATTTTGTTCAAAAGAACCAATACATTCTGAAAACTACCTCAAAGAAACAGGAAATCAAGTTGTCCTTTACCTTAGTAACTTTCTATTATATTTTAAAATCTCATCTGCTAAAACTTTGTGTATCAACCCTAATCATGAGGTTTCAATGCTAAGTCGATGTGCCAAATTGTAACAAAAATAAGTCTTGAGTTCATTATTATAAAATACGAAATCCCTGATTCGATGAAAAACAAAAATAAAAAAGTACCCTCCAATCACTTCAATTAGCTCTACAATCATCTCAAAGTAGTCCCTAGCTATTACTGTCAAAATGCAAAAATGAGATATTGAGATATTTAAATTCCTCAACCATTACACCTTTAACAAATTGAAATCCCCATGTAGTTTCTTATTATTTTTAAACTGTTTGGGATTAGCACTTGTTTTAAATATCCTTCATGTTTTCACATTCATCATTTCTCTGAAAAATAGCAAAGAGAATTTTAAGGCAATGCATGTGTACATAGGCTTTGGAAAATGTTAGAAGGTATTACTCATCCTCATGGATGGGTAATTCTGCTGAGTAACATAGCTGCCCACACAGTGTTCTAGTTAGTATAAGAGGAAGTTAGAACTTTGAATATCTCTTGGCCAGATATACTCTAAACTATAAACAGCTAATTCTGAGAAGAGCAAATTACATTTGTTAGAGTAAGTTAATAATAGCTGTATTATCTGCATATAAATATTTTTCCAATGTGAAACACATGAGCTTTCAAGAGAATTTCAGGTGGACTAAAATTCATATTTTAATATGAATATAAAATATTGCTACCGTCTTCCTCAAAAGTGTAGCCGTAACATTCAAACCGAAAGGACAAGAATCTTTCAGGACATTTTCTTTCTCTGACATTTATAATAAGTGTTTGCTCATAGCAAGAGAAAATGACTGTTGAAAAACAAAAAGTCTAACTCTATAATTTAAAACTGTATGGGAGTTTTTCTACTAATTGTTTTTCAGAACAGGCTAACTCAAGAATAATCGTTGCATACAAAACCTAGTCTGTATATATGACTAGGAACCCGCTGTCAAACAGTATTTGTTTTCCTGGCCATTAAGCTCTCGAAACATAGAGAAGGAAGGCAGAAGGAAAATATGAGAGTTGAGAAGACATTTATTACTTGTTCCACAGGCATAACTCAAAAGAAGGTAAACGTGAAATAATAATAGATCTAACCTTGGAGACTGAATGCAGCAGAGGAGACCAGGCTCTGAGCATCCCACGTCTACCCTTTTGATCTGATTATTACCTGACACAGAGGAGAAGAAGACCCTGCAGCTAGAGAAAAAAAGATTATGGACGGGAAGGTAAATGTCAAGGAGAAAATAAGGTTAAAATATAAAATCATAACCAAAGGTAACAATATTGGTTTGCATGGAATGCCAATTGAAAAAAAATCATAGGTGTGAAGCAGAATAAGAGTGAAGCAGGAGGAAAGAAAAGGAAAGGTTATTAAGGTCATTTCTCTAAGGCACACACAAGTGCTAACTTGCCAGCTCCCTGACTTTTCAGTTGAGGGCTATTTTAGGAAAAAGTATATCATATGCATGGATTCAGATTTTTCCTAAGAATTAAGTGACTATTTGGGGGTTCATCTTGCTTTCTTTTCTTTTTCCTTTCCTTTCCTTTCCTTTCCTTTCCTTTCCTTTCCTTTCCTTTCCTTTCCTTTCCTTTCCTTTCCTTTCCTTCTCTTTCTTTCTTTCTTTCTTTTTTATTTTTATTTTTTTTAAATAATTGTATCCCCTGGACTTGTATATTGGCTCATTTCTCACAAGATCTTGTTTACATGGATAACCCCATGCAAGAGATTTTTTTTCACATTGATATTTCTATACTATCAATTCTTAAAATTATGAGGCCTGAATGAGGAAGTTCAGAAACAGCTGAGCACAAAAACAAAAACTATCTCCTTGTTCAGGACAATGATGACAATACCAGCTAAACCTTCCCAAATTCTGGACCCCCCAGAGGAGTCTGTGCTAAAAGAAATGCTTGTTTGCAGGCCACTTTGTGTATTTTATTTCAGTTTTAAGATTTTATTTATTCATGAAAGACACACAGAGAGAGGCAGAGACACAGGCAGAGGGAGAAGCAGGCTCCCTGGAGGTAGCCTGAAACGAGACTCGATCCCAGGACCCCGGATTCACGACCTGAGCCAAAGGCAGACGCTTAACCACTGAGCCACCCAGGTGCCCCTGTCTGTCCATTTCTATGTTTAATTAATAACAATGACAAATCAGGATAATTCTATTATCAAACAGTACACAGATGGGGATTTTTTGCAATCTGCTTACATTATTAACCTTGACATTAGCTGAATTATCACTGCTAGTTTTGACTATATAAAATGTTCCTAACGGTATATGTAGTATTCTAAATTTAGTCAGACACATATTTTAGGCTGGGAAATACAGTTTTCTATGTATTCAGAAAGAGGAATTGGGATCTTGAACACCTAGGTGGCCTCTGCCTTAGGGGGTCACTCTGAAGCCATTGACATAATGTGACATAAGACCATTAGGTAACACAGGAGAGACTCTATTATATATTATAAGCTGTTACAAAAGGAGGTTAAAATTAGAATCATATTGTTCTCAGTCAAATCAATGTGGTGAACATACATGGAAAAGAAACATGAAATATACCTTAAGTGGTTTAGTATTTTATTTCCTAAATATCATTAATAGTGTTTTACATTTTCTTACTGTTATTTATTTTCTATAATTTTATAAATTCTATAAATTCTATATATTTATTTTCTATAATCAACATATATGATATTTGCAACATAAAAATAATGAGAGAAATAAAAGATATGTACATTCACGCAATTCCTATATAGATAATGAACAGCAAACCTCTTTTACCTTTTTGGCCACATGATGAACTTTCTTGAGAAATGTTAAGGAGTAACCCATACATGTCAAGATTGACTTATGCTGAAAAAAAAAAAAGAGATTGACTTATGTTTAGTGTCAAAAGCCAAATCCCATGTACTACTCTGGCTGCCCATTAGTTTCTCACCTGCCTTCATGAACTTTTCTTGTGCTCCACATCATACCATACCGTGTATACCCTGCCAGTCATAGAATTCTGACTGCTACTGTCACTGCTACCATGATATTGTTACTGTTGTTATTCTAAGTGCTTTCACCACATATCGGGAATCCTGTGTGGACTTTGTTCGAAGGTTTATTCCAATACTCTTACAATTATAATACTCTGTGCATATTAATTTTAAGACTTAGTGAATAAGAGACAATGTTTGCTGATGGCTTCAAGTACATGCATTTTAAATAAAAACATTTCCGCTCTATATCTAACTCACTATAGTTTTTTTAATAGCAAATGGAGGCTGAATTGGATCAGATATTTTGTATGCTCCAGATAATCAATTAAGTAATTTTCTTTTAAACAGTCCATATAATAAAACAAATACATTTTCTAATTTTAAAATATCATTGTATTCTTAGAGTAAATTATTCCTGGCCATGGGAGATTAATCAGTGGATTAATTTGCTATTGTGTTTTTTCTTTTGCATCTTATTCACAAATGAGATTGGCCTCTAATTTTCCTTTTTTTTTATCATATCTTTTTCTAAAAAGATTGTATTTATTAATTTATAAGAGAGAGAGAGATGCAGAGACATATGCAGAGAGAGAAGCAGATCCCTCGCAGGAAGCCCGATGCAGGACTCGTCTGGGACCCCGGGATCATGCCCTGGCCCGAAGGCAGATGCTCAAGGACTGAGTCAAAGGGGTCTCTCTTATCGTATCTTTATTCATGGTTTAGAACTAGAATATAAAAACATAAGAGAAGTTATTATAAAACTCCCCAGAATTTTCTATTTTTTTGCCTATGCCCACCAATAGATCACCCCACATTACAAACAATAGGCTTTCTCTATTATTCTTTTTACTATTAATGCCAGGTTCACATATTGTTTTTAATAAAATTGCATATAAAAAAAGAATGAGGATAGGTACATAGGCTAGGGAATGGATATCAGAAGGCCTGTTGAGAAATCACTTAAATAGTAAAAGCCAACAGTTATCTTGCCAGAGAAAAGGTAATGGACTAGCAATATTTAGTTCCCTCTGGGGACTAGATTGATGCAATGTAAAGGAGTAATTGAGAATGATTCAGTTATTTTTTATGTCCCATTTTCAAACACTAAAGAAAAATGATGTGATTTTTACCTAACTATATTTTGATTTGTAGATTATTTAGCTTGAGTTTTTAAGGGATTGATTTACATTTTACTTGATAATTCTTATAAAAATTTCACAAATTCCTGTGATTATCTCAATATCTTTATAAAGAAACTAGGCTGAAAGTTATTATCTCATTTTGCAGATTATACAATTGAGACAAGAAAAATTAAGACATTTGCCAAAAATAGTGCAGACTATGAAGAACTAAATTTAAAGCAAAGGCCCAATTCCTTTTTGGAATCTTTATGTCCATAACTTTCTGTTGTGTTGCTATGGGTTGAACTGTGTGTCCCCCAGCCTCAAATTCATATATTGAAGTCATAAGCCTCAGTACCTCACAATATGACTTTATTTGGAAAAGGGTTAATTGCAGGTGTAATTGATTAAAATGAGGTCATCCTCAAGCAGTGTAGGTATCTAATACGACTCGTGCCTTTATAAAAAATAAAAAAGTGGAAATTTGAACACAGACATGACATACCTATTCCACAAAAAAAATTAAGGTAGAGGCTGGGATGATGGCCACAAAATGCCAAAGATTGCCAACAAGCCACCAGAAGCTAAGAGGGAGAAGTGAAACAGAAGTTCCCTCACAGCCTATGAAGGACTCAACTCTGCTCCAACCTTGGAAGTCAAAGACTTCCAGAACCCAGAACTGTGAGACAAAAGATCATTTTCTTTTAAGTTACTCAGTTTGTAGGACTTTGTTGTGATACCTGCAGTAAATTGCCACATGTAAGTTACTACTTTTAGGTAGGAAATTATAATGACCAAAGTTAAGTAATTTCTAATGAATTCCCTCATTTTACTTCACTGAACTCTTATATATGTTATGATCATTTAAATCTAATCCTACATGCAGGGCCAGAGGAAAGCAACTTAATCTAAGTTTTAATTCTGATCCAGATAGGCAAAATTTTAATTCACTGATGGAAAAGTCATAATTGTTCATGTCTTCTGCATCAGCTATGCTTTTGCCATAACAACATCTTCACCAAATACATGTATGACAGACCATGAATCCTGAAATTTTCCATTTATCATGCAGATCTCCATATACCATATTGGAAATGCTTCCATTCGCCATTATTTTATTTCTATTCGTATAAAAGCACAATTAATATTCAGCAAATTTTTCAGGATAAGTATGTCATATGCAGTATTTGGGAATGCTTATGTTAAAAAATTATTCTTTGTTTTTCTGAAGTTCAAATCTGACGTAATTCCCCATATTTAGTTTGGAACTCATAGACTATCTTAGCTAAATATTTTCTGGCTACAGGAGTTCAAGTACATAGAACCAGAAAAAGTCAACAAAGTTATAATGAACCCTTCAGAATACCAACATTGGTACTAGATGGTTGGGAGAGCTTAATAAGTAACACAACTGACCAAAACAATAAATTCTGATTGTTAAAATTTGCATTGATATCAAGATCATCCATTGTCATGAATAAATTGATTTGAATAAATTTTGTATCTATTCTAGAGCTACTGATCACCTTCAACCATTATAAGACAGCTTAGAGACAAATTGAGTATTCAAATCCATGCTGAAAAATAGACCACTCAAATATTTCATAGCAAGCAGAAATAATAATCAAAATTATTCATTACTTAAAGAATAATGATAAGGGCCCATTTGCTTCTTGTAGGTTAAACACCTAATTTCAACTTTCATGGCATTTTTAGGTATATTATCTTAGCACATTTTATAAAACCAAAGACCTGAATTTCCCATGGTGCTATGCTATACTTTCCTCTTGCTATTATCAGTGGCGAACACATTCTTCCCCCCCGATTTCCAAATGACTAGCTTTTTCATGTCGTTCTATAATCAGTTCAAATATCACCTTCTCAAAATATCCCTCATTGACTAGTCTCTATACAGTAGACTGGGGTATATTCACATTACTTATCATGTTATCTAGTTGTATTTTCTTTTTAATGTTTAACAATATCTGACTTGCATTTTCAATGTTCTTTTGTATATTTCTGATGTATTTTTGTTTACTTTTAAAAAAAAAGTCTTGCCTTACTAGAATCTAAATTTAATTATACCCAATTTCTTATTTGTAAATTGTAAATATTTCACAATGCTATTTTCTGAGCTGGGAGCAACACTTGCCAGAATTTCTATGCTTACATAGAAAATGACCAGATTTTTACCACAACTTTGGAATCAACCCAGAAGTGACCAGTTCAAGGGCTTCAGGAATCAAAGACAACACCTAGCTAGCTCTGGTACAGAGGTATCAAAATCTTGGCACTCGTAATTCATTCAGAACTATCATTCAGGCAAAGAATGGAATTTGCCATAGTCTGAGTCAAATGAAACTCAACTGAAGTTTCTGTTTTGCAATATACAAAATGGCAGATCTTGTGTTTCTGGCTTTTAATCAATAAAGAGGAGAAATAAAAGTACTTATAAGAAGCTTGAAAGGATTATGAAATAATGCATTGCTTTGTATCACAGTAGATTGGGAGGTTTTTTTTTTTTTTTTAAATTAGGTACTTATATCCATTTCTAATCCAATGATATTTTCTAAAAGGAGAATTAGGGGTTGTGGAGGTTTTGTTTGTTTTTGTTGTTTTTTGTTGTTGTTGTTTTTACAAAGCAGAATGGGGAACTTAACATGATTTGATCTTACTCAAACTCACAATCTAAGATCTAAGAAAGCCATCAATGAATGTAGTTTCTACAGGTAATACAAAATATTGACAATTTACTAATAATGAGAATGTTTGCTGAGACTTGATGCACAGGATCAAAGAATGTAGATTTTCTTAGTTTTCAATGATTCAAAGCAGTTTCTTCAGTGGAAACCCTAGTGGACAGATGAGTAATTATCTGTTAACTTGAGACAGAATTATTAGCTAAATTATATATATATATATATATATATTTGTAAGTTTATATTTATAAATTTATTATTTATATTTATCATTTATAAATTTATATACTATTATATTTACAAATATAAATTTATATTTATTTTATTTATATTATATATAAATTATTTTTTTCCTTTTTTTTTTATTGGTGTTCAATTTATTAACATACAGAATAACCCCCAGTGCCCGTCACCCATTCACTCCCATCCCCCGCCCTTCTCCCCTTCCACCACCCCTAGTTCGTTTCCCAGAGTTAGCAGTCTTTACGTTCTGTCTCCCTTTCTGATATTTCCCACACATTTCTTCTCCCTTCCCTTATATTCCCTTTCACTATTATTTATATTCCCCAAATGAATGAGAACATATAATGTTTGTCCTTCACCGACTGACTTACTTCACTCAGCATAATACCCTCCAGTTCCATCCACGTTGAAGCAAATGGTGGGTATTTGTCATTTCTAATAGCTGAGTAATATTCCATTGTATACATAAACCACATCTTCTTTATCCATTCATCTTTCGTTGGACTTTATATATAAATTATATATATAATTTGCATATGTAATTAAATATTAGGAAAACTTTGGAATGGAATGGGATTTACTGAGTTTAAACTTTTCCTCCATTTTCACTTAGTAAATGCCAGGTTTTCATCTCAAGTTTTGTCTACTGTTCAAATGGCAGTCCTTATTTAATAAATTCTTACCCTGTTGCTTGAAGATTTTGTTATTAATCACTTTATTAGGACATTGATGAAAAACTGTCATAAGAAAAATGGCATTCCCCCTTATTAACTTCAATTTGAATTATTTACATTCATTTTGTTGAACACTCCTCTTTGATCTACATTGCATTGCACTAATGATTTTGCTGCAAACAACATGAATATGTTTTCCATATTCCCTCAGCAAATGTAAATGCTAATAGTACATCTATATGAAAAATGTCAATATTATAAAGTTTAGATTGAGTACAGTGCTAAGCATGGTAAGGAACATTCATATTTAATTAATGAGTAATATTATCTTTCTTTAATGAATTGAGTATTCATCAGAAACAGAATATTTACAGTCTATCCATTGATTGTAGTTACAAAAAATATCCAAATAACTAGTCATTTTTCTTGCATTGGGAAAAGAAGAAAGAGACCAAGCTTTGCTTCTTTTTTTTTTAAGATTTTATTTATTTACTCATGAGAGACACAGAGAGAGAGAGAGGCAAAGACACAGGCAGAGAGAGAAGCAGGCTCCATGCAGGGAGCCGGACGGGGAACTCCATCTCCGGTCTCCAGGATACTGCCCTGGGCCGAAGGCAGGCACCAAACCGCTGAACCACCCGGGCTGCCCCAAGCTTTGCTTCTTAATCAGAAAGCCAGTAAATGCTATTGGTTATATTTTGTGTCCAAATACTATAATAATATAGCAGAAAATCCTTTATTTATGCATCAAAATATCTAGAATATGTCCTCCTCTCCTTTGTTTTACATTTGCCTTCACTTAGAGGGCTTTTCCAGCACTTGGGTGGCTCAATCAATTAAGCACCCAACTGGATTTCAGCTCAGGTCATGATCTCAGGCTCCTGGGATCGAGCCCCATGTTGGGGGGGGGGGTCTACTCTAAGCAGGGAGTCTGCTGGAGATTCTCTCTCTCCTCTCCCTCTGTCCTTCTCCAATTTGCTCTCTCTCTAAAAACAAAATTAATTCATTATTTTTTTTTAAAAAAGAGCTTTGCCTTCAGATTCAAGCTTGTACCTGTCAAACCTGTGACTATCCTCCTTAATATCCCCTGATGCTCTGTAGTAAGCAGAAGTCTAAGGTGAACCCAAATGAATTGAATCCTTGTATAATTCCTTCCCCTTGAGTGTGGGCAGAGCCTATTACACTGCTTCTAGCCAATAAAATATGACAAAGGTGATTGGATACTATTCTCTTATTTTAAAAAGAAATGATGTAGGGTCTAGCCTGAAGCCTGGTAAGACCCTGAGCAGAGGTCCCAGCTAAAGTGTGGTTGGATCCCTGGCCCGTGGAAACTGTAAGATTAAAAATAAATGAATGAATGAATGAATGAATGAATGAATAAATAAAAATGCATACACACATACATACATACATACATAAAGATGTTATTTCAAGTCACTAAGTTGTGGTAGTTGGTTACACAGCCATAGAAAATTAATTCATGCTACTTTGTGTATGAATATGTTGCTATGCTTTTTCTCTGCTTCTTCTACTTGCAGTGAATCCAAATCCTACCCCTGACTCCTGCTTTGCTGACTATTTATCCTCTGAACTCATATTATGTGTTACCTCTCAGAAAACTACTGTGACCTCAACTACAGAATAAATTAGGTTTGATTTCTTTCTCTTCCCACCCTAACTGTATATGCTTTCTTATATTTTATTTTAATGATTTCCCATTAGAGGCTCTTAAATGCAAGTATTATGCTTTTCTCTTGTTTCATCATATTCTCTTAGTACAATTTATTGTTTCTCTATCCTATAAGAATAGTCCTTAAATTTCAAGTTTCAAGTGGTCCTTAAACTCCTAGTTGTACTAAAATCATACAGATTCTGAACCCTATACCTACTGTGTTCAAATGTTGGTGGGTAGGAATGCTCTTACCCCAGCTAATCTTTCTGGTCTTATATTCTAACAGTCAGTCACATTTAGCAGAAATTCAGATGCACGGAATTAGTTATAGCTTGTTAAATTATCACACTAATTTTTTGCTGTTTTCCCCCATTTTATCCTCATCTTTTTGGAATACCAATTACCCTGCATTTTACCTAGGTTAAGTCACTAATTTTTCACAATTCAGCTCAAAATTCAATTCCTCTAAAAAGCCTGACTCAACATCTAGATCTTTGACTACCACTCCACAAAACATAACATTAATTATTCATTTATAGACATTGGTTTTCTAGTCTATAAAGGTATGAATTGTGGTAAATTAATCTCTGTGTCCTGATAGCATGATACTTGAAACTTAGGATTCTAACATTTTTTCTTAATGAAAATAAATGTCAGAGTCATATAAGTAGAAATTTCACAAAACTATGGACCTACATGACTTCCAGAATCTTTCTAATTAGAAACATCATAGATAGTTTGAGAAGTAGTGATATTCTAAGATGAAATGACATGTAAGAAAATCCCACCCACAATTCTAAGAGATTTTGATTATGTGCCACATTCTCACCCCCATTTCAGAATAATTGCCTATTGAATTAATATTGTCATAGGGAGATTCAACATTTTCTAGGTATTCTGGGGTGTAGAACAAGATTGAAAACAACTACTATCACCTAATGAAGCTAATTTTCATGTGTAGCTCATGGAAATCCATCATATTACTTTGGTTATGATCCTAGATCACAGCCACTGGAAATTTCTTCATGAGAAGAACATTACTAGCAAATTAATGACTTAGAGAACTATTCATGTTCTTAATGCCCAGAAGTATATTAAAAAGTGCTTATCTTTCAACATGTTTTATACTTTATGCCAGGAGCATGTTAAAACTACTCTCTTACTTTATAAGACATAAGATTTAATGGATGGAAAAAAATTAAAAATCTGAAATAAAATCAAAATTGTAATTTTTATTATGCTTTTATGCCACAAATATTAAGCCAACTGTCTAAATTGTAAGCATGAATTTCAACAAATGCCTACAATTGTTAGCCTAGTATAAATTACTTCCTTTGTGTCACAGGGCTAGTGAACTTTATTTTGTTGCTTTTTATATTTAAGATCATAAAATCTCTTAAAGAGATATGTGGGGTTTTTTTACTATATTTTGAGCCTTAACTCCATGTTATCACATTATAGTTAGTACATTTAAAGAAAATATGTGTCTTCAAAAATATCCTTAAGATACAGGATATTTAAATGTCTAATTCCTTCCAAACTGATATTTACACCTACCACACAAAACTATCTCACATTACATACTTATTAAGGACCTTTATTGATCTTTCACAGAGCAATTATGAATGGTCACTAGTGGACTACAAAATGAACTACCTGTAATCTTACAGTGATGGCATTGGTCAGTATAAAGTACTCTGTAGCCTTCTTCAATAGAAATGAATCTCATAACATAGTCATTTCATTTGGCAAATTATAATATGGTACCCTATTAATGTTGGCTAGATTTCAACCAAATGACTGTGTGGATGTAAAAGACTTAATATCCTATTAGTAACCCCATGATTCATCTAGTCCCCCAGGCTTGTTTCTAATCATAGCTTCTAATATTATATGTGATATTGGAATGTGCTATAAAAATTTAACAAATTGAAACTTGAATGGTTGAAATATATACTAGATAAAAGCTCTCTTGCAGATCACAATTTATTTTATTTTCATACATCTATGAAATCCATTTATTACATTCAGCTCAAAATATACACACATATTTATAGCTGAAAAATCTCAGTGAACAATTATGTTTGCAAATAAAGTATGTTATCAAAGAATAAACATGAATTGGCTTGTAAAAAGTACAATCCGCTAGCTAAGTGTGGCTTAAAGGATTACTGTATATTTATGTTACCTCTAAATGCTGATACTTACTTCAGAGGAGATTATCCAAGTATGATAACCAAGAAGATAGGGAAGTAAAAATAAATTGTGAAGGGTTTCTATCCTAACAGAAGCATATCTTTACAAATAGAGCATATAAAGGTGAAAATATCTCTGTTAACATTTGAATAATGTGAATTAATATTCTGAAAAATCACTAAGAATAGTCAATATAAAAAACAATATTAAGCAATGTCCACATATCTTAAAAAGTTTACCAATAGATTCAGTGACTTGAAATAAAATCAGTGACTTGAAATAAAATAAAATAAAATAAAATAAAATAAAATAAAATCATAATAAAACTTTTCTGCTCATCTTTATTTACCAACAGTCAATGGATGGATAAAAGTTTCAGAGTACTTAATCTACTGGAAGTCTTACTAAATGTG
The DNA here is from genome assembly GCF_011100685.1 of Canis lupus familiaris. NCBI lineage: Eukaryota > Metazoa > Chordata > Mammalia > Carnivora > Canidae > Canis > Canis lupus. The sequence goes on along the minus strand of NC_049222.1, from coordinate 32,706,474 downwards.
AACCAGTAGGGAATATACAAAGAACAATTAGTATAACATTTTATCTTCTGATAAGAGGACAAAATGCTACACTTTGACAAAGACAGTAGTAGTATCAGAACATGTATTTTAGTAATAGGCCTTGCAATTGTTTCTTCCATCTAGCATCTGGAAATTAAAGTAATTTATTATAAATATATCAAACCAATTTAAATCATTCTATGGTCTTGCAATTGAGACAGGAAAATACTCTTTTTTAATGAAATACACTATTCATAAAAACTAGTCACAAAATCATGATTGTTTTACATTTTATGAAATCAGTTCATCTTAACTATTACAGATTCTATGTTGACTTCTCAAGCACAAAGTTCTTCGAAATATTTATGTGGTTCATAATACCAAGAAGAAAGTCTGTGTGTATAAAATATAGTCTTAAAGTTAGCAGAATCAGAAGAAGGGAAATCTAGAAACTATTTAAAAAAACCTTATGGAAATATCGAAACAATGTAGTTCAATTTATTTGCAAAAAATTGTAAGTTGTCACTGTGTATAGATGGGTACACTAGTTTGAAGGAATGTCCACAATTAGAAATGAAGATGACCCACGGGTTAAATATTTTGGGTAGATTTTGATTTATGTACGTTATTACTGACAGCCAAATAAGCTCTGATCATAAATTATGGATAGCAGTGAAGAAGAAAGGCAATATTTAATAATTTTATGACTTTTAATGGTTATATTAAAGTCTTTTCAGTTTATCTGATTGTCTAAATAATAAAGATTTTATGGGAAAATTAAATACATGTATGGTAAAATAAAATTTGTAAACCCTTTCTTTGTGATTTTCAGTACTTATTAAGGTCAAATATGGTATTCTAAGTGGACACATTTTTGGAATAAAATAGATAGCATATCTATTTTAGCCAGAAGTTATTGGTTGAAAGATTTATGTTTTGCAATACAGTCATGGTCAAGTTAAAATATTCCACAGAATCAATTTTCATTGCATTAGTGATTTTCAATGATTCCGAGGAACTTCAATGTTTAAGCAAGTGTAGCATTCAGATATATTTTTTTTTCAGAATTCAGGTAATCCAAGTTATCTTTTACACTCATATTTTAAAAACATGAAGCATGGATTCTTATACTGATAATATTTGATGGCTAAATTATGTTGATCAAATCATTAACTGAGTGCTAGCAAATAGTGTCCCAACTGCCTATTGTAAAAGAGATTTTACAGTTTAGTCTTGTTTGCTATTTTACAAATTCTGCTTATCTATGAAGCTTTTATGAAACCAAATAAGATGTCCCATTTATAAATTGCATTGTTTAAAACTTTTTTTTAATGGTTATATAAAAATGGCTCTGATAATATATATAATTGTTGCACAGCAACAGAGACACTAACCTAGGAATATAACAGAAATTAGACAAAATTAAATAGAAGAGATTATTAAAATGTAATACATGGGAGATATGATTCAATGGCTATCATTCTCTACAGATAAAGTTCTATAGCTAGGATAGCTACAAGAATGCCTCTCTCATTGAAGTGTAATATTAATTCTAGCATTTTACAGAAGTTATGTGTTCAGAAGAATTGAAATTTTATTTGGCTTTTTATATTTCTTTTTGTCTTTGAAGTGTCTTTCCTTATATTCTTTTCATATTTCTCTTCTTTGTTTTTCTGTTTGCTTTCTGAATATGTTTTATACATATATCCATGCATAGAGAAAAGAAAACCCACCTCATTTTCATGCTCCTAAGATTCTTTTGGTAAGACATATTTTGACATATTCCAATTCTACAAACCAAGAATGTGACCTATGATAGATATATTGAGCAAACCATAAAGAATTTCTAGGATGACTGATATACTTATGAAAATCACCAGTGAAATATTTAAAAAGTTAGATTCCTAGCAAGTCTATTAAATTGGAATTTTTGTGTAAGAGGCCTGAACACTTTTATTTAAAAAATATATTCCTTGAACAACATTATAACATACAGACAGAATTGAGAATGTCTATCATGACAGACTAAGTCAATGTTGCTTCCTTGTGGATTTATTACAAATGAAACTATAGAGGAATTAATGCAGTTTTATTTCAATGGCTTGGGAGTGAGCCAGTCTTTATATTAGTACTCTCATTTGCTACCACACCTTGTTGATTTCACCAATGGATTTTCTGCTAATAAAAAAAAAAAAAAAATCAGTCACTAAGACAGTCACTTGCCACCTGGATGGTAAATTTGTTCCTTGTTGGGAAAGTCAGACACATTCAGGTTATTTCTTTATCCTACTGATCAGTAGGATAAACAATCAGACAGCGTAATAATAGTATACGGGCACCTGGGTGGCTCAGTGGTTGAGTGTCTGCCATTGGCTCAGGTCATGATCCCGGGATTCTGGGATTGAGTCCCGCATCATGCTCCCTGAAGGTAGCCTTATTCTCCCTCTGCCTTACGTGCCCTGCCCCTCTCTCTCTGTCTCATGAATAAACAAATAAAATTAAAAAATAATAACCATAGAATATTCCTAAAAGGAAAAAAAAAAAAAAAAAGGCGGTGACTCTCCTTACGTGAAAGAAAAAAAAAAAAAACAGTGACTTTCCTTATGTTCTGATTTCCAATCTACCTTGAATATCTGACTTGGACAACCAGTCACAATTTTCAAAGGATCTGACATATATAACTTACTTTCCTCCAAAGAGTTAAGGCCCGTCTCATAATTTATGGCAATTGAATATGTACATTTGATTTAATATTTTGGTGCTACTCAGAAATTTACATTAAAGGAGTTAAAAAAATATCAGTTGATTCATTTTTTTCTCTAATCCTCATGAAAACTATGAGATTATATAAGCATCAATAAAATGGCAAAATCTGGAGTTAAATTCTTATCAAAAAGTGTAAGAGAGGGATCCCTGGGTGGCGCAGTGGTTTGGCGCCTGCCTTTGGCCCAGGGCGCGATCCTGGAGAACTGGGATCAAATCCCACGTCAGGCTCCCGGTGCACGGAGGCTGCTTCTCCCTCTGCCTGTGTCTCTGCCTCTCTCTCTCTCTCTCTGTGTGACTATCATAAATAAATAAAAAAAAAAAAATTAAAAAAAAAGTGTAAGAGAATTTTTATGATAATTTACTTCTTTTATTAATTTAATCTAGAAGTAATATTTTACTTCTAAAATGTTTTTCTTCACCCTTCTGATCACAAAAGGTCTCACTTGATAGTAATTTTGACAACAATAATTATAGATGAGGTCATGTGTGGTAATAATCATTATCCAAATCTCGAGAATTTAATGCAACAAAAGTTTACTTATTGCTTATAAAAAGTCTACTGTGAGGGCACTTATTATCTATATTTTCAACATTTCAGCATGAGGCTGATAAAGACTTCAACATTAAAAAAAAAAAAAGACTTCAACATTTTTGTACTTGCACCATTTATAAAATACAGCCTCTTTGGTGAGATGACAGTAGAGGACTGGAGGGTTTCATATTAGAATTTAAATGTTCTTTGGGTATCTGTGTGGCTCAATTGGTTGACTCTTGATTTTGGCTGAGGTCATGATCTACAACTCCTGGGGTTGAGCTCCAGGCTCAGTGCAGAGTCTGTTTGACCTCCCCACCCCCAATAAATAAATAAATAAACAAACAAACAAACAAATAAATAAAATATTTTAAAAAGTAAATAAAATGTTCTCTTTCATAAGTGACATAGTTATAGAAATTGGGCCCTTAATAGTCATCTTTAAAAATTAATACACTTTTTACAAAATAACAAATGAAAATACTATATGGGACAAAACTGTACTAAAAAAAATTGTGTTTTTTTTCTGAAAGTCAAATTTAGATTGCATTCTGTGTTTTATCTGCATTTACCACAAAGAGCTCAGTAATATAATGTAGATAGTTTTTTGTTTCTTCATTTTCTAATTGTAAATATAAGAGGTACATTCTGCTATGATCTCTTCCTCTAATATGAACTCTTCTAAATAAGATCTGCATTTAGTATTTTTTTAAATCAAAGACAATAAATTCTATTGCCTTTAGAATTTTTCTACTACTTTAAACATAGAGAAAGCAACAATTGTGTAGTTTGTGGATTACATGCTTGCTTTTTCAATAATGTGATTTCAGAAAAAAATCTTAAATTCCAATAAAGGAACTATCCACATTAACAAGTGAAATTTCCTTTTTTTTTTTTTTTCTTTTTTCATGAGCTATGATAGTGTTAAGTAAAATACAAGGGCAATCAGGTAATTATTCAGGTCGTAATGATGTAAATTTTTTCAGGAAGAATTGGTTCTATTTCACAAAAACTTCAGTAATCTGAAAGAGAAAAGGTACTATTATTTTTTTAAGTATTTACCAGGTATTAACTCAAGCTTTATAGATAATTTGACTCATCAATCAATAGGACTGTCAAGGCTGAAAGATGGACCAAGATTCAAAAGAAAAGTGAGATTACCCAGAAGTGGCTCAGTTATCTTTCTTCATATAAACACACGTACATATTTTTTCTCATCTTCTGAATGAAAGTCAATGACTAGACACACAAAAAAAGAGTATAGATGATAAATATTTATTCTACATGTATTCTGCTGCAATCACGTCTTAATGAAGAACGTATTTTCCCACACAAACCAATACTCCTATCACCCCCACCAATCCAATCTGTAGACATATGAGCCCTAGAGCAGAACAACCTAAAATCAGTTGGGAATCTGGTCCACTATGTGTGCTATTATTTCATGATGTGATGAATATGAAAATTAAGTATAAATGTCTAGAAACTTTGAAGGAATCTTTAATAACTAATTAATTGAATAGTACATGCAATATTATTCCATTTAATATTTTAAAACTGAATCTTGTATTTTTATGTTTTTGTTTTTTATGATTTTATTTTCCATGAAATTGGGCTGTGATGAATTGGACATAAAGAAAAATAATAAACTTTTAATAAGTTTCCTTCACCACATTGAGAATTATGCTGTTTTTAGACAATGATTTATTGATATTATCTATTTAGTGGATGAATGCCAAATGATTCTTAAAAAATAAATATGTATTATGATATAGCAACAGTAATTTTAGTGGAAAGGAATAATCTAAGGTTATAGAACTAATGTGTGGTGATGGAGGGGGTGATAAAACTAGTACAATAAATTCTTCTGGGATAAAGAATGTTGGTAAGGTATTGTGGTACAATTAAATTTGATGATTAAGGAATGAAAATACAAAGCAATTATTAGTCATTAATTATGAGAGGAAAACATATAAAAATATGTGAGATGTTTAGAAAACGTGAATTGTGACTAAAATAGTTCTCAGAAAAAAAATTATGTATTACCTTAATTAAATTCATTCATTAGTTTACAAAAAGACTGAAAAAAGAAGTAAACATTCAAGTCAAAATCAAAACAATGCTACAAAAATTGTTCTTCTATCTATAAAAATAAGCACAAACTGAAAAAAATAGATGAAATAAATATACTCAATCCTTGGACAACAGGTAGCCAAAGACTATGGTCGTGAAAGGTCAGAAAACCTGATAAGCCATATGATGCTTCAGTTTGCTACCTGGAGATAGTATCCAGGTCACATTTTAGGAAAGGCAAAACAAAGGCAAAACCAAAGAACGAAATGATCTCACTGAGTTGAAAAGACAGAGGCAGGCAGGGATAGAATTTGTGTGAAAACATACCAGAGATGAGGGAGCTGCACAGAGAAAAAGAGGCCAAGAGATATTTTAAAAGAATCCCATCAAATATTTGGCCAAATATTTGTACATGCGTGGGGTGAAGGGAGAAAAATAATCACCAGAAAGCTGTTGGTTGACTAATTCCTAGAGTTGTGAATAAATCATATTTCCTCTAGCTTTCTAACACATAGAAAGTCAAGTCGAATTTTCAGAGAGAGAGGAGAATTATTAATCTAAATTACCATAGAAAAAACCACTGCCCTATAAAAGCTTAAAAGCAAGATAAGTGTTACATTTTAAATGGAAATATTCTAAATACGCAAAAAGATAGACAGACATCAGATTGAATAAAATTCATGACTCAACTCTAAGCTAAAATGATCTTAATCTCAGTATCTTGATATAGATATATTGAAGTGAAAGGATTGAAAAAGGTATACCATGAAAATAATAGTCAACAGAGTGCTAGGGTGCCTAAACTAGTATACTATATTTTAGAAAATTAGGTATTACCATAGAGGGAAAAAAGTGAAATTTCACAATAGTAAAAGGGTCAATTCATTAAAAAAATAAACCTAACAATTCTAATGAAGTTAATAACAAGAGAATAAGAAAAAATAAGGAAACAGAAAGGCGATGATAGATGATAGATTTACATTATATCCTTTTCTCTCTCTACTACTTTAAAAGACAAAAATGTAAAATTAATTTTTAAATGAATTATTCATTTGTAACATATATAAACGTGTAACAATATATAAAACACTGGACTTTTCAACTATTTTCAACAGAATAATAAAAATATGAAACAAAATAATGGTATAATTAATATACTAAAAAAAGCTCCTATTCTAGAATGTTTCAGATGAACTTAACATCAAAACCATCAGGTTTTGTTAGATAAAAAAGAAATAAGTGAAAAAAAATTAAAAATTAACAAATACAATGTAATTTTGCATAAAATAAGGAAAATTTATCATGACCAAGTTGGTTTTAAACCAGGAATGCAAAGACAGTTTAACATTTTTAAGATGAATTAGTATAATTCATCGTATTTATCAGGGAAAAAAAAAAAGAAAAATAATGAAGTTACTTCAGACAAGATAAAGCATTTTAAAAAGTTAAAACTTATTGATGGTTAAGAAGTATGGCTTAGCAAATTAGCAATAGAAGGAAACTTCTTTAATCTGATAAATGTCTACAGAAATATATCTTAAGAGGCAAGAGAACACTTAGCAGTAAAATACTGAAAAGTTTTCCTTTGAAGTTGAGAACGGGACAAGTATTTCCAGCTATTACTACTTCTTTTTTTTCTTCTTTTTTTTTTTTTTAATTTATTTTAAAATGAAAGAGAGCATGAGCCAAGGGTGATGGACAGAGGGAGAAGGAAAGAGAGGCAGAGAAGATGTCCAATGCCCAGTGAACAATGCCTCTGCATGTGAGCTCAATGAGGCGCTTGATCCCAGGACTCTGAGATCATGACCTGAGCTGAAACCAAGAGTTGTAGGCTAAATCAACTGGGCCACCCAGGCGCCCCTTCAGTTATCACTACTTCTATTCAACATTATACTTACTGAAGGCCCCAACTAAGGTAATGTGGGTATATATAAAAAGAAATAAATGGTATATAAGTTTCAAAAACAAAAGAAATAAAGCTGTCAGTATTAGTGGACAATTTTATTTTGATCATGAAGTATATAAATGAATGTAATAAAAATGTAGCATAAAACTCATATTGTTTTGAAAATGTTTTGAAAATGAAAATTTTAGGGATCCCTGGGTGGCGCAGCGGTTTGGCGCCTGCCTTGGCCCAGGGCGCGATCCTGGAGATCCGGGATCGAATCCCACGTCGGGTTCCCTGCATGGAGCCTGCTTCTCCCTCTGCCTATGTCTCTGCCTCTCTCTCTCTCTGTGACTATCATAAATAAATAAAAATTAAAAAAAAAAAAAAAAAGAAAATGAAAATTTTATTTTGATCATGAAGTATATAAATGAATGTAATAAAATGTAGCATAAAACTCATATTGTTTTGAAAATGAGTTTTCTAATATTTAAGGAAAAAATTTAATGAAAATATTCCAAACCTCAGTGAAATTTAATGAAAATATTCCAAACCTTCCAGTACACTTTTTTTCTTATGATCATACTGCAGTAGCAGCAAATTAAAGAAAATTAACGAGACAGAGGGTAGGAAATTATAGAACTTTACATTAATTTATTCATGCATTTATTAATTCATCAAACATTTATTTAGCTCTTACTTTGCTCAAAGTATCATTTCAGAAATTGAAAATACAGTAATTAATAAAACCAGCAAAAATCCTTGCATTCATGGAGCCTACATTCCAGTGGGCATTAAATACCCCATACATTTTAAACAGTAAGTTGCTTTAAATGTTTTATTAAAAAATAATATATATCTCTCTCTCTCTATGTCTATCATAAATAAATAAATCTTTTTATTTTATTTTATTTTTTTTATTAAGGGGATCCCTGGGTGGCTCAGCGGTTTAGCGCCTGCTTTTGGCCCAGGGTGCGATCCTGGAGTCCCGGGATCGAGTCCAGCATCAGGCTCCCGGCATGGAGCCTGCCTCTCCCTCCTCCTGTGTCTCTGCCTTTCTCTCTCTCTCTCTCTCTCTCTCTCTGTCTATCATAACTAAATAAATCTTTAATAATAATAATAATAATAATAATAATATATCATGATTAAGTAAAATTTATCACAGAAATGCTTGCATGGACCAACATTTGGGAATCCATTAATGCAATTCATTCAAAAAAAAAAAAAAAAAAGAAGGAAAACCAAAAACTGTTTGAATGTCTCAAACAGTGCTAAAATGATTTCAACAAATAAAATGGAAAAGCAATTTCTCAGAAGGAGCTTGATCAAGTTACAAATAGAAAGAAACTTGCTAATTCTGAACAAGAGTTGTCAATATAGGCCCCTGCAAATGAAGAGTATAGAACTTTACGAAGCATTATATTAAATAGATGCTTTGGAAATATTCTCCTACTGACAGGAAATAGATAATAATACTTATCATCACTAATGTTGTATAGATTACAGTCAATGCAAAGACACCAATAAAGTAAATAAGTATAAGCCATGGGAAGAAAAGGACAAAACTTAAGCTTTTTTGTGGATGATTAAATATTCCTTTCTTTAAAGAAAATCCTAAATACTAATCAAAAACAAATATTAGAATTTGAGAATTAAGAAATATCACCTGAAAACATAGTGGTATTCAGAAATCAAAGTCTTTCCAATGGGTCAAGAATAAACAATTAGAAAATTTGGTAGGAGAGTGTCATTCACCAAAGAATAAAATCATTAGGAAATGAGGAAGAAATCAAACCCTTCCATGAGAGACCTCATGCAGAAAGTGCCAAAACTTAACTGAAAGACAAAAGAAGATACAAACAAGTTCATAATGATGAGAAGATGAGATGAGACAGTTATAAACTTATCATCTACTTAGACTTGATGAGAAACAAGAGGAAGTAAGCAGTGGCCAAGATTAATTCAACCTCTATACCGTAAGCAATTTTTGGTTGAATTAGGTTATTGTATCTGTTTTCTCCAAGGAAAAAGTTATAGAATAACTAGGTTGAAATATATTTGATCTCAGACTAAAACAATGGAAGAAATGTCAAAAGTAAAAACAATGGGTAAATCTGACTCCATAAAAAATTATTTATATCAAAAATAAAAAGCATGATTTAAAAATAATAAATTGAAGATAAAGCTTTGCAATATTCAAAAAAAATGAAATCTATAGTTATGACCTGACTTAAATATTTGTCCAAGTTGGTACAATTGTTTATATACATTTCCTAGAATTTTAGGTGTTTGGACTTCATGTATAAAACTGGAAGGTTTTTGGTTCCAAGGCAACATAAACATGTTGATTTGTATTATAATTTTCCACAGTTAATAAGGCTCGTATACTGCTTCTGTGTGTAATGATTCACTTTTCCAATTCCCGCCATATGAATTTAAAACTTCCAACAAGAATTTGATACAACTAGCTCAGATTTCTATAGAAAACTTGTGGAACTTTTAAAAATTCTTAGTCAAGGGGTGCCTGGGTGGCTCAGTTGGTTAAACATCCATCTCAATTTCAGCTTAGGTCATGATCTCAGGGAGGGATTGAGCCCTGTCTTGGGCTCTGTGCTGGGTATGGAGCTGCTTAGAATTCTCTCTCTCCCTTTCCAAGAAAAAAAAATTAAAATTAAATCAAATTAAACAAATTTTAATTGGGTCAACTAGGTGGCTTACGTGTCTGCCTTCAGCTCATGTCATGATCCCATGTTCCTGGGATTGAGCCCCACATTGGGCTCCCTGTTCAGAGGGAGCATGCTTCTCCCTCTCCTCCCTACTCATGTTCTCTGTCACGATCTCTGTCTCTTTTAAATAAATAAATAGAATATTTTTAAATAATTAAAAACATTAAAATTCTGAGTCAAAATTTAAAATATTCCTCTATTATAAAGACCTCTGAAGGTTTAACAATTTAATATATACAGCAAATATATAAGAAAAAGACATAATATGCACCTTTTATGACAAATATTTAAATCATAAAACTTTTTAACAGAGCATATTTCAGGACTAGTGTTTCACAATTGGTAATATGTATAATTATTATAATTATTATTATTTTTATTTTTCTTAAAGATTTTATTTATTTATTCATAGAGACACACAGAAAGAGCGAGGCAGAGACACAAGCAGAGAGAGAAGCAGGCTCCATGCAGGGAGCCTGAAGTGGGACTCGATCCTAGGTCTCCAGGATCACATCCCTGGGCTGCAGGTGGCACTAAACCACTGCACCACCAGGGCTGCCTTGTATAATTATTTTTTAAAAAAGCATTCCCTGGGGATCCCTGGGTGGCTCAGTGGTTTAGCACCTGCCTTTGGCCCAGGGCGTGATCCTGGAGTCCCGGGATCGAGTCCCACTTCAGGCTCTGGCATGAAGCCTGCTTCTCCCTCCTCCTGTGTCTCTGTCTCTGTCTCTCTCTATCTCTCTGTGTCTATCATAAATAAATAAATAAATCTTAAAAAAAAAAAGCATTCCCTTCCTAAAATCAGGGAATTGATTGATATGGGTGGGGAAAATCAAATGTAGCAAGCATTTAAAGAAAAAAAAAAAACCTACTGAGATGCCTGGGTGGCTCAGCAGTTGAGCATCTGCCTTTGACTCAGGGCCTGATCCCAGCATCCGGGATCAGATCCCACATTGGGCTCCTGCAGGGAGCCTGCTTCTCCCTCTGCCTATGTCTCTGCCTCTCTCTCTCCATATCTCATGAATAAATAAATAAAATCTTTTAAAAAGAAAAAGAAAAAAATCATACATACTAAATAATCATTAACTGTTTTATATGAAATTCAATAAAAAGCAACCTCTACATTCATAACAAGCCATAATTTGAAGGTAGTTCAGCAATATTTCACCATTGGTCAACAGCAAAGCACAATTCAGGAGTGAAAAGCATGTATACAGAAGGAAACCAATGTAAACCTCTGAATATACACAAACTTATTCAGACCATTACCTACCCATCTCCTGCTCTGAGACTAACATAGACATGTACAGCGTGGATAGAGCACTCAGAACAGGAGTGAGATTGATGAAAAGCCTAGATTATTTCTCTAAAAGAGATTACAGGGATGACTTGGGTGAGATTTCAGAGCAAGACTAGAAAACTTTAACGATATGTAGGAATACTCTTGTTCAAGTACTGATGACCATTTCTGTTGAATGAAGGTCAAAAGTCTAAAATAGTAAGAGTTTAAGTTAGATGTGAGATGAAGACTACTCATGATACATATTTCTCTAAATTACACCAAAATATAGTTGATCCTTGAGCAAGGTGGTGTTAAGTGCACTGACCAACCCACCTGTGTTGAAAATCTGCATATAACTTTTTAAAAATCTGCCTATAGCTGGCACACACAATGTTATATTAGTTACAGGTGTACAACATAGTGATTCAACTTCTCTACAAGTTATGCTATGCTCACCACAAGTATAACTACTACTGTGTATAACTTCTGATACCCCAAAATCTCAATGGTAATACCTAATGCTGGCTGGAAGCTTTACTAATACCATGAACAGTCGATTAACACATATTCTGTATGTTATATGTATTATATACTGTACTCTTACAATAAAAGAAGCTAGAGAAAGGAAAATGTTATTAAGAAAATCACAAGGAAGAAGAAATATATTTTCAGTACTGTATTTATTTTAAAAATCTGCATAAAAATGGACCACACAGTTCAAACCAGTGTTGTTCAAGGATCAACTGTAATGTATATATGATATCTAAATTAAATTACTTATGTTTATGCTGCTATGAAGCAAAGGCATAGAAGTAATAATCTTTTGAGGTCACTTAAGTTCTGAAAATAATGTATTATATGTGTGTACACCTGGGTTTATTCATAAATATATCATTCACATACTGCACACAGGTACTACATGTTATACTCACCAAAATCCTTATGTATTATTATTTGATATTTTTAATGTAATGAATGTTATAATTATAAAACTGAATTCTTGACAACAGATCTGTTTCTAAAGTATGTTTTAAATTGTTATTTTCCTAATGTCAAAAAGAGAGAAAAATTATCTTCATTTCTCTGAAATATTTTGTTTTATTTTCCATATTATTTAATTCAAATGGTGCTTATCAAAAAGAATAAATAGTATATTCATTCACAATATTTATGAATCATTTTAGATCTTATAGTACAATTTCTTAGTTTATTTTAAGCAGAATGTTTATGCATAGTATATCTTCTTCAGCAGATTCATTCACAATGAACTAGTCATGAAGAGTACTCAAATGTTAAAATTATTTTTAAGTCAGTTTTCAAATTTTAAAAATTTGGTGGAAGAAATCAAATGTAGTAAACATTTGATTAATCCCCTTCCCCCCAACCTAACCCAGGGTAAAAGTATGGAAAGGCACTCATATTAGTACATTTCTGCAATCCTAAAAATTTTGAGTACCTTTATACTTGACTTCAAGTCTGAACATCACACGTTCCAGTCACTGACTAATAAATATGTGCTGATATTCATTCAGTTGTTCAAGACATAATGTAATCAGTGTAATGATTTTTGAGAAAGACGAAAGCTAGCTGTGTTTCCATCTCACTTCCCTAAAGAAGGAGATAACAGGGCCTCCCTAGCAGATGAGTACCCTGAAGGTACTATAGTGGGCTGCAGCATACAAGACAGGCCAGGTTCTTCACATAAAGAGAAAAATCCGTCTTAATTTGTACTTTCCCCTCAGGCTTCAAATCCATTTTAAAAATGGACTGAAGCAATAACTAAAGGGATTTGCACCCCAATAAAATCACCCTTTTGAATGACAGCTTTGCTGCTTGGGGAAAATTTACCATAATTCCACTGTTTCTATAATGAGGAGAAGCAAATGTAAACTCAGTTACCTGGACCCAGCCATTGAACTTAGATAATTATTTCCCAATCAAAAAAGAACATCCTGTTTTTCTTTGGCATGCTCTGGTGTCTGTTAGCTTTGCTTTTTATAGCTTTAATTGAAATTTCATAAACACAGAGTTCAGATACAGAACCGATTTGAGTCAGTGCTCTGGAACAATATCATTCCCTCAGAGCTCTCCGTGTTTAAGAGGGAAAAAAAATATTCCCATGCTTTCAATAGACTTTGTGCTTCTCCTGATTCTTAGTATAAGACGCTCTCCTCTATAGATACATGCTATTAAGGAAAAGCCTGAGGCAAAACTCAGTGGAAAAGTGAGGCAGATGAACTCACCTAGATTATGGATTTAGCATGTCTATTGGTGAATCTAAAGAGGAAAAAAAAATGGAAGGGAAAACGCTTGGGATTCAGCAAAAGCCAAAATGAATTTAGACCAAATGTGTCATGAAGCGATGTGTATTTTTAAAGGAAATGTAATCCGTGTTTCTGACTCATTTACAATGACCTTATCAAAATGTCATGTAATGAAAGTTATTCAGGGTCCAATAATTCTTTTAAGCTTCTAAATAGCATTTCAAAACATTTTTTTCTAGTTTGATTATAAATGAACTCAAATTCCAAAAGGTCCACCAAGGTCAATAAAATTCTCAGGAGTCATCATATTGAAACAGAATTTAAAGTCTGCAATTTTCCCTTTCTATCCTGAATCATTAAAATGGTTATGGGATGTTTAATTCAGCCAGAGACTGTGGATTGCATAATTACAGACAATCAAACAAAAATCATGAAAAAGCTCCTGGGAATAGATTTAAAAATGTTCTTTTGCACATTTATTATACATTGCAAAAAAAAAAAAAAAAAAAAAAGCTACCAGAATCTCCTAACCTTCCTACTCCACAGTGTGTAGTACTTAATAGTTCTTAATGTTTCCTTGGAAATTAGTAGGAGGTTGACGTAAGACATTCATTCCAGTGTTGTATTAGAATCCTGATTCTTGTACATTTTCCATGTTTTTTAACCTTTATATTAGTCTTCAGAGAAACATAGATACTCAGAGATGGAGGTTATTGTGATAATTTAGCTCAAACCCTACAAAAAGAAGTGGGAGCTTGTAATACAGGAAGTTTAAATTTATGCCCATGGGGACATTTAATATTTGGCTACAGAACTAGTCTAGATACCTAAATGCTTCCGAAATGCATGCATAAATTTTCTGTAATGTGCTCACCTCTCTTTCTGAGGACTGTCAAAACCTGCTGCTATCATGGCCAATAATCAAGGGAGATTGTCTATCCCAAGGCATGACAATGTCTTGCTTAGACTATTACAATTTCCACAGAACCGGTTCTTTGCTTCACTCTTGCCTCTCTATAGTCTATTGCCCACCAAGCAGTGAGAATGATCCTGTAGATCTTGTCACCCCTATTTAAAACCTTCCATCAACTATCAAGTAGTTGCCTATTCCTTTCTGACTAAATCCCTTATTCTGGTCTCTGATAGCCTGTGATGGTCTAGATTCCAGTATGTTACCAAGGTGATGTTGCAACACTTCAGCAGTTGCTGACTCTGTTTTCACCATCCTTTCACACTCCCCACCCCTGCTTTAGGTCAGAGTCACCTATAACACTTTTGCCTCAGTGACTTTGAACTTGACACCCCATTTCATGGAATACTTTCTTACCCAATATTCACATGGCCCACTCTCCCAGTCAGGTCTCTCCTTAATGTAGGCTCCTCAGAAAGTCTTTTCCTCCCTTCTCTACCAAAAAAAAAAAAAAAAAAAAAAAAAAAAAAGTCTCCTCTTATTCTCCCCACCTTTATTTAGTTTTCTTACTGGAATTCAACCCAGCTCACAACATATCTACATCTCTTTGACTATTGGTTTTTATCTGTCTCAGTCACTAGAATGCAAATTCCATAAGGAAAGAAACATTTCCCCCAAGCACATTGAATAGTGTCTAGTAGACAGACACACTCGTAACTACTCGTGGGCCTATGGGAAAGTAGAGACCCATGGGATGTTTATTGAATGTGATTAAAATACTCATTTGCCCTTTTGAGCCAATGCATACTCAGTATTTGCCCACAAAAATTCTCAGTGAATCTCAGGCCGATTCACTAAAGTATTACATGACTGATGAGGACACTTCTGCTTTTATACTTCAAAAGCATTGGAGAATTTATCCCCCATTCATTCATCAGTGGCTACCAGGCAGATTTGTTTTTCTTCCAATCCCTACTCATCTATGAATAAATTAACTCCTGGTCTTTCCACCTTTTCCAGATATTCCAGTCAAATTTCCCTTTACATGAGTTTGCAAAAGTAAAAGCAACAATTACAGATATCTATCACTAAATCAAAACAAAATGCACATGTGTTATCACTAAAATAATATGTGTTTTAATAGGATACTGTACAAATAAGAAAGACAAAGTCTGAGAGTTGGGAGTTCAGCCTCACCCAGAAATGATTTCCACCCTTTTATTTACACTGCTCGCTCTGATGAATCTGGCATCAAGCCTACCAAGACAGGTTTCTGGGAGACTAGTACTTTGATGGTGCATGGTTCCAATCTCAGAATCTCTGTCATATTATTTCAGTTTAATTTAATATTTGTATTGAATTTGGAATTAATTACACAAAATGCCTTGTAGCCACTTATGTATTGGTCATTTCCAAAGAAAGCTACAATTGGTGTTCAAATCACCAACAATCAGAGACAATATTATTCACTTTGAAAAGCAGAGAAATTCTAGGATCTGCTTCCATATTTATGACTGAAATATCTATCCACAAAAAAGTGCTTGGCATTACCATTATATTATCTTAAATTTTCATACCCTTCATCACTCTGCATTACTAATCTATCAATCTTCTTTGCTCTCTGGTTCAACAATAATGACAGAAAAGAGGAATGCTAAAGTAGTGAGAGTTTATATTCTGAATCTCCTCTGGGGTCAAAAAAGTTGTTTATGGGATTTTAAAAAGGCTGCAGGTGATGCCCATATCAAATAGACAATCTATGATCATGAAAAAGGAAACAACAGTAATTATTTCTGTTAGTCATATACATTCAGAAGGTTTCACACCTAATCTCTTTATGAAAGCTAGTTTTTTTATGAAGCCTTGTTTTGCACCAGAAAGAACTTTTGTATTTGTCTCTGCACTGTTCAGTAATAGAGGTTTAAATTTTCCAGTATTCTCTTAAGCCATAAGATGAGAGAAAACAAAAACAAACTATGAGGATGCTTCTTAAACAATTTCAATGACATTTATCTATGGGGTATTAGTATACAAAATCACCAACAAAGAGCAACTGGATGTCATCCAGCTACCAGTTTGGAAGCAATGCTAAGAGCAATTCACTTTTGTGAGTTTCAACATGCAGAGTTGATGGATGATGGCAGTACAGTTGAGCAGCTGGCCATGTAAGAAACTGAAACAAGACTGGTCAAAAACAGAAGATCTGCCTTAAAAACACCCAGAGGCACAATTTGCAGCCTAACTCTGGATTTCTGGAGAACAGAAAGAGCAAAACAAATTAACTTCTGGAACAACAATTACCAAGAAGTCTTTGTAAAGCAAGTAACACCCAGCTAACAATCAAATGCAAGATATTATCAACTTAAAACAGAGTAAAGGCATGTATGCCAAACCAATGAAGTCAATAAAGACTCTTCACCCAGGTGGAAAAATTTATTTAAGTCCCTGAAATTCTTCTTGGTAGAAGACAAGACTGATTACTATAAATGAAACTGTAATCTAATGGCTTTCCAAGGAAAATAAAATACCCTAAATTCTTTATTTTGTTTGTTTTTATCTAGATATCAGCCTTTGTTACATTTAATATGTTAGACTGGTTTTGATAGGCTAAACTTGTCATGAAAATGTTGGATTCTGCTCTTACACTGTTGGTGGGAATGTGAACTGGTGCAGCCACTCTGGAAAACTGTGTAGAGATTCCTCAAAGAGTTAAAAATAGACCTGCCTTACGACCCAGCAATTGCACTGTTGGGGATTTACCCCAAAGATACAGATGCAATGAAACGCCGGGACACCTGCACCCCGATGTTTATAGCAGCAATGGCCACAATAGCCAAACTGTGGAAGGAGCCTCAGTGTCCATCCAAAGATGAGTGGATAAAGAAGATGTGGTTTATGTATACAATGGAATATTACTCAGCTATTAGAAATGACAAATACCCACCATTTGCTTCAACGTGGATGGAACTGGAGGGTATTATGCTGAGTGAAGTAAGTCAGTCGGAGAAGGACAAACATTATATGTTCTCATTCATGTGGGAAATATAAATAATAGTGAAAGGGAATATAAGGGAAGGGAGAAGAAATGTGTGGGAAATATCAGAAAGGGAGACAGAACGTAAAGACTGCTAACTCTGGGAAACGAACTAGGGGTGGTAGAAGGGGAGGAGGGAGGGGGTGGGAGTGAATGGGTGACGGGCACTGGGGGTTATTCTGTATGTTGGTAAATTGAACACCAATAAAAAATAAATTAAAAAAAAAAGAAAATGTTGGATTCTGGATATCCAAAGTAAATGCTGTTCTCTGAATTCAGCCAAAGAAACTGTCTGAGGTATGAACTATGCTTGGAAATTGTTTTTGTAATAACAATATTTTTAAAGTGCAACGTTCTCCAGAACTTTGAAAGAAATATACAAGTACTTTACATGAAGTTGTAAAAATAAACTATATAGAAGATATTCAAAGAAATTTTGGAAACTAGATATCAGTACTGAAGAGATCAATACTGAAATTTCAAATATGGGTACATCTGTCTGTATTTAACACAACTTGAAAAAGATGACACACTCAAATTTTATTTTTTATTATATTTTTATTACATTTTATTAAAGGGGCTATTATGTGGATAGGCTTACGGGAAACCAAAGAAATGGCGCTAGCAACTATGGGAAACATTTGACATCTTTGTCTTAAAAGGGAAAGGGAAGAAACAGTTCCTGAAATCCAGCAAAAGTATCTGTATGGAAAAGCCTCCCAAACTCAACCAACTAGCTATTATATTAGGTACAGAGATACAACACTTTGCAGCAACACAGGGAAAGGATCATAAGTAAATAACCCAACAGCATTCCCCTTCTACCTTCTAAATACCATTGGCAAAAGAAGACACTCATCCTGATCTCATAAGAATCACCACCCATTCCCAGGGCAGGATGTATGGCAAGAGGTGAAGAAGGAATGAAGAAAAAAAGAGATAGAGATAAAAAGGGAGAATGAAAAAAGATGAAGAAGAAAACTGTCCCAGGGTAGGATTATTAGTTACTAAAAAGTATAGAAATAGGTCACAGCAAAAATCTCTATAGTAATCTTAGTTAACATTATACTTGTGTGCATATTTAATAAAATAATAAATATAATGCTTAGCCCAGGAAAGGTGTTTTTCTTCCTCTTTGGTAAATTGTTGATGTTACTGCATATGTTTATGTCATCTTGATTTATCCCACATAGAGTGTTTGATATTTTATCAGATTCATCAATGGACAAAGACATCTATTTGGAGAAATGTATGTTCCAGGGAAGGAACAGAGGAAGTACTGATGGCATATCTACCTGTGAAAGGCAAGCCAAATATTGAAATATGAAATCTGACAGATTATGAGTAGAGTCAAACATTGTAGGTTTAAGCTCAGAGCCTGTTGACACAGGAGAGTCTAGCACAATGTTCTTCATGCAAACTTTTCCTTATAATACTTAAATAGTATTTATCTAATGAACTTTTCTTCTGATACTTATGATAACTTTGTTTATAATGAGAATTATGAGATAAAATATAAAGTATAAATAAATAAATGTTTAAAATATATAATTTTCACTACTTGGATTATTTATAGTCATTATTAACCTATCTTTATTTTTGAAAAATAGATAATCTCCAGTGAAACTCTAATAACATATGAAAATTAATTAAAATGATTTATATAAACTTAGATGTTATAGTATAACAAAAATAATCTAGAAATAAAAGAATTATTTTCCAATGGAAAATATATAAAATAAACAAGCAATTCCATTGCAAATAAAAGCTTTAGTAGAAAAGTACCATTCAAAAGATTATAAATTGATTCTACTGCAGTTTCACTCTGGAAAGGTGGAGTAGAATTGTTTTTCCTATTATTCCCACTAAGTACACTAGGAACTTTGGACATTACATTTCAAACAAACATAAGCAGTCTGTGAAAGGTGGAGGGAAGAAAGAAGGTTGACTGCAGACCATAAGACCTGAGGAAAAACATATTAATGACCTCTCCGGATTTTCTTTTAGACCCAAATGTCCCAGAATTAGTGTGGAAAATTGAGTGACCCAAATACAACAGGTACAGACAAAGAAGGTGTTCCAACAGATGTTTATTCTCTCAAGCAAAAGACCAAGAGAGGCCTAACAAGACAGAAACTGTTATCCAAAAAAATTCTACTTAAATGAAATACTGCAGGAAAAAATAAAAAATAAAAAAATAAAAACAGTGGCCCCTATGTCCAATGCCATCAGGAAAGGCTAAGTGGAAAGCCCAGACTTGAACCTTAGCCAGGCTATCATAAAGCATGTTAGTACTCATGCTGAACGGTATCACAGTACTCTAAGAGAGGCACTGGGACATTACGGGCTGAGTTGCCTCATATTTAAATGATGAAGTCCTAACCTCAGCACCTCAGAATGTGATTATATTTGGATACAGTCTTTAAAATGGTGATTAAGTAAAAATGAAAAAAAGTTAAAATCTCAATAAAGAAATAAAAAGTCTCAACAAATAGAGCTTACAAAGAAGACCCAAATGGAAAGAACTAAGGAATGCAATAATTAAAATAAAAACCTTAAATAAAATATCTTGGAATATCATAAAGGAAGAACAATGCATTGTGTAAAAATATGGGAAAATACAACATATTTTCATTCTCCTCTAGAGTTTTTAATTTATGTTAATGACAGAGGCAAAAATCATGAAACAAAGCATTATCTTATGTGGTGGTTCTTCTATGCAGAGGAAATATTTAAGACAATTATATTCTAAGAGGAAGAGAAAGTAGCATACATAAAGTAAGTTAAGTTTTCTACACTTCAACTGGTTAAATGTCAATAGCAGTGCACCATCACAAATTTTGTGTATATATAATACAACATCAAGAGCAATTGCTAAAAAATGTTTTTGAAGTGATGCAATCAAAAACACACTACAGATAAAATGAGACTCTAAAGAAGCATCAAGTAACTCAAAGAAAGGCAAAATGTCACAGAGAAATAAAAAAAATGAGTATAAACAAAGGAAAATGTAAAATGTCAGACTTCCGCCCTAACATAACAAAACTTGCATTAATTATAAATAACCTAAATGCATCATTAAAAGACAAAGATTGGCAGATTTCAAAAATAAAATAACCAAACTATATGCTGTCAAAAAGGAATTTAGTTAAAATTTAACAATATGAGTAGGTTGGAAGTAAAGGAAGGAAAAAGATAGTGCTAAAATTAATCAAAAGAAAAAAAGAGTGGCTATATTAATACTAGATAAAGTGGACTTCAGATAAAGAGCAAAAATTTACCAAGAACATAGAGACATTGTGCCCTGAAAGAAGACACAAAAATCATGAAGATGTATGTATCATAAAACATAAATAAAAGTGAAATATAGGTGAAATAAAAACTGACAGAATTGAAAGGGAAAAAATCAACAACTATAAATGGAGACTTCAACACCTTTCTCTCAACAATTGATAGAAAATTATACCAAAAGGAGTGCCTGAGTAGTTCAGTTGGTTGGGCATCAGACTCTTGATTTCAGCTCAGGTCATGATTTCATGGTCCTGGGATGAAGCCCTGAGGGTCCACACTCCATACTCAGCAGGAAATGTGTTTCTCTTCTTCCTCTCCCTTTTCTTCTGCCCCTCCTCCTGCTCGTCCTCTCTCTCTCTCTCTCTCTCTCTGTCCCTTTCTCTAGAATAGATAGACAGATCTTTAAAAAATATTATACCAAAAAAAAATCAAGATATAGAACAAAAAGTCACCATAAACTAACAAGATTTAATTGGCATTTATATTTATGATAATACTCCACCAAACAATAGTAGAAAACATTTTGTTAAGGATCTACGGAATATATACTAAGACAAACAATATTCTGGGCCAACAGAAAACCTCAATCCATTCAAAAGAAATGAATTATTCAGAGTATGTTCCATGATCACAGTGAAATCAAACCAAAAATCAATAACAGAAAGATGAAAGGAAAAGCCCCAACACGTGTAACTAAACAATTCACCTCAAAATTAACCATGAGTCAAAAGATGTTAAGGAAATACATTAAACTGAATGACAATGAAAATAAAGCACATCAAAATGTGTTGCATACGGCTAAAGTAGACAGAATAATTTATGACACTAAATGCTTATATTAGCAAAAAAAAGAAATATCTTTACATTTATCACAGTAAAATAAAAATTTATGGCCACACAAACACCGGTGCATAGTTTTTCATAGCAGTTTCATTTTTTAATAGCCCCAAACTAGAAACAGCTAAAATATCCCTCAAATTGGTAAATGATTAAACAAACTATAATAAATATACCTCAGAATACTAGTCACCATTAAGAAGGAACAAATTTTTGATGCATGTAACAATTTGGATGTATCTCAAGGACATTATGCTGAGTGAAAAAAGGCCAATCTCAAAGGTCAGAGAATGTATGATTCGTTTATATAACATTATTGAAATGACAAAATTATAGAGATGGAAAACAGATTAGTGATTGCCAGAATTTCAGGATAATGGAGGGAAGGTTGGAAGCTATGACCATAAAGGGCAGGCAGCAAGACAAAGATTTTTGCGGTGGTGGAAGAGTTCTGTATTTCGATTAGGGTGTGGCTCCACAAACATGCACATTTGATCAAATGACACAACATCCAAGTATGCATATCCCTTCTGCTAATATGTTTTACCTGGCCTTGATATTTTAGTATAGTGATATAAGAAGGAATCATTGAGGGTGACTGGACAGCTACCTCTCTGTAACTATTTTTTTTTTTTTTACAACATTTTGTGAACATAGGATGATTTCAACATTTTAAAAAGTATTTTAAAGACCACAAATCACAAATTCAGGAAAAATTTATTTTGGAGTATGAAAAGTATCACAAGGATTGGCAATCCTAATATTCAAGAAAAATATAAGAAAAATACCAATAATGCAGTGATGGTTCTTTCAAAAGGCCTCTGAGGTTTTAAGATGTTTCTAAAATATACAGATTTAAAATGTAGGGCTTCTCCAGAAAGAAGATGGGAGGCAACAGATGTTTCTTTGTACACTCCACATCATTAAAATTATATTTTCCTAGGAAATTGAATTGTAAATTAGCAGAAATTATGCAATGTAAACTACTGATTGTGAAGTATCATTTAACTATTTGTTTTATGTGTGCACTGTGAGATCCTGAATAAAGTCTGAATAGGAATTGCTGGAGCACATGGACATGGAAGAAAACACGCAGAAGTTCAAATAAAACGAAAACACAATGGTTCTTCTTGGTCAAATCCAGACACATTTAGAAAACTAGTTTCCAAATTTTCAGCCTTAGTGGAAAATATAACAATGCTCTATTTCAGGATCTTGTCCAGAAAAAACGAAACAGCAACGGGATCTTCACCAACATCTTAGGGAAGCTTTCTCTTACCCACAGACCAGATTGTTCATCCCTGTTACATATTTCCGTAAAACATCACACTTCTCCCAGCAGCCTGGGTGGTTCAGCGGTTTAGCGCTGCCGTCAGCCCCGGGTGTGATCCTGGAGACCCCAGATCGAGTCCCACCCACATTGGGCTTCCTTCATGGAGCCTGCTTCTTCCTCTTCCTATGTCTCTGCCTCTGTGTGTGTGTGTCTCTCATGAATAAATAAAAATCTTTAAAAAAAATTGCGCTTCTCTTGAAACTTATTGAACTTAGAAAATAGCATTGTCTTTGATTGGTTCATCAGTTGAGCAATCTATAGATTCATATCTGTCTCGTAGTGATCTCCTGGTATATATATTCAACACATGTGGAATAAGTTATTTACTCATTTAATAGATGAAAATTAATTAAGGAAGTTCTTGCCCAAGGTCACAAACTAGTAAATAGTAGAAGAGGTAAAGAAAAAAAAAAAAAAAGAGGTTAAAAGTGAGTTTAAAAAGGAAAAAAAAAAAAAAAGCAAGGGTGGAGATATTTTAATATTTTATATTCAGCTGAGCCTAGAAAATTTTTATTGAATATCTAGTATCTGCATACCAACGTGTTTGCTTCCTGGTTTTTTAAGTTTGGGAATATTAGAGATGTTAACTGGTAGGAAGCACACCAGCACCAGAACTAGTCATGATTTCTCACTATGTGAAAATTTGGGGAAAGGGATGGTTTGGGAATTGACATTTAAATGAAAACAAATGTTTCTGTATTTCTCTATATGCCTTCTATTTCTATAAAGAAAAAAGGAAAAATTTGTGCATGTTCTTGTCTCTCTTCAATAAATTAGAGTACAACCTACAGAAAATGGTTTTTATATAACCTAAAACCTAATTAATTAGAAATTAAATGTGTCCTATCTAGAATCTAACAAATAACATTCTCTTTCTACCTTTAAAAAGAAGGTACCTAAAAGGAAGGGAAAGGAAATTTTATTAGTCTTATAACCTCTAAAGAAATCAACTACGTATTCTGATTCTCTTACATAAAACAGCCAAAAGTTTCCAGTGTCTGAGTGAAAACTGAGATGCTTGCACATGAATTCAGACAATGCAACTTGTCAGAAAGAGCTCTGTGCAGAGAGTCAGAGACCTAAATTCTCTTCTATCATTCTTAAGGTCACAAAGTTCCATGGCAAATGTAATTTTGCTTTCCCAGGGCTTCTAGTTTCTCAATTGCACAATGATGGAATTCTTGCTTAATCTTTTCCGTCTGAATCCATAGGGTTTAATGGAGCACAGGAGAGCTGAGGAAATAGATTACTCTCCATTCATCATTCATTTATTCACTCACATATTCATTCATTTGTTCA
This sequence comes from Canis lupus familiaris, assembly GCF_011100685.1. Lineage (NCBI taxonomy): Eukaryota > Metazoa > Chordata > Mammalia > Carnivora > Canidae > Canis > Canis lupus. The sequence goes on along the minus strand of NC_049222.1, from coordinate 32,682,242 downwards.
CCAAACATGATTGAGCAAAGCATCTCTCCTGAAAGATTAATAAGAACTTCCTGGCGACACAAATGCACATAGATAAATCTTATTAAAAAGCTATACAAAGGGTAGAACAGTTACCTCTGAAGCAGTCAGAGAAGATTTCTACTTTGAAGCTTAATCCAGGATCTAGAATATGGTATTCATTTATTATTTAACTCTGTAAGTAAAGCAAGCATCTATTGGGTGTCAAATATATGACAAGCACTAAGCCATGTGCTGTGGATACAAAAGCAACTATAATCAGGTCTCTTCCATTAGGAGTTTATGATCTATGACTAATAAGAATATGTTATATATTTGAAGACAGATTGCTATAGAGGCATAGAGTTGGACTATTTCATTCAAACTAGGAGTCAAAGGTTAGGAAAAGCATCACAAATGTGTTATTTATGTGTGATCAGTCAAGGATAAGATTGAGGTAGAGATTTCTACTTCTGCTCATAAAAACACCTGATGTAGAAGACCACCTCTTCCGCCCTATCACTTCATGATCCAAGTAGTGCTCCTGCTCCACCCTAAACTCAACAGGCAAATACAGTGCCTTAGGTCACATCAATCACTGCACGGGATCTTCGTTGTCACAGTGCTTCTTCCACAGTGAGCCTATGATTAAGTCCTAGAATTCCAGCAACCCAGTACTTCAGTTGATTCCATGATGGACACAGAAACAAAATTAATTCACACAGAGTGACCCTCAACATTTGCACAGATGCTACAAAGGAGAAACTTGCCTCAAATCCATTACCTTGTAGACTAGAAGCAGCTGGAAGATACCCAGTTACCACATAGACCTCCTTACTGAAGGTCAAATGGAGGAAGGTAGAAGTGCGAGATGGGATGGTCCCGGGCTAGGTGAGAGCAACACAAAAGAAGCACTTGGCATAGAGTAAGTGTAGATAGGTGGACCACACCCAGGAGGGTGCATGAGACAAACATTTCCACCACTACTGTTAGAAAAAAAAAAAAAAAAAGACCTTGAAGGATAAAAGCAAGACTGTGGTACAGAAGTATTTTTGACAGAAGAGTGACAAAGTGATTTTTGGAAGAGAATTGTACTTTGACTATGGAATGAATGAAGGGAAACAAAGATAGGAGAGAGGTAAATGAGTTAAAGCACTGTTGGTATCCTCCGGCAAAGAAAAATGAGAGTCAAAACTCAGGTTGAAAGAAAGAGAAAAGAAGAGGGAAAATGGCCAATAAAACACAAATAGAATTTTTAGGAAATGGGAGAGAATGATAGGAATACAGGCTGAATTCTAAATTGTCTCTAGAAAGGAAGAATGAATAATGAGATCAGTTCACAAAATATAAAGTAGAAAAAAAGGAGCAAACATGGATGAAAAAGATACTTAGTTCTGTCCCATTCATGTTAAACTTTAAGTACTTTGACCTTGCAAGCAGAGACTCAATAGATAATTTAAAAGTTGTTATACGAGATAAGATTTTGAAATATTTTATAAATCAGATGTAAACAGCTACATACTTACGTGAGTTAAAATGGAGCAAGGATGTAACATGAGAAAAGTTAAGAATGTGACTCCAGAAAAGAGAATAAAAAAATAGAGAGAGCCAAGAGAAGCTTGAATCCTGGAAGTCAAGCAGAAGAATGGTTCAAGGAGGGAAAAAACAATACTATTAATACAGTAATTTTTTTTAAAGATAAACAAGTAATGCTGTATTGGCAACAAAGCCATTTTTGGCAGAATTGATGAAAACTGCTTTAGTGAAAAGATGGGTAGCTTTTCTCACTAATATGGGACTCTAGGGGCGATAAAAGAAATGGAGACTTTGAGGGTAGATCAATATTTAAGAAATCTAGCAGGGGGATGCCTGAGGTGCTGAGTGGTTGAGCATCTGCTTTCTGCTCAGGTCGTCCTGGGACCAAGTCCTGCATCAGGCTCCCCAGAGGGAGCCTGCTTCTCCCTCTGCCTATGTCTCTGCCTCCCTCTCTCTGTGTCTCTCATGAATAAGTAAATGAGATTTAAAAAAAAAAAGAAAGAAAGAAATCTAGCAGTAAAAAGAAATACATAAATGGTGATGCCTCAAAGATATAAGGTAGAAAGATTTCGGTTTAGATTCTTGTTTTTTTGCATATTAATGTGGGAAGTAGGTCTATTTTTATGCTGCCAGGAAAGATCCAGTAGGGAAAAATATGGCTGAGAACTATAGGAAAAAAAGGCATAGATGCTATAGTGAATTCCATGATGAAGCAAGAGAAAATAAATTCCAAAATGAGAGATCAGAGGGAGGAATTAGAATGACAAATAAGGATAGGGTTGGGTTTGCTGAGTGAACTAGGCCTGGGTATGGTGGTGAGGAAGGTATTATGATGAGATGGACATGGTAAGGATGTGGAGAAATGGAGAGGTATACCAATACAGGGAATTGAAGATTTTTTTTTTCTTTTTGTCCAAGCAACAAAGTTAATGAGTGAATTGATGAAAGAAGGAATGAAGGGATATTTGAACTGGAGCTTTGAAGACATTTCAGGCGAATGTAAGAGTGTATACAAAGATGCAGACAAGTATGCATGTCTATCCAGTGATGTGAGGTACAAAGATTTGAGTGTGGTTTAGGGTAATGATGGAAAATAAGACTGAAGAAAATTTCTAGAGATAGAGGGCTTTGCATTCAGAACTAGCTAGAGATATTTTCACCTGTTCTAAAGAATCTTTAAAAAAAAAAAAGAATCTTTATGCACAGGAGGAACTATGTCATATTCCTTTTGGGGAACATAATACTAGCAGCTAAGTAAGAACTGATGAGTTGGCATGGAGAGAAAAAAAAGGCTAGAAACCTAACATATTTTTAAGCTAGAATCTACATTTGATAACAGAACAAATGTGAGTTATAAAGGAAGGGATTAGTACAGCATGACTATAACAGAAGAAAGAAAGCATTTTAGAAAGTATATATTAAATCAAGACTCCCTCTAAAGACCACCTGGTTTCTCTGCTCAAGTAAAAATAGTCTTATTTCAAACAGTCAATTCATAAGGTGAAACTAGTGAGTATATACCATTTATTTAAAATTTTTTAAGTGTCTGTGATATTCTAGGCACTGCAAAGCACTGCAGATATGAATAAAGCTGAATTCCTCCCTCCACCATCTTTAAAGCCTTCCAAGAAAGAGAGGAAAAAATAAAAATCAAATGATTCAATATTGGAAATATGTACATGGCAGTATGGGAGTGCAAAGAGAGTCCCTGACATTATGTGCATAAAGAAAGGTTTCATGAGGATGAATTTGAACGATAATTCAGAGGATAAACTAGTTTTATAGGCAGATAAGGGGAAGCTATGACAGGAAGACTAGCAGGGAGAGTAGACATCCTATTTGAACAGAAAAGTGACTTCAAAGGCGTTTATGGGGAACTATCGGGGTGCCAAGATGAAAGGGCTGCAAGGGTAGATATGGAAAGTCTTGAATGCCATGCCTTTGTCTTTTCACTATGATGATTAGAAAGATGATATTAATGATGATGATAATTATATTGTTACAATGAGTATTTTTATCATGTACTTACCATGTGCCAACAGTTGTGCTGTAAGATTTATAGAAATTAATTCATTTTTCCTCTCAGTCTGCTATTAATACCTAATTTACAGATTAGGAAAATAAGGCACAGATAGGTAAAATAAATTGACTAAATTCACCAACTAAGTGAAGATGCCAACATTTGGATCAAGTTGTCTACCTCTGTAACATATACTACTCAATCAGATTGCCCCTGACATATATGGGAAAGACAGGATTTCACGCAGGAAGATGATAAAACTGGCTTGCCTATTTGAATAGTGCTCTGCAGTTGAAAGAATGGATTAAATATTGGGAGATGGTTATTAGAAGACTGTTGGAGGGTTCTAGGCCACCCAGCCTAAGAACACAACTATGGTTATGGCATAAGGATAAAGGACAGATTTGAGACTATTTGAGGGACTAGAATTGGTAGGACTTGTCCATTTGTTGAGATTATTAGGGCTGGGGCACAAGGAAAAGGAGGATGATATTTAGGTCCCAAAGTAGGAAAAAAATATATAGGTAGGGTTTAGTAGGAGATGAAGTGTTTGGGACATATTACCTGTGAATGGCCTATAAGATACCCAAGCAAAATTCAGTAAATCACAATTATATTGGGCAAATCTCAAGAAAATGGTTTGAGCTTTATAGGAAGATTCAATAGTCATCAACATAGAACAGGTATTTGAAGATATGAATGTGAATATAATTTTATAAACAAGGGTGAAGAAGAAAAAGAAAACAAAAAGAGTTAAATACCATTTGAGGGACAGCTGACAATTGTGACACACAAATCAAACTTGCAAGAGGAAAAAAAAAAAGAGTTAGAAAACCAGTAGAGACATCCCAGAAACAGAACACTAGCAGGAAAAGTTGGCTAATTATAGACAAGGGCCTAGGATTCCTGAATAATATCCTTTGGAATTGGTAAAGATGATGTCACCAGTGACCCTACAAAAAGTCCTGAAAATGTACTAGCTGGAGATACTTGTGGTCATTAGCTACTGACATTGATTCCACAAGCAGTTCAGTGCCATTGGTGCAGAAAGTTGACTAACTGGTGCTCAAAGATGACAGCTATGTGTCAAAAATACCAAGAGATTCTCAGGCAATGTCTCCTTCTGACCTTGCACCAAGATGGAGCTGTGTGCCCATTAGTTGGGCTATAAAATGGTGTGGCATGGAGGGAGGAGGGGTGAAAGGAAAATTTATCTTTAAATAAGACCATTCAAAATTTGTCAAAGCAGCCTATTTATTCAGACATAAAGGCATCTGTTCTCTGTTATAACTTGACAAGTATTAAGTGAAAACCTACTCTGTGCCTTATACCTCCCAGTATATCCTGGAAGAGAAAGAAAGCTCTCAGAAGGTATTAATAACCTGCTCAACAATTCCTCAGATTAAATTACTCAGAAAAAATTGATAGAAACCCCTATCAAATATGTAATTGTGTAAGATATACAACTTTATGAGAATTCTACCGTTTTGAAATATCATTCCTTCAAATGCAATGAAGGATGAGAAGTACAATTGTAAAATGACATTTCTACTAACCAAATAAGATATCAGTCTTCTTTGTTTGAAGTCACTTATAGCATTCAGTTAGGTGTTTGGATTGAGGAGGGCATATCTATATACACATGCTTTAGATTTGCAGACCCACATATGTATATTCAAAGAACTCAAGACTTTGAAAAAAATATGAAGTGTGTATATAAATTTTTCAGGGTTATTAATGTTTCATGTGAAATTTTTATCTTTAGCCATCTCTTTTGTAATCGGTATTATTAGATCTCATGTTTATGTCTTTCAATCCCTTTTCTCACTCTGAAATGGTTGATATATTTACATAAAAACGACATCTTTGTTCCTTAGAAAATCATCTACGGCTTATTCCTTGCCCTGAATTACAATAATCCTATATTTGTGACATCTTAATCACTTCCCAGCAACCAATTGTGAGGTTAGAAACAGAAGATTAAAACTTCAAGTGAGAAATAAGAAGCAGAAATTGATGAGCTCTTAAAAAACCAAGGTTTTTAAATTTTTTTCTTCAAAATAAACATCCTGAGGAATAAGAAATTATTTTTCAAACAAGGACTGTGAAGAATATAGAAAAAACACAGCAGAACTGTTTATCAAAGTTTCCCATGGTATGTCAGCAGGTCCTTTGGAACTGACAGTGCTGTAAACGTTTTGATAATAATAGAAGTGTTAACAGTGATAGGAACAAATAATATTAAACACTGTCAACTGTAACATTTCATTTTTACTGGCCTGATGTCACTGCTGCAAAGAAGGAGGAAATAAGAAAGGGGACTTAACTATTGAATCATTGCTAATAAGGCTGTAGTAACAATACAGGCAAAGTCACATGGACTTTAAATGGGAAGGAAAGAGGGAAAGAAAGGGAAGAGGGAAGAAAGGACGAAGGGGAGAAGAAGCGAGAAATAGAAAAGAACCCAGTCATGACCCATGTCTGAAATAGTGACTGCAAAATTTTTTACAGGATATATAGATACAAGTAGGTCATATATTAAAAAAATTAAATCATTTATATTATTTAGAAATAAAATCTTGCAAATGCGTAGGGAACCAGATGCTGATCCGCTAATGTTGGTCCCATCTCCAACTCACCAACATGAACCAAAAACAGTCTATTTACTGAAAAACAATGTGAGGTCTTTGAACTAGATTTCTCAGTCATGTCCAATTCAACATGATATTATTCACACAAACTGAACACAATGTATTGTTCAAGAATAATATATTTGCACCTTACATATTCACGTGACTTGTGATATTACATTAAACTGAAATACCCATTATGAAAGTGGATACTGTTACAAGGTCTATAATAGATAAATATTAGTATTTATTTTTGATGTATTTATTTATTGTATTCCACAATTTAAGGTAGAATATAAAAATAAAAACATATGTAATACTTAAAATGAAAGATATGTTCCCAAATATATGGCTATATTATTCTCACTATTTTTCCACTAGGTTAATCAATAAACAATGTTGTGGGCCAATTTAAATATATAAATTTATTTATTTATTTATTTATTTATTTATTTATTCATTCATTCATTCATTCATTCATTCATTTTTGAGAGGGAGGTGGGAGAGTGGCAGGGAAAGGAAGAGAGAGAGAGAATCTTAAGCAGACTCCACACCCAGAGAAGAGCCCAAGGTGGGGCTATATCTCACCAATGTAGATCATGACCTGAGTTATGACCTGAGTCAAAATCAAGAGTTGGACGCTTAATCAACTGAGCCACCCAGAGCCCCCTGTTTTGTTTTGTTTTCCTGAGGGGGGCAGATAAAGATATAAATTTTTAGTCTATTTTATATTTTATAGATATTGACATTATTAATTTAGTTACCTGCATATATTTATAATCTAGTCATTCAGAGGTACATTTCCACTCTTGACATTTCAAGCATTATTTTTGTTAATTTGCACAGTTACTACTATCATCCTAGACAACATCTATTCAGCAGTCTAACAGAGAGCACACCATGTTCATTGCCATTTATATTTAAGATTAATGCTTTTTTAATTCAAGTATGATATTCTCTAAGAAATTTTATCCTAAACTACAAGTCCATGATTATGAGCTTTAAACATTTTTAAAACATATATCTTACAGGTTTATGATCTATTTATGACCTCCTCACTATAAGATTTAGTTCTATTTTTAGGATATCAAAGAATAATAATTGTGTATTTTTGCTAAATTCCTAGCCTTTCTCTCTTTTTTAAACAGATTCTGTCAAGTGATCTTTGTAAGCATAATTATAATTAACTTCTGATTTATATTTCCTCCATAAGCAGTGAATTATTAAGAGAGTTGAGTGATCTGAGATGTTTTTAGAGACTTAAATTAAGGGAAAGATATTATTTCTGGGATGTGTTTTTGCAGATGAAAGTTTCAGGTTAATATATATATGTATATATCAATACATCTATCTATCTATAATCTATATACTTAGAAAAATTAAGAGCTATATAAATGAGAAAATAATAGAGGAATAATAAAACCAGGGACAAACTACACACAGAATTTACAGCCCTATGCATTAATATATTACATGGGGTAAGGCTTAATTTTAGCTCTTAATTTTGAATTAAAAAAAAAAAACAGAGAAACACAGTCTTAGAATCATAAATAATAAAAAGTAAAAACAAACAGCAGTTTGGGAAAAATGTTTTTGATTTTTTTATACAGGACACACATTATGTGATGATTTTCTGCTATAGGATATATGTGTCTTAGTATATGGAGGCTTCATTATAACTTTCCATTGTATCCCAACATAGCATCCCCTTGATTATACATATATTGACTGAGTTCCTGCTATGTCCTTAGCAGTGCATTACAAGCTCTGAACTCTAGTGAGGGTGCATTTTCTGAGATTCAGAGGTCTAACTCTAGCCTCATAAAGATAGGTGCAAGTCATTTAACCTCAAGGGACAGAATGGTCTTATTCTTCACATCTCTTTGTAACTAAGGCCTCTGCCTGGCAGGGGTGGTGGGTCAGATATAACAAGATTTTTTTTTTCCTTTACTTCTAAGCTTCTCTGAAGATATTCACTAGCACAAAATGTAGTTATAAGGACAATGGCTAAGCAAGACACCTTCCTCAGCTGACACCATAAAGAAATTGAATTTGGTTCTGATAGAATCTGATTCTAATTTTGGTCGAACTCAGGGGGTCCAAGCACAAATATTACCCCAGTGTTTACTAACTCTTGTAATCTCTGACCTTCCCCAGAAATTCAAGGCTCTCCACATGTGCACCTTGTATGAGGGTAGCTCTCTGTACTCAACCCCAGAGCCCTGACCCTGTCAAGGCGTATTAGAGGTCACATACCAGATGCTGCTCATCACATGGATGAAACACGATAGTGAATTGTGTCTCATACCACATAGCATGTTGTTCTCTCTAAACCTACAACCTCACTTGCAGGCCTTTCAACTTTTAGGGCAGTCTTTGTTTTTTTCTACATAAATACCCAAGGCTCCTCTATACTTTTCATTTTATATTAAGATATTATTCATCTGAAGAGAGTAGATAGAAATAACATGTCATAAGATTCAGCATATTCTCATGGATCTTTCCTCCTCTCATGAAGATGGAGGTCTACTTCTCTACTTCTCCTGCTGGAGTCTGAGATGGTACTGTTATTATTAACAGGTGAATATAATTTAGCCAAAGATTTAAAGAAGTCAGCTTTGTATTCTAAAGAAAGATTAAGCCATAGCTGAGGAAAGATGTTGAAACTTTGATGGGATTGGGTTAGGGACGGGTGGGAAGAGTAGAGTGGGAAGAGATACCAAAGAATTAACATGTTCGATATCTTCCCCACAAAACCTGCTTACTATCTTTACAAAGGGAAAATATGCATTGGAGAAAGTTTATAGATGTCATCTTAACAAAGAGATCAATGTTAACAGCAGCAAACATAGAACGAACAATACCACGTGCCAACTGATAAGATGCTTTGGAAGGGACACAATAATAAACAGACATAAACGGAGAGCCAATCCACAAAATAAGTAGACTATACTCTTTAAACTACCAAGATCATAAAAGACACAGCAAGACTGATGTACTGTTCCAGATTAAAGAAGATCAAGAACAGGAAGTAAAATGCAACACAGCCATGTGCTGATCTTTAGGCGATGAAATTTTTTATTTTTACTTATTTTATTTTTATTTATTTATTCATGATAGACAGAGAGAGAGAGAGAGAGAGAGAGAGAGAGAGAGGCAGAGGCACAGGAGGAGGGAGAAGCAGGCTCCATGCTGGGAGCCCGATTCGGGACTCAATTCTGGGACTCCAGGATTGTGCCCTTGGCAGAAGGCAGGCGCCAAACCGCTGAGCCACCCAGGGATCCCCTAGGCAATGAAATTTGAATAAAGTCTATGAACTGTATAATAATATAATCCATGTTCATTTCCTGATAGTGATAAATGTATTGTGGCATTGTGGAGATGTACAATACTGTTCTTGTTTTTAGGAAATACATACTGAAGTATTTAGGGATAAAAGGGCATCAGGTCTGCAGTGTATTCTCAAATAGTTCTGAAAAATAATAACATTTATATAGATAGTATGGATGAGTAATTAAACAAACATAGCAAAATATTATGTGAGGAATGTGGGTATACGATACTTTAAAAGTTTAAAAGTATTACTGAGAATCATTGATTATACTAGAAATGCTTGTTTGAACTACTGACAAGGAATATTTCAAGGCTATGTTTTACTATTCTTTGTTTTCATTGACTTCCTTGATATCATTCTTTCTGTGTTTTATATGAGTATATATTTTAAATGTGCATGTTCTATATTCTTTGGGGGGAAAATTAAGTAGATATAAAATCTATACACCTGCCAAAAAATGCCAAGAAAAATTTTAGAAAATTAAATCTGTAGCATATTCTAGAGGCTCCTCTTCTCTCCGGTCATGTCTAAAACTAACAAAATTATCTTTCAAAATTGAAGGAGAAATAAAGACTTTTTCAAACACACAAACAAACAAAAATTAGGGAATCTATCACCAGTATCCCTACCCTACAAGAAATGTTAGAAAATGTTCTTCAGGCAGATGAAAAATAATATGTATCAGAAACTTATATCTAGATTAAAAGGAAAGTCTTCAGAAAAATAAACAAAAGTAAAAGAAGACCTTCTATTTTTCTAATAATTAATTGATTTGAAATATAACTGTTTATTTAAAGTGATAACAGGGAAAATGTACTGGGTGATTATGTCATATGTTTAGGTAAAATGAAGGACATGAGTATCATGGGAATAGAAGGGAGGAATTAGGAATACTCCTATATACAACACCTGTACATACAAAGCAGAATAAGGTTATTTAAAAATGGAATTAGATTAGTAAAAATGTATATTAGTAATTGTATATTATACGCTTTAAGGAAACTACTAAATTTTTAAAAGAGGTAACAATATGTTAAAAGAGGAGGAATAATAAAAACTACTTAAGGGGCACCTGGATGGCTCAGTGGTTGAGCGTCTGCCTTTGGTTCAGGTCATGATCCCAGGGTCCCGCCTGGGACTGAGTCCTGCATCAGACTCTCCTTAGGGAGCCTGCTTCTCCCTCTGCCTTTGTCTCTGCCTCTTTCCATGTGTCTCTCATGAATAAATAAATAAAATCTTAAAAAAAAAACTACTTAATTGAAACCAGAGCAGACAGAGAAAGGAGTCTCTGGCAATGAATATAAAATAGTTAAAAACATTGTTGACATTAATGTAAATATATCAATAATAATTTTAAATGTGATCTAAATACACAAATTGGAAAACAAAGATGGTCAGAGTACATTAAAAAAAAACGGCACAAATTGTACTTTGTCTACAAAAAAAACACAGTTTAAATATAAAGGCTCAGGTAGGTTAAAAGTAGAGAAAGAGATGGAAAAATATATAACGTACTAAAACAAAAAGAACGATGGAGTAACTATTAATTTTAAATGAAGCATACTTCAGAGTAAGTAAAATTGTTAGGTATAACAATGCTAAATGTATTTTCACTCATCCATCTAAACATATGAAGTAAAAATGATAAAATTGTAAAGAAAAATATGCAAACCAAGTTTCTAAGTTTCTGCCAGTAATCATTACCATCAGTAATTGATAGATCAAACAGGCAGAAAATCAATAAAGATATAGTTGGCCTAAATAGAATTGTTAATCAAATTTATCTACTTAATATTTATAATAGGCTCCATCCAAAACAGCAAACACATTCTTCTCATACTCGCAAGGAACATTCACTATGATAGGGTCATATTCTAGACCCAAAATATACCTTAACAAATTTAACAATATAGAAATCATATAATCACGTTCTTATACCACAAAGAAATTAAACTGCATTCATAATGAAATAAATGACTGGAAAATCCCAAATATTTGGGAAAAAAACATACTTCTAAATCACACGTGTCAAAGAAATCTCAGGGAAATTTAAAAATATTTGAAACTAAATGAAAATTAAGATTCAACTTGTCCAAACTTGTGGAATGCAGCAAAGTCATACTTAGAAGGAAATTTATAGAATTAAATGCAAATGTTAGAAAACTAGAAAGATACTAAAACTAGTTAGAAAACTAGTTAAGTAACTTAAACTTCCAATTTAAGAAACTGGAGAAAGTAGAGAAATTTGAGCCAAAATAAGCAGTAGAAAAGGAATAATGAAAATTAGAGTAGATAACAATGAAATTGCAGAGGAAAACAGAGAAAATCAGCAAGAACACAGTGTGGGTCAAAAAAAAAAAAATAGGATGGGTCTTTGCAAAAATCAATAAAATAAAATTGGTAAACCTCTAACCAGGCTAAGCAAGGAGGGGTGGGAAATAGAGAAGACATAAATTATTAATACCAGAAGTAAAGAGAAGTTTTCAATATTCAGTCCATGGCCATTAAAAAGTAAATCAAGGCATACTATGAACAATTCTATGTCCAAAAATCCAATAATTTAGATAGAATGGACCATTCCTTGAAAGACTAATTACCAAAACTCACAGAAGGAGAAAAAGACATTTTGAATAGCTTTACACCTATTACAGAATAATAATTGAAAATCCCCTAAAAAAACCGACTAAAAATGATAATGCTGTGGAAACCTGGCTGCCTCAATGGTTGAGAGTCTGTCTTTGGCTAGGGTTGTGATCCCAAGGTCCTGGGATGAAGTCTACATCAGGCTCCGCAGAGGGAGCCTGCTTCTCCCTCTGCCTGTGTCTCTGCCTCTGCCTCTCTGTGTCTCTCATGAATAAATAAATAAAATCTTTTTTAAAGAAGAAATGATAATCTTATAAACTCTGTCAAACATTTAAATTTAAAAATGTACTGGATCTTCACAATCTTTTCCAGAAATTAGAAGGCAAAGCAATACTTCCTAACTCATTCTATGAGACCAGTGTTATTATCTTAATACCAAACCAGATGAAGGTATTACAAGGAAGGAAAATTAGAGATTGATATCTCTTCCAATCATAGACAAAAATTTTTCAACAAAATATTCACAGAGCAAATCCAAAAATGTATATTAAAAATCACATACCAGAAGCAAGGGAGATTTATTCCAGAAGTCAAGGCTGGTTCAACATTAGAAAATAAGTCAATACAATATATTATATCAACAGACTAAAGAAGAAAAATTCTATGATCATATTAATTGGTGCAAAAAAATGCTTTTAACAAAATCCAGTACCATTTATGATAAAGCCTTTCAACAAATTAGGAATAGAAGAAAATTGCTTCAATGTGATAAAAAAAAAAAAATCTGTAACAACAACTCCAACCAACTTCATACTCAATGATGAGGAACTGATCACTTTCCTCCTAAGATTAGGAATAAGGCAAGAATTGCTTCCCTTATTACTCACATTCAAGAGGTTAGGACTTTTTAAAATATTTTATTTATTTATTCATGAGAAACACACAGAGGGAGGCAGAGACATAGGGAGAGGGAGAAGCAGGCTCACTGTGGGGAGCCCAATGTGGTACTGGATCCGAGGACCCTGGGATCACGACAGGAGCCAAAGGCCAATGTTCAACCACTGAGCCACTCAGGTGCCCTAAGAGGTTAGTATTTGAACATATTTTGGGAGCACACAATTAAACCCACAACACTGCACGAGGAGACTATGGGAATATACTGTAATATCTCTACCATAATTTTTAAAATCTAAACTGCTTTAAAATAAAAAAGTTACTTCAAAGAGAAATAACACTAAATGAAAATTACTAGAAATCTTAGTATGAAAGTTAATTTTTCACAGAAAACATTTGCTTAGTTTCATATTTTGAAAGTAATCCAAGAGTTTTACTTAATATCCAGAGATAAAATACCCCAAGTTCACATGTCGCTCTGATTCAATTTTGAGACCATAGAGCTTTGTTCAACTTCTTTATTACACCTCTACAACCTTTGTCCTTGCCAAGGACTCTGGTTCTTAGGTGCACAAGGCTCAGTAGACCCAGAGATAAGCCACTCTGATCTCCATTCAAGGTAGAACTCCCTTTCCAGTTCATGAGAGTGCATTTCACAGAAGAGCCTTCACTCTCAGTCCCTCAGAATCTGTCTCAACTGCAAAGAACCCTTCTCCTGAGGCCTTGCCATTCCCTGGCTTATGACCTGTAGCGATTGATCAAGGGAGGGATCAGCTTTTATATATAAAAGCCCCACTATTTTGACTCAACATGAGGCATTCTGATGGGCACTTAATCACTCCAGAACTTCCCTCTGAAGTAGTCTAAATCTTTATTGGGCTTACATTACTATTTTACTTTTTCTTGTGCTAAATTCTGTTTCTTCTCTCTTCTCCTCATAGCTACTTTCACTAATAATCAAGGAGTACCTCAAATTCTTATTTTAACATCTGTTTCCAGAGAAACTAACCTGTGAAAGAGATGAAAGTAGAATGAAAATAGACCATAATGGCTCCATTAGTACACACAGACACATGATTACTCTGTATTACACAAGCTAGAGTTTCAATATAAACTTTGTTTAAAATGCATTTGATTTAATGCTATTGACTGAGAATTGCATTTCAGGCACATATGTGATTCAATAGATTGCTGTGGATTTGTCTAAAGACTAAGCCAGCCTTCATTCAGAGATAAATATATAATACACATAAGGGAGGAATACTTTACAGAGAGAGCTTAACAAATATTTGCAAAATAATACCAAAATATATAGAGTAATTTACAAAATAAATATTACATCATGATTCAGTAAAGTTTTTTCCAGGCATGCAAGAGAGTTTAACCACTAGAAAACCACATAATGAGATTTACCACATTAGTGTATTAAAAACTGACATCACTCCAATATAGAATATTATCCATAAAAGTTAACAAACATTCTTCATAAGGGACATCCTCTAAAAAAATGTAGGAAACATGATAATTAGTGTAATATATTTAAAAATTCATTTCCTTTAAAAATAAGAGGAATAATTCTAATAGCATCATTCAGCTGTGTACTGGAGGCATTAGATCAGTATTTTTAAATCTCAACAGTGTCAACATTTTGGGCTAGATAATTCTTTGTTATAGAGGGCTGACATGTGTACTGCAGGATATTTAGCAGCATCAACTAACCTCTACCGACTAGATTCCACTAGGACCCTTCCCAGTTGTGACAACCAAAAATATCTTCAGACATTGCCAAATGTTCCCCAGGAAGCAATATTTTTACCAGTTGAGGACCATTGTTTTAGATAATATTGAATAATAAGATAAATACATAAGAATAGTAGCACTGGAAAAAATAAACACAATTATAAATATGATTGCTTTTCAAAGATTCTAATAAATTCTATCAATAAATTCTGAGAATGATTTAAATGAGGATAGAAATTTATTAGAATAATTAATATTTAACACACTAAATCAGTGTACTAAAATTAGTTGTATTCCTAAACACTGGCCAGAATTACAAAATATACTTTTTAAAATACTATGCTCTTCTAGATATTTACTCAAAGAATACAAAAGTACTAAGTCAAAAAGATATGTGCACCCAATGTTTATAGCTCCATTATCTACAATAGACAAATTCTGGAAACAGCTCAAGTGTCCACAGATTGATGAATGGTTAAAGAAGATGTGGTACATATATAATGGAATGTTACTTAGCCACAAGAAAGAATGAAATATTGCCATTTTGCAATGACATGGATGGAGCTAGAGAGTATTATGCTAAGCAAAAGAAGTGAGAGAAAAAAAATACCATATGATTTCATTCATATGTAGAAGTTAAGAAATAAATCAAATAGCAAAAGAGGACAGAAAGAGAGAAAGAGGCAAACCAAGAAACAGACTCTTAACTATAGAGAACAGACTGAGAGTTACCAGAATGGAGATGGGTAGGGGGTTGGGTTAAATAAGTGGTGAAGACTGAGGAGTGCATTTGCGATAAGTACTCAGTGATGTATGGAACTGTTGAATCACCATATTGTACACCTGAAATTAATATTACATTGTATGTTAACTAACTGGAACTTAAAAACTTAAAAAAGAATTTAAGAGAATGACTAAAAATAAGTCTTTAAAACCTGGCATTTCTATTTAAAAATATACTATGTAAGGTACCAATAAAAATTAACAAAATTATATGACCTTTATGAAAAAAAATGAAATTTTTTAAATTACTTTTAAAAGACACACTTAAATATAGGCATCACAATTATAGAGAGTATTTTTTTATAGAGAGTATTAATTAATACAGTTAACATATTGGCTATACCCAAAATCATCTTTAATTCTAAAATGATTTCAGTAAAAATCCTGACATGGATTTTATTAGAATATGACAACCTGGTTGTTGTATAAAATGAAAAAAGGGAAAGAGCCAAGACAATTTCAGGGAAGAAAACCAAGATAGAAGGACTTGTCTAACTAATATCAACAGTTGTTATAATTATGACATAGTGGTACAAGATCAGGAATAAACAGGATAAAAAACACACAACACAATTCTTTTTATTAACAGAATGAAAGATCTGTACATTTATGGAACTCGATGTATGCATAGGTTGCACTGCAGATGAATGAGAAAATATGTAATTCTTCAGTAGATGGTGCTAGAAAAAGTGGTTGTGCTTATAAAAGATTTAAATAAAATTGGATTTTGTTTATATAAAGCAACCCAGAAACATGAATTATCTAAATATAAAAAGTAAATATTTAAAAAATTAGAAGAAAATATAATGAATAAATATTATGATATTGACATAGGAAAGATTACTAAATTCAATTACATGAAAATTGAAAACTTCTGTGCATAAAGATTACCATTAAATATAAAAAGAAGATGAAAATAAGAAAATATTTGCCACTCATATTGTCATAATAAAAAGATACTTAGTTTATGGAATACATAAATAACTCCATATTAGCAAGAAAAAGAGTAACATCCCCTTAGGAGATGATGTACAAAAGATATAACTAAGAAATTTAATAGAGAAAAGACACAGATGGTAAATAAACGTAAAAATATGGTCAACCTTAATAGTAATGAGGGAATTGCAAATTAAAACCAGAGTGAAAACTTTTCATACTGTAATACTGGCAAAATCATTTATTAAGTATTGGGGAAACTGGAGAGCAACACAAAATTATCTGTAATACTGTTGGGATGGTAAATGGGTTCATCTATTTTGGAGTAATATTTTATATAGTTGGATGCCTACATAATTTATGATATAAAATTTCTGTACCCTTTATATACTCTGGATTAGGATTCTATTATAAAATACATAAACCATGTCTCAGGCCAAGTCTGATTAGTTGCCTATTTGTTTATGGCCTATGAGCTAAGAATGATTTCTATATTTTTAAACAGTAATATTTTTTAAACAGTAATATTTTAAGTCATATTCAATTACCTACATAATATTCTTGATATTGCCTCTGGGCCAGGAAAACCTAAAAGCTACCATGTGTCCCTTTAAGAAAAATCTTGCTAACCCCTGTTCTGGAAAAGCTCTTATTCTTAAGGAAATATGTACAGAAATTTACAGAGGCACTATTACTTATAAATATTAATAGTGGAAAATCAGAGATACCTGAAATGTCCATTAACAGGTAAAAGGAAGAAAAAAAAATGTATTATTATACTGAAATACTGCAGGCAGTGAAATGAATGGATTAAAGTACCCTCCCCTTCTCTATGTATAAATTTTTAATGTTATACACTGTCTAAAATAAGTTTTTAGAGATATTTTATCTTTTATATGAAGTTTAAAGAGCATATAATATAAAACTATTTAAAAATGCATACACTTCCAATAAAGGCTTAAAGATATGCGTGGAGATGCTAAAGAAACTTAAAGTTTACTATTATGAAATGAGGAAAGATGTAATTGGGGAGGATGAAACATGGTGCATCAACTCTCTCCACGATCTACACAACTATGGTACATTTCTCAAGACTAAGAACCTGACATTGGCAAGTTACTATCACCTAATCTCAAGAATTTTATTTTTATTTCATCAGTTTTTTTTTTTTGTTTTTTTTTTTTTTTTTTTTTTTTTCATAGTGGTCTCTTTCTGTTCTGGGATCCAATGCAGGATGCTTCATAGTATTTAGTTGCTATCTCTTCTTGGTCTCTTTTGGTCTTAGATTCCCTTGGTGTTCGTGATGTTGACAGTGTAGAGTACTGACTGGATATCCTCTGTAATGTCCTGCAAGCAGAGTATATCTGAAGTTTTCCTTATGATTAAACCAGGGTTATGGATTTCTGGAAGAATAGTATAGACATGAAGGATCCTTCTCTTCACATTTAGGGACACATGGTATTCACATGACATCACTGACTCATATAGTTGTTTCATCAGTTGGTTAGGGTAGTTTTGCAAGGGTTTTTCCACTGTATGAATACATTTTCTTTTTTCTTTCCCTACCCTGTTCTTCAGAAGTGAGAAGTCAATAATCTAGCCTACTCTCAAGTCCAGTGATGGTGGCCTGAAGGGGTTGTCCATGTAGGGAATGAAGTTCCACCTCTGGGACAAGGGACATCTATATGCACATAATTCATTTAAAGACAAGTAAAATTAAATCCAAACAGTTCTGATAGGGTGGGATTGAACAGTTTATTTCTATGAATTAAACTTTAAGAATTAAACTTTATTATCAATATTGTATTAACTTAATATTATTTAGTCAGCTTTTAGTCCTGTGGAGCAATTGAAGTGGTAACATGTTAATCATGAGCTGACATAATTCTAGGTAGGAATAATTTATTTTAGTCAGGGTGAATGAAAAACAGTTTTAAGCAAACTACTCTTTTCCATATACTTTTGTTGATAATAATGTATATATTTAATTTGGTTCTCCTTGAGGTTTTCTTTCCCCTTCCATTTAAAGTAAGTCAGCATGCAATTCATAATATACTGTAGGGAGCTACATTTCATGTTTACTGCAAAGATTTTTTTCTGATGAGTATTTCATGTAAGCTTGTGTTTATGAGGTTATTAAAAAATAGATGAAAACTCTCAAAGTGTAGTATTCTTTGAAGCTTAATAGAAAAAGAACTCACCAAACTGTGTCCTATGTTAGTAACAGGTATTGGAAGGCTTAACAATCTTTATCTGTTCTAAGAATTGTGTTTACACAATTGTCTTAACAATGTCATTTATTTCCTTGTGTTGTTTACATTCTATGTATATACCTGGCAATGTGGGTGGGGGGGTCTGTTAGTGGAAAGAACATCATCATTGAAGTAAAACATTTGATTTCTTTCTCTGCCAATTTACTAATCTTGGGATTTTAGGCAATTTATGTTGATTTAGATCCTTTTTCCTCATTTATAACATGTGGTAGCTAGTCACTAAGTTTTAAGGTTGTTATAAGGTAGAAAACAATGCTTGAAAAGTACTGATTGCAGTGCATGCCTCAGGAGAGAGACTTAACATGTTTTGGGTTTTTTTTCACTTTCTCCCTTTATCTTGAGAATCAGGGAGGCTAATGTTCAAATCTCAACCAGACCATTTCTTTCTCTTTGAACTTGGGAAAAGTTCTTTAACTTTGACTCTGGTCTTCTCTTCTGGAAGGGAATAATATACTACCTATCTCTCATTGTTGGATACAACAATCTCATTATCAGTAACAACATGTATAAGCTCCTAGAAAAATTCCTGACAGTGTGGCTGCTTAAGATTTCATTTCCTTTTTTTTTCCTCCTCATCTAGAACAAACTACTATTTGTATTCTGGTGACTATTCAGATTTTAACTTTTATTTTAAAAATTGATGAAGTGCTATGGGCCAATTCACAAATATTAGTACCTCCTAAACTAAGGGAAAAAGACAACCCTATATATTATATATATAGATATATATATGTATTTATATATATAAAGACAACCCTGATATATATATATATAATATTATATATATAATATATATAATGTTATATTATAAGTGATGCATTAAAACTGTGGCATAATAATATCAGGTCATGACCTCAGGGTCATAAGATCGAGACCCACCTCGGGCTCAACATTCAGTGTGGAGTCTGCTTGAGATTCTCTCTCCCTCTCACTGCCCCTCCAGCTTGTGCTCTCTTTCTCTATCTCTCAAATAAATAAATATATCTTAAAAACAACAACAACCTGTGGCATAATATATGATAGCCGGGCAGGAGAGCCCAGTGAAATTGGCTATTTATTTCACTAACTTGTGTGTCCTGTCTGCTTAGAAAGGATTTAAAGTGGACCCTGGGACTGATAGTAGGGAAATCTGCATTTCAGTCCTGGCTTGGCCTCTTACAGTCTATAGAGCCTTTGATAAGGTACTAAACTGCTTTGAGCCAGTTTCCCAGTCTCTAAATGGCAATATTGATAAAGACTTCTGGTTGTAAAAATTAAATGAGATGCATGTAATTCATATATAACCATGTGCAATGCATAATGTGTATGCTAGGTAACTCAAAGGGGTGATACATGATTCTTGATGATACTATCCTGGATTCTTCATGATTTTTTTGACTCTGTCAATAGAATGCAGAGCTAAAGGCTCAAGCGATTTTCTAAAGAAGTCCTTAACTTTTAGGTTTGGGGGGATCCCTGGGTGGCTCAGTGGTTTAATGCCTGCCTTTGGCCCAGGGCCTGATCCTGGAGACCAGGGATCGAGTCCCACATCAGGTTCCCTGCATGGAACCTGCTTCTCCCTCTGCTTGTGTCTCTGTCTCTGTCTCTCTCTCTCTCTGTGTCTCTCACGAATAAATAAATGAAATCTTAAAAAAAAAAAAAAATTTAGGTTTGGAGTCTTTGTTCTTGCCCAGCAAGAAGTTTCAGGTGTTCCTTCTCACCGAGCCCTCTGCCTGAAGCAGTGTGGGCAGCACTGACAGTGGCCTGGCTAACTACCAGCTTACCAGGAGGGGAACTTGCTTAATTGCTTGAATTCTGGCTTCACAAAGCAGCTTTCACACCTAAAGCTGGAGAAGCTCACATCTGTGGCTGTCAGGCTTCTGCCTTGCAGATGAAGAAATCAGCTGTGCCTGGTCCCCACAGGATACCCAGGGGGTCCAAGCCTCATACATAAAGTCAAAACACACAAGCTCATTTCCATATAGAATACAAATAACATATTCATTTAATAAGATTACTCCTGCAACTTACTGCACATATTATTTTTAAGCTCCTGTGCAGGTAATTAACAATCCTGCTTAGGAAAAATCGATGAAACCTTTAGGTCAAAACCAAATTCCTTTCATTTTATTTGCACATGTGTTATCTCTGTGTGCATTCACAGTACTTTTCTTAAATACACTCACCCAGAACAATTTTTCTTTTTACTGTTAAGGTAATTTATGTTATTACCTCAGGCTATGTGTTGTGTGTGTCTGAGCGCATGTGTGTGCACACGCATGCACAAATGCAGTACAAAACAACTGGGGAGAAAGAGAAAGAGGGAGGACTTACTAGCTTTTATAGATATAGATGTAGATAGCTATAAAATGTATATTTTTATTGCTGTGCCATCAAAAGAATCACTAGCTGCTTATAAGGTATAGGAATTCACAGGATGCTATGCCATAAAGTATCATGCTTGACTTCACATCTGAGAGCACCAACTGGGTTCTAATAATGACACTTCTGATGGTGAGATTTTAATTACTCAGCTACTGCTCAGTATAGCGACTGCATAAACAGGGGAGGATGCACATCTTGGGCAATTTTGCAAACTTTCATTATTACCAATTGTGATGGGGTTGTAGTGTTTTAACTTAGCTAAGCTGCAACTACATTTCTCCAGAATTTCCTTCCCTATATGATTCCTGGTTAGGGTTACACACTAGAAATATTTGTGCAAGGTACAGAATGTAGAAATAGAAGTAAACCAGAAGTCATACTCTGAAGGTTTGTAAGAGGTGCCTGGCCACTGCGGCTCTCACCCAGAGCCACTGACCTGCTGGCTCATTCTGTAGTCATGGGCAGCAGTTGGGCTGGCAGCTCTAGCAACATCACCTGCACCTCCATGTCCAATTTCCTCAAATCCTAGGCCAGAAATGTGCACAGCTCTGTAGCCACAATAAATATGCTATTTCCAACTACCCTGAATTGCCATCCATTTCCAGATTAATTTTGACCTAGCCTCCTAATATGAATAGTCTAAATCTGAAGTTGAAATTCAAAGCCAAAATGTTAATTATAATTCACTGTCTCTTGAGTATGTGTCATAAAGTACACACAGGTGGTCCGCAATGTCTTCTGAAGTATGACTTTTAATATTAACACCTTTTATTGACAACAAGGGCTTCTATTAATGGTTGTTAGTTCTGTTGTCTCTCTTTTTGATCTTATGTTGTAACTGTTATTTTAAACCTAGTAGGAGGAGGGCAAGTGTCCCAACAAAGTAAGACACGGTTCAGCAATGTTCACCTTGTAGCTACTTTAGTCAAGGCCAGCCTTATATGAAAGTATCAATTACTCTGTGATATGCTTTTCAAGTTGCAGCTGAGAAATCCTCTTGACCCAACTCCCAGGTACTTAGAAAATATTTTCAGAGAAGGTACACCTTTATTGCCAGTTTGTAACAATGTCTCTTTCCTTATCATTAGTGATACCTCCCTTTTGCTAAAGATCTAGAATTCCTGAGGACCCCTGACAAAGTACCGAAGACACGGACAGAAGTAGCATTCAAAGCTGCTACCTCCTCAATGGAAATTAATTCCATAAATTAATGGTTGTTATTTTGAAAAGCTTATGGGCACAGACGAACTGAATCATGGGACAGAATGATCACAGAGGAAAGGAGAAATGGATTGAAATTGGACATTGGTCACTGCCTAAAAAATCAGTGCAGAAGAATAAATGTCATTGGTAACAACCTAGACTTGTATGGTTACAGAGATTAAAATTTTCCAGATGAATGTTTGTTCACTCTATGGGGAAGGCTCGCCTTAAAGTACCAGGATGGCAAAGGGACTTTTGCCATAACTCATATTAGATCTTTGCTTTATCAGAAACATAAGAGGTACCTTCCCTTCATTCACTGATGGATCAAGTGGAGTGTGCCAGCCTGCTGTCACTAAGTTGAAGAGTAAGACAGTCAAGACAGTCCTAGTGGTGCTGCGTGTGTGTGCTGGAGCATGTATGGAAGTATGATCATTGCAATATCTATATAACCATGACCAGCAAAGCACAATTTTGACCTGAAATGATCTTCAGTAAATTCATTGTGTCTCCTACCAGATTTATCTCCCACATTTGGTGTATTCTTTTCTATTTGCGAGCACTTCATATTCCTCAGAAAGCAATGTAGCTTTCTGAAGAAGCACTGAATGTTATGAATGCCCCTCCTCAAGTCGTGGAGATGCCACTTTTCTTTACATCTATGGCTCACAACTATAAAGCTCTTCTAATATGCTGTTGTGGCTCCACAGTACCTCATGGAGCAGGCTTGACTTGAATATCTATGATGAGAGTGTTTAGATCCAATAAACTCTGGCTTAAAAGTTTATTTTCCTGGCAACTAGTTTGATTTCCTTTCTACTCATTACTCTTAAAAGTTTGCACATTCAAACTAGAATTTTATTAGGCTATGTTATTTTATTCCAACTTCACCTAATTCTCAGACTCTTCATTCACTGATGGATGGATGGACTGGTATGTATATGGCTTTGGATATAAATGTAAACATAGACATAGATGCATTCATAGACATAGGCAAATAGACATACATTTGATAAAATATGAGAGTATAATAAGCACGATGGAAGGAGAATCAGCCTGGAGAATCTACCATTCAGTTCTTGGAGAAGACCAAAATTCGCAAATTCCAGTTATAATGGGGAAGACAGTGAAATGAGGGCTGAAAACAGGAAGGAATATAAACTCCCTCCACAACTACTACTACCAGAAGTAAAGAATACCAAATAAAAAGTTTGCATACTCTGACATTTAGGATTTCCTGATAATAATTACTGACTTTCTGACTAATATGAAACCTATTCTCCCAGTAGAACAATTCTCACCCACATACAGATTCCATCAGCTTCTTATAGACTCAGTTTTTCCAACACAGATAGAAAACAATGTCACCAAACACTTCAGGAAATCCTGAAACAAGAAGAAAAAAGACCAAGATGAAAAAGCAGAAAAATTATTCTTTTAAAAAAAAATAGTTTATTTATTCATGAGAGAGAGAGAGAGAGAGAGGCACAAACACAGGCAGAGGAAAAAGCAGGCTCCATGCAGGGAGCCTGACGTGGGATTCAATCCCGGGTCTCCAAGATCACATCCCAGGCGGAGAGTGGCGCTAAACCGCTGAGCCACCCAGACTGCAGAAAAATCATTCTGGAGTAATCAACAATACTGCATATTTAGAAGAAAATAATCTTCAAGAAAATATTGCACTCACTGAACAAGAACAAAATGCTATGGAGAAAAATTAATGAAGTAACAAGATAATTTCTAGAAAAACAGGATGAAGATAAACTCAAATAAATCTCATTGGAAGAACAAAAAGAAAGCATGAGAGGTTTGATGAAAGATATAAATGGTTAATTTAAAATACCAATGCTCAACTAATATGACTTTTAGCAGAATAGACAAAAAGAAGAAGTGCTGGGAACTATTTTTTGAACAAAAATAATAAAATGTAATTTCTCACAAAAGACATGGGTACACATGAAATTTAAAGAATCTATTGAGTGTAGAGAAAAACGAATTTTAAAAAAATGCTAGTCATACCATTGTCAAATTTAAGAGAATAACAAGACCACTAAAAAAAATCACTAAAAAATACTTTAATTTTCATTTCAGCTCCAACATGTAACAGTTAAAAAATGAGCAAAAAGCTAAGTAGATACTTCTACAAAAAATATATGCAGATATAAATAAACCATATGAAAAGATGATCAATATCCTATTTCATTAGGGAATTCCAGATAAAGGCAAAAATGAAATAGTACTATATACCTATCAGAATGGTCAAAATCCGTATAACTTACAAATACCAACTGCTAGAAAGATTGTAGAATATCAGGAATTCTCATTCATTCTTGGTGGCAATGCAAAATGGTACAGCTACTTTGCAAGATAGTTTGGTAGCTTCTTACAAAGCTAAGTGTAGTTTTAACATATGATTGAGTACCATACTCCAAAGTGATTTGTCCAATTCAGTAAAAAGCTTATGTATCTATGAAAATCTCCATGTGAATATTTATAGTGGCTTTATTCACAACCATCAAAAGCTAGAAGCAACCAAAATGCCCTTCAGTAAATAAATGGAAAATAAGCTATAGTACATCCATATAATATTATTCAACAATAAAAAGATTGATTAATCCTTTAAGCTTCAAAAAACCATGCAGGAAGTATAAACACAGACTGTTAAGGTGAAGAAGTTAATCTGAAAAGAATACATACTGGATGATTTCTACTCTATGCCATTTTGGAAAGTGTAAAACTAGAGAGAACATGAAAAAAAAAAAAGAAGAAAAGAAAAAAGAAAAAAAAAAGCAACACAGATGATTTCCATATGTTCTGGAGCTAGGGGGATAGGGAGAGAAGAGTGGAAAAATGGGGAAGGCATAGGGATAAATAGATGAAGTACAGGGGATTTTAGAGTGGTGAAGTTCTTCTGTATGATACTGTAATGGTGGCTGCATGACATTATGCATTTCTTCAAAACCCATAGAAATGTACAGCACAAAGGGTCAGCTTCAATGTAATCTATGGACTTTAATAATCATGAATGATATTGGTTCACTAATTGTAACAAATATCCCATATTAACGAAAGTTGTTAAAAATAGGGAAAACTTGGGCAGCCAGGG
Organism: Canis lupus familiaris; assembly: GCF_011100685.1. Taxonomy (NCBI): domain Eukaryota; kingdom Metazoa; phylum Chordata; class Mammalia; order Carnivora; family Canidae; genus Canis; species Canis lupus. The sequence continues at coordinate 32,656,843 of NC_049222.1, read as the reverse complement.
TGGCTCAGCGGTTTAGAGCCGCCTTCAGCCTGGGGAGTGATCCTGGAGACCCAGGATCAAATCCCACATCGGGCTCCCTGCATGGAGCCTGCCTCTCCCTCTGCCTGTGTCTCTGCCTCTGTCTCTCTCTCTACACCCTCCCACACTGTGTCTCTCACAAATAAATAAATAAAATCTTTAAAAAAAAATAGGGGAAAAAAATAATAAATAAAAAAAATAGGGGAAACTGTGTCAGAGGAGTATATGGGAACTCTGTACTACCTTCTTAGCTTTTTCTGCAAATCCAAAATTGTTCTATTAAAAAAAATCCATAAATCAAAGAAAAGAACAATAAATAAAAGATGGCTTCAAAGTTCTTTTTTTTTTTTTTTTAAGATTTTATTTATTCAAGAGGGAACAAGGGAGCGGCACAAGCAGACTCCACGCTAAGCACAGAGCCCAACATGGGATCACCACAGGGCTCAATCCCACAATCTCGAGATCCTGACCTGAGCCTAAACTGAGAGTCGGATGCTTAACTGACTCAGACACCTAGGTATCTCTCTTCAAAATTCTTAATAAGTGTGTTTCCATGTTAGAATTATTTATCCAGGAGCAGGTGGGTGGTTCCGCGGTTGAGCGTCTGCCTTTGGCTCAGGTTGTGATCCCGGGGTCGTGGGATCGAGTCCCGCATCAGGCTCCTCACAGGGAGCCTGCTTCTCCCTCTGCCTATGTCTCTGTGTGTCTCACTAATAAATCAATAAAATCTTTTTTTTTAAAGAATTATTCATACAGCTGAATGATCATTCAGAATGAATGTAGAAAAAAGATTTCTAATTCAGAATATATACTCCCTGCTCTGTTCTAGGAAGGTATTAGTCAATACTGGAGTCAGCCAGAATAAAGCAAGATACAACAAAATAGCAGATCCAAACTTGGGAAAAGAGCACAAGAAGGACCTAGGTTATCTCTAGGAAAGAGTTCCTAACAAGTAAAGTAGGGTTAGAAAACCTGAAGTCTACATAGGAGCAGATGGCAGAGAGAAATGGGAGGTAATCAGAAAACAAAATAAAACAAAACCCTCAACTGGACAGAGAACTGAAACAAAATTCGAGTAAACAATAAAGACATGTAGAGGAGGAAGAAAAGAAATACAATTTGACTCTTCAGAGGAATCAAATATATATATAAGAAAGAAAATGATAATTATAGTACTTAGTTATAAATGAAATAGTACATAGTCATAGTAACTTCAGAATTATTTGTGATTCTTTTTAGTTTTAAAATTCATTCAACCTGAGAACCAAGCATTAAAGATTTAATTGTGTTTATAGTAAAACTATAAATTCAATCAGCTTAGTGTGAAAGTAAAAATAAATGGAGCTTAGTTTGGGCTGCTATCACAAACCATCACAGACTGGGTGGCCTAAACAATGGAAATTTATTTCTCTCAGTTTTGGAGGTTGCAAATCAAAGATCAGGGTGCCAGCATACTCAGGTTCCAGTGAAGGTCCTTGCCGGGGCTACAGACTGCAAACTTCTTGTGACTTCCTCACACCTCAGAGCAGAGAGGAAGCCAGCTTTGGTATGGTCTTATAAGGACCCTGAATCCATCATGAAGGCCTCACCCTCATGACTTCATCTAAATCTAGTTGCCTCCCAAAGGCCCCACCTCCCAAAACCATCATATTGAGGGAAATTTTCAACACAAATTTTGTGGGGATACCGTCAGTCTATAACAGTCATTTAAACAATAAGGGGGGCAGCCCCGGTGGCTCAGCGGTTTAGCGACACCTTTGGCCCCTGGTGTGATCCTGGAGACCCTGCATGGAGCCTGCTTCTACCTCTGCCTGTGTCTGCCTCCTTCCCTCCCTCCCTCTCTCTCTCTCTCTCTCTCTCTCTCATAAACTATTTTCTAAGGCCCATCTTCAAAGGAAAAAAAAAAAGAAAAAGAGAAAGTATTCTCCCTCAACTGCTTACACTGCAGCTTCCAACCCATTTCCCTTCTCTGCTTTACGATGAATTTTTCTTGAGACAGGTATATAAAATCCCTGTTTTCATTGCCCACCTGACATTGTTGTAGTCGATGTTTGTTTTTCAGGGGTCTTCAGTCAGACTTCTCCCACCAAACTTGACTGAGACCAATCATGACAAAGTACCAACGAATGGCCTGAACACACACCCATGTATACTTATGCTACTTGAGCCCTCTCTCATGACTCAAAGGCTGTTTCTCCTGACATCGTATTGGTTTTGCTCTTACTCTAAGAGTCCTTCTTTCTAGTCTTTTTCGCAAGTATGTCATTCTATGCTTATCACAATTTTTTTTCCATATATACTTCCTCCAAGTGATCTCATTTGGGTCTATGACTTTAAACATCTTCTATATGCCAGTAATTCTTAAAGCTAAATTTCCAGTACCAACGTCTTTGAGCTCTAGATGCATCCTGTAGTATCTATTTGGCTGAATACTTGGCATCTTAAATCTTAACATTGACAAAATATGTATTGATTTTACCTCCATACTGTTCCTCCTCCAGTCTTTCTTATCCTGTGTAAATGGCAGCGATTATCAGTAAGCTAAAATCTAAAAATGGTCTTTGATTCCTCTCCTTGCCTCACACTATTATTACATTTAAGCCTTAAGTCTTATCAACTTGCTCTTAATGAATTCATTATGCTTTCTTTCCTCTATATAAATTAAATGAGTTCAATATACCTTAATATTGGGTTTAGACTAGTGGAATATTCTAGCAGGACTCATAACTTCCTCTCAACTCAGTTTCTTAAAAAAACAGCTAACGTGATATTTTTAAGTAAAAAAATTATTCAAATAATAACTATTGGTAAGAAGCCTCCAATTGCTTCTTAACAAATTCAGAATACAAGTTTTTAGATTTAGTGCTTCTAAGATTGGGTTTTCCCAGAAACAGATCCTGAAACCTCTGAAAGATGGTGTGTAATGTGTTTTAGATTGCTGTACTACAGGGCAAGAAAATTAGAATATATACTACTGTGACTGGGATGTTGGTATCTTGCCAAAATTCATATGTCAAAATCCTGATCCCAATGTGATGGTATTTGGAGGTCAGCCCTTTGGGATTGAGGAGCCCTCATGATGGAATTAGTATTTGCCTAAGAAGAGACAGAGCAATGATCCCTCTTTCAAACATGGGACAGAGCAAGAAGATGCCTTCTATGAACTAGGAAGAGAGCTCTGACTAGACACTGAATTTCTAGCATCTTGATATTGAATTTCTTATTCTCTAGAACTGTGAGAAATTAATGTATGTTCTTTAGGTACCCAGTCTATATTTTGTTATAGAGGCCCTTACTGCCTAAGATATTTCCATCATTCATTTGCCAAAGGCTGCACTCAGGTGCTTCCAGAATGCCCAGCTCTCCAGAGAGGGAAATCTTTCAGCACAGAAGAATCTTAGGTGTAGGACACTATATTCCTATACAGAAACTGTGAGTGTGTAAAAGATATTGTCTGCCATGCCTGGCTTACAAAGAACACCATGACCTCCCTCTGACTCTTTGATCCTAACTTTCTTTCATGTCCCTTCTTTCCTTATCACCTTGACTTCCTTCTGTTCATAAATACATAGGTTGTTTTCTGCTTTCTAGACTAAGCATCACCTTGTCTTTGTGCCCAAAAGATTTTCTCTTTTCTTGCTATAGATCTCTGTGTAGTTCTGACAGCAGGCTTCTTACAAGCAGTTGCTTAGTTAGTCCTATTTTACTCCCCTTAATACCCTGGGTCCTTTGTTTATTTATCTTTATTTCTCTGCTGGAATAAAAACTACCTGATTGTAAGGATTTTGTCCAGTGTACTTCAAGGCAATGGTAGACAGATGTTAAAATTGGAAGTGAATATTTGTAGAATGAAAAAAAAATCCTCATTTTACCAAGTAAGAAGTTAAGAGATTTTATGGATTAAGAGATCATGGTAAGGAGAGAAGGTTCTAATGATCAACATCCCTGACCCCACAATCTGTTGGCTGTTGACAACTGGCAAATCATTAACCTCTCTTCACCTCAGTCACTTGGATGGGATAATAACAGTGCCCACCTTATAGGGCTGTTATGTGCAATTGATATGTATACAGTGCTTAGAATAGCCTTGTTCATAACAAACACTTTAGGAAGAGATAGAAGCATCTATATTTGATAATTGGGTTTAGCGATGAGAATGTTATATTCTTAAGTATCAAAATAGGAAATGTAGATAGTTTCAAAACTCAGAATATTGTGTAAGCTTATTGCTTTAGTACTATAGGGGTAACCAACAAAAGAAACAGGTCAGTTAAAATCTCCCAAGAAACAGAATCGGGAAAGAAAAGACATGGAGTGGAAACTATTTGATCTATTTAGCACAAATACAGGTATTACATATACAACTGCATTTTTTTAAAGTAAAAAAAGTTGTAAAGTAAGCTGAATACTGGGACGCTTGGGTGGGTCAGCTGTTGAGCATCTGCCTTTGGCTCAGGGCCTGATCCCAGATTTCTGGGATCGAGTCCTGCATCGGACTCCTTGCATGGAGCCTGCTTCTCCTCCCTTTGCCTGTATCTCTGCCTCTAGTTCTGTGTCTCTCATAAATAAATAAATAAAATCTTTTAAAAAATAAAGTAACTGAATACAATAGCAAAGAGATAGTTTTTTCAACAAATGATGCCAGAACAACTGGACATCTATATGCAAAAAAGATGAATGTGGACATAGACCTTACACTTTTCCCAAAAAAAAATAAACCAAAACGTATCACAGAACTACATGTAAAACACAAAACTATACAACTTCTAATTGATATCATAGGAGAAAATCTAGGTGACTTTGTGTTTGAGCATGACCTTATAGATTCAATACCACAGGCACAATTCATGAAAGAAAGAATTGTTAAGCTGGACTTCAGTAAAATTAAAAATTTCCATTCTACCAAAGACACTACCAAGGCAATTATAAGCTAAGTCACAGTGTGGGAGAAAGTATTTGCAAAAAGACACTTTTGATAGAGAATGACTATCTAAAATATACAAAGAACTCTTAAAATTCTACACTAAGACAGCAAACAACCAATTAAAAAATAAGCGAAAGACCTTTACAGACACTTCATCAAACAAGATATACAGATGGAAAATAAACATCTGGAAAGATGTTCCCCATTAAATGTCAGGGAAACGACAATTAAAATAACAATGGCATACTGTTATACACCTATTAGAATAGCAAGAATCTGGAATCCTGACAACACCAAAGCCTGGCAAAGCCGTAGAGCAACAAAAACGCTCTCATTCATTGGTGGTGGGAATGAAAAATGGTACACCCATCCTGGAAGACAATTTGGCAGTTTCTTAAAAAGCTATACTCTTACCATACATCTATCAATCATATTTTTTGATATTTACCCAAAGAAGTTAAAGACTTATATGCACACCGAAAATTAGCACATGGATGCTTATACCAGCTTCATTAATAATTGCCAAATGTTGGAAGCAATGAAGATGTTCTTTGGCCAGTGAATGGGTAAACAAACTGTACATTTAGACAGTGGGATATAATTGCACTGAAAAGAAATGAGCTATCAAATCATGAAAAGACATGGAGGAACATGAAATGCATACTACTAAATGAAAGCAGCCAACCTAAGAAGGCTGTATACTATCTGATGCAACCATATGACATTCTGCATAAAGCATGACTGTGGAGATAATAAAAAGATGAGTGGTTGGCACAGGTTGGGGAGAAAAAGGATGAACAGGAAGAGCACAGAGAATTTTGAGTATCTTTTGAAAATACTCTGTATGATACTATAATGATGAGTACATGTAATTATGCATTTACCCAAAATCATGGAATGCACAACACCAAGAGTGAACTATAATGTGCATTATGGCAGACTGTGGGTAACAATGATGTGTTGTTGATGCAAATTAATTAATTGTAACAAATGTACCACTCTGGTAGGGAGTGCTGATAAGGAAGGCTATGACTATGTGGGAGCAGAAGGTGTATGGAAAATTCTGTACTTTCTGCTCAATTTTTCTGTAAACTTAAAAACACTCTAAATAGTCTATTAATAGGTAAATAAACTAACAAATAAAGAACAAACTCAAGTACAAATATTACTATCCTTTGTGTAATTAGATACATAAAGATACAGCATAAAAAAGAGGTAGTAGACAAAAGCAAAGACGTTTTTGTAATTTCCTAAATAATAGGCTTACTTTTTGATCTTGAAGTTTTAAATCCTCACTTGCATGAAATAACACCTATAAATAAAGCTCCAGCTCAACTCTTGGATTTACTTTCTTTCACTTTACTATTCAAAGATGAACATTTGAGAAGTTCACTAGATTAAAATTCTTAAACCGATTTCCTTCTCCTCTGACATTATTATTTCATACTATTACAATTTTTTCATAAGGATTCTGTTTTAACAAAATGAAACTTCAGTCACAGGCAACATTTTTTCATCATGGATTAACAGTATATAGGTCAGGATAAACATTTCTGATTAACAAAGTAGCTTACTGCAAACATAAATACTCACATGTTGAAATTTTACAATGATGAAATGTATACTATAGAAAATGAAAGTCCCTAGTAAAATCACCATAGTCATATAGTTTTGTTAATATGTATTCATTTTTTCTACAAATATACTTCATTCCTTTCAGAAATATTAAGCTTTGCCTTGCTAGGTACTGTCCTAGACAGACACTGGACACAAAACAATGAGAAAATATAGACATTTTCTCTACCAACTTAGTACATCCAGTGTAGTGAGAAGGATGTATTTGTCTGATAATTTTCATAATGTTGAAATACAGTTTGAATCTTCTTGGGAAGAAAAGGTACATTATACTATAAGGTAAATAATTTGAAATTTGAAATTTGTCACAATTTGTTGGGATCCAAGAAAGCTAAGTGATTATTACCATTCCAAATTGTAATTAAGTATTGTTCATCAAATGGACATTTTTCACTTAATAAAACAATTTGGATATGTGTCTATAAGTACATGTGATTCTACCTCATTCTATTTTCATTCTGTGATTTCTTTATCTTTTATAAGTACAAAGTGTGAATATTAACAAACTATTTCAAAATGTGACCTTGATTACACCATCATTGTAAAAATATACCTCTTTTGATGACATCCACTACCTATACTTCCTGACTCCTGCCTATTTCTTGATTTTGGTTTTCTGCCTCATTATGCTTAGATACCTCGTGCTTGATGACTACATTTTCCTATGAGGCACTCCTATGCCTAGCACTTATTTTGGATTTTCTGTTTTGTTTTTTAACAATCTTTTGTTTTTGATGTCCTGTTTTCAGTTGACCATTAAGGTTCAAGTTTTATGCAAACACAAAAAAAATGTCTGAAAGTTGGGAGGTGGGAATGTTCCTACATAGGATAGAAAACTTTCTTCTCCCATTCCAATAAGAAAAACAATAGCCCCCTGCCTCCAATGCCCTTGGACCAGGGAAAGGGTTAACCTCTCTTTCGTGACTGCCCAGTGAGTCTGATTCCTCCTCTACCTCCTCCATACAACAACTTGCCAAGAGATGCTTGTGATTAATTTTAATTGCTTTTAAGAAGTTAACATTCATTGAAATCCCCATCCTTGCAGTCACTAAGGTCACAAAGTCCAGCAAAAATATTTTATATACATAGCACAATTGTTGAAATAACAGAATGTGCAGCATTGTGATATTTAAAATCTTATCAAGACTTTTTTCTAAAAATTTTAGTGATTTAAGATCCTGAAATTGGTTAGTAAATTCTTGAATCATTTCTCAACAGTCTAATAGTTTCACAAAACATGTTAGTGCCCCTATGAGTCATATTCTGTGCTTGGTTCTAGTTTTGCAAAGACAGATACAAAACAAGTCCAATCCCGAAGGTACATTTTTACTAGAGAAATAAATATACCACTATATGATACAATTTATGATATAAAGGAGGGAATAATTAAGTTTATCAAACTGAGGTCAGGGAAGGCTCAATATAAAAGTGGCCCTCACATTTTTCCAGTCCCACTACACTCAACAGCACACACACTGTGCCACTTCAAATCACTGTCTTTACTCATGTTGCTTCTTCTCTTGGAATGCTTAATCTTCCCTGGATTTTCTGGAAAATGACTGTTTACTTTACAAAGCCACAGATGGGTTTGACCTATTCTGTGAGAAGCCAGGAGTGGAAAAGGAATAGAGAGAAGGAGTAAGGGGTATTACAAATAACACAGAAGCCAAATTATGGAGGGCTACATATGCCATACTAGATACAGAACTTGGATTTTTCTGAGAATAGTAGAGAGCTATTGAGCATTTATAGCCAGATGGTGATATTTTCCAATTGTAAGTCTGGCACTGAGTTGGACAATATATTGGAAGGTAAAATGAGAGTAGAGGCAGCATCCTTACAGTGCTTTTTAACAGTTTGAAAGAAAAGAGTTGACAAATTGGTAGAATTAAGGTAGTAATAGTGAAAGATTAGAGGAAATATTCACGAGACCTTCTAGGGTGGTATTTTCATATCTTGTATTGTTTTAGATATATATTATGTGGTTGAAGAAGCCCTCAAATAAGTGTGGTGTAAGAAACTGTATTTAACAAGTACCACAGTGTTTGCGTGTCAAAAATATTATGTTTTCTATGTTTCCTTTAGAGGGCTATGAACACAAAGTAATTCAGTTTCAGGACAGAGCGGACTTCTGAAGGAGAGTTCTTCAAAAGAAATTAAAATATTATAACAAAAAGAAAAGAAAGAATGCATTTCCACTCGGGGGGATCTCAAATATCATTTTCTTTTTTTTAATAAATTAATTTTTTATTGGTGTTCAATTTACCAACATACAGAATAACACCCAGTGCTCATCCCGTCAAGTGCCCCCCTCAGTGCCCGTCACCCATTCACCCCCACCCTCCGCCCTCCTCCCCTTCCACCACCCCTAGTTCGTTTCCCAGAGTTAGCAGTCTTTATGTTCTGTCTCCCTTTCTGATATTTCCCACACACTTCTTCTCCCTTCCCTTCTATTCCCTTTCACTATTATTTATATTCCCCAAATGAATGAGAACATATAATGTTTGTCCTTCTCCGATTGACTTACTTCACTCAGCATAATACCCTCCAGTTCCATCCACGTGGAAGCAAATGGTGGGTATTTGTTGTTTCTAATGACTAATATTCCATTGTATACACAGACCACATCTTCTTTATCCATTCATCTTTCGATGGACACTGAGGCTCCTTCCACAGCTTGGCTATTGTGGACATTGCTGCTAGAAATATCGGGGTGCAGGTGTCCCGGCGTTTCATTGCATCTGAATCTTTGGGGTAAATCCCCAACAGTGCAATTGCTGGGTCGTAGGGCAGGTCTATTTTTAACTCTTTGAGGAACCTCCACACAGTTATCCAGAGTGGCTGCACCAGTTCACATTCCCATCAACAGTGCAAGAGGGGTCCCTTTTCTCCGCATCCTCTCCAACATTTGTGGTTTCCTGCCTTGTTAATTTTCCCCATTCTCACTGGTGTGAGGTGGTATCTCATTGTGGTTTTGATTTGTATTTCCCTAATGGCAAGTGATGCGGAGCACTTTCTCATGTGCATGTTGGCCATGTCTATGTCTTCCTCTGTGAGATTTCTCTTCATGTCTTTTGCCCATTTCGTGATTGGATTGTTCATTTCTTTGGTGTTGAGTTTAATAAGTTCTTTATAGATCTTGGAAACTAGCCCTTTATCTGATAGGTCATTTGCAAATATCTTCTCCCATTCTGTAGGTTGTCTTTTAGTTTTGTTGACTGTTCAAATATCATTTTCTTAACAAAATAGGTGAATTTGGGTCTTAGGGATAAGTGAGCTTTCAAGGTCAATGGAAGATAGTCAAAGTGCATGGAGACCAAGAACTGGGACACGTGTTTAACAGCAAATCACCCTCATAATTAATGAAATAACGTCTATAGAGCATACCATTAGTGTTACAAGGAGCAAGACTGACTGAAGTTCAAATTCTAATTCTCACTTCCTATTATTTTTTTAATTTGAACAGACTCTTAAAGTCCTAAAATCTCAGTTTCCTAATACACTTACAGGGTAATAATGTATGTCTTATACATGGTACATAGAGCATGCATAACACATACACGGTACATAGTAAGCATTGAATAAATACTCTCATTATATAAAAGCACTGCAAACCACAAAGCTCTAAACAATGGTATTGTTGTTATTAACACACTAGAAATATTTAATTCTAATAAAAGACTACGGATTTTTAAAAATGTGTTGCTCTTTATTTTTAAGAATAACAGAATTGATATTTCTAATTGACTGTAATAGCTACACATTTAGTGAAAATGCCTCCCGACTTTTTCTTTCTTATTATGTAAATACTACAAAACAGGTAAATAAAGCTGTTAAATTGTTTTTGAGACATGAATGCAAATATTTTAATTCTCCATTTAGCCTATTTCAAGCTATATTAAAAATATTTCAAGTCACAAAAAGTATAACTCACTTAAAAGTATAATCTTAACCCTTTCTGAAAGAATGTTTTGGTTAAATTAAAGGAATGCTTTTTATGAAATAATATAGGTAGAGTATGTAACATGTTTTTTTTTTTCTTCCTACAAACTCAACCTGAGCTTGACAGCAGCAGAGTTATTGATTAGATATCATCAGTACTGACATATACAGAGAGAACATAATTTCATTTTATGGGCTGCTATGCTGTTAGATAGAATTCATTTTATGAAATGGCTATTGCTAGGCCTTTCATTGCTAAGCCTTTCAAGAATTTTGTTTAACATTGGAATAATATTTTCTTACACCACATTGGTTTTCTAATGGCTTATCATTTGTAAATAATTTAACAATGACCTATTTTATGTACTATAATATGGGGCACTAGGCAAAATATATCAGATCCATTCAGGTATATATTTAATCTCCATACCTGAAATACAGTTTGCCTTATATCTGTGTGTGCTGTGTTTGTGTGTATATATATATATTTTCAATTGATCCCAACACATGGTATCTGTGTTTTATCATATTTATTTATATCCCACCTGTTCCCACTAAAATTTTGAAGTAGAATATTTGCTCGGTATGTACCAGGCACTTTCACATTTATTATCGTATTTATACAAAGATGAAAAAGGTCTATTCCCAAGTTCCTAGTCTCAAAGATCCAGAAACTCAAACTAACTATGGCCCAGCCAAAATCATGGCACTATTTGAAACAATAAATTAAATTCTGCTATTTTAACACAAAGGAAATACTCACTTCAACATCTTGGCAAGAATATGATTAACTGCCCTAGAGGCTAAGTGAATATCTCTGCCTTGTGATAACGGGGCCATTGAATGTACTGTATTTGGGGTGATAGACATTGTCAGCAGGATCTTGACAACTCAAAAATATAGTGATTCTGCAGTTCACCTTTTAAAAAACAATTTTGAATTTTTCCACTTAATAAGGAAAGTGATTGAATGAGCAAGAATCAACGCACCCATGTTTGGAATGGCTTATACTGCCATGTAAATTTTAAATTTATTTTGGAGCAATCTATACACCAAATCCAGTGATATTCTCAGCTGAATGGCTTGCCAAGTGAAGGCTGACACTTTCCTGTTTATCCTGCTCCCCGTGTAGGAGAAAATATTCCATTCATTTTTTGTTCAGTATTATTAAGATATATAGTTGATATATAAAAAATGTCACAAATTTAATGTTAAATCTGGATGAGTAGACATATACCTGTCATACCATCATCACATCCAAGGTATTAGACAAGCCTATCACCTCCAAAATTTCCTTGTATTCTTTTGTGGGTTTGGGGGAGGAGGGGAGTTTGGGTGTTTTGCTTTGTTTTGTTTTGTTTGATAAGAACATTAAACATGAGATCTGTTATCTTACATATTTTAAAATATATGTCCTTCATTCTAAACATTCACCTTCTCCTCCCCTCTTTTCCTGTACCTTCTTTTCTTCTCATCTTCTAACCCTCCTTCTGATAAGCACACATATACACACAAGTCTTCCTGTTTACTGTCAGGTCATTTTTGATTATTACTGACATAGCCACCATTTAATTATCTTAATGTAACATACTTTAAAGTATTTTTTTGCACATGCTAAAAAAGAGTAAGATCTAAAGGCCAAAAAAGTGGGTTATTTTACTGATGTAAGAGGTATTAATTTTATATGTGAGAACGCATGTAATGATTTACACACAAACACACGCACAAATGCACACACCCTTTTTTTTATAAAGTATTCTTTCTCTCTTAAGTGTATATTACTCCAATCTTGCATTCATGGGGAAAAAAACATATTTTCTAGAATTACTTTCTTCTGTTTATGCTGAGTTCTTTATGGAAAAACTAAGCCAAGAACAAAATGTTCTCTCTTTTTGATGAATAGCTGATTCCATTTTAAAAGGAAAATCTTTCCTTTCAAAAAGCTGTAAAATAGAATTATATAAAAAATAACTCCATCTGGCTCATTGAAGAATATCATTTAAAAGAAGTATATTCTAGGTCTAAATTATTTTTCTTGGTTATGAAATAGTTATGTGTACATATACTACATATCTCATTAATTTAAGTCTTTATACCAGGAATTAAGTTTGAGACTCGATGGTTATGTAAATATTGATATTGACAGTACTCACAGGAGCACCAATATTGGATATAAATTATCTCTGTAAATTCAGAAAATAATGACCCCAAAGGTGACCTTGTCTTGATGTTTCAGATTAAGTCCTGATTATGTAATAAATTAATATGTTACCATAATTTCTTCTTTATGCATCAACTTAGCCTTGTTTTCTGCAGCCTTGCAGCCTATCTTTTCATTTCAAGCAAGTGCCTGATAGAATTAAGCTTGAGGAAGAATATTTGAGCCTCTGGTGATGTTCCCCTGCCTCTCGTTCGCTGTTATTTGTGTATATGGTAAGATCACCGGGAACTCCCAATCCAGTAGCATGCACAATACATCCTTAACCTTGGGGCTCTTGTAATTGATGAAGGTCTGGGATCAAGTGGTACGTTCTTTGACATGATCAAGTTATCTGTTGGAGATAATAAGCCAATAAAAATATACTGTGATTCCCCTGTCTGGAATCCTCTTTGGTCTGAGCATAGGCTATTAAGAACTTGTTTTTCTGTCTTTTTATTTCTCACTACTTGACATAATAAAGAAAATGAAATATATTGAGTCGATGCCTGTCTGTCTCTCCTGTTCTCTTTCTTTTTCAATTTCTTCTATAAAAGGGGGAAAAATGAGAGCCCAATAAATATAGCTGAGGGAATGAAGCCTGTGTTGTTGCTACACTGCACATATTCTTATAGCCTTCTAAATCGTAAAATGTTAACAGCAAAACTAAATCTTGACATGTTGATAGCTAAAACCATACTGCAATATGGCACATCAATTGCCTGTTATGCTTTTGCGAACCAAAAAATATTCTCTTCTGTACCATTAACATAAATCATATTGGTTAAAACACTTTAATACTCCAGGTGTTTTTCTTGTTTGTTGTTGTTGTTGTTGTCTATTTTTGTTTTTGTTTTTTCAGATGGCACATTTATTGATGTCAGTTTTGGAGGGGGAAGGGAGATCGGATAAACTATGGACGTACTGTGGGGCTATGCACACAAATCAGACTCAATAAGCTTGTCAGATGAACATTTCACATTAACCAAAATAATAACCTGTCATATGAGTTAAACAGTTTTTCTTTTTCTCATGTTTCAGAACAATGTAGTACCATAAGTACCACAGCTGCATGTTTTGATTTTTTTAAGAATAACTAGTTTTTAAAGGCATCTTATCGCTCTCCAGATGTGAGTTCTAGCACTGCTGTGAGGAGGAAAAGTACTGTGTTTAAAGGAACTTAAGAAATACTGCACTGTAGATACTTTTTAAAACATTGCATGAGTGGAAAATTACTGAAAGTAATACCTGGTCCCAGGAGCCAGAGATCAATGAATTTTTAAACATACATATAATTGACAATTTTCCTGTTTTTAATATTTAGAAGGCTGAATGAACATGGATGGCCCTGGAAGCAAACAAGGTGAAGACCTCAGCATCCTCTCTGCTAACCACAAGTGGTTGATTTTGTTCAAAGCTGCTCTATCCTCTCACTAGAATGAATATTTTAATCCCTAAAGGTGGCAGAAGCCTGTGTTTGGAACTCTTTCACTTTGAAAATGAACAGAAGTCTAAAAAACCTCATGAGTTCAAATAGGGTAATCAGACTTTGAATCTCTTTCTCATGAGATCACTTTTATATGTTGTACCAGTTCACTGAGTGATGTGTTTATTTCCTTACGAACCACCTAACCCCTTGGTAGTCTTGTTTTCCCACAGTCATCTCTTCCACATGTCCTGTTTTTTTCTTGTATTGAAACGTGATTTATAGCTGGATATTGGTATGTCACAAGGTGTTAATTCATAATTAAATTCAATTATAAAAAATAAAAATAAATTCAAGAATTATATGTAATATCTCTCAATCATAGTTCACTAAGTCTCTCAGTTTGAAGTCTTAAACTCCTTCCTTATGCAACTTTAGGTTTTGTAGATATAAACAAAGATACAGTTACTTCAATGAGAAGGCTTGCATCTTTAGTTACATTGTGAAATTTACACAAATATTCGTAACCTGAGGCAATTAACATAAATGTCATGTAAAAACACAAATAAAATGAGATCCAAAGGTGGAATGTCGACAGGTTAAGCAAACACTATATGACAGAAATATAATCAGTAATGCACATTAAAGAATGAGCTGATTTTGACAAGAAAAGTTGGGAGTCAGAGAGGGAATTCTAGGTAGAGAGAATATGAACAAAAGGCACACGAATTCTCAGAGTTCCACTTGAGACAGCAAAAGCAACTGAATTTGAAACATGGGAAGACAACAGGCCAACGGCAGGAGATAAGTTTGGGAAGAAATGCTGAAATAATACTGCAGTAGAAAAATAGCAACCTGCAGAATTTATTATTATTTAGAATTATTAGGATAACTATTAAAATATGAATGAGTGTTTTAAGGAAGGGATGAATATGAATCCATATGGACTTTAAGCAGTATAATCAGACATATAAGTTTAACAGGTGGAGATACACGAGGTGTAACTCTGTTTCCTCTCTCAAAGAACCAAGTTCTAGGAACCACCCTAAAAGAATAAAGATTTTCTGGTGCTACACTGTGTCACTAACTAGTTATATGATGGGGCTAACCAAATAAGTTTAATATTTATCCACTCAGGACAACATCTACTGATACTCACTAACAAGTTTCCAGGCTTTTTCAAGATACATACTACCCACACTGCATCCCTTGGTAAATGAACCTAAAAACTATTATATACATTTTCTTTATTTTTAATATATATTATATATATACACATATTTCATGCACATATGTCTATATATAAAATGCACATAGTATATGTGTATAATATATAACAGTTATTTATAACATTATATATTTATTTATTTATATATTCTGGCACCTGATAAAATAAATATCCATGGATACATATGCATGGATTGTCCAGGGTGTCTGGAATAATAGTATACTTTAAATAAATAGAAAATTATCCCTGTTGATAAATACAAGGCTATAAGTATGATGGCAAGTTCTTTTAAAAAATACTCCTTCAAATAATAAAGAAATAATAAAATAAAAAACAAAAAATACTCCTTCATTTCTATAATTGGGAGATGATTCTATTGTTTTGGAGCAGGGAGCATTTATCATCTTCTACCCTAATGACTGTCAGATTCCATGCTAATTCAAAGTTTTAGACACTGTTGGAGATACGGTCATTTACCTACTCAATATCCATTCTCCCTTTTCCTTTCTACAAAATTTCATCAGATCATCAATGGCACCAAGTTAAAAGTTTCTTTTATTCCTCAAGTGTAACCACCCCCACCTCTACCCCTGTGCTTATAGAAGAAATGGCCATCTGATAAAATGTTTGACCAATGAGATATAAATAATGTTTTCTGGAAAGGATTTTTTGTATAGCACCTTTATTGAGAAACAATTCACACATTTAAGCTGTAAAATTAAATGATTTTACATATATTTACAAATTGTGCAACCATCATCACCACTGTGGAACACTTTCATTAACCCAAAAGGAAACTTTGTTCTCATTATCCCTGAACTTCCTATGCTCTCGGCAAATATTACTTCCTATCCCTATGGACTTGACTATTTTGGACATTTCACATAAATGCAATCAGATAATATGTGGTCTTTTGTGGTGAGCTTGTTTCATTTAGTATAATATTCTCAAGGCATCCACGTTGCAGCATTATTCTTTTTATTGCTGATAATATCTCATTATGTGAATAGACTGTATTTTATTTACCCATTCTTCAGTTAATAGATATGTGAGTCATACCCACTTTGTGGCTATTATGAGTAATGCTACTATGAAAATTCATGTTAAGTCATTGTGTGGACATAGATTTTAATTTCTCTTGGATATATCCAGTTGGAAATAATTTCTGGGTCATATACAAACATTAGTAACAAATAGTAACACTTTGTTTAACTCAAACTTTTGTTTATGCTAACTTTTTATCTTAATGTTTAACTTTTTAAGAACTGCCAGAGTGTTACACAAAGCCACTTCTCCATTTTACATAACCAGTGTATGAGAGCTCTAATTTCTCCATATCCTCAGCAACATTTATTATAGTCTGTCTTTTTATTATAACTATCCTCTTGGGTATGAAGAATTGTCACATTGTGGTTTTGAATTTCATTTTCTTGATTGCTCAAAATGTCAACTGCCTTTTATATTCTTACTGGGAATTTGTATGTGGTTTTTAGAGAAACGTTTATCAGATCTTCACAGTCCAGGGTTCTTTGGGATGTTCAAATCTGAGACATTCCAAAAAGCAAAGAACATTTCTGTCCTTGACTGGCTCCTGAGATAAAACCTCTAAGCCCTTAGATATACTGCCTGATAAAAAGTTTCTTTGTTTACCTGGGCTACACCAGATAATTTATGCTGAAATGTAATTTATAGCAAGGGCTTGGACCACCTGATATTAATTTGACCTCTTGTGGGACTGGACCCTGAGTAACTAAAAATAACTCCATGCACATTTTATGCTTACATGTTTGACCTCAATGGAACCCTGGATACACAGTCTCAGGGTGGGCTTCCCTAGTTAGCAATACTTCGCGCTATCATCACACATCACTGCTGGGAGAATGAGGCCTGTTCATTTGGCATGAATGAGAGAGGACAGTGGAAACTCAGGTCTAGTTTCTCATGGACTCTGTGTTATGCATCTTTACCCATTGCTGATTTTAAATCTATTATTTTGCTGTAATAAATCATAACTGTGAGTATAACAACTTTTCTGAGCTCTACAGTTCTTTTTAGTGAATCATGGACTCTAAGAGTGGGATTGAGGATTGCTGACAAAATATTTTACTCATTTTTAGTTGGATCATTCATCTTCCATTATTAAAATATGAGTTACTTTATATATTCTAGATATAAATTCCTTATCAAATATGTGAATTGCTGATATTTTTTTCATTCTGTACTTTGTCTTTATTAGTTGATTGATTGATGTCCTCTTAAGCAAAAAGATTTGAGCTTTGATGCAGTCTAATTTCTTTTCTTAAGTTGTGGTATCTTATCTGTAAAGGGTTTTTCTAAACCTTAGTTCATGAAAATTTACTCCTGTATTTTCTTCTAAATAGTTTATAGTTTTAGCTCTTATATTTAGGTATTTGATAGTAAGTTTTGAAATTGTTAAGTACAAAGTCCTCCAACTGTGTTCTTCTCAATATCAATTAGCTATACTGAGTCCATTGCACTCCCCTATAAATCTTAGGATTAGTTTCTGCAAAAAATTACCTGGAATTTTGATAGGATAGCATTATACTGAATCTGTAGATTAATTTAGAGAATATTGTTTTTAGTCTTATTAAGTCTTCTAATCCATGAACAAAATCTTATTTTAGTCCTTATTTTTCTTTATAATGTTTTATTAGTTTTCAGAATATAAAGTTTCACTTCTTTAAATAATTTCATTTCTAATTATTAGGGTTAGGCTATTGTGAGTGAAATTTTATTTATTTTTTAATTTTTAAATTTAAATTTTTAATATTATTTTGAATTGTTCAGTGCTAATATATATATATAAATTCAGTTGATTTTGATATTTATCCTATTTCCTGAAAACTTGCTGAACTTAGTTCTAATACTTTTTTAACCAACTACAAATTCCATAAGGTATTATTTACACAAAATTATATCCTCTGCAAAAGGAGACAGTTTTACTTTTTCTTTTCTAATTTGGATGTCTTTTATTTTTATCCAATTTCCATGTTTTAACTTGCAGAAATAGAATTGAGTACAATTGAGTAAAAGTGGGGAGAGGGTAAATAAATATATGCTTTGTTCCTGATTGTAGGATAAAAACATTTATTCTTTCATTATTACAAATGATGTTTTTATCATCAAGTCAGGTTGGGTTTTGGCAAGTGCTACTTCTGAGTTTATGGAGAAGGTTATGAGTTTTTGTCCTCTTAATATGGTATATTACGTTGATTTTCAAATGTTAAGCCAACTTTGTATTCGTGGGGTAATTCTTAATTGGTCAAGCTGTACCATCCTTTTCTATATGTTATTATAAATTGCTAATATTTTATTGAGGACTTTGTGTTTATATCCAAATAAGATACATATTATTTCTCATTCATGTAATGTCTTTGATTTTGTTGTCAGGATAATACTGGCCTCAAAGAATGGGTTGAGAATTGTTTTTTGTCAATCTATATTTTGAAGAATTTGTAATATATTGATATTACCTTTTAAACATTTGTTAGAATACACCAGTGAAGACAAAGTCTTTGGCTTTTCTTTAGGGTAATTTTTTTATCACTAATTAAATATGTTCATTTGTTATAGGTCTATTTAGATTGTCTCTTTCTTCTTAAGCCAGTTTAATAGTTTTATCTTTCTAAGAACGTGTCCATTCTGCTGAGCTTTCTATTTTGTTGTCATGCTCCTATCATAGTATACCCTCTAGTTATTTTTTATTTTACTAAGGTAATTAGTAATGTGACGTGAATCTTCTGTTTTCTTAGTCACTCTAGCTAGAGATTTGCCACTTTTTAAAAAAGATTTTATTTATTTATTCATGAGAGACAGAGAGAGAGAGGCAGAGACATAGGCAGAGGGAGAAGCAGGCTCCATGCAGGGAGCCCGATGTGGGACTAGATCCCTGGATGCTGGGATCACATCTTGGGTGGAAGGCAGATGCTTAACCGCTGAGCCACTCAAGCGTCCTAAGATTTATCACTTTTGTTGACCTTTTCAAGGAACAACTTTTGATTTTGCTGATTTTCTCTATTATTTTTCTATTCTGTACCATTTATTTCCATTCTTTTTTTATTATTTGCTTCCCTCTGCTTCCATAAGATCTAATTTGCATTTCTTCCTCTAATGTCTCCAGGTGAAAGGTTAGATTATTGATCTGAAATGATTGCTCTTAATAGGATAGTTTACATTTCCAAGAATTGCTTTATCTACGTCCCACAATGTGTATTATGTAATGCTTTCATTTTTATTCATCTCAATGTGTTCTCTGATTTCTCTTTTTATGTCTTTTTTCACTCATTTGTTATATTAGAAGCATGTTTAATTTTTTATATATTCGTGAATTTCCCAAATTTTTCTATTATTGATATCTAATTCTGTGTAAATCCAATTTTGTACTGATTTTTCATTCCATTATGGTCAAAGGACATACTTTTTCAATCCTTTTATATTTGTGGAGGCTTGCTTTATGGCTTAAAAATATGGTCTATCTGAAAAAAAAAAAAAGTCCCATATGCACTTCAGATGAATGTGAATTCTATTGTTTGATGGAATGTTCTGTGATGTCTGTTAGATCTCTTTAGGATTTTTGTTTTATTATTTTGTTTAAATATTCTTTCACCTTATTCATTGTCTGCCTACTTCTTTATTACTGAAGGTAAAATATTGAAGTCTTAAGCAATTATTTTTAAGTTTGTTTTTTTCCCCCCTGAAATTCTTTCAGTTTTTGCTTCTTGCATTTTAGGGCTCTGTATTTAGCTCACATATGTTTAGAATTGATATGCCTTCTTAATGAAACTGACTACTTCTACCATAATAAAATACTTTTCATTATTTCTAGTTGTATATTTTTGTTTTAAAGTCTATTTGCCTGCTATTAGTCTAAATGCTGCAGCTTTCTTATGGGTGCTGTTTGCATGATAAATTTTCTCCCGTTCTTTTACTTTCAAACTGTATGTATATTTGAATCTAAAGTGTGTCTCCTCTACACAGTATATATTTAGATCAGAATATTTTAGTTTGATTTTATATAGTCTGATGTCTATTCTTTGATTATATTGCTTAATCAATTTTCCTTGAATTGTAGAACTACATGTATTTTAATGTACATTTTACTTTTTAATGTCCATTATCTCTTGTATCTCTATTCCTTATTTTCTCTTGCATTAAATGTACATTTCTACGTATTAATTATTTAATAATTTTTGCTGACTCTATTTTTGAGTTATTTTCATAGTTTTTCTAGGAATTACTCTATACATCTTAAATTTTCAGAATCTATTTCAGATTTATAGTATGTTAATTCTAGTAAGCCATAGAAAAATTATTCTGATATAGCTCTATCATCTCTCCTCTTTGGTGATATTATTATGTTTATTGTCTGCATATATGTTGGAAACCTATTAGTTCATTACTCAATATAATTCTACATCTTCTAAAGACACTGAGAGAGGAAGAGAGAAAGTATATATTTATAGAGTTTCGTATATTAGCTTCTTATTTGCCATATCTGTTATTATCACTTGTTCCTGTGGAGTTGAGTTACTATCTGTCGTCTTCTCCTTAAATCAATACAAATTTACTCCCATTCACCTCCCTTATTATTTTGCTATAAAGTATACATTTCTATACTGTTGTAGGCCCAACAGTATAGTTATATAAATATTATTTTGTAGAAGTTTTTTTAAAAATGTAAATTTATGCTGTCATTTATAATTACATAATTACCTTTCTTTACCATATACGCCAATTATATAATTATCTTTACTTTTTATATGAATCTGAAATATTGTTTGGGATTACCTAATTAAAGCATAAAGAACCTACAATATTTTTTTTTAAGTCAGACTGGTCTACTGATAATAAATCCTTTCTATTTTGTTAATTTGGCAATTTTTTTTTTCATTTCATTGTTGAAATGTAGTTTTCCAGGACATAAAACTTTTGGTTGATACTTCTTTTGTTTTGAATACTTAAATATGTCATCCCACTGTCTTCTGGTGTCCATTGGTTCTGATTAAAATTCAGTTATTTATCTTCCTGGACACCTTTGCACATATTGAATTACTTATGCCATTCTGCTTTTAAGATACTTTCTGTCTTCGCTTTTCAACCTTTTTATTATAATGTGTCTTAGAATAACTCATATTTATTACGTTTAGCGATTGTTGAGATTCTTGGGTGTATAGATGGACATTTTTATCAAATTTGAGATTTCATCCATTATTTCTTCAATACATAAATTTTTTGTTGCTTTTTTGTCTTCTCTCCTGCTAGGATTCTCATTACATTGAACCATGTCCTACATTTCTCTAAGCTTGGTTTATTTCTTTTCATTCTGTCTTCTCCTTTTTTTTCATCTTGCTTAATTGCTGTCAATCCATCATCTAGTTTGCACTCTTCTATTAGTCAAATATTCTCATGACTTCCTCATGAATTTTCATTTATAATAATGTACTTCCTAACTCCTGAATTTACTTTTGGTGAATTTTTTTTATCATTCCTATTGTTTATTTTTTATAATTACACTTTGTATTTTTATACATATCCTTTACTTGATGGGACATTGTCATCATAACTTCATTTCTTTAAACATGTCTTACTTTTGTTCTTTGAATATACTTATAATCGTTACTTTGAAGTCCTTATCTGATAAGACTATCAGCTGGGCCCTCTTAAAGGCAGTTTCTGTTGCCTGCTTTGCTTGTGTATTTACTCAGTGATTTAGCTGGATTATTTTAACAAAGTGCATTATCCCCAAAGTATGAAGCCTCTAATATCACTCCTCAGAATGACTATGTACATAGTCATCCTGGAATAACTGGTTTTAGCAGAGTTCTCTCTGACAATCTCATTCCTCATCTCTATGTTAATCTATCTGCCCTTTTTTGGTATCATACCTAGCTGTCAACCTCTACTAATTGCCAGCTGTTGCCCCATTGTTTTTGACAATACGCTAGAGTATAAACTGTGTGGTAAATGTTGCTGCCAGTCTTTGAGGCTTACTATGACTCTAAGATGACTCTTTTTAGCTAACTTTTCCCTTGTTCTCTTTGTTCAATTAGCTTGCCTAAAGTTTAGCCTATTGCTTATACAAATATTGGCCTCTTCTTAATTGTTTACCATCCAAATCTCCCTTTTTTTGGGAGCGAATTTAGGCTTGAACTACCCACAGTCCATCCAAATAAAACCAACTACTTTGGGGACGACTTTGCAGGCTTCTGTTTGTATAGCCTGCTTTTCCCTTGAGGCAAAAATCTCTGTGCCACCAACTTAGAACTGGGTGTGAGGATAGTGGCCCTCTTCTGTTGGGTGACACCCTGTTTGAAGAGAAGTATTCTGGGTTGGGTCAGTGTCTCTGCTACTCTGAGCTTACGTTTCCCAGCACAGAACTTAAACTCTAAATGTAAATGAGCAAAGATAATTGGAGCCCACTATTGTCAGTCTGTACTGTGGTAGCGTTTGATGGTTCAATGGAGACAAGAACCCCATGTACTTGCCCAGAATCTACCTTCAGCAACATAGTACTGAGAAGGATTAGAAATTATTCTGGCCTGCTCCTTCTGGGGAGATACTGTACCCTTGACTAGAGCTGAGAGAGAGGGAGACCCATCTTCTTGGTTACATGCAACCAGTGTAGAGCTTCCATCACGATATGCTGGGTGTTCAGGAAGGGCGCTCAAGTGTTACAGACTCTTATCTTTTACAGATTTATTTGATTTTCTTGAATAAGCAATTCAAGAAAATTCATTTGCAGCATACACTTAAGACAATTCCAGAGATTTTACTGCTTTTTTTTTTCCTTAAAGAAATAATTATCATCAGTTTTGGTTGTTTGCTGGAGAATGCATCTGCAGAACTCTTCATGCTACTATTTCAGAAATTGTCTTTTTTCTGAGGGTGGAGTTGACAATATTTTGTTTCTGATTTTATCATTGTCCTCTCACCCATCTCCCTCTTGCTTAGAATGTGAGTGTAGAACAGAAATAGAGCAGCCAACTTGTAACCACTGGGTGACCAGAATGAGAAAAAAAACTAAACTAAACTAAACTACACTAAACAAAAAAACAAGGTAATGAAAGAACATAGGTCTTAACATAATTGGCAGCACAGTGAAACTAGTCACTTCTCATCTTTGGATTTACTGTTAGATAAGGAAAGCCAACCACTGTGTGGTTAAGTGAGATAGTGGGTTTTCTATTAAACTAAGACTAATAGAATATTAGCTCATATAGATCTATATTTCTTATTTTCTTCAGAATGTAGCTTATATGCCTTAAAGGCATTCCAAACATAACATAAACAAACCCAAACTCTTCTTTCATTTCTTTTTTCCTTTTTACTATTGCTTTCTTGTAGGCATCAATATCCACAGTTTTCCTAACCCCAAAATGAGTTTACTGTCTTTCATTCCTCCATCACCTACATCTAATGAGTCATTAATTCCTATTTTTACCTCTTAAAAAAATCCCTTAGGTCCTTCTATCTTCTTACCTGGTAGCACTGTCTGAATATGTACCTTCATCAATCTTCACTTGAATTACTGCTGGAATACCATAACGGTCCTTCCTTCATTTCTTCAGTTTCCAGGCCACACTAACAGATAAGGTAACCATTTTATTTTTATTTTATTTTTAAAGATTGTATTTACTTATTTGAGAGCATGAGCAAGAGAGCACAAGCAAGAGTAGTAGCAGAAGGAGAGGGAGAAGACGACTCCCTACTGAGCAGGGAGCCTGATATGGGACTTGATCTCAGGACCCCAAGATGAATGAACGCAGCTGCTTAACTGTACCACCCAGGTACCCCAAGGTAACCACTTTAAAGGGCACATGTGACATATATCTTTCCTATTAATATATTTTCAATTATTCCCTTTTTCTTTACTGTATCAGAAGCTCTTACTCTTCTTAGCATAGTAGCAAGGTTTCACAAACTCACCTATGAACAGCTCTCTGTCTCATGTTCCACCACTCCTGGAAACACTCTCCACTTTGGATAAGCTGAAGGTAGAATTCTCTTATATTTGAAACTTTGTATCTACTCCTTCTCTCAGAAATGCCTTCTTCCTTTGTCTGTCTGGTGAATTACAATCAGTCTTAAGAATCCTGCAAATGTATCACCACAAGGAGATGCTGGCATCTTTTTCTGGTTTGTAATAGTTACCATACTGCACTAAATGTTTCTTTATTCCTTCCCCCTTTTTAGAATTAATCCTCAGTAAATTCTGACAGTGTGTGTATGTGTGTGTCCCTGTATGTCTATGCTTGATTACCAGGTTCTGAATACAGAGAATGGCTGAGGTGTTCCTTAATAAACGTTTAAAAGGGAGGTGCTTAGGTGGCTCAGTCAATGAATCATCCAACTCTTAATTTCTGCTCGGATCTTGATCTCAGGGACATGAGATTGAGCTCCACATTGGGTTCTTTGCTAGGCTTGGAGCCTGCTTAAAATTCTCTCTCCCTTTGCCCTCCCCCATAAATAAATAAATAAATAAATAAATAAATAAATAAATAAATATTTAGAAGGGGAAAAAAAAAAGAATGAACATAGTTTGAGCCTGGGATCATAAGAAAAAACATCACAGAAAATAATTTCATTTAAAACTTAGCACATGGGGATCCCTGGGTGGCTTGGTGGTTTAGTGTCTGCCTTCCGCCTGAGGCGTGATCCTGGGGTCCTGGGATCGGGTACCACATTGGGTTTCTTGCATGGAGTCTGTTTCTCCCTCTGTCTGTGTCTCTGCCTCTCTCTCTGTGTGTGTTTCTCATTAATGAATAAATAAAATCTTTAAAATCAATCAATCAACCAATAAAATCTTTAAAATCAATCAATCAATCTTAGCATGTATAAAATTGGTTCTTCCAGGTATATTAGTGTAGACAAGGAG
The DNA here is from genome assembly GCF_011100685.1 of Canis lupus familiaris. NCBI lineage: Eukaryota > Metazoa > Chordata > Mammalia > Carnivora > Canidae > Canis > Canis lupus. The sequence continues at coordinate 32,631,578 of NC_049222.1, read as the reverse complement.
ACATTAGATCTCTTATTGTATTAGCACCTAACAGTGAAATTTCAAAGGATTTTATGGAAAGAAAACAAAACAAACAGCCCTTTTCTTAACCTGTGCTAAGAAAACCCCAAATTAATCCCAAGGTTTACACAACAAATAAATGAAGTAGAAATATTAATTCTTCAAACCACTGGATACACATCTCTGTGTACCAGTATCTACAAAATCTTATATTAAAATTCCATAACTATTTTTCTCCATATTCAAAAAATGAACTCAATAAGATATTGATGGTACTATCAAATACTAAGACAAGAGTGTTTTACCTTTACAATGGTAATTCTCATGAATTTTAACATAGATGCCAAACCATCAGTTCTAATTCTCAAAGAGCTCAGAATAAAAATAAAAGGGAGATCAGTGCATTTATAGGCTTGCATAACTACATACGGCAACAAAATGAAATAGGTGCTGTGATATAAGTACAAGGCAGAAGGCTTAACAGAGGCATCAGTTCTTCTTAAAGAGGTGTTGTGGTGTGAGAAAAGGAGCAAGAATTTTCCTTGGATGCAATGATGCTTAAAATAAATCTCAAGAGAAATTTCATGAGGACTTCTGTTCACAGAAAGCAGAGTAGCCTAGCGAGTGAGAACAACCTGGACAAAGATGTCAAGATTTATCTTCCCTGGTGCCTTCAGAAAAGCGTAAAGGAGTACATTTGGGAGAAAGGACGGCAAAGTGATCAAGGGATGGGCTAATATTATGGTAATATCCTCCAGAAAGAGAGGCAGAGAGAAGACTAATTCTAAAAGGCCTTGAATAATTCTAAGGTAGGGCTGTTGAATAATTTTAAATGGGATGGTCATCCTTACTTGTCTGTTTTAGAGAGATCTCTCAGGCTGCATGGCAAAAGACACACTGGAGGTCAGCAACACTAAGGAAACTGAGGAAAAACACATGAAGGGCTGTTCCAGTAATTCAGACAAGAGACGAAGGTCTGTATCAATTAACCGGAAACTAAGAGATGTAGGAAATTACTAAAAATTGTGGTAGATCACATCAGATTTGGCATCTAGAAAGACACCTGATTCCCTAAGTTTGATACTTGGCAATCTGATCTAGTTGATAAAGGGTAACTTGATTTTAAATCTAGAATGGTCCATTTGGTCCAGCTTCTTTATTTTATAAGTGATAAAAATATATAGATGTTAAATCATGGGCACAAGTTCTTGCAAATATTTATCTAGTCCTGGAAGGACCAGAGCATGACTTCCCTAATTTCCATTTCAGCACTCTTTCCAACATAGAGTGCTATATTCAGATATTCAGTGCTCTTTCAATTTTCACGCCAGGCAAGATGACATAATGGAAAAAATAATAGATGGAGTTCCGGCTTCCTAATTGTTCCATAAAAGGATTTGGGGGCTATGTATCAGACAATGACAGATTTGCCATTTGAGGATGTTATCTAAAATTTATGAGACAATTATTATAATCTAATCATTTTATTTTTAGGAATAGAAGTTCAAATTTCATCCAATTTTGTAATGTTAAAAAAAATCATGACACTTTCCCCCAGTGATACATCATTTATCATCAGATGTAAAGAAATAGTGAAATTTTATGTTTAATAATCAGGCAGCTCTCCTTGTGTAATGCCAGATAAGAAAATTTAAAAATCAAATTGGTTTCAGTTAATTGCCTTGGTAACTTTGCATATATCAAAATGAGTATGGTTCAAATTTTAAAAGAGGAAGAAAGGCTCAGTGTAGGAATCTGGAGACTATCCAGAAAGGTGTGTGTGTGTGTGTATGTGTGTGCACATGCACACATGCTTTTTTGTGTTTCCAAGAGGATTTTACACACCACTAACCTAAAGATAAGAAAATGTATGTATGTCACTGATGTATCAGAACCAGTAACAAAGCATGACACTATCCATTACATTAACACAATCCATGTGAAGTCTTGAGAACTCTCTGCAGCTCTCCTACTTAATGGAGTTTGGGGATAAGCTTCAAGTTCTTGACTATTAAAATGCTTCACCAGTTCTGCTGATGGAACAGAGTGGAAGTGGTAGAAGGGGACACTTTCTGTATTTTCAAATTTAAAAATTAAACCCATCTTTGAAATAAAAATTTCATTAAAAGTGCTCATCCTATTTCATAAACCTTCCACAAATAATTCCTTTTTCTGTTTCTCAGACAAAACTCCTTCGTCTTCCCATGCTGGCTCTTCCTATGATTGCAAAAGTGATGTGTTCATTCATCCTAACTTAACCACAGGCCTTGCACTCTGACAATATTTGTCTTTATAGCTACTTTTCCTTGCTCCAAACAAGCAGCCCCTTTTAAGTCGGTTTCTTTCCACAAGCTTCTGTCAGCAAACATATCTTCCTGGCTTGAAGCGAGTCCTACTTTTCTTTTTTTTTTTTAATTAACCACTATACAGACACCAGCTGATTATAAAACATGTAAGGTCTGAAGTTACCCTGTGTATCTTGACTCCTCTATCTTGTGATTCCCTAACTCACTACACATGGAATAATTACAGACATTAATTTCAAATGAGACAAAATTTACTTCTGAAGATAATGATGTCACTTCATTTTGTTTCCAATTCCACTTTAATTCCTTCTTTGACCATGTTCCATTTTTTCTAATGCTGGCACTTCCCAAGCATAAATTATAGTGGGAAATCATGGTATATCCCAAGTTCAGTAATATACCCTGGGGACCCTAGAAAGTCACAGAACCTCAGGTTAGAGTTTCATCCTCTACATATGGAAAATTGGATCATACTTTGGATACAGAGACTATGAGAGAAACAACAATATTTCAATACAGTATAGTAACAGAGTTAAGTACCATTACTGATGGTACTTTAAGGCTTGTAAAGAAATTTCTGACCTAACAGGATCCCTTCTGGAAGTACCCTAGTATGCATAGGAACTAGATGTTTCTGAAATGTTCTTCTGCTTCACTATTGAGATTAAATAGCCTAGAGATTTTTCTGAACAACCTATCATCATATGATTGTAAAAAGCACATTTTACCTTTAAATTTAGAATGCTTTTGCTCACTGTCACACCAATGCTAAAATATAGCATTGAAAATCCTTTCATATGTAGAAACATTAATGAATTAATTATTCCATTAGTTCACTCCACAGATATGTACCATATGTCTTATATGTGGCAGGCTTGTACAAAATAATTTCCAGGAGGTTTTACAGATTAAACAAAAACAAAGCTCAAAAAGTTAAATAACTTGCCCAAGGTCACATAGCCAGTAGTTAAACACATGGTCAAGTCATACCAAAGTCCATGTGTTTTTCATTCCATTCTACTGACCTCAAGGAGCGCCTGGTTTAGTGGGGGAAATGTACAACCAAATAAATAAATTAAAATACAGCACAAGAAGGTGTTTTGCTGTAAGGTCCCTGGAAATATCATCTTTCTCTGAGATCCTATAAATCCAAGAAATGTCACTTCACAAAATAATTTTCTTAAATCAGAATGTCTTCTAAAGTAGATGAAGTTAAGTAGCACATGAAGCATGCTTTTAATACTATAGTTTGGATGCAGATTTCTTTGCTGATGGTTTAAAATGTAAATATGTTTTGGCTTTCATTTTGGCTTTTAAAAGAATTAGTATTTTTACTTGGAGCATCTCAACATGTAAATTACTGGGCACCACTCTGGCCACCCTTGAAGCAAGCAGGCAGCCTGGCCTCTGCCAGTCTGATCGCTTTCAGTAGGAGGAAAGATGGTTAGTTAAGGCCTCTTTCCAGGGCAGCCTGAGAAAACAGGTCTCATCCTTAGCCATGTTGCTGCTATTGTGTATTCTGAATCTCACCAAGAGAAGTTCCCGCACTTCTTTTGCTTAATGAAAAGATTCGATCTTTCTCCAGAACAATCAATGTCAGAACAGCACATCCTGCCCCTACTCAGATATTCTTTCCCGACTGTGCATAGATAGGGTGGTCAGGAATTGAAATTCCCAATTTCATTCCACTGATTTGCAGGAGAAAATGAAAGGGTATTACAATCTATCTATTCTTAGATCCATTCTTTTGTGTCTCTGCTTCTGTATAAAGTTCACTCACTGAGAAGAAAAAGAGCCGGCACAAGTTTTATTTCTAAAACGACAAAAAAATTATCATTTACCAAGCATAGCTAAAGACTATAACTTAGCTAGAAATAAAAGGCAAAGCAGCATGGAACAGAGACGTAGGAGTCACCATAACAAATAGGAAAAGTCTTGAAGGTGTCACAGAGAAGCCAAGGCTGTGTGAGGGACCAGAAGAAAATGGAAAAGGACTTTTCAAGTTAAGAAGGGCAGGACAGGGGAATTCCAGTTCCAGGAAATGGCATGTGTCTGGCTATAGGGTTTTAAGAGTCCCTGTGGGAATCTGCTCCCTGTGAGCTCCAGGTAGGAAGGAGCGAGGTAGTTAAAGATTGAACAGGTCGAGGCCAAATTATAACATCCTATTCAAGGAGACTAAAACTTCAAAACAAGCATAATTTTCATAGATCCCTTTGCAGATTTTTGATTAATCAGGAAGAAAATATGAATGAAGTCTAAGCAGTAACAGAAATGTTGCTGCTTTTTTGACTAAAAACATTGATCTTTATTTATTCATTCAAACAAGCCTTTGCTTGCTTCTCTTCTTAAATATTTGCTTCCTGAAAAAAAAATTTTTTTTAAATTATTTACAAGTTAGATAGTTTATCCCAAAGGTATTTTGGTGCACAGCCTCACACTGTCACATTTTTTTTACATGTGACTTTCTCATAAAATTAGAGGCACACTGTAAAAACAGCAAAGCACCCAAAACAGAAAACAGGAAATTCTTCTTAACCCAGTGTATCATTAACTCATGAAATTCACCACTGCCTGAGCACATTGAAGTGGCTTAGAATATTTTTAAATGAGGTCATAAATTCACATGAAGTAAACTAGATTTTAAAGTTATAACTTTATAACAACTCAAACAAAGTATAAATCCTTGGGCAGCAATATCCAAATTGATTAGCAAATATATCAGACACTAAATTGCCTCCTGAAATTATACTATAATTGAATAGCTCATCCATAAATATTGAAAAAAACATCTTTGGAAGTTGTTTATTTATGATTCCTGATTATCTTCCTATTACTTTATTAAAATAACTGGCATTTTGCAAAACTGTTTATAGTCTACCACAGGATTTGTTTACATATATTGTAAGATGTGACCTTTATAATAAATCTGACTTTTACAATTGAACTGAGATATTATTATTTCTATTTTACAAAAGATGAAAATAAGACTAAACGTATTAATGATTTACTCAGATTTATATGCTAGCATAAGTAAAAATTTAAAATCCATTTATTATTTAAAAAGTTGTAAGATATTTTATGAGAAGAATATACAATTTAGGTAAAGATTACGTATTTTTAACTGACTTTGGAAATACAGTAGATTATGGATGGAAACAAATTTTTAACATTTTATACCAAAAGTCACCTTGACTAATGTCAATAGATAAAATTTGAATTTGAAAATTAGATTCATAATATGTATAATAGATTAAGGATATATGTCTGTAATATAAATATAAACCTAAAAGTTTAAGACTAACTTTATACTCATTAAAGTGGCAACATTTAAATAATTTAACATCTAATATTTGGTGGAAGATATAATGAGCAAATCTGATTTTGTTCAGAAATGAAGCTTTAATATCAATATTTGCTTAGACACTTCAGAATAAGGACAGCAGAAAAATATGAAAAACAGATGAAAGTATAGTTTAAACAATTGTATAACACTTCTATCATTTGACATCAGTTTTGTCAGTGTATTATTTTAATCAAAGATTAGGGCATTATATAATTGTACTGATCGCAAAATTAATACCACTTTCCATGTACCTATATATGTTCCACAAATCATTTTTTTTACCTTGTTTTCATGAAATTTTGCTGTCTTTGTTTTAAAAAGATATTCTCATTACCATTTGTATCACAAGTTAAGATTTAACTCTGTTCACAGTTCTCTCCAGTCAACTACTGTGGGACCCAAGGAATTTAACAAAAATCCCCTACCCCTGGACAAGCAGAGCAGGACTAACCCCATTTTGTGCTGCACCCGCCCACCGCCTCCTGTGTGACCCCCACATGACCTGCTTATTGCTTAAGGCGCTCCCCCACCCTAGTCAAGCCTCTGAGCACACCCTTATGGGAAACCGCCAAAGAATGTAAACCCCGCCTTTTACCCGCCAAACCTGCGCGCCAATTCTGACCAGTGATAGGCTCGTTCAAATGGTCACTATTCAATTAGCCTGCGTGTGGACCACGACTGGGCAACTTTCTGTGTGTTACAATCTCATTGGCCACTGGCCCTTATAAAGCTGCTGCGCCTCTTAACCTCGGGGTCCAAGCCCCTGCTCCCCGGTGTCGGGTATACTTGGACCCAAGCTCCAGCTTGCTAATAAACCCTCGTGCACTTGCTTCGGTGTTGCCTCCTTGGTGGTTTCTCCGATATGCAATCTTGGGCACATTACATCTTTTCATTTTGTTTTTTTAAGATTTTATTTATCCATTCATGAGAAACACAGAGAGAGAGAGAGAGAGAGAGAGAGAGACACAGGCAAAGGGAGAAGCAGTCTCCCTGTAGGGAACCTGATGTGGGACTCGATCCCAGGACCCCAGGGTCTCACCCTGGGCAAAGGCAGGCGCTAAACCACTGAGCCACCCAGGCATATGACAACATTTCTTTTCTAAGCCTTTAGTACTCAATTTAGTTTCACCTTTGTATTTTCTTGTGGCAGGACCCGTGGGAACACTTTCCTAAGTTTAAAATTATTTTTTCATCCCAATTGCTAATTTTCATCTTTCTTCTCCTTATTCTCAGATGCTTTCCCTATAGACACTTTCACCTTTCAATCTTCAGTAAAATTTTCCTATTTACAATGCTCATTTCAGGTAATTTATCTGCCTTAGTCAGTGTTGTCCTTTTGGTTTTTGTTTTTCTGTCGTCTGATGTGTTTCCTAAAAGGACTTTAAGAATTTGGGGATGAATGTTTGGCTTGGTTTGGTTTTTGAAGGTGGGAGGTTTCTTAGGGTTTCAGTCATATATTATGACTCAAAAGGATACAGTAGTATTAATTTTAAGCCTTTAAACTTTAGTACAATAATAAAAATAATCCATAAATATTTGGAAAAAATAAATTTAAAAAGCCATTAATGAAGAAATGAGTCAAGGGTGAGGAATCTATGATGAAGAGCAACAATGTATCTTTTGCAATGTATAAATTAAAGTGATTGGAATTTATCTCAAGAGTAATAAATGATACCTACCACTCTGACTCACATTTTATATGTTTATCTAGGTAAAATACAGTTGGGATCAATTTATAACAACAGCAACAAACTTCATCCATGCCACAGTCCATTGTATCAGAAACTCAGATTTGGGCAGCCCAGGTGGCTCAGAGGTTTAATGCTGCCTTCAGCCCAGGGCGAGATCCTGGAGTCCCGGGATTGAGTCCCATGTTAGGCTCCCTGCATGTGTTGTGCCCAAGATTGCGAATCCGAGAAACCACCAAGGAGCCGACACCGATGCATGCACACGAGGGTTTATTAGCAAGCTCCAGCTTGGGTCCAAGTATACCCGACACAGCGGAGCAGGGACTTGGACCCTGAAGTGGGTTACAGCTGGGTTTTTTATAGGCTGGTCCAGGGGATTTTCAGAAGGGGCGGAGGAATATCTCAAGTTCTGTTTATATTCTGATATGGGGCTTAAGGGCATTGAGCTCTGTTGTCATTCTAATATGGGACTTTCTACCAGGGTCGTGGGCTCTGTTGTCTTTCTGATATGGGATTCCCTGCCAAGGACATTGAGGACATTCTGCAGTTTTTCCCGTAAAGTTCAGCTCTTATTCACAGGGGCCTAAGATGGCTGTACTTGTGCTAATGCTAAACTTTAGGTGGGATGGCCTTAATTTTTCTCGGCCTCCACACATGGAGCCTGCTTCTCCCTCTGCCTCTGTCTTTGACCCCACCCCCCATGAATAAATAAATAAAATCTTAAAAAAAAAGAAACAGATTATCAATGATTAAAATGTTAGGTTTTAATTTTGTTCTTACTTTCATTTTATAGAATAGTTATTATAGATAGTATGTACATTAAAAAGAAGAAGAAGAGGAGGAGGAAGAAGAAGAAGAAAACGGTAAATGTATCCCTATACCCTCAGTTTGATGTTTTGAAACCTAATCTCCAAACCTGATGGTGATAGGAGATGGGATCTTTTGGGACAGGATTAGATCCGGAATGCAGAGACCTCAGGAATGGTATCTGTGCCTTATCAAATAGACCCCTTTCACTCCTGCTGCCCTTTGTGGAAGATAGAGTCAGGGAGAGAAGATAGTTGCTTATGAGCCAGGAAGAAAGCTCTCACCAGACACTAAATCTGCCAGCATCTTGGTCTTATATTTCACAGCCTACAAAACTATGAGAAATAAATTTCTGCTGTTTATAAGCTATCAAATCTACAGTAATTTGTTATAGCCACCCAAACTAAGACACTATTTCCTCTAATTTCCTGGAATTTGAAGGCAATGCTAATTGAATCAGGCCATGCTTCCTTCTCTACTAGTTGGTCTGCATATTTCTGTATATATTCCACACAATTCAGTTGCAAAAGTAGACTCTTTACAAATGAAATCTTCAAAGCTCACCTAGAATGTACATTGAAGACTTTACTGCTATACTTACACAATGTAGAAAAACATTTTGACCCGAAGAATGTAGGTATATTGGAAGGAGCCAAAGGGTCTAGCAATGGAAATAAGATTGTCTTCCTGAGATACTTAAATCCCCAAACATGTATCCTATTGCCTTTCAAACATTTTGATTAAAGTGCAGGCATGAATTAGAAGAAAAATATTTTTGGACTAAAGGGAATGAAGTCACTACACTGAAGAACTTACAGTTATAAAGTAAATTAGTGGAGATCCCCAGGCAAAAGAACTTTGAAGTCTCTAGATATATGGTCAAATTGAGCACCACTCAGTTAATTTGCTCACCACACTGATATGTTTGCATAAGTCTTAATATAGGAAAACAAAAGTGAACAATAGGTCCATTATACTTTTTTTTAAATATTTTATTTATTTATTCATAGATACAGAGAGAGAGAGGCAGAGGCACAGGGAGAGGGAGAAGCAGGCTCCATGCAGGGAGCCCGCCATGGGACTTGATCCCGGGTCTCCAGGATCACACCCCAGGCTGCAGGCGACGCTAAACCGCTGCACCACCAAGGCTGCCCCCTCCATTATACTTTTCAAGTCAATGATCAATGTTCAGAATGAGAAGGATAATTTATATGATAATAATTACTTTTCATTTCTATTCCTTGTCTTTACAAAATATGCAAATATATTCACTCTTCTTTCATGTTATATAATGAATATATGAAACCCTATCAGAGGAGAAAAAGCCATCGCCTTAATTCCTCTAGAATAGTGATTCCTAATAGATACTTAAGATCCATGAATCTTAAAATGCCTGGTCAGAAAACCTACTATGTGATTTTCTTATAAAATATTAACATCCCAGTTTTGTAAACATGTATGTGTGGAGGGGGAGCAGATGTGAATGGGAGATACATGGTAATTTTGACATTTGACTGCTTTCTGCTCTGCTGATTGGAGCAATGGATGTAGGTGTTCAATACAAACTGAACTCATTGCAGGCACATTTCTAGGGGTAGGTGGAAGACAGAATTTCTGGTTCCACCACCACAAGTTTTGTGCTATGGTCAGTTTATCACAGTGTAAGTGATCACTCACATTGGAAGTGTGCATACCTATGTCACAGACTGAAACTCCAAACAAACAGTAACCATGGTGCAACTGAATGATGTCATCCTCTTTCTCAAAGCAATCACTTCCTCCATCTCAGCCAGCCAGCAGTCTCAAGGAAGTCATCCACTTCTTACCTATTTGCAAACAAACAAACAAACAAAAATAAAAAACAAAACAAAACAAAACAAAACAACCATACTTGACTTTCAGAGGGGTGAAAGATTGTGTCAGATGGATAAAGCTAAATACTCCAGATACATGATTTGTTAGAAGCAGTTTTGGCTCCCTTCACAGAACAACCAATTTTTAAGGGGAATATGCATGGCATGCATGTCATCTTTCTTCTTAAAAGCCATAATTGTCACAACTTTTGGAACAATGAAAAAATCTTCTGATTCATTTGCTGACATGCCTCTTTTGAAAAAATCTCCCTACATTTATCTTTAACCTATTCCTAGATTTACTGTTACAAGGAATTGTTATGGTAATATAGAAATACTTCCAAACAACATTAAAAGAGATTTCTAGAAAATCCCGTGATTTCACAATGGAGATAGTGAGTAGAGGAAGGACAAACCCACCCACACACCATCAAAATGGTTTACTTAGGTCAGATCAAGTTACTGTGAAGCAACAAACTTTCCTGGAGCATAGTAGAATCCCAATTATGTGACTAAACGATTTCCTAAAAATAGAAGTGGTTGCAATTAAATGATCAGTGAGGCAATAAGTCAGAACATTCTTAGAGTTCACGAACATCATATGATCTATGTGAAGGAAGGTTTTAAAAATAGAAATTTGGTTCAAGAGAGACAAACAATTCCCAGAGCTTTTATTTATGAGCCGAGTGCTTTAGTACTAAGGGAGGGGGGGGGGGGTTGGATCTATGTACTCTTCCTCTCCCTCAAATGTTTTGTTTTAGGTATGTGTGCACACATGCATGCATGTGTAAAAGTTTGTGTGTGTGTGTGTGTGTTGTGATCTTGTAGGCTTTACTTCAGTTTGCACAGAGCAGAGATGAACAGTTACTGATAAATGTAATAGAGATATTTTCTTTTTAAAAAGCCACAAAATTACATTAAAAAGCAATGAATATCTTCTTTATCCTGTTGATTACAGGCGAACCCTCTGCAAATGACTGAAATATCCATGGGTCTTATGAGGAAACATCTGAAAGTATTCCTATTTTTGAACATGGTATTTTACTGCAACACTGGTAATATGCAGCACACTATTCAGCAAGTTAGCATGACCTTATTTCCAGATATATTGATGGATTCTCATTTTATGGGTAGAAATAGAATGAGATTAATTCATTTTAAAAGTAATGAAATATAATCCAGATAGGATTTTTGATCATTAGATATTATACATCCATTAAAAACAGGAAAGAAGGTTTTTCTGAATAATAGTAGTAGATATTATATAATTGTAGACAAGTCCATTAAATTAAAAAAATCAGCTGACCACTTTCAATGTTCAGTTCCCCATGTGTGTTTATTTTCCTCATTAATTTGATTCATTCAAGTACACGTTCAGAGTGACTTGGGAATTTACACATTTTTATTCTGACAGCATTAGTCCTGGGAAATAACATCATTGTGACCATATCAAACACCAGTCAGGAAGAAAAAAGTCTTGGGAAGGTTTTGTTTTCTAGAAAGAATAGAATGCTAAGAATACTACAACTTTTCCTGTAAAGTTTGTGGAAAATCAAAACATTTCCAGGCTTACAGCAAAACCATTAATGTAGTATTTTGAAAACAAAATATATGCTTAACATAGGCACTCGCATATCAGGTACAACAAAGAACTACCTTAGAAATTCTCCCTGAGATGAGTCTTAAGAGTCTGTCATTTTAGAGCTGTATGTATTTTCCACATTCCCATCAGCATTTATCAGCAAAAGAACATATTAAGCTATCATAATTTGTAAAACCTCTAAAATACAATTTGCAGAGACTGAATTTTTACATGAGGAATGATAGTTCTGAAAGACTGGGTTTCAATTGAACTATATTAGAAAATATCTCCTCAGGGTGCGTAGGTGGTTCAGTTGGTTAAACCTCTGCCTTCAGCTCAAGTCATGTTCCCAGGGTCCTGGGATTGAGGCCTACATCAGGCTTTCTGCTCAGCCAGGAGCCTACTTTTCCCTCGTTCTCTGCTACTCCCTCTGCTTGTGCGCACTCTCTCTCTCTCTCAAATAAATAAATTAAATTCATTAAAAATCTCTTCAATTATCACTCCTCTTGATTATAATACATGGCACTTCCAAAGAAAGGCATTCATAGCACTATTACTTCAGAAAATTGTATGAAGTTCTGGAAAACCACAGGTAACTTCTACATGTAGAAGGTAATATCTTAGATAGGAAGTAAACCAAAGATTTTGTTTGTTTGTTTTCATTTGTTTTTAACCATTAGTTTAAAAACTAGTTTAGCCACTCAGGTCTCCATATGTTATTCTTTTATACCTCTATGAGATTAATATTAAGTGAAGTGTTCTTTTACTTTCTGTACTTTGACTTATTTTTTTTTTGCAGCATTCTTCCTAGTAACTTTGGGCCATACTTTCCTGGAATAAATAAAACTTAAAAAAAAAAAAAAAAAAAAAACCCACACAAAACAAAAACCCAGAAAACGAAATTCACTATCTACTTCTTTGGTTGTTCTGCAACTTCCTCCTTTTGAGATTTCTGGTATTTTCAAAGTTTAAAGGAAACAAAAAATGTTTTACTGCTTTTTATCTCTTCCTATAAATCTCACTGAAAAACTTTTAGAAACTGATTTTGGTAACTCTTTCCTAATTTAAATATGTAAACACAGCAAGCTCTTTCTCTCGCATACATATATAAATATTTTATTTATTTATTTGAGATATATATATGAGATACATATCTCATACATATCTCAATAAGATATATATATCTTATAGATATATATATAGGTTTATATATATATATAGATTTCATTTACTTATTTTAGAGAGACAGAGAGAAAAAGAGAGAACATAAGTTGCAGGGGCAGAGGGACAGGGAGCAGCAGATACCCCCTGAGCAAGGAGCACAACAGGGGCTCTATCCCAGGACCCTGAGATCATGACCTGGGCCAAAGGCAGACTAAGCCACCCAGGGACCCTAGCAAACTCTTTACAAGTGTTTGTATTAGCATGTTATTATTGCATAATAAAGATATTTTACTGGTCTGTGTCTCTGGTTTTCAGGAGGAACTTTTAAAACTCTTGGCATTTTCAGAATGATAGAAGTGCTTTTGTTATTCATGAGCCCATTGGATCACACCTGATTTTATATGAATGAGGTGACTCCTGGTGGACCTCTAGATAGCTTCAGGATAGGGCTGGTCACCATAAAAACCAACCATATGATTAGCATGTTGAGGTTTTGAACTGGCCCAACCTTCAGAGAATGGACAGGGGCTGGAGATTTAATCCATTCACATAGTCAGTGATTTAATCATTCGTGCCTGTGTGATGAAATCCCAATTACAACATTGAAGCTCAGCAAAACTTCCCAGTTGGTAGACTCATTAATGTACCAGGAGGGTGCCATGCCCTGAATCGGGACCCTCTCAAAACTTGCTCTATGTGTCTCCTCATTGGGCAGTTCTTGATTTATATCCCTTATACAAGAAATGTAATCATGAACGTAGTACCTTCTAGAGTTCTGTGATTCGTCATAGCAAATTGTCAAACCTGAAGGACATCTAAGCATTTGTAGCCAGTTGGCCAGAAGTGTAGGTGGGGATCCTACTTATGTCTGACCTCTAAAGTGAGAGTAGTCTTGCTATGTACCATGCCCTTTACTTTGTGCTGTCTGCACTAACTCCTGGTAGCTAGTGCCAGAATTGAATTGCAGTATACCAGTTAGTGTTGAAATAGACATAATACACAGGGATTAAATTTCTAAGGAATGATTGTGCTGAAAGAGGAATTTCAATTTAACCATATTAGAAAATGTTTCCTCAATTATCACTCTAAACAATTAAATTGTGACATTTAATTTAATGTTAATTAAAACACAATTTAATGTCAATTAAAACACATTTTAAACATTAAATTGTGAAATTTTGAGGGCAGCCCGGTGGCTCAGCGGTTTAGCGCTGCCTTAATTCAGCCCAGGGTGTGATCCTGGAGACCTGGGATCGAGTCCCGTGTAGGGGTCCCTGCATAGAGGCTGCTTCTCCCTCTGCCTGTCTCTGCCTCTCTCTCTCTCTCTCTGTGTCTCTCATAAATAAATAAATAAATAAATAAAATCTTTAAAAATAAATAAATAAATTGTGAAATTTTGGGGTGGTAGGGTTTATTTGACTTGTATAGAAACATTTCAATTTCATCAGAAGGAGAAATTATAGTGGAAGATACAAAATAATAACTCAAGAATTGTTTTTAAGTGCTAAGAGGAGTTTTTGTTTTTTGTTTTTTGTTTTTTTAGCTATTTTTTTGAGTTAGTACTCCAGGAGAACTGTGAAAGAGTTTAGATTTTTTTCCTGGTGATGAAAAAGATTTTCAGAGGTATAGGTAATATTTGTGAGTTGAGAAATAATTTCTAAATCCCAATAGAATATAAGATCCACAGGGACACAAGGCTGTATCCCCATATATATTTCTTGTATCCAAGCCCAAGAAAAGCAAGTAAAATTACATACAAACATACAATAACTATGAACTGTAACTCTTAATATTTTGAAATGTCAATTCTTAAAAAAAAAAAGAAATGTATTTTATTCTGATACCCACTACAATTCCAAATTAATCCCAGCTATTATTTATAGAAATTCGTGAGCCCATTCTTAAATTTATGATGAAAGGCAAGAACAGAGTATAGTCAAAACTGTTGTGAGAGAGTTTGAGGATATACAACCTGATTTCAAAAGTTACTATAAACTATACTAATGAGAGTCTGGTATCAGTAAAAAGATAAACAATAGAATAGAACATAAATTCTAGAAGTGGGCACATGCATATACAGCCAATTTATCTCTGATAAAATTGCAAAGACAATTCAGTGGAGAAAACACAGAGTTTTCATAAATGATGATCAAACAATTGAAAACTCATGTGCAAATAAATGAATAATCTCTGCTGTCATAGTACATGCAAAAAATAACTCAAAATTGACCTTACCTAAATGTAAAATATAAAACTATGAAATTTATAGAAAACAAAGGAAAAACCTTTGTGACTATGATTTAGGCGATCAATCCCAAATGTATGGTCTATATAAGAACAAATAGATTAGTTAGTTGATCTTTGTAAAAATTAAGAACCTCTTTCTTTGAACGACATTGATTGGTAAGTAAGAGAATAGACAAGCCACAGACTGAGAGAATATTTGCAATGAGATTGGTAAAGGCCCTATATCCAGAATATATATAAAAACATTTTCAAAACTCAATAACAATAAACAACCTAATTTTTAAAAAATGGGCATAAATTTAAACAGGTATTTCATCAATAAGAACAGATATATGAAATGGTAAATATGTACATGAAAAGTGTTCAATAACTTTATTTAAAAAAATATATATATCTTTATCTTTATTTTATTAGAATAATGAAAATTTAAACCATAGTCAGAAACTACCACACAACTATTAGAATAGTTAAAATCAAAGAACCTGTTGATAATAAATACTGAGTAGGATAAATAG
The DNA here is from genome assembly GCF_011100685.1 of Canis lupus familiaris. Classification (NCBI taxonomy): domain Eukaryota; kingdom Metazoa; phylum Chordata; class Mammalia; order Carnivora; family Canidae; genus Canis; species Canis lupus. The sequence goes on along the minus strand of NC_049222.1, from coordinate 32,616,073 downwards.
CAACTGGAAATCTCAGACACTGCTGGCAGGAATGCAAAATGGTAATCGCTTTGGAAAGTATTCCGGTTGTTTTTATGAAATTAAATATATGCTGGCCATGGCGACTCAACAATCTGACCCTTAAGCATTATCCAAGTGAAATGAAGTCTTATGTGCACTTAAAAACCTGCAGGCAAATATGTCTAATAGCTTTATTTCTAATCACTGAGGCTGAAAACAACTCAAATATCCTTCCTTTGGCAAATAAAAAAACTGTGGTATATCCAAACAATAGAATACTACCTGGCAATTGAGAAGAAATGCGCAAATGATTCACATACCAACAACATGGATGGATCTCAAATGCATCATTCTATGTGATGGAATACAGTCTCAGAAAGATACATACTCTAGGATCCTTTTATTTATTTATTTATTTTTTAACTAAGACTTTATTTTTCTTATAGCAGTTTTTGGTTATGGAGATTTCTCATACACTCTCCTGCCTCCACACAAGCATACCTCCCCCACCATCACATCCCCCACTGGGGTGGTATAATTTTTATAATTAATGAACCCATACAGACACCCCATAATCACTCAGAGCCCTCAGTTTACATTAGGATTCACTCTTGGTGTTGCACGCTTTACAGGTTTTGAAAAATGTCTAATTTTATGTATCCAACATTATGGTATTAAACATAGTAGTTTCACTGTCTTAAAACTCCTCTGTGCTCTGCTTATTTGCCCCTCACTCTCCCGTGATTTCTTTTATATGACATTCTGGAAAAGGCAAATGGAAAATTACACATATTGACTTAATTCTGGAGACATGATTTTATAAGGTAAAATCAAAATAATAATGAAAACAAATAATAATGATGACAATAATAATATCCTAGATTTACATAATGCTGTATGATATTGAAAGTAATTTGTTTTCATTACCTCATTTATTCCTCACACTCCTCAGAGTTTGCGTATATATCTGAATCATTTGTGCTTTAACAAAATTCTGCTGTAAGTAAAAAGTTGCCTCCACTGCCTCATTTCCATTGTATATCCTTGCAATCTATCACCTAGTAGCATCTCAGGTCATCAAGAATGATTCACAGTAATACTAGCAATAAAGATGGAACTAATTGATAATGTCAATATTTCCTTTTTTAATGTCAATATTTCTTATTCTCTCACTGCACAACGTGCACCTTTGTATTGAGAATAAGTAATTTTTGCACTTTGATTGAAATACAAAAAATCATAAACAAAGAACCAAATGTATTAATTCTGTCCTAAAAAAAGCATTAAAACTTGGGAAATAATGCCATGATTAAATCTAGGTGGAAAATAAAGAACCATTAGGTTTTTAAAAATCTATACGTATGAGCTAACCTCTGTGTGACCTATTCCCTGAAGCCATATGCATTGTAATATATTTCCCAATGTCAGATTTTCAATATCATATGGGTTATTAAAATTTGTGTCGGCAGCGACCCAAACATTTGAGAATATACTGAAGGAAATAATCTAAGAAGAGTCAAGAAAGGTCTTTGTCATTTTTCGTTATAAACAGTTCTTTTTAAAGCTATTCTCAGCTACTTTGGTTGGAAAGTTTTAACCTTGCCTCTGATTTTTAAATTTATCTATACTTTTGGAATATCGTCACAAAAAATTGAGATATAATATATATGCATGTCTTGCATTTCTTCAGATAGATTTCACAAACAGATTTCTAGCAAAAGCTAGAAAATTGCATGAATATATACATATGCATGAATATAAATGACATCAGTACACTGGTACATTTTTGTTGCATGTGTTTACATTTATTTTTTTCCATAAGCACCTATAGGATTTCCATAATGATGTTGTTTTAAGGATAATAGGAAGCAAACACTTTCTAACAATGCAATTAAATCACCAAACATGATGATACCTAAACACACCATTTGACAATACAGCATTGCTGCTAGGTAGTTGTTCCAACATCTGTACCTCTAAAGTTAATCATGACTCCGGCAAGAGCATCCTCCTAATGTGCTGCATGAGAGGAGCCCTAATTGATCATTAAGAGGCCTGACATCATATAGAGCTGCCGCTTCAGTTTCAAATCGACTGGAGTGGCACAGAGCAGCAGTAACAGCAGCAATGGCAGAAGCTGCAAATGTTGAACATGATGCAGGAGGGTGGATTACTGGAATTCTGAGGGGACTGTTGTTTGGAACTGGTACTTGGATTGTTTAGTAAATAAACCCCATTCTTACTTTCCTGTGTTAGCCAGTTGCCAGATGTGCTTTCTAATTTGCCTTGACAGGAGCTAAAATTTCCTTGATAGTGGAGGTGTGGGTTTTTGAGACTCCTCCTTGCATCATGCTGGAATAGGATATACTTAGATCAGAACTTTCCTCTAGCCATGACTTCACAATAAAGGGCATAATCCATACCAGAGAGGCTCTCTCCAATTATACCACACAAGATCTATGCTCAGAAATAGCTAGGTGAGTTAGACTGTTATGATGATAATGCACTCCATGAAAAATATTGTCATCCACTGCTTTTATGTGCCATTGTTAAACATTTCAAAAGTACAGTAGAGATCACAGATGAAAATTAGAATTTTCTATAGCCACCAACCAAAGAAATACAGTGTTAAAATTTTGGTATACATATTTTTAGTGACTTTAAAAATTTTTTCATCTTACAGAAATATCTAAGCTTGATTGAGGGCTTAGTGTGCTAGCCACTCTTCTAAGCACTTCATATGTGTTTTCTTATTTAGATGTCACAACAACCCTATACATAAAGCAGGTACTATTATAATGATGAGGATTTTGCTTATGGGCAAACTCTGTACCCTAGTACTGAGAATTTGTAACTCTTGATAATTGCCCATGCACATAAAATTATTATGTTGTGAAGCTTGGATGTGAAATTCCACAGAAATATTTTGCTATAGAAACTCTCCTACAAATATAGATCTACGTGTTGCTGATATAACTACCAAGAAATGCCAAGGCCAGTATGGCAAGGAATCTAGGCTTTTCCAGAGTTCCTCTATCCAAGTATTCCTAGGATTCTTGTGACTGATTAAAGTGGTTCATTGAATCAGTCCTCTTTGATGTTACTGCAAGAACTCGGGTTTTTTTCTCGACCATCACTATATTTTTTCTAGAAGTCTCTCAACCTAGGTTGCCTCCATCCTGCGTTGAATATCAAAAGGAAGAGGTTAGGATCCTTTTCCTGATGCCCTGTCCCTTCCTTAAAAAGATCTTTGGACCCTAAGAAAATAGTGATACAAATAAATAGATGGAGGTATTAATTTTATCTAACAATTTTACCCATCCAATAAAGCCTAACTCAAGTACCATTTTCTCTGTGAAGTCCTCCACGGGAGCTTTTGAGGACACTGTGAACATCTCTTAGTAGTGTTCCATGTGGCCTCCATATTGCCCAAATTACTCAATACTTTGTTTTTGTATTCTTCTTATAGCATATTACTAGAGGCAGTCTTCTTCTGAGACAACTGTGACTCTCACTATATAGGTAGTAGTCTTCATGAGCACAGAAATATTTGTAAATAATATCTGATAAAGATCTTATATCCAGAATATATAAAGATTCACAAAATTCAAGAATAAAAAAATCCAATGAAAAATAAGCAATGTTTTCAACAGACTTTTCACCAAAAAGATATATGGGTATCAAATAAGTACATATAAAGGAGCTCAATGTTGTCTGTCATTAAGGAGATGCAAATTAAAATTACAAGGAAATACTACTATACCCTATCAGAATAGCTAAAATTAAAAAGAAAGAGGAAACAAAATGTCATTAATTTGGACAACCTAGAACTCTCATACACAATTTTTGGAAATGTAAAATGGGATAGTCAATTTGGAAAACAGTTCGGAAATTTCTGAAAAAGTGAAACATACATCAACAAAAGTTCCCAGTTATTCCATTTCTAAGTATTTACACAAGAAAAATTAAAGCATTTATCCATTCCTGTCTACTACCTGTTCCCTGTCAACATTCTCATGAACTAGGATGGAAGATTCCACCCCTTTCTAGCATTGTTGGGAATAAATATTCTAGTTGTTCTAACTTGGAGTATTGGTCTGAATTAGCTAGTCTATCAATAAATGAAGATTAACTTATTTTAGTATCCTTTTTAATAATAAAAATTATAAAGTCAATAAAATTTTTTATTGAAGCATGACATATACCAATAGAAATCATATAGAGCCCAATTAATATTCATAAGGTACACAGATCTGCATAACCAGATGAATAAATAAAAAGTTTCTTGCACCTGAGAAATTCCCCTTATATTCCCTGTGTTCCAATTCACCAAGGTAACCACTGACCTAACTTTAAATGCCATGGTTTTGTCTGTTTTAAATTTTTCGCTGTGGGCAAAATATGATGAAGAAAAAGCCTGATACTCTCAAGGTAATTCTTTATATCAAGAGAAAGATATAAAGACAGGAAGGCAGAAGAATAGAATTGATCTAAGCATTATGGCTAGGAAAGTACTGTTAGTATTTCAGTAACTGTTGTTACGTGAAATGGACTATAATCATAGTAAGGAACATATTACATATTTGAGATAGTTGACCTGCCAAACAAAACAGAGGTCTGGACCAAAAAGTTCTATAGCTCCTCAAAACTCAATATTCATACAATAGACAGTGAGTTGAGAAAACCACTCAGATCATAATTAGCTCATTTTCTTCAATGAGCTCATTTTCCTCACTGCTCATCTTAGTTGGGTTCATGGAAATGAAACAATAACCCTGCAGTAGAATCAGAGACCATTAAGAGGACTGGACAAAGTGAGTAACATTAGGTTCTCTTTAAGGAACATTTCCTACCCTTGCAATGAGAATACTCATACTCTTTGTCCAGTGGGATTTTAGAAATAATATGTATCAATGACTACTTTGTGGCTCTCATCCTTCCTCTTCCCACAAGATAGTGTCTACTATGGATATTTTGTATTACTACTTTGTAGTATCTACTACGCTATAGTGGAAACATAACATGTCTTTAGAATCCACTGGTCTCTAGACCTAGCTATATGATGTCCACTTTTAATGTTGAAAATAATGCATAACACCCAGAGATCTAGACTTTGAACTCAGAATGTTGACTGATTGAGTTTGGGTTGGCTAAATTCCTTTGGAGAGAACTGAGTGTGTTGTTAAATGTGGAAAAGGAGGGATCCCTGGGTGGCGCAGCGGTTTGGCGCCTGCCTTTGGCCCAGGGCGCGATCCTGGAGACCCAGGATCGAATCCCACATCGGGCTCCCGGTGCATGGAGCCTGCTTCTTCCTCTGCCTGTGTCTCTGCCTCTCTCTCTCTCTCTGTGACTATCGTAAATAAATAAAAATTTAAAAAAATTAAAAAAAAATGTGGAAAAGGAGTAAAGGAATGAATATTTGGTTACCAGAGAGTGTATTGTGGCCAATACAGTCATTTTCACCAAATGTTCTATCTGATGTCTCAATTTCTGTATCCCTTTCAAAGGCGCCATATACCTAGGTTTGGCCAATGGCATGTAGGGGGTAGTGACATGTGCTGCTTCTAAGCACAAGCATAAAAAACTTGATATCTTCTCCTTTGCTGAGGTGACCAATAAGTTATGTTTCATATGGTGTAATTATGTAATTATGGAGTTTCTATCAGTTTAGGACACTATACGAGATATTCCTGAAGAACTATATAAAGTATAATTTTTTGTTTTGTTGAAACAATGGGATTTGGAAGTAGGATGTCATCAAAATACAACTTAGCCTACTATTGTAACAAAAATACAGTACAAAATGTTTCTCTCCTGGCATCTAGAACTCTGTCTAGCTGTTCTTCAAGTATTTCCCAAAAATCAATTTTTCATAGATGTTTGTGATCCAATCCTCTCCCTGGCCTTAAGAGTGCCTGGGATGAAGGAAAGGTGAATGCAGATTTATCGTAGATGTCTTTTAAAGAAAAGAGATAAGGAAATTACCCTTATTCACAAAGTTTAAATATCCTGAGAAACTGGCCAATGTCACATGATACAAAGCAGAGGGGGAGATAAAATGCACTCATCTTGGGAACCTGGGTGGCTCAGTGGTTGACCATCTGCCTTTACCCAAGTCATGATCCCGGGGTTCTGGGATTAAGTCCCACATCAGGCTTCCTTCCAGGAGACTGCTTCTCCTTCTGCCTCTCTCTCTGTGTCTCTCATGAATAAATAAATATTTTTAAAAATACACTTATCTTGAGGAAGTCAGACCTCCCCCTTTTAAGGTTGGCAGAGAGCCATTTCATCCAATCACAGGAAGTACCCCCAGATTGCCTGGTTTGTCTTCCTGTGTTGTATAATACAATGCTTAAAGTTTTATTTTTTTTTTTTCCAAATGGCCATTGCCTTTGCTAGTTACAATGGTTTGCAAAGTTGGTAACATTCTAAAGGATCCAAATTAGGAATTTTTCCTTTCAAACAACTATTCTTCCTGACTTATTTTCTTATTTCTTGTCACTAGCACACTAGAATGTAAGCTCCATTGTGTTCACACTGAGAACTAGGATGATGAAGAGCATAGACCATCCACTTTATTAGGATTTGGACCTAGGCTTCATCACCTGCACAGCCCTTGGGGACAACATGTAACCATTGTTGTATCATTGTATCATTTGTACAACAAGACTAACCTATCTCATAGGCTGGTACTAAGAACGTCTTGAGCTAACACATATAAGGCATTTAAATCAATGGCAGGCACATGTTAAGTGTTCTATAAATGTAGCTGACTCCAACTAAGCTTGGATCTTATCTACACTGTTCACTGAGGTATCCCCACAGACCTGTATATGGCCTTGTGCATGGCAGTAGAAAAGGTTTAGAGACAAAAACAAATACATGTACTTACCACTCTAAGAGTAACTATCTTTGTCCACAAACTTGAAAATGACTGCAGCTATGTGTGAAGAGTCTTGAAAAACATAAATTTATTCATAGAGTCTTTACAGTAAGTGCCTTGGTAGCCTTTAATAATGTACTATAAATCAGCTATTTCAGGATAATTTTCCTGGCTCATCTTTGCAAATGTTCTGCTATTAAGACAGAAAAATCAATCCCATATGCCACCTATTGCCTTATGATGTAAATAGTGCAGTATAAACATTTGTTTGGAAGGCTATGAATGAGGCATTAAGACAACTCATCATCCTGGTGAGTAATAACTGATAAATGATTCTTGGTATCTATTATGGAACTAAATGTCATTGCATTGTTTGAATATGGCTCTTGAAGCTAAGTACACAATGTTCACTAGCCACTGTATGTCCTGCCCTCTTTTTCTCTAAGCAGAATAAATATTGAAAGCAAATCACACATACATGCACATGCACACACACATCAGTGTCATTGGTCTGTGGATTTTACCACCGTATAAAAGATTTTTGAAAAATTATTTTCTGTTTTTATAAGTTAAATGAGGAAATCTCCATTATCCAGTAATAAATTATCTACTATACAAAAACAACTGGATCCTATTTCATCTCTTCCCATTTTACCTTCTCCTCACTACTGCTCTGTTATGACTTTCAACTCAAGAAGAGGATGCTGAAAGCAAGGAAGACAAAGAAGGCCAATTCAGCTGAATTCTACTGCTCATTTTCAACTGTTGAGATCTAGCCACCGGGAAAAGAAAAAAAAAGGAGAAAATGAGGGTTAAAATCAGAAGCTAAGTGAAGCTTCAGGTTTTCTCTGGCTTCAATTTATCTGGGCTATGCAAAGCTCCATTAGTACAGACAATTAAGAGTTTCTAAATTGAGATTCTGTTTACTTGGTGTAGCCTTTAAAATTTCTTAGGCTTTAAATTCTTAGATCTAAATGTGCTACTCATGGAGGGGAGAGAATGTAGGCTATTCTGTGGTAACAATTTGGGACTTAGCTGGAAGACAAATTCCAAATGAAAGAATCATTTTCTCAATACTGCTAATGGCTTCAAGGAAAGGTGTAATTACAAGAATGGGGCTGAATGTAAATATTGTATAAAGCTTCTTGGCTGGAAATAAGAGAAGCCTGCAGAAAACATCATATTCTAATAGACACTTATCCTTATTGGAGAAAGAGGTTAATGTTAATTTAAAACAATTCCTAAACTCTAGTGTGAATTATAATTGTAGATTTCAAGGCATCTGCTACATCTACAAACTTTGGAAGAACTAGGTGTCTGTTTGTCTTGCTCTTATTTACTGAGCTTTTATGAGTTATATCCAAGTTGGCCTCATGCCAAATTTTGTCACAAAAAGATTTCGTCTTCCAGTTTCCATTTCTCTCAAAAAAAAAAAAAAAGAGAGAACATTTTGAAAAGTATTGAAATTGAATTTACAGTTCAATAAAAGACATCTCATTAGTCAGAACAGAAGGATTTAAACAATTTCTTTCCATCCAGGGTGCCTCCAACTCAATGTACCTCTAATGTTCTAAAAGCTCCCTTTACTACAGACATGATTACTCCAAGTAACTAGAAACCAATAATTAATTGTTGTATTTTCCTGCCCCACTCTATGCCAGCATCTATTATGCTGAATTTTACAACAAAAGGACAAATCAAACAAAAGTAACCAGATATCAGATGTAATAAATAAAAAATTGTACTAACTTCTAGGCTACAACCCAGACTGTTCAGACAAGACTCAACCATAAAGAGTGTCTATGTGTACATGTGAAGTCTGATAACTACTCTTGGATGATGAAGATCTTGTCACTCTGTGAAAAACATCAGCCATGAAAAAACATATATATTTAATAAAGTCAAATTTATGACGTTAAAAATGATACTATAAACCCTTTAATTAAAGAGAAAATTCAGTTAAGGGGACGCCTGGGTGGCTCAGTGGTTGAGCGTCTGCCTTTGGCTCAGGGTGTGATCCTGAAGTCCGAGGATGGAGTCCCACATCGGGCTGCCTGCATGGAGCCTGCTTCTCCCTCTGCCTGTGTCTCTGCCTCTCTCTGGGTCTCTTGTGGATAAATAAATAAAATCTTTAAAAAAAATTTAAAAATAGAAAATTCAAATGAATCATTTATTTTTCATCAACATGTTGGTTGAAAAGTTTTGCTATAATAATACTCCATTCTATTTATTGATTAGTAAAATTTTATTTTGAATTTCAGAAGTAACTCCCCTTTTGTTGCTGATTTGGCTTTAATTCAGTCCCTCTTTAATTCATTCATTTACACATACATTCAATAAAAAAGAATCATCCAAATGAGGCAAATATTCTACAGAGAACTAATCTAGTCTACATTCTGACTTAGCTTTTATTTTATAGTGAAAGTTTTCATGCATTTTGAACAGTACACTGAATAGCATGGTGAAAAAGCATATAACCATAAGTGATTTTCAGCAGTAGTTAATATTTTGCCATATTTTCTGTATCAAAAAGTCATCTTGCAGATGTATTCTAAAGTAAGTTACAAACATTGTGTTTCTAAGTATTTTAAAACATATTACCATAAAAACACTTTCAATCTAGCCACAATGCCACCATTATACTTAACAAAATTAATAGTAATTCCTTATTATAATTGAATGAAAAAAATCTGTAGTCAAATTCTCCCAAGAGTAATCAAAATCCTTTTGCAGCTCCTTTTTCAGACAAAGACTAAATCAAGGAACACGCATAACACCCATCTGCAGTGTATCTTAATGATTTAAACATTTTTAAATTGAAACATACGTGAGAAAAGCACATGAATTATAAGCACAGAGCCAATAAATTACCACTCATTGAATTCAGCTGTGTAACTGCTATTCTTGTCAGGGAATAAACTAGCATCTCAGAAGTGCCAATATCCTTGTCCATTCCCTCTCAATCAATTTTACCAACCCTCCTCTCTAAATGTAACTACTACCCTATCTTTTAAGACCATGTTGAGAGTTTCATCCTTAATCTTCTACCAAGTATCTTGGCTTTCTTTGGTCCTTTGAATGACCATATGTATTTCAGAAACAGCTCTTCCTTTCTCTTTCATGTTTAAAAAAAAAAAAAAAAGGTAAGTTTGTGGAAATATCTACTAGTATTGTATACATAGATCAACCTGGAACAAACTGATATTATTTGTAAAATTTTTAAAATGTTTATTTATTTTATTTTGAGAGAGAGAGAGAGATAGAGAGAGAGAGTGAGCAGGAGGAGGGACAGAGGGACAGAGAGAGAATCTCAAGCAAACTCCTCACTGGGTGTGGAGCGGCTCTATCTTTCAACCCTGAGATCATGCCCTGAGCTGCAACCAAGAGTAGATGCTCAACCAACTGAGCCACCCAGGGGTCCCTGTATATAATTTTTTAATGTTCCCCATTCAGTGAACACACTATATTCTTCCATTTACTCTGATCTCCTTTAAACTTATGCAAATAATGTTTTGTAGTTTTCTGTGTGGAAGTCACAGATACCTTTTGTTAGATTTATCCCTAGATATTTGATTATTTTTATGTTATTTAAAAAGTTAACATCATTTCAGTTCCTAATCATATTTGACTAGTATATAAAAATGCAAATTATTTTTGTATAATTACCTGAAATTCAAAAGCTATGTTATATCATTGGTACCAATAGTGTATTTATAGATTCTTCTTAATTTTTAGCCATTAAGTATAACTTACCACTAAATGGGTATTTTATAGCTCCATTTTCAATTTTCAGATCTTTTATTTCTTCAGTTGTCTTTTATGCACTGGCTATCACTACTAGTATAACGTTGAAGGAATGTAGTCATCCTGTTTTCATCCTGATTTCAGATAAATTTTATAGATGGTAAGTTTTCACAAATACTACTGCTACGGCTATTGGGATAATCATATTATTTTTTCTTTTTTATTCCATTAATACAGTGAATTATTATTTTTAGATATTTTCAAATATTATATAATTACTCCTAGAACAGACTCATTTATCCTTCACCTGTGTTTTGGACTCAATTTGTTAACATTCTATTTAGTATTTTTTATCAATGCTCCTGGATAGATGGCCCTTACTATTTCTTTCTTATGGATTTCATGCTATATTTTGTTATCCAGGTTACACTAGATTCATAAAATAGAGTGTAAATCATCCCCCCTTTTTTCCATTCTCTGAAAGCATTCATGAAAAGTTGAAAATGTTTATTCCTAGTCAATAAACATCTGAGTCTAAAGAAACCATCTGGATCTGGAGATATCTTTGTAAAAAGACTTGTAATTGCAGACTAAGCTTAATAAACAGATAAGGAACTACTAATTTTTAAATTTCATTTGCATGTATTTTGGTGAAAATTTTGTTCTCTTTATATAATTTTCAAATCAATTGGCATAAAGTGGTTTATGATATTTTTGTAAGATCTGTAGTTGTACTACTCTCCCCATTTTTTTCATTTCCAAATATAGTGATTTTTTCTTTTTTTTCTTGATGAGTCTCACAAAGTATTATCAATTTTATAAGTTATCAAAGAAATAATATTTGGTTCTGATTGTCATCTCTATATTCCACTTTATTTTACTAATTTCAGTTCTTATATTTCTCATTTTCTTTCTACTTTAGGTTTAATTATTCTTTTTCTAGCTTTTTGAGATGGCTCCTTAGGTAAAGTCTATATTCCTTATTAAACATTTGCATTTAAGCTATAAATTTTCCTCTAAGCATGACATTAGCTTCATTCTACAAATATGATCAACACTGATTTCATTACCATGAAGGTCAAATATTTTCAATTTTTTTATTATGATTTATTCATTAACCCATAGGTTATTTAAAAGTACAGTGATTAAGTTTCCAAAATATGGGTAGTTTTTCATTATCTTTTAATTATGGGTTTCTAACTTATTTCAATTGTGTTAATTGGATAGATTGTGTAAATTTCTGAATATATGACATTTTGAAACTTGCTATATTTCCCACCATGTGGTTGGTTTGGGAAGATCTCCCATGCACCCTGCTAAAGAATATGTAATATCAAGGTTTGGGATGCAGTAATAGATTAGTCAATTAAGTTTGTTAACTGTTTTCAAATTTTCCATTTCTTTACTTATTTTTTTTTAATTTTTATTTATTTATGATAGTCACACAGAGAGAGAGAGAGGGGGGCAGAGACACAGGCAGAGGGAGAAGCAGGCTCCATGCACTGGAAGCCCGACGTGGGATTCGATCCCGGGTCTCTAGGATCGCGCCCCGGGCCAAAGGCAGGCGCTAAACCGCTGCGCCACCCAGGGATCCCGTCTTTACTTATTTTTATCTGCTTATTCTATCAGCTGCTAAGGGAAATTTCAAATTTCCAACCACATCTATGGAATTTTAATGTGAGTCTTTTTACTCCTGCAGATTTTGCTTTACACATATATTTCATAAACTTTAGAATAATTTTATCTTTTGAACTTTTAGCATGATAAAATTCTTATCACTAATAATGCTTTATGTTAATGTGGCTAAAGCAATTTTTACATGGTCAGTACTTGCATAGTATATGTTTCCATTCCTGTATTTTCCATCTTTTTATTTAGCTCTAAATTTAGTTTGTTTCATAAGCAACATTTAAAAAATAATCATAGTATGATGATATTCTTTTTTTGCATTTAGTTCATTTACATTTAATGAGAATAAGATTGCAGTAGGTTTAAAGATGCTCTTTGCCTATAGTTTCATTATATTTTCAATTTTTCTTTCATTAGAATTTTATTTATACATTTTTACATTATTAGAGTTATTACATACATCCTTGAATTATTACATTCTAATATAAATTATTACTTTGCATATTCACTTCTTAGGTATACAGACTTTAGAACATTTTAAGGCCTTTTATGCCCCAAATTATGTGCTATTTTGCTGCATAATTTAATATTATGTCTATTTTAATCCCCACAAAACATTATTTTGTTATTTTGTACAGTCAATATTCATTCAGAGTTATTCACATAAACATCTTTCCTCTACTTCTTGAGTTATCAGACTTCCTTTAGGTCATTATACATCAGCCTGAAAAACTTCTCTTAATAATTCTTTCAGAGCAGCTCTGCTTGTAGAAAATATTTTCAGTGTTGCTTGTCTGAAATGCCTTCTGTATTCTTTTATTTTTAAAAGATAATTCATTGAGGATAGAATCCTAGGTAGTCATTTATTATTTTTTTTCATCACTTGAAAAATATCATTATATTGTCTTTTGTTTTCATTGCTTCTATGAAGAGGTCAGCTTTAACTTTATTGTTGTTCCTTTGATGATAATATGTCTTCGCATCCTCTAGCTATCTATAATATCTTTCTCTGATATGTAGTTATAGAAAAGTGCACCAAGGTGTGAGTTGCTTTGAGTTTATTCCTGACAAGTTTAGATTCTTAAATCAATGGCTTGGTGGACAATTAATAGTCATTATGTCTTTAAATATAGTTCCTGCTCCATTTTTTTATTACTTCTTCCTGGATTCCAAGCATACTTTTTTTTTCTTTCAGATTTTGTTATGCCTTCTTCTGAAATGTCCTTCATTTTGCTTTTTTCTGATGTTGCTTCACAAATTTCGTTTTGACTCAGTACTCAAGTGCAGTTTTTCCTGCTGTGTTAACTATGCTACTGGGCTCCACTGTCTCAGCTATTTCAGGTACTGTAGTTTCAGGATGATAATTACCATCAGTTCTTTTTCTAGCTTTGATGTCTCTGCTGAATGTCCCAATCTTGCCTTTTCATTCTCTGAAAACGGCATCATGTCTTACATCCCTGTAACTAAATCCACCAGTGGAATGCCCACGTTAGGTTTTGGTTGGTTGGTTTTGTTGTTGTCATTGTTATGTGTGTTTTTGTTTTGGTCCATGTGTGGGGCTTATTAGGGAAGGCTGCCCCCAAATATACCAATTGGCATATTGATTATCTTAAAGTTACTTGGGAAACAACTTGTACAGAAAAGACACACTGACTCTCCTTTTTGTCCCTGAAAGCAGGAAATAAATGTCTCATGTGAAAAGGACCCTCTCTGAACCAGGAGAAAGAGACATCCTTATCACCAGGGATGGGTAATTCTAGGGCTGAGAAGGCTATATAAACAAAATGTTACTTCTTCACCAATTTACTAGTCCAATTCCAAACTTCTTTGTCTTTTTAATTTTGGGGAACATATTACTTTGTTGTCTAGAAGATATAAAGTCTGCCTGCTTTGGTCCCTTTTTTGAGTCTCATAGTTTGAGCTCTTACACTTATGAAATTATTTTGTCTCCTGTTAAAGGTCACATGTCAATTTAATTATTAGACCAGACAAAGAATCTAGAAGGAAAGAAAGAAAAAGAATTTTCTCTTCTACACATCTTAAGTTGAACTTTTTCTGAATGACTGATTATTTTTTTATTTTATTAGAAATTTTAGGAGCACTTGACTCAGCACTTGACTCTTGATTTCATCTCAGATCATGATCTCAGGGTCATGAGATGGAGATTGCCTCAGGCTCTGTGCTCAGCAGGGAATCTGCTTGAAGTTCTCTCTCTCCTTCTCCCCCTCCCCCTGGTCATGCATGGTCTCTCTTTCTCTCTCTCTTTAAAATAATAAATAAATAAATCTTTAAGAAAATAAAGAAGTCATGCATGAACAACTTATACAGATATTTAAAGCTCTGGGTGATGTCATCTTCCTCTAGAGAGGTTATAATTTTAGTTTTTCTTTTTACAAACAGGTAAACTAATGACGTAAGCAATCTCAGATTACATTACTCCAAGAATTGAGATGAGTCTGAGTTGAGCTTCAATTACTCTTATGGTTGGTCTTTACAATTCATTCTTACTACTAGGGCTCTTCCTAAAAATGTGAGGTGATTACTAAGGCATCTCCTCATTAGTGAGCTTGATTTTTCATCTATTTACCAAAATCTATACTCAGCTTCTCAGGCTTTTAACTGCCAGGCTTCCTTCTGCGTCATAGCCCTGCAATTTCTCATCACTTTGGTAGCTCTATGACATCTGCAACTATCTATTTAGCATGTTGTTCATATGTTCTTTGTGGTTGGTTTAATCTGAACCATAGGTGCCATTGATACAAGTGGAAATCCTGTTCTAGTTATAAAAATTACATCATTTTTTTCATGATACTTACTGGAGAAATTAATAAGCCAGTTGTCTTCTAGGATGCCCCAATTTCCCAATTTGTGAATATTTCCTACTCTAATTGTCTAATTATTTCCTTCTGATGGCATTTATTTAATTAATCTATACAACATATTTCATCTAAAGTAATATCTAAAAGATTTATTACAATTGGATTAATGATTTTGGCCAAAAAAAAAAAAAGCTTCATAAGTGATTCTATATTCCTCACAATTCATTACATTGAAAGAGAAACGAAGTTAATTTTGATCACAGGGTTAAAATAATGATGACCTGATATTTTCATCGTAGAGTAGTACATGCTCACTCTTCTACTAGTAAGTAAACCAAATACTCTGTTATCTATACATATTTGGTAATAAATTTTCTATCCATTTTCATTTAAGATTTTGGCATGAATTAACAGTCTCTGCCTGAATCAATTTTTCCCTAAGATTATGTAATGGAAATTTTCTGATGTTAACAGTTCTTTTGCATTTATCTTCTATAGGGAAGAACTTTTCCTCATCAATCCAGTCTTTTTTGTTATCCTGAAATGTGCCTGTTAGTGGAATATAGTGAAACATAAATAATTATGTTTATTTTCTAATTTCTTTTTTTAAAAAGATTTTACTTATTTATTCATGAGAGACAGAGAGAGAGAGAGAGAGAGAGAGAGAGGCACAGACACAGGCAGAGGGAGAAGCAGGCTCCATGCAGGGAGCCCAACATGGGACTCAATTCCGGGCCTCCCAGATCATACCCTGGGCTGAAGGTGGAGCTAAACCACTGAGCCGCCGGGGCTGCCCTATTTTCTAATTTATTAAAAAGAAGTTGAAAATTAGGTACTTTCAATAATGATAAATTCATTGTGGACTCATGGATTTTTATATATTCAGTATGTTTCAGTGTTGACATTTTTAGTTTCTTCCTCTATGAATCTTATATTTCTCAGACGAAGACAAAAACTAACAAGCGATAGAGAAACAAAAAGATAAAATCAGATACCAGTTAGTAATGTGACAAAATAAGTGCTATCTTGAATTGTGCATTACATTGGTAGGCTAATTGTAGGCAAATAGACTTTGAAAAGTATAATGGAGACCCTAACAAACATAATTTCTTAAATACAACAAAATGTGTTTCTTGCTTACATAATAGTATTGGGCAGGTGAATTGTTAGGGTGCACGCCTCCATGTTATTCAGAGAACAAGAGTGGCTAGCTCTTTTTCATCTTCAATGTATTATGTAAATTCACTGAGAAGCTATTAGCATTCCAGTTGCCCACAAAGTGAAAAAAACTGTGAAGAACATCATATTGGAGTATTTAATGAAAAATGCTACTTCCCACTTCCTCTTGTGATCCACTGGCCTGGAATCACAACCTTATTAAATTAGGAAAGTCTTGGGTCCAAAAAAAAAAAAAAAAAAGAGAATATGAATTTTGAGGAGTTGATATCATAGGTTCAGAAGAAGTGACATAGGAAAATAAGCATGTGAGGGAAATAAGTGATAGAAAACTCTGAAACAACTTTCCATCAAAGAGAACAACATTGATCCTAAGGAAGCAATAAGTTTAGCCTGTTCTAGAAAGGGTAAGAATGCAACTGGTGACTGAATGTAGTGAGCAAGGAGGAGAGAGATTAGAAAAAAAGTTCAGAGAGAATGAGAAACGGATCTTATTTGCTTTTTACACATTAAACTTCATATTAAGGATGCTATCATTTTTACTAAGTATAAAAAAATTCAATGAAGATTTTTAGAAATCTTTATTTTGAAAATATAACTCTTGCTGCTGTAGTAAGAATAAAATATAGCAAATTAGGAGTGGGGGCAGGAAGCCCAGGCAGTATCTTCTGGTTTCTCTGGTGATAGCTGACAGAAGCTTGATCTAGGATGGTTGTTGGAAGTTAAGGAGAAGTAGTCATACTTGATATCCTTTGATTCCACTCTTCACTCACACTTCATATCCTATGCATCAGGGATTACTCCTGAGTCTACATTCAAATACTTTGAATGCTTATACCCTGGCCCCCCACTCAGGCTCCTCTGGAGCTCACCATGGTTTCCTCATAGCCCTCATGCATTTCTCTTGTCTCACTAGGTCACTAGAACTAATTCTCAAGCAGCACCCAGAACAAGCCTTTTAAAATCCAGGTTAAGGCTTGCCAAATCTCAGGTCAAAATCCTCAAATGATTTCCTTTCTCTTTCAGAGCGAAAGCCACAGTCCAGACAATGACCCACAAGGCTGTCCATGAGCTAATTACTTTCACTTCATGATTTCCTTTCTTTTCAACTCTTGTCCCTGACACATTCCATCTGGCTTCCTTGCTATTCCTGTGATAATGCCAGTCATGTTCCCAACATAGAATTCCTACTCTCTTCCCTCTGTCTGTTGTCTTAACAGTCCTACTTCCTTTCCTTTTTCCTGTCTTTTCTACAATTTCACACTCTTACTGAGGCTTGTGTGAGTTATACTGTTGAACTGTTACAATATTGATGAGCACTACCTCAGGGCACGTCCTCACTCACTCCCCCTGCTCTACTTTTTTCGTTGTATAATTTGCTTTGCGACATTCTTGATGCTTGTTTAAAATCCTTATAGCTTTTTAACCTATTTCTTTTACACCCCCACCTGATAATAAGCTCAATGAAGGTAGGTTTTATTGTCTGTTTTGTTCACTGATGTATTCAAATTTCTAGAATAGAACCTAGCACATAGGAGGCACTTAACAAATGAAACTAACTGATTTAATGAATGAATAAATTAGTGAGTGAAGGCAGAGAGCTATCAGACAGTATGAAGAGATCTAATTTCCTCTTTAAGGATGTTGTATTTTATCACAAATATGAAAGTCAGTGAGAAGTAGTGAGGGTGCTGCAGAGAGGCCTATCAGATATTATTGGCCAAGGTGCTTATCAGTTCGTATTCATTCAAGGAACTCAGAGGCCAGGTTTATTTGACATTTACATAATAGTGGATAAAGAAGGCAGTCTAGCTAAAAAGATTAAATAGTGAGTAATAAAGAAATCACATGAAATACTACCCTGAACAATTGATACTCAGTTTGGTTCTTGTTTTTGCAAGTTGCCCAGTTTAATCTGGTCTGATTGCAAACTCTGATTTCACACTTAATATAAAATAAGAAAAGGCCAAATATATAGACAGAGACTAAAACTCTAATTTCTAAGACTCCTAAGCATGCACAATTAATTTCTGAGTGTGTTTTAGAGGTTATAGTAAAAGGAATATATTCTGTGTTCAAGATGAGAATTACTTCCATTTAAATAGAAAGCAACAATAATCATGTTCATTGCACATGTCTAGCTCTGTCAACTGGTACTGTCAATCCATGGAAGGTAAAAGAAGTGAAAAAGATTTTTACCAAAATGACTGAACCAGAAAGGAACCAGGAACAGAGAGAAAGGGCCCAGATTAAGTATCACCACATGAATCTGACTCATTCTGTGGCTGTGGGCTTTTCAGAATCAAGCCTCTATCTGTAATTTTGTTCATTTTTTGGGAACTTTTCCCGCTCTACAGGTATCTTCTCTCTCTTTCTCTCTGCTTCCTCTTTTTTCATCAGTAGTTCAACCCAAGTGCAAAAATACCATGAATGTTAGATTTTTATGCCAAGTACAATGGGCTACACATCCTTGGAGAATTCACTCTGGAACTCTTTCCACTCTAAAAGCCTTTAAGTTTGACACCTTGATTTTACACCTGTAGGGCATTTCAGTCAACAAAAAGAGATGTCTTTCTTTTCTACCTAGTATTGTAATCAAACACTTTGGAAAGAATGACAGTGGCCACTATGACCAAGATTCATTCTATTTTATTTGAGATTCTGAATAACATATGTGACTGAAAACATCTCTATAAAATAACTCAGCTTCAACTATTGACTCCTTAATATTTATCACTGTCTGATAAGTCAACTTGCCAATAAAAAATGTATATATATGTATAAATGTACAACTGTATTCTTACTATCAAAAATGCAGAATAAATCTTTGCTTACACTTAAATTTCAGTGTAAAATCTACATATTATATATAATCCATGCCAAGTTCAATTATCTGTTAAGAATAATTTTTTCCAGTAGAAAAATAATTTCTAGATAACAATTTTCAACCACCATGAAATATTGACTAATCACTTATGATACTTTCCTTCATGTATAAATCTACAAAGAATAATCCAAAAGTGATTGATACAATGCTTATAGCTTCAATTAAAAAAAAACTCTTTGATACTTTGTTACTTGTAATAGTATAATGTAATTGCTTACATAAGGAAGCAGGATAAGAAGTTGAGAGCAGCCATGGAGTTTAGTCAGTACTTAGAAACACATTAATCAATAGTCATGTCTAAGCAATGATTAAAGAAGCTGAGGAATGATTTATGTAATGATTCTGAATATACCTTTATATCAGCTTGAAGGCAGTAGAAACATGCAGGACCAAAAAGGAATCTAAGATACTGAATAGCAGGCAGTTTTTCTCCTTCATAATGAATTCTCCTTTCCTCACTGATGACCCCTAAAACTTAGGCACCCTTTCTTCTTAAATGAGTGTTATTCTGGGGCACCTGGGTGGCTCAGTTGTTAAGCATCTGCCTTTGGCTCAGGTCATGATCCTGGGGTCCTGGGATTGAACCCCATGTCAGGCACCCTACTCAGCGGAGACTCTGTTTCTCCCTCTCCTTCTGACTCACCCCCCTGCTTGTGCTCATGTCTGTTCTCTGTCTCTCTCTCTCTCTCTTTCAAATGAATAAATAAAAAATCTTTAAAAAAATTAAATCTTATACACGTGTAAGTGATAGATAGAAGCAAACCCTTGCCAATTCCTGCCTACTTACCCAGCATCTCATGGTTCATGGAGACTCTTCTTTTCTTGCCCCTATGACATAAAACTTAAGAATTACTTGTTTGGAAAAGACTTAGTTTCATCACTTCCCTGAAAATTCTGCAGTATCTTGAGAACTCTGATGACTTTTAATTGTGTATTTTTTCCTAGATGTTTTTTTCTCATTTCTATTTTTATGAGATCACAATGATCTAACAATCTTAAAACCTGAGAGCACATAAATAGCATGATTATATATTCCCTAATTTGATTAATCAAATACATTTTGGAGAGAGTGAATGGTATTTTCAAGGTCATGTGGGCTACAAAACCATGGTTAAAATGGTAGAAGCCTCTTTACAGCAGCCATTTGTAAAATGTACTTTCTCAACCAAGTATTTTTATTTTTTCACAGACTCATTATGGTTTAAAAAAAAAAGAATAAATAAACAGATTGTAACCCAACCACTAGATATAAATAATTCCCAGTCACTTTTAAGCAGAGTATAAAGCACTGTTATTGCTAGGTTTTGATTGTTAAAAAATAGATAGATATATTTTCAAAAAAGATGCATTTTAGAGATTGAGAGAATGGTTATAGCAAGGCCATACATGGCAATAGAACACATACCCACAGCCTTGTCAGCAACCTACTCGAGACATCAAACCACAATCTCTGTAGAGATTGCTGGAATTGTCAGGACTTGGTCAATGAGTGCCAACTTTCCAAATTGTTGCCTAGCTCCTAAGTTAGGACCAACCAGAGAAAGCCAAATATGCTTCTCAAACAATCACACAGGATGCTATGCTTCAAGATAGCTCATCTGTAGCTTCCTCATGCCAATGACCTCCAGTCAGACCATACTTAAAGTCTTCTCTTTTTATCACTATAAAGCTATTCTGTCCCCTGCCTATGAGTCTCTGCAAAACCCAACTGATGGTGCTTACTGACTTGCAATAGTAAGCTCTGACTAATTAGGCTTTGTTTGTTCTCATTTGGGTGCTCTTATATATTTATGTTCATAAAGTAAACCTTTAAGAAATGACTGAACTTGAGAGTCCATCATAAAATTTGAAAGAATAATTTTACTAAGAAACACTTACTTGACTTCCAAGACTTAATACAATCAAAATTTCAAAGGCAAAATTTTCTTAGCTGTACTCTGAGTAAAGCACCTAATTAACTGTTCTTATTCCATCTGCATATATGCATGGTCTACATGAAAATACCTCTAGATGAATTTGCCTCAGTAGGGATGCCTGGGTGGCTCAGCAGTTAAGTATCTGACTTCAGCCCAGGGCATGATGCTGGAGTCCCAAGACGGAGTCCCAAATGGGGATCCCTGCAGGGAGTGTGCTTCTCCCTCTACCTATGTCTCTGCCTCTCTCTGTGTGTGTTTCTCATGAATAAATAAATAAAATTTAAAAAAGAAAAATTAAAAAAAAATTGCCTCAGTAGACTGTGGTCAGATCAATATTAAAAGAAAAACAAAAGATGAAAATATAGCTCCTGAGAGTCAAAGGGGCTTTTTTAAAAGAGTAGCCAAATTACAGCTAATACAACTGGAATTGAAATGCACCAAGAATACCTTTAAGCCTGGAACAAAGGCCAGTAAGAAAAAGATCCCAGCTATTGAAGAAATAAAAGTATCTATCTCTAATGTGGCAGAAGTTGGTGAAATATTCAACTCTTAGAGCAATACAAAGCAAAGAAGAAATCATTTTTAGATAAGAGGACAAAATTAATGGATATTCTCAGCAAGCCTAAAAGCTATGTTACTACAATAGTGGAAAGATAATGGTTTCTACCACTACAATTCCTTTCAATGATTGTTTTGCCAATATACAGTGTAAAAGAAACAAAGACTAACAATTGTTTGTCAGTATTGACGAAGCATGACTGGCATCATGACAGGGAAGAGCTGGGGGAAGGTGGATGCCACTTCACCGCTACAGCAGATACTAACTGGCTGTGCTATATTCACACCAAAGGAATGAGAAAGGAAGGAACATTTGAAGGTCAAGTTAAATGAGCTGTTTACATCTTTCCAGTTAAAACACATTTCAAAGGCCAGAGGATTTGAGTCATTGAGGAAATTTAAAAAGGTGCAAAATGATGCAACACATCACATTAAGAGTTAGAACTCTGTGTGCCAGGCTCAATTGCAAGTGTGTTGAGAAAACTTGACTGTAGAATCTTGTAAGGCAAAATTGTAAGCTATCAGATCCTTCTCTATAGGGGAAGATGCCCTACACTACGCTGAAGACTATTTCTTCAAGAATATGTGATACAAAACACTCAGATTTAAGTAACCAAAAGGGTTCTGAGATTTTGCAATAAAATAAAACTATAGTACATAAAAATTAGCATCTTCACTTTCAAATAGAGTAGCCTTAAGAAAACAAGGACTAAAGAATCTCTACCTTTAAACCTGTACTGAATTCTGACTATATACATCTAGAGAAAGAAGGACAGCATGGAACTGGAGGATCTTACAGTGTACAGAGAGTAAAATTAGACAATCATGAGTGGTAAAGGTGTAGTCCTAGGTATTTAGTACCACCTCTTTCCCAAGAAGATGTCATAACACAAAGAGCTGTAACAAGATAGACGCATATGTGGAATTTAAGAAACAAAACAAAGAAGCAAAAGGAAAAAAGGGAGAGCGAGGCAAACCAAGACAAACTCTTAACTCTAGAAAACAAACTGATTTTCACCAGTTTGGGCAGGTGGAGAGGATAGGTGAAATAGATGATGGGCTTGAAGGAGGGCACTTGTGATAAGCACCAGGTGTTGAATGGAGGTATTGAATTACTATATTGTACACTGAAAACTAATATTACACTATATGTTAACAACAACAAAAGAATACATAAAAATAGTAGCTTGATATCCACTTGTTTAAATGACTTCCCTAGGGATTTTAAAACAAATTTATTTTTGTATCTTCTCTCTTCCCCTGATATAAGAGTTCCAGTAGTACCTGGAGTTGAAAAGCTTCATATATTTCTCTTTAGGGTTTATTTAGTCATGCGCTTTTGTTGACAGCAATACTAAAACATCTCGAATATGAAAAATAACTAATAACATTTAATTATGTCATGGTCAGACTTACCATATATTAACTTTGCCCTTATCCACCTGCATACAGCAGTAAGGCTCATTTGACAGGTATTTTTCTTCTGGTATCTGACAGGTATTCCTCCTTGCTGCAATTCACTCAAGGATACTGAGGCAATGAAAAAGTTAGCAAACCTCATTCTGAGTAAACAAATTTGATGCTATGGAAATTTGTTATTTTGTTTGTATGTTTACTTTGTGCACCCCTCCTGTTCAGTGATCATCCAGATCCAAGGAGGTGAGAGTCAAGCTCCATAGGTTTTTCTGCCTACAGAGAAATTCAGCACTAAAGCATAAATAAGGTTTCATTCTCTTGAAAATGTTTCTCTCCAGTGTTAACTGGAGATTCTTCTCTTGTAAGGTTTAAAATATAACAAAACAAAGCAAAACAAAACAAAACAAACAAACAAAAAACGCCACATACATTTTATTTGATGGCTTCTTAAGGCAGTCTCAGATGGGCAGTCCAAAATGTGGTATCATCCACTTTATGTCTGAACTTCACATCACCTACATGCTTACTTCATAACTGAAGTGAAGATTCTATTCTTCTATAGACCAGTCAGGTTGTTTTAAAGAAAGATTTTATTTATTTATTAGAGAGAGAGAGAGCGCATAGTTTCCTTTCCCTCTCCATCTTAGTGACCAATAATACTACTGTAAATTGATGTGTTTTTTTTTTTTTGCAGTTCACAGGGTATTAATATGTTGAAGTACTATGTAAATTTAAAGAAGACATAAACCGCATTTATTACGTTGGTAAAAACAAATAAAAAAACAAAAAACAAAAAACAACTCCTGCGCGTGAGTGGAAGAAAGGAAAGAGGGACACAGAGAAGGAAGAGCACACTCCCCACTGAACAGGGAGCCCAACTCAGGGCTTGATCTCATGACCCTGGGATCATGACCTGACCTGAAGGCAGATGCTTTAACCAACTGAGCCACCCAAGCACCCAGGGCCAGCTTTTTTATTAAGCACACAAACACACTAACAAATCTTCTAGTACCCTTCTGCCATTTTTCTTGTATTATTTCCCTATGTTCTTTTTTTCTTTTACCATCAATTTTATCCAAAGATTTATATATTTGGTATATTTTCTCAAATTACATTTACATAAAGGAATCAAAACCTCTCTGTCCTTCAACAATAAAAGGCCTTCTTAGCTATTACATGAATGACTCTTTTTTAAAGTACCCCCTTCTGCAAACTCCTTCCCACCCAGAATTTAACTAAGGTTCTCATTATGTCTCACTGAGGCATTTGCAACTGCCTTCAAAACTGACCTGACTATTGTCTCTTTCCTCGGAGGTCCACCCCCCAACACTACTACCTAAGTTATTTTCCTAAGACTAACAGGTGTTTGTGTTACTTTCTGCTCAAAAACCTATTGTTGACTCTTCATCATCTACAGAATAAATTCAACATCTCTTATCTTCATGAAATTTATCCCCAAGAACGCACTTTCATCATTTTCCATCCTTCTTGATACAGACACAAAACTCTAGCCAGCCAATACAATTCCTTATGTGGAATATGCCCATCAATGGCTAAGTTGGAGGTAGCAAAGCATGGTATACTGTTTCCTGAACTAACTCTCATTTCTCTTGCACATATAGAATCTATATTTACTTTTAGGATTAGCTCAATTTTTACCTTTGGTAGCCCTAGATCTCTCAGAATTTTATCTTCCCCTGATTTCTGAAAGAACTTTGTCCATACAGCTACTATTATATCTAGTTCCTATAACTTTAATTTATATGTGTATGTTCCTATTTATTTCACCTATTATAATCTTCTGAAAGGAAAAGCCTATTCATTTTTACATTTTAAGACTTTACTTAGAACATCCAACACAGATGCTATTAATAAGTCTTAACATTGGAATGGATAAGCACATAGATTGATTAATAAAACTCCATGACAACTCATGGCACACTGATCTTTACAATCTTTTAATGACCACAGAAACCAGAAAATAGATGGAACAGCATAGGACCATTTATATTAAGGATTGAAAATAAAAGATGACACCTGGATATGTGTGAGGAACACATACAAAACATAAAAGAACTTCTACAATTAGGGAAGACTAACTTTGATATCTTCTCATATCCCTTGAAGAGTCTCATGCTTATAGGCAGCTATCCTATGTATTGTATTGTCAGTTTGCAAAATGACAAATCCAAAAGCTTTTCACAAAATTTAGTTTCTCCCTTGGGACACATAGATAGGTAATGGTTCCTGACTTCAAACACTGGAAACACTCTTAACTTGAATATATTCTACATATTGAAACATGAAAATATTCTAGAAAGTATCCTAACTTTAAAACTCTTGAGTGATTTTAGGAGATTATTAGTAAAAGATGAAAGTTCTACCTACAAGTTTTGACTTGTTTTTTGTTCAGAACTAATTATTCTCATGTAATATGAGATTTTATGAATTCAATTTCTTCACTCCCATAATTCATTTACTTCTATTCCAATTAAGCTATAATTTTTGAAAATAATAGAACAAAGTAGGAGAAATATCCCTAACTTTCAGTGTAAGTCGTTTAAAAATATCACTGTGTCAGTAACTTTCCAGAAGTTTATTTAAAAATAATTATTAACAAGAACAAAACAAAACCATGGTAATTTTAGAAATACGTATTGATTCAATGCTCTTTTAGATGTCCATGAAGATACAGAATACAAAAGAAATATGGGTATCATATCACAGGAAAACTTAGTGAAAGACAGTAATTGCTACTTATCAGGAATGTGAAGGAGAAAAAGGAATGCAAACTAACAAAAAAACTAATACCCAAGATTTTAAAATCAAACTGAAAGGTTTTTTTTAATATTTTATTTTATTTATTCATGAGAGACAGACAGAAAGAGAGAGAGAGGCAGAGACACAGGCAGAGGGAGAAGCAGATTCCATGCAGGGAGCCCGATGTGGGACTCCATCCTCTCCAGGATCACACCCTGGGCTGAAGGCAGGTGCTAAACCACTGCACCACCCAGGGATCCCTCTAAACTGAAAGTTTTTGCCTCAAGAGCTTAGTGGATATCACTGGGAAGAGTGCTTGTATGCTTTTTTTTTTTTTTATTTGAAACACAGAATCTGATAAAAGTTGTTTGCTGAGTTAACAAAACTTGACTTCAATTTTATTTGCTAAAAGTTTAAATTTGTCACTTTCATTTTCATTACCGTTTATTTTTCCATCTTTTCCACACTTTTGTTTCTTCTATTTCGACTTCATGTTGAAGATAGCAAGCTTAGAGTTCTTACAGGCCTTAGAATTACTTAAAGAGCATATAATTTAGTTTTCTACACAAACATGTTTTTGATGATGAGTTAATCTAATGGTAAGAGTTTACAAAGAGGGGAGGCATTATTTGAAAACATAAATCTAAAGATTCAAAATTGTCTTTACTTCATAACACTGCAATATACTTTGTAACTCTTCATTAATATTGTACCATCATCATGATATTATTTCCCAAAGGGATTGAGAAAGAAGCTACATAAACAATTTGATGATGACAAATTAGCATTATAGAGTACTCTCAATATGGAAGGCATTATGTAGGACAGAGTTGCTAATCATGAAATGTCTCTATAATAAAGCAAATAAATAGTCATTACCATGTTTATATATTTCCTTACAACCTCAGGATTAAACCTCACCAACAGAGGCAAATAGGCTAAAAAAATTAAGGCATTTCCTCTGTGGAATGAAGAAATTTTACCTAATCCCTGAAACTCGCAAATAAATGTATTTTTTAAAAAGTCGAGGAAGGGAAAGAACAGATAGGTTTGTAAGAATGGAGTGAGTAGAGTGAGTAAACCCAGAATTAAACCACAGGGGTAGCCATGAAGAAGGGGGCTTTCCAATCCTTTGTACAAGATTTAGTAGTGAGAAAATTATTAAATTTACTAACAGGCATAAAAAATCCTTGAATGAAAACAAGAAAGTTAAATGGGGATGATCCATGCTATAAATCAATTATCAATGTTTTTCAATATTATTGATTTTATAATAACTCAGATAGGTACCCCTCCATACCACACAAGTTATCTTGTGAACCTCTGTTTATGGACACCCATTTATACTTTCATCCTTCTTTTATATTATAGGGTATGTTCTTCCTTGACAAAATTGTCTCTCCCTCTTTTTTAGTAGATTCTGTTCTCTCCTGTCTTTTCAGGAGGTTTTAACTATTAGATATTCTTTCTCTTACTTCCCTCTCAAAAGACATTTCCCCTTAGCTTTAAAAATACTCAGTTCTTTCCATTTAAAACAAACTTTGTCTCACTCTTTTTTTTTTTACTTTCTCTTTCTATTCATGGTTAAATTCTTGAAATTATCTTGAAAATATCTTTGTTTCATTGACTCCCATTATACATCCCACTCACTCTTAGGTTTCTTTTCGCCCATCATAGCTCTTGTTAACATCACCAATGACCTCTAGGTCCTTGAAACCAATGGCCTTTTATTCTCCACTTATTACATGAAACTATGTTGTTGGCACACATTTTCTTGAACTTTTGTAATAATACATTTGGCCTCTTTAACTGTCTCTATGCCAGATATTTCCAAATCTGTATCTCCAAATTTCTCATTTGAATTAAAGAGCTATATATTGTTACTTTCTCTCTTTGAATATCCAAAAGGTGCCACAAACTGTACAAATCCAAATTACTGATTCCCCACTCCATTCTATCATCACATTAATTTTTTAAGTTTCTGTTTATTTATGAATGTATATATTTATTTTTTATAGCACAGCATCTAAGAACATTGGCTCTTAGTCAAGTATCTGAGTTCAAGTGCTAGTTCTACTGCTTAAAAGTTCAAAATCTTGAACAATTTATCTAATCTCTGCCGTGGTTCTCTCTTATGAAAAACATTCAAATTCATTTTCAAAATTAACTGACTTAAATAAGTACAGTTGAGTACATTACCTGGCATAGTAAATACTTAATAAATATTATTTATTATTAGTTCCTATATCAGCATTCCCATACCTCTTAGCTAGTTACATGAGAGAGAGATCTGGGTGTCATGCTTGAAATGTACCAACACTTACTTCTGTACTGAATCCACCACCTCAGTGGTGTTTAATGTCAGTGAGTAAGCTTCAGTGTTTAATGTCCATGAGAACTCTCAAAAGTGTCCACCTCACACTCTATCAGTTCTAGAGTAGTACAGACAATCATTATAAGTCACTTTATTCTTTCCTACTATTGCTAAACCAGAGTTTGGATTGTACATATTAGATTCTTTCTGGAGAAAATGAAATCTATTTAGTTTTTACTTCACTATGAAACCAACTGAAAAATTTAATTCAAAACTGTATTTAAGCAGTTCAAATTTATTTGCAATATGCCATTTACAAATAAGGAGTACCTATAAAGAAAACAAAGGGTTTTATGGTCAAGTAACCTTAGAAAACATTATATACTATTCCCTTTCTTAGAGATTTACCATCAGTTAGTTCTAGAAGAGATACTATTTATCTTTGTGTGACCGAGTATTTCCCAATGGATTTGGCCATCATACTTTATTGTGAAGTAATACTAGCACATGTTGGGAGAAGCTACTCCACAATGAGGATCTATAAAAATTTTAGCATGGAAGAGACAGGAATAGAATTGTGTTTTAAAAACACAACTGGTGGGACACCTGGGTGGCTTAGTGACTGAGCCTCTGACTTTGGCTCAGGGCGTGATCCTGGAAGTCCTGGGATCAAGTCCATATCAGGCTCCCTGCATGGGGCCTGCTTCTTCCTCTGTCTATGTCTCTGCCTCTCTCATGTCTTTCATGAGTAAATAAAAAATAAAATCTTTAAAAAAAATAAAATAAAAAAATAAAAACACAACTGGCAGTAATGTGAAAAATGGACTTGATGTTATATAAAATATAGATCATAAAGGCAGTGTTCTTTACTTTTCCTTATACATGTTCATATAAACTACTAATTCATCTTTTTCAAATGCTAAGCTAAATCATTCTCTACCACTATTTATGTCTAGATTCTCTTGCTCTTACCAGATGTCACACTCTTCAAGCTCTATCTTTAAAAAATAATAATTTTTAAGAATATCCTAATTTCAACCTCTATCCACATTGCACATCTGAGCTAGACTAACTTTATTAAAACAGCTGCTGAATAGGTGATTTCCCTCTAAATGTCACAAACAGTTTTTCAAATTTGGGCTGTGGGATGAAGGCAAGTGTGGGGCATTAGGTGAGGAGTAAAGTCACTTTTGGAAGAGGCAGACTGCTTCCATCCCCAAGGTTTTACAATGGTACCAAAAGCAGCTTTTGAGGCTCAAAAATAGGTGGGCTTCATTGCTTATAAGATCAAGTAAAGGGATGCCTGGATGGCCCAGCAGTTGGGCGTCTGCCTTTGGCTCAAGTCCTAATCCCAGAATCCAGGATCGAGTCCCTCATTGGGCTCCTTATGAGGAGCCTGTTTCTCCCTCTAGCTATGTCTCTGCCTCTCTCTCTCTGTGCCTCTCATGAATAAATAAATAAAATCTTTTTTAAAAAAATCAAGTAACGATCCCTTTCCCCAAAAAAGTTCACCACAATCTAGCCAGAGTCTAACCTTTTAGTTTATATTTCCACAATGACATAACACAAACTCCTCTCCATAATCAGTTGTATGTGTTTGCAGAATAGAAAACTCTAGAATGCCTCTGCAACCAGCTGCCATTCTTTCTTGATATCTTGGAAGATTAGGCTTCCCAGTGTTCTTGCAAATAGGCTGGTCATTATAACAAAATGTGGCCAATGAATTGTAGGTGGAAGTGATGTATATCACAGCGAGGCCATGCATTAAATTACCAGAGCAATACCTTTCAGTTCACTTGCTTTTACCCTCAACCCCCGAGTCTCTATCTTTCTCTCTTTTGCTGCAGAAACTGTGAAAGACACTTATTCTATATAGCCTAGCTTCATGAAGGTGGAATCTTTGCCAGCCTGCATCCATGAGCAATGCTGTAGAGCAAGGTCTCCCTACTGACCCTTGTGGGACATTTACAATTAGGAGAAAATACATTTTATTCTGCTTAGCCACTGAAATACAAAAGTAGTTTGTGATCTCACTGTACTCCAACAATAAAAGTACTTTATTAATATCAACACTAAATTTGTATAGAAAATGTGGCTACAAATTATTTGCATTCTTTCCTTAGTGAAATGAGGTTGTGTTGTTTGGGGTGAGGAGAAATAAGGTATCTTAACTCAGAAGAGAAAATCTAATGAGTCACATTTAAAGAATTCTAGGATTATCTTGGGGAATACCATCTAGTAAAAGCTAGTGTATCATCGGGATCCCGATGGGTGAGCTGAGCTTGGGTGGCTCAGCGGTTTAGTGCCTGCCTTTGGCCCAGGGCGCGATCATGGAGCCTGCTTCTCCCTCCTCCTAAGTCTCTGCCCCTCTCTGTCTATCATAAATAAATAAATAAATAAATCTTAAAAAAAAAAAAAGCTAGTATATCATCAGTAAAGAAACATGTGAGATCTTTTTTCTTGTCTTTTATTTTTTGTTATGATTCTATATGCTTACAGAAAGGACATCAATCTTATCAATCTTCAAAGTAATCAATTCTACACATTTTATTACAGTCATTTTACTTAAAGAAAAAAAAAGTTAGTTCTGAAAATAAAAATACCTGAAAGAATGTCCACAGGAGACACATGAGAAAAACATCAAAAACCCAGACAAATGAAAAAAGACTCTGTGCTTATAGGAATAAGCCCTGCACATTCTTTTCTGAGCTTTAGGACAATTTAAAGTCAGTATGTCATTGTTATCAAGGACAGAAGACTTGATTATTTCCCTTGGTGATATCAGTGGTGTGTTGTCTAACATGAAGCAGATATTTTTCTTTCTTATTTGTATTTACCTTCTTAGGGATTCTCTTTGTATTTAGTTATTTGAAATATTTTGAGGCAGAATGATTTGAAAAAGATTACTACTCACTCTTTCTTCTTTCTTTCCTATTTCTTGAAGTCCTTTGCTAGTAGTAAAATGGCTTCGTGTCTCTCAACTATGAAATGATTCTCAACCCACCTTAAAAAAATCCCCATTACTTTATTAGAAATTGCTTTATTTCTCATTGCTCTGCTGTCATAATGTTACATTCAACTCTCCGGGAACCCAAGAAAACCAGCTGGGCCATGTCTTACATGAGATAAAGTGAGACCACTGCATGCTTTCCTGGTTTTTCATTTAAGGATACAGAAAATAGAGAAAGCAGATCAGTAACAACAACATATAGGCAGATGAGGTGGGGAAATCTTTTCTGCTGCAGCAGCTCCAACTTTCATCTCCATATCTGGATCCTATTAATTTGCAAAACTCAACAGCATCCCATCTCACTCATCCAGGGAAAGACTGGGTTGGATTATTTTAAAAGACAAATTGTCCTTATATATGAATATTGAAACAAAATCGGATCATTTTCTAAATTTCATTTGGTTTTAATAGCCTTAGGTTAAAAATGAAAATTTAAAATATGGCCTTGGCTTGACCTTTGCTTTCTTATTTCAGATGGTCGTTGTGGAAGGTTTTAAATAAAAGATGATCATATTAACTGAGCCTTCTTCAAAGGTCAGCTTGTCTATTTGTCTGAATAGTTTTGTTATTTTAAGAGACAGTTGTGTTTTCATTTGGGGGCCATCCATATGCGTGGCTAAATAGTATTCATTGTTTCAAAGTTGCAATTCCATGGTTTTGTTTAAAATATAAAACATCAGTTAGGAAACTCCAATATGCACTTCCTGCATTCCTGGCTGCTATAGGAAGAAGCCTAGGCTATGAGGAAATAGTGGCTTCCTTGGGAACCAGAGGGAAGTGCTCAAAAGGATGTGTGGGAAGGACACAAAAGGAAACTTTGCCTACTTCTCAATTCTTTTCTAGGAATAGTTTTTTTCCACGTTAACAGTGTATCCTTATATATACTTACATGTAAATAAGTTGAGATTCACACAATACATAATGGCCAAAACAAAGTCCAACCTGAAAATTAACTCCATATTAAAGGAAATAGGACCATGAATGTGCTGGATGAGACACAAGCTGACTTTAAATACTTAGTTTGTGATTATTGACCAGAAATATTTACTCAATGTCCCCATGAGCATGAGGTTGTGGTAAGTTAAATATCGTGTGGGGGAAGAGGTAGGGAATAACATATTTAGCATGGTTTTCTGAAGAATTTCCTTGAAAGGAGGAACTTCACATAATTCTGCTTTTTAACCAAAGGAAAAAAGTAAAATTATATAACTACAATAATACTCTCTTAACTTGAAAAATGTTGAAATTTTGGTTTTATATTTCTATTCCATTTAGAAAACATTCACCAATGCTGTTGTTCAACACATTAAGTCAGGGGATAGTGGTATACAGAGATGGTGGTCCCTTCCCTCAAGGAATTTCAAGAAAGTGATACCAACAGCCATGGCCACATCAACAATAAAGGACTGTTATTTTCAGGTAGATGAGCTCATCTTCCATGTGTAAAGATTTATTACTATGTTGTGAACTCTGGGATGCATCTTCTTTTAAAAGTGTGATAACTAAAGCATTCTAAGCCTATCCTATTTGATTTGAAAGAGCCTGACCTACCAAGACAGAAACCAAAAAAGAACTATAATTTTATTCTGTTTCAGAGTGCTTTCTGTGACTGTAATAGTGTCAACCTGAGAAGTAGAATTGATTTCCAAATGACTTCATATTTTATTCTTCTTTTGTTCCCATAATGTTCTGGGTCACAGGAAGGAAAACAAAATTTGTCAGAAAAAAAAATTTACAAATATATCTACTCATATTTAGTTTTAGGTAAATTAAATTCTACTTCATTTTAAGTTAGGTATCAATTGATGGTGTGTGGAAATAATCTATAACTAAAAATGAAAGCTATTTTGATATTAAAATTCAAAATAAAATAATTTCTTACATGCCATCCTCAAATTTTATATAAAGTGGGGTTTTTTATGCCTAGAAAATAAGGCTAGGGAAAAAGATTTGAGCTTTCTTTCTTTTTGTAGTAAAACATAAATGTTTGATTCAAATATTATTGCAAGCCCATTATATTTTCATGTTACGTATTTGTATTATAACCTATACACATTTATAAAATCGTTCATTGTGAGTGAATCTATAGTAAACTGCCATTCTGAAGAATAGCACTGTTAATCAGTTCAGGAAAGGTCATGCTTTGTTTGCTTGTTCTATAAATCATGCATACATTTCTTCTAAGTGGCTTAAAAATGTGCAAGGTCTCAATTCCACCAGGCAGAGTAACTGCATATTTTTGAATGAAAATTTTCAACAGTTATAATGGAAGAAGTGACATGGTTCACATTCTACATAAAAACAACTAATAGAACTTTCAAGGGCAAAATCAGCCTGTGAAGATGAAACCAAAATGACTGGAAACAGAAGGCACACACTAAGTTAGTCATTGATTGATTTAGTTGGGAGGGTCCCAGTAAAATACTGACATTGATTTATCTTTTAATCTAACAGAATAACAACAAATCTTAAAGCAATCAGTTTTAATGATCTTAATAACTCCAATCAAATTATTCACCTTCCACATTAATATAGGAGGTTGGCTTCATATTTATTAATCAGATTTGTCAAATAAATATCACTGTGTGCCAAACGAAGCCCTAGCCCTTCAGTTCTAATAGATTCTATTAGCATTCCATTTTTAATTGCTGTCCCCTCATAATTCAGAGGACCATAGGTCCCAGTTTTCCAGGTATGGTCACGGTTCCGGTTTATGCTCTTTGCACTGGCATAATTCTAAGAGATTCAATTTTCTGAGGTGTCCTGCATTGAAAGATAAGGTATGTAGCCACCATGCTCATAACCCTGTTTTTATTATTTCCTGTTTCTTTAGAGGCAATTAAAACTGAAATTCTTCATTAAGATCGGTGTGACCAAATGTATACACAGAGAACACAAAGTTAACAAATCTGATATTTCTTTGCCTACTTACTTGGAGAAGGATCTTTTCTCAACTCTATCACATGTCTGAGACCTCAAAAAGAGTAGCCTGTCAAGATAAAACTTTGCTGACAGGCTGCTCTCTAAGCTCTTCTCTTCAAGGACTCCATTTGAAAAATACAAAGTTGGTTTTCTGTGCCTGTGTGTGTGTGTGTGTGTGTGTGTTGTCCTTCTGACAATGGCAGAAATGAAGATGATCCTTGTGAGTGAAATTTTAAAAAAGAAAGCTGCATGATTTTGTTTATTTGATCTGAACTTCCCTGATATAAACTTTGAATGTCTAAGATGTTGTGTAATGAAACATCATACCTGTTTACTAATATTGATTACATTAGGAATTGGTTTTATTCTGTAACCACAGGGGTTCTCTCAGTGATGAAAATGGTGAGTACACAGGAATCTTTAGGCCTCTGTTGAAGTCACTATCAGGCTTTCGCCATCAAAGTCAAGGTTCTACTTAAAGATATGCTCTAGGAGACATCAGCACCTGGTGCTGTCCGTGAGGTGATGCTAGGTGGGTAATATGGACAGATGGACAGGAAGGAGGGTGTGCTCAATGGATATAAGGCAAAGTTGATACTGGGAAAGAGAAATCAATGCCACAGCAATACAACTTCTACAGCGTTTCCAACCTAATGGATTTCTCATTTAGCTAGACTGTAAATTTGATCCTGTGCAACATTTACTTTCTTTATTTAGATCAGGATTAAAAGGAACACCTAAAAAGGCCACATAGGATAAAGCGACTGTGAGATGCCTTCAAACGGATAAACATTTCCCAGAGAATATAAATAGATTGTTTTGATCCATTTAAAAGGTCATTAGTCAAATGTTCTGTTTCTTTCTCTCTCCCTCTCATTTTTCTCCATCTCTTTCTCAAGCACAGGGGCATATATTAGGAAAAAAAAAAGTTAAATCAACAAGCCAATCCCTTCCTTAGTTCTAACAACAAAACACAAATTAAGGTTAAATTTTTAGTGGTTTCAAAATTCAAGTTCCATCTGCTTTTCAGATCAAACAAATATATATATATATATATGCACTTAAATAATTCCGAAATTAAGGAAATAATGAACAAAAGCCCTCTTTCAATCATAAAAATTTGAGAAATAATGTTGGCAACTTCTATATCCTTTCTTAAATCATAACCAGATAGAGCCATTAACTTGAAGTTGTTCTGCACTTCTATTTAAATTTTAGGGGAGGGCAGCCCCGGTGGCTCAGCGGTTTAGCGCCGCCTTCAGCCCAGGCATGATCCTGGAGACCCTGGATCGAGTTCCACGTCAGGCTCCCTGCATGGAGCCTGCTTCTCCCTCCGCCTGTGTCTCTGCCTCTCCCTCTCTCTGTCTCTCATGAATAAATAAATAAATAAATAAAATCATAAATAAATAAATAAATAAATAAATAAATAAATAAATAAATACATTTTAGGGGAGCCTGGATAGCTCAGTCGGTTAAGCATCTGCCTTTGGCTCAGGTCATGATCCCAGGATCCTGGGATCAAGTTCTGGGATGGAGCCCTAGGATGGAGCCCCAAGTCAGGCTCCCTGCTCAGTGGGGAGTCTGCTTTTCCCTTTCCCTCTACCCCTCTCCCTGCTCTTGCTCTCTCTTTCTTTCTCTCTCAAATAAATAAATGAATAAATCTTAAAAACAATTTTATATAAAGGATCTAACAAATTTCTAACAGCTGATAATCATCAGATTTTACCAGGTTTTACAAAGCGAATTTTGAGGTGCTAATAGGCCCTAGTGGGGGAAGTCAATCCTCAATTAAATAAATAAATCATTAGGTTTGCAGTAGAATATTTAATATGGACACAGAGTACAAAATGGATAATCTCATTTGTAGAGTAAAATATTGCTCAAGTGAATGCTTTAAAAACTAGATGATCTCTATGTCAGGCAGAATTGACAATGCCAAAAAAGGAAAAGATATATTCCTTGACCTTGAGTTATTTATATTTAACTGGAGACACATGCATAAAGCAGCAGAGAATCATTCCAAACAAACCATGCTGCACTAACATTTGATTACAAGCCCCAGTGTGCATGACCTACGTATTAAATAAACAGCACTTAATATTTAAAAATATGTATTGAATACTGATGATCAGGCACCATATTGAGCATTGGTGTTATGCCAGCAAACAAGATAAAGTCCTTATTGAGGAACTTATCTAACCTTAGTAGAGAGAATAATGAGTCACCAGGAAGCTTCCCTGTGGAGGTAACACATACACTGAGATCCTAGGTAAAGAGGGGAGAGATCAAAGAAATAAAGGGTGTTCATGACCCGACAAAGGAAGGGCAAATGAAGTGTACAATTTCCCAGAGATGAGAGAGCATGATTAGCACTACAGAAAATTTGACACATCTTTCAAACAGAATTGAAGAGACACAATCTGTGCTTTCACTTCGACTACAGCTGAGAGCAAGGATTATACTATAAAGTAGATCTAACAAGGAAAATATTTGAATTAAACTGTGAGACTTTCTATTAAAAAAAAGTACCATGTAAGTTATATGGACACTTCTAAATCACCATCATTCTGTTCTACCTTGGGTGGTGACATTCCCAAGACCCCTCTCATTTGTTTCCCCTACTGCAGCCACCTTGTTTGCGTGGATACCTTTGTAAGCCACACATGTAGCCTCCTGAGTGTCCCAGAGAAGTACTAAACTTGACAGGTCTAAAAACTGTGCTTATCATCTATTACTACAAACCTGATCCTTCCCTTGTATCCCATGTACTAGTGAAGACAACTTTACATTCATTCTGAATCTAAGCAAAGAGTCAGGTAATCATCTCAGGCTCCTCCCTCTCCTTTACCTTGCCACATCATGGATCACCAAATTATTTCAATTCTACCTCCTAAATATGGCTCTAATTAGGTCTTTTTCTCTCCATCTGCACTGACTACATTGGTTCAAACCCGGTATCTGTGATTGATTGTACCCTACAATTTGATGTTGCCCAAATTGCAAATTGCAATTGCCAGAATAATCTTTCCAAAATGTAAATTTGATCAGTTATTCACTTGGTGAAATGCTCGTCGTGGTAGAAGATCTAGAAGGTTCCATGTAGCCTCTAAGATCTGAATGCCACAAGACATTAGAATGCTATTGCTTTGCACACCCAGGTCTCTTTGCCTAGAATCTATCTCATCATGTATGACACTGCTCTATATACTTCTATTATAACACTGATCACACCCCATTTATTTGCAATTTAAAAATTCTAAAGTATACTATGAGTTAATTTTGAAATGTAAAGAAAAGTGGAAAGAATATAATCTTAATGAACCAAAAACCAGACCACTTGAATTTCAATATTTTGCATATTTCTTTCATGACTTTTATTCACCTAAGTTCTCCAGAGAAACAGAAGTGATTGGATAATTAAGTAGGCAGATAAATATTCCATAGAGGGATAGATAGATACATAGACAGACACACAGACAGATGTGAGATAGATTATAAGGAATTGGCTCATGTTTTTGGAGGCTGAGAAATCCCAAGATCTCCAGTCATTAAGCTGAAGGAGAGCCAATGGTATGGTCTTTTATGACCTAGGCTCAAAAGTAATAGAACAACTCTGTCATATTTTTTTAATTGATTGAAGCTGTCATAGGCCTACTCGGTTTCATAGGGAGGACACAGCCTCAAAATCTAGGTGGAAGGAATATCCAAAGAAGTTGGAGTTACATTTTAAAATATCCAAATAGAGATGTCTCTGATTATGAATGTGAATCTTTTCATATAATCTCCTCTATGTATATATATATCATTTTTTAAAAACTCTCTGCTCTTTATTGTTATTAGATTGTTTATCACTCATAGATTAATAAAAATCTTTATATATTTTATTTCATATGCTTTGGGAATGAGACAAATATAAATATCTTTTTGTATTTTAAGTTTGTGACGTGATGTGTTTTCTGGCATTAAATCAAATTAACAGTAGTAAAGTATACAAATCTCTCCCTTTAGAGATTATATATTGTGTGGCTTATTAGCTTTCCCTGCTCAGAGGTAACAGAGTTATTCTCTTACAGTTAATACTAATTTTTTTTTTTTAGGTTTTGATTCAGAAATTTATTTTTGTGTTTCACAGGTTTTCTATTCTGACTCTTTAGTTTATGAGTTTCTTTCTTTATCACTCTCTCATTTATATACATAACATACATACATGAAAGAGACTGTGTGTGTATATATATGCACATAGTGTGTATAAATATATACACACATTATATGTGTATTCACATTACATGAATATATATTATCATGTGATGTGCATTCTTATGTGTAGTACAGATATATACAAATATACATTTATGTGCATATACATATTTCTATATATGTGTATTATATATCTTTGTACTAATACGGCTATATCTTTATCCTAAGTTTTGCTATCCGGTAGTGCAAATATTCTTCCTTTATTCTTCAAAATTAACTCCACCGTTCTCCTTCATATGAATTTCAGGATTATTTCTGCCTACTTAGAAAAAGAACTCTCAATTTTTAAAATAATTGCACTAAATATAAACCTTAACGTAAGGAGAACTGACATATTTGTGGCCTTGAGATTTCCCATCTGTAATCATGCCTTACCTTTCCCTTTAATAAGTATCTTTCAACCGAGTTCTATAATTGTTTCCTTCCAGATGATTTTGTAATTCTATTTGGTAGAAATATTCTGAAGAAACATATTTTTTGAATAATGGGATGTTTTACAATTGTTATTATTTAAAAGTGTCTAGTTTTCTTTCCTGGTACTAATGGTATTCATTTTTGCATATTGATTTGGCTAAAGTCTATTATTAGTGCTAACAGTTTGTATGAATAACTTGGATTCTTAAACATTCAATCCTTTATCTTTGAATGATGATGATTTTACCTCATTGTTTCCTATCTTAAAATCAGGCCTGTTTTCCAGAGGCATCCTTCCATATTATGCCATGATATGCCTCTTAGAGCTATTCATTGTGGCAGTACTGATTATAACTCTTTTTCATTTCTTTGTTTGTTCTTTTTGTTTGTTTTGCAGTGATAGGATTAGTGATACTAGATGCTATTGTCTTGGTCTTGACATTAAACATTACTTCTAAGGACTCACCACTACCTATGATGAATTGCTAGGTATTTTTTTTAAAGTCTTCCTGTGGTTAAGGAAATTTCTGCCTTTTTCTATTTTTCTAAATGTCTTTTTGCATGAATTTGTGTTCTATTGCCTCAAATGAGTTTTTTTTTTAATCAATGGAGATGATCATACTTTTTCCTCTACATAAATAAATTTATCTACATAAATAAATAAGCTGCATTAAAAGATGCTAAATTATCTTTGCATTAGTGGAACAAATGTCACTTTACCAGAATATAAATATATATTTTATATATCCAGAGATTTAATTTACCAAAAGTTTTATTATACTTTATTAGTTAAGATTTCTGAAACTTCGTGAGTCTGATTGGCCTATAATTTTCCTTTCTTGCACTTTTCTGCCTGTTTCTGTTATCAATATAGCCTCATTAGAATAACTGGGGAGCTTTTTCTTTTTTAAAGATTTTATTTTTTTATTCATGAGGGACAAACAGAGAGAGGCAAAGACACAGGCAGAGGGAGAAGCAGGCTCCATCCTGGGAGCCTGATGTGGCACTTAATCCCAGTACTCCTGGATCAGGCCCTGAGCTGAAGGCATAAGCTCAGCCGCTGAGCCACCCAGGAGTCCTAACTGGTGAGCTTTTTGTCTGTAAATTTTTTGGAAATATATAACATTAACAAAAACAATTGCCACCGCAATACATAGTTTCCTAGTTCTGACTATGTGCCAAGCATTATTGTAAGCTCTTTACATGTATTAGTCAATTCATTCAATCCTTATAAAAATCCTATGCCATAGATATCAATTATTCCAATTTTAAAGATAAGGAATATAAAGTACTGAAAGTTTAAATAACTTGTTCAGGATCAAATAGATATAAACTCAGTTCTCCAACTCCAGGCAATCTTGTTCCAGAATTTATAGAAAAGAGAAAGCATTACCATTGAAGTGTACTAGGATCCTTCCTGGTCCTAAAGGATTAACTCCTGGGGGCTGACCTCTCTTTGTAATCCGATCTCTTGGAATATGCTTATCTTAAAATAGTTGCATTTTGTCCTAATTTCTGAAAGATAGATGATGGGGGTTACAAATTTCTCTTGCATTTTATTTTTTTCTGGGAACACTGAAACTTGAACATTACTACCTTGGCTCATGTTTGCTAAAAAGTAAGCCATCACTCAAATCGTTATTTCTTTTTTATATAATATGCCCTTTATCTTCCTCTCTCTTTTAATATCCTTGTTCTAATTCATATTTCCAAGTTTCATCTCCTGTACTTACATACAAATTGCTTTTACTTTTTACTCTTTGGTGAACATTGTACTTTTTTATTTTTGATCTGTATTCTCTGTTTGTTATCTAATATTCTAAGCAATTATCACTTTGAATATTGGTTCTTCCCTATTCTCTCCCGGCCCCCAACTCTTCTTTTGGATTTCCAGCTAGATACATGACTGCTTTTGTCAATCTAATCTTTTAATCTTTTTCATATTTTCCATCTCCTTATCTCTGTCTGTTTTTCTGGGCTATCTCTTCAATTTTATCTTTCAGTTTACTATTCTTTTCTATAGAGATTTCCATTCTTCTGTTCACCACACCCATTGATTTTTTTTTTATTTAAGAATATAGATTTTGCACAAGTAATGCAATGTTTCTTTAAAAAAGAGAGAGACAGAGAGAGAGAGAGACTATCTGATCATTTTATTTAGCCTCTAAGTGCCCTGCTTGTTTTTCATTCTGTTTTTTAGTTTGTACATATTTGAAAAATAGTACTTAATGGTTTTTCTGATAATTTCATTAAGAGAACGCTTGTGTTATTCTGCTGAAGCTCAATCAGGATAGCTTTCCCTCTATGTTTGGTAATTGTTTGTCTCACTGGGAACACACAGTTGGTGGAACACAACCTGTGGGAATCCGGAGAGTCCAGCCACCAGACAGGATTCGTGCTGGCCTCTGCTGAATGGCAGACAGTGTCCCCAACCTAACACTGTGTTAATTTAATATCTCAGCTTGAGGTTTCCCTGACTAAATAGCATACATTTGAACACCAGACTCATATGAGAGCAGGCTAATGACTATAAATTGTCTGTAAAGAGTGTTATTAATAATATTTTCCCCTGTAGCAACCTTGGAAATGACAAATTTCCTGTTAGGATCTATTTTCTAGATGGATTTTTTTTTTCCCTAGCCCATCCCTTCACTACAGAAATAACCACATTGGGGGCAGGGGGAGGGGGAGGAGTCCAGACCTAATTGAGGATTCATGGATTTGAATTCTCAACTTTGCCTGGGCTGTAAGGCTTTGTCTCTAATTTCCCATGCTTTCAAAGTCACCTATAGTTCATGGCTCTAATTTCACCTGCTTCTTAATTTTTTTATTTGTGTGCTCACTTGTTTATTTTGGTCTCTACTGAGTACCAATAGATTGTTCCTATCTCAGCAATGAATTAAAATATTATCCTGAATCTATTTATATTTGCAGCATGAGAACATTCTAGCTTGCTCTGCTGCCAAAAGTAGAAGAGCCCCTGAAAGTGGGGGGACTATATTTTGCTTTGTTTTGTTTTTTAATAGTATTTCTAGTAAAGTGGGCCACAAGGTGAAATCAAAGTGAGTTGAAATATATAAAGAAATTAACTTTTTAAATAATATTTTAAAATTCATTTTAGAAAAGTTTTATCATGTTTTAAAATTTATTTTATAAAAAATTTTAACAGCTTTATTGTGGTATAAATGACCTATAAATACTGTACTTATTTAAAATGTTCAATTTGAAAAGTCTTGACATATATACACATTCATGAAACCATAACTACAATTTGGATAATGAATATATTTACGACACCTTAAAGTTTCCTGTATCCTTTTATAATTCTTGCTTCTCATTATCACCCATCTATCCTTAGACCAACATTGATCTCTTTTCTGTCTTTATATATTAAGTTTATATAAATTGAATCATCCCATATTTAATATTCTTTTGTCTGGCTTCATTTACTCAGGATAATTATTTTGAGTGTCCTCCATGTTGTAGTGTTGTCAACTTCTTTCATGTTTGTTGCTGAGTAGGACTCCACTATAGGACTATAACACCATTTGTTTAACCCTCACTTGCTGACAAACATTTTAGTTGTTTCCAGCTTTTGGTTCTTACAAGTAGAGTTGCTATGAATATGCGACACACACATATGGACATACACTTTCATGTATCCTAGGTAAATATTAAGGACAGAATGGCTAGATCATATGGCAGGTGTGCACTTAACTTCATAAAAGACTGTCAAACTGTTTTTAAACTGATTTTTTGTCAATTTTATCTCTATTGGAAGAATATGAGAATTCTGATTACTTCATTGCTTAGAGAACACTTGGAATGGAACCATTGTAATAGTTATATGGTTGTGTCTCTTTGTAGTTTTAATTTCCATTTTCTCATGATTAATGATGTTGAGCACTTTATCATGTGTGCATTTGCCATCTTTGTCTTCTTTAGTCAAGTGTCTGTTTAAATCATTTTACTCATTTCTTTTTTAAATTTTATTTTAAATTCTAGTATGTTAACATACAGTGTTATATTAGTTTAGGTGTACAATGTAATGATACAATAGTTCTATGGGTCACCCACTGTTCATCACAAGTGCACTCCTTAATCTCCATATCATATTTCACCTATCTTCCTACCACCTCCCCTCTGGTAACCATGTAGTTAAGAGTCTGTTTCTTGATTTGTCTTTTTCTCTTTTTTACCTTTGCTTGTTTTATTGTTTTATTTCTTAAATTCCATGTATGAGCAAAATCAAATGGTATTTATCTTTCTCTGACTTATTTTGCATAGCATTATATTCTCTAGTTCCATCCATTTTATTGCAAATGGCAAGATTTCATTTTATTTTATGGTGGAATGATATTCGTTCATATATATACACACACACACACACACACACACACACACAGAGGCAGTAATTTCTCTGACACTGGCCATAGTGACACTTTTCTAGATATGT
Source organism: Canis lupus familiaris (assembly GCF_011100685.1). Lineage (NCBI taxonomy): Eukaryota > Metazoa > Chordata > Mammalia > Carnivora > Canidae > Canis > Canis lupus. Next base: position 32,572,912 of record NC_049222.1, on the reverse strand, counting down.
CTACTAAGGCAATGGAAATAAAAGCAAAAATAATCTATTGGGATTACATCAAAATAAAAAGCTTCTGCACAATAAAGAAAATAATCAGCAAATGACATATGTGATAAAGGATTAGTGTCCAAGATATATAAGGAAATTATACAGCTCACCATCCCCAAAACAAATAATCCAATTAAAATTGAGCAGAAGAAATGAACAGAAATTTCTCCAAAGAAGACATCCAGATGGCCAACAAACACATAAAAAGATGCTCAACATCACTCATCATCAGGGAAATGCAAACCAAAACTACAATGAGATATCCCCTCACACTTGTCAGAATGACTAAAATCAACAACACAAGAAACAGCAAATGTTGGCAAGAATGTGGAAGATAAAGAATCTCTCTCACTGTTGGTGGGAATGCAAACTGTGAAAAACAGTATGGAGTTTCCACAAAAGTTAAAAATAGAACTACCCTATGATCCGGTAATCTCACTACTTGGTATTTACCCCCAAAATATTCATTTCTTATTAGATCATTTTCTTATCAAATTTGTGAGATTCCTTTATATATGCTATAGAAAGTCCTTTACCAGGTTTATTACCTGTAAATATTTTATCCCATTTTCTGATTTCAATGTGTTGTTCTCTTTAAAGTGTTTTTCAAAGAGCAGAAGTTTTTAATTTCAGTGCAATCAGGATTAGTAATTTGTTCTTTTATGGATCACACTTTTGATACCATATATAAGAATTCTTTACTTAACTTAAGATCATACCTTCACTTCTAGAAGTTTTTAATTTTAAAATTTACATTTAGATTTATTATTTTTTAATCTTGGTATATAGTACATAGTATAAAGTGAAGTCCATCTTTTTGCATGTGGACATGCAATTATTCAAGCAACATTTGTTAAAAGGCAATGGAAAAACCTTTTTCTGGTGATGCAAAACTTCTAATGGAAAATAAGGATGGAATTATTTGCTGTACATTCACATTACAGAAACTCTTGTTAAAAGGTTTCTTCCATTAAGTAAAATGTATATATAGCTAAGAATTGTCAAGAAAGCTGTGTTCCTTCTACAGAAGATCACAGAAAAGTCTAAGCTAAAGGAATTTGAATTTGCAAAAAAGTTATCTGCAATCACTTCTATAAAATGGGAGTTTTATTCTAAGTTCAAAACATTAATTTTAGGCCATTTTTTAGCATGAGACATCATAACGATTATGTCATTTCCATTTAAAATGAAAATCAATAACTTTGCAAAACATGTATTTGTTTCTTGCACCTTTCTCTAATTATTTTTCTGTTATATTCATCAGATTGGAGCTAGTATCACAGACAATTCTTTTTCCTCACCTATAAACATCTACACTTTGTAGAACCATATACTGTTGATCAATACTCCACCCATGTTAGAATAATAATGTCTCAGAGATGTTAAACTGCCTGAAATCACAGTTAATTAATTATAAATAAAGATGAAAAGCCAAGTGTAATACTGTAATAGGACACTTAGAAATAGCATAGACTATCTCTTTTTGTTTTCCCCCAGTTTTGTTGAGATAGAATTGACATGTAACATTGCGTACATTTAAGGCTTACAATGTGGTAATTTGATACTTGAAAATATTGTGAAATGATTATCACAATAAAGTTAGTACATACATCACACGACATAATTAGTGTGTGTGTGGTCCACTCTTTTGGCAAATTTCAAGTACATAATACAGTATTAACTATAATCACCATGCTGTACATTAGATCCCCAGAACTTACTCATTTCATAACTGGAAGCTTGTACCTTTAACCAACTTCTCCCCACTTCCCCTACCCCTACCCACTAGTAGCCACTAGTCTACTTTCTATTTCTCTGAGTTTGGTATTTTTAGATCCCACTGTGTAAGTGAAATCATATACTATTTGCTTTTCTCTGTCTGACTTAATTTTACTTAGCAAAATGCCCTTAAGATCCATCCATGTTATCACAAATGGCAAGAGTTTCATTTTAAATGGTCGAACAATATTCAATTAACTGTGATATATATAATATATATGATATGTCTACAACATATATGACATAATATATATTATATACTATGAAATTACCATCTTGAAGAGATATCTGAACCCCCATGCTCATTGCAGCATTATCACGATAGCCAAGACATAGAAACAATCTGAGTGCCCATTGATAGATGAATAGACACACACTCATATATTATATGTGTATATAACCATATATATGTATATACACACATATACATGTGTACATATATATCATATATATGATATATAATATATACTTCATGTGTATACATATAAGATATATATCTTTGTTCATTCCTCCATCAAAGGACACTTGGAGTGTTTCTGTGTCTGATTCAAATATCTCTTCAAGATAGCAATTTTCATTTTTTTTTATATATACCTAGAGGTGGGATTGCTGGATCATATGGCAGTTCTATTTTTAATTTTGAGAGGAACATCTATACTATTTTCCATATAGGCTGTACCAATTCTCTTTTCCTCATACTAATTTTATAATCTAATAAAGCATCTTGGTTGATTACTAAGAATCCAAGTAAAAAAATCAAAAATAGAAACAGCTGAATATATGGGCTAAGATTTTCTGAATATTCCTGAATTTTAAAATCAATAAAATTGAATTTATTCTAAAAAAATAATTTTCTGTGTTATCACTTTACCTCTTCTTTGGTTATCTTAAATTAGGTTTAATATATATTTTAATTTATTTAATTTAAATATTGTCAAAAAATATCACTTAAAGTGTGTTTTAAAACATTACTTCATATTAAGAAAGTCATTATCAAGTTAATAAAACAAATGAATTAAAATGTACTTTCTTCAAGATTCTGGTTATACATCAGAAAAATCTGAAATATTGAGTTATATTAAATGTCCAAAGGCTTTAATAATTACCTTAATTTAAATTAGTATGAAGAACACCATTCACTCAATAGATTTTAATCTGTGCCTACTTTGTGAAAAATTCTCTGTAAGACCACATAATAGAAATAATAACAAAATGCCTATCCCTGAGGAACTTACAGTTCATAGGACAAATGAAACAATTTCATAAATGGCTGATTTGGAACACAACATGTGGTTGGTAGCAGAAGAAAAAGAGAAAACATCTTGTGGAGGCTTTGCAAAGGGAAATTAATGAAGGCTTCATATGGATAAGAAATGTATTTCTATTTACCCTCAAAGTCTTTTAGTACATTATCTATACCACCTTGAGGAATCACTGAAGAATCTGTGGTATGATCAAAACACTAACAGAAACAAACCAACTAATGAGCAAAGAAAGAACCTTACTGTGGGCGAGCTGTACCTGTGCAACAATATTTCACCCACAAAACCTGTCCTCTAAACTTATTTGGAAGACTCAAAATCAAAGATACTGTTTAGATCATATGCAGACTTTTTCTGAATTTATTCCTTTTTTTTTTACATTATAAGGAAATATTTCTATAAAAGTGACATCAGGAGATATCAATATTCAAAATGATACTGTACTACATTATTTAGTACCAAGTATTTTCCTTATTTTTAATGGCTCATCATGTAGACCAGAAGTGTGACAAGCCAATGAAGATTTAGAATAACAATTCTAATTCATTTTATGCTCCAATGCATATTAAAGATATACTCCCAGAGAAACAGCAAGGTTTACATCTAGATGCAAAATACTAGATGGGTTATAATTACACAGATTTCTTTCCAGCTCAAAGATAGAATATTGAAACACAAGTAAGGGTCATGCTTTTATATGAGTAAACTTGGACCCAATTTAATTTGTAAAAATAAATCATTTACAAAACTTCAACTTTTATTATTAATAACAAATTACTTGCTTCATGGATGTTAGAACATACCATTTCAGAGTCACTGCTAAGAGACAGAGGAAAGATGCCCAGATAAGCTGGAAGGCTGCTGCCAACTATGAACTCACAATGGTCCAGAGTCTGATACTCTGCCTTGTAAGTCTACAAATGTCTTCCTAAATTAACACCCAGAGGATATTGGGTCTAGGGAAAAAGAAGTCATGTTAGCCCCCCTGATAAGAGACTGACATGTAAAGCCAAGAGTCAAGTGCACTTATTTACAGAGAAAAAGCAATTATTAAATGATCAGGATTATTAAATTTTCTTCAAGGGCACATTCTTTCTTAATTTTATTGGATTTTATTTCTTTTAAGTTTTTATTCATTTATTTTTTGTTTTGTCAATTTTTATTTAAATACCAATTGTTAACATACAATGTAATATTAGTTTGGGGTGTAGAATTTAGTGATACATTTCCATGCATCACCTGGTTCTGCTTAATTAGAATCACCTATTTAATCCATTTAATCCCGCAATGGTAACTCTCTTTTGTTCTCTTTATAGTTAAGAGTCTGTTTCTTGGTTTTCTTATGTGATTTTTTTAAATTTTTCTTTATGTTCATTTGTTTTGTTTCTTAAATTCCATGAGTGAAATTATACGGTATTTGTTTTTCTCTTACTGACTTATCTCACTTAGCATAATACTCTCTAGCTCTATCTATGTCATTGCAAATGACAAGATTTCATTTTTTTAATAGTCAAGTAATATTCCATTGCATACATATACCACATTTTCTTTATCTGTTAGTAGAGATTTGGGCTCTCTCCATAATTTGGCTGTTGTTGGTAATGCTGCTGTAAACACCAGGATGCATCATGTATCTCTTTGAATTAGTATTTTTGTATCCTTCGATTAAATACCTAGTAGTGCAATTGCTGGCCATAGGATAGCTCTATTTTTTACTATTGAGGAACCTCCATACTGGTTTCAAGAGCAGCTGCATCAGTTAGCATTCCCACCAACAGTGTAAGAGGGTTTTCCTTTCTCTGCATCCTCACCAACACCTGTTATTTCTTGTGTTGTGAACTTTATCCATTCTGACAGGCATGAGGTGATATCTCATTATAGTTTTGATTTGCGTTTTTCTGCTGATGAGTGATGTTGAATATCTTTTCATGTGTCTTCATTTTAAAATAACTGATAAACTGTCTTTAGCCCAAAAGCTGCTTGCTGAATATGTAATCAGAGAAAACGTGAATCACCAGATCAAAGAAACATCTGATTAGACTTTCTTGTCCTCTCAATCCAAACTTTCTAGTTGTCTAGCAATATTTTAATCCTTTTATTCAAAGGTCTCCTGTTGAATAAAAACAAAAATGTTTTCTTTTCTGAATTGGGTTTTCTACATTTGTAAGTTGACTCTTTATAAATCAGCATAATGTTATAATACCAAATTCCTCTCAAGTCTGTGTCAATTTTAATAACCAAAGAGTCCTTTCTGGAAATGTTTGACTCTTTTATAAAATATTTTACAATTGAAAAAGCATGTAATTACACATAATTATGGTCAATAAAAACAATCCACAGATACATTTTTGTTAATGTGTCTTGCGGATATCTTACAGTAAATTTTTTAACCACTCTCTGACCTCTTCATTCTTCAACATACTCTCAGCCTGCTTATACCCACCTGTGAGTGCTAATGGAATTTGAGTTATTTTTATTAATGATTGAAACAGAGGAAACAAATCTAAATCCAAAGATAAACACGTAGAGTTTTGTGTTCCAAAACCAAATGTTTTAACTTCTCTAATTTTTTGCATTTATATACAAAAATACTATCATTTCTTACCATACATAATTGAATATTAAATATATTTACTTTTATGGGCTTAATGATGATCAAAAGTGTCTTAGAAGACTTCAAGAAAGGAACCCCATAGCACCATGTTGGGAGCTCTGGGTTCATGAGCAGTCTTCCTGGGTTCAAATGAAGTTTAATGGTGACTTGATGCCTATGAATCTTAGGTCGATTTAGAAAGGTAGCCAAATCTCTCTAAGCTGCAGTTTCTTTGCCTATAAATGAAGATAATAATAACACTTTCATCATTGAAGTTATTAAGATTAAAATAATAGTATATGTTGAGTATTTAGCATTGTAAACATTCAACAAATTCTAGCTTCAATTAAAAGCTATTTACACAGGACAGAATTCCACAAATTCTCCTGAATTTCAAATGTTCAGCCATTTCTTTAAAGCCTGAAAGACAACCATTCTTATGGTTATTAATTATTAAATCCTCTACTGTTTATGGGGAAACGCTTTTTCTGGCAATACAAATACTTTGTCCATAAGTAAAGAAGAATCCAGAAATAAATTTCTTTGTATGTCTAACTTACTTTGATCATATAATCACTAACTGAGATAAAGATTAATAGTAAGCCATGGAAAGACCACATGAGTGAATAATGTATCTTGCAATCCTACTAATTAGTTTGGAAAAATAGAACTTACTTATGTTTAATAACACATGTTTATAAAAATGACTGAGGCACAAAGCATTCAAACATCTAATCTATGTTCCATATTGATGGGATACATAGTCACTATGCACAAAAGAAACAAAATCTTTGTAGAATTAATACTTAATTTCTGCCTCTCCGCCTAAAGAAAAGTAATTCCCAGCATTAAATATTTGTATATATTGCTTAGTTACAGAATAATCTTCAAGTGAGCAAAATTGTAAGTGCTTAGAAAAATGATCAAATGCAAAGCAACATGAAGACAAAGGAAGGAGGAATCCTAAAGAAAAAGAAATAATTCAATTTAATCCTTCCATTCAAAGACTATCAAGTCAATATTCTTGAAATTCTCTAATACCGAAGAAGATGGTTTAGAGCCCAAAATATGATATTGTTTGCAGTGATTCAAGAAAATTTTACCGCAATTCATTTTTTAAAGATGTTATTTTTTTTGAGAGAGAGATCAAGCTGGGGGAGTGGCAGAGGGAGAGGAAGAAGCAGACTCCCTGCTGAGCAGATTCCAGAACCCTGGGATCCTGATCCGGAACTGAAGGTAGCCTCTTAAGTGACTGAGTCATCCAGGCACCTCTCTACCTCCATTCTTTTTTTTTTTTTTTTTTTTTTTACATAATCTGGCAAAACAAATCTAAAGCCACCGGGCTTGTCAAAAACAAAACAAAACTAATTTGATATAACTTAACACAAACATAGCTTTAAATAACTTTTCTATATGTATGTCTTAAAACACAAAAAGCTATCATTTCTCTTGAAGTCTTTCTCACAGTTTAACCCAACACTGCTGAATCTTTTGATTTCTATAAGTGGCTCTAATATTTACCTCTAGAGGCAGCTCATATAAGTCTCTGTATTTCAGTTTACTCTCTTTCTTTCACTAATGGATGCTTTGAAATCAAGATTTAGGATCATACTTTCCCCAGAGTTATGTCTGGGCACAAGTAAAAGAATGCCTCAGAAAAGCCCATTAGACAGTTTTTCAACATTTCCACATGAAATCCATGGTATATAGTTCTACATTTTCCTCCATATGTGATAAGGACTACCCTTGAAGCTGAAAAGACTTATTAATATCCCTGTCCACAGTGCCCATCATGGAAATACCAAATTCCATGCCAACCAAGTTTGTTCTCTCTGGATGCTCTTAAAACCAGGAGCAGTCAGATGTCAGGACAGTCTCAACATGGAGCATGTCTGCTTCCATGTAGACTGCAGTGGAATTTAGAAAAGCCAATGAAACCTAGATTTATAGTCCAAAAAGCACATAATGCATTGTTTCCTTTGGTTTTGTTATAGCTTTCTGAGGCTATAGAAAGGTGGAAGAAAAGGAGAAATTATATGTATTTCAACTAATAAGTCATAGGGTGGGGAATTCAGATTCATATTTTCCATTTTTATGTTTTTTGTTTTGTGTTTCACCTTTAAGTAAACTAAAATGTATTGGTAGTTTGAATACTTCATTTTTAAAATTTCACTTTAGCAAAGTTTTCTAAGAAAAAAATAGTAGAAACTGATCACTTGGGATAATATAAATGTATCACATTAAGATAAATTTAAAATTCTCAGGAAAAAATCTTGATGCCAATAATCAATAAACTGTTTTGTCAATGTAACTTTCTTTTGACCTTCTAATATGCCAAAATTTTTTAAAATTATTTTCTAAAATCACTATAATTTTGTTAAAATTTTTCTGTGAATAATTTTAAATGCATGTAAATAAATATTTTGTTATATAATTTTAACAATGTAACCATTGTAAATTATTTAATATGAATGAAAAATGACACCTTTCCTTTGCAAAATACCAGGAAAACTCAGGAAAATTTTTTAAAAAGTAGAACTCTATGTGATTCAACTCCCTAGTTAGAAAATATAGCCTAAACTTCTTATTAAATGTTTTTACATGGGAATAGGAATATAGAAACATTCATGCTAACCAGTAAGATCAAACAGATGTGAAACCTTAGGAAACCATTGCTAAAACAAACACAGAAAAATGTTAAAAGTATATATGGAAAACTTGTTTAATCTTATTTTATTGTAACTTACAGAAGTAGAGTATTAGATTTATTACTAAATTATAGGTGTCACAGATAATGGCTGTCTATTGCACTGACACATTAACAGTGGTCTAAATTTTTTTTAAAAATTGAAAAGAGAAAAAAATTGAAAATATTTTTCCCATGAGAGTGACATAAAGGTATTAGTGGTAAGGGGGAAAAGAAAAAAGAAATTGAGCATGTCATAAATAATTGGGTTACATCTGTGTAACAATAAACAGGAAGTATCACTTGCCTCAAAATTCAGTACCTGATTCACTTGTCTTATGGTCTGAAATCTGACTGTTTGAAAACTATGTTTCAAAGATTTTAAATAGATTTTCCTATTGAAGTAGAAATATCCTTGAATGTAACAATTTAGTCTTTATTAGTAGTTTTACTGGGGATCCAGACTATAGTGAGGATTTATTCAAGTGACAATGGACATAGTATATCAGTTAGGAAGGATGTCACCTTACAAAGCAAACAAATGAATAGCATGTGACACAATTCAACTATTCTTCAAGTCTGTCTTCTGAGCTCAAATGTATTAATACTATAGAATGTATATAGTGTGAAAGTCAACATGCTAATACTCAGCTAGATGAAGAAAAACACAAGAAAAAAAGCATGTCTTCCTAAATAATTTACCTCCTTATTAGAAAAATAAAATTCAAATACATCTGAAAAAAATATTGTGGTGATTCTTAGGCATTAACTGATAAGTTATACTACTGTGCATGGCCAATAATGTCTTATAAGAATTGGAAGGCATGTTTTATTTGCATGTAGCTGGAATACCTCATTGAGAAAGAGGAAAATAAAAGTGATCCAGTGTGAGTTCAATTACTTTAGATTGAAATGAAGAAAAAAAGATAAAAAATAAAAAATAAATTGAAATGAAATTATTATTATGATCTAGAAAACTATCTACATATCTATAAAGATATCGAGATACACACATGGATTCAATATACGTATTAAGATATAGATATCAAAACCAAAATAAGTACATCTATGATAATTCCTACATAATCACGTTACTCCAAGGTCAGAGGGTCCTGCTAAACTTGCATTTCTAGTTTGACGCTAGAATGAAATGACCTCCTATGTCCTCTTTTGCTCAGGGAAATGTGATTCTTCAGAGAATAGACAAGTTTTATGTTTCTCAGCCTTCTCAAAGTGCTCTATCTTTGTCTTCCTATTGTGGATGCGACTTAAATTCTAACAACTTCCCAAATGAGATCTGTTCATACGTATCAATTGATAAATGTTATTACTACTCTTATCTATGAATGCCTGGTTCTGATGTGCTTTTGAAACTGAGAAAATAGCTGATTATACATTGAAGCAGTAAAAAGGTGAATTGGCACCCTGGATACTCAACTTTGTACTGGCACCTTCTTTCCTATTTTGCAATCTCACAATAGGTGTGAATCACTACTGTGTAGTTTAATCAAATCCCATTCAAATACGCATTGCACAGTTTTGGAGATGTGATATATTTTACAAAATTGAAACATTTCAGGTCTAATTTGATCACTTTAAGTGGAAAATCAGTCATCACGAAAGCAAAGCAAAATTAAATTGATCAATAGATTTTTTTTGTATGGATCACTTGTCATAATAACTGATTTCCAAAGTCATATTGAGTCAAGAGCCTAGCAAAGTATTTTTGTTTTCCATTAATCCTTCAGCTGTCTTTCTCCTACATTCTTTAAACTCTATCTTTCCAGTTGAACATATTCAGAGTTTGATGCAAACAAAACTTGATTTTCATGGCACTTCATTCCCAGTACTAGAATGTTGGGTCTGTTATTGCTATTATTGACTCCAAAGCTAAAGGACATAGTGGGGTCAGATTTCTGGTGGAAATGCATCATCTAGGGATGAACAAGTATCTGGCATTTTCTTTCTATGAAATATGGCCCAAACAAGCTAGATCCTCAGTGAGTTCATATGAAGCACTGACATGCAGGAGATTCATCACCACACTTCATTTAACATGTAAAAAAAAATGTTCATGGGACCTAAATTCGTAATTCTGAAAATACTAAGGTTTTAAAATAGTTATTGCACAAAATTCTCACACATTTTCAATATGACAAGGTAACTCAAATCATTATTTTAAACCTATCTGTCTTATTGTTTTCATTGACAAGTTTGTATCAATACATAACTAGAGCTTGCTAGAAAAAAATAATAATGCTATGATAAGGGAAAAGTAGGAGAAAAAGAAAAATAAATTTAAAACATTTTTAACCCACATGTAGTATTAACATGCCATCAAGATAGAAAACTAGACTACTAGACCAAGGGCTTAGGTGGCAAAAAAGAAAAAAGAACATAGATATAGATGGGAGAAAGACAAGAAAGGAAAGGTTTTATTTTGTTTTGTGATTATTTTTTCTCTTGTTGTTATCGTTGTTCCTTATTCTTAAGAGCAGAGATTCTTGAACTTGATTTTAGCCCCAAACAAAGGAGCAAGATGATGAAAATACAGTACAAAGAAGGTATCATTGATGGAGCAATGTACCCTGAAAGATGAGCATAAACAAATCCATTGGAATGATTAATTCTAAAACAACAATGAACACTTCTTGTCTGAACAGGTGGGAAGGAGCACTATGGACAGAAACTAGGAGTAGGGAAAGACCATGCATTTTGAGAGGTTCAGTTGGACAGTCTCATGTTTTAAGAACTCAAAGACAACATTGAGTGTTAAAAGAAGAAAGGTAGAAGTCGTTTTTAGAAATTTGTCATTTCTAATAGCTGAGTAATATTCCATTGTATACATAAACCACATCTTCTTGATCCATTCATCTTTCGTTGGAAATTTTTAGATAAGTAGTGAAAATACAAAATAGCTATTGAAAGAATGGGAGTAGGATGTAAATAAAAGATTAACAATTGTACAAAATAAGCCACATTGATATTTCAAAGAATAATATAACAATTTAAAGAACTCTATCCTTGTATAAGTAATAGAGTCAGTGTTAATGGCTGAGTAAATATTTAGGTACTAGAACTTCCTGCATGATTGGAAAGGGTAGAAGAATAAATGATAAAGTTATTTAAAGGAAAATATTTTCAAAATTTGAACTAGGTATATTTAGGTTTTCCCTTTTTAAGCTAATATGTAACAAGGAGAAGAAGAGAATTTTTCACAGTGTGAAAAACCAAGGAATTAGAATGGAAAACATCAGGATTTTTTACATATTTCATTCTTTTCAGAGCTTTATATTCTTGAGTCATTTTTTTTTAACTCCCATGGTCCTCAGGTTCTTAAACTGTTAAATTAAGAAACCATCCACTCTTCAGCCACTACATCAGGTTATGGTAAATGTTGCAGGATAGCCTAGAGCTTCACAAAAAGAGAATAAAATTTCCTGTAGGCTTATTTTAGGCTTACAGCTAATTTGCTATTGACCTCTATCCTCTACTACTTACTATTTGAAAAGCCTACTTAAAAGAGGTTGTGCAAATAAATTTCATTACATATGTGATTTTCTATTATGTACTCATAATTAATATAAATACAGGTACAGTAAAATTCCAAATTTATATAATAAGGTAATATTGTTAGCATTGATGTTCTCCAGGAGTCATTTTTTGAAAACTGCATTAAAATTTAAGTGTATCAAACTAAGAACATTATCTTTATGACTAGAAAAAAAAAGCTTTGAAAAATAGCTTTTTATCCTCCTCTTTTTTTCCCTTTTAGAACACAGAGTGAAGGTGAAGTATTTATTTCAGTCATGTGATAGGTATATAGATGATTGTTTTTTTTTTTTTTTACTTTCATTTATTTTTTATTGGTGTTCAATTTACTAACATACAGAATAACACCCAGTGCCCGTCACCCATTCACTCCCACCCCCCGCCCTCCTCCCCTTCTACCACCCCTAGTTCGTTTCCCAGAGTTAGCAGTCTTTACATTCTGTCTCCCTTTCTGATATTTCCCACACATTTCTTCTCCCTTCCCTTATATTCCCTTTCACTATTATTTATATTCCCCAAATGAATGAGAACATACAATGTTTGTCCTTCTCCGACTGACTTACTTCACTCAGCATAATACCCTCCAGTTCCATCCACGTTGAAGCAAATGGTGGGTATTTGTCATTTCTAATAGCTGAGTAATATTCCATTGTATACATAAACCACATCTTCTTTATCCATTCATCTTTCGTTGGACACCGAGGCTCCTTCCACAGTTTGGCTATCGTGGCCATTGCTGCTATAAACATCGGGGTGCAGGTGTCCCAGATGATTGGTTTTTATTAAGGTGTAATTTGCATACACTGAAAGTGACCCTTTTTGGTGTATCATTCTGCATGTTCTGACACATCAAAATACAAAATAGTTCCATTACTCTAAGATATTTTTATAGCCAACCCTCCTCCCTTATTTTGCAGCATCTGCAACCACTGATTTGTTTCTATTCCTGTAATTTTATCTTTGCAAGAATATCATAAAAATGGAATCAGTCATATATAGCCTTTCGAGTCTGGCTTCTTTTACTTAGCATAATGTATTTGAAATCCATCCAATTGTCAGGTGTATTAGCTCATTCCTTTTATTTTTATTTTTTTAAAGATTTTATTTATTTATTCATGAGAGACACAGAGAGAGACAGAGATATAGGCAGAGGGAGAAGTAAGTTCCCTGCAGGGAGTCCAATGCTGGACTTGATCCTGGATCCTAGGATCATGCCCTGAGTCAAATGCAGATGCTTAACCAGCTGAGCCACCCAAGGTGTTCCTAGCTCATTCCTTTTTATTCCTGAGTAATATTCTACTGTATGGTTATACTACATGCAGTTCCTTGATCTATTCTCCAGTTGAGGGGCATTTGGACTACTTCCAGTTTTTTGCAATTACAAATAAAGTCAATATGAACACTTGCCTAAAGGTTTTTATGTGAACATAGAATTCCTATTTACTTATTTATCCATTCATTTTTGTAGTATTTTTATTTTGCTTGGTTAAATACTTAGAAATTGAATTGCTGGCTCATATAATAAGTGTATGTGTAATTTTACAAGAAATCATCAAACTCTTCTCCAAAGTAGCTATATCATTTTACAATCGCATCGATAATATATTAGAGTTTCAGTTGCTTTGTACCTTGTCAACATTTGGTCTGTCATTTTTACTTTTTATAGCCATTGCCTATATATATGTCATGGTCTCTGTCATAGGCTAATTTTTAAAGCTAGTTCCATATATTCAAACTCCTCCAGTTAATGCAGAAAAGTTATCAGGAATATTTAATGAGGGCAATATACCCAGGTACAGATGAAATATTAATGGTTTTTCTTGAAACATGATTTGATTGCCAGTGAGACTATTTTTCTGTCGTTTGTCCCATAGTGGTTAAGGTGCCACATATCTCAAAGGATTAAAGCTATTATCTATGAAGCTGGGGTTTAGTTTTCTCCTTAGATCAGCTGAGAGAAGCAGTAGCTTCCTGAAATGCACTATGTAATGACAAAATGTAATGAATATATAGAAATTAAGAGAGTTTTACAGCCAAAACTAACTACAATACATTGATTTCTGATTATAAAATTCAAGAAACATAAATTATCTCTGAACATAAAAATTCATAGTGTGATAATCATACAATACTTTTTAGAATATTCTTTTACATAATAAACACATTCTTTTGTTGCCCTACATCTCAACATAAGATATGCGTGTGCATTACTTTAAAAAAAAAGATCTCTACATCTCCTTTGTACATGCCGATACAAAGAAAATATTTTCTATGGAATATCAGCCCCAGAAGACAAGTTGCAGTAATTTGGGAATCTCAAATATGGAAGAACGAAGGAGAATATAACAAAGCAATCAGTCCTGTGTTAGTTTCCAAGTGTTAATTCAAGAGTCTGTTGTGGCCCCAATGACACACATAATGCAGCTATGTATTTATCCAGTATCCATTTTAATCAATTTCTAAGTACCTAATTTTAAAATTCAGGTCCGTGTATTTCATGGGGTTCATAAATTCCCTGAAATTGCATGTAAGATTTATTATTGTGTCCATGTATATGTTTTTTGGATTTATATTTATTTGTTTGTTTCTGGAAGGAAAATTTTTGACTCTCCTAAAAAAAGTTTAGAGTCACTACTTTAGAAAGTTTCAAGGCATATTCACATCATAATTTTCCAGAGGCCTAGCATTGCATTAATTTCCAGGATATGGTGAGAGCAATATTATGGGAAGGCAGGTGCAGCAGTCCTAGAGTATATCATCTGGGGGAAAACACAGATTTTCATGCCTGAGTAGCAGAGAAAAGAAATGTATGATGCTAGGCACTGTCCATATCTCTCTTATGAACACACATACACATACTCATTTTAGAGCCACTCTAGCAGCCATTAAACAACAAAGCAAGGAAGTATAGTTAATAAGATGTTTCTTATCCCCTTTCATTTTGCTTTCTCAAGTCCTTCTACATAGAATAAATTTTTCTTCTGCATTCTCTTTTCCTTACCACCTCTGTAACTCTAACCCTATTTTGGAATTTCAGTCATTATGGTATCCATAAACTATTTCATATAGCCTGTCCCCAATCTGCAGTTATGTGGCCCACCATACTTTGTGTACACACCTATTTTAGGGAGTTTAACATCATTATAGCATTTTCTTTTATAAGCTAGACACTACAATAGATATTGATGTGTGGCAGTGAACAAGTTAAAAGGAATTTCTGTTCTCACAAACCTATATTCCACAGAGAGGGACAAATATTAAATGTGTGATAATTATATCTAAAGAGAATTACAATAAAACTAGTTCTTATTTTTGTTTCCCTATTGCTTAGTCCATTTTGAATCATAGAAAATGCTCAGTAAATAATTATTGGCTGAGCAAAGGAATGGCAGCGTGATTTAAATGCCATTCCCTGATAAGGTGTTCTATGATTTCTCCAGGAAATACGAGCTTCCACAGCTCTTTGTTCATGTCACTTTTTAATAGCCCTTTCATTATATTGATGGTAATTTATCTGTTTAAATAACCATAAGCTACTTGAAGGCAAGTTCTGTACATTTTCTATGAATAATCTGAATATCTCCAAATTAATAAGCCTTTTGAGTTCACCCTTTCTTTAGTATTGTTTTGAATTGCCTTGGCTGATTTTTCTAATGGACAATCACCCTTGCATTAGTGAAATAAAGTCCAGTTGTTCATTATGTATCATGTTTTCTATATGTTGTTAAAATCCATAATAAATAAGGAACTTTCTTCTATATATTTTTTTTTAATTTTTATTTATTTATGATAGGCACACAGTGAGAGAGAGAGAGGCAGAGACACAGGCAGAGAGAGAAGCAGGCTCCATGCACCGGGAGCCTGACGTGGGATTCGATCCCGGATCTCCAGGATCACGCCCTGGGCCAAAGGCAGGCGCTAAACCGCTGCGCCACCCAGGGATCCCTCTTCTATATTTTATATGCTAAGGAAGAGTTTGTGTCAAGACTGGTATTATTTCTTCCTTATATATTTGGAAGAATTCACTGAAGAAAGCACATGGACCTGGAATTTCCTTTGCATGGGTGTTTTTAATAAGACTTCCAACTTTTTTCGTAGATGTGACACCAATTATATTTCTGATGTCTTACTGTATCAGTTTGGGAAAACTCTAATTTTTGGATAATTTGCCCATTTCATTTAAGTAATAGAATGTAGGGGCAGCCGGGGTGGCTCAGCAGTTTAGCACTGCCTTCAGTCCAGAGCCTGATCCTGGAGACCCAGAATCGAGTCCCATCTCAACCTCCCTGCATGGAGCCTGCTTCTCCCTCTGCCTGTGTCTTTGTCCTCTCTCTCTCTCTCTCTCTCTCTCTCTGTGTCTCTCATGAATAAATAAATAAAACCTTTAAATAAATAAATAAATAAATAAATAAATGTATTGATATCGAATGGTTCATAGTTTTTCTTGAGTAGCCTTTTTAATGATTGCAGAAACTATATTGATGTTACCTTTACATTTCTTTTTTTATTGAGGTATAATTAACATATTATATTTCCTGTTCCTTATTTCTGATTGTTAGATTCAGTTATAGTGTGTGTAGGATGCAAATTGTGATATTCAGTGACTACTTAAAATAATTCTGGACATTAATAGCCTTGGAAATTACTTTATAAAAGAAATCAAGTTAAATCAAGATAAAAGGATTCTTTATAACTTTGATGATTGATGATATAACATCTACCTGGGATGCTACTGTGTGCTCATTGAAGGCTTAGGGATAATTGGTTCAATTTCCTCCAAATTTTACTTCCATGCTATGGTGAGCAGGGTCCAATATTAACATACTATTTTTCGACTCTGAGTTCTAAATCACTTGAATAAGGAAAAGAATTAAAGTAGATAAAGAGCAAAATAAGACTGATTACCAATGAAGGCTAGCTTACGGACTACGGCAAAGATATATTTTGCAACAATGGTCTTCCTAATGACAAATGGCAAAATTTGACAGATATTATTTCTCACTATACTCTCAGTCATAACCAATACCATAAAATTCCTACCTAATGCTTTTGTTTATAAAACTTACTAAAGTTATGGTATGGCAGAGCAGCATGGAAAGTATATTCCTTGAGCTGAAGGGAGGAGGAAAAAGTACACTGTTTATCTCTTAAACTCATTTATTAGGCAAGTCACTCTTCTTTCCCTGGGAGAAGCCAAAATGTTATAGAATTGTAAATCCTTCTACATGAAAGGAAACATAATGTGTAACAAATAAGTATTGTCTTCTTACAGGAAAGGGTCTTACAAGCTCTGTTAACCCCAAACCATGAAGGAATGGGGTTCTCAACACAGCTGTAGATCCTAGTTATGCTTTCTCCCAGCGCATTATTTAAAAAGTTTTTGCAGACATAGGAAGAAGAGGAAACTACTCTAACCCCAGAGCAGCTGAGTGAGCTGCAATCACCAAGTATAACCACATCTCCTGGGATTTGCATGATTTGAGAGAGCAGCTGCTATGTTATTCTAACATTGGTGTAAGAACATGGGTTCAAGGGAAAGTCAAGAAAATTTTCTCTTTTGAATTCCCCGAGGAGAACTCATAGCTAGCATCTTCATAAGCTTGAAGTGAGGGAGGGGGATTGGGTTTCTCAAACTGAAAAAAAAAAAAAAAGTTCAATCTAGATATTTCTATAAATTTCTAATATTTAAAAAGATTTACTATTTTTTCTTCTGCTGTGTAACCTGAGTATTGCTTCTGACACTTGAACCTACTACTTCTCTGTTCTGCCTTGGTAACAATAAAGCAAATGTTTGTTTTACATATCACCTAAAAAGAAAGATTTAAAAAGAGAGTTTTATGGACTTACAGGTTGCTATTATACACCCGTCTGAACATACCTTCCATTGCTCGTACATCCCTATTCTGTACTTTCTGTCAGACATCATAGAAACTTTATTAAGAGAGTTCAGTGAAATTCTTTATTTAGCAACACAGCATTTATTTGTCCATTCTCCACATGGCTGTTTGTTATAGTTCAAAATCTCACATGAGTAGATTTGTATCATGCAGGAGAAAGGTCGTGCAGAGTAAAAGGATAGAAACAACCTAGACCCCGAAAAGAAGGTGAAGATCTCAGAAACCAACAGGGACACTTCCAAATTATTTTTGGTCTCTGTTTTTAAAAAACCTATAGTTTTATTGAATGGACGCTTCCACCCAATACTCTAAGGAATAAAAAACTGAAATAGAAGATAAATGTTGAAGAGAAGGTACTAGATTGCAGTAATGATCTTAGCCAAGATTAGGATAAAGAAGGCTGTGCTAGTACAATCATCTCTCTAAGCAAAACCAGACGTCCAGCCAGGAATTGTTTTAGCCTATTTCTTGAAGATCCTATCAGTGACCTTAGTGCCCAGCTACTATAACTTCCATTCCCAGTCAAACATAAGCTTTGTTCTGCCTCATGGAACCTGAACAAATTAGGCACAGATCTCTAAGACCTGTAGTCTGACAAATGTGTCTAATCCTAGAGGGCCAAGCAAAAGGATAAAATTCTGAGAATGTGCAAAGCTAAAGTAACACTATTGGTTATATTTCAAAGAAAGATGAGCAACTTGGACATACATATTTAATCATAAGGGATAATAGTAAATATAGTATAGGTAAAAATTCCAAATTTTTCATTTGTTCCCAAAGTATCCTTAGTCCTATGAGTATCCTATAATCCCATAGTATCCTGTACATTTAATTTTTTGTAAAAATATTTATGAAAATATAATAACTCCCATGCAATTGTTTCATGTACAAAAATCCAAATTAATATATGAAGTTTGTTTCAACTCACACTTTTGGAAAACAGAGTCCGTACATAATAGAAAGCTATAATTAACTTATCTGATTGATTTTGTCAGAATACCTAGTTAACAGAGAAAACAGGAAAGAGCTCGGCTAGTGTGACTAGCATAAAACCAGACTATCAAAAAGATCTTTGCCCAATTAGGAAATGGTTCCTTCGAAAAGGAGATATGCTGAAATAGGGATAGTTTTATATTTCTCAACATTAACAGGTACCCCTAGTGTGTGCTAGAACTGGCCTGGGAGTGACAATTGTTAAATGTTCAGAACTGTAAAGACCAGCTGATATCACTTTGTTAGCTCAAAATAGGCCAGGATGGGAATATGTACATTTTGGGAAAAAAAACAATACTACAAGTCAAGGCCATTTTTTTTTCTTTAAGAGAGCTGATGGTTAAGTATTTACCAACATAGCAATGATAATATGTCATTCTAAGACAATTATTATATTCTTTAGGAGATTTTATAACACCTACAACATAACAGCTACATTAAATAGCTAACATATGTGTTCTGGTTAACCAAAAAAAGGAATATTTGGTTCTTCCTCAATATCAGTGTAAGACAATTATTATATTCTTTAGGAGATTTTATAACACCTACAACATAACAGCTACATTAAATAGCTAACATATGTGTTCTGGTTAACCAAAAAAAGGAATATTTGGTTCTTCCTCAATATCAGTGTTAAAATTGGCCCTATTCAGTCAAAAAGAGGTACTAAATCATGTAAGAATTGTAAAACTATATAAATATGTTAGAAAATAGATAACTGAAGTAAAATAGGAAGAATGGTGCCCAGAGGGAGTATAAATAACACACTGTGGAAATGTTGTAAGAGTTCCCCAGTGCCCCTCCATCAGGGGTGATAAAAATATGAAAAACAAATACACCTGCACGTGGAACTATTTGATCTGTTCTTAGGAGTTAAATAATGCTGAAACCAAAAGATTGCTTTATCTGGATTTTATCCTACATGTAATAGAAACAAAAGATGCTTTGTCAAATAAAAATAGTACAAAGCTATTAATTTATAAGAATAGTAGCATAGAACAAATTTGTTTGTGCTGAGTCTCTTAGAACAAGTCACTTTCTTACGAGTCATAAAAATTATACAGAAATATTTCACATCCTGAAACCCAGAAAACACCACAAGAGTTTGAAGGTTGAACATACACTATTAAATTATGACAAAAAATAATTTTATTAATCTCAACTGAATTGCTACATAAAAGTGAAATGAGTATTATTCACAGAAATAATAAATTTATCAAACTGACAAAATATAAAAGAGTGCATTTGATTCCCTTTTCAAGTCATAATCTTAAGAACAAGCCCATTTATTAATAGAATGGAATTTATCTTCAAGGAGAAGAAAAACATTGCAGGAGCAACATGCATTTTGAATTAGTCCATAACAGATCTACTGTTAGATGCCTGTTAACACACTATATAAAATTTAATTGGTCTAGACTCTATGCTCAGTATATTTTACTGAATATTTTGATTTTGGGGAACCTCAGTTAAGCATCTGAATGAAGTCTGCCTGAGATTCTCTTCCTCTGCCTTTGACCCTCTCCCCACTCACATGTGCTCTCTCTCTAAAATTAATAAATATTTTTTAAAAAATAGCATTTATTTTTAGTTTAATAAAGTAGTTTAATAAAGTAAGCTTATTTTGTGATAATAAAAATGAAATAATAACAGAAAAAAGAACTAAGCAATATGGAAAGGTATAAGAAAATAACCCCAACTTTCTTTAAGGTTATAGTAACTAAATGTACATGAATCTTTTAAAATACATGCACATATATATACACACATAATTTTACATAAATTATTATAAGTATTTTTCCCTGTAGAACTTTATTATATGTAATTTTAATTTTTAAATTAAGTTTTTAAATTAATTTTAAAATTAAAGTCCATAGTTCACATCAGAGTTCATTTTTTGTCCATTGTTACAGTATCCTACAGAATTCTTTCACCAGGTTAAAAATCCTGTGTTCCACATTTTCATACCTACTTCCTTTCCCAAGCCTCTAGCATGTACTTTAAATGTTTCTATAGTTTTGCCTTTTCCAGAATGCTATATAATTGCAATCATATGGTAGGTGACATTTCAGACTTGCTTCTTTCACTTAGAAATGTACATTTAAGAGTCTTCATATTTTTGGGATGCCTGGGTGGCTCAGTGGTTGAGTATCTGCCTTCAGCTCAGGTCATGATCCCAGGCATCCCCTACAGGGAGCCTGCTTCTCCCTCTGCCTATGCCTCTGCCTCTCTGTCTGTCTCTCATAAATAAAATCTTAAAAAAAAAAAGATTCTTCATATTTTTTAAGGTTTCATAGTTTTTTGGTTTTTGCTTTTTGTTTCTGTCACTGAGTAACATTGTATTGTGCAGAAAAATCAATTTGTTTTATCCATTCAATTAATGAGGGGTATTGTGCTTTCAGATTTTGGCAATTAAAGGCAAAACTGCTATAAACATTTGTTTGCAGGTTTTTGTGTAGACTTATATTTTCAACTTATTTGGGTAACTATGGGTGCAATCGCTGGACCAAAATATAAGACTATGTGTAACTTTGCAAGTAACTACCAGACTATCTTCAAATGTGACTGTGCTACTTTCTATTCCCAGCAGCAACAAATGAGAGTCTCTGTTGCTACACAATCTTGTCAGCATTTGGTATTGTCAATTTTTTCTATTGTAGCCATTCTAATAGATGTTTAGTAATACCTAAACATTGTTGTTTTAATTTGCCTTTCCCTGATGACATAAAATCGGGTCATGTTTCATATGCTTATTCACCATGTGTATATCTTCTTTGGAGAGGTGTCTGTTCAGATATCTTACTCAATTTTTAACTAAACTGTTTGTTTTCTTTTGTTGAGTTTTAAGAATTCCTAGTATATTTTAGATGATGCACATTTATCAGATGTGCCTTTTGCAAATATGTTCTTCCAGTCTGTTTTGTCTTTCATTCTTTTAAGTGTCCTTCAAAGAAAAGTTTTAATTAATTAATTAATTATTTATTTAAATCATTTCTTTCTTGGATAGTTCTTTTGCTGTTGTACCTAAACCAAAACCAAAATCACTTACGTTCTTTTTCTTTATTACCCTCTAAAGTTCCATACTTTTGCACTTTCTTTATAGCTTTTTGTTCCTTTTTTTAATGTGGATGTCCAGTTTTCATAATACTATTTCTTAGAAAGACAACTGTTCTCCAATTCTCCTTTGCTTCTTTGTCAAAGATCAATTGACTATATTCATATAGATCTATTTCTAAACTCCATTCTATTTCATTGGTTTGACTATTTGATCACCAATACCATATTGTTCTTATTAATATCTTTACAATAAGTTTCGAAGTAAGGTTGTGTCAGTTCTCTGACTTTGTTCTTCCTTAGTATTGTGTTGACTACTTGGACCTTTGTCTTTTGATATACACTGTAAAATCAGTTTGTTGATATCCACAAAATTCCTTGGTAGGATTTTGATTGTGTTGAATCTATAGATGTAATTGGGAAGAACTGGCATCTTAACAAAATTAAGTCTTTCTATTCATAAACATGAGATATATTTCAATTTACTTAGATATTCCTTGATTTATCTCATTATAATTTCTAATAAATTATACTTACAGTTTTGTGGTATTAATAAAAATGACATTGTGCTTTTACTTTCAAATTCCTATCAGTCATTGTAGTCATAAAAAAAAAAAAAAACAATTGACTTTCGTTGGTAGTCTTGAATATTGCAACCTTGCTATAAACAATTCTTAGTTCCAGAAGGATTTTTGTTGAATTTTGGGGATTTTCTTTTCCTTTTTTGTTTTTAAGGTTTTATTTATTTATTCATGAGAGACACAGAGAGAGAGAGAGGCAGAGACATAGACAAGGAGAGAAGCAGGCTCCATGCAGGGAGCCTGATGTGGGATTCAATCACAGGACTCTGGGATTACACCTTGAGCCGAAGGCAGGTGCTCAACCACCGAGCCTCTCAGGAGTGAATTTTAGGAATTTTCTACTTTGACAATTATGCCAACTGCAAACAAAAATAGTTTTATTTCTTTTTTTCCAATATGAATTTTTTTTTATCTTATCTCATTAGTTGGTGCTCCAGTATGATGTTGAATATGAATGGAAATAGGGTATTGCTTTATTCTGGATATCTTAGAGAAATTAACATCACAGAGTATAATGTTAGCTGTAGGCTTTTTGTATATATTCTTTATCAGGTTGAGGAATTTTCTCTCTCTTAGTTTGCTTAGATTTTTATATGAATGGTTTGGGATAATGTCAAATTATTTTTCAGCATCTATTAATACTATCATTTGACTTTTCTGTTAACCTGTTGGTGTGATGGATTACATCATTTGTTTTTTTGGAAGTTCAACCACTCACATAGCTGGAATAAATACCACTTTGCTGTGGTGTATAAATTTTATACTTTGATTTGATTTGCTAATGTTTTGCTAAGAATTTTGGTATCAATGTTAATAAGGTCTGTACATTTTTTTTTAATAATGGCTTGATTTGGCTTTATTATTAGGGTAATTCTGGCTTCATTGAATGAATTAGAAACTGTTCCTTCTTCTGTTTTTGGAAAAGATTATAGAAAAAATGTAGATTGTTATTGTTATTTTTCCTTAAATTTTTGATAGAATTCACCAGTCAAACCACATGAGCTTGGTCATTTTCTCTGTGGAAGGCTATTAACAATGATTTGATTTGGGCCTTTCAGTTTATCTATTTCTCCTTGTGTGAATTTTGGCAGATTGTACCTTTCAAATGACTGAAGGTTATCAAATTTGTGGGCATAGTGTTTTTTATATTTAATGTCCATGGTATCAGTAGTAATGGCTCCTTTTTAATTTCTTTTTTTTAATGATTTTATTTATTTATTCATGAGAGACACACAGAGACACAGAAACATGGGTAGAGGGAGAAGCAGGCTCTCTGTAGGGAGCCTGATGTGGGACTCAATCTCAGGACCCTGGAATCATGACCTGAGGCAAAGGCAGATGCTCAAGCCACTGAGCCACCCAGATGCCCCTCCTTTTTAATTTCTGATAAATTTAAATTTTCTTCCTTTCTTGGCTGGTTTAGCTAGGGATTTATTACTGTTATTGAACTTCAGGTTTTGTTGATTTTTCTCTATATATGTCCAGTTTCCTATTTCATTGACTCCTGCTCTAATATTTATTGTTACTTTTCTTCTGCTTGCTTAGGTTTATATTGCTTTTTCCCCCCTCTCTTGTCTAAAATATACTTAGATTATTGATTCTAGATCTTTCTTCTTCTCTTATATATACATTTGATCCTATAACTTTGATTTTAAGGACTAGTTTGGCTGCATTCCACATATTTTGATAAGTTGCACTTTGTTTTTCATTTATTTCAACATATTTTAAAATTTTTAGTGAGACATTCTTTGACCCATGTGTTGTTTAGAAGTATGTTGTTAATCTCAAAAAAAAACAACACCCTATTTTTCCAGAAAAATATAAATTATCAAAATTTATCAACAAAAAATAATAAAGACATGGACAAAACTTAGTAAAGTTCTCAAAGGCTCTCCAAAGAATGGCAGGCCCAAATGATTTTCTTGTTGAAATCTATCAAAACTTCAAGACACTAATAATTTTAGTATGAATTTTAATTTTCTGGAACATGTATAAAAAGAAAATTTTTCAAATTATATTTATGGGACAATTTAAATATTAATACATAGTTCAGAAAAAGGTAGGAATACAATTTCAATGAAATTAAGAGAATGTTCCTAAACAAGGTATTAATTGTAACTTAGTGGTAGCATATTAAAAAAGTGAAATGCCATCATCAAGTTTGTTGCATACTCTTAATTTTAGAACAGCTGTTATCAAAATTCATCGTATTTTTTTAATTCATCGTATTAATGGGAAAAATAAATAAAACAATTTTGTAGCTCCATAGTTCTCAAAGGGATTTAGAAAACTTCCACATTTATTCATGACAAAACTCTTAACAAAAAAGAATAAATGATCTCTTAATATAATCAAAATACATGTGTATTTCAAACAAAAATCCTGCATTATGCTTATGTTTAATAGCATGATAATATTAGGCAGTTCTCGTGACACCTGGGTGGCTCAGAGGTTCAGCTCATGATCCCGGCCAGAGTCCTGGAATTGAATCCCACCTCAGACTCATTGTATGGAGCCTGCATCTCCCTCTGCCTATGCCTCTGCCTCTCTCTGTATGTGTCTCTCATAAATAAATAAATAAAATCTTAAGAAAAAAAATAATGTTAGGTAGTTCTCATGGTTCATGGGTTAGCAGCTTCAGATACACCTGGGAACTTGTTAGATATACAAATACTTATATCTTTCCCCACACCTATGAAGTTAAGCCTCTGGGTGTGGGGTCCAGCAATCTGTTGTCAAACTTTCCATATGAGTTGTTGCATGCTAATGTTTGAGAACCATTTATATGAGCAAATGACATTAAAAGCAATATAAAGAAACTTTCAGAATCACTGCTGTTTAACATTACAATAGAAACATCAGACAATTTAACTGGGGAATAGAAAAAATATGAGTGTAAAGTTGGAAAACAAGAGAAATATTATAATTTCTAAGTATCATATGATTATTATATAGCTGAAAACATGAGCAAATTAACTTTAAAAATCCTTAGAAATCAGAGGACATTTTAGTAAGGTGGCTGATTATAAAATTAATATATAAAAATAGTTTTTCTATTTAGTATTTATTAACCTAAGATGATCTTTTAAAAATTAAAATACACTTTCATTTAATCTCAATAAAAATGTCAGGAGCGTTTTTTTGGAAAGAAGAGAAGGTAATACTAAGGGTTGTGTGAGAATAATTAGAAAAATTTTGAAAAATGATGAGTAATGAATGGGAACTATCTGATTTATATATTATAATGTAAGGTGTTATGGTAATCTAAAACTGGGACTGGTTCAAGAATAGATAGTTCAGGGACCCCTTGGTGGTTCAGTTTGCCTGAACCAGGGCAAACTGTTTGCCTTGGCTCAGGGCATGATCTGGGCCCCAGATTGAGTCCCACATCGGGCTCCCCGTGAGGAGCCTGCCTCTCCCTCTGTCTATGTCTCTGCCTCTCTCTCTGTGTCTCTTCAGTAGAACCAAATGGACACAAAAATGTTTAAATATTTAATAAGTGATAAAAATGACATTTCAAAACAGTGGGCATATATGATTCATGCAATAAATACTTGAGTCCACTAGCATTTTCATTTTTATAATAAAAGCTTGGTTCTTAAGTTATAATTGATACCAAAGTAAGTTTCTAATGAATAAAAGATTTAAATATAAAATAACAAAATGAAAAAGTGCTAGAAAAAACATGAGCAATTACCAAAAAATGTCAGTCATTGAAGAAGTCATACAAGGGCACATTTGAGGGTGCCTGAGTGGCTCAGTGGTTGAGCCTCTACCTTTGGCTCAGGTCATGATCCCAGGATCCTGAGATTGAGTCCTGCATCTGGCTTCCCGCAGGGAACCAGAGAGAACCCTCTGCCTATGTTTCTGCCTCTCTTTCTGTTTCTCTCATAAATAAATTTAAAAAACAAACAAAACACACATTTCACTACATAAACGAAGAATATTATAATAGAAATTATAACATATAAATGAAAAAGCAATACAGCTATACTGCTAAAATAGAATGTCCTTCATATATTTGCATTAAATATACACGATCACATAGCATCGTTGAAAACTTATATTGGTATTATATTTATATTGGAACACTAGGTTAACAATCTCTATAAGACATTTAAAACATAACCCGCAGTAAAGCAGAGAGTCCAATTGCAAAAATTTATCCAACAAATACATTTACCTATGTATTCAAATACATACACACATATTATCAGAGCATTAATTAGGATTAAAAAAGGAAATAAACAACCTCAGAATCTATAAATAAACAACCTCAGAATCTATAAATCTATAAATAAATCTTGGCTAGTTAAATTTACACAAGGCTGCTATCAGTAATAATGAGGTCCTCCTATATTTGGTGAAATATAAAACTGTAAATATATATTAAGTGAAATAACAGTAAGATATAGACCAGTCTCTATGAGTATTCTCTAATTAGCATTAGAAAAAAAGAGGAAATACATATATAGATTTATACTTCCTCTATCTATATATACACCCTGTATATAGATGTATACATGCATAGAATTTGTATATATTTTCCTATATATGTATAGAATGTATCTGAGACTATACCCAAGAAAAGTGGCTATTATCTTTGGAGACTGTAACAAAGGAGGTGAAATGAAAGCTGGTGTCTCTTTTCATTCTATACTGTTTTGTATTAGTCTTTGATCATACATAAGATATAAATATAATTTTGAAAATAATAAAATCATGTGGTATTTAAATACTAAAATACCACTGTAAATTTTAGGAAGTCTGACAGAGCAATAGGCAGCATTTATTGAGATTTCCTATGATTAATATTGTTCTAATGGTTCAGATATATTAATCCATTATTGTGAAAATAATCCTAAAAGTGGTTGCTTGTAACTAGTATATGTTTTATAATTGTGGAAACAAAGCATAGAAAATTTAAATCATTGATCAAACTAGTAACTTGCAAATAAAAAATTCTGATCCAAGTAGTAAAATTCAACAGTGAAGTCCTTAGCTGCTGAATTAATCATGGAGCAAAGCCCTAGAGTATATTAGACTGTCAATAGATGTTTGTTTGTTTGTTTGTTTGTTTTGTCTTTATTGCATGATTGAATTGATTCATGGATCAGTGTCAATCTAGAAGAGGAAATCTATCAATGAAACACAGTACTATCCAGTTTATCACTGCTATTACTTAGTTGGATAAGAACACAGAGAGAAATTAATTCTACTGGAAGGTATTAAAGATATGAAATGAACAGAAGTTTATTCAAATGACAAAAAATAAAATATTGCTGAATATCCAGTGTTCAATGTCATGAATGAAAATAGAGAAAGAACTTTGTTTAGGAAGCATAGGTTAAATTTGAACAGATATATCTGTACTCAAGGTCACTAAAAGCAAACAGATTTCAACTTTATTACACACCTTTGGCAGAAAGATTAAGTGAAACCCAGACAGGGAATTGAAATAATTTCATTAATCACTCTAGACATCTTTAATAATGATATGACTTGATAAAGAAACATTTTTCCAATTTTTAAGACTTTCTGTGATTCATAATACAGTATATAATAAAAGTAGAATTAGTTTCTATAGTTTTGAACTGTGTAATGTATATAAATTGAATTCACAGTATCAAAAGTTTCAGAATCAAAACATTACAGAAAACTCAGCAATTTGATTTGAGAGAATTGAAATAATTCTGTAAGACAGAGGAGAAAATGCTGTGACTTTAAAGAAAAATAGTTATCAGATCCATGTCCTAATATTTTGCTGGTTTTGACTAGGTAAACCAATGGGGTCAGATAGCAGAATGGAGCAGGAGCTGACTTAGGTTCTTTTTAGTCATTTCTTATCTAGAAAGTTATATTTCAAATAAACTAAATTCTTATGAAAAATTTCTTTTTTTTTATTGGAGTTCAATTTGCCAACATATAGCATATGTCCCAGTGCTCACCCCATCAAGTGCCCCCCTCAGTGCCCATCATCCAATTACGCCAACCCCCACCCACCTCCCTTTCCACTGCCTCTTGTTCGTTTCCCAGGGTTAGGAGTCTCTCATGTTGTTACCTTCACTGATATTTCCCACTCATTTTCCCTCCTTTCCCCATTAATATCCTTTCACTATTTTTTATATTCCCTGAGAAATGAGACCATATAATTTTTGTCCTTCTCTGATTGACTTATTTCACTCAGCATAATACCCTCCAGTTCCATCCACGTTGAAGCAAATGGTGGGTACTTGTCGTTTCTAATGGCTGAGTAATATTCCATTGTATACATAGACCACAGCTCCTGTATCCATTCATCTGTTGATGGACACCGAGGCTCTTTCCACAGTTTGGCTATGGTGGACATTGCTGCTATAAACATTGGGGTGCAGGTGTCCCAGCGTTTCACTGCATCTGTATCTTGGGGTAAATCCCCAGCAGTGCATGGGTCGTAAGGTAGCTCTATTTTTAACTCTTTGAGGAACCTCCACACAGTTTTCCAGAGTGGCTGTACCAGTTCACATTCCCACAACAATGCAAGAGGATTCCCCTTCTCCACATCCTCTCCAACATTTGTGGTTTCCTGCCCTTGTTAATTTTCCCCATTCTCACTGGTGTGAGGTGGTATCTCATTGTGGTTTTGATTTGTATTTCCCTGATGGCAAGTGATGCAGAGCATTTTCTTCATGTGCCTGTTGGCCATGTCTATGTCTTCCTCTGTGAGATTTATGTTCATGTCTTTTGTCCATTTCATGATTGGATTGTTTGTTTCTTTGCTGTTGAGCTTAATAAGTTCTTTATAGATCTTGGATACTAGCCCTTTATCTGATACGTCATTTGCAAATATCTTCTCCCATTCTGTAGGTTGTAGTTTTGTTGACAATTTCTTTTGCTATGCAGAAGCTTCTTATCTTGATGAAGTCCCAATAATTCATTTTTGCTTTTGTTTCCCTTGCCTTCATAGATGTATCTTGCAAGAAGTTGCTGTGGCCAAGTTCAAAAAGGGCATTGCCTGTGTCCTAGGATTTTGATGGATTCTTGTCTCACATTTAGATCTTTCATCCACTTTGAGGGTATCTTCATGTATGGTGTAAGAGAATGGTCTAGTTTCATTCTTCTGCATGTGGCTGTCCAATTTTCCCAGCACCATTTATTGAAGAGACTGTCCTTTTTCCAGTGGATAGTCTTTCCTACTTTGTTGACTATTAGTTGACTATAGAGTTGAAGGCCCATTTCTGGATTCTTGCTTCTGTTGCATTGATCTATGTGTCTGTTTTTGTGCCCGTACCACACTGTCTTGATGACCACAGCTTTGTAGTACAACCTGAAATCTGGCATTGTGATGTCCCCAGCTCGTTTTTTTTTTTTTTAATATTTCCCTGGCTATTTGGGGTCTTTTCTGATTCCACACAAATCTTAAGATGATTTGTTCCAACTCTCTGAAGAAAGTCCATAGTATTTTGATAGGGATTGCATTAAATGTGTAAATTGCTCCGGGTAGCAATGACATTTTCACAATATTAATTCTTCCAATCCATGAATATGGAATATTTTTCTATCTCTTTGTGTCTTCCTCAATTTCTTTCAGAAGTGTTCTGTAATTTTTAAGGCATAGATCCTTTACCTCTTTGGTTATTATTACCTAGGTTTATTCCTAGGTATCTTATGCTTTTGGGTGCAATTGTAAATGCAATTGACTCCTTAATTTCTCTTTCTTCAGTCTCATTGTTAATGTATAGAAATGCCACTGACTTCTGGGCATTGATTTTGTATCCTGCCACAATGCCGAATTGTTGTATAAGTTCTAGCAATCTTGGTGGGGAGTCTTCTGGGTTTCCTATGTACAGTATCAGTCATCTACAAAGAGAGAGTGTTTGACTTCTTCTTTGCCAATTTGAATGCCTTTTATTTCTTTTTGTTGCCTAATTGCTGATGCTAGAACTTCTAGTACTATGTTGAATAGCAGTGGTGAGAGTGGACATCCCTGTCTCATTCCTGATCTTAGGGGAAACGGCTCCCAGTGTTTCCCCATTGAGAATGATATTTGCTGTGGGCATTTCATAGATGGCTTTTATGCTGGGGAATGTTCCCTCTATCCCTACACTCTGAAGAGTTTTGATCAGGAATGGATGCTGTATTTTGTCAAATGCTTTCTCTGCATCTATTGAGAGGATCATATGGTTCTCGTTTTTTTCTCTTGATATGATCTATCACATTGATTGCTTTACGTGTCTTGAACCAGCCTTGCAACCTCGGGATAAATCCCACTTGATCATGGTGAATAATCTTCTTAATGTACTATTGGATCCTATTGGCTAGTATCTTGTGGAGAATTGTTGCATCTGTGTTCATCAGGGATATTGGTCTATAATTCTCCTTTTTGGTGGGGTCTTTGTCTGGTTTTGGAATTAAGGTGATGCTGATCTCTTAGAATGAATTTGGAAGTATTCCATCCCTTTCTATCTTTCGGAGCAGCTTTAGTAGAATAGGTATTGTTTCTTCTTTAAACGTTTGATAGAATTCCCCTGGGAAGCCATCTGGCCCTGGACTTTTGTGTCTTGGGAGGTTTTTGATGACTGCTTCAATTTCCTCCCTGGTTATCTGCCTGTTCAGGTTTTCTATTTCTTTCTGTTCCAGTTTTGGTAGTTTGTGGTTTTCCAGAAATACATCCATTTTTTCCAGTTGCCCTTTATTGGCATATAGCTGCTCATAATATGTTTGTAAAATCGTTTGTATTTCCTTGGTATTGGTTGTGATATCTCCTTTTTCATTAGTGATTTTATTAATTAAAGTCTTTTCTCTTTTGTTTTTAATAAGTCTTGCTAATGGTTTATCTATCTTATTAATTGTTTCAAAAACCAACTCCTGGTTTTGTTGATCTGTTCCACACTTCTTCTGGTGTCTATTTCATTGAGTTCTGCTTGAATCTTTGTTAACTCTCTTCTTCTGCTGGGTGTAGGTTTTATTTGCTGTTCTTTCTCCGGTTCCTTTAGGTCCAAGTTTAGCTTTTGTATTTGAGTTCTTTCCATTTTTTGAGGGATGCTTGTATTGTGATGTATTTCCCTCTCAGGACTATTTTTGCTGTATCCCAAAAATTTTGAAGGGTTGTATCTTCATTTTCATTAGTTTCCATGAATCTTTTTAATTCTTCTCTAATTTCCTGGTTGACCCTTTCATCTTTTAGCAGGATGGTCTTTAACCTCCACATGTTTGAATTTCTTCCAAATTTCTTCTTGTGATTGAGTTCTAGTTTCAAAGCATTATGATATGAAAATATGCAGGGGACAATCCTAATCTTTTGGTATTGGTTAAGAACTGATTTGTGACCCAGCACATGGTCTATTCTGGAGAAAGATCCTTGTGGACTTGAGAAGAATGTGCATTCAGTTGTGTTGGATGTAAAGTTCTGTAAATATCTGTGAAATCCATCTGGTCCAGTGTATCATTTAAAGCTCTTGTTTCTTTGGAGATGTTGTGTTTAGACTGTCTGCCAATTACAGAAAGCACTGTGTTGAAGTCTCCCAGTATATGTGTATTATTATCTAAGTATGTCTTATCTTTGGTTATTAATTGATTGATATACTTGGCAGCTCCCACATTCGGGACATATGTATTGATGATTGTTAAGCCCTCTTATTGGATAGATCCTTTAAGTATGATATAGTGTTCCTCTTCATCTCTTACTACAGACTTTGGGATAAACTTTATCTGTTATGGGGATGGGTACACCTGCTTTCTTTTGAGGACCATTTGAATGGTAAATGGTTCTCCAACCTTTTATTTTCAGGCTGTAGGTGTCCTTAGGTCTAAAATGAGTCTCTTGTAGACAGCAAATAGATGGAAATAGCAAATAGATTGCTTTTATACCAAGTCTGCAACCCTGCACCTTTTGATGGGGTCATTAGGCCCATTCACGTTCAGAGTTACTATTGAAAGACATGAATTTAGTGTCATCATGATTCCTATTCAGTCCCTGTGTTTGTGGATTGTTTCCTTGGACTTCCTCTTTCTTTTGCAGAGTCCCCCTTAATATTTCTTGCAGAGCTGGTTTGGTGGTCACATATTCTTCCAGTTTCTGCCTATCTTGGAAGCTCTTTATCTCTCCTTCTATTATGAATGAGAGCCTTGCTGAATAGAGTATTCTTGGCTGCATGTTCTCATTTAGGACCCTGAATATATCCTGCCAGCCCTTTCTGGCCTGTCAGGTCTCTGTGGATAAGTCTGCTGTTAATCTAATATTTCTCCCCATATAAGTTAGGGATCTCTTGTTTCTTACTGCTTTAAGGATCTTCTCTTTATCTTTAGAATTTGCAAGTTTCACTATTAAATTTCAGGGTGTTGAGTGATTTTTATTGATTTTTTTTTGGGGGGGGTCTCTCTATCGCCTGGATCTGAATGCCTGTTTACCTCCTCAAGTAACGGAAGTTCTCAGCTATGATTTGTTCAAATACACTTTCTGGTCCTCTGTCCCTTTCGGCGCCCTCTGGAACCCCAATTAAATGTAGATTTTTCCTTCTGAAGCTGTCATTTACTTCCCTTAACTTTTCCTCATGATCTTTTAATTGTTTTTCTCCTTTTTCCTCAGCTTCCTTCCTTGCCATCAACTTGTCTTCTATGTCACTTACTCTTTCTTCTACCTCATTAACCCTTGTCTTAGGACCTCCAGTTTGGATTGCATCTCATTTAATTGATTTTTAATTTCTGCCTGACTAGATCTAAATTCTGCAGCCATGACCTCTTGAACCCTTTATGCTTTTTTTTTACAACAGTAGCTTTATAATTGTGCTTCTGAATTGGCTTTCTGACATTGAATTGTAATCCAAATTCTGTAACTCTGTGGGAGAGAGGACTGTTTCTGATTCTTTATTTTGTGGTGAGTTCTTCTCTCTAGTCATTTTGCTCAGTGCAGAGTGGCTAAAAAGAAGTTGTACTGGAAAAAGAATGAAAAAAGAGAAAAAAGGGGGAAAAAAAGAAAAAACAAAATCAAAAATAAACAAGCAAACAAAAACAATGAGGGGTATCCTCTGGTTGTATATACTGTAAATCCCTCAACTTCCCCTGGAGCTTTCCAGCGCTGCTCAGTCAAGAACTTACTCTTCCCCTGTCCTTCCAGCTGGTTCTCTGGGGAAAGGAACTGCTGTGCTCTTAGGTGTGTGTACCTTGGGGAGCTTCCCCGACCCCTGCCAGGTGTCCCGCTCAGTGGGAGCTGTTTACCCCATGGTGCCGACTCCCCCTTCCCCCCCCCCCCCCCCCGCACAGGGTGACCCAAGAGGAACACCAGTGGCCGTGGCCAGCTCTCCATCCCTGGATTCAGCCCCCACAGTAACTACTGCAGTCTCCCAGTCTACACTAGCCTGGATGCTCCAGAGGGGGGATGCTGATCTGCATAGCTGGGGGTGCCCAGCAGCAGGAGCATCCTCGCTGTCCTGGGCCCTCACGGCCTCTGCCTGTCCCGGGGGGAGCACAGGATCCTGGGCTGTGTCCCCAGCGCCCAGGGCTCTGGAGCCTGCACCGCTGGAATCTCGCTCCCAGGGCCACGGGGCCCCCTCCACCCGGAGCCGCCGCCTGACCTCCGGCTTCTCCCCAGGTCCCCCCGGTCACTTCAGCCCTTTACCACAATTGGCCCACAGGGTATGGTGCACTCTCCCCCGGGGCACACCCCCTCTGTTAGTGACCCCAGGAGTCTGGGCGCTCCACTGCCCCTCCTGGGGTCCTGCCCGAGCTCCCTGCAAATGCCTTTCCCTTTGGGAAGAATCCGGTGCCGATTTTTAAATTTCCTGCTTCTCCCAGGCCCGTCTCTCCTGTCCTGGAGGTTCTTGCCGCCCCCTTTAGCCCGGCTCCTTGGGGTCCCTCCCCCATTGAATGCTTTTTTTATTTTTTTTTAATCTTTCTACCTTGTTAGAAGCGCAAACTTCTCTCACTGTAGCATTCCAGCTGTTTTCTCTTTAAATCTCAGGCCAAATTCGTAGGTTTTCAGGATGATTTGAAAGTTATCTAGGTACGTTGGAGGGGCCGGGTGACTTGGGGACCCCACTCCTTTGCCATCTTGCCCGCCCCTGAAAAATTTATTTTAAATATATTTGATTTTTTCAATAGTACTTTCCTTTTGGCTTTCCCTTTTATACATAACAGAACTTAAAATTAATGATTTTATTATTTCTCTATAAAAACCTTTGAAAATAATAAAAAAAATTACAGGTTAATGATCTTGAATAGGAAAGGTCAGATGCCAGAAACTTTTTATAGCACTTTCTAAAAACAACTATGTATTACATCAAAACACAGTCAATGAAGCCAGCCCATAAATTTACAAGGTGCCTAGGTTCAACAGACTGAAAATCAATAAAGCCATTGAAATCAATACACTGTTCTCATGAATATAGTCTGTTAACTAATCAGAGTTTAAGTGATCCTGCCTGCTGGAATATAAATGTCTCACTGCTTTAGATGTAATATTTGGATCAAACTTTTATTCATTAAACATGCCAGATTCATTAGAAATGATCTATTGTCCACAATTAATAAAATATATTCACAAATTCCTGAAAGAATTATCTATTAAAATCCTTTATTCTAGACAAATTCAGTGATCCCTAGCCATTTGGGTAATGAATAAACTGAGAGTTTTCATACTTAAAGTCCTGATATGATGGAGAAATAATTTGTTAATAGACCTCATATGTCTTCATAACAACTATTCTGATTCTAAATTTAACAAATGTTGATGGCAGAATTTATCTTAAATATATGGAAAACTATAAAAGAATACAAAGTTTATGAAAAGTCCCATCATATTTTAAGGAAATGCACATACATACTTATACCCAAACACATAGATATTTATGTGTGTGTAAGTATGTGCATGCAAAATCAAAAATAAGTTTTGGTTTATTCTTCCTAAAATTAATTCATAAATTTGCAAATTCACCTCTAATTGCTCCTAAATAAAAGTTAAGACTTACTTAAATTTAAATTTTTATTATGTAAATTTTCTTCAATCACACACAAAAGGAAAAAGAATAGTGTACCTGGTGCCCACTCAACTCCATCAGAAACATTTTTTTTCCAGTATTGATATGTATTCCCATACTTGCTATTTTTGGCAGTATGTTTTAAAACAGACTCTAGATATATCACTTTATAGATAACTTAAAGTAATAAGATTCTTTATAACTATTTTTATTAATAATGTGCTAAGTGAATTTTTATAGTGAAATATTTCCATGATTTCCAATGGTGGCAGAGTATTTAGACTTATAACTGTAATATAATTTATTTAGCTTTCCCTATTGTTGAGCATTTCATTTGTTTATTTTTCACTATTTTAAATTCAGTTTTGATCTATATTCTTCTCATTAGACCTTTGCACGTACTCATTTGACTTCCTTAGAATAAATTTCTAGAAGCAAAAATTCTGGTCAAAGGGCATACTAACTCTAAGGGTTTTTTTTTATATATATTTGACATCAGGCTATATTTAAAATGAAAAGGTTAATATTAATGGATTAAATGTTGAATTATTCATTAAAGAAAAAATTCTGACAGATAACTTTTAGATTGAATATCTTAGCTTTTTAAATAGGCATGGCTTGTGGTTGAAGGAATGTTTGCATTTCCTTTATTATGTGTGCATTTCTTTGGGAAAAAATTAGACCATTTAAATTGTGTTTGCAAGTATTAACTAATTAGTTTTCCCAATAAACCTATTAGTTAGACAATATTATTACTAGTCTCCCATCTTGAAACTATGTTAATGAAATAGTAGAATTGACTGTCCTGGGGCCATATCCTATTGATCTTTTAATACAGATGATCAGAGCACAGAGATAGACCACATAGGAATAAAAACTTCATAATTAGTTTTTGGATAGGTTTTCACAAAGGAGACAAACAAAAACAACAGCCAGAGCAAGGAATTGAATTGGATTTGGTTATCAGATAATAATGAACCAATCCATAACTAATAAATACTCAAAGTAAATGGAGCCCTTTAAAGTTATAGACCATAGGAATACACGAGAAATGTCCTCAACAGCTTAAAACTTAGTAAAATAAATAAATTGTAAATAAAGCAGCATTAATTTTTGGCAAAATTAGCTTTAACTATTTCTTCAACAATTTATCAGTTTTTAATAAAATATTGTGAAAAATTTAATCCCCACAATGTATATGTAAATATAAAATATAATTAGTAAGTAATTTTATCCTAGAATTTGGGACAATTTTCAAGAAATTACTTTTTCACTTAAAATGTTAGGTTTACTTTTTACTATTTATCAGTCAGTTTTTAGTGACATGTTTCAGAACAATAACTGAATAGTTTGTGCTACTCTCTGTTCTTTGCTAAACTTTCCACAGATTTCTTGCAGTATTGCAAATACATCTCCCTAAAAAGCAATTAAAAAAAAAAAAAGCAAAACAACAAACAAAACACACCACAGAGATGAAATGTTCCTTGCAAAATTTGATGTAGGAATTATAGCGAGCAGGTGGTTGATTCAAAGAGCCTTACACTTTTGTATAAACTATGAAAGCGGGGAGTAAACAAGAGGGCCAGGGAAGAGGGGCTTCTAGAAAGCCAAAGGAAAGAATTTACAAGAGGAGGTCAAAGCCCTCTTGGGCAGGTGACTTTGTAAATGCCTATTACTGCCTTTTCCGGGCTGCATAAGGAAAATAGAAAAACAGCCATTTATGATTAGAGATTAGCATAATCCTTAACCTGAGGAAGTGTGAGAAATTGAAAATCAGAAACTCATTCATTCTCCACAATCTGCATGAGAACAATATGACAAGAGCGAAAAATTGAGTCAGTTTAAGAGGAAGGGATAGAGTTTGGCCATAACTATGATTCCTTGAGAAAAATTTTTACCAGAGAAAAATTGGAAATTAACACATTGCCTTACACAAATATAATGTATGTTAATAACCCAGTACACATATATTTTGGAAATAAAATAACTCCATATGAAAAGATTTTTAAAAGGGCTGAAATGACATCATTATAATAAAGATATTCTAATTATTTGGCTTAACCTTATTAACAGTCCGTGTGGGTCATCTGTTGAGATTTCATGTTCAACAGAGTGAATGTAGATGACTACTACAACCCCACTCAAAAATACCAGCTTTAGCTTTGGATATACTATTGTCAGGACCCTAACTTAATTTGATTTGTATGGGATTAATCTAAGTAAATCAGAGAAGAGCAATAAATTTTGAAACCTTGAACTACAAAATGAAATAAGGTAACATGAATTGAGTTTATTGAGTTTTCTGCATTTTTACTGGACTTTGGGCATCTCACAAATACTTAAAACCATTAATAAGGACACAATACAGTATCTATCATAATCATAACATAAGTTGGAATTTCTATTACATTTTACATGGATTATTTCAATAGACATTCATATTACTCTGATTCCACTGTTCAGCTTGTAGTCAGAATGATCTATTAAAAAATACAAATCAGATCAGTTAAGTCCTTTATTTAATGTTAGCTACTTTGTAGGGTTGCTGTTATAATTTATTGGGATAGTATGTAAAAATTGCTGAATAATGTGCCTCATACACGATCATGGCTGTAGTCATAGCTCAAAGCCATTGGGTCAGGAGGATGCTACCATCACCATCCTCACATCATCATCATCATCATTTCTAGTACCTACTAGTAGCTAATGATTTTAGGCTGAAAGTAGGCATCCTAATCTAAAGCAGTGTGTAGGGTCCAAGGTTTTATCCTAGTTGCAAGATAACAAGTTAACCTGTTATTTTTTCAAGGGTATTGTTTAAAGACATGAGATTCCTGGATAAGAGATGATAGATTTTATTAATCACAGTAAAAGCAATAGAGCTTCATTTTTTTTCTTGGACAGTTCCCCATACTTCTCACGCTCAAATTCCACAAGACTAACACAAAGGGTCTGTATTATTCTGCTCAGATTGCTATAATAAAATGCCACTGCGTTAGGTGATTTAAACACTAGAAAGTTATCTGTTCATATTTTGGGTGGCTGGGAAGTCCGAGGTTAAGTTGCCAGCATCATCAGTGTCTGATTAGAGCTCTCTGCCTTGCTTTCCTTCTCCCTGTCCTCACATGGTGCAGAATGTGATGTCTCTCCTCCTCATCTTATAAGTCCACAATTCTATCAAATTAGGTCCCCATCCTTATGACTTCATTTAATCTTAATTACCTTCTAAAGACCCAATTTCCAAATATATAATCACATTAGGGTTTAGAACTTCAACACTTAAATGTTGGAAGGACACAATTCCATCCACGGCAAAGCCTGTAAAGGATATGTGCACCTGCAGTGGGTTGCATTGTATGAGAGAGCACTGATGATGAAGGCTCTAATCCATTTTTAAAAAGTGAAGAATGGCTGTTCTGTGCCTGGAGATAGATGTCACCCCATCCCAAAAGATGGCTCACTACAAATACAACCCTGAGAAATGATCCAGGAAAAGTGCATAGTCAGGTCTTGGCATTCCAGCATACTTAGCAAGAATGAGAAGGGAAGCTTATAGGCCCTTTTCCTATACCAAAGTGGAGTTGAAGCTAGGTGCTTGTGTTTCTGCCTATCTAGTATTATCAGTATAATCCTCTCTCTGTCTGAAACCATTCTGTCAGCAATGCATGTCTTTATTGTTTTATGAAGGAAAGAGGGAGAGAAGCATTACCAAAAAGTTAATACTCCCTAGTGCCAAGTTGTTCACAGTGATTCAGTGAACAAAGGATAACTCACAACAAGGAACAACAGGAGAAATAAGTATACACTTTAGTCTCTGTCAGTTAGTTCATTAAACAGAAGACTTCTCTTCAAAGAGAAAATCTTAGAAAGGAAGGGGAAATATGTCTAGCCTGCAATGGCAATGTATTTGTTTCCTATCTTATTTCTTTTTGTAGAGTGTTTTATGTTAGTCATAAAGTTTCTGGTCTCAGAAACATAAGTGGTCATTCCAATTAGGATCTGAGAGGATCTTGAAAGTAAAATCACATATATAACTGAAATAAATAGATTGATAGAAAAAACCAATTACTTTTGGTTATTATGGGTTTATTCTTAGCAATGATTTAAAAGCAATAAGCCCTACATGATGTGATGAGCACTCAATGTTGTATGTAAGTGATGAATCCCTGGTTTCTACACCTGAAACTAATGTCTCACTGTATGTTAACTAACTGGAATATAAATTAAAACTTGAAAGAAAATAAATAAATAAATAAATAAATAAATAAATAAATAAATAATAAATAAACACAGTAAGCCTACAGACTGAATCTTATATGGAAGTGTTGAATCACTATATTGTACACCTGAAACTAACATTACACTGTATGTCAACTATCTGGGATTTAAATATAGCTTTTTAAAAAGTATTTGAAAACATTTTTTTTATTTCTTTAGATTTTATTTATTTATTTATTCATTTGAGAGGGAGACAGAGTAAGCAAGAAAGAGAGAAGAAATAGGGGGAGGGGCAAAGGAAGTAGAAGCAGACCCCCCACTGAGCAGGAAGCCTGACCTGGAACGCCATCCTAGGAGACTCCAGGGATCATGATTTGATCTAAAGGCAGATGCTTAACCTACTGAACCACCAGGTGCCCTGAAAACATTCTAAACCAAAAGTCACTTTTCTAAATTCAAAAATTGTTTTTTTAATAACAAAATCTTATTTGCTATATCTTTAATTAATATAAACCATTATTTATTACCTAAAACTTATTTATGCAAAAATCCTTATACATATAGGGACAAATTATTGGAATAGATCATAAAGAGTATAGCAATGAGTGGTTTCTTGTCCAGTATCATCTTTTTGAAATTTGCTGTTTTTACTTGTTTTTAAAATATTTTATTAAAATGTAAATGCTTAAATTTTAATAACACTTTATTTTGCTTCTCTAAAACTTAATAGGAAATACAAGATACAAAATTCCATTAGAGTTGTATTATGTCATCATTTTCATCTTAACATTGTAATAGTGTGTCTATAACATTAACTGAATAATTATTCTTGGGTGTTTATAATTTCCTGCTTCAAATTACTTTATATTTTGATCTAGTATTCCTGGACTAATTTTGCTACTGTTATATCTATAGGATCCAAAAATCAAAATTTGTTTTGGATGCTTATTTTTTATCCATTTGCATTAGCAATGTTGCACTCTTAGTCTGAGAAGCTCTAGTTCTGGTGGTCACTCTATTTATAACCAGGAAAAAAAAAATCTTTCTGAGTATGGGTGAACTCATACCCATATGAGTGGTATGGTTTTTGATAGACTTGATTTTTTTAAACAAAAATACCATGTCTAAAGTTGTTTCTTTTTATTTTTTCTTGAAGTGTTTTTCTGTGTTTCTATAAGTTCTATAAGAATTTAAGGTCAAACACTCATAAAACAATCAATGTGATTCATCATATCAGCAAGAGAAAAAACAAGAACCATATGATCCTCTCATTAGATGCAGAGAAAGCATTTGACAAAATACAGCATCCATTCCTGATCAAAACTCTTCAGAGTGTAGGGATAGAGGGAACATTATTCAACATCTTAAAAGCCATCTACGGAAAGCCCACAGCAAATATCATTCTCAATGGGGAAGCACTGGGAGCCTTTCCCCTAAGATCAGGAACAAGACAGATATGTCTACTCTCACCACTGCTATTCAACATAGTACTGGAAGTCCTAGCCTCAGCAATCAGACAACAAAAAGACATTAAAGGCATTCAAATTGGCAAAGAAGAAGTCAAACTCTCCCTCTTCGGTGATGACATGATACTCCACATAGAAAACCCAAAAGCCTCCACCCCAAGATTGCTAGAACTCATACAGCAATTCGGTAGCGTGGCAGGATACAAAATCAATGCCCAGAAATCAGTGGCATT
The DNA here is from genome assembly GCF_011100685.1 of Canis lupus familiaris. NCBI lineage: Eukaryota > Metazoa > Chordata > Mammalia > Carnivora > Canidae > Canis > Canis lupus. Next base: position 32,531,606 of record NC_049222.1, on the reverse strand, counting down.
TCTATACACTAACAATGAGACTGAAGAAAGAGAAATTAAGGAGTGAATCCCATTTACAATCGCACCCAACAGCATAAGATACCTAGGAATAAACCTAACCAAAGAGGTAAAGGATCTATACCCTAAAAACTATAGAACACTTCTGAAAGAAATTGAGGAAGACACAAAGAGATGGAAAAATATTCCATGCTCATGGATTGGCAGAATTAATATTGTGAAAATGTCAATGTTACCCAGGGCAATATACACGTTTAATGCAATCCCTATCAAAATACCACGGACTTTCTTCAGAGAGTTAGAACAAATTATTTTAAGATTTGTGTGGAATCAGAAAAGACCCCGAATAGCCAGGGGAATTTAAAAAAAGAAAACCATATCTGGGGGCATCACAATGCCAGATTTCAGGTTGCACTACAAAGCTGTGGTCATCAAGACAGTGTGGTACTGGCACAAAAACAGACACATAGATCAACGGAACAGAATAGAGAACCCAGAAGTGGACCCTGAACTTTATGGTCAACTAATATTCGATAAAGGAGGAAAGACTATCCACTGGAAAAAGGACAGTCTCTTCAATAAATGGTGCTGGGAAAATTGGACATCCACATGCAGAAGAATGAAACTAGACCACTCTCTTGCACCATACACAAAGATAAACTCAAAATAGGATGAAAGATCTAAATGGACAAGATTCCATCAAAATCCTAGAGGAGAACACAGGCAACACCCTTTTTGAACTCGGCCACAGTAACTTCTTGCACGATACATCCACGAAGGCAAAAGAAACAAAAGCAAAAATGAACTATTGGGACTTCATCAAGATAAGAAGCTTTTGCACAGCAAAGGATACAGTCAACAAAACTAAAAGACAACCTACAGAATGGGAGAAGATATTTGCAAATGATGTATCCGATAAAGGGCTAGTTTCCAAGATCTATAAAGAACTTATTAAACTCAACAGCAAAGAAATAAACAATCCAATCATGAAATGGGCAAAAGACATGAACATAAATCTCACAGAGGAAGACATAGACATGGCCAACAAGCACATGAGAAAATGCTCTGCATCACTTGCCATCAGGGAAATACAAATCAAAACCACAATGAGATACCACCTCACACCAGTGAGAATGGGGAAAATTAACAAGGCAGGAAACCACAAATGTTGGAGAGGATGCGGAGAAAAGGGAACCCTCTTACACTGTTGGTGGGAATGTGAACTTGTGCAGCCACTCTGGAAAACTTTGTGGAGGTTCCTCAAAGAGTTAAAAATAGACCTGCCCTACGACCCAGCAATTGCACTGTTGGGGATTTACCCCAAAGATACAGATGCAGTGAAACGCCGGGACACCTGCACCCCGATGTTTATAGCAGCAATGGCCACGATAACCAAACTGTGGAAGGAGCCTCGGTGTCCATCGAAAGATGAATGGGTAAAGAAGATGTGGTTTATGTATACAATGGAATATTACTCAGCCATTAGAAACGACAAATACCCACTATTTGCTTCAACGTGGATGGAACTGGAGGGTATTATGCTGAGTGAAATAAGTCATTCGGAGAAGGACAAACATTATATGTTCTCATTCATTTGGGGAATATAAATAATAGTGAAAGGGAATATAAGGGAAGGGAGAAGAAATGTGTGGGAAATATCAGAAGGGAGACAGAACATAAAGACTCCTAACTCTGGGAAATGAACTAGGGGTAGTGGAAGGGGAGGAGGGTGGGGGGTGGGGGTGAATGGGTGACGGGCACTGAGGGTGGCACTTGACCGGATGAGCACTGGGTGTTATTCTGTATGTTGGTAAATTGAACACCAATAAAAAATAAATTTATTTAAAAAAAAGAATTTAAGATCATATTCCTCAAATAATGTAATCTAAGTCTTTAATGACACAAGCTAAATATAGTACTGATCACATAGAAGATCACCTGTATGGATATGGTATAAGCATGCAATGAATATTGTTTAGCTGTATAATTTAATAAAAGTTTAGCTTTTTATATTATTTATTTTATTTTTTTAAGAGTTTATTTGTTTATTCATGAGATACACAGAGAGAGAGTTAGAGACACAGAGGAAGAAGCAGGCTCCTCACAAGGGAGCCTGATGCAGGTAGGACTTGATCCCCAGACTGGGATCACACCCTGAGCCAAAGGCAGATGTTGAACTGCTGAGCTACCTAGGCATCTCTGAATTTTAGTTTTTTTAAGTTAAAAATTAAATATGAAAAAGTATTTCCATTGAGATTTAATCCCACTGAACCTAAAGTTTACTTAAAATACATACACTGGAAGCCCGGGTGACTCAGCAGTTTAGTGCCGCCTTCCGCCCAGGGTGTGATCTTGGAGACCCGGGGGCTAGTCCTATGTTGGGTTCCCAGCATGGAGCCTGCTTCTCCCTCTGCCTGTGTCTCTGCAGAGATATCACATATATATACACACAAACACACACGCACAAAGTAACTTTAAAAATATTTTTTGTAAAGTTCAGAGTAATAAGATGTTAAGCAAAGTTTTTGTTTTTAAGTGTAAATTCATGTGGACATAAGCATTGTTTTTTCAACTTGACATGTTTAGCTACTCTAAGGAAAGAAAAAAAGTATCAAGTAATATCTTAGAAACACCAGACAAAAATATTTTATGCAAATATATATTTATTTCTGTGTATGTTACAGTGCCCCCAAATTATGCTTTTTAATATCCAGAGAAACCATTCACATATAGCCAGTTAAAGAAAAAATCAACGAATCGAGTTTAAATTATTCAAATGATGCAAAAGAAGGCAGGAAAAGAAAAACAAGGAAATAAAAACAGTAGAGGAATAAAGAGAAGGCTAATAATAAAATGATACATATAAGCCAATCATATAAATAATTGCCTCAAATGTAAATGATTTTAGCAAATGGATTATAATACATGTTTCAGATCATAAAAATAGAAAATCGGATCCAACAATATCCTGCCTATAAAAAATACCACTGAAATATAATGATGAACAGAAGTTAAAAATAAAAAGCTGTAAGAATATATAGCTTGCAAATGCAATTTATAAAAAGAAAGAAAAGCTGAAGGCAAAGAATACCTCTGTACAACAACCATGGCATCAAAAACAATAAAGAAAGAGACTACATAAGGATAAAGGGTCAACTGTTATTTTTTTAAAAAGATGGCGATCTTGTATGTATGCACCTAATAATAGAGTTTCCAAATATATAAAACAAAACAGATAGAAAGGAATGAATAAATAGAAAAGGTTGAAATTATAGACTCCACATGCCTTTCTCAGCAATTGATAAAAGAAGTAGAAAGAAATCAGTAAAAATTTAGAATATTTGAACAATACCATATAGAACACTTCACCTAACAAGAGTAAAATTCTTTTTACAAGCACATGAAACATTCACCAAGTTGCCTATATCCTTGAATTACAAAGCAAGCCTTATTAAACTTAACAAGCTAGGAATTACTTCAAAGTATGTTTACAACCATAATAGAATTAAAGTAGAAATTAATTCCTCAAGTATTAGAACTTAAACATCATACTACTAAATTATTTATAAAGAAGGCTCAAGGGAAATTAGAATTTTTTTCAGTGAACAAAATTTAAAATATAACATCAGAATTTGAGGGATATAAAAATGTCATGAAAGATTCTGTTAAAAGTCTACAAGAAAATATGTAGCCATTAATGCTTACATTGGTAAAGAAAAACAGTTTCAAATGAATAATAGACCTTTACTTTACTTTATTTTTATTTTTTTAAAGATTTTATTTATTATTCATGAGAGAATAATAATAAACAGAGAGAAAGAGAGCGAGAGGCAGAGACACAGGCAGAGACAGAAGCAGGCTCTATCTATGCAGGGAGCCTGACATGAGACTCCATCCCAGGCTCCAGGATCAGGCCCTGGGCTGAAGGGGGTGCTAAACCGCTGAGCCACCCAGGCTGCCTGAACTTTCCTTTAGAAACTTAATAAAGAAGAGCAAACTAACTGTAATAAACAGAAGGGAAAGGATTATAAAAATAAAAAGAGAAAATACATTTGAAAACAGGATGATAGGGATGCCTGGTGGATCAGCGGTTGTGTCTGCCTTTGGCTTAGCGCCTGATCCTAGAGTCCCCGGATTGAGTCCCACATCGGGCTCCCTGCATAAAGCCTGCTTCTGTCTCTGCCTATGTCTCTGTCTCTCTCTCTCTGTGTCTCTCCTGAAAAAATAAATAAAATATTTTTTTAAAAAAAGAGAGAGAGAGAAGAGGATGATAATAGAGAAGATGATTAAATGAAAACTAGTTTTTGAAAAGAAAACTAAACAACAAAATAAAACAAATGATTTACCATTAAAAGTAGAAAGAGGTAAATACAAACAATTATAAGGACATATTATGAGCAACTATATGCCAACAAATTAGGCAATCTGAAAGAAATTGATGCATTCCTAGATAAGTATAAACTACCCAAACTGGAAGAAATAGAAAACCTGAGCAGACCCACAACCAGCAAGGAAACTGAAGCAGGAATAACAATCTCCCAATAAACAAGAATCCAGGACTAAATAGCTTCCCAACAGAATTCTACCAACCATTTAAAGAAGAATTAATACCTATTCTTCTGAAACTGTTTCAAAAAATAGAAATGGAGGGAAAACTTCCAAACTCTTTCTATGAGGTCACCATTACCTTGATCCCAAAACCAAAGACCTCACCAAAAGGAAGAATTATAGACCAATATCCCTAATTAACATGAATGCAAAAATTCTTAGCAAAATACTAGCCAATAGGATCCAACAGTACATTCAAAGGATTATTCACCATAACCAAGTAGGATTTATTCAGGGGCTACAAGGGTGGTTCAGCATCCACAGGTCAATCAATATAGTGTGATACACTATATTAATAAAAGAAAGGACAAGAACTGTATGATCCTCTCAATAGATGCAGAGAAGTATTTGACAAAGTACAGTTCTTGATTAAACCTCTTCACAGTGTAGGAATAGAGGGAACATACCTCAATGTCATGAAATTCATATAAAAAACTCAGTGAATATCATTGTCAGGAAAAACTGAGTGCTTTTCCTCTAAGATCAGGAATACGGCAGGGATGTCTACCCTCACCACTGTTGTTCAATACAGTATTGGAAGTCCTACTCTCAGCAATGAGAGAACAAAAAGAAATAAAAGGCATTTGAATTGGCAAAGAAGTCAAACTCTCACTTCTTCTCAGATGACATCATACTCTATGTGGAAAACCCAGAAGACTCTACCCCAAAATTGCTAGAACTCATACAGGAATTCAGCAAAAGATATAAAATCAATGCACAGAAATCAGTTTCATTTCTATACACAAACAATGAGACAGAAAAAGAAATTAAGGAGTCAATCCCACTCACATTTGCACCCAAAGCCATAAGTTACCCAGGAATAAACCTAACCAAAGAGGCAACGGATCTGCACTCAAAAAACTATACAACACTCATGAAAGAAATTAAGGAAAATGCAAAGAATAGGAAAACAGGTACACCTGGGTGGCTCAGTGGTTGAGCAGCTCCCTTAGACTCAGGGCGTGGCCTCGGAGTCCTAGGATTGAATCTCACATCCAGCTCCACTCAAGGAGCTTGCTTCTCCCTTTGCCCATGTCTCTGCCTCTCTCTCTCTCTCTGTCTCTCATGAATAAATAAATAAAATAAAATGGAAAAACATTCCATGCTCATGGAATGAGAGAACAAATATTGTTAAAATGTCTATACTACCTAGAGCAATTTATACATTCAAAGCAATCCCTATCAAAATACCATCAACTTATTTCACAGAGCTGGAATTAATAATCCTAAGAGTTGTATGGAATCAGAAAAGACCTCAAATAGCCAAAAGAATGTTAAAAAAGAAAACCAAAACCAGTGGCATCACAATCCCGGACTTCAAGCTCTATTACAAAGTTGTAATCATCAATACAGTATGGTACTGGCACAAAAACAGACACATAGATCAGTGGAACAAGACAGAGAAGTCAGAAATTGACCTTCAGCTCTATGGTCAACTAATCTTCAACAAAGCAGGAATGAGTAGCCAATGGGGAAAAAAAAAAAACAGTCTCTTCAACAAACGGTGTTGGGAAAATTGGACAGACACCTGCAGAAGAACGAACTGGACCATTTCCTCACACCACACAAAAATAGACTCAAAATGGATCAAAGACCTAAAGGTAAGACAGGAATCCACCAAAATGCTAAAGAATGCAGACACCAACCTCTTTGACCTTGGCCGTAGTGACTTCTTACTAGATATGTCTACAAATGCAAAGGAAACAAAATCAAAAATCAATGATTGGGACTTCATCAGGATAAGCTTTTGCAGAGCAAAGGAAACAGTCAACAAAACTAAAAGACAACTGACAGAATGGGAGAAACTATTTGCAAATGATATATTAGTTAGAGGGCTAGTATCCAACATCTATAAAGAACTTATCAAACTCAACCCCCAAAGAACAAATAATCCAATCAAGAAATGGGCAGAAGATATGAGCAAACATTTCTCCAAAGAAGACATACAAATAGCCAACAGACACATAAAAGAGTACTTCACCTCACTTGGCATCTGGGAAATACAAATCAAAACCACAATGAGATACCACCTCACACCAGTCAAATGGCTAAAATTAACAGGCAGGAAATGATAGATGTTGGTAAGGATGTAAAGAAAGGGAAATCCATTTATACAGTTGATGGGAAAGCAAGCTGGTACAGCCATTCTCAAAAACAGTATGGAGGTTATTCAAAAGGTTGAAAATATGATGAGCAATTGCACTACCAGGGATTTACCCCAAAAATACAAATATATTGACCAGAATTGACCTGCACCCCAGTGATCAAAAGAGCAATGTCCACAATAGTCCAACTACAGAAATAGCCCAGATATACATTGACAGATGAGTGGATAAATAAGATGTGATATATATACACAATGTAATACTACTCAGCCATCAAAAAATGAAATCTTGCCACTTCCAATGACATGGATAGAACTAGGGGATATTATGTTAAGCAAAACAAGTCAATCATAAAATATAATAATCATATGATCTCATATGAGGAATTTAAGAAACAAAACAGAGGATCATAGGGAAAGAAAGAAAAAAATAAACAAGATCAAATCAGAGAGGAAGAAAAAGCATAAGAGACTATTGATTATGAGAAACAAACTAAGGATCACTGGAGGGCAGGGGGATAGGGGACAGGGTAACTGGGTAATGAACATTCAGGGGGGCATGTGATGTAATGAGTACTGGGTATTATATAAAACTGTTGAATAACTGACCTCTACCTCTGAAACTAATTACACATTACATGTTAATTAATTGAATTGAAAGAAAAAAGAATGAAGAGAAAAAAATGGAGAGAACACTACTGATGTGATAGACATTGAAAAGATTGTAAAGAAATAATATAGGCAACTCTATGCACATAAATTCAGTTTAGATGAAATGACCGATTTGTTGAAAAATACAAGCTATCATAACTCATGCTAAAAGAGGTAGATAACCTAAACAGTAAGATAGATAAAGAGAAAGAAAACAAATTGAATTAATAGTTGAAAGTCCTCCTAAAATAAACATCCAGTCCCAGACTGTATCACTGGTAAGTTCCGCCAAACATTTAAAGTTAAAATAACCACTAGTTCCACAAAATCTCAGAAAGTAAGAGTGAAAACATCCTAATACATTTGGAAGGCCAATAACCTTGATTGCAAAACTAGACAAAGAGATTACAAGAAAATAAAACTTTACAGAGGAAAAAATGTTCAACAAAATAAACCCAGCAGTATGTAAAAGAAATATACATCATGGGCAAGCAGGGTTTACCTCAGTAATGTAAAGCCAGTTCATCATTTGAATCAACCAATATAATTTATCATAGACTAAACAAGAAAGAAACCTTCTGATACATTAATACATGCAAAAAATACATTCCACAAAATTTAACATATATCATTGATTTAATTTTTTTAGAAAGCTAAGAATAGAAAAAAGCCTTCTTTACTCTGAAAAAGAACATCTACAAAATCTATAATCACATCATATGTTACAGTGAAAATTGAATAAGCATAACATTAAGAACCCTATACAGATGTTCATTCTTATCACACCTAATTCAATAATGTACTGAAAGTTATAGCCAACGCAATAAGACAAGGAAATGAAATGAAAGACATTTTCAAAGGGAAGGGGAAAAAAAAAACTGTTCTCATTCTCAAGTGACATATTTGTCTTTGTACAAAATCCCTAAATATCTACAAAACAACTCCTAGAAGTCAGTCAGCTTAGCAATGTCACAGGATATAAGATCAATATTCTTTTCTATATAGTAGTATTGAACAACTAGCAACCAAAATTTTTAAATAATTTAGAGTACTTTCAAAATGCTGAAATTCTCAATTGTAATTATAGAACAAAAATAAAACAAATGAACACATAAACAAACAAAATGTGTTCAAGATCTATGTACTGTCTACCAAACCACTTTCCTGGAATGATAATGTAGGAATACAAATAAGTACTTTAAAAATAGAAATGTCAGGATTTTTGAATTCCTATATGAACTCAAAAAGGGTAGGGAAAGAAATCAGATGACTAGATAAAAGGATAAAGGAGAGGAAGAGAAATCAAAAGAATGAAATTTTCAACTGAGGAATTTGAGAAGGTTTTTCTTTAAAAAATATGGATGTGAAAAGGAGGTATGGTTATTGTTAGCAGATATTAAGGGAATAAGCAGTTTAATTTTGGGTATCTGAATTTTTATAAAAGATTTTATTTATTCATGAGAGACAGAGACAGAGAGAGAAAGAGAGAGAGAGAGAGAGAGAGAGAGAGAGAGAGAGGGGTAGAGACACAGGCAGAGGGAGAAGCAGGCTCCATACAGGAAGCCTCATGTGGGACTTGATCCTGGGTCTCCAGGATCAGGCCCTGGGCCGAAGGTGGCACTAAACTGCTGAGCCACTCGGGCTGCCCTGGGTATTTGAATTTGAATTAACATAAGACATCTGGATAAAAATGTCTAATACATAGAAGTAACTCATAGAGCCAAAATTTAGAGAAAATGGATATTTTATGGCTTGAATTACGTTAGTATCTCCACTGCAAGGAATATGTTTCACTTTTATCCTTTACCTTAGTATTTCCAGGATAGGGCTTTGCATCCCTCATACCATGCTTCTAGTAGATTCTTAGTGAATATTTGTTGAAAAAATTATTAATTTTCTCGAAATTTTTATATAATATTTGATGCTTATAAATATTTCAGGATATTTGCTTTGTGAATAAATATATAACCCAACTGGAGACATTTAACAGAAAATACTTCACACCATCAAAGCTAAACATATGAAGGGTGCTTATAGATTTTTTGGGAAAAGAAAACACCTCTCTAAATTAAAGTATAGGGAAGGATTTGTACACAAGAACTCCCACATTTTTATCCCACTGTGACTATTAAAACTTTGAAGATGAAAGTTCTGTTGTAAACAAAATACATTTATTTCATAGCATGATTATTATGCATAATGCTTTCTTTGTTTATTCTTAAAACCTCTGAGTAACTCTTTACAACACCTGCTTGTGAAAGAAGTATTAATATAGGATTTTGCTTTTAACTTTTTATTGACACCACAGAATTTTTAATGCATCATATTAACACTGAAGGGTTTCCTTAAATTATACTGCATAACAAGTGTAAATTGTGTTACATAATTTTTTCTTAGTATTTTACTTTTAAAGACATTGTACCTTATAAAAGGTGCTTTATTTATTCAGCTTTCTTCTCTGTGGATGTTAATTGGTTTAAGCATTGTGCCAAATTATATAGAGAAGAAAATATCTATTCTTCTCCTGCTAAATTTATTTCCTAGCATTACTTGGACACTAGAAGAACCTGGATCATTCTACTAAGTACAATAATACCCAAAGGAAAAAGATGGTAAATTCCCATCATGCTGTATTTCTAAATAGTTTTCAGGAACATCAGGAAACTGAGCTTCCTTCCTTTCTTTTCCGACCACATCCCCAAAGGAGGGCCAATTAACTCACCAGTCACCTGGAAAATCTCCAATATTTCTCTAAGTCCCAGCCCTGGTTGCAGTTATGAGTGGTAGGTTATGCTAAATAAAGGTCTCATGCTCTGGGAGCACATATGACGACACTTAAAGTATGTTTATGTCCCTTTAATTGGGCTTTTCTCCTTGCAGGAGACTGGCATTATGCAGATCAAATTAAGCCCCCCCTCCCACTTCCCCCAACAAAAACATGCTAGAGTTGCCATATCCCAGAAATTACCTAATGAAAGCAATTGTCAAACATTCCTGCATTTGAACACAACTTATAGTCATGTATTTCTTTGGAGGCTTTGCTGTGGTTTTCATCTAGGCTACAAGTTTTTCTTTGTTATTTAAATTGACCTTCTCAAGATGATATCCCATGATGATATATTACATTACATAGAAATATTTCTACTGACCCTAGCTTGATGAAAAATAAACATGTTGATTCTTTCATCTGGTTTAAATACTACATATCTATCAAATAAGCTATATTATTGGCATATCTCTCTTTTCCATGGTATCGGGCCACATCAAATTCTCCTTTTTCATATTAACAGATAAAAGGAATAAATCACATTTTAAATAAATCCAAAAGAAAAACTAGATAAAACAGTGTGGAGATTTTTGTTTGTTTGTATTTTGTCAATGATTTTAAAACATATAAATGGTCAAGCTTTTATGTTTACCAAGTCAGTGTTCCTGAGATCATTTCTGGTTTTGTTTTATTTAGTTTGTTTTATTCTTTGCACACTATGACTTAAAATATTTGATTAGGTCTAAACCATCCATGAATACAGATCTTCCTTAATATGACTTTTTTTGTTATATGTGATTTTTAATGAGGTAACTGGAAGTAAGTTATATTAAAGTCTGATTTTAGCAAGGCATAAACATTTATTATTGGTTATTGCTCAATATAATTATTTTAATATCAATTTATCCACAAGCACATGAGAATGCTATTGTTTGGGAATACAAAGTATGATAGAATTCTTGGTCCCCCAAAGTAATTCAACAGTGCTCCAAAACTGTAGAAGAAAAAAAAAGGATAATAATCTCACATTGGAAATATTAGAACAACACAAAGAGAACAACTTTAACTATCAACCACTTCGACCTTTTATTGGAAAATCAGATGCACCTTTTATTGGAAAATCAGATGGAAAATAAAATGCAAACAAAGAATGAATGATATGCAAGAGACAGTGGGGGAAATGGCAGAGAGGAAGGAAGAAAAGACAAAAAGAAAAGAAGAAAAATCAATTTTCCATCTTCATATTTATGTACGCACCCAATTACCCACCTAAAAGAGTTGTCACCATAAACCCAGTCAAAATTAGAAACCTCATTATCATTCTCAATACACCTCCTTCTACACAACCTATTCCTACCTACAAGTCCTCAAATTTCTACCATTGAAAATCTTTTTATCACTGCCTTTCTACCTTTTTCAACTTCTCTCCATTTAAAATCTCATACTCTATCTCTGTAGACTCTTAAGTGATCTCCTTTTTTCCTATAATCTCAATCCTATCATCATTACTATCTCTCAAAATATGCACTTGATCATAATATTTCCCAGACCAAAAGACTGAGAATTTACCACCACATTGCTCACCTTTTCCATCATATTTCCTCTTCTTTCTTTTGTCCCTGGTACTTTAGCAAAATCACAAAATTTCAGCTTAATGCATTTGCTGTCTCATCTAATTGGCAAACTTGTCCATATGCTTCTTCACTAGAATTTCCTGGTCATCCTTCAACACTTAGTTCTAGTGTCGACTCACTGAATTCCCTTGGACTCACCCAGCCAAACCAAGTTCTTATTCTATACCTAAAATAACTTTGTTTTTTCCACTAGTATATATATTTTCATCATTTAGTAAATGTAAATGGATCATGAAGCAGTGCGACTTTGGAGGGTACGTAAACATAAAATACTCTTTCTCTAATTATTGACTTCCAATTGTGCTATGTCCAATCTTTCTTTCCTGTTTCCTAATATCTGACACATATTCCATATTTTCCCAGTCACTTTTGTTTTTTGTTTTTGTTTGTTTGTTTGTTTGTTTGTTTTGTTTTGTTTTTGTGATAGTGACACAGAGAGAGAGGGAGAGGGGCAGAGACATAGGCAGAGGGAGAAGCAGGCTCCATGCACCGGGAGCCCGACGTGGGTTTCGATCCCGGGTCTCCAGGATCGCGCCCTGGGCCAAAGGCAGGCGCCAAACTGCTGGGCCACCCAGGGATCCCTCCCAGTCACTTTTGGTTATTAAAAGTCTGTATCTCATCCAATCCAATTCTTCAAACTTATATGTGATTTAACAGCTATCTGTACTCTATCTCTGTGCCAGATATTGATTGGCCCAAGGGAATTCAGGTAGGTTATGGAGCTTGATTTGCTCTTTCATTCTTGTCTTCTCCTGTAGAAGGTCCTAGTTCCTTTGTGATTTGGAGATGAAGAGGTCAAACATTTATTTAACAAGGAAATACAATTGTAATTCTCTGCTGGTTCTTGTGCTTGCTGATGATATCTTTCCTTATGGGCAATCTGTAGGATCTTCCCCATTATACAGCTCACCTGTAGATAAGACTTTTTTTTTTCTTCTGACTTAATCTCTAGCACCCTCCCATCTGACCTGGTACTGAATCTACTGGATGGGGTAAGGGTAGCCTAGCCAATGGCTTTCCATAGGGAAACATGAATTTTTGTCATGCCAAATGGCAATGCAGAGGTGGAAAAGGGTTTGCTACCCCTTTCCTGGATCTTTTTGTCTTTCTTTCTTTTCTTTCTTTTCTTTTTTTTTTTTTAAAGATTTTATTTATTTATTCATGAGAGACACAGAGAGAGAGAGAGGCAGAGGCACAGGCAGAGGGAGAAGCAGGCTCCATTCAGGAAGCCTGATGTGGGACTCGATCCCAGGACTCCAGGATCATGCCCTGGGCTGAAGGCAGGCGCTAAACTGCTGAGCCACCCAGGGATCCCTCTTTTGTTTTTCTTACTCCTTCTCTCTCTCTAGTTTCCCAGTTTCTCTTTCCAGTGTTTACATAGGCTCAGAGCATTTTGTCAGTTCTGCTGCAGGCACAACTAGGGCTTAAGATACCAATCTCACCTTCATGCATAAACACATAACCTTTACAAAGGATTATTCTGCATATTCTTTATTGAGTTTTGGTAGAAGAAAGAACTGTCTCTCTCCTTTGTCCAAGCTACTAGCACTGATGCCAATTCAATAACTGAGAACTCTGATACCATCTTCTAATCTGTATAAATCCCCATAGTCTTCTAGTTCAGATAGGGATAAAGAGGATGCAGAGTATGGAATGGTGATTTGAAGAACAGAATTTTGGAGATCACTTTTCTTCCTTACAAAGTAGAGTACTCCTCACCTTCTACTCTCCCAAATTTGTATTTCATCTTCTATTTTTGGAAAAAGGAAATTTTCTACTCAACCACCTCATCATAGGCAATAATTATTTTTTCTGTGAATCAATGACTGGATGAATCAATCGGTCTCCTAAATTTCAATTCTTAGGATGCATACTTGTAGAATGGAATTTACTACAGGCAATTAGGGAACTCATAGAGTTCTGAAATACCCAGGGATATAAGTTTGAAGGCTATACAGCCAGGAGCAACACAGATATTAAGCAAACACAACTGCTTTCCTAAAATTGTTGTGATAGAAAACCCATTGCCAATCTGTAATATCTATTTTTTTTCAGCCAAACATACCCATCTTCCAATATTCAAAAGCAAACCAACAGCTCTAGCAAAAACCATGTGATTTTTGTCTAATAAATTGCAACTATTCATCACACAAATGAAATGTCTGTGGAAAGTTTCACCTCTCAAGAAAAGTGTAGATCCCATATTCTCACAATGTACCGTGTCTATTGCTAGGTGATTTTTTTTCTGTCCATAGTTCAGTCACAATCTTGGCTTGATATCCTCTAGTCTCTGTACTAAATTATATTTAATTGTTGTCTACATAATCTACATAATATAGTAAGGAAATGGGTTTGGAAAAAATATGCGTATGCCTGAGTGTGTGTGTGTGTGTGTGTGTATACAGACATATACACACATATATACATATACATATAAAGTTTATATATATATGAGTAAAGAAATAATTATGGATATCTACTATGTCTTTAATTTTTAGAATTATTCACAAGGATATGGTTTGTATTTTTTACTTTTTCCACTACTACTATGCATTTTCCATTTGCTCTTAGGAAGCATCACTTGCTAACTAAATCAAGACTTCACATTGGTCCAGCCATCTACTGGTGTGAAAAGCAATAATTGGCTGGATGATTTTCTCAACTACCCATTCAATTGCAACAATGCATCCATTGTCAGAAGTATGGTTTCCTCATCTTCTAAAACTTCATAATTAGCACCATATTAAGTCACAAGAATAGGAAGCAAAAATTTGAGGAATGGGTCATTTTAGTGCTCTAGTGAAAGTACTATTTTTTCTTCCATCCCTTGGTTTCCAGACACATGCATTCTAATTGTGGGAAAAATATGATCATATATTGTTTTTGGTTAAGAATCTGTTGTGTATCTATAGGACAGCACAAAATACTTCAATGCATTGTTTCCCATTTGGCTCCTTACTTATTCTTAAGTAAACATTTTATTTTCTATAAAGCAATTGGTAACTTGGTGATAGCATACATTTTGCAAAGTTAAAATTACTCTCATAAGCATTTAACAGTTTCCTTCATTTGTGGTAAAATGAATTCCTTGGTCAGAAGTTATGTTTTATTTTTTTTTATTTTTGTTTTTGGTGAGAAAGAAATAAGAAAATAAGTAAGCCCATGAATAATTTTGCTGGCAGAAGCAAGTAGGGAAGAAAGAAAAAAACGATACCAAGAATAAGTCAACTTCAATGAAGATAAATCATTGTACTTTTAAAATGGAAGTGTGCAACAAAACTACCTTCTCCCAAGTTATTAGCTGGTCTTTCCAAATTTTTATGCCATATTAGTTTTCTGTGTATGTCTCTGCTTTTGGCAGTTTGGACACTTAAGAACAGTAACATAAATAGCACCCGTGAGGAAGGGAGTCTCATGTTTATAAGCATATCCATATACTTTGCCCTGGCTATCATGGCATTTTGTTCATAATCACATAAAATAAGAACTGAGAGAGTACAGAAAGAGATTACATGACAAAAAAAGTGAGCCATTCAGCTGATTACTGAGAGATTCCTCTACAGACAGGGGCATCTGCTGATCATTCACATAGGGAACAGATATTTCAAATTTGGGACCCATTTACATAATTTCCTTAAACCTTGTTATTAATCCTCCAAATATATTCTTTCAATTCCATGATCATCTGGCCAAAAACCAGATATTGCTTATGAATTTAAATGGTTCCACACATATAAGGGAAGGGAGAAGAAATGTGTGGGAAATATCAGAAAGGGAGACAGAACATAAAGACTCCTAACTCTGGGAAACGAACTAGGGGTGATGGAAGGGGAGGAGGGCGGGGGGTGGGGATGAGTGGGTGACGGGCACTGAGGGGGACACTTGACGGGATGAGCACTGGGTGTTATTCTGTATGTTGGTAAATTGAACACCAATAAAAAATTATTTTATTTAAAAATAAATAAATAAATAAATAAATAAATAAATAAATAAATAATAAATGGTTCCACACCCTGTTCATCACCCCTAACTAATCAAAGTGGAAAAATCATCTGTTCTTCTCAAAGTGTTGCTTACTGAGAGGACTTTTTTATGCCCTGTCTTTCAGGAACAATCACAATTTGCATTTCTATAGTATTCGACTTACAATTGGTTGTGGAATACCATACTGCTCTCTGAAAGTGGGTTTCAAATTTATTATCTTCAGTTATTAGGCATAGAAGATTCCCTGGAGCTATAAGTGGAGGTTAAGGAAGAGACGGCAATGCAGCAGGAGTTGATGCATGGAGAACATGATCACCAATTCATAACCCTTTCTAACACCGTCAGTATCTTCTGGAGTTTGTTCCCATATATACCACCAAATTATATTTCTGTATACTAAATAACACAGACCACGAGAAACTAAAGTCACATGATTACTTGATGTTTTGTGCATAACCTTAGAATATCTAACAGGAGCAAATGCTGTTTCTCAAAATGTGTAGTTGCACACATAGCTTTGCTTCAAAACCTGGGAGCTAAACTATGATTCTCTTATTGGAGCTTATTACTATTTCCTTTCAGCCTCCCAATCGGTTACAGACATCTCAAACATCACTAAATTTGTTGAGTCATAAGGGCTAAGTGTCAAAACTGTTTACACAACAGCCTGAATAAGCCTGAAAGTCTTCCTCTGTGTTTAGGCCCAATTAAAAGCTGATAGCTTTAATTATCTAATAAATAAGTTGAAATTACACAAATGCCAAATGTCGCATATGTTATCTCCAAAATTCAAACTAACTTATTTTTCAAATACTAGACATAACAAAATATGGTGGTTTTACTTTGAAAACAAATTTCCAGTATGTTCCAGATTATTGTATCCTTGAAAAATTTGCTAGACTTCTGAGATTTGAATTTCCTTAATGCATGTGTCCTATCTTCCTGCATGCATGTGTCTAATCAAAGCATCTAGGTACCTGCTATTTCTTGCTCCCTAGATTCTATTCACATGTGTCATTAATGAAAAGGACTGGCTTGATGTTCTAGGGAATGTTGAAATGATGAAGCTCTCTGCAGATTAAATTATGGCTCAGAGCTAGAAAAATGATATCTATCTAAAGTTAGGCACTGAAGGCTTAGTATTTTCCCAGCCAAGTGAAATAAATTCTTTCTAGTGTTCTTGACTTATTGGAATAGAAAAGTGGCCAAATCAATAACTATATATCAAGTGCTAAGGTGCATGGTGATACTTATTTGTTTTATTAAAGAGTCTTAGAGTACATAATATTTTAAATGTGTTATTTTACATTAATCTACCATGATTCTCTAAGACCAAGGTGTCTCCAAAAAAGCAAGCAAGTGACTTGAATTAAGGAAGATAGATCAGGAGTCCTGCATTGTGTAAGCCCAGACTGAACTGTGCTCGTTACTTTACTCTTATTAGCTCTCCCTGAACAAGGAAAGAATTATTTTCTTGGTATCCAGAAATTAGCATTAGCTGTGTCCATTGTCCAACAATCAAAAACATTCTAGCTATATCTTTTTTCACCACTGCATACTTATTTTGGTAAATGGTCGTAAGTTCTTTTGAAAGAGAATAGGAAGAGATCTTATTTTAAAGATTTGTAATGTTTTAAACATCTTCCTCAAACTGATGTGGCTTTGCATTTTGTCAAGCAGCCCTATATCTCTAAACTTAATCAATTCTGGCAAATTGAATAGATGGTAAAATTGACTATTTTGAAGCTCAGTTCAGGCCACTGTTCTTTGCTAGAACTGAAGTAGTTCCCTGCCCTTTCCTTCCTTCCCTTTCCCTTTCTCCTTTTTCTTTCTTTTTTCTTTCTTTCTTTCTTTCTTTCTTTCTTTCTTTCTTTCTTTCTTTCTTTCTTTCTTTCTTTCTTTCTTCTCTCTCTTCTCTTATCTTTCTTTCTTCTTTCTTCTTTCTCTTCTTTCTTTCTTTCTTTCTTTCTTTCTTTTTCTTTCTTTCTTTCTTTCTTTCTTTCTTTCTTCTTTCTTCAAGTGAGGGAAGCACTTAGAGAAATCAGGTAGGATGTTGGGGGTCGGCCCACTTATTTTGGTACTAAAGACTCCATGATAAATTAAAGGCCAACAAAGACCTACATGGACCAAAATATTTTGATTGCCATTCTTTCTCTGCTATCCATCATTATAGCCATGCTATCTTGTCTGGCACTGGAATACTGATATTTATCCTCTTCCACTATGAAATAAGAAAATCCACTTCAGTGGCAGCATCTCCCACGTTCGTCCCAGGTTACAAAGGACAACTGCTACAGTACTTTTCAAAGATGGTGGTGCTCTCCCAAATACCTTGGAGAACAATATATCCTTTGGGATATCACGAGGACTGTATTTGAAAGTAGATGGGTGGGATGCACATAATAAATTCCTCTTTCTTAGTTATTGCATTCCTTCCTCTGCATTCTTCCATAAGGAGATTTTCTTATTTACATTTAATTCAGTACAAGCCTCTTCTGAGACCTAATATAAGTCAATTAATTAAACAAACAGAATGCCTCTCAGCTGCTCTTTCTCATACATAGGGTCCAGAATCTTTGATAAGTACCCTATGAAAATAAACTCATCAATATTATACTTCTCTGTCTTTTGCTTCATAATCTATTGGAACTTATCCTTAACAGATATTTTTGGATCTTTCCCAACTGATGTGCTAAGCTTTACAAAGGTATGAATTCAACCAACAAATCATTATAATTTAGCAATATCAAAAATAAATTCTGCATCTTATTTTTGATGATATCAGTACTGAAATTGGGGAAATGAGATTGTTTTTAATAAATTTATTTTTTGTTGGTGTTCAATTTACCAACATACAGAATAACACCCAGTGCTCATCCCGTCAAGTGCCCCCCTCAGTGCCCGTCACCCATTCACCCCCACCCCCCGCCGCCTCCCCTTCCACGACCCCTAGTTCATTTCCCAGAGTTAGGAGTCTTTATGTTCTGTCTCTCTTTCTGATATTTCCCACACATTTCTTCTCCCTTCCATTATATTCCCTTTCACTATTATTTATATTCCCCAAATAAATGAGAACATATGTTTGTCCTCCTCTGATTGACTTACTTCACTCAGCATAATACCCTCCAGTTCCATCCACGTTGAAGCAAATGATGGGTATTTGTCATTTCTAATGGCTGAGTAATATTCCATTGTATACATAAACCACATCTTCTTTATCCATTCATCTTTCGATGGACACCGAGGCTCATTCCACAATTGGGCTATTGTGGCCATTGCTGCTAGAAACATCGGGGTGCAGGTGTCCCGGCGTTTCACTGCATCTGTATCTTTGGGGTAAATCCCCAGCAGTGAAATTGCTGGGTCGTAGGGCAGGTATATTTTTAACTCTTTGAGGAACCTCCACACAGTTTTCCAGAGTGGCTGCACCAGTTCACATTCCCACCAACAGTGTAAGAGGGTTCCCTTTTCTCCGCATTCTCTCCAACATTTGTTGTTTCCTGCCTTGTTAATTTTCCCCATTCTCACTGGTGTGAGGTGGGATCTTATTGTGGTTTTGATTTGTATTTCTCTGATGGCCAGTGATGCGGGGCATTGTCTCATGTGCATGATGGCCACGTCTATGTCTTCCTCTGTGAGATTTCTGTTCATGTCTTTTGTCCGTTTCATGATTGGATTGTTTGTTTCTTTGGTGTTGAGTTTGATAAGTTCTTTATAGATCTGGGAAACTAGCCCTTTATCTGATAGGTCATTTGCAAATATCTTCTCCCATTCTGTAAGTTGTCTTTTAGTTTTGTTGACTGTATCCTTTGCTGTGCAAATCTTCTTACCTTGATGAAGTCCCAATAGTTCATTTTTGCTTTTGTTTCTTTGCCTTTCGTGGATGTATCTTGCAAGAAGTTACTGTGGCTGAGTTCAAAAAGGGTGTTGCCTGTGTTCTCCTCTAGGATTTTGATGGAATCTTGTCTCACATTTAGATCTTTCATTCATTTTGAGTTTATCTTTGTGTATGGTGCAAGAGAGTGGTCTAGTTTCATTCTTCTGCATGTGGATGTCCAATTTTCCCAGCACCATTTATTGAAGAGACTGTCTTTCTTCCAATGGATAGTCTTTCCTCCTTTATCGAATATTAGTTGACCATAAAGTTCAGGGTCCACTTCCAAGGCATTCAAATTGGTAAAGAAGAAGTCAAACTCTCCCTCTTCGCAGATGACATGATACTCTACATAGAAAACCCAAAAGCCTCCACCCCAAGATTGCTAGAACTCATACAGCAATTTGGTAGCATGACAGGATACAAAATCAATGCCCAGAAGTCAGTGGCATTTCTATACACTAACAATGAGACTGAAGAAAGAGAAATTAAGGAGTCAATCCCATTTACAATTGCACCCAAAAGCATAAGATACCTAGGAATAAACCTAACCAAAGAGGTAAAGGATCTATACCCTAAAAACTATAGAACACTTCTGAAAGAAATTGAGGAAGACACAAAGAGATGGAAAAATATTCCATGCTCATGGATTGGAAGAATTAATATTGTGAAAATATCAATGTTACCCAGGGCAATTTACACGTTTAGTGCAATCCCTATCAAAATACCATGGACTTCTTCAGAGAGTTGGAACAAATCATCTTAAGATTTGTGTGGAATCAGAAAAGACCCCGAATAGCCAGGGGAATTTTAAAAAAGAAAACCATATCTGGGGGCATCACAATGCCAGATTTCAGGTTGTACTACAAAGCTGTGATCATCAAGACAGTGTGGTACTGGCACAAAAACAGACACATAGACCAATGGAACAGAATAGAGAACCCAGAAGTGGACCCTGAACTTTATGGTCAACTAATATTCGATAAAGGGAAATGAGATTTATTTCTCTTCTTTCTTTCTTTCTTTCTTTCTTTCTTTCTTTCTTTTGTCTCTTTTGTTCAATCATGGGATACTATTGAATAGTTCTATTTTTTCCTCAGATCTTTACTGCACTTAGAAATAGCCACCTTATCTCACAATTTATTTTTCATCCTCCTGCCTTCAAATGTGATCTGTCACAATGTCCATTCAGTCTGCTGAAGCCTTAGCTTTATGAGGAAATTTATTCAAAATGATGAGCAGAATAATCAGTTTAACTACGTGATCTTGCCTCTTATGAGCTATCAGTAACTCATCCTCTAATACTAACTGGATTCTCACTGTTTCAAACACAATCTAGGTTGGAAAACCAATTCTAGGTCCTGTATCCTTAAGGCTATGGCACTTGAAAAAAAAAGTCATTTTTTTAAAGATTTTATTTATTTATTCATGAGAAACACAGAGGGACAGGATAGGCAGAGGGAAAAGCAGGCTCTCTGAAGGGAGCCCGATGTGGGACACGATCTCGGAACCCAGGATCACAACCTGAGCCAAGGCAGAGGCTCAACCACTGATCCACCCAGGTGCCCCTGAAAAATTTACTCTTCTGGTTAGGGTTCTTAGTTGCAGACTCTTAAAGGTTAAAAAATCTCAACTAAATCAACTTTTAGATCTAATTAGCTTTATTAAAGAATTCATGAGGGATGCCAGGGTGGCTCCATGGTTGAGCTCTGCTTTCGGCTCAGGGCATGATCCCAGGGTCCTGGGTTTGAGTCCTGCCTCTGGCTCCTGGTAGGCAGCCTTCTTTTCCCTCTGCCTATGTCTCTGCATCTCTGTGTCTCTCATGAATAAATAAATAAATAAAATTTTTTAAAAAGAATTCATTAATCTGACAGCATCTAGCAAATAAGAACTTCATTGAGCTGGAGAAACAGAAAAGTTTCTAAAGATAGAGAGTGATCTGGGGTAAAAATAAATTATTAGCAAAGAGTGCATGCTTTTTAGGCAAGGTTGCCCTTCTAAGAGGATTGGAAGGGGTCTGTCAATAAATTTTTAGTACTGGCCTGGAAATTCCATGCTGATTGATTAAAGTTTACATTCCTGGGGTGGTTAAAATTTCAGTTAGGTTTAGGTATTAAGTCTTGGTTTGCTGACATGGGGCCTTAACATAAGTGACTCCATTGAGACCTGTATTGTTTTCTTTTGTTTATAACAAGACAATACTGTGTAATTTTTTTTTAAGTAATCTCTATGCCCAACATGGGGCTTGAACTCATGACCCTGAGATCAAGAGTCCCATGCTCCACTGACTGAGACAGTGATGTGCCACATAATAGCACACACTCTTGACTTTCCTTAAGCTTGCTAGGGGTTATTAAGAAGTTTAAAATGTTTTAGATTCCCAGGAAAATCAACCAAGTTTCTACACAATCAGAATATTAAAAAACACCCACTAGTCCTATGACCCACTGTTTAGGGTCCATACCACTGAACCCTAAATTTGGACAGAAGAAATGCTAACAAAGCAGCCCTAAGTCTTTTCTGCTCAGGTGTGTTTATTTATGTGCCAAACTGGCTGAGCTAAAGTGCCTATTTGTTTGGCCAAACACTATTCTAGATGGTATTTTTCTAGATGTGATTAACATTTACAATCAGTTGACTTTGAATAAATCAAATTACCCTTCATAATCTAGATGAGCCTCACGTAATCAGTTTAGGGTTATATAAGCAAATACAGGTTTCCCAAAGAAGAGGAAATTCTGTCTCAAGACTACAATGTAGAAATTCTGCTTAATCTTCCAGTCTGTTAAACTGTTCTATAGGTTTTGGCCTCGCTATTGTAACATAAACTCTTACATGATTTTGTGTACTAGTTTGCCCAATAGATTTCAGATTTGCCAGCCTCCACAGTTATGTGAGTCAAATGTGTTTCAGGAATATATTTGTATGTGTATATACATTTTGTTACCCTGGAGAACCCTAAATAATAAACTACGTGTAGTTGCTATCTCACAATCTCACATTGCTTACCTCTGGCTTCTAACTCTCCTTTGGATTTCAATGTGAAAATTTCCTAGATTACGTGCAGAAACCTAGCTGCAAAGAAATCCAGAAAATGTACCTATTAAGGGGAACCTTCTTGCACTATTGGTGGAAATGTAAACTGGTGCAGCCACACTGGAAAACAGTATGGAGTTTACCCAAAAAGTTAAAAATAGAACTACCCTATGATCAAGCTACTAAACATTTACCCAAAGAATACAAAAATACTAATTCGAAGCGATTCATGAACCCCAATGTTTATAGCAGCATTATATACAATGGCCAAATTATGGAAACAGCCCAAGTGTCCATAGATTGATGAATGGATAAAGAAGATGTGATATATATATAATTAATCAGCCATAAAAAAGAATGAAATCTTGCCATTTGCAACAACATGGTTAGAGTTAGAGAGTATTATGCTAAGAAAAATGAAGCAGAGAATGACAAATGCCATATGATTTCACTCACATGTGGAATTTAAGAAACAAAACAAACGAGCAAAGGGAGGGAAAAGGGAGAGAGAGGCAAACCAAGAAGCAGTTTTGGTTTGCCTGCTTAACTATAGAGTTAACTATAGAGAACTATAGAGAACTTAACTATAGAGAACAAACTGATGGTTACCACAGAGGAGGTTGGGGGTGAGGGGTGGGGTGGAATAGGTGTTAGAGATTAAGGAGGGCACTTGCTGTGATGAGCACTGGGTGATGCATGGAAGTGTTGAATCACTATATTGTATACCTCATATTAATATTACACTGTATGTTAACTAACTGAAATTTAAATAAAAACTTTAAAAAGACATACCTATTAGCTTCACAACCTGTTAGAAGAGAAAAGCGTGTAGAAGAGGAATGGGAATGGTAGTTAGTGAGTTAGTCTATAGTGTCTGCTACATAGATACACGACTATTTATTGGCTTCCCCTGGTTATCAGTTAACCTTGAATCAGTATTTATAACCTCATACTATCCATCAAATATGGCTAAATATCTTATAACATACAAATAAATAATATATATTATCTCCCAGCTCATCATTTACAAAAGATTTAAACATTTAGTTTCTGCTTGTTTGATTACTTGATGACATATATGCATATATGCATACATTTATATGGAAAAGAAGATGAATAAAATAATTTATATTCTCTATTTTGAGGAAACTGAGGGGGGAAAGATGAATAATTTAACCTAAGTCATTTGACAATTTAACTTAAGGAAGTAACAGAGCCTGGCCTAGAATGCAGGTTTTGTGAGTTCTTGATTAGTATCCTTTCTACTCTACCATGCACAAACAAACATTATAATCCACAAGGAAATATTCACCTAACTGCAGCCTGACTTGCCCATGTGTAAATAAACCAAGGCAACAGGAAGAAATGTGGAGTTAAGACTGGGGAGATTGCAGAGACAAAAGCTCTTTGGCCAAACCTCAAACTTCAGTGTTTTATGTAAGGATGAAACCCATAGAGCATATTCTTTTCCTTGAATGTTTAATTTGTTATCCTTTTATATGTAGAAATTAGAAAACATTCCAAAAATCTAACAGCAGTCTGTGCTCTTTCTCTGAATTCAAATAGTCCACTTTTATTGAACATTTTACTAAGCTTAGATAAATCACAGAGATTATCCAAACGCATTCAGCTCATTGTAAAAAACACCAGAGAGACCTTTAAAAGGATTGTAAAGACTCTCAATCAAACTAGTTCTCACAGAAAATGTGCTAAAGGACATAGGACACAGTTAAGAAGCTGGAAGCAGGATCCATTTCCACAGCTACCATTTAAATTCACTCTTTTGTTACCTCCATCTAGAATTCTTTAACGGCACTCCCAATGGCCTCTTGTTTCCAGTCTTCTCACTCTAATTCTACCTGGAAAACACTATATTCAGTTTAGTCTTGAAAAAATACCATACCATTCTACTGTTTCGGCAGGGATGAAGGACTAATAGCCAAAAAAACTTGGCTTGAGCTCTTAAACTCTGGTCTTGGGAAAAATATACTTTTTCTGAGCCTTTGTCTCTCAGTTTTTTTTTTTTTTTTTGTCTCTCTCTCTCATCAATTAAACTATTTCATAATCCCTGTCTAATACATGGTTCATATTATAATTAAATTAAATGATTAATTTGAGGGGCATCTGGGTGGTTCAGTGGTTGAGGTTCTGCCTTTAGCTTGTGATCCCAGGATCCTGGGATCAAGTCCCACATCAGGCTCCCTGTGAGGAGCCTGCTTTTCCCTCAGCCTGTGTCTCTGCCTCTTTATCTGTGACTCTCATGATAAACAAATAAAATCTTAAAAAAAATTACCTTGAAAAAAACATTAAGCACTTTTAAATATTACAAAAATAGAAAATAATAAAATATTTTGAGACTATCAAACCAGCAATCTAAGCCCAAAAGTCAACAGACAGGCTACAAAATTTTAATTAGACCACATTTATCTTCTTATATATTGTTTTATCAGGGAACAATCTGTGAAAATAAAATTATTTTCTTCCACTTTTAAATAAAACATTATTTATTAGTTCAAGGTCAAATTCCCCAAGTTATCTATCCCTTACATTCACCATCCAAGTCTTATTTTTGAACATTTCAGCCATTATTTTAGTGTTCCTTTTTTTCTTCCTTTTTTATTCCTCCCCAAATATGCACATGCACACACCACACACACACACACTCATACTCACAACCACTGTGTTAATCATAAAGCATTTTATTGAACAAAAGATGACATAATCAAATGATTTGAAGCATAATGGTAAGAACTGTTTTAAATGTCAAAGAGAGCTTGTTGACTGTTATGTAACTATGATATTTAATCCTAAGAAGTTCAAAGGGCAAAAATGATTGCACTGTGTTAGAATTCTACAAATCAGAGCAATATTCTCCAATAAAATAAGATGTTTCTAATGCTGTGTTATTAGTGGCTTTATTATTATTTATCTCTTCTTGTTCTTTCCTAAAGAGCTCAAACCATATTGACAAATTCTACAATTAGGAACATATCTTTAAAAACACATTGTAATAGGTGGTCAGCTATTATTATGTAAATCAAGGCATCAATATATTTACTCTACATTCCACCCCCATATAGGGTAAACCCAATTTAAGGAAAATATGAAGCTTAGATTAGCATCCTTAGATCCTTATATCAAATTTATTCAAGCTACAGACCAAAATAAATGGTCAGCTTCAATCACAAAAGTAAGTAAAAGCCCTTACTTTTAAATTATACTATTCACAACTTATCTTTTTTATTAAATAAAATAAAAATATGTTTATCTGATTTATTGATGTAGCTGTATATAGCTCTAATCCATTTTTTTCACAGCTGGATAGCATTTCCTTGCATGAATATCCCACAATTCCTATTCATTTATTTATAGACATTTAAGTCATTTCACTTTTGACCTTTCTAAATTTGCTGCCATGAATAATTTTGTAAGGGTCTCCTGGTGCTAATATGCAAAGATTCTCTGGGGTAGATATCTAGTCAGAGAATTGCTGGGTCATTGAGTGTATGTATGCTCAGTTTTACCAGGGACAGCCAAGTGCCTAACTCCTGCCTTTGTGTCACTCCCTCAGAACTGATTATTCCTCTTAGTTCCAGTCACATGGGATATAGCAGAAGCCCTCAAGGCTAATCCACAACTTTGCTTGGTGTGTTTTATTTGGGCTTGTTGATTTCCTTACATTTTGGCCA
The DNA here is from genome assembly GCF_011100685.1 of Canis lupus familiaris. Taxonomy (NCBI): domain Eukaryota; kingdom Metazoa; phylum Chordata; class Mammalia; order Carnivora; family Canidae; genus Canis; species Canis lupus. The sequence continues at coordinate 32,505,262 of NC_049222.1, read as the reverse complement.
TGGATTTTTTTTTTCAAAAGTATGTTTATTTGTCCAGTATATTCCATACTTCCATGGGAGAGTTTTAGGGTTTTTTCCTGACTTGTTTGTTTAATTTACTCTAACCATGATGCTGGAAATGTAAATTTAGATATAGTTTAATCATCTCCTCTTGATTAAACTTTACCTTGCATTATTATTTTCCCTTACAAATGATCTGGCCATCTTTCTACTTTTAGTTTTATGATTTTTTTGCAAAATCAATTCCTTTCTTTAAGATTCCATCTCTAATCCTCACTTTCTTTTTTAATTTGTTCAGTAGCTTGCATTAGTCTTTAATGTGCATTATGTAAATTCTAGATTTGCTCTAACTCTTTGTTACAAGGAACAAATATCATAGATTATGTGATAATAATTGACAGTGGCAGAGGGAGTCATTAAAAAGGAATACAAAATGTATCAACCACAATCCAAACAGGAGATAGAAACCACACAATAATTTGAACCATGGAAGCTTAATATTAAGAATTATTTTCTATAAGAGGGCCTGGGAGTAATTGGACTGGCTTATTAAGGAGTAAGGATAACTTTAGACCACAAATAGCAGATACAAGGATCAGATACCACTCCTGTGGTTATGATAGTTTGTGTAAAGAAGAGGCACCCCACCCCGCAAGTGAGCTCCAGAATCTGTTGAGGCACCTGAATGACAAAAATCACCATGAAACTATGCAGGAGGGACTTGCTTGAAATCTGTCCTCTGGACCTTACCAAAAAGAGCCTCCTTCAATGATGCAGGGAAAGTAGTTTGGGAGAAGTGTCTTGCTGGAGGTATTCTGTTACAAAACCACCCAAAGATGCTACAAAGGAACACTATTTGCCATTGGATGCTGCTGATCCCTGTACACTGAATTCTCTCAATAATCAGCTCAGTGTGCAAAAGGACCCTGAGCTCAAGAATAGAACATAGCCCCTCCAGCAGCAAGACCATAACCTTGTGGAACCCTGGACAGAGGACCAAGTAAAGCTGATGGACCCAAAGTCCTCACCCACAGAAAGTATGAGACAACAAATGTATGTTGATTTAAGATGATGTTTGTGGTAGTTTATTATACAATAATACTTATTCTTCAGAAGCAGTATATTGACCATCTACAATGTTATTCTTAGAGCCTTGGCTAATGTTGAATGTAGCTAGTGGATAAGAATTTAAGTTTTGGAGGCACCTGGGTGGATCAGTCAGGTAAGTGTGAGAGTCTTGGTTTTGGCTCAGGCCATGACATGATGGTTCTGAGATCAAGTTCAGACTCTGTGCTCAGCAGAGTCGGCTTGAAGATTCTCCCTCTCTGCGCCTCTCCCCACTTTGACACACATGTGCTTTCTCTCTCTCTCTAATAAATAAATCTGAAAGAAAGAAAGAAAGAAAGAAAGAAAGAAAGAAAGAAAGAAAGAAAGAAAAGAAAGAAAGAAAGAAAGAAGAAAGAAAGAAAAAGAAAGAAAAAAGAAAGAAAGAAAGAAAGAAAGAAAGAAGAAGAAAGAAAGAAAGAAGAAAGAAAGAAAGAAGAAAGAAAGAAAGAAAGAAAGAAAGAAAGAAAGAAAGAAAGAAAGAAAGAATCCAGGTTTTGCCAAAGGAGAGGGATGCTACTAGAGTGAAAAATTGAAAATATGAAGGCATCAAACACAGGACCAACTTTCCCACAAGATATTTGCTGAATTATGAAGTTGAACAAGATAGGAATCCCAACACTTAAACCACAACTCTATAATTCTGAGCTTCACTGATGGCAGTCTTTGGTATTAATAAGCAAAAAACCACTGAGAAGATGCTTCATAATTTTAATATGCTACAACTTGAATTCTAGAAGAGATATAACCTAGAAACAGGGATAAAGAATGTAGATTTGACTACTACCAAAATAGCAGCCTGTCCATAACTCAGCTTAACCCCTGATTAGGTTGAGATGGTCAGTCCCATATTCTATCTGCTTGGTAAGTAAAAATGTGAAACTCCTTAGTGTAATGTAATATCATATGAAATCTCTACATATTTTTTATGCAGTGTCTTGAGTTCAATTTTAATAATTAAAAATTTTAAATTCATGTCAAAAGAATACAGAATTATTAAACAAACAAAAATAAGTCGGATCCACAGATGATCCAAATCTAACAAAGACAGAGTGTGCTTCATTACTTCAAGAAAATATTGAAAAAATGGACAAAACAGAATAAAATATTGAGAATTTTGTGATAGAATTAGAATCTAAGGAATATAATAAAACAGAAATTATAGAAATGAATATATAGCATGTGAAAAGGAAAATGAGTAGATTATTTTAATAGCAAAATAATATGAGAAAGAATTAGTCAGCTGGTCATAGGAAATTATTCAAGCTGACACAGAGAAGAGTAAAAGAAAAATATAGAAAAGAGTGTAGGAGACCAGTGGAATATAAAATAGCCTATAAAAGAGACTTCCTATAATTGGAGTTCTAGTTGAAGAGAGAGAATTGGGCAAGGAAATATTTGAAAGATTATGATTTTTAAAAATACAAACTAATGATATTAAATCACAGAACCAAAAATCTCTACAAAATCTCAGTAAGATACATACTAATCAAAGCAATTCCAATAATACACTTAGGCACAGCGTAGTCAAAATATGAAAATTAAGAAGAGAGAGATTTTAAAAGCAAACTAAGGTAAAATAGACATGACATTCAAAAGAGTAGCAATCCAATTGACAGCTGAAATCTTATAAAAATATAGAAGCCAGAAGACAATATAGTGGCATCTTTAAAGTGCTGAACACAACTAAATGTCTCCTCAAAATCGTATATATTATAATTATTTCACTATAATTACTTATATGAAATATGAAGACAATTTAAAGATATTATTGAGTAAACAAAAACTATGAGAAACTGTCACCAGCAGACCTGTATTCAAAAAATGCTAAAGGAGACTTAGGAGGGTCAGTGGTTGAGTGTCTGCCTTTGGTTCAGGTCATGATCCAGGGCCTGGGATCGAGTCCCATATCAGGTTCGCTGCAAGGAGCCTGCTTCTCCCTCTGCCTATGTCTCTGCTTCTCTCTGTGTCTCTCATGAATAAATAAACTTCTTAATAAATAAATAATAATAAATAAATAAAAACAAAAAAATTAAAAATGCTAATGTTGGGGAGTGTTGCACCCGGATGGCTTGGTAAGTTGTGTCCAACTCTTAATTTTGGCTCAGCTCATGATCTCAGTCAGGGTCCTGGGATGGATTTCCACACTAAGTGAGAAGTCTGCCTGAGAGTCTCCCTCTCTGGCACCCATCTGTCTTCAAAATAGAGATAAATATTAAAAAAAAAAATGCTAAGTAGAATTATTTAGTCAGAAGGAAAATACTGTCAGAAGAAAAGACAGAAAGGTAGAAAAGAATTAATAAAAACAGTATAAAATAAAAATTAAGATTACATAAAAATAATATTCTATAAAGTTTCAAATAAGTATATAACTAAAATTCTTGAAAATAACAACACTAAAGAGGGAATGAGGATAAAAATGGTGGTAAAACATATTTATATTAAATTATAAAAAGTCAAATATGCATGTTGTAATATCTTGAGTAAAAAATATAGTGTAAAATATTTCAGTAAACTAAAAGGATAGTGAAGAATCTTATACTGACAGCTTAGTAGAGAAAAAGTTAAACAATAAAAATAAACTTTTGATAAATACAAAAGAAAGCAATAAAGAAAAAAAGGACTATTAAACTCCTAGTTAAAATAGGAAACATGAGTAAGATTTTATATACAAGTCCAACTATATCAATAAATTAAATGTAATTATCTAAATATATATCCAACAAGGATTTATATTAAGAATCTACAAAGTACTACCATGAATCATGAGGACTAGATAGAAAACCAAAAGTCATGCACAAAATATTTATATAAGACAATCTGTCCTATACAACTGTTAAGTTCACTTTAGTATGTCATTGGTAAAATTCTAGAAAGACAGTCATCAAAATCTTAGAGGTGATTTTTACTGTGTCAACATTTAAGTGATGTCAATGCATCTTTAAAGTTCTTTATTATTTGTATATTAGCAATGTGTACTTTTCATTAATTCAGAAAATAAATACTTTTATTATATATTTATCTTATAAGTCATGACATCATTTCCCAACAGATCAAACCAATGTCATACCTAAATAGGAAGAGTATTTAAGCCTCCTCCTCTTAAAATAACACACACTTAAATTTCTGGAAATTCAATCCTTTCTCTCAAGGGATTAAATCAGATTCAATAAAACTGATTAGCACCTTACCGACCATATTATACTTCCATTTTAAAGACTCAGAACATCTGGGACGCCTGGGTGGCTCAGCTGTTCAGCATCTGCATTCGGTGCAGGGTGTGATCGTAGAGTCCCAGGATTAAGTCCCACATCGGGCTCCCTGCATGGAGCCTGCTTCTCCCTCTGCCTGTGTCTCTGCCTCTCTGTTTCTCTCTCTGTGTCTCTCATGAATAAATAAATAAAATCTTAAAAAAAAAAAGACTCAGAACATCTGAGGTACAGGGTATTTTCATTAGAGCTGAGTTAGTGACAGAATTTGATTAAAAGCTTTGCATGTATTCCTCCTTCTTAGGATAAACATAAGTGCTGCAAAACATGGGACTCCTATAAATGGAAATAAGCTAACGTAGAGAAAAACCTATGGTCAAAACTTTACAAGTACTCCAAAGTGAAGTTGAATTTCCTCTCTCTAATCCTTTACTGATAGGTTTATATATAAGTTTATTAGGTTTATCAATCTTCTTTAACGTACTTACATGCAATAAAACATCTGGTAAGGAAAAACAGAACACGGTATTTGACTTAATGCTAGTGTAGTCAGGATATATATTTCTTATTATATTAGTAACAGACACAATTCCACAATACAATAAGTAAAAATGTTTCCTCTTAAAAGCAAAGTACTCCCTTCTTGGAAATAAATTACCCTGGCGAGGACCATCATGGGGCTCCTGAGAATAGGTAATTCACTTCAAATGAATGAGCCCTCAACTAAAGGGAGAGTGCTTCTGCTGGTTGATTTCTAACTGCCACTTCACTTTCTGCCTCAGTTTCTTCATTTAAAGTATGTGGTAATACACAGCCCATCTTTTAAAAGTAGAGATAATAGTAGTCTGTGAACAGGCAAATTATGAATATATCGACACAGATTTAAATCTCCTCAAATGGCAAATCCCATACCCATGCTGAATAACCACAGCTTCGATGTTAAATTTATTACTCATCTGTTTTTTATTCACTTTAAGTTCTCAGCATTGTCTTAAATACACCTATATACTCAACAAAAATGCTCTCTGTGTTTTGCCACGTTAGTAACATCACTAGATGAGTGTCTCTTGAGCTGAACACAAAGTATTCTGGGGTCGTTGGGTTTCTTTCCCTACAATAAAAGGACTATAACTGTTGGGGCCTTTGGGTTAGAATGAGCAATTAATGTCTTTTTCAATTGTGCAGCACTTATACAATTGAGCATTTTATATTTATCTGGGTGCTTTGTTTATTCACTTTTGTTTGAGCTATTTTGAACCGGAGCTTTAACATGTAGTTGCTTTTCCCATTCTTTAATAAAAAGATTTGTAATGCACACCTCCCACACAGTACTTGAAAAATATACACTTCATTGACCTATTATTGGATGTTTTGTGGTTCCTCAGACATGATTTTATATAATTTCATTTTGAATTCTGGCTTGAGTTCAAGCATCTTTGAAAGTGAAGCTCTGATTACTGACTTGTATGCATAGTAGAAGTAGGAGTAAATGAACACCTCCCTCAATCTTCCCCAGCCTCTCAATTCAAACGTCATCTCCCCTTTTTCTTGGCTTCCCTTTGAAACATGTATAGTAAGGTCAGATTGTATTTGAATATTTGGCAGTTAATGATGTGTTTTATTTCTTTCCTCGTTTGGCACCGTTTGTTGTATCTAAACAGGTTATCTTTCCTCTTTGAGTGATCAGAAAGAAAACACAGTCCCTCAGAAAGCCTTGGAGATTTTCAAAGGATCATTACTCTTCCAGACAATGAATAAATTGCTTCCACATAAAAAGAAAAGGATCTTCTTGTCATCTACCAGTCTCTCCCCCTCTCTCTGTCTCTCTGCCTGTCTCTCCTCCTTCTTCTCTCTCTCTTTTTTATTGCATAATAAGGAATACAGCTGTATTATATACTGAAGGATCTTTCAGTGAAGAAAGGATATGGAGGGAGAATCTACCAAACTCTGAGTGCTGAACAAATGTCATTTAATCCAGAGGCTGAAGTTAATAGCAAGAGACTCAGTACCTGTAGAATATGAACCAAGCAAAGTTTCATCTTTGAGCAGGATGAAACTGACTTGATATCAGCTCTGTGGTTTATTGACTATGTGACCCCAAAATTACTAAAATATCTACAAGTAAGTCTCAGTTTTCTACAAGTGAATCTCAGTTTTCTTATCAATTAAATGCGGAGAGATAATAAATTTGTCTTGAATAACTTTTCTGTCACTTCTTTAACATAACTTTTCAACATAAGTGTCCTGCCATATATTCTGACCCATTGAAGGATATTTTTCACTTGTGTAGTTTTAACTCCATCTTTATACCAATAATGACAAAATGTATATCTACAGCCTAGACTTTGCCAGGCTCTGAATATGTATCCCCATCAGCCAAGTTCACATTCCCTAAAACTCTTGTTTCTCAAACTTAACTACTCACACCAAACTACTGATCTCCCTCCTGACCTAAAACTGATTCCCTTCCTCCATTCCCTTCCTCAGCGAAAAGGAAATCCTCCAATTGCCTAATTCAAAAATGCTGTAGTTACCTTTGACATCTCTCTTTTAAATATCTCTCAAAATCTATCCAGCTGTGTTACTCTTTATCCTAACAAATTGAATCCAAGAACCATGACTCTGTGCCTCCCTAGGGAGACACAATTGATATTTAACTGCTTTTTTCTTCAGAGTTGAACACTCCACGCAATAGACAGAGTGGTCTCTTAAATGGTAAATCTGATCATATTATATTTTATCTTAAAATGCAATTATAGTATAGCTAATGTGTATTGAGCGTTTATTACATTCTAGAGCTTGCCTGAAATACTTTATATGTCAGTTCATTTATACATAAGATGGGAATTATTATTATTACGTTCATTTTACAGCTGAGGAGACTAAGAAACATGTTCATGCTGGGATCCCTGGGTGGCTCAGCAGTTTGGGGCCTGCCTTCGGCCCAGGGCGTCATCCTATAGTCCCGGGATTGAGTCCCACATCGGGATCCCTGCATGGAGCCTGCTTCTCCCTCTGCCTGTGTCTCTGCCTCTCTCTCTCTCTCTCTCTCATGAATAAATAAATAAAACCTTAAGAAAAAAAAAAAAGAAACATGTTCATGGACACTTCTCCTAGGCAATCTGGCTTCAGAATTCACCTCCCTAACAGGACACCATGCTGTTTCCCAGTAGCTCCTGTTCATTCTTGAGAAGAGACAAACATTTAGGAATGTCTAGCTGGAAGGCTTTTATTAAACCTCACCTTGTGGTGTGTGTGGCTGAATTGTAGATTACAAGAACACACTGAGAAATTTTCAGGAATATTTCAAGCCCTTTGCCAAACACACTGTTATTAAAAATTAAATTTTGTAAACTTACAATTAAATAAATTTTATTTAAAATGAAAATAAAGTCAATAATTCTCAAAGTTCATCACTTCCTGCTTATCTTTTGCTCTTAAGATTATTTACATTTGTTATATCAATATAGTAAAAAAAAGTAATGGTTAACTGCTTTACATCTCTTTCCAATTTTGTGTTCAGATGATACTGTTCATGGCTGGAGTAATAACTGCATGAAAATCTGTAAATACTACAAACTAAAGTTTGACTTACCATTTTTGTACTCTAGACTTAAGAAAATGATGGAGAGGGGTGCCGCGGTGGCTCAGTCTGTTAAGTGTCTTCCTTCAGCTCAGGTCATGATCCCAGGGTCCTGGGATTGAGCCCTGTGTTGGGCTCCCTGCTCAGTGGGGAGCCTGTTTCTCCCTCTCCCTCTCTGCTCTCCCTTCTTGTGCTCTTCCACTTTCTCTCTCAAATAAATAAATAAAATCTTAAAAAAAAAGAACTTGATGGAGAAAAATATTAGTGATAAGTGATTGAACCTAAAGTGTTTGATCACTGTTGACATTATGTTGTGATTAGCACACAAAAAAATTGAGGAGATGTATTTTCAGTATTCAAAAACTATTATCCAAATCAGTAAAGGCATCTTTCATACCTTTGAATGAGTGAAGTTCTGACATGCATATTTGTTTCATTTTTTATCTTGCTTTTTCATGTAAATGGAAACATCCACCAACATTCATGTGGGGATTATATTCACTCATCAGTTGCCACTATTGCCTGTGGATACACTAGATTGGCAAAAATCAATAAAAGTGTTTTGTGAGAATCAATTATATGGAATTGATTTTACTATTATCTAAAACATGTAGTCTCTACTACATACTTATTGAAATATAAAGTATTATTTCTTTTTCACTAATTCTGAAATATTGTTCAACTAACTAACAAGTCTTCTTTTAATTAAATTTGACAAAATTGGTAAATCCTTACTGTAAGTTGTTTTTAAAGCCATAAGTCAAACACTTTGTAAATAGTCTCTTATTTCTATTTTTTTACATATCACATAGATTTTTATGGGAATTACGAACTTGATAACTATGCAATATATTCCAAAGTATTCTGTAAACTTGACATGTACTTGTTTGACATTGATCTCCAGCAAGAAACAAGGCAGACAACTTAAGGGGATGGTTTTAAGTACAGAAAAAAAATGAATAACAATCACCTGAAGACAGCATATGTTTACTTGGCTCAAATAAAGGCTGAATAACCAATTTCACACTTTCTGAAAAGATACTAGACTCTTACATTGCTGAAATGCAATATTTATGTAATATATTTTGTCTCAATAAAGCACCAAGGTATTGTGTAAACAAAATGTTGAAATAAGGTTTGAATGATAGTACCAATGAACATAATTAGGGAACAGATGTCAGATCAAAGTGAGCACTTTCCATCAGTTGGACTTGTGCAAGAAAATAGAATGGGTAGACCTGATATGTAGGGAGTTTTTTATCACCAGATATATTTTTAACCAGTGCATGAATGTACACTGGACATAGTAATGTAATAGAAGGGTTCAGGAGATTGGATGAAGTTGGCCTAGAATGCATTTCAAAGGGACCTTTATATTCTTAAGTTGGTTTCAAATGAGTGTATAAATTATCAAAATATTTATTTCTAAAACAAGGTGTTCTAAATTTTCCTATGAAAATGTTATGATGGGACACCTGGGTGGCTCAGTGGTTTAGCGCCTGCCTTCAGCCCAGGGCATGATCCTGGAGACCCGGGATCAAGTCCCACTTCGGGCTCCCTGCATGGAGCCTGCTTCCCCCTCTGCCTGTATCTCTGCCTCTCTCTCTCTCTCTCTCTGTCTCTCTGTGTCTCTCATGAATAAATAAATAAAATCTTTAAAAAAAAAGAAAATGTGATGATAGCAAAAGATGCATATAAACCCATTCTAGCATTCTGACTATGTTAATCAGTCACTGGATTAGGTTTTGTTTTAAATGCTAAGTAATGCACCTGGCATCTCAAAAGTATCCCAGATGAGTAATATATTATTCTCAAAAGACTAGATGGGAATCAGATCAAATGTTATTATCCTTATATAAAAATAGACTTATTTTTATCCTCCAGGATTCAACAAGGGACTTGATAGTTGTCAGTACACTATGCTTCTGTTTCATTTGAAGCACTTCCAAAACTTTGATTTGATAATCTAGGAGTGTAATATTTTTGAAATATTTTACTCTTGGAAATGCTCACATCAAATAACTAATTTTGAATTACTATTTGTTATAATCTGCACACAGATTATGTGTGCAGAAAAAAAATTCCAGAAGGAATTGAAAATAAGTACCAAATATCACAGAAGCCCTGCCAATAGAAAAGGATTATCATTAAATTCTAACTGCAGAAATTTATCCTTTATAATTACTCTCACTAAGTGAAAAATAAAAAAATAATAAAAATACTGCATGAAACTGAAGTATATCGTAAAAGCATCAATATTATCAATCACAAGAAAATATTAAAAGGTAGAAATAATAACACTAAAAAAAAATAAATAAATAAAATAAAATAAAAAGAAATAATAACACTAAGTCCCAGTGTTGATTAGAAATTAAATTTCATAGCTTTTAAACTTTATCTTATTCTGAAGTGTGGATAACTCTAAGTTTTAATTACTTAGAAATACATTCAGCTTCAAATAATGGAAAACCTAAGCAACTGTTTGTACACAAATAGGGATATATTTTTCCAACATAAGAGAATGTCCAGAGTCAGGAAGTTGTTTGTTTTGCTTTCATTGTTTAGCATAGCCGTCAAAACTCTCCCTTCTCGGGACGCTGGGAGGCTCAGTGGTTGAGCATCTGCCTTTGGCTCAGGGCGTGCTTCCGGGATCCGGGATCGAGTCCTGCTTCAGGCTTCCTGCGAGGAGCCTGCTTATACCTCTGCCTATGTCTCTCCCTCTCTCTCTCTCTCTCTCTCTCTCTGTGTCTCTCATGAATAAATAAATAAAATCTTACAAAAAAACACCTCTCCTTCTCTGCTCTGCATTCTGAATGTGTTGATTTCTCATTCTCTTGAATTGTATCTCATGATCACAACTGATCAACCATAAATCTCTGTTCTGGCTAAAAATTTGTGCTCAAAATTGCAAAGTATAAAAAAAAAGACTATCTAAGAATTCAGAGCAAGTGGGAATTTAGTATTTCCTATTAATAGAGATGGCAGTGATTTTTCTAATATTGTGAAAGTCTTTTTATAGAAAATGGAAAAAATAAATGAATACTTTCAATTTGATAGCAGTTGGATTTAGACTGCATAGTAGTTCCAGTAAACCATCATTCTCAGCTACAGAATCAATACTTTTTAGTTCTGGCATGGATCTCATGGGTGATTTGACCCAGCCTCTTACTTTATAGATAAAGAAACTGGGATACAGACACCTTAAATTATTTGCTCAAGATCATGCAATGTACAAAGTTGTGGGTAAACAGCAGGCACAGATTGCTAGCAAGAACATATTTTTTTTAGGTACCCATAGAGATCTGTACACAGACACATAAAAAGACTCACAGTCTAATGGCTGGATTGGAAAGCATCCAGCATATTGTAATGGTACTGAGATCTATGTGGGAAACATATTCAGAATTTCTTTTTATCCTCATCCAGATTCTAATACTAGATTTAAATGTTCTGCATTAAATAATTGATTCCCAGTCTTTGCAGGTGGGATTTATTACAGTAACACAAGATAATTGGGAAACAGCATTTAGCAGCATCATTATTATTTGCCTTTCAAATATTTTTTGGGGAGGTTGATCAGTGCTTTTAATCTTTACCTTTGAAAAAGCTGGCTACAAAGGATAAGAAAAATAGGGAACTATATTCAAATGGTATATTTGTCTAGGAATCTATGTATAATTGTGCCATACTAAAGCAGATAGTATTTAGAGTAACATCAATAGATGATATTTTAAAATAGACATTAATAAATATGAAAGTATGTAGAAGTATTGACAACAAATTGCCACAGGTTGTAGGGAATGACTGGTACAGAACAAAGAGGTCAATTCTACTTGGAACATACATCTTTCCCATAACATGACCCCTAAGTGACAAAACAGATATATGTGTGAACCCTGAAATAATAAGCAGCATATTCAAATAAGTGAAGTAATTTTATAAGAATTCTTTATATACATAATTGTAGCACCCTAACTGTATTATAACTAGGAGCTATAAGGTCAGAGAGGTATGTTATGGGATCAGAATAATCAAAATGGGTTGACAGTCTCAGCTGCCTTGCACATACACCAGGAATAACAGTATTTACTTCACTGCACTCTTGTGACAATTGAGTGAACTAAAGCAAAGCCAAGAACACAGTCACGGCCTGGCATATAGTGAGTGTTTGGCAATTATTAGTGATTACTAGTATTACCAAGCTGTATCCCTCCCTTCCCAGGAAACCAGCTATAGCACCTGGAAGGAACAGCTGCCTTTAATTCACAGGCCTGAAAACATGACACACTAGGTCTCTGCACCCATGGCATATACCTAGACTTTTTTACATGTCTTAAACATCACCTTCTCGTTTCTAAGCCATAAGAAGACAGTTGTATTTAAATGGCATTCAACAGTGTCATATTCCTGTCATTGTATTAACTGTCCTTAAGCCAATAGGATTTATGAAGGAGGATGAAGTTTATTATCTTATTATCCAAAATATATTCCCATGATGTGTAAGTCAAATCTACAATTTGAGCATCTAATATTGTTGGTTCTTCTTTATTCTCATTTTATTCCAGTGCAGAAACCTCTCCATTACCCTAGATATGCTAAAAGTATTGGCTAGAATAGTATTCTATTTAACCAGCATTCTCACTGGAAATAGTGATTATCCAAATATAGCTCTCATTGATTTTTTACCACCACAATATGTCATCAAGTATCACTGCCATTTAGGGAGTGTATGTGTGCATATGCACAGGGGCTCACATGCGTGCATGTGTGTGTGTAATTGAGGGAGAGAGAGACAGAAAGAGAGATTGAGAAACAGAGAGATGAGACATTGGAGGAGGGAATCTGTGTTTGTTATATTATTGCTTCTTTCATCCTAAGATGATTCAGTTTTGGTGCGGTGAAATTTGTAAGTGCCAACCAAAATGCAAAACCATCATTGCCACATAGGATAAACCCTTAGATGAACAGATGCAGTTGTATTTGTCAGATATGTTATTATTGATATGTTATTATTTCTGTCTTTCTACCTTTATCTCTGGGCATTTTTTGCTCAAATTGAACACTCTTAATTTGTCCTACTTATGCAATAAAAAATAGGAACTTGCACCAATTAATTGCCCTTAGTATTCCTGGACTAAGCTTCATGTCTTTTAATACATCATTCTTCCTGGAAAGGAGGGGCCATATTTTATTCATCTTTGGATCTGCAGAGTTTGGCATAGTGTCACTGTTGACAATAGACACTGAATGACTAACCACTGTATTGAATTAAGCCATACTATTTAAAATTGTCTTTGGGTAACTGTTTTTATATCTATCCCCTCTGGCTTCTCTAATTGAATTCAGATAATTTGAAGTAAGGTTTCAATTGTTGTAGATGGGTGGCATTTCCATCCTTAATTACCAGTGACCTCCTCTTATCTATTGATGTTAACTCTGGGCTTTTAATGTCAAACATGACATTGATCCAGAAGCCAAATGTGATTCCTTCAGTTTGGATAAGAGCATAAACGTATATTGTTTTGGGTAACATTATCACACAAGAACCTTAAGCATACTCTTTATGATAATGCAAACTTCATAGTGTAGAAACTCTAGCATAGCTTCTATCTTAGAGGCAGGGTAGAGACATCATCTTTACCGTTAATAGCTCTCGTTTTTTCAATATCTTTGGCATGGTAAATTTGTGCATGCTCTCCCTATTTTTTTTTTTTCAGAAAGAGGATGTGAAAAAGTTTTTCTTTAACATTAATATTTTTCTGGTGAACTTTATTATTAAAATTCTATTAATTCTAACATTTATTACTATTACAGTAATCTCATATATAAATAGGATCAAATTACAATTGACCATTTTCTTTTTTCCTTAAAAATCCATCCTTAGTATATATTATAAAACCAACTATATAGTAATGAAAATCTAGGAATATTATGGAATAACTTATAGACTTGCAGTGTAAATTCTAGAGAACTGATTATGGTCAGTTTTCAGATTTCATAGCTTAATGGGACTTTAGAAATAAATTGCTCTAGTTTCTTCATTGTGTAAATTAGGAAACTAGAGTTATGTGTGAGTTGATGATTGCCCCAAATCACAGTTGAGGAGATGACTCAAACTTGAAAGCAGATTTTCTCACTTTAGGTCTAAGTATTTTACTCTTAAATCATATGGCCAGGGGTGCCTGGGTAGCTGAGTCTGTTGAGTGTTGGACTCAGTTTCAGCTCAGGTCAAGATCTCATGGGTGTTGGGTTGGAGCTCTGCACTGGGCTCCACAATCAGCAGGGAGTCTGCTTGAAGATTCTCTCCCTCTGCCCCTCTCCCAACTCTCTTTCTCTAAAATAAATAAATAAATAAATATTTTTTAAAAAATCACGTGGCCTCTTTGACTAATCCCTTCAGAAAATAACTGAGTAGAGAATGTATATGGGTGCCATTTCCAGACACAAAGAGCTACATACTGATTGTTGGCAGGTACTATCAATTACTATACAGACAATTAAATATTACTACAGTATATCACCAATTCAAATGTTTAGTTATAATATCAACTCAGTATCTTATTTGAGAAAACAACTAACTGTTGAAAAATCAAAAGCCTGTATCATCAATTAAAATGCCAGGAAGACTCATGGAGCATGGAGTTTTGGGGAATATGTTTGATTTTTAATATGAGAATCAATACTTAATATGTGATACGTTCTTATTTACAACTATCTCATATTATTTACTATATACTACTATTATTTTTATTAGCAACACTAAGACCAATATCTATTTTTGACAACCTACTTAGATTGTCAACCTACTAATAATCTCTTATTATTTAAGAGATTTACAAAAGGTCCCATAAGTGAAATATAATAATAATAATAATAATAATAATAATAAATAAAAAGCAGAATCAGACCTATAGCTACAGAGAACAAACTGATGGTTGCCAGAAGATAGGGGGTAGTAGATTGGGCAAGTTGAGTGAAGGAGAGTGGGAGATATAGGCTTCCAGTTACAAAATGTCATGAGGATAAAAGGCATACATAGGAATATAGTCAATTATATTGTAATAGCAATGTAAGGGGACAGATGTGAGATTTTCACTTGTGGTGAGGACAGCATAATGTATAAATGTATCAAGTCACTAAGTCATACATCTGAAACTAATATAGCATTGTGTGCCAATGATATTCAAATGGTAATAATAAATAGACATGTTCAATAATTCTGCAGGATAGATATGATTTTCCTCATTTTATAAAACCAATATTGTCATACAAAAAGACTGAATTGCCAAGTGAGAGAAATAGAATGAAAATCCAGGTAGACCATAGCAATCTCTACCAAAGCAACAACACAAAGTAAATAAATAACTCTTGCTTTCTTCCAATCTATCATTCTTCCTCCTCATGTCAGTTTGGATGCTATGGAAAGAAAATGCCAAAACAGAATTTGCAGTACAAAAGATTTATTTTAGGTAAAGTGTGTGAAAACTAAAAGAAGAGAGGGCAGAAGTGGGCAGGAGAAGCCCTTAGTCTGTGGGACAGGTCTGGCCACAGTGGATGAAAGGAGGAACAGATGAGAAGGAAGAGATCCAGACTATGGTGTAGGTCTGAGAAAATCTCGAGTCCAAAGGGGACTTCTAGGCAAAGAGTGTCAGCAGAAGAGTCCTGCCTCTGGCAGAAATCACAACGTCCTGTTCTACCCTGCTTTGACATTGATTGAAGCTGCCTGAGGAGAGCATATCCTCAGCTACACTGCAATCAGAGATGATCACTTGAGGCAAGCTCTCTCTTAAAGGGTCATGAGAGTGGTACTCCCTTGTGCACACACTGCACAAGCCCCTCAGTGGCTCTGATTATCAATTTCCTTGACTAAAATGGGAACTCTAGACCTAATTTAAGGTGTTAGCTTTTGTTTGCTAGTAAATAATTACTAGAAAGCATCTAGGAATTTACCTAGTGCATAAAAAGTACTCTAGAAATATTTTCATGAAAATAAATGTGAAGTATTCAATAATGCCAGTATCTCTATCTCTATAGAAGATTCCTAGTTGGATATAAAAATAGGGACTTGAAAAAAAAAATAGGGACTTGGTCTTTCAGAATGTACCATTTTTAAGTTTGTCAGTATCCACTCTGGATCTGCCTTCACTGGTGCTGGGGATAACCCTAACTCAAAGACGTCAACCATAAATATCTCTGGCCAGCCACTTAGTACTATGGAAGAAACATCATTCCCAAGGGTAATATTCCTGTTACTATTTTACATTATCACAGTCAATTAAAGAATTCTAAAGTAAAGTTCATTGCGAAATGATTGCTCAACTCCCAAGTGAATTGAAGACTGCTAACTTAGCCAAATGAGATAGGTCTCTATTTTCCAGTCCTTATCTGGATAATTTAGGCAGAAAATAAAACCAATGAGGAAGGACTGAAAGACTGTTTATTTTGTAGTTGATAAGATTATGGGAAAATTAAATTAAAGAACTACTCACTGTACACTAAGAAAGATAATATGAAAAATATAATGAGCATATTTTCTCTATCTTCAGTAACAGTTGAGTAAAAGAAAATTAGTGCTACCATAACAAATTTATTTGAGAATATAAGGAAATTTTTTTCCTATTTTCAGGATTTTTATACTACAGAATAAGTCACTAAGGTAAGTAATAAAAACCTTTCTATGGGTTTATTGATTGATTTATTAATTCATCCATTCATTCAATGTTATTTTTCAATACTTACTGTAAGTTAAATTCTAGGCTTTACAGTGGAAAATCATGAAAAATAGTAAAAAAATAAAAGTCTAGACTACAAGAAGTGTCCATTCTGTCTATAACTTAAAATCAATAATAAAAAGTAAGATAGTGTGACATCAGAAAAATGGAGTAGAAATTTCAAAACTTTGTCACATCACAAAGGCAAGATATAAGCTGGCAAAAACTGTCAGAATTAGCTTTTTTTTTTTTTTTGGAGTTCTGGAATCAAATAAAACACAACAATCATGAAGAGAAAAACTGTTGGACTTGGTAAGGGAGCTCTGGGGCATTTTAACTTATATGGCTGCCATCTGCACAACACAGTTTAGCAGAAGCCTTGAGATGGCACAGGTTATTGGTACCAGAGGGATCAATACAGACTGTTCTTAAAGAATTGTAGCTGTGTGTTTTGGCCTGCCTGGTGCGTCTCTGAAGGATCATCTCAAGAGCTTGATGTGTTTCATCTGCCTCATAGTTTCCACAAGATTGTGACAACATATCCAGCAATGTTTGTTGAAAGTATTTAAAGGTAAATGTATTAGCCATGGCCACTTGGACAAAAATGCAATATTTGAGACAAACAATAGACCAAGAATTTTGGAAATTAAGAGGCTGGGGAAGGAGAAACATAGGGAGAAAAAGCTTTGACGACTTCCCATGTACTCTGGGGTACATAGAAGGTCATGAAAATGACTAAGTCTGACTGCATGCTCAGAAAACACCTGAGAAGACCTAGAACCTAGGTTCTCACCTACAGCTGAACTTCAGGCTCTGTGTGGGCAGGAAGTGAAGGCTACAGCAGAGTTATAAATTACCTGGCAAGCATTAGAGTGCCCCAACACAGTGTCAATCTGAAAACGTAAGGAGAAAATCAATCTTTCTTCTTTCTTTCTTTCTTTCTTTTTCTTTCTTTCTTTCTTTCTTTCTTTCAATTCATTCTTTCTTCCTTTTTTTCATTCTAAGTACTTAAGAAAACCTCTATCAGGGCAGCCCTGGTGGCTCAGCGGTTTAGTGCCGCCTTCAGCCCAGGGTGGGATCCTGGAGACCCGGGATCGAGTCCCATGTCAGGCTCCCTGCATGGAGTGGAGCCTGCTTCTCTATCTGCCTGTGTCTCTGCCTCTCTCTCTATGTCTCTCATGCATAAATAAATAAAATCTTAAAAAAAAAAGAAAACCTCTATCAAATCTCTACCTGACTTCACAGTGGGAGAAAAAGACATGCCAGTGGCCAATAAGACAAAGAATGCAGAAATATCAAAATTAGTTTAGAAAAAGAACTTGACAACTACCAAAACAGCTTGTAACAATAAACTGTGGTGAAAGAGAATAATCTGATTTCTAGAGTTGCCACACTGTAATATTCAAAATATCGCCCATTCAACAAGAAATTATGAGGAATGGAAGGTAACAAGAATGTTCATCCCACTCACAGGAAAAACCAAACCAATAGTAACTGTCACCAAAGAAGCCTTGAGTTTGGGCTTCCCTGACAAGTAATTTAAAATAATTGTTTTAATTACTCTAAAGGACCTAAAGGAAACCAAGAAAAAGAGCTAAATAAAACTAGGAGAATAATGTCTCACCAAATGGATAATGTCAATTAGGAGATAGATTTTGTTTTAAAGCCAATGAAAATTTGGGAGGTGAAAGTAGGATAACTGAAAGAAAAATTTCACTAAAGCAGTTCAATAGTAGTTTTGAATAGGCAGAAGAAAAAAATCTGTGATTTCAAAGATATGCCATTTGAAAGTGTCCAATGTGAAAAGCAAAATGAAAAAATAAAATGAAGAAAAGCACTAAAGAAAAATGAGACTTTTGGAACACCATCAAGCATACCAACATACACATAGCAGAGTCCCAGAAGATGAGGGAAAAGAAAAGGGGGTCAAAATAATATTTGAAAAATGCATGGCTGAACACTTCCCAAATTTGCAACCTGAATCTACATATTAAGAAACTCAACAAACCCAACTTGGGCAAACTCAAACAGACCTACACTAAGATTTCTTGAAAATTATTGAAAGACAAAGATAAAATTATAAAGGTAGCAAGACAAAAATGGAGTGTCTTGTTCAAAGGATCCTTAATAGTATTAACAGCCAATTTCTCATCTAGAGCAGAGGGTAGTGGATGAGATGTTTAAAGTGTTGAAAGAAAAAGAAAATCCATCAGCCCAAATTCTATGTCTGGAAAACTAGCCTTCAAAAATGAAGACATTCGTATATAAACAAAAACTACAAAGTTCGGCAGTAGCAGAGATTCCTATATGAAATGTTAAAGGGAGTCCTCAGGATGAAGTGAAAGGACTAAAAGTAACTCAAAATCTTAAAAACAAATAAGCACACTGGTGAAGGCACTCATAGATAAATACAAAAGCCAGTATAATTGTATTTTTAATGTGTAACTACTCTTTTCTTTAGCCAATTTTTCCTTCATTTTTACTAATTTATTACTTTATGATTTTTAAATTTTTGCATATGAGTATAGTTGACACACATTGTTATATTGGTTTCAGGTGTACAAGAGAGTGATTTGACAAGTTTATACATTATGCTGTGCTCACTGTCACTATACAATGCTATTATAGTATCACTGACTATATTCCTTATGCTGTGCCTTTTATTCCCATGACTTATTCCATTTGTAACTCCTCTTTTTATCTTATGTAATTTATTTATTTTTTGTGTGTGTTTTATTTATTTCTATTTTTTAATAAATTTACTTTTATTGGTGTTCAATTTGTCAACATACAGAATAACACCTAGTGATCATCCCGTCAAATGCCCACCTCAGTGTCCACCACCCAGTCACCCACCCCACACCCCCACCGCCCCTTCCACCACCCCTAGTTTGTATCCCAGAGTTAGGAGTCCTTCATGTTCTGTCTCCCTCTCTGATATTTTCCACTTATTTTTTCTCCTTTCCCCTTTATTCCCTTTCATTATGTTTTATATTACCCAAATGAATGAGAACATATAATGTTTGTCCTTCTCCGACTGACTTATTTCATTCAGCATAATACCCTCCAGTTCCATCCACGTTGAAGCAAATGGTGGGTATTTGTTGTTTCTAATGGCTGAGTAATATTCCATTGTATACATAGACCACATCTTATTTATCTTTCATCTTCCGATGGACACTGAGGCTCCTTCCACAGTTTGGCTATTGTGGCCATTGCTGCTAGAAACATCGGGGTGCAGGTGTCCCGGCGTTTCATTGCATCTGTATCTTTGGGGTAAATCCCCAACAGTACAATTGCTGGGTCTAGGGCAAATCTATTTTTAACTCTTTGAGGAACCTCCACACAGTTTTCCAGAGTGGCTACACCAGTTCACATTCCCACCAACAGTGCAAGAGGGTTCCCCTTTTCTCCGCATCCTCTCCAACATTTGTGGTTTCCTGCCTTGTTAATTTTCCCCATTCTCACTGGTGTGAGGTGGTATCTCATTATGGTTTTGATTTGTATTTCCCTGATGGCAAATGATGCAGAGCATTTTCTCATGTGCGTGTTGGTCATGTCCATGTCTTCCTCCGTGAGATTTC
Organism: Canis lupus familiaris; assembly: GCF_011100685.1. Lineage (NCBI taxonomy): Eukaryota > Metazoa > Chordata > Mammalia > Carnivora > Canidae > Canis > Canis lupus. The sequence continues at coordinate 32,485,071 of NC_049222.1, read as the reverse complement.
TGTTCATGTCTTTTACCATTTCGTGACTGGATTGTTCGTTTCTTTGGTGTTGAGTATAATAAGTTCTGTATAGATCTTGGAAACTAGCCCTTTATCTGATAGGTCATTTGCAAATATCTTCTCCCATTCTGTAGGTTGTCTTTTAGTTTTGTTGACTGTATCCTTTGCTGTGCAAAAGCTTCTTATCTTGATGAAGTCCCAATAGTTCATTTTTTGCTTTTGTTTCTTTTGCCTTCGTGGATGTATCTTGCAAGAAGTTACTATGGCCGAGTTCAAAAAGGGTATTGCCTGTGTTCTTCTCTAGGATTTTGATGGAATCTTGTCTCACATTTAGATGTTTCATCCATTTTGAGTCTATCTTTGTGTATGGTGCAAGAGAGTGGTCTAGTTTCATTCTTCTGCACGTGGATGTCCAATTTTCCCAGCACCATTTACTGAAGAGACTGTCTTTTCTCCAGTGGATAGTCTTTCCTCCTTTATCGAATATTAGTTGGCCATAAAGTTCAGGGTCCACTTCTGAATTCTCTATTCTGTTCCATTGATCTCTGTGTCTGTTTTTGTGCCAGTACCACACTGTCTTAATGACCACAGCTTTGTAGTACAACCTGAAATCTGGAATTGTGATGCCCCCAGCTATGGTTTTCTTTTTTAAAATTCCTTTCGCTATTCGGGGTCTTTTCTGATTCCACACAAATCTTAAAATAATTTGTTCCAACTCTCTGAAGAAAGTCCGTGGTATTTTGATAGGGATTGCATTAAACGTGTATATTGCCCTGGGTAACATTGACATTTTCACAATATTAATTCTGCCAATCCATGAGCATGGAATATTTTTCCATCTCTTTGTGTCTTCCTCAATTTCTTTCAGAAGTGTTCTATAGTTTTTAGGGAATAGGTCCTTTACCTCTTTGGTTAGGTTTATTCCTAGGTATCTTATGCTTTTGGGTGCAACTGTAAATGGGATTGACTCCTTAATTTCTCTTTCTTCAGTCTCATTGTTAGTGTATAGAAAAGCCACTGACTTCTGGGCACTGATTTTGTATCCTGCCACACTGCCGAATTGCTGTATGAGTTCTAGCAATCTTGGGGTGGAATCTTTTGGGTTTTCTATGTAGAGCATCATGTCATCGGGGAAGAGGGAGAGTTTGACTTCTTCTTTGCCAATTTGAATGCCTTCTATGTCTTTTTGTTGTCTGATTGCTGAGGCTAGGACTTCCAGTATTATGTTGAATAGCAGTGGTGAGAGTGGACATATCTGTCTTGTTCCTGATCTTAGGGGAAAGGTTCCCAGTGCTTCCCCATTGAGAATGATATTTGCTGTGGTCTTTTCGTAGATGGCTTTTAAGATGTCGAGGAAAGTTCCCTCTATCCCTACACTCCGAAGAGTTTTGATCAGGAATGGATGCTGTATTTTGTCAAAGGCTTTCTCTGCATCTAATGAGAGGATCATATGGTTCTTGTTTTTTCTCTTGCTGATGTGATGAATCACATTGATTGTTTTACGAGTGTAAAGCCTTGCATCCCGGGGATAATCCTACTTGGTCATGGTGAATAATCTTCTTTATGTACTATTGTATCCTACTGGCTAGTATCTTGTTGAGAATTTTTGCATCCATGTTCATCAGGAATATTGGTCTATAATTGTCCTTTTTGGTGGGGTCTCTGTCTGGTTTTGGAATTAAGGTGGTGCTGGCCTCATAGAACGAGTTTGGAAGTACTCCATCTCTATCTTTCCAAACAGCTTTAGTAGAATAGGTATGGTTTCTTCTTTAAATGTTTGATATAATTCCCCAGGGAAGCCAACTGGCCCTGGATTTTTGTGTCTTGGGAGGTTTTTGATGACTGCTTCAATTTCCTCCCTGGTTATTGGCCTGTTCAGGTTTTCTATTTCTTCCTGTTCCAGTTTTGGTAGTTGTGGCTTTCCAGAAATGCATCCATTTCTTCTAGATTGCCTAATTTATTGGCATATAGCTGTTCATAATATGTTTTTAAAATCGTTTGTATTTCCTTGGTGTTGGTAGTGATCTCTCCTTTCTCATTCATGATTTTATTAATTTGAGTCTTCTCTATCTTCTTTTTAATAAGGCTGGCTAATGGTTTATCTACCTTATTAATTCTTTCAAAGAACCAACTCCTGGTTTTGTTAATCTGTTCCACAGTTCTTCTGGTCTCGATTTCATTGAGTTCTGCTCAAATCTTTATTAACTCTCTTCTTCTGCTGGGTGTAGGATCTATTTGCTGTTTTTTCTCTAGCTCCTTTAGGTGTAAGGTCAGCTTTTGTATTTGAGTTCTTTCCAGTTTTCAGATGGATGCTTGTATTGCGATGTATTTCCCTCTCAGGACTGCTTTTGCTGCATCCCAAAGATTTTGAATGGTTGTATCTTCATTCTCATTAGTTTCCATGAATCTTTTTAATTCTTCCTTAATTTCCTGGTTGACCCTTTCATCTTTTAGCAGGATGGTCCTTAACCTCCACGTGTTTGAAGTCCTTCCAAACTTCTTGTTGTGATTTAGTTCTAATTTCAAGACATCATGGTCTGAGAATACGCAGGGAATGATCCCAATCTTTTGGTATCATTTCAGTCCTGATTTGTGACCCAGTATGTGGTCTATTATGGAGAAAGTTCCATGTGCACTTGAGAAGAATGTGTATTCAGTTGCGTTTGGACGTAAAGTTCTGCAGATATCTGTGAAATCCATCTGGTCCAGTGTATCTTTTAAAGCTCTTGTTTCTTTGGAGATGTGTTTAAAAGACCTATCGAGTGTAGAAAGTGCTAGATTGAAGTCACCAAGTATAAGTGTATTGTTATCTAAGTATATCTTAACTTTGGTTATTAATTGATCAATATACTTGGCAGCTCCCACATTTGGGCCATATATATTGATGATTGTTAAGCCCTCTTATTGGATAGATCCTTTAAGTATGAGATAGTGTCCTTCTTCATCTCTCACTACAGTCTTCGGGGTAAATTTTAGTTTATCTGATATAAGGATGGCTACCCCTGCTTTCTTTTGAGGATCATTTGAATGGTAAATGGTTCTCCAACCTTTTATTTTCAGGCTGTAGGTGTCCTTCTGTCTAAAATGAGTCTCTTGTAGACAGCAAATAGATGGGTCCTGCTTTTTTATCCAGTCTGAAACCCTGCGCCTTTTGTTGGGGTCATTAGCCCGTTCACGTTCAGAGTTACTATTGTAAGATATGAGTTTAGTGTCATCATTAAACCTATTCAATCCCTGTTTTTGTGGATTGTTCCATTGGACTTCTTCTTAAAGGGGAATTTTAAGAGTCCCCCTTAAAATTTATTGCAGAGCTGGTTTGGTGGTCACATATTCTTTCAGTTCCTGCCTGTCTCGGAAGCTCTTTATCTCTTCTTCTATTCTGAATGAGAGCCTTGCTGGATAAAGTATTCTTGGCTGCATGTTTTTCTGATTTAGGACCCTGAAAGTATCCTGCCAGCCCTTTCTGGCCTACCAGGTCTCTGTGGAGAGGTCTGCTATTAATCTGATATTCCTCCCCATATAAGTTAGGGATCTCTTGTCTCTTGCTGCTTTAAGGATCTTCTCTTTATCTTTGGAATTTGCAAGTTTCACTATTAAATGTCGAGGTGTTGAATGGTTTTTACTGATTTTAGGGGGGATCTCTCTATTTCCTGGATCTGAATGCCTGTTTCCCTTCCCAGATTAGGAAAGTTTTCAGCTAGGATTTGTTCAAATACATATTCTGGCCCTCTGGTCCTTTCAGCGCCCTCGGGAACCCCAATTAAACGTAGATTTTTCTTCCTCAGGCTGTCACTTATTTCCCTTAATCTATCCTCATGATCTTTTTATTGTGTGTCTCTTTTTCCTCAGTTTCCCTCTTTGCCATCAACTTGTCTTCTATGTCACTCACTCGTTCTTCCACCTTGTTAACCCTCGTCATTAGGATCTCTAGTTTGGATTGCATCTCATTTAATTGATTTTTAATTTCAGCCTGATTAGATCTAAATTCTGCAGTCATGAAGTCTCTTGAGTCCTTTATGCTTTTTTCTAGAGCCACCAGTAGCTTTATAATTGTGCTTCTGAATTGGCTTTCTGACATTGAATTGTAATCCAAATTTTGTAACTCTGTGGGAGAGAGGACTGTTTCTGATTCTTTCTTTTGAGGTGAGGTTTGCCTTCTAGTCATTTTGCTTAGTGCAGAGTGGCCAAAACCAAGTTGTATTGGGAAAAAGGGAGAAAAAGAGAGAAGAGTAAGAGGGAAAGAAAAAGAAAAAAAGAAAAAAAAAGAAGAAAAGAAAGAGAAAAAAAGAAAAAAGGGGGGGCAAGCAAACAGAAATAAAAAAATAAGGGGGTGTATCCTCTGATTCTGTATACCGTAAATCCCTCGACTTCCCCTGGAACTTTCCAGCGCTGGTTGGTCAATAATTTGTTTTTCCCCTGTCCGTCTAGCTGGTCTTCTGGGGGAGGGGCCTGCTGTGCTGATTCTCAGGTGTTCGCACTCGGGGAGCTGCTCAGCCCCCTGCCTGGTGCAGGGCTCAGTGAAAGATGTTCAAGCTGTTTATCCTATGAGGCCACTGTGAGGCTCAGTGGGGGTTGTTTACCCCGTGAGGCACCAGGAGGAACGACCCCAGTGGCGGGGCCAGCTCTGGAGCCCTGGATTCAGCTCCCGCGGTAACTACAGAGCTCTCTGTCTGCAGGGCCTGGATGCTCCAGGGGCGGGGCCGCCAGGCAGCAGGAGCGTCCTTGCTGTCCTGTACCCTCCCGGCCTCTGCCTGTCCCGGGGGGAGGCCGGATCCTGGGCTGTGTCCCGGCGCCCTGTTCTCCGGGGCCTGCGCTGTTGGAATCGCGCTCCCGGGCCGCGCAGCCCCTTCCCCGTGGAGCCTGTGCTGGAGCCACCGCCGAGCTGCTCCCGGGTCCAGCCGTGGGCGCTGCAGCCCTTTAGGGAGCTGGTCGCGGGTGTTGTGTGCTCTCCCCAGGGCTCAGGTGTCTGTTAGTGTCCCCGGGAGCCCGAGGGCATCCCCCCCTCTGGGTCCTGCTCCAACTCCCTGCGAGCCCCTTTCCGCCCGGGAAGGTTGGTGCAGCTCCTGCGTCTCCGGGACGGGGCTCTCCTGTCCTGGGGACACTCGCCCCGGCCTCAGCCCGGCTCCTCGCGGGGCCCCTCCCCCTTGGAGGCCTTTTGTTTCTTTATTTCTTTTTTCCCCCCGTCTTCCTACCTTGATAGAAGCGCGAACTCTTCTCAGTGTGGCATTCCAGCTGTTCTCTCTTTAAATCTCAGGCCGAATTCGAGATTTTCAGGATGATTTGAAGGTTATCTAGGTAATTTGGTGGGGACAGGTGACTTGGGGACCCTACTCTTCCGCCACCTTGCCCTGCCTCCTATCTTATGTAATTTAAAAGAGAAATACATAAAAATGATTATTAATCTATGTTAACGAACACACATATATAAAGATATAATTTGTGACAATAATAGAATAAGAAGGTTGGAGTTATGTAGAAGCAAATTTATATACTATTTAAACTAAGCTGGCATTAAATGGAACTAGACTATTATCAATTAAGATGTTGATTATAATTCCAAAGGTAACCACTAAGAAAGTAACCAAAAAATATACATTTAAAGGAACTAGAAGAGAACCAAAATAGTATTATAGAAAACAATCAACTAAATCCAACAGAAAGCAGTAATGGAGGAATTGAGAAATAAAAACGATAAGACATACAAAAATAGAAAAAAAAATAAATGACAAAAGTAAGTCCTACTTACTACTAGTTAAATTAAATATATAAATGGATTAAAATGTCCAATTAAAAGGCAGAGATTGGGACGCTTGGGTGGCTCAGTCAGTTATGCATCTGCCTTTGGCTCAGGTCATGATCCCAGGTCCAGGAATCAAGCCCTACATTGGGCTTCCTGCTCAGTGGAGAGTCTGCTTCTCCCTCTCCTTTCACTCCTGCCCCCTGCTCATGTTCTCTCTCTCTCTCTCTCTCTCTCTTAAATAAATAAATAAATAAATAAATAAATAAATAAATAAATAAAATCTTCACAAAAGAAATAAAAGGCAGAGATTGGCGGAATAGATTTTTTAAAAAAGATGATCCAATTACTTGATATCTATGAGACTAACTTTAAATCCAAAGAGAAAAGTAAGTTGAAAGTGAAAAGACAGAAAAACAGCCATTGCAAATGAAGACCAAAAAGCTGAGTACCTGTACTAATATCAGATTAAAAAAAAAAAAAAACTTTAATGCAAAAATTGTTCTAAGAGGAAAAGAAAGACTATATGTTATATATTACATATTGATAAAATAGTCTGTTTTTAATAAATTTTTACTATTAAAAACATATACACAATTAACTACAGGGCCCCAAAATATGTAAAGCAAAAACTGACAGAAGTAAAGGCAGAAAATTTTTAGAACAATAGTTTTAGACTTCAATACCTTACTTTCGATAATAGATAGAATAACTAGACAGAAAATGAACAAGGAAATAGAGTATTATACTCAATTAAACTTAACAGACATATATAGAACACTCCACAACCAACTGCAGAATGCACATTTATTTATCTGAAGTGACCATGGTAGATTCCCCAGGATTAGCTATATTCTAGTCCATAAAACAAGTCTCCATAAATTTTAAAATACTTAAATCATAAAATATATTTTCTCCAGCCACAATGCAGTAAAACTACAAACCAATAACAAAGAAATCTGAAAAATATTGTGGAAATTGGACAACATAGCTTAAATAACTAATAGTTCAAAGAAAAAAATCACAAGAAAATTGTGATAGAACTTTGAGACAAATGAAAACAAAATCACAAAATAATGAAACCTATGAGATGCAGATACAGTAGTTCTCAGAGATAAATTTGTACTTATAAATCATACCATAAAAAAAAAAAAAACCATTAATAGACTAACTTTACACCTTAGGGAACTAGAAAAGGAAGAACAAACTAAATCCAAAGCTAGCAGAAGTAAAGAAATGAGAATGATAAGAATAGAGAGTAGAAAAATGATAAAAAATATAGAATAAGTGAAATCAGAGTTGATTTCTAGAAAAGATCAACAATATTGACAAACCTTTACAGAGACTGAAAAAAAAAAGATTATTTAAATTACTTAAATTAGAAATGAAAGAAGAAAAAGGAATGGAAATGGCGATATTATTTCTGGCCTCAGATAAAAAGATTATAAAATAATTTTATGAACAATTTTATGCCAATAAGTTGATAACCTAGATGAAATGTATAAATTTCTAGAAAATCAAAACAACCAAAATTTCAAAAAGAAATAGAAAATCTGAATAGATCAATAACAAGTAAAAAGATTGAAGCAGTAATCAAAAACTTTAACAAAGAAAGCCTAGGACCTATGGACTCACAGGTTAATTCTACCAGACTCTGAAAGAAAAATTAATACAAATTCTTCTCAAACTCTTACAAAATAATAGGAGGGAATACTTCCTGTTTTATGAAGCCAGCATTACCTTAATGCAAAGCTGAAGGCATTGCAAGAAATGAAAAACACAAAATATTATCCTTTATGAGTACAGATGCTAAATTCTCAACAAGATACTACCAGACTGAACCAAGCAACATTTGAAAGGATTATACACTGCAAGCAAGTGAGGTTTATTCAAGAATTTCAAGGATAATTCAAAATATAAAATGAATTAATAATACACGTATTAATAGAATGAAAAACAAAAGCCACATGATTATGTCAATTGATGCAGTAAAAGCACCTGACAAAATCCAACACCCATAAGGGTCTATATAAATTATATAAGCCACACTTAAAACTCAACAACAAAAGGCAAGCAGTCCAATTTAAAAATTGGCAAAAGACTTAGGCATTTCTCCATAAAAGATATACTCGAATGTCCAATAAACACTTGAAAAAGGTGCTTAATATCATCAGTCTTTAGAGACATGCAAATTAAAACTACAAGGTATCACTTCACACTGACTAAATGGCTCTAATAAAAATACAAAAATAAAGAAAGAAGAGAAAATAACAAGTAAGATAACAAGTAATAAGAAATCAGAAGAATTCTACACATTTGTTGGTAAGAACAGAAAATGGTGCTGCACTGTGAGGAGTTGACTATTCTTTAAAAGTGAAACCAGTCTTACTATAAAAACTCAGCAATTCCACTCCTAGATATATATCCCAAAGAATTAAAAATAGATGATCCAGCAAAAATATGCACACAAATGTTCAAAGTAGCACTATTTAAAATAGCCCCAAATATGGCATCAACATAAATGTCAAAAGGAAAAAAAAATGTCCATCAGCTGATGGATGGATAAACTGAATGTGGTATATCCGTATAATAGACTTTTACTCCACCATAAAAAGGAATGAAACAATGACATATACCATAACATAAATGGATATTGAGAGCATTATGTTAAGTGAAGGAAAGCAAAAACAAAGGCTACATGTTGCATAATTCCATTGATATAATACATCCAAAATAGACAAATCCAGAGAGAGAAAACCTAGCAGTTGCCAAGGGCTAAGATAGTAGGTACTAAAGAATGACTTTTTAATCGTTGGTCGGGAGCGAGAAGGAGTTGGATATGGATAGTGGCTACTTGATAGGGAAAGATTTTCCTTTGGGGTGATGTCAATATTCTAGAACCAGATAGTAGTGATATTTTACAGCATTGTAAATGTCCCAAAAGCCACTGGAGTGCATATTTTAAAATGAAAAAATGGTGAATTTTATCTCAAATTAAAAAAATATATAAATTCATGGACAGCACAAAATGATTCTATAATAGACGCCATGCCATGGTATAGAATTCCTACCAAATAGATGGGACAAAAAAATGTTCTGGAGGAATGCAGAGGCAGACAATACTATAAGCTTCAGAAAGGGAAATGATTCCTAGAAGAATTGAAACTTCCTCTGAACTTTCCAAGAAGTTGGGGTTTGGAGTGACTAAGAGGAACTTGAGTGGGCTTTGAGGAAGGGGATAGAAGTTTCAAGGCAAAAGAGAAGACACTGCCTGGGGTGGCTTAGCTATGTTACCACCTGAAGAAAGAGTCATTTTCTGAAACATAAATGACAATAGGTGATTCAAAAGCCAAATGTGGCTCATAGAGGACAACCATTCGCTTCACATAATTATTTAAAAATGGTGGAAATTCACTTAAAATCTGGATTTTGAACTTCTCTTAAAAATTAAGTACATAGATTTAATACATAAGACAATGGGCTCCTTATTCTTATACCTTGCGAGTTGACTGGAGCAAAGCCATAGAGGGACTTTTCATAAGGGACCTGAAAACGTTCAGTTGCATGATTTATATTCTAGGCACTTAAATTCAAAACACGGTATTAAAATTCTTTACTTCTTTTTAGCTTTTACGGTACCATAATTCTAAAGTAAATTTGCAAAGGATCTAGATAATAATTTCAAATTTTTGAGTCATTGTGCATCCCATAGAACCTAAGGTACTCTGTGTTAAAGACATCTAGTTTTAATTTTACAATGAAGCCATCCAACCCTCCTTAGGAGATGAGTAGATTTATTCTTTCATAATTCCATTTTAGAAGTTTATAGACCAAGTGGGACATATGTCCTAGAGAATGTTAATGTGAAAAGGATTTGTTCAGAAATATGGATTTCCTCTGTTTAAAAAACAGAATTTAAAGGAAGGATATCTTTTTTCAATCAGTTTTATAATGGAACCCTAGTATATTTTTTTCACCTTCAAAATATCCCAATTCTATATATTTGTAGCTGAATATATTTTTGTTCTGACACAGCTGGAAAAAGCTTCAATTTAGCAATTTAGATTTAGCAAACAATTTGTGCATAATATGGCCCATTTGCTTTTGGTGTTATTTCATCGTGATTTTAGAGCCAAAAATACTGCAATATAAAAATCAGCAATTGAGTATGTGCAGTGACTCTGATGAACTGGATTCTCAATGGTGTTTTGTTTAAAATATTATCCAGCCTGCTTAGAATGTATAATTTCAGAAATGTCATGGCTTAAAAGGTAAGATGCCCCTTACTGGGTCTAATTTCCATTACAAATCAAGAGGACACAAGCTGTGATATCACTCACAGCCAATGTGAGAAGAACTTAACCCTCTGACCCACCTCATTCTTCTCTATGCTTGAGAACACTAAACTAAGGCTATGCCTGATAAATTTATAACTTAATTTGTTTTTGAGATTGTACATCTAGATTTTATCCAGTTTCTCAAATGGGAGGCAAATTACACCCTATCTTCCAAGATTCCTGTCCTCTAAATAAAACAAAGACCAAGACTCAACTGCACTGAAACTAATCAGTATGGGCTTTTCAGGATCTTCCAGGTATGGCCAGTGGCTGCACTGAAGCCTCATTTTGTTCAAGTTTGGTTCAGCAGAAAAGGTTATAAAATACACATAGGGGATCCCTGGGTTGCGCAGTGGTTTGGCGCCTGCCTTTGGCCCAGGGTGCGATCCTGGAAGACCCAGGATCGAATCCTACGTCGGGCTCCCGGTGCATGGAGCCTGCTTCTCCCTCTGCCTGTGTCTCTGCCTCTCTCTCTCTCTGTGAGACTATCATAAATAAATAAAAATTTATAAAAAAAATAAATAAAATAAAATAAAATAAAATAAAATAAAACACATAGGTACAAATACACACACATATACACAAGTGAGTGAGGAAAGGTGATCTCAGAACCAGGATCTCCTGCCTTGAATTTCTAATAGATATTTGGAACCTAGCAAGCACCTTTAGGAATAGTGTTCTCTGGCTCTTCCTTGATTGTACACAACTTGACTTACTAAAAAAGCTGTGTGTGTACTGCTCTAGAACTCACTCAAGTCTAGACTCTATTCTTATACACTTTACTGTGATTCCCAATCTGTGGAATAAGATTTTTCCTTTCATTTAACCATTTATCTACCCATCCATCTTTCCATCCATCCACTATCATCACATATTAAGCACCCACTATGTTCCAGATGAAGTTGCCAGGCAAGCGAAGCTAAATAAAGTCCTGATAATATCAGAAAGGGAGACAGAACATGAAGACTCCTAACTCTGGAAAACGAACTAGGGGTGGTGGAAGGGGAGGAGGGTGGGGGGTGGGGGTGAATGGGTGACGGGCACTGAGGGGGGCACTTGATGGGATGAGCACTGGGTGTTATTCTGTATGTTGTCAAATTGAACACCAATAAAAAATAAATTTATTATTAAATAAATAAATAAATAAATAAATAAATAAATAAATAAATAAAGTAAGTCCTGGTAAGTGCCTTCAGAATATTTGCAACTAGTGAAGGGAAAGGGCATATTAAAGCCACAATTATGTGAGGTAAACATATTGGTTGAATAATGCTCAGGATTTTATGAAGGTTCAGAATCTGAAAAGTAGTTTATGGGAAAGATATAAAGGAAGACACAACAAGGAACAAGGATATGTATGAAAGGAGTTATAATGGATAGAATTAATCAAGAGAAACAGGATGGTGAAGATAAGAGGATAAAAGGAGGTAAAGAAGAAAAGTATTGCATCAAAGAGGGAGCAGATAAGGACGGGAATGAAAACTGACATACTGTGTGCAGGGGACTACAGGCTACCTCATGATGCTCAATTCAAAAATGTGAGCCAGAGATCAGGAGAAATGAGAATGGACATCTATAGGTCTTGAATCCCAAGACATTCTTGGGTCCTACCCAGAGCAGTAAACATCCTTCAAAATTAAGCTTTTGAAGAATGCATGCACTCATTGCTTTTCTTTCTTACTGTGAATATTACCTTCAACATTGTTTCCCACACTTCCTTGATAAAAAGAGTCAACTGGAGTGCTAAAAAAGAGCCATGTTATGAAGTCCCTCTGTTTGGAAGTCTGATACAATATTGTCTGCGAGGGCACAGGAGTCTGGATTCTTAACAAGATTCTTCTGATCAGACATGCTTGAAAAACACTGACCTGTATTCCTTAGCAGTGATTTCTACCAAAACAGAATGTATCAAATTTGATGTTTTCTTTTTAAATTTTAAATAACATTAAAATACATTAAGGCTATTGTATACATCACACAGAAATCAGCATTATAATAAAAATTATTTATTTAGTATGCCATAGTCAAGGTAAGATTTAAATTAGTTATTTCAGAATTATATGAAACCCTTTTATATCATTGAATAACCCCTGAATTAATTAACCATAAAATGCTGATAAGTAGTTTTCTTCCTATATTTTCTTTTTAAAAGAAAATGGATGAAAATACAAAGAAATGATAATTATCATTTTATAAATTTCAAAGATTAATTTCCATGTCCAGCCTAATTTGTGTGATAATGACATTCTGTCAACCTTAATTTTTACTTTGAATTTTCACTTGGCCATGGTATATGTATTCACGTTTTTCTTTATGCTTTGCTAGGAATTCTTAAAATAGGTGACATTTTAATCCAGGGGTGATAGAGAAAATATATCTGTGATATAAGCTGTGTGATATGTTCATATAGCTCCCAAAGTACCTTGCAATTCATCTACATGACAGCTGTTATTGAAGCTTAAGATCATTAGCACAGGAAACTTGGCAAGGACATAAGACTAGGTTATAAATATTGGCTTCAGATGTCATTTTAGGACAAAATTAAATTCTCTCAGGATGTAGTAGCACAGATTATATAAGAAATCTCAACTGAATCCAAAGTTATTTGTGAGATTAATGAATTAGACCAAAGAAAAAGCATAAAATAAAATTTGAATTAGTGTTGTGTTGATTTTAAAAAGTTTTGATAGCAAAGTTGGAGAGTTTGGTTTTTGTAACTTACAAGTTATCTGCCATGAGGAAAATTACTTAAGTTCCCTACTAGTAATTTTTTTTCTGAGTACAATTTGGGTAGATGGAAACCTTGTTTTTTTGCACCATGTCTAGCACATGCTAAGTTCTCCTTCCTCTTCCTTTTCTATCCTTTTCTCCATTTTTCCTATTCTTCCTCCTCTCTTGGTCTACTACTGTTAGTAGAATCATAATTTTTACATGTTTACTGACACATCCCTTTACCTCTGTTTTCTAAAGATTCCTCAGTTACTCTAAAATTTTACAAAATTACATCAAATCTACAATAGTAGCTGTATCAAATCACTTTCTCAGTGACATACATTTTGAATACTAAATACTATTTATTCAAATATCTATTCTAAAAATGATTTGAGTCTTTTTGTAAAGTTACATGGATTCTGGCAAGCTAAAAAACAATAAATGATGAAAAAAAAGAAGAAATTGACTTACTTCACTCAACATAATACCTTCCAGTTCCATCCACACTGAAGCAAATGGTGGGTATTTGGCAAATCTAACTTCAATTAAAAATATTTAAAAAAAGAAAATGAGAAAGGATTAGGTGAATTCAGGAAAGTTAATATACCAGTGAATGCCATAAAATAATTTGTAAGAATTTGGACTGTAAATCTGACTTTGCTTTTCCTAAACTAATGCGTATCCTAATGATGATGATTATAATAGCCCAAAAAGAGTGAGGAAAAATTATGTTTCATGAGTTACAGAGTTGATAAGATAGAATCATGGTACCAAGAATGGTAGTGAAAGACAATCATAGCCACTGCTATTATTAAGAATAGACACATTTTCTTCCTTTAGTCCTCATGAGGTGAGTACTGATTGGTAGAAAGGGCAATGGCTTTTGCATTCCTTGGGAAAATGATTCCATTCCAGAGAGCACTGGTGTAACCAGTACTTGGGTTAGAGGCAGTAGCCAAAGTAAGGTTCAATGAAAGCGATCCTAGGACTAGCCAAAATAATATTGTCTCACGGTGGACTCTATGAAGTTTGACTTGATAGAGGAGTTACTTTTACAATGTGTTAGAGAAATATTCTTAGCATATTTTTCAATCTCTAATAAATCCCAGAATAAATCTTATTAGGTAAGAATTGAGGGGCAGTAAATTTAAAGTTGTACTCCAATTAGTACTTAGATAGCAGAGATAACCTATTGTCAATTTAAGGCATACCATATGACAGTCATAGGACTGATATCTCATTGGGAACAGTTAGGAACTAGCCACAACATATGAAGAGTTAGAAACTCCCTTCATTTCTACACTGATATGCACAGAGGAGATAACATACTGTCAGAGTCAATATTTGCCTCAGAGAAAGAATCCAGCTTTGCTCTAACACACAGGAAAATGGCCTGTGTTGTTTTCCAGACTAATGTTATTTAATTTTGTCATAACTTAGGGCACATATTTAAAAATTAATTCTAGTTTATATCAATTTAATAATTAAATATTCATCTGAAGAAATACACATCCTAATGTACATGTGCTCAAGTATTTAATAAAGTCTTGCAACATGTATCTGGAAATTCTCATGATCTTAACATACTTGTTAAAATATATTAGTATACCTGGTGTCCACATAATCACCCTTTTATTAAGAAAGGTGGCATAATATTATGGAAAGTGCTAGAGACTGTAAGTACTAGGATCTATGTTCTGTTCCAGAACCGACATTAATTTTCTGTGTAAGCACCACCATGTTAAGCTAAGTTTTCTTTTTGGAAAAATGAGAGATTGGTAACAGGTAAATTCAAAGACCCATTCCATAAATGAATTCCAATGAGTTCTCACTGACTTTAACTTTTAAGTAATAGTATGTATGTACTTTATGCATTTTATAGTTATAGTCACTTGCTAAAAAGCCATATAATGAAGTTTTTTTACGTTTCACCAAATAAAAAATGATAGTTGTCTCTTCAAACAGGAATGAAATAATGACTCAGTCAATGAATCATGAACTACCTAACAAACATCCATAGGTTACATAAATAAGCAAAATAAATAATAAAAATCACTCACATCACCTGAGATATAAAGTATAGGCCTCATTTTAGAAATATTAAAACTAATGACCAGAAGATTTAAGTAAATGTCAAAGGTCATACATCTAGCAAGACAGAATTTGACTGATTTTTCAGCTTCAAAACTTATGATCTTTTTCCATTAAATCATGCTTTTGATAACATGATCGGAGAGTATGGTTGTAGAAGATAAAGAAATAGATAGATAGTCCAAGACATTCTGAAGAACAAAACCACAGTACTCAGGAATAATCTTGTCAAAAATTATTCCTTAAAAATTAGTTAACTATTTCATAAAAATCACTAACAAACACAAATTATGTCACTTGTCTGATAAAATAAATTAAAAAAAAATTCTGAAGTGTGGGACACCTGGCTGACTCAGTTGATAAAGCATGAGGCTCTTTTTTTTTTTTTTTTAAGATTTTATTTATTTATTCATGAGAAATACAGAGAGAGGCAGAGACATAGGCAGAGGGAGAAGCAGGCTCCATGCAGGGATCCCGATGTGGGGCTCGAGCCAGGGACTCCGGGATCACACCCTAAGCCAAACGCAGATGCTCAACTGCTGAGCCACCCAGGCACCCAAGTATGAGACTCTTGATCTTGGAGTCTTGAGTTCTAGCCCTACATTGGGGGTAAAAATTATTAAAAAAAAAAAGTCCAGAAATGTGAAAATTCTCAATTTAATTATAAACACCTATTTTTAGAGACTCAGTGCATTATATTTGCCTTTACATGGTTAGAAAAGAGCCATATTTGCCTCTTTCAGCTTTTTCTGCCATGAAATTTCTGGAAATTGTCAGTTGGACTTCAAAGAAAGAGGGAGACCAAGATGACTTTCTAAATAAATGATATGGTTTGTTATAAAAAAGTACCTCTGGTCCAGTAGATGACCTTTGCTTTGTCACAACTTTCCTTAGAAATGACCTAAAGGACATTAATGGGGCCCAAGACATACTACCCCCAAATACGATGCCTTGGTATATTGATTATTTTAAGCTGAAGAAATTTGAGAAACAGCTAGTGCAGGAAGGATTTTCCCTGAAGCAGGTCATAAGATCTGCATGTGAGAAGTGCCTTGCCTATCTATGCCCAGAGGAAAGAGTCATCCTTAACTCAAAAGACAGAAGAAAAATCTGAATGAACAGTTTCCCCCAGTATACTACACTTAGCTCATATCCCTTTTTGTTCTACCACATTTTTCTCCTACTTTCTACTCTTCATCAAACCTAGTATAAAAACATTCAGATTAACCATTTCTACAGCTCTTCATTTCCTTATGAAGCTCTCATGTAAGGTAAAATTTACATTAAATAAATAAGCATGCTTTTCTTTTCTTAGTTTGTCTTTTGTCACACAGACCCAGTTGAGAACCAATAGGATAGGAAGATAAAGACATTTTTCCTCTCCTATGGAATAATACTTTCAGATTTCTGCTTCCTCATGTGTAAAACATAGAGATTGGTCAAAATAGTATCCAAGGTTCTTTCTGGTCAATAGCATTCTAAGATTTTATTAAAACAATTAGTTGCAGGGGCAATTGGCTGGCTCAATCAGTAAAGGATGCAGCTCTAGATCTCAGGGTCATGAGTTCCACCCATGTTGGGTGTAGAGCTTACTTTAAAAAATAGTTGTAAAATAGTTATAAATAAAAGAAAGAGAGAAAGGGAGAGAAAAAAGGCTAGTGTGATATTTTACAATGTATAGTAAAGCAAGAAAGACCAAATTTTAAAGTAACAATGACTCTTGGGTTTTATTTATTTTTTGGTAGGAAATATACCTCAAAATAGCAGATGACAGCCCAAACTATGAGGGAAATTTAACATCTATCTCATTTTTAGGTCTTAAATCACTTTGCATAGAAACCATGATAGTTTCATAATTTCCATTAAATATTATAAAATCATAAGGATTTGCAATTAAATATGTGCACTACAAACTTTTATAAGTTATATTTTAAAATTGAAGTTAATATCATTATAAAATTTCAAACAGAATGAGAAGGAAATGAACTGCTTTACATTTCAAGTGTATATTTATTACAAAAACATGAATCTAAATCTGCAGTAGTACTAACCTGTGTTAGAAAGAAAATGCCAATGTCTTTGTGTATTTCCTCAGTAAACTGTTGTACTTTGAAAATATTGAATGATCAATACATAAATTATTGGGTATTGACTGTAATTTTCATTTTCTTTGTCTTCATAAGTGACATTAACAGTCAGATAATCAGTATCTGGGACAATCTCAACTCAAAAAACATGTAAGGAGGAACCTGAAAATATTTCATGTTTGTTAGATTCTGAACATTTGTGTTTAAAGATAATAAGTATCTTGAAGATTTAAGGCCAACAACTAAAGTAAGCTAAATCAAACAACAATCACAAAAATCTGTAAGCATCAGACTTTCCCATGGTTTAACTATCACTATCAACCAGCGTAATTTCAGGTTGGAAAATCTATAAGCCACAGTAAAAGGTGTGTTTAGGTTAAAAGAGTACATACTATTACCTCTAACATGAATTTAAAAGGGAAAATTAAAATGAGTTGTTTTTGATAAGATAATCATTTTCAAGATTCAAATCTCGAAACATTCCAGAATGACAGATTTATGAAAGGCTCATATAACTACAGACTGTTTGGACTTGTATATTGCTACGATCTTATTCATTTTGTAAGTATGGATGGGAATAAAGCACCAAACTTTAAACTGGACATCCAGACGTCACTGCTAACCACAGACTTACATTCTTTTGCTATTTATACCCTTTGTTTACTTTTTGCATTTCCTCAGCTTGGACAGGGACTTTCTGCTTCTAGTCAATTTCACTCTTATTTTTGGCACATAAGTAAATTTTCCAGTGCTTCTGGAAAACGTTACATCTAAAAAAATTCTTAGCAAAGAGATGATGGAAACATTCCTATGAGATTTAATAAATGGGATGGTGATAGTTGTCACTATTGTGCTAGGAGATATCCACAGCAACCCAAAACAGGTCTCCCAGTCATCTCTAGGAAGCTGGCAACAGTAATAAATGGTGCCTCCTCTCCTTCATCCCTACTTGGCATTACCATCCAATACTACTATCCCATTTTAAAACCTAAACGGCCTCTAAGGTTAGCCTGGCAACAACTCATACATATTCCATCCCCTCTTGAGTTTTCTGAATGATTCATTGAGAATTTCTGTCAATACTAGAGCCTGGAGAACTTAAGACTGGTCACTAGTGTATACCATAACTCCAGTCTTCTGTCAGTTACCAAATTCTTTTATGTTTAATCACATCGTGTTATTTAAAACTAAACTTTGGAACTCTAATAAATGTATACCTCCACCTTCCTCCCTCAAACTGCCAAAAGGTAAGGGGATATTTTGTTTATAATAAGTTATAGCTTTTATGGATTAAACATACTCTGATAAAAGAGAATCATAGAATTAATATCCACTTGTACACTTGCAAAAGAGGTTGCCTTATTCAAATCCCAGTGCTTTCTGTTATTATTTTAACTGGTGCTCTCAACTTTATCTACCAGCTGGTTAGAAGTAAATTTTACTTGTTTTATGGCCCAGTCAGAAGAAAATTTCCACACCAGTGTAGCCAAACTAAAAATGAATAGGAAATTATAAATACAGCTTGAGGAGGAAGGAAAGACCATTTCCTTTCAGCCACTCTCAATTTGGCCTGACTGTATTATGACAAATATGGTGCAGCCTCAATATAGAAAGTGCTCCTATTGTAAAACACTCAGCACAGCCTGCAAACAGAACACTGAGACACAGCTCTCCACCAGGAACTCTGAGGAATACCCTGCATCCCCCAAAATAGTTTCCTATCTCAGGAACTTTCAATCTCAGTCAGAAGGTAGCAATGACTCCTGATGGCACATTATAATTAACAAGATTTTTATATCATTATAATATAGAAAATGTCTGGACCACTTTGGGGTCTGTTTTAATAGCCTTTTGAATCAGGGAATAACTCATCACCTATTGCTGAAATGTCCTAATATGTGTCAGGAAGGGAGCAGGATAAACAGGGATTATGACTTAGTTTGATAGGAATCTAAAATATTTTGCCATTAATAATTTCTCCCTTTTAGTTTACACAGAGCAATTCTAAACATTTCCTGGCATACCTGTATTTTCAAATAAACTCTAAATTAAAGAGGAAATACAGCAATTTTACATAAAAATAACAAGTCTTCCATGCCATCTTCTAAAATTATGATTTTATACTTTACACTGAAATGTATGATCATTTTGAGTTGATTTTTATGTAAGGTATGGGGTTTAGTTTGAGGTTTAGGTCCTGGTGAACAGATCTGTGACTAGACACCAAAAGCATGGTCTAAAAAGAAAATAATGGACTTCATCAAAATTAAAAATGTTTGCCCTTCAAAGACTCTATTAAGAAGATTGGAGGGAATGCCTGGGTGGCTCAGTGGTTGAGCGTCTGCCTTTGGCTCAGGGTGTGATCCTAGGGTCCGGGATCAAATCCCACATTGGGCTTCTTGTGGGGAGTCTGCTTCTCCCTCTGCCTATGTCTCTGCCTCTCTCTCTGTGTCTCTCATGAATAAATAAATAAAATCTTAAAAAAAAAAAAAGATTGGAGGACAAGCGATAGACTGAGAGAAAATGCAAACTACATATCTGATGAATGACTTATACCCATAATATATAAAGAACTCTCAAAATTCCACATTAGGGGATCCCTGGGTGGCTCAGCGGTTTGGCGCCTGTCTTTGGCGCAGGGTGCGACCCTGGAGTCCCAGGATCGAGTCCCGCATCGGGATCCCTGCATGGAACCTGCTTCTCCCTCTGCCTGTGTCTCTGCCTCTCTCTCTCTATGTCTATCATGAATAAATAAATAAATAAATAAATCTTAAAAAAAACATTCACATGAAAACAATAATCCAGTTAGACATGGGCAAAAAATAAAGTGATAGTCCACCCAAAAAGATATAGAGACAGCAAATAAACATATGATAAAATGATCATAAACCATTAAGAAAATGAAAATTAAAACCACAACAAAATATCACAACACACCTATCAGAATGGTTAAATTTTTTTCAAAGATTTATTTATTTATTTTAGAGAGAGAGCAAGAGCAGAATGGGCATGGGAGAGGAAGAGAGGATTTCAAGCAGACTTCATGCTAAGGATGGAGAACAACATTGGGCTTGATCCCAGGACCCTGAGATTATGACTGGAGCAGAAACCAAGTCAGACACTTAAGTGCCTATACCACCCAAGTGTCCCAGAATGGCTAAAATTTTTTGAAGTTGCAGCTCAAAATGCTAGCCAGGAAGTAGAGAAGCTGGATCTCTTATTCATTGCTGATTCATTGCTGATTATTCACTGCAAAATGATAGTCACTCTGAATATGATAATTTCCTACGAAAGAAAACACACATATCATACAACCCAATGGTGATATTCCTGTGCATTTATCCCAAAGAAATGAAATGTTGTGTCCCCCAAAAAACTAAACATAAATGTTCATAGCAGCTTTATTTGTAATAGGCCCAAAATGGAAACAATGAAAATATTTTTCAATAGGTGAATTACTACACAAAGTGTGGTATATTCACACCCAAAATATTACTATCCAGCAATCAAAAGGAATGAACTAATGATATACACAACTTGCATTGCTTTTGGGGCATTACACTGAATGTAAAAAGCCAATTTTAAAAGGTTACATCTGTATGTTTCCATCTACATAACATTCTCAAAATGACAAAATTATAGAGATGCAGCTCAGATTGGTGGTTTCCTGGAATTGAGGATTGGGGGAGGGAGGAGATAGGCATGACTATAAAGGGGTAATGTGAGAGAGATCTCTGTAAAGGAAAAACAGCTCCATATTTCATGGAGGTAGCAGTTACACCAAACCGCACGTGACAAAGTGACCCAGACTTATATACACACATTGTACTCCTGTCAAGTTCCTAAATTTATATTGTACTCTTAGTATGTAATAAGATGTAACCACTGGGGAAACTGGGTTAAGGATACATGGGATCTCTTTGTCCTCTTTCCAATTTTTTTGTGAATCTATAATATTCTTAAATAAAAAAATTATTTAAAAAATCTTATTAGAGAGTCATTTTTTTGCACAGGCTATTGGATATACTAATGCCCCTTTGAGATTGAAAGTAACTCCATTAAAGTCATGACATAGAATTTAATGCATTACTTGGCATAATCTATCCTAAAGATGAATCTTTAAATGATATTATTTAAAACTAAGTGTACTACTGGACTTCTCTTGTTTATGTCTTCCTGCCTCCATTCTCACCTCTTCTAATAATATAGCAAGCTATGTTGACAGAGGAGTGTTATTCCTCCTCCATTAATAAGGTCCAGACAGAGGGACACCTGGGTGGCTCAGTGGTTAAGCATCTGCCATGGCCTCAGGTCAAATCCTGCATCAGGCTCCCCATAGGGAGCCTGCTTCTCCCTCTGCCTATGTCTCTGCCTCTCTCTGTGTTTCTCGTGAATAAATAAATAAAATATTAAAAAAAAAAAAAAGAATAAAGGTCCAGACAGAGCCTTGTTCCCCATCTCCAGTGATCAGCATCTAGGAGAACCAATGAAAAAGCTTCATCCTCCTGACTAGATCAATTATTTTCAGCTGAGAAATGTGATTCATACCAGTCAGGGTAAGTCTTTCTGAGATTAATTCATGAAATTAGAAAAAAAGTTTTATTTTTATTTGTTTTGATAATAATTGATCATTTGTGTATGGATTTTTGGCTTCTGGTCATATGGAGAGAGCTAGCATCATGTGAGTCAAAGAATTCCTTTGTTTGTTTATGTTTGATTTAAATTAATGTGAGCTACCCCAAAGATACAGATGCAATGAAACGCCGGGACACCTGCACCCCGATGTTTCTAGCAGCAATGTCCACAATAGCCAAACTGTGGAAGGAGCCTCGGTGTCCATCGAAAGATGAATGGACAAAGAAGATGTGGTTTATGTATACAATGGAATATTACTCAGCCATTAGAAACGACAAATACCCACCATTTGCTTCGATGTGGATGGAACTGGAGGGTATTATGCTGAGTGAAATAAGTCAATCGGAGAAGGACAAACATTATATGTTCTCATTCATTTAGGGAATATAAATAATAGTGAAAGGGAATATAAGGGAAGGGAGAAGAAATGTGTGGGAAATATCAGAAAGGGAGACAGAACATAAAGACTCCTAACTCTGGGAAACGAACTAGGGGTGGTGGAAGGGGAGGAGGGCGGGGGTGGGGGTGAATGGGTGACGGGCACTGAGGGTGGCACTTGACCGGATGAGCACTGGGTGTTATTCTGTATGTTGGCAAATTGAACATCAATAAAAAATAAATTTATTATTAAAAAAATTAATTAATTAATGTGAGCTCAGTCTCTGTCACCTTTATCCCAGAGTCCTGATAAATATAAGTGTATAAATATAAATATTGAAAATATTCTAAACTCACTTATAATATTTTCATTTGAAGAAACTAAATAGAGAAGATGTAGGCTTATGATCCTTATTTACAAGCAATTTAAAAGACTGAATAATATTAAGATAAATATATATAATTGGTATTTGTTTTTGACTTAAATTGTAGTATCATTTTGTTCGCTTACATAGGTCAGCTTGATTAGTAGTACTATGTTTTTAGTTAACTAATTTGTTCAAATTAGTTACTCATAGATTTTTTTATACTTGCCTCCTTCCACAAATATGTGAGGTCACAATTTTCCTAAATATTCCAATGATAAGTACATTGCTCTGGTAAAATTTCTGAAATGTATGATTATTATTGGTTACTTGGTTTAAAATGGTATATTTCAGAAAGCTTGCTATATTCCCAATATAAATGTCAGTATAAATAAAATTGAGAACTTGATTTAGAGTATCATTATATCACATGACATTATGGTGATGTTTCTTTTCCAAGAGATTTGCAAAAGCAAATCTTTAAGTCTTCTATTATCATATAAGCATGTTTTGACTTCATTTATTCCCACTCCAATGACACACTATTTTAATTCACTAATATTTTTAACATTTGTCAACCTATGAAGAAACTAGATACAGAATAATTTTAAAGTAATGTTTTTCAGTTGGTACATAAAAGGTTACTTTTAAATGAGGATAAAATTATAAAATATTGCTATATCCACTGGACTTCTTTTGTATTGATAAACTATGCCAAATATATCCATTTACTTTAAAAATATTCGTCTTTAAAAAATAAATAAATAAATAACTTCTCGGGACGCCTGGGTGGCTCAGAGGTTAAGCATCTGCCTTCAGCTCAGGGGGTGATCTCAGGATCCTGGGATCCAGTCCTTCACTGGGCTCCCTGCAGGAGCCTGCTTCTCCCTCTGCCTGTGTTTCTGCCTCTCTCTCTCTCTCTCTCTGTCTCTCATGAATAAATAAATAAAATCTTAAGAAAAAGTATCTTCCCTTTTTCCTTCAATATCTTGGCCTCTGCCCCTTCTGTCTCTGAATATGAAGTATGTCATGATTAAGTTGCAACTTAATTTCTTGCAACTTCCTCAAATTTCTGGAAAGCCTTCTCCTCCTGGGAAAAACAGGAAGAAAGAATTGAAAGGAAATAAGCTCCTGATTAGCAGATCATCTCTGTGGTTCAAAGCTATATGTTCATGACCACCTAAACACCCCGAGAAACACAGTAAGAATTTTTATCACCGTATCTTAAAACATATAAAGACTCCTTTAATTTTTATTGAAGTTTGTGTGTATGTGTTCAACACAATTTATTATTCAAACTGAAATTATAAACTAGAATTAGTATACACAGAAAATGAATCACCTAGATGTTTTCATTTTACCAGTTTGAAAATTAGAAGTAAAATGACTTTCCTTTTATTGAAGTACACATTGCATAAAATTAGCCCTTTTAAATCCTACGAGTGGCAGTTAGTGGCAGTTAGTGCTTTAACAATGTTGTGCAGCAACTGTATTAAGTTTTGTAACATTTTCATCACTCCTTCCACACACACACACACACAAGAACTTATCAATGAATCAGTCATTTTAAATTATCCCTTACTTTAGCCTCTTAGCAAGCACTAATAATGCTGTCTCTACCAATTTAGCTCTTTTTAGATTTAATTTAAATTCAGTTTGCCAACATGTAGTATAACAGCCAGTGCTCATCACATCGTATGCCCTCCTTAATGCCTTTCACCCAGTTACCCCATTCCCCCACTACCTCCTGTTCTGAAACCCTTTGTTTACCAATTTAACTCTTTTGGATATTTACATAAATGGAATCATACCCAATGTGACCTCTTATGTCTGGCTTATTTCACTCAGTTTAATATGTTCAAGGTTCATCCATGTTGTATCAGGTATCAATACTTTACTCTTCTGTATGGCTAAATAATATTCCATTGTATGTAGATGCCACATTTATTTCTCTGTTGACTTTTTAGCTATTGTGAACATTGATGCTGCAAACATTCATATGCAATTGTTGTTTGAACACTGTATGGAGTATATATCTAGGAGTAGGATTGCTGGGTCACGTGGTAATTCTACTTTTTACCTTTTTAAGGAATTACTAAATTGTTTTCCACAATGACTCCTCTATTTTAGTTCCCTATCAGCAATGTAATATATGAGGGTTTCAAAGTCTCCACATCCTTACCAATACTCATTATTGGTTGATTGTTACTATTTACTATAGCTATATATTTTATGTTGTTTTACTATATTTTGATAATATAAAATATTATTTTTATTGTTATATATATAGTGGGTATTAAGTGGTATTTCATAAGTATTTTTGTTTGTTTTTTTTTTGAGGTATCACTGACATATAATAGTACATTAGTTTCAAGCATTGTAGTTTTAATTTTCATTGCCTTAATGACCAATGATTTTGAGAAAATTTTCCTGTGCTTGTTGATCATTGGTATTTCTTTAGGGAAATGTCTATTCAAGTTATTTGTCCACATCTTAATTGAATTCTATCTTTTGTTGTTTAGTTATGAGTTCTTTATAAAAAAGACAGTTCTTTATATATTCTGAATATTAGATACTTATCAGATATATGGTTTGAAATATTTTGTCCTTTTTTGATCTTTGAATTTTCTTTTCATTTTGTCAGTACTGTTTTTGGATGCCCAAAAGAGTTTAATTTTATGAAGTACAATTTATATATTTGTTTTTCTTTCATTACTTGTACTTTTGTTATATATAGAATTTATTGCCTACCTCAATGTCACCATGATTTATCCTTATGTTTTTTACTAAGAGTTTTATAGTCTTAGCTCTTAGATTTAGGGTATTGGTTTATTTTGAGTGCAGTTTGTATACGGTGTGAGGTATGAGTATTGTAACATTTTAAGGCACACCTCATGAATATTTGAGCCACTGGAAAAATAATTCTGACAAAATAAAGTATTATTTACTGTGAATTTTTTGTTCTTGATCTAAAAAAAAATACAAATGTGGACTTTAATATATGTATGATGGCTCTTATAAAACTTAAAACTAGTTAATACTATTCTGGAAATATCCTATATTTGATTTACTAGATGCATTAGAGCTACTGTGGCTTCCTTATTTGTTTCTGTTGACAACTTTTCACTTCCGCACTAGTCCACCAAATCTGGCAGACTCTGGGCAGTATCTAAAGCTATAATATCCAGAACATGTCTGCCAAACTTCCTACAGTCTTCAAATCTGGTGGTAGGGGGTGTTGTAGTAAGCCTCATCTGTGATTACTACACCCCATACTTATGCAGGGGTTTTCATTTTATAAAGCTCTTTTCAGCACAATATTTTATTTTATTTTATTTGGTCTTTTTGAAATAGACAGGACCTGTACTTCTTCATCATTTTATATATAAAAACTGAATCTTTGCAGAACTAAATTGTCTTCCAAGGTCATATGACAAAAAGTAGACTAGTACTCAAAACCTGGTTCTTGGACTCTTTTTTTTTCTTCTTTACCTTATATGATGTGTGTGATTCTTGAGCAAATTTATAAGAGGGGTTTATTAAAAATTAGTTTAACTTATTGAAAATCAGATTTAAAAATGGTAAAAAGCTATGAAATGCTATTTCCCCTCTAAATGAATGTGCAGTACATATTTATAAGCTTTTAGTACAAAAATTTTATAAGCAAACAGCTGCTGAAACAATGAATTTTTATGACCAGCATCTCAGTTAGTGTTTTTCTCCTAAGCATGATAAAATAGTTTGTGTGATCCAATTCATCTACTTCAGATGCATTTAATATAAGCATCAGCACAAAGATAATCAACAAGAGGAGAATCCTTGAAATGAAGTCACACTGACAGCAGAGTAAAATAAAAACACATGTTGGTTATCTATGTTTTTAACTCATATGTATACCTGATCGTAGTGAACAATGATTTGTAAGATTCTCTAAAAGAAAGCAAAACTAGGACTTTTTTTAGAACTAGATGGTAGAAATATCCATCCTTAGCTCACCATCAAATAACACATATTAACTGAGCACCTTGAATATGGATAGCCCTATGCTAGATATTATAATAGGATAACAACCTGAATAATATTTAGTCTCTATCTTTAGTTTACTATCAACGAAAGGTGACATATATGTATGCAGCTAACTAGATTGTAAAAGAATATGCCACAGCTAAGGTAATGAGCTGCCCTGCAAGGTAATGAATTTCTTCTCCCTGGAGGTGTTCAAGCACAAGCTGGCCTTCCACTCAACAGCATGTTGTAACAGAAACTGATGCATGGGTAGAGGCTGGCAGTGAATCACTTGTAAAAGCACTTCCAATTTTAATATAAGCTCTAAAATAATACAGTTTACAGTTAAAGCTGTAAAATAAACCCCTTCTCAAAGCATTAACTTGCTATTGTATTAATGTTTTTCCCCTGCTTATGATTTTCTTTATTCATTATTCATACATTCTTGTGAAACATTTTTATTACTTCTTGAATGAAACATTTCCTACAAGAGAAATAGCCTGGCATGTCTTTTGTAATAGGAATTCCATCCAGGATAAGTCCTACAGTTATTCCAAGTGACTTTTTGTTCTTGTTTTTCTTAAACAGCCCTCTTATATCTCATAATGTTGATTCCCCCACCAGAACACCCTGCAGTTATTGCTATCACATTGCTATTATATACTGGATCAAAGGGTTGTGTAAAAACTGAAATATGGTGTAATTAGTAGCCGAAAGCCTAACTAACAAATGTAAAATAAATTTTAGAGAAATACAAAGTGTTATTTGGCACTGATCACTACCATATAAAGCATGTCAAATTAAATAGCATCCCAATATGCTAACAATGTATTTTCTAAAAGTTGAAGAGGTTAATTGTGTTGTAAAAGGAATTTCCAAAAGAATGCATCATCTATTTTACATTGAAACCTCAATTTACTATGGCAAGGAAACCATATTACTGAACTTTGCAGATTAGCAAGTAATTGACCAAACATTCAGAAATAGTTTTCCCTAATTGTTGGTTGTTGGAGCAGTATATATTATTATATTTAGTGATCCTAATTAAGTTTAATAAATTAAAGTGATCTTTGTTGTGAACTAAAATTTTTATTATACATTTTTAAGTTAATAAACTTATATGAATTTGCTAAAAGATTCCTGTGATTAAATTTGTCATGGTTGATATAAAACTGTTCAGCCATTTGGAGGAAATGAATTTTTTTAATGTTTTATGTTAGCAAATGAGAATTACTGATTATTATTCATCCTAACAATATTCACTTCTCAAATTATGAACTGCATACATCTTGATTGTGGTCTATGGTAATAAGTAAAAAGTTTAATTAATGTATACAAGTGAGTTGGGTTTTTTTCTATAAAGCCTATAGATTTGGTTTTCATTGAGAGGTTTTATTTTTGAACTTGTCCAGCTTCCAAAGGGAATAGAGAACCCAGTGAGGACTGATGGATTCCACAATAGTGACCAATATCAGTAAATACTCTCTCTCATGTATCTCCTTCTTTAACAACAACAACAACAAATATATATATGTATAAATAAGTACTTATATGTATAAAATATATATATATATATATATATATATATATATATATATATATACACACACATATTTAAGAGAGAAAGCCAGCAAGCAGTGGAGAAAGGTGGAGGGAGAGGGAAAAGTAGGCTTCCCACTGAGCAGGGAGCCAGATGCAGGTAGATCCAAGATCCTGAGATCCTGACCTGACCTGACCTGAAAGCAGATGTTTAACAAACTGAACCACTCAAGCACTCCCCCACCATGGCTCTCCTTCTTTTTAAAGAATGTATCATCCCTTAGCTGAAGAAATACCAGAGAGATTCTTAAAATGTAAAGGTATTAGTACATGTTCATTACCAAATGTTTGCGAAGAAAGGCAGACCTATAAATGTTTTACTTTGCCAACAGTTTATATTAACTCCAACTAACTTTTGTAATGCCCATCCCCTATCTTTCACTGTTTCTGTATATATTATAGCAAAAACAGTGCTAACTTAATATAATCTGCCTGGGCACAATCTGTCCCAGATAATATGTAATAGAGATAATTGGTATTGATAAATGTTTGTAGATATCCGATATATTCATATAAGATTTGGGCAAAATTCAAAATAATCTTTATATTTAAAATTGGTCACATATCATTATAAAAGGCAGAGCATGATGAATTAGTTCACAGGCATTTAAAAAAGTCACATCAAGTGAACAGCAAACCAAATTGAGAGAAGAAGCCACTAAAAATTAGGTTGTTATTATGGTTCTACTCTTTTATATGAGTATCTAATCATTCCAGTGCTGCAAAAGAAAACTCAAGTCAAAATATTGCTCACACCATAAAGGAAATGGATGGGCTCACGTGAACAAAATGTTCTGAATTTCCCTTTCTCCTTTCAGAGAGGCTTGCATTGACAGTTCAAATGCTTAGACCAGAGCCCTCTCTCTCCCCTCAGTTCTGTCTCCTCATGGTAAGCTCCATTCAAAGCAACCTCCTGTCCTCAACACCCGACATCGGCTCACAGTTCTTCCCATGCCTCTCCTCTTTTTTTTTTTTTTTTCCCATGCCTCTCCTCTTTCTCATCAATGTCATATAGAGACACTGACATTGATGGCTAATTCTTCAATAGAAATCATAAATGTAAGCAGTCTTCTCTCCAAAATGTAGAAAAAGGTAAAGACACATAGAGTCCTTCAGCTATTTAGTCATATTCCACCTTCCTTTACCTTTCCAAAGAAACCACCGGCCTCAGTTGCTCAGTGTGCAGGTCCCATGGTTCTCTAATTGGACCCCAGAGTCAATTAGCATAAATCCAATTATGAGTCAGTGGGCAAAGAGAATATGTGGATAGATGAAAAGACACAAATTATTACCCTGGCATTTGGATATTTGTGGATTTAGGTTCTCTATGCCAAAATCGTATGTGATGGGGATCCACTAAGTAGGAGAGAAGTCATTATACAAGCTGTAACTGTGCCAGATATCTTTTATATTCTTCTTCAGATTCTCACTCCACCTTTCTTCATCCTGGACTGTACTCCAATAGCTAATCTGTATCAACAGCTTGGATTCCCTTGTGTCTCTGATTTCAGATGAGGCTTGGAGATTAAAAGGCACCAGTAGGAAACAAGCAGAGGAATGGAGAATGATGTCATGGAAATTCTCTCGCCAGTTCTCTGTCTTCTAGTAATTCACTGTGGGTTGTCTGTGTCCATCTATAAAATCCCAATGCTCTCGTTACACAGTCTTCCCCAAAGAACTATCCTCCCTGGTTCCAGTAACTGTTTCTTCCCCTTCCCCTTCAGAAATAAAGATGTTCAGAACTCTCCATTATGACTAACCTGAAAGTTGGATTTTTGGATTCCTTAGACACAATTTTGTACTTAGTCCACTAACTAGGCTCATCTCCACAGTAGAACGTGCTATTTCTTGCCAGGACCATGGCTGATACCACAGTCAACAGGGATATGGGAATAATATAAAAAAGAACAAGTTATGCTCAGCAAAAAGTGGAAATGGCCCAATTACATGAGAGAGAAACATTAAGGAAAGTGAGAAATAGGATTGAACCACCAGGAAAGGGGGCAAGATGATAGAGACACTAAATCCAGTAGACTTTGTAAAGTTTGGTTAAAGAATAAAAAAAACCACAAAATGTTTTTGAGTATGATCAGGGTATGTTGACAATATCATTTAATATTTCGTTTGTTGGTTTGGTGGACTGGTAATGGAAAAGACTTAAAAGAGAAAGAAAGTTCAAAGGACTATAAGACATCTGGGTATAAGCCTGAGCAAGGGAGTTGATAAAAAGGGAAGGTGAAGATAAAATGGATGCATAGAATCTTTTAATTATGGGAGGCTGAATAAGGAACATGAGAGGAGAGATACGGAGCATAATCATATAATTTACCATCCAAAACAGGACATCTTTAGAAGTGATGAACTCCACTAATATATAAGGCAAGACAAGAGATGTCTGTGAGGATTAGGCCAATAAAACAAGGACATGTAGTCAATCAAGAGATAAACAGAACATCTCAGGATAGCAAACCTGAGTTCTTTAGGAATTGATGGCTTTTGTTGGGGCCAAAGCAGTTAAGCACTAAGGCCAATTATGTGGGGATGGGGGAGATAGATAAAGGGTCATTTTTGTACACAAATTTGAAAATGCCCAGATAGCATTTGGGAGTACAGGACCAAACTCATGGTCAATTGAGAACACAGGATAAGAAATATAAATTTGAATCTTGTCAACATAAAGAATGAATTTGTTCTACCAAAGAGATAATTTCCCTGACAGAAATTCTTTCCCTCTTAACTATTTATGCCTGTGAATTATTTCCTCCACTGCAGTCTAAGATCCTTAAGGGCAGGGCCAGCCTCTGATTCACTTTTGTAAATCACTAGGCTTAGCACATGGTTGTATATCTAAAAGAAACTAATAAATGTTTGTTGAGTTAAAGACGTTTTACTTAGGCCACTTGAATAGCATACCCATTACTAAGTCTCTGTCTTGCTACCACTCTGCTATACCCCATCCTTTACCTAAACAATTCTGCTGCTACTCAGTTGGGTATGCCATGTAGAAATGAAGAAGAGTTTAAGAATCAATGTCCAGCCAAGGACTGAGCTACAGCAAAAATTCCTGTGTTGTTTGAAAGTAAGCCAGAGGAAGCCTAATGGCTCAGCAGTTAGGCGTCTGCCTTCGGCCCAGAATGTGATCCTGGAGTCCCGGGATTGAGTCCCGCCTTGGGCTCCCTGCGTGGAGCCTGCTTCTCCCTCTGCCTTTGTCTTTGCCTCTCTCTCTCTGTATCTCTCATGAATAAATAAATAAAATATCTTTTTTAAAAAAAGTAACTCAGAACATAAATTAACTGTGCTGTACAAAAAAGTCGTATGTCTTGACTAAGCAATTGATTGGGCAATAGTTTCATTGCAGTACTGGCTAAACACTGCTATATATTTAAATGCTGTATTTTTCTTTCTCCCTTCTTTATATTTACTTTTGAAGAGGTGTTTTTGAGGCTTTATATTAGGAGATGTTGTTCTTTTTTAATAAGATGAATGGGGGAATTTTTTTCTATATTTATAACATTTTGATATCCCAGATCAATATTTGACCTCTAGCAAGGTGATATACTCTAGCTGCCTCCTTATTCTCATATTTTTGGCCACTGGTTTTATGAACATAAGCCATGTCTTCCCAATCCATTTTATTTTTAAAAATCAGTTCCCATTTATTCATTTGTCATAAAACCTGCTTCCCTACTCTGCATCTAATAAATATGAAATACATGCTGATAGCGTTTTTCATTCATCATTTGGCAAAAATCTACCAAGTGTTTGAAAGAGTGCTAGGTGAAACACATGAGCTATAGATTTCATGGGTCAGGAAACACAAAAATAAATTAATAAAACACTGTCCCTGAACTCACTCAGTTATCAATTCTTGTGGTGACTGAATAATGTGATTCTTTTGTCACAATATTATTTGACAGAAATAAAAATGTCTTAAGTGCTATAGAATATCCCTCTCTCTCTCTTTCCGTCCTGCCTTTCTTTCCTCCTCCTGTTTAAGACAGCTATTTTCAGAGCATGTCAATATTGAATATTCATTAATTTTCAAAGTCCTGGGTTTTTGCCAGTTTAGATTTAGTTGATGTTGCATTACACTGTTGAGGAGATTTCATGGTTCTCTAATCAAATTAGCTCACTTCTAAACACAAACATTTTTATCAGACACTTGCCCTAAGCAATTGTGACTTAGCTCCCATCTTATTTTTTAAATAAAAAAATCAAGCAGCAGGTTATAAAGCTCAGCACATCACCTGCTGTGCAAAGAGACCGACACACAAGAGGAGCAGCCAACCTTCCTACAGCACACATTGTAGATCACACAGTGTAACACACACTGTAGATCAGAGAGTTGTTACATCACTAATATTCAAAACCTCCTGGATTTCAATTACACTTTATTTATAATCTTAGCTGCTCTACCATTTGTGATACATAGTAATATTCTACACATTCACTGCTTCCACCTTGATGGTTGTGAAGTATTTTCTATGATGCATTTTGTCATTTAATATTACGTTAACTATGCAAAACACAGCTAAATCTTGACAGGCCCCATAAAAACCCATCCTAAATGAACCATTATATTGTATGCTGTCAACGTAGACTAAAAAAATACAGTGCCACTCCACCACTCTTGCAGAAGCAGCAGAAAATAGTGTGTGATGTAGAAAATTGTGAGTGATGTAGCTTCCAAAAAGGAGTTGGCAACTACACGATTTGCACATATTCGCAGTCAGGACATGAGAGGGAAGATAACTGAGGAAGTGACAACAGTTAATTAGAATTTGATTTTATTCATGACGTAGTTTTTAATTCTGTGGGAGAATCAATTTTTAAGAAGACCTTGAAGGTCTGGAAGTTCAGCCAATGCAAGAAAATGAGAGGTACACACCTGACCTTGTAAGGCCACTGCGTGCCAGGCAACAGCAGACACAGCGGACGGAGGCAATGGCAAAGAGGGAGTGAATTGCCTTGGGCTCTTGGGAAGCTTCTGGAGGGTTTGAAATATAGTGCTGTCAGCCTGCTGGGTTGGAAACTCAGCAGAGAGTTCTGGGACCCTTGGCACCTGACAAGTTCCCACAGCACAGATGTAGTTTCCCATCTCGTCCGCAAGTCCAGATCATCATGATAGTAATGAATACACAGATTCCTCTGCCCTATCCCAGAGCTGCTCTACGTAAGTCCTGCAATAGAGTCTGTATTTTTAAAAAGTGTACTGGGCAAACTAGGTGGTGAATACCTAGGGGCAAATTAGCCAGGTGAATACACAACTGTGTAGCTGTGATTTGCCAGATATTAGAGTTCTGGCCACCTATGATCAACACTGAAGTATGTTTTCTGTTCCTTACAATCCCTGGCCTGCTAAAAACCATCCATTTATCACCCACCCCTCAACAACCATGTTTTGTGGCCAAGCTAACAACCAGGTCACTCTAGTCTAATAACTACACACTTCTTTAGTTTTCTTTCAACCAGGAGCATATCATCTCCAGGTAATTCAGCATCTTCAACCAAAGGGAGTCAACAGGTTACTGTATTGAAAATCATGGGTTTTTTTCTATTAATAAGAGTTAAAGCACAGAATTTGAAATTTGTGTAATCTTATTATCTCTAAAAATGAGCTTGTTTGGGCAGCCCAGGTGGCTCAGCGGTTTAGTGCCGCCTTCAGTCCAGGGCCTGATCCTGGAGGCCGGCATCGAGTCCCACGTAGGGCTCCCTGCATGGAACCTGCTTCTCCCTCTCTCTGTGTCTCTCATGAATAAATAAACAAAATCCTAAAAAAAAAAAAAAAAAAAAAGAGCTTGTTCAAAGCCTATCAATACATAAATATAAGTGTATATATACAAAACATTCATGATAACAGAACATATCTCATATGGACTTAATATGGTGGAACTGTGCAATATATTTTTTCTGGAAAGTTCACAAAAGTGAACTCCTAGAGGTAATCCTGTGGAAATCAAACTACTGTTTGTAGAAAATGACAGAATCTTTAATATCACAGCTGAGAAAGTGAATGTTATGGTAAGACCTTTATATAGTAAGTGCAAAGCTCTACTCTGCAACTTGGCCTAATGGGGTAGGTACTTTTTAAAATCTATTTGGATCATAGTGACATGAAAATTGCAATTTTGCCATATATTTAACCTGTATTAAGACTTCAGGGTATATTCTGTGGCCACCCTGCAGTTGTGTACTAATTCATGGCTCATGGCTTTCAATGGGCAGTTTTAGAATTGAAAGGGGACCTTTAATATCATTTTTTTCTTTTATTTATTATTTTATTTGGGACTAGATATTAAATGCATTCCTTTTACAAAATACTAAAAATGCTGGTTAAAATAAAAACAAGCAAATAAATAAATAAATAAATAAATAAATAAAATAAAATAAAATAAAAACAAGCATGCTTTTTAAATAAAGGAAAATAGACTCTAAATTATACAACATAATTATAATCAATAATAATATAAAATAATAATATAATTATTAATAAATAAATAATGTATTTTAATAAAATAACATTTCATATGGATATATAAAATAAATAATATATTTATATATTTTATTTAATATAAATATTATATTTATATAATATTTTAATGAAATATAGTTATATTTCTATGATAATCTATATATTAATTATAATATTCAACTAAAAACAATGAAATAGAACCTGTATATAAGTATTGGAAAATTAAAAGATTTTAGAATGCCAAACGTGGAAGCCACATTGAAGCAGCCATAATCCACACTGTTCCAAATAATCTAGAATCTTGATTGTTAAAAACAAAGCCAGAGAATAAAGACATGACACTCAGGTCCAAACATGGAGAAATGAAACTGGCTACCAGTTTTATTAAAGTTAGAACATTCAGAGGGCTTCAAATTCAATGCGGAAATGCACTAGGGAAAATTCACCTTCCAGAAAATAGACATTGACAAATAACTTCTGTCTCAAAGAGGACTGTAGGTAGAAAAATAAATAAAAATAAAATAAAATAAAATAAAATAAAATAAATTATCCCCCCAAAATTTATAATTTGGATCTGCCTTCACACTGATGGACTTTGAATTATATTTCTTTCAAGTATACGTTAAGAAATTAGGTTATAAAACTAACTCAAGTTTCTCCTGTGTCAGTGGGCCCTAAAGCACTCTCTGTAAGGTTTCATAACCACTAATATTTCATATAATACAAGAGATAAAAATCAACTGGATGAGAACTCACAATTCAGAAAGATACATGACAACATGAGGGAGAATAAGCACAAAGAACACATGGCTGAGTTAGATAACCAAGGAGTTTAGACATTCCAACTACTGCATACAGATTTTTGAGAAAGTACAACTAAACATTTATGTTTTTATTTTTCTTAAAGAGTAATTCTAGGCCATGAGTGAGAAAGAAATATTATCAAACAAAGCCACAATGATTCAAAAGACAATGAAATAGAATCTATGTATGAGTATATATATATATATATATATATATACACACACACACACACATACTCATATATATATACATATATATATATATATATATATCTGTGTAACCACCATACAATTTTTAAGAAAAGAAAATATTTCCAGAACCTTAAAGGACTCTTGTGTGATACTTAACAATCAAGATCCTTCCATTTCTACCACAGTAAGCCTTGCCTTGATTTATAGAACAATTATTCCCTTAATTCTACTTACTTTTCTTAATGTAATATTTAATTTTGTTTATGTATGAATTATACTTACTTAAAATTGCACTTCATTCATGTGGTTGTTATTTTACTCTGCTCAAAATTACTTCTGAAATCCATTTGTGTTCGCAGTTATAATACACTTACTTTTATTAGTCTGTATTAATCTGTTGTATGTGTATACCATGATCAAACTGTTAATTCTAGTGCTCATGAACCCAAACAGAATTCCAGGAGTAAAACTATAAACATCAAAAGGAATTAATTAAAATTAATGTCACATAATTAAAAGTAATGTTATAGAATTAAAAGTAACATCAAATAAAAAATTTAATGAATAAAAACATAATTTGTGAAGTGGAAGATAGATCAAGAAATTATATAAACTACATCATAGAGAAATACAGTAAAGGTTAAAAGGAACCTAGAAGAGAATGAAAAGATGTAATATATATCTAATCAGATAAAGACAATGGGGGAGAGGAAGAATACTTTAAGGAGAGTTTCCCAGAAACTAAAAAAAGAAATGAATATTTAGATATATGATGCACAAAATGGCATATCTGATAAAAGATTAGTATCCAAAATACGTAATGAACTTATAGAACTCAACACCAAAAAAACCCACATAATCCAATTTAAAAATGGGCAGAAGATATGAATAGATATAGATACTTCTCCAAAGAAGACACACAGATGGCAAACAGATAGATGAAAGATCCTGGACATCACTCATCATTAGGGAAATGCAAATCAAAACCACAATGAGTTAGCACCTCATACCTGTCAAAATGGCTAAAATAAAAAAAAAAAAAAAAAAAACACAAGAAACAGCAAATATTGGAAAGGATGTGGAGAAAAAGAAATCCTCTTGCAGTGTTAGTGGGAATGCTAACTGGTACAGCCACTCTGGAAAATAGTATAAAGGTTCCTCAAAAATTAAAAATAGAACTACCATATGATCCAGTAATCACACTAGTGAGTATTTACCCAAAGAATATGAATATGAAATGTTAATGCAAAGGATATATGCGACCCTATGTTTATTCCAGCATTACTTACAATAGCCAAATTATAGAAACATCCCAAATGTTCATCAATAGATGGTATATCTATACCATATATACATATATATATACACTTTCTTTATTCTTCGTGTGTGTGTATATATATGTGTGTGTATATATATATATATATATACATACATGAAAATTATTGAGCCATAAAAAGAATGCAGTCTTGCTACTTGCAACAACATAGGTGGACCTAGAGGATATAATGCTAAGCCTAATAAGTCAGTTAGAGAAAGACAAATAACCATATGATTTTGCTCATATGTGGAATTTAAGAAACAAAACATGCAAACAAAGAAAAAAAGGGAGACAAACCAAAAAATAGACTCTTTTTTTTTTAAAGGTTTTATTTATTTATTCATGAGGGACACAGAGAGAAGCAGAGACACAAGCAGACAGAGAAGCAGGCTCCACACAGAAACCTGATGTGGGACTCGATCCTGGGATTCCAGGATCATACCCTGGGCCCAAGGCAGGTGATCAACCGCTGAGCCACCCAGGTGTCCTGAAAAATCAGACTCTTACTGATAGAAAACAAATTGACAGTTACCAGGGATGGGGGGTGGGGGCGGTGGTAGGATGGGTGAAATAGGTGATGGGGATTTAGAGTACACTTATCATGATGAGCATTGAGTAACATGTAGAATTATTGAGTAACATGTAGAATTATTAGTAACATGTAGAACTATATTACAATATTACAATAATATTGAAACTAACATAACACTATATGTTAACTACTTTGGAATTAAACGTTTTTTTTAAAGACGAACAACAAACAGGAATCTTACTAAAAATGGAACCTTATTAAGAGAAATTCTAAAAGGCGTAATTTAGAAACAAAGAAAATAATCCTAGAAGAAAGATCTGAGCAGCAAGAAGCTTAGTAAGAAAAGATATTGTGTATATTTGCGTAATCTAAATACTCAGTATATAAAATAATAACAATGCTTAACTTATGAGACAAAGAAAAAGACGGATTAAATCCTGCATAAGATTAACATAAGATTAATTTATGATGTGTGGAAGTGTGATTATAATTCAAGTGTTCTTTAATCCTTGTATTATTCAAGAAGTTCATGAATTTAAACCTTAGATTAATGTTTAAATTATAATATTACAACTCTCAACCCAAAGTGGGTTGAAGAAAGTGTAATAATAACAATAACAACAGCTATAATAAATAAAAATAATCCCAGGAAGGCAGGAAGTGAAGCAAAATGACCAAAAGAGTACATAAACAATTATTGTAAAAATAGTTCAAAATATATCAGTAATCAATAAAAGTTCACAAATCAAGTACTAATAAGCAAAGGTAGTTTGGAATTAAAATTAAGAATTCCTGCTCCATGATATTTAAAACAGTTCCTCCTAAAAACAATACAAGTTTTAAGGTGTCAGTCTGGCTCAGTCAGAAGACCAAGCAACTCTTGATCTCAGGGTTGTGAATTGAGTCCCATGTCGGAGGTAGAGATTACTTAAATAAATAAACAAACATGACAACTAGCTTTAAAGTAAAAGAATGAAAAATGTTACATTAGTTAGGAAACACTGAACAAAAGATAGCTGATAGAGTTGTTAATACAGCAACAGTAGGGGTACTGAATCTCAATATAAGGTAAAGAATGGATTCATCAGAAGCTCAGAAGTTCTCAACTCCTCTGAGGGAATAACAGGCTCAAAGCACATGAGGCCAAATCAATAAAATATAGAGAAAACTAAATTCACTTACAGTTTTAGTGAATATATGTGACACTCTTCTTCCAGTAATCAATGTTTGCTGCCAACAAAAAATTAGTATGCTATAGATTTGACAACAGAATTAAGTAACTTGGTATAAAATAAACTTATAAAATTAGCATTTCTCTCCAGCATGTATGGAATATTTATGAAAACTGACAACCTACTTGGACATTTCGCAAGCCCCGTATCATGCAGACTAGGATCTTTGACAAGAGAAGAAAGGAAAATCATCACCATTAATATAGTGAATAGCAACACCAAGGAAAATAGCAAGCCTTAAAAAGAGGGCAATTTTTTGAATATTTTAGAACATTTTCCAAATAGCAATAGTCAATGAATTAATCAAAATGAAAACTTGAAAAGATTTGAGAGTCAATGAAAATGAAAATATTACACAGGGAAGTTTGTTGGGGCAGGGCTAGCATTGCTTTCAAAAACAAAGCTTAAAGGTTTCTGTTATAAAAAAGAAAAGGCTAAAATATAGTTAAATACCTGTCTTAAATACTCTTTTACACAGCACTCCAAATTCATCCTTGCATATTAATGTCAGTTTCTATTTTATGACCTCAAGTTCTTTGTCTTGATTAGGCTTAACTTAGACCATTTCCTGCTGGCCTGACGAGATCATCAATGGATTTAGTCACATCTCTTTATAGAACTTCACAGCCGACTTTTATCCAGTTGTACAATCTCAGCCTTTCACTTTTTAAAGTCGAATAAATAAACCATTTATACAATCTGTCCTTTTCTTTCCAAAAATTTGCATCTGCCCATTCTGTCTTAGTTATTAATAATCTCGTAGCCTCCCTGATAGCACTGTGGGAAACGCTTCTGGTGGACAGGAAGAGATGAAGAAATGAACCACTTGAATTTACATATGTTCATTTCACTGAAAAGAATTGAGTCCTCAGGCTTTGTGTTCAGATGTTTTCTTTGCCATGATAAGAAAGAAAAACTAGATGACTCTGTTTGAGGATTTTACTGCACATGTACCTTAGACTAAACTCAGAACCTGTCACTATATTCAGAACTATCGCCTCCTTACATATTTACCAATCATGTCATCTTTGTGCTAGGACACAAACACTTTTTCTCTAAACAGCAATTATGGAGGATGAGCTGGTAAGAATATTTTCTTTATTTTTTGTTGTTTTGCTTTGTTTTGTTTACAATTCCAAAAGGAAATAAAGATATGGATTCAGTCAGAACAAAAGCTCCAGTAAGCATTCCAATTTGTCTTTGAATATGGAAACTCATCCTGCCTTCTTAACCTGAGCTAGAAAAAAACTGATACACTAGCCAGAAAACTTTAAGTAACCCTCTCCAAGATGAGTTTGAGCAAATTTAATCACATACCTTTCTCAAGTTAAATGATATATTCTGTTTTTTGCAGAAATTGAGATAAATTTCTGGTGAGGGCATTTTGCTGTGTTGTGTAGCCATGCACAATAATTTTTTTTTTCCCTCGAGAGGATATGTTAGCCACAACAGAAGAGTCCCCTCCTATGAGCTACAAAAATACATATTATTCCATATTGAATAATAGCTTATATTTATAGACCAGTCCAGCATCATGCATCACCCCTAATATTCTGCATATATTAATTTTATTTCTTTCTCAAAATAACCCTGATGTAATAGTTCTTTCATCCTCATTTTACAGAGAAGAAACTGAGCACAGATAGTTAAGCACAAGTAATTTGACAAAGGTAAATGGGAAGTGAAAGAGTTAAGATTTGAGTCCAGATAAGCTGGGCTTCAGAGCCCATGTTTGAAAACGTATTACTTCTATCTTCGTTTTGAGTTTCTGTGGATATCCTGAGACTCAACAGTAAAATACGGCAATCAATGAGCTGTTATTCAAAGGTTTCCAAGATTCATTCAATGCTACTATCACTCATCTTGTCTCAACTATTTCCTTCATTATTGTACCTTTGTCCTAAACCACATAGTACCTGTCTTTACTGAGGACTTCTTGTATTTAGATGTAATTATTCAGAGTTAAGAATATCCATTATATAAACCATAATATATTTTATTGATTCCTTTAGCTATATTCTGAGTAGCACTTGAATAAAGGCCTGCGCTTTGGAATGAGACTGTAAATTTCAATCCAGATCTACTATTCTAGCATATTCTAGAATATTGAGGGGGAAGGGCAAAATAGCTTCAATCACTATCAATTTCCTCTCCTGTAAAATACTGATACTAATAGTACTAACTCCACATTGTCGAGATGAATAAATTAGATAACATATAGAAAGAAGTTCAATAAATTTTATGTGACTCATTAAGTGCCCAATACTTAAAAAATTAATGGTTCAAGGATGCAATTGCTGAGTCATTTGCAAAAGATGCATGATGATGAAGATTTTAGAAAATAATTAATATTAAAATGATTTACCATGTAAGTTTTTTCTAGGATACCCAACTTAAACCCTGGTACTCATCTAGAGTGCATTTATTATAGGAAGCCAGTATGACTTTCTCATTTGGTAGGTTTGACACCACAGGTAAGTGTTTTAAAGATCTTAATATATTCAGGAAACTCTAAAGAAATTGGTGAAGGCTCAGAGAAACCAAATGCAATTTTTTAAAAAGTAACTCTTAAAGTACTAAGGAAAGTGGTATTGAATCAGCAGTACCCTGACTGTGCCTTATGATTCTGATGAAGCTTGAGTGAAAACATACAACAACACACTCTACAGAAATTGTAAATGCTCTAGGAAAGGCTAGAACCAGGAAGTGTCTTAAATCCTTAGAGGATACCTGCATTTACACAATCCAGAAATAAACAGATTATATAGTGAACTTCAGCCAAACTGATCTAATCTAATTTTTGTTGTTCTAATAAAGACAGATTGGATTAAGGGCAAATCTGAGATGTGAGAAATTTGTAGGTATTTCGAAAAGATTTCTTTTCAGGCAAAGGTATAGCTCAGGGGTGCCCCTATCAATACACATTTTAACTAAATATTAATTAGCCAAATGAAGAGTGAAGCCAAAATTACTATTATAGAATGAATTTCAAATAGAACTGAATTTTTATTTAAAAGTACAATTTTAAACAGAAATGAATTTTGAATGTTATGGTTTGGGAAAAATAATTTCTCACTTAGATTACTCCTATGGTAGATAATAAGGATTTGTGGTACAAGAAGATGCTTTTATTTAAGGGTTTTGGAAGAGTCACATATTGGGGGATGCCTTATTTCCCTCTAACATTTTCATTTTTTAAACTTTTAAACTATATATATATATTTATATGCATTATTATATCTTGATCAATGTTGATTTATTCTGAGTATTAATCACACTTGACTTTGTAGTTCTTCTTTCTTATATTTTTGAGGGGCCAACATTTACATTCTTCTTTTATGATTTGAAGAAGATCCACTTAGGACTTTTTTTTTCCAGGCCTCGTGGCAAGCCTTAGTGGAATTAAATAAAGAATTTTAAATATAATTTTTAAATTGTAGTTAAACTTATTCTGTTGAATGTATAAACATTAGCAAAAAAAAAAAAAAGAATAGTATAATATCACTGTTATTATAGCTTAGGTTATTACTCAAATTTTATTGACATTTATGGATATAAAGCTATATGTAGATATGTCTCAAAAAGGGATAAAGTCCTCCCAGTATTTTATGCTTTATAATATTAATACTAAATGTCAAAATATGTTGTATTTATTTTATAATAAATTATCAGCTTTCACAATCATCAGTAATTGTGGAAATATTACATACACAGTTATATACAACCGCCTAATAGAATTTTAATACATAAAGCACATAAGGAGATTTTTATTCCAAGTTACAGATGGAATCCTTAACTATACTTGAAGGTATTATAAGATATTAATCTATAAGATATGAGCAAAAGTTCAGATGGAATATTCCTATGACTACTACTTTTATGTTGATTAAACATAATGCTACCTAACAGAATTAAATGACTACTGTTCCCAAACAAGTTCAGAGATATCAAAAAATAAAATGAATTATGCGTTTGGTCCTCAGCGTTCCAAATGTTCACTCTGAGGCTCAAACACCTGAACAAATATTTGAAAGACTCTGAGTTCAAAGCCAAACTTCAATGCCTTTGAGGCTGGCAGTTAAAATATTGAGATTAACAATTATCTGAACTAGTATTTTACAATTTTTAATGCAACACTTTTTTTCTTTTTCTCTTTTCCCTCCTCTTCCTCTCCATATTCCTTTCTCTTCCCTTCCTTTCTTAAGTAATTCTATCCTAAAGTAGTGAGGGGATAGGGTTGGGGAAGGGAAGTTGCAGTGGCTACAGCAGGTTGTCAGAGTCCGAGAAAGTGAGAGGGACATCCATAGGGAGAGTGAACTGGCATGGGAGGTCAGAGTCCAAGCAGGTAAGAAAGATGTTCCCATAGAAGGGCAGCCTGGTATGGGGCCTCAGTTTGGGTGAAGAAGGAAATCATGCAGGGAAAGAGCTTAGCTTGAGGAGTTAGTGTCTTAATGGGTGAGGAGGAGTGGCCTAAAAGAGTGTCAAATGGAAGGTCAAAGGGTTTCTCTTACTTTGGGCCAAAAGGTTTCTCTTCCTTTGGGCCACTCTTGTTTTCTTTAATTAATGTTTACATAATAGATTTTTTCCCCATCCTTTTATAAAATGTGTCTTTTTTTTCTTGTTTATACCACACACTTCCACAGAGATTTACTTACAAAAGACAAATTAAGAATGAATAAGCATAGATAATGCTGCTATAAACAAGAGGGTGCATGGATCTCTTCAAATTAGTATTTTTGTATTCTTTGGGTAAATACCTAGTAGTGCAATTGCTGGGTCCTAGGGTAGTTCTATTTTTTACTTTTTGAGGAAACTCCATACTGTTTTCCAGGATGGCTACACCAGTTTGCATTCCTATCAACAGTGTAAGAGTGTTCCCCTTTGTTTGTATCCTAGCCAACACCTGTTGTTTCATGTGTTGTTGATTTTGGCCATTCTGACAGGTGTGGAGTTGATATCTCACTGTAGTTCTGATTTGCATTTCCCTGATGATGAGTGATATTGAGCATCTTTTCATAGGTCTGTTGGCGATCTGTAGGTGTTCTTTGGGGAAAAAAAAATGTCTATTCATGTCTTCTGACTATTTTTTAATTGGATTATTTTGTTTTGAGATGCTGAATTTTATAAGTTCTTTATATATTTTGGATACTATTTATCACCATGTCTGGCCAGAGATGTACCATGGCGAGGCACCTGTTTTTACACAAAAGTATCATGATGAAGTTGTAAATAGGTTTAAAAAGGCCTATGCACAGATACATGTGAGGAATCCATGGGACTCTGATGTTCTCTATGGGCCACTCCACACCAAACACGCAGTGAAGATGTTTCTTGGAGCAGTGGAGGATGCAAAGAAGAAGGTGGCACCCTGGTCATGGTGGCAAGGTCATGGATCGCCCTGACAATTACGTAGAACCAACAGTTCACAGGTCTGACCCACAACGCATCCATTGCGCACACAGAGACATTTGCTCCGATTCTTTATGTATTCAAATTTAAAAATGAAGAAGTCTTTGCATGGAATAATGAAGTAAAAACAAGGACTTTCAACTAGCATCTTTACCAAATTTGGGCAGAATCTTCTGCTAGCTTGGACCGAAAGGATCCGACTGTGGCTTTGTAAATGTCAATATCCCAACAAGTGGGGCTGAGATCAGAGGTGCATAAGGAGGAGAAAAGCACACTGGTGGTGGCCGGGAGTCTGGGAGAGATGCCTGGAAACAGTACATGAGAAGATCCACTTGTACTATCAACTACAGTAAGGACGTTCCTCTGGCTCAAGGAATCAAGTTTCAATAAAGGTGATGGTAAATCAGCATTACTTCAAGTCTTCTAGGCATTCATGCAGTTTTTTGTTCTGAAGAAGACGAAGAAAATTAAGATTTGCCCTGAACAAATGCATCATTTTGATAAAAAAAAAATTGCAAATATCTTATCCCATTCTGTAGGTTGTGTGCACTTCTAATTTGTGTTCATTGTGTGATTCTGGAAAGCTACCTTAGTTTTCCTTTAATTTTTCTCATTTGTACAATTGAGTGA
Organism: Canis lupus familiaris; assembly: GCF_011100685.1. NCBI lineage: Eukaryota > Metazoa > Chordata > Mammalia > Carnivora > Canidae > Canis > Canis lupus. The sequence continues at coordinate 32,440,537 of NC_049222.1, read as the reverse complement.
TGTATCTTTTTTTCTTTCCTAATCTGCAAAAATACTGAAGACTCATTATTTCCTTGGAAAGATCTTGACACCCATTTTATACTACATAGTAGTAATAAACAATTTTGGGAAGGATTCTAGCCATTGTGGAAATTAGTACCTTTACTGACTCTGAATCTATCAGATATTTAAACTATAATCCAGGAGCCCATTCTCCATGTTACTGATGCACATTCCTAGCTTTGTAGATTAGCAAAAAAAAAAAAAAAAAGAAAGAAAGAAAGAAAACTTTGATTCGTAAAAATGTTGAGAAATTATGACTTGCACTTTTGTTTCCTGACTTATTTTTCTTAAATCAATGTCCTGATGTTCAATCCAATTCATATAGACTACACAAACCACATGGGATTTTTTTACCTAAAGCAATTACCTAACAATTGATTTGTTTTTACTACATTAATGACTTTTCTATGTTAATGATACAGTGTCTTCCAATTTAAGTTTAAAGTTAGGCATTTATAAACAATGGTTTAAATTTTTCAAATCACTGAAATACCAATGTCTTGAAGCTCTACTTACAGCATGCCAACCACTCACTGTGGGAGTTGCCAGATGAAAATCCATAGGCAAGTTCCAGTCCTCATAAATATGTGCTTGGTCAGACTGACAAAATCTTTAGATAAAAATTGAATTGGACTTCTGAAAAGAAATGCATGATGTGTTCAGCTCGACCCCACCCTTGCCTGTGTCCTCTTCACAGATCTAATTCGTGCATTTATGTATTAGCCTGACCCTTGCAGGTCTTCGAATTTGCTCATGATTTAACATAACTGCCAAAGTGACAAAACTTAATGGAGTATAAGAAATTAAGCATGCTGCTAAAATGACTTGAGTAATTTGAAACTATATATTTTCAAGCATATCCTTAAGTAGGTGACAATTATGTTCACCGATTACTGAATCACAATAGAATGGGTGCATGAGAAAATAACATGATCATGTGCTATTCTTGCTAAACATCTATACTCTTTCTATATGAAAGTATCAATAATTTTTAGCCAGTAAGACTGTTGTATAAGCAAAAGGTAGGTGCTTCCAAGTCAGAGTTGGTAGCAGATGCAAGGTGCCTTATTTCCGCTGATATCAGCTAAAAGAAATAGAGCTAACACTATATAATTTGATTCATAGAGTCTTAATTACAGGATATAAAATGTTCTGTAAATGAGCCATTATGCATTTTCCATTTTGTTGTTTCAGTGAATAAAAATTTCAGAACTGAGCAAATTTTTGGTTAAGATGCAAGTTACATGTGCTGAGGATCACTAATATCTAAAGAAATGCTCTTGTTTGGAAGCCTCAGATCCTAAATCCCTTTAGTTCTGTGGACTTCCTACATGATCTCAGGAGCCTCCTCTGCTCCTCTTTGCAGCTTTTAAAATGAAGACTAATACCTGCTTCAGATTAATCCCACTGATTCTGTAGACTTTAAACACTGATTTATAAAAGACACTGGGCTTTTTTGAAGCAAATTAAAGACAAAAAACCCACATCTTTATTGTTATTGTCATAAATTCCTATTATTATTTTGGTTGATAGTTTTCTCAATGACAGATTTGTACAAGAGATTATTATTTGGAAGAAGTGTGTCCATGCTAAAAGTCTATTCATTTGTTAAGTTAACCACCCACAAAACACTTCATTTTATCTGTAATTTGTACATTTTTTGAGTTCTGTTGAATTACTGAAAAGGATATTTTTTCTGTTTTTCATCCTTAGGAATACTTTATTATAAACTGTACTCCACACCACTCCTCACTCCAAAGTTTCAAAAAAAAAAAAAAAAGAGAAATAAAAAAATCCTTCTTAACCAAGTCCTCCCTAACCAAGGCATATCATAAACGAGATCACTCATTTACTCAATAAACACCCATCAAAATATTTTTTATTTTCATATCCTACATTAAATTGTACAGGATATGACTCAATATACTCTGATTTTATTTATTTTTTTAAATTTTTTATTGGAGTTCAATTTGCCAACATATAGCATAACACTCAGTGCTCATCCCGTCAAATGCCCCCTTCAGTGCCTGTCACCCAATCATCCCAACCCCCTGCCCACCTCCCCTTATACCACCCCTTGTTCATTTCCCAGAGTTTATACTCTGATTTTAAATAATTAGAAGTGGAAGATTGTGTTTTCCATAGAAAAAAGTAAATAAAAGACTTAAAACCTAACTTATCCAAACAAATAATCTGTGTACATAAGAAGGTGGCTGTATTCAGACTTTGGAAAGTGGTGTTCATGAAGCTCTCCTTTATACCAAACACCTTACATCATCTCACAAACCAGACAGATCATAAGTAGTTGCAACTGGGCTTATAAACATATTATATCTTTGAAGTAAATGACCTTGATTTTTGCCTCTTTTTCTTTTTATTGGTTTATCACATTAATCAACCTTACATGTCATGAAATTCTGCATAAGCACGAGTACAGATCTAGCATTAAAAAGTTCAAGGCATGAATTACAGTATAAAATAAATAAAATAGTGATATACCATAATTCACACTCACCTATGTCTATCATTAACAGTTATGAAAAGAGAAAATTGATTTCATTGTTGGAAAGTCCTGGGTATTTCATGCCATCATTTGACGTGTACATGTGAATAAAGTCTTAAGAGGAAATGAGAAAGGGCAAATAATGTAGTAGTGATAGAAAATAATAATCAGTTCAGCAAGTGGATCCAGCTGAGAACAAATTGAAGTCACTCAATTTTTCCCTTTGTCTCTTTGCTCTTTTTCTTTCATTTATATTCATGGACTAAGAAGAGCCCTCAAAAAATCATCTCATAAAGCCACGATGAAATAATATAATCAAGATAATTCCAAGAGTCGGTATCTAGTAATGAAATCTGTCAGGAAGTATATTCATTGTTTCATCATCTTGACTCATGAAATGGTTTTCCACATGTCACCTCTAAGAACTCTCCTTCTAACAATCAGAACTTAAGGACATCAGCTCACACTCCTCCTTCAGAGTCATACTTTCTCTTATCTTTCTTATGTGCTGAATTTTATCCTCTTCCCAAATTTCAGCTGATAATTGATGGTAAGGTCTTTAAAGAGATTATTAAGAATGAAGTCTTTATGGTAAGCTTTAATTTCCATATGACTGGTGTCTTTATAAGAAGAGGAGATTAAGATGCAGAGACAGAGACACCAGACTTGAAAGCACAGAAAGGAAAAGAATGTGAACATACAGCAAGAAAGCAGTCATCTGCAAGTCCACCAGAGAGGCCTAAGAAGTGATAAAATTTGCTGATACTTTGATTTCAGACTTTTAGCTTCCGGAATGGTAAGAAAATAAATTTCTATGGTTTGAGCCACCCAGTCTGAAGCATTTTGTTATGGCAGCCCTAGCAAACTAACAGAATATCCTATAGCCAACTCTGGATGTATTTGTGTTCACTTACTGGTGTAATGGAGTGTCTAATAAAGCGGAGAATCAATGAGATTGAGCATTTCCTTTGAAAAGAGTCCATAGAAATTATGCTATCTGATGTCTAAAGATAAGGGACATAGGCCAAATTAGAATAGCCCTCCCATGAAATTCCTTTCTCAGGCAAATTGTAAGAAGACCTTTATTTGAGGAAAAAGCACTACTGTTTCTTCTAGCACTTTAGCAAAAGATGCCTCTCCCCTTACTAGGTATATTTAGTCACTGATGAGTAGATGAATGCATACGTTAGGTCTTCTGGATAAGAAGAGACTAATATCTTATTGTGTGTCAATGATGTTAGCTCAATAAAGGCTCAATGGTAGTAAAGGGCAAAACAGTCCTGAAATTAAACAATCTCAGGAAAAGAGGGAGATTACCTGTTCATACAAAGGCTTTAATGTTTGAGAAGTACTCTTTTGCCTATCTCATTTCAAAATACAGAATGAGTGTGATTTTGAATTGGATTTATCAGAAGAAAAAAATAGCATGAGTTACCTTGCTCAGAGCTTTGTGATCTTTGGACACCACTTCTTCCTACCACCTTCATTATTTATTAACTGTGCTGCTCCGCCAATGGCTTCCAAATGAGAACATGAGCCCCAGCAGTAAGAAAGTACACATCTTCTTTAGTTAGGCCTAGTACCTCCAAATTAAAAATTCAGATTTTCCCTGGACAACAGCTAATGTGCTTTCAGCCACTAAATTGTATTGCTTGCATTTTCTAGAGATTGATAAATGAAATCAAGTGATATTAACTATTCAATTTTATTCTTTTTTAAATTTGTTTTGGTTATTCAACATCTTTTGCAGTTTATATGATTTTTAGAATCTGTCAATTTCTGCAAAATATTCTACTGCGGCTTTTTTTCTTTATTGGAGTTCAATTTGCCAACATATAGCAAACACACAGTGCTCATCCCGCCAAGTGCCCCCCTCAGTGCCCATCACCCAGTCACGCCAACCCCCGCCCACTTCCCCTTGGACTACCCCTTGTTCATTTCCCAAGTTAGGTGTCTCTCATGTTTTGTCACACTCACTGATATTTTCACTCATTTTCTCTCCTTTTCCTTTATTCCCTTTCACTAATTTTTATATTCCCCAAATGAATGAGACCATATAATGTTTGCCTTTTCGGATTGACTTATTTCACTCAGCATAATACCCTCCAGTTCCATCCATGTCAAAGCAAATGACGGGTATTTGTCGTTTCTAATGGGTGAGTAATATTCCATTGTATACATAGACCACAGCTTCTTTATCCATTCATCTTTCGATGGACACCGAGGCTCCTTCCACAGTTTGGCTATTGTGGACATTGCTGCTAGAAACATTGGGGTGCAGGTGTCCCGGCGTTTCATTGCATCTGTATCTTTGGGGTAAATCCCCAGCTGTGCAATTGCTGGGTCGTAGGGCAGATCTATTTTTAACTCTTTGAGGAACCTCCACACAGTTTTCCAGAGTGGCTGCACCAGTTCACATTCCCACCAACAGTGCAAGAGGGTTCCCTTTTCTCCACATCCTCTCCAACATTTGTTTCCTGTCTTGTTAATGTTCCCCATTCTCACTGGTGTGAGGTGGTATCTCATTGAGGTTTTGATTAGTATTTCCCTGATGGCAAGTGATGCGGAGCATTTTCTCATGTGCTTGTTGGCCATGTCTATGTCTTCTTTGGTGAAATTTCTCTTCATGTCTTTTGCCCATTTCATGATTGGATTGTTTCTTTCTTTGCTGTTGAGTTTAAGAAGTTCTTTATAGATCTTGGAAACTAGCCCTTTATCTGATAGGTCATTTGCAAATATCTTCTCCCATTCTGTAGGTTGTCTTTTAGTTTTGTTGACTGTATCCTTTACTGTGCAAAACCTTCTTATCTTGATGAAGTCCCAATAGTTCATTTTTGCTTTTGTTTCTTTTGCCTTCGTGGATGTATCTTGCAAGAAGTTACTGTGGCCGAGTTCAAAAAGGGTGTTGCCTGTGTTCTCCTCTAGGATTTTGATGGAATCTTGTCTCACATTAGATCTTTCATCCAGGGGGAGCCTGGGTGGCTCAGCAGTTTAGCGCCACCTTCAGCCCAGGGCCTGATCCTGGAGACCCAGGATCGAGTCCCACGTCAGGCTCCCTGCATGAAGCCTGCTTCTCCCTCTACCTGTGTCTCTGCCTCTCTCTCTCTCTCTCTGTGTGTATCTCTCATGAATAAATAAATTTAAAAAAAATGTTTAGATCTTTCATCCATTTTGAGTTTATCTTTGTGTATGGTGAAAGAGAGTGGTCTAGTTTCATTCTTCTGCATGTGGATGTCCAATTTTCCCAGCACCATTTATTGAAGAGACTGTCTTTCTTCCAGTGGATAGTCTTTCCTCCTTTGTCGAATATTAGTTGACCATAAAGTTGAGGGTCCACTTCTGAATTCTCTATTCTGTTCCATTGATCTATGTGTCTGTTTTTGTGCCAGTACCACACTGTCTTGATGACCACAGCTTTATAGTACAACCTGAAATCTGGCATTGTGATGCCCCCAGGTATTAGTTTTCTTTTTTAAAATTCCTCTGGCTATTCGGGGTCTTTTCTGATTCCACACAAATCTTAAAATAATTTGTTCCAACTCTCTGAAGAAAGTCCATGGTATTTTGATAGGGATTGCATTAAAAGTGTATATTGCCCTGGGTAACATTGACATTTTCACAATTTTGATTCTTCCAATCCATGAGCATGGAATATTTTTCCATCTCTTTGTGTCTTCCTCAATTTCTTTCAGAAGTGTTCTATAGTTTTTAGGGTATAGGTCCTTTACCTCTTTGGTTAGGTTTATTCCTAGGTATCTTATGCTTTTGGGTGCAACTGTAAATGGGATTGACTCCTTAATTTCTCTTTCTTCAGTCTCATTGTTAGTGTATAGAAATACCACTGATTTCTGGGCATTGATTTTGTATCCTGCCACGCTACCAAATTGCTGTATGAGTTCTAGCAATCTTGGGGTGGAGGCTTTTAGGTTTTCTATGTAGAGTATCATGTCATCTGCGAAGAGGGAGAGTTTGACTTCTTCTTTGCCAATTTGAATGCCTTCTATGTCTTTTTGTTGTCTGATTTCTGAGGTTAGGACTTCCAGTACTATGTTGAATAGCAGTGGTGAGAGTGGACATCCCTGTCCCATTCCTGATCTTAGGTGAAAGGCTCCCAGTGTTTCCCCATTGAGAATGATATTTGCTGTGGGCTTTTTGTAAATGGCTTTTAAGATGTTGAGTAATGTTCCCTCTATCCCTGCACTCTGAAGAGTTTTGATCAGGAATGGATGCTGTATTTTGTCAAATGCTTTCTCTGCATCTATTGAAAGGATCATATGTTCTTGTTTTTTCTCTTGTTGATATGATCAATCACATTGATTGCTTTATGAGTGTTGAACCACCTTTGCATCCCGGGGATAAATCCCACTTGGTCATGGTGAATAATCTTCTTATGTATTGTTGGATCCTATTGGCTAGTATCTTGTTGAGAATTTTTGCATCCATGTTCATCAGTGATATTGGTCTATAATTCTCCTTTTTGGTGGGGTCTTTGTCTGGTTTTGGAATTAAGGTGATGCTGGCCTCATAGAATGAGTTTGGAAGTATTCTATCTCTTTCTAGCTTTCCAAACAGCTTTAGTAGAATAGGTATGGTTTCTTCTTTAAACTTTTGATAGAATTCTCCTGGGAAGCCATCTGGCCCTGGACTTTTGTGTCTTGGGAGGTTTTTGATGACTGCTTCAATTTCTTCCTGGTTATTGGCCTGTTCAGGTTTTCTATTTCTTCCTGTTCCAGTTTTGGTAGTTTGTAGTTTTCCAGAAATGTGCCCATTTCTTCTAGATTGCCTAATTTATTGGCGTAAAGCTGCTCATAATAAGTTTTTAAGATCATTTGTATTTCCTTGGTATTGGTGGTGATCTCTCCTTTCTCATTCATGATTTTATTAATTTGAGTCTCCTCTCTTCTTTTTAATAAGGCTGGCTAATCGTTTATCTATCTTACTAATTTTTTCAAAGAACCAACTCCTGGTTCTGTTAATCTGTTCCATAGTTCCTCTAGTCTCTATTTCATTGAGTTCTGCTCGAATCTTTATTAACCCTCTTCTTCTCCTCAGTGTAGGATCTATTTGCTGTTTTTTCTCCAGCTCCTTTAGATGCAAGGTTAGCTTTTGTATTTGAGTTTTTTTCTAGTTTTTGGATGGATGCTTGTATTGCAATGTATTTCCCCCTCAGGACTGTTTTTGCTGTATTCCAAAGATTTTGAAAGGTTGTATCTTCATTCTCTTTAGTTTCCATGAATCTTTTAATTTTCTCTAATTTCCTGGTTGACCTTTTCATCTTTTAGCAGGATGGTCCTTACCCTCCACCTGTTTGAAATGCTTCTAAACTTCTTCTTGTGATTTAGTTCTAACTTCAAAGCACTATGGTCTGAAAATATGCAGGGAATGATCCCAATCTTTTGGTATAGGTTAAGACCTGATTTGTGGCCCCGTATGTGGTCTATTCTGGAGAAAGTTCCATGCGCATTTGAGAAGAATGTGTGTTCAGTTGTGTTTGGATGGAAAGTTCTGTAAATATCTGTGAAATCCGTCTGGTCCAGTGTATCATTTAAAGCTCTTGTTTCTTTGGAGATGCTGTGCTTAGAAGATCTGTCAATTGTAGAAAGCACTACATTCAAGTCACCAAGTATAAGTGTATTATTCTAGTATATCTTAACTTTGGTTATTAATTGATTGATATACTTGGCAGCTCCCATATTCGGGGCATAAATATTCATGATTGTAGGTCCTCTTGTTGGATAGATCCTTTAAGTATGATATAGTGTCCCTCTTCATCTCTTACTACAATCTTTGGGATAAACTAATTTATCTCTTATGAGGATGGCTACTCCTGCTTTCTTTTGAGGACCATTTGAATGGCAAATGGTTCTCCAAACTTTTATTTTCAGGCTGTAGGCGTCTTTAGGTCTTAAATAAGTCTCTTGTAGACAGCAAATAGATGGGTCTTGCTTTTTTATCTAGTCTGAAACCCTGTGCCTTTTGATGGGGTCATTAAGCCCATTCACGTCCAGAGTTACTATTGAAAGATATGAATTTGGGCAGCCTGGGTGGCTCAGCGGTTTAGTGCCGCCTTTAGCCCAGGGAGTGATCCTGGAGACCCGAGATCGATTCCCACATCGGGCTCCTTGTGTGGAGCCTGCTTTTCCCTCTGCCTGTTTCTCTGCCTCTCTCTGTCTCTTTGTATCTCAAATAAATAAATAAATAAATAAATAAATAAATAAATAAATAATAAATAAATCTTAAAAAGAAAAAAGATATGAATTTAGTGTCATCATGATACCTATTCAGTCCCTGCTTTTGTGGATTGTTTCTTTGAACTTCTTCTTTCTTTACAGAATCCCCCTTAATATTTCGTGGAGAGCCAGTTTGGTGGTCACATATTCTTCCAGTTTCTGCCTCTCCTGGAAGCTCTTTATCTCTCCTTCTATTCTGAATGAGAGCCTTGCTGGATAAAGTATTCTTGGCTGCATGTTCTTCTCATTTAGGACCCTGAATATATTCTGCCAGCCCTTTCTGGCCTGCCAGGTCTCTGTGGAGAGGTCTGCTGTTATCCTCATGCTTCTTCCCATAAAAGTTAGGGATTTTTTTGTCGCTTGCTACTTTAAGGATCATCTCTTTATCTTTGGAAATTGCAAGTTTCACTCTTAAAAGTCAAGGTGTTGAGTGGTTTTTATTGATTTTAGGGGGGGTCACTCAATCTCCTGGATCTGAATGCCTGTTTCCCTTCCCAAGTTAGGGAAGTTCTCAGCTATGATTTGTTCAAATACACATTCTGGACACCTGTCCCTTTTGGGGCCCTCAGGAATTAAATGCAGATTTTTCCTTCTGAGGCTTTCATTTATTTCCCTTAGCCTATCTTCATGATCTTTTAATTGTTTTTCTCTTTTTTCTTCAGTTTCCCTCTTGCCATCAACTTGTCTTCTATGTCACTCACTCATTCTTCTACCTGACTAACCTTTGTCATTAGAACCTCCAGTTTGGATTGCATCTCATTTAATTGATTTTTAATTTCAGCCTGACTAGATCTAAATTCTGCAGTCATGAAGTCTCTTGAATCCTTTTTGCTTTTTTCTAGAGCCACCAGTAGCTTTATAATTGTGCTTCTGAATTGGCTTTCTGACATTGAATTGTAATCCAAATTTTGTAACTCTGTGGGAGAGAAGCCTGTTTCTGATTCTTTCTTTTGAAGTGAGTTTTTCCTTCTAGTCATTTTGCTCCGTGCAGAGTGGCCAAAAACAAGTTGTACTGGAAAAAGGAGAAAGAGAGAAAAAAAGGGGGTGGGGAACAAACAGAAAACAAGAAACAAGGGGGAATATCCTCTGATTCTATATACTGTAAATCCTTCGACTTCCCCTGGAACTTTCCAGGGCTCCTTGGTCAATAACTTGCTTTTCCCCTGTCCTTCTAGCTGGTCTTCTGGGGGAGGGGCCTGCTGTGCTGATTCTCGGGTGTGTGCACCTGGGGAGCTACCCAGTCCCCTGCCAGGTGCACAGCTCAGTGGGAGCTGTTTATCCTGAGATCCCTGCTCAGTCCCAGGTACAAGGTGACACCAGGAGGAACAGCAGTGACGGCGGCCTGCTCTCCAGCCCTAGAGTCAGCTCCCGCAGCAACCACCGCAGCTCTCAGTCCGCAAGGGCCTGGATGCTCGGGGGGGCAGGGGGGGTGCTGATCTGCACAACGTTGGGCTGCTCAGGGGCAGGAGCGTCCTTGCTGTCCTGTGTCCCCCCGGCCTCTGCCTGTCCCCGGTGGAGCACCGAATCTTGGGCTATGTCACCCAGCACCCTGGGCTCTGGGGCTTGCACCACTGGAATTGCTCCCGGGGCCTGCAGACCCCTCTGTGTGGAGCCACCTCCGAGCTGGTCCCAGGCCCTGCGGGCGTGCGCTGCAGCCTTTTAGAGAGCTCATCCCCCGGAGTGTGGCATACTCTCCCGCGGGTGCAGGTGCTCTGTTAGTGCCCCCGAGAGCCTGAGGGCTACCCCGCCCCTCCTGGGGTCCTGCCCGAGCTGCCTGCAAGCGCCTTTCCCTCCGGGAAGATTGGTGAAGCTCCTGCTTCTTTGGGGCTGGGCTCTCCTGTCCTGGGGGCACTCACCTGTTGGCCTTAGCCCTGCTCCTCGAGGGTACCCCTCCCCCTTGGATGCTTTTTTATTTATTTTTTTGTTCCCTCTCCCTACCTTAATAGAAGCGCAAACCTCTCCCTGCAGCATTCCAGCTGTTCTCTCTTTAAATCTCAGACCGAATTCATAGGTTTTCAGGATGATTTGAAAGTTATCTAGGTAAGTTGGTGAGGCCAGGTGACTTGGGGACCCTACTCTTCCGCCATCTTGCCCCGCCTCTCTACTGCAACTTTGATTGAGACTGCATGACATTTTTATCAATTTCAGGAGCAGTGAAACTTAAGAATATCAAGTTATGACTTATGTCCTTCATCATTATTTATGATGTTAGATGTAGGTTTTTCATAGATGTCCTTTATCAGCTGAAGAAATTCTATTTTGTTCCTAGTTTATGAAAAATTTGTATCAGCTGTGGATCTGGGACTATATTAAATATTAGTCTTGTGTCTATTGTGGTGATCGTCATGTTTTCCTTTTTTAGTTTTTTGCTATGATTGTTAGTATTGATTGTTTTTTAAATGTAAAACTACCCTTGAATTCCTGGGGAAATAAACAACCCTATATAATTATGCTATTTATATTTGTATATCCTACTGGATTTAATAGCTAATTTTTTCTTAAGAATTATCCTAACCATGTTCATGGAGGATATTAGCTTGAAGCTTCTTTTTCTCTTCACGTCTGTTTTCTAGTTTTAGAATTGAAATAATGATGATTCAATGTTGAATAATGAATTCAACACATTCATTAATGTGTTGTTAAGTGTTCACTGTCTTAACACTGTCACTCTAAAAGCAATTGTTTAACACTGGTTCTTATTTTTTTTCTTAGATACTGAGAAGAATTCACCAAGTAGGTGATCTCGGCCTGCAGCCTCCATTGTGGGAAAGTTTGTAACTACAAATTAAATATAAGAGAAATACCATTCAGATTATCTGTTCACTTAGAGGGAACTTAATCTACTGAGTGAGCCTTGAAAGTTTGTGTTTTTCAAGGAACTTATCCATTTCATCTAAGTTGTGAACTTTATTTCCATAAAGTTGTTCAGAATATTCCTTTATGATTCTATTCAAAACTTATACAACTAGCATTGATGCTACTTCTTTCATTCTTGATATTGGCAATGTGTGTATTTTTCTCTGTTTTGGCTGGCCACTTATCAATTTTATTAATTATTTAATAAACTTGCTTTTGGTTACATTGACTTTCTCCACTGTTTTTACTGTTTTCTATTTCATTGATTTCTGCCTTTATTATTTTCCTTCTGTCATTAATTTGAGCTCAGTTTGTTTCTCTGGTTTCTTAAGGAGAAAACTATGCACACTGATTTGATACTTTTTTTCCTCATTTCTAGTATGGCTATTAGTGCTTATAATTTCCCCCTGACTACTGTGTTAGTGACATCTGACAAATTTTGATGTGTCTTTTGATATTTTCAAATAGTTAAAACATTTTACATTCCTTCCTTGAACTACTTAGATTGAAATATATTATTTAGTTTCTGAAAATTTCTCGATTTCCTGGATATTTTTTGTTATTTATAGTTTCATACTCTTATAGTCAGGAAAAATACTTTTTTATGACTGAAATCCTTCCAAATTTATTAACACTCATTTAATGACCCAGAATATATCTATCTTAATCAATATTCTGTATTTGTTTGAAGAGAATGTATAATTTTCTATAAATAAAACCATACACAAAATATTTATATACAATGTTTGACTCTCAGGTTCCCAAAGTAAATCTGAAAGTACATATTAAGTACAGAACTAATTGACATAAAATATGAGAAAAAAATCAAATCAGTTAAAAGTGTACACTGCTGCTTGTGAATTGTTTTATGATGTGTATAATCTAAATATGATTTTGGAACAAAAAATCAGTTTTGACACGATTAATAAGATCAAGTAAAATAATCTATGGAAATAGTTAATGCAGTATATTCCACTTAATTACCATTTCTTCATATTGTACATTGAAGTACATTGATGATTAATTTCAGTTATCTGAGGAATTATTTTTAATTCATACCTTTCTTTTGTTTGTTACATTTGACTTCTTTAAATGGTACCTTTTTATTGAAAGGGAAATTCAAATAATAATAATATAATAATAATTTGCAAAATAAAGTAGAACAGCAGGTGCTGTTATTTTAGGAAGGTTTATTATTGGGAATAATTTTCAGCTATGGAAAGATTCAAATCTCAAAGTCTCAACTAATGAGGGGATTTTTGTTTATTAATTTCTTCTTGTTATGAACAGTGATCAAAATCTTATTCAAAAAAAAGGTTGATAGCTCCCTAGAGATTGCATATTGGGGAATAAAAGTTACTATTATTAAGTAACATTTTCTTGAATGTTTAAGGATTTTTGAGAATAGAATAAGAGTTACCATGGGTACAATATTCACATAGAATTTGATAGCTCTCTGGAGATTGCATTCAGGGAAGTAAACATTTTTATTAAGTAACATTTTCTTGAATGTTTAAGGATTTTTGAGGAGAATTATAATTACCAGGAGTACAATATTTGATATGTATTCCATTGGATTTTAATATAGAACTTAATAATCATTACAGTGACTTTAAAGAATATTTAGGAATTTTGCTTTCAAATTTGACATGTAAAAAGCTTGTAAGTCATCACTTCTGTATTTTAAAGAATCAAGTTGAACAAAGTGAAATCAATGATTTTACTTGAACCCATCAGAAAAGTAACATGACAGGGCAAACTGATTCCCCCAAATCTGCACAGTCAAGTGGATAGAAAGAATCACAGCTTACCTGAAACGTAAGTACATGGAGCCAAGTACAAATTGGCAAGAAGACTTAGCTGGTAATTTTGATAAATAACTAGGGGTTGACTGTGAACTAGTATGAGAATTTGAAACTGCTTGGGGCTTCAGACTTAGAGAAACACCAACACTTTCATAACTTTAAATTTAAATTCAAAGAACCCTAATAGGTTCTCATGGTAAAGAATAAAGAAAAATCCCTTGTTTTTCTGACAAGAGGAGAGAAAGCAACCATTTTGAAATAGACCTGAAGTATTCTACGTTACATGTATAAGCATACTGTCCAGAGTAAGACTAATAGACTTTACCAGAGATGTCCTACCCAAGGGATGGCCACCCCCTGACTTCAGCACCTTATTGCCTTCCTGTCTTATCTAAAGGGAAGTTACTGGGAAGGAACTAAAAAACACTTGAGTAGGTTGTAGACCAGGATCATAACCCCACTAAAATGATGAATCTTAATTTTAAAATTATAGAATCCATTTTAGATATCTTGAAAGCACTTCTGTTGATTATCCTGGTTGCCATTTTCCTCTAAGCTGAACTTGTAATGATGTCAATGAAACATCTCAGGAAATTACATGTTCATCTTGGTATAGTCTGGGTTTGCTAAAGTTAAATATAGCCTCTTTCTCCAAGTGAAATCTTTGAATTGATTTGAAGCTATACAACACAATCACATAATCTCCTGAAATACCAAGGACCAGACAAATTTCTGGAATTGCTTTTATAATAGTTCTGTGCCTAACTGGGCAGTATAATTGAGTGGTCTTGTTCACATTTGTTTTATATTGATAATCCTACATAATATTTAATGAAAAAAAAATCTTGAAACATTAAGTGTGATGACAGTAGTGTTCCAGGTATAGAGAACTAAAATAAAAAGACATTAAAGTTTAACTTTTCCCCCCAAACACTAATAGATAACATGAAAACAAAAATGGTTCTTTAAGAAATCAAATATCATCTTCAACATATGAGGGTGTACCTATGGTATGGGCATCAAGCCCTGGAGTACACAGAGCCATTATTATGCTGATAAAAATATCACCAATAAAATTATATGGTGAGTGTTGTCTTTGAGCACCCAGCACCATGTTTTTCTTTCCTCTCATGACAGAATTTACCTTATCACAAGCTTTGGCATGGTTGAACCATTTATAATTACTTATACCCTTGTCTGTGGTTTGGTCCAAAAATAGGTACATAACACAGGTGATACAATGGCTTTCTGCAGGATCATTTCTGCTGGAATGTTAAGTAGTCATGAAAGAACCTTTCCTTTCTCCATCACCATGAGTCTATAAAAAGTGACCCCATAGCTGACAAAAATCATCCTCATCATGTAGATATGCCTGAAAGAATAAGATAAACACACAGGGGGAAAGAGAGATGAGGGATAAGAGATTGCTTCTCTTATACTCTGAGTTGCTAAGATTTCCGAAGCTAACTCAACTTTGCAACTTTTCTTCTTGGCCTTTCAACTATGGTATTTTTAGATGATAGATAGATAGATAGATAGATAGATAGATAGATAGAAACATACATACATAGTTATAGGATATATGCTGATATGATTGACCAATTATTGAGGAACATTGTTTGAGTTGGAATTCAGTCATGTACAAGGGAAAGAGTGCTTATACTCAGGGAACATTGTTTGAGTTGGAATTCAGTCATGTACAAGGGAAAGAGTTCTTATACTCAGGGTATATAAAAATTGACCATAAAAATTGCAGAGTTCCTTCCTTTTATTAGCACTGAAAGGTACGTGGAGGGAAATGGTACATAAGTGCTGATCTTATCCCCAAAGAATTCTCTTTTGTTAATAACATAAGGAGATTATGTATGTAACAAAGGATAATATAATTTAGAACATACTAAATAGCTTTTGTATGAGAAAATATAGACTGTTCAGCATGAAAAAGCACTAATGGTTAGATTGTCATCTCCATAAATATTTAGGCAGTGCCAATACTCCATTATATTGATAGATGCACATGGTTTGGTAAGTCACTTCCTCATTTAGGATACTTTGGTTGCTCTCCTTCTATTACAGTGTTTCTCAACTTCAGCACTATTGATATTTTGTGCCAAATAAATCTCTCTCATGGGAGCTGTCCTGTGCATTGTAAGAGTTTTAGCTGTATTGCTGGCCTCTACTCACCAGATGTCAATAGCACATCCTCTCACCATACAACTGTGATGAAATGTCTCCAGAAATTGCCAAAGGTCTTCTGGGGGACAAAATCACCCTTGATTGAGAACTACTCTTTTACTAAAAATACATTTTCATTGTTTTCCCTAGTATAAAAGTAATAAGCACTTATTAAGAAAATTAATTAAAATAGAGAAAAATAAAATGGAGAAGATAAAAATTATCAGTATGTTATTTTACCCAAACATAAGTCACTTAACACATTTTGTTACATTTCAATACATTTCATTCTTATTGGATATTAAATTTAAGTAATGCATCATTTGGCATCCTACAATTTTTATTCAATGTTCCATATAAACATTTCCTTGAGTCATTAAATATTGTTTTAAAATGTGATTTTGATTGGCTATGTAGGGTCCAATTGCATGAGAGTCCTTTTTTTTTTTTTCTAATTTAGAGCTTCCCTAAGCCCAAGTCAAACTTTAGTGATAGTATAATGAGCTCTTTGTCTAATAAGAAAATGATCCTGAACAAAGGCCTTTACATCATTCTATTTAGTAAAGAACATATTTAGTCAACCAATTGGTCCTTAGTGATTCAATACACACTTAGTCTCAATTTTTTTATTGTTACTAGCCAGTTGGGTAAATTTCATTTAAAAATGTTTTGAATCCATGGAGACCTGAAGTTCTATTTAATTAATGGAAGAACCTTTACTAGCTTAAAAATAATTATGGCATAGCTCTTACATATTTATGACACTGTACTAAGGACTGTATTTCAAAGTTGTCAGACAATTTAATCCCATCTCTAAGGCATTTTCAAGGAATAAGACATGCATAACCACAACACATGACGTGATGTGAACAAGAACCAAAAAAGGATGTGGAAAGTACAATGAAAATTCGGAAGGAAAGAGTGAGTAGAAGAGATGAAGATAGGCCTGGATGAAGAAACAGTATTCATGTGACACTTTGAAGAAAGGATAGTATTCTGACACACCACACAAGATAAGGAAAGGTCAGCCATAGCTGACAAAAGAAACTGCTTGAACATGGAAGAATGGGAATTCTAGATGGAGGTGCCTGGGGTGAAGAAGGAGAATAGAAAGCAGATGGAGAAAGAAGAAAGGGATGTAAAGGAGACAGCCTGCTCTAGTCAGGTACCATAGTTTAAGTTTTACTGGCATCATTTAATGACTCATGTCTCCATATCTCAAATGAAAACACCAAGGCGCACGGTTACCCAGTTGTTAAATGGCAAAAATGGTTACACATCTAACAAATGACTGAGATGGTAATAAAGTGGAGGATCTATTCCAATTGTCTTCAAATTATGCAATGCCATCTTTCAAATGTCATATAATCTATTACTTGCATTAATCCAAATAGAATTTAAAATCCTCTTTGTTAAACTTTTCCTTTTAAGCTAAATACATCAATGCTCTCAGAGAACTCTGAGCACCTCCCCTAGAGTGTGTACATTTATTTATACATAAATCTACCTACTTTCCTCAATCCATTCTTATAATATGTTGAGTTTCTTGAGTGAAAAAAGCATCTTCATCATCTCTATGATTTCAGTGCCTGGAACAGAATGTCTCAAATTATTCATCTATTACTTAAAACTAAATCTAAGTAGGGATACAGAGACTAGCATTTCCACCTCCCCCAAAGGTGTTGTCAATCTGCCTCTCCCTTAAAGTAATTATAAAAATTGAGCAAATGCCTTTATCTAGTTCTTGAGTCCATGTATGTTCCTGGCTTGTTGGAGGTCCTCAAAGACAAAGAAAACCTGCTGATAGCATGTTGCCCACAGAAGCGAGGATGTTAAGTGTGCTTTAAATGTTAGGCTTAAAATTGAATTGATTTTTATACTAATAGTGTAATTTCCAGGTATTTGTTTTAATAACAAACAGTACTCGAAATGACTGCCATTCAGCAGTAAGTTTATCGCTAATTAGAGGAGCATCTCACTGATGCACGCTAATGAGAAGGAGAGCAATAATTGAGCAGAGTGCCAAAGTTTCAAGGATAGCATCATAAATGCAGTTTGCTTAGTTCTGTAAATATATGTTGTTTGCTTTATTTACAACAGTCTGTAGATTACTCAAGTGCATAATATGCTGGTATATTAGGTGAAATAAAAATCTCACTAACATGAGCTTTCACCACAGTGCTGTCTGCTATTAAACTTTTATTAAGAATGGAGATAAAACAATTCTCTTTGGAGCAGGAATTAGAGTGCCTGCTGATGATCACTGAAGTGAATAAGGATGAGACAATAAGAGAGAGAGCCATGTTCTCAAGGAAATCCCGGCTGATCACGCCCATTGTGCTCTGACCTTGCTCTTACCATTCCCAGAGGTACTTCAGGTCACTTCACATAAATGGATAACAGAACAGCTAAATGTCCTGCCGAGAGTGCTGCAGTGTGTGAAGATACAAAGGCCACTCTTGGGATGGGTATCTGAATGTAGGTTTTGTTATTAGGACAGAAAGCAGTCTGAGAGCCAGAGAGCCGAGCATAGCATTCCGTGGAGGAGATGTGAGCCTTAGAGAAAGCCACGTTGTCCCCAGCTTCTATGGGGCTGGCAATGGGGTAGATGGACAGTGACCAAGTAATGGCAAGGGCCAGAGAACCTAAGCTGTGTGAACTACTTAGGGAGAAGCTGGTACCTGGAAAAATTGAAGGGAAAGAGATATTTTCATAACCAAAATACATGGTCATGGCAGTAACCCAAACAAAGAGGGGACATTTCAATGGAGTAATTGTTTTCACTCTGCTGGTTCATTTTCTGTTTTACTGGGAATGATCTGCTAGAGTGAGTCAGTTGTTGTCTCTCACCCAAACATTCAAATGAAAAAACTTGAAGTGGACATACAATTGGAATGTTCACTTTGATATGTAATATTCTTATTTATGCATTTCTCACACATCAGATGTCAAAAACAGCACAGTAGCTGAAAATTGAGCCCATCTAAGAATGAGCCATCAGCTCAGCCCACAAATAATAGCCTCAGAGTCCAGGCCATTCAGAGAAAAGAGTGCAAACCTTGAAGTTAAGCAGTCCTGAGCCTAAGAATTGACATTGTCACCAACTGACTGTGTGATCTTTGGCAAATTACCGACTTTCAGATTCCTTGTCTACATGTTCGGGATAATAATATGGACTGCTTGGTATTGCTAGCCTTGGTCTATTTAGGCTAGTATGACAAAATGCATAGATCAGGTGACTTAAACACCACAGAAGTTTATTTCTCACAATTCTAGAGGTTTTAAGTCCAAAATCAAGGTGGCATCAGACTCAATGTATGATGAGGGCTCATTTCCTCACTGTTGAATATCTTCTCACTATAACCTGCCAGGGTGAAGGAGCTTTCTGGGATCTCTTTTACAAGGGCATGAAGGCTCTAATCGAGACCTAATCACTTCTGTCATAGAGAATAGAGGGGAATGGGGAATAATCTGTTATAGGTTACCTATGTCTGTCTCTTATAATATTACAGTCATTTGTTGTACTTATCCATATGCTATAATCATCCAATACATCATTGCAGTTATTAGTTTTAAGTTATTAGATCAATTAAGAACAAGAAAATTAAAGAATTTATTTTATCCCTATCCTTCTCCAATGTTCTGCTTTTCTTTTTGCGATAAGAGTTTCTCATTATATCATTTATTTTCCCTCTTCCTGAGGAATTTCTTTGAACATCTCTTGCAGGGCAGATCTGCTGGGATGAAATCCCTCAGTTTTTGTTTGTCTGAGAAAGTCTTTATTTCTCCTTCATTTTGAAGGATAATTTCCCTGGATGTAGAATTCTAGATTAGTAGGATTTCTTTTCCTTTCCACTATTTAAAAAATGCACTTCACTCTTATCTTGCTTGTGTGATTTCTGATAAAGAGAACATTGTAATTCTTGTTCTTGTTCCACCATTTGCAAGGTATTTCCCACCGTCTTTGGATTTTTTCACAATTTTTTCTTTGTGTTTGGTTTTTGCAGTTTGAATATGATGTGCATAGCTGTCAATTTTTTGATATTCATCCTGTGTGGTGTCTTCTGTACTTCCTGGATCTCAATGGTTTGGTATCTGTTATTAATTCTGAAAAATCCTCAACCATTGTTTATTAAATATTTCTTCTGTTCCCTTCTTACTTTTTATCCCAGTATTTCGAGTATGCATATATTACAACTTTTGAAATGGCCTGAGTTTTTGGATATTCTCTTCTGATTTTTATTCTTTTTCTCTGTTGGAATTTCATCTTGGGAAATTTCTAAAGACATATCTTCAGGCTCATTGGATTTTGCCCTGGTCATGTGCAATCTCCTGAGAAGCCATTAAAGGCATTCTTCATTTTTGTTACAGTGTTTTTGACTTTTAACACTCCTTTCAATTTTTTTAAAGATTTTATTTATTTGAGAGATACTGAGAGAGACAGAGAGAGAGCACTAACAGGGGGTGTGACAGGCAAAGGCAGAGGGAGAAGCAGACTCTCTTCTGAGGAGGGAACCCAGTGCAGGGTTCTATCCCAGCATCCCGGGATCCTGACCTGATCTGAAGTCAGATGCTTCAGCCACGCAGGTGTCCCTCACTCTTTTCCATTCAATTTTAGGGTTTCTATAACGTTACTTACATATACCATCTATTCTTGCATGCTATCTACTTTTTCTAATAGATTCCTTAACATACTATTCATTTATTCTAAAATCCTGCCTGTTAATTCTAAAACCTGTGTCTTAATCTGTTTCTGATTTTGCCTTGTTTCTTCATACTGTGGGTTTTGTAATTTGTTTGTTGTTGTTTTTGCTCACTCCCTTTTAGGTCACCTTGTAATTTTTGTGGAAATTTGATATGGGCATTACACTTTGATTAATAGGAAATCAGGTAAATAGGCATTTAGTGTAATGTTTTATGTTAATATGGCTAGGAGATGTGTTATGTTCAATATTTGCTGTACCTGGAGATGTCAGAGGCTTCAAGGTCCTCTCCTATCCTTGTTTCTGTTTCCCATTTGGCATTGGAGCTTTTCTTTGTACTGCTCCCGGACAGGGTCTATTTCTTAAGGCTCCTTTGGCTATAGTCTACTGTTATTTATTGGAGACTATTGTAGGGAAAAGAAACTTCCTATAATTCCTTAGGGGCACCTGGCTAGTTCAGTCAGAGGAGCTTGTGACTCCTGATCTCAGGGTCATGAGTTTGAGCCCCATGTTGGGGTATAGAGATTACTTAAGTTAATATAACTTAAAAAAAAAAAGTTTAATTCCTATAGTGGGCCTGTATTCCTATACTGTTACTTTCAGCAGTATTACTTAGGTTGTTTGTTTGTTTGTTTTCACTGTTGTGTAAGACCAAAAAGCTAGGGAGGGCTAGAAGCCAGGAAATGTCCCACACTTATGTGGGCTAGCGCTGTGTAAAGTACTTTCCTCTGTTAAGAAGGACCCTCTGGACTTATTTCACAAAGATTACTTTTCCCCTCTCCCTGCCAGACCCATGAAGGAGTCTTTCTTGGCCCTTTATCTTGAGAACCTGGTGATCTTCTCAAAAGTAAAACCCATGAGAGTGTGGGATCTTAGTGGTTTCTTCCCTCAGGCTAGTTATGTTCAGCCTCGATAATTTCTCAAAATTACGTCTTCTGACCAGTGTATGGCTCCAGTGGTTCCTGCTTCAGTTAATAGCTGTCAGCATTCACTTTGTGGATTCACCTAACTCTCCAGATTTGAGATCTGCCCCAGAAACTTGGTCCTGTAATAGGTCCAGAAGAGTCATTAATTTTTAGTCTGGGCAGCTTTTTCTTATTGTAAGGATAGGCATGATGACTACCAAGATTTTAACATATGAGAGCTAAAGTCATAGTGTCTAACTTTTATTCCTTATTTTATTCAACTACTGTGAAGCATTTGGCAAAGTTCGCCACATGTCCCTTTTGAGATTCTCTTCACTCCTGACGTCACTGTCAACATTCACCACATTTTTCCTCCACCTTATCCAGATCATTCTTGTTGTTTTTCTCCCTAATCCTGGATTCTCAATTAGTGTCACCCTACACATTCTCACTGAGCCTGGCTTTAGCACGTGATAGGATGCAAAATTCCCAACTACATCAGCATTTCAGACATGATTCCCCTATAACCTTATTTTCAATTACCAATTGGGCTTTTTATAATGATGGTACCAAACAACTTTGGGGAAAAAAACCTTAAAAATGTAAAAAATTGAACTGAAACTCTTATTTTCACTCCTGTTTGCCTTTATTCATTTCCTATCCTGATGGATAGCACAATCATTCATCAAACTACTAAATGAGTAACCTGAAGCTTCAATCTCTTTCAAGTAATGTTAACTGAAAGTCATTCATATCTTTCAATTATGACTCCTCTTCTCCAAATCTACTGGCATAGATTTCTTTCAGTCCCTCGTCATTTTACTCCTCAGTCTGTGAACATAGATCCTAAGTATTCTCTCTCGGCCAATCTAGTTTTATGCTTTCATAATACTATAAAACTTACCTTTCAAACATGATAATATGACTGTTATTCCTCTGCTCAACTCTTTCCACGACTTTGAAAACCTGTAACATAAGGTGAAAATTCTTGAACATGGTAATCAAATAAGTCCTTAACTCCCTGATCTTATCTCCTGTTAATTTTCTAAATACATGATTTGCTTCAATCATTTTGAATTACTTGTAATTCATGCAATTATACCATATTTTTCTTTTTTTTTTTTTTTTTTTTTTTTTTTTTTTGCCTTTAACACTGTTCCCTTGCATTTTGCTGGGATAAATCTGCTTGAACTTGCAAGACCAAGTGAAGCATCACCTCCTCTTTGGAAGTCTTCGTCTTCCCCACATGATCCTTCCTGCCATTCCTATATTTAGTGACCTTATTTGTGCTCTGTCTTTAGACTTCAATAATATGATATCCTGGATTGGATCCTGAAACAGAAAAGAAAAAGGGAGAACTAGTAAAATTCAAATGAAGTCTGCTGTTAGGAAATAGCAATGTACAAATATGCAATTTGTAGTTTAGACAAATGTACCGCAGAAATATAGTAATATTAGGATATTCTCACACCTAAAACTAGGTGAAAGATATGGGGGCAGTCTGTACTATCTTTGTGTATCTAAACATATTCAAAAATAAAATATTTTAAAAATTCACAGAAAACAAAGTCTTGCATTCACCTCTCTCATAGCAATTGCTGTGATACTTGAGAGACCTGAGATACAGACTGATGTCACTTTTATAGCCTCAGGTTACTTTTCTACAAATTAGGTTAATAATAACACTCATCTCTGATGCTTTTTGTTAGGACTAAATCAGAGAAGCCAAGGAAGGACTCAGCACAGGATCTTGAACCCAGTAAGCATCTGCTTAGCATTAACTATTGCTATTATTATTGATAAAATAATTGATTTTTCATATATTCCAGTCTCGCTGGACTCCGAACTCCTTAAGTGTTTAGCATGGTATCCATCAAACAGATAATACTCAGTAAATATTTGTGGAACAAATATTGAATGAAAGTATAGATTCTAATATTTTTCCTCTTCTCTCCCTAGATATGCTTCTCATAACATGACAGAAATAAATCCCCTGCTGGTTGGTTTACTTCAGTGATCAAAATTCACTACAATATCACCATTGCTTGCTCTCCTACTGAACTTTTCCCCACCTCAGACCTTGAAAGAAACTGCATTTCATCTATCATCCTAGAATTCATGCCCTCTATTTATTCTACTGCACAAAAGAAATCTAAACTGCAAAAAAGTATATTTTTTCAGCCAACACATCTTTTGGAAGTCAAAACTCTCCTTTTATTGAATTTCTAACTTTATGCTCAATGAGAATTCTCAACTTGCCCCTAGATAGAGATTTTTTTTTTCTTAATGTTGGACAGTCTTTAGAATGAAAATGGATAAATTGTGGCTGTGAAGTGTCTGGTTAATCTGAAGTCATAAAACTTGCAAAGCAGAAAAGAAAAAATTAACCACTCAGAATTAATTCAATTAAGTCACTGAATTTCAAGCTCAAAAGATAGTTAAATGACACATAATCTGAATGTTAAATTGCTTCACTGAGGACAAGCAAGTAATGATTGCTTTCAAAACCATTGTTCATTTTATTGTTCCATACTCCCACAACTTGCCATTAGTGATCAAACCTATATCCTACTTATTCTATTTCCTATTCATTTTTAAAATACCAGCATAAACTTTATTTCTTCTGGGAAAAGTCCTAATGCACACCCATGCATACACAAACACACACACACACACACACACACACACACACCATACTATGCACACGTACAAAAAAAATTAATTTGGTGTTCCTGCTATGTGATCCCATGGCATCTGCTCATCCTTCATCAGGACACTTATTAAACCTATTTCAATCTCATTTTTAATTGGTTGTCTTACCTGCTAGATGTTTAACTCCATAGTCAGATAACCATGTCTATCTGGTTCTTTACTGTATTTCTCGTTCTAGGTAGAGTGGAAAAGGCTTAATTCAACATATGTTGAATGAATAAATGAATGATTTAAAGAATTAATTTAAAAAAATGTTTAAATATTGGTAATGTTGAATACCAGGCCCCAAATACATTATTACTTTGACATTAAAATTGATTTTATAAAAATGGATATTAGTATTTTTTTCATATGTTACAAGATCTGAAAGATAAGCATGCACAAATACCACCAAGAATTTGCTGTTTCACCCCAATTTCCAACACCTCCCAGGCCAGCTCACCTTGGACACTCCATCCAGATTGCAAAAAAATGTTTGGTATACACCTTTTCTTTCACCAAGATAATTCCTCAAACTGGTATGGTAAAAAGATATAATCATTTGAAAAATTTCTGTGGCAAAAATTGGCTACTTTCTTTTGTTATTCCCATCCAATGAACCCAAATTTAGAAATAATTTATTTTCAGAATATATTATAATAATCATAGAGAAGTGAAGTTATTTTTTTAAATATCTTTAAACAAATAAAACAAAATCCAATATATCCAACAAGCAACACTACATTAACATATATTATTTTGCTTTAGAATTACTGTGATTGAGATTTTTCATACATGGAGGGGTAGAAGAATTACTGCTCTAAAGGCTTTCATGCTGTTTGTGCTTTTAATGTTACAAATTTTTCTAAAGCTTGATGTGATTTATGGTTTTTCCTTTTCTTGACTGCCTTATTATCCTCATATATTGTCCAAATTTTTCCCTAAGTCTTTTTTTTTTTTTTGAGAAATAATTAGTACGTAGAAAATTGGCTTGTATAGGCTTAAGGCATATAGCATGATGGTTTGATTTAACTAGATTGTAAAAAAAAATTACCACACTAGTTTAGGATAGATTTATCTTCTCATATAGATATGATTAAAAAAAAAAAGAAAGAAAAGAGAAATAGAAAAATTTATCCTTGTGATGAGAATTCTTAGAATTATTCTCAGAACAACTTCCCTCTATGTCATACATCAGGTTTAACTCTAGTCATCATGTTGTATATTACATCCCTAGGTCTTATTTATCTTGTAACTAGAAGTTTGTACCTTTGCCCACCTTCCTTCAATCTCCTTCCTATAAACTCAGCACTTCCCACCCCTCACCTTTGGTAACCACAAGTCTGATCTCTTTTTCTATGAGTTTGTCTGTTTTAGATACCACACGTTAATGAGGTCACACAGTATTCATCTTTCTCTGTCTGACTTATTTCACTTAGCATAAAGCCTTCAAGCTCATGGATATGTTGTTGCACATGATTGGATTTCCTCATTTTTATGCCTGAATTTTTTTTTATGTTGAATTTTCTTGTATACACATACCACCACTTCTTTACCCATCGATGGACACTTAGGTTGTTTCTGCATGTTGACTATTGTAAATAATGCTGCTCTGAAAATAGGGATGCAGATATCTTTTCAAGTTAGTATTTTCATTTCCTTTGGATATATCCCCAGAAGTGGAATTGCTGGATCATCTGATAGTACTATTTTTAATTGTTTGAGGATCCTTCATACTGTTTTCCATATTGCCTGCACCAATTTACAATTCCTTCGACAGTGCACAAGGTTCCCTTTTCTCCCCACCCATACCTGCATTTGTTATTTTTGTTGTCTTTTTGATGATGGCCATTTTAACAGGCCTAAGGTGGTATCTCACTGTGCTTTTAATTTGCATTTCCCTAATGACTAGTGTTGAGTATCTTATATTGTACCCGTTGGTGTCTTGTATGTGTCTCTTCTTTGGAAAACTGTCTTTTCAGAACTTTTGCTTAATTTAATTGGGTGAATTTTTGTTTTTTTGTTTTTGTTATTGAGTCGTGTAAGTCTTTATATATTTTGGATAGTAATTCCTTATCAGATAGATAGTTTGCAAATATTTTTTGCCAATCTGTAGATCATCTTTTTGCTCAGTTTATGGTTTCTTTTGCTGGGTATGAGCTTTTTACTTTAATGTAATCCAACTTGTTTATTTTTTATTTTGTTGTCTGTGCTTCAGGTGTCACATCCAAAAAATTATTACAAGACCAATGTCAAGGAGCTTTGTTTCTATTTCTTCTTCTATAAATGTCATAATTTCTTGTCTTACATTTAAGTCTTTAGTTCATTTCAAGTTAACTGTGTGAGTAGGGTAATTTATGGGTCCAGTTTCATTCTTTTTACATGTGACTATCCTCTAATTATACCAGCACTATTTGTTGAAGAAACTGTCTTTGTCCATTGATTATTCTTGGCTCCATTGTCAAATATTAGTTGACTCTATATGCTTAAGTTTATCTAGGCTCTCAATTTTGTTCTAAGGTCTATTTGTCTTTTTTTATGCCAGTCCCATACTGTTTGGATGACTACAACTTTATAGTATAGCTTGATATATGGGAGTGTGGTTCCTCTTGCTCTACTCTTTTGTCTCAGGATTTCTTCGGTTTCTCAAGGTCTTCAGTGGTTATATAAAAATTTAGAGGTTTTTTTTCTACTTTTGTAAGTAATATGATTAGAATCTTGATAGGGATTGCATTTGAATCTATAGATTTCTTTTGGTAGTACTGACATTAAACAATATCAATTCTTGCAATTCATGGACACAAGACACTTTTCCACTTATTATTGTCTTTTTTTATTTCTTTCATCAGTGTATTATATTTTCAGCATTTTTTTTGGAAGAGTTGGAGAAAGATTGACATTAATTTTTCTTTAAATGTTTGGTAAAATTAACCAATGAAACCATTGGTCCTGGGGTTTTCTTCATTGGGAGATTTCTGATTATTGATTCAATCTCCTCACTAGTAATTGATCTATTCAGATTTTGATTCAGTCTTGATAAGTTGTATTTTCCAAAGAACTTTTCTACTTCTAGATTGTTCAGTTTGTTAGCATACAGTTGTTCATAATGGCCTTTTATGATCCTGTAGATTCTGTGGTATCAGTTGTAATTTCTCCTTTTTCATTTTTAATTCTGTTATTTGGGTCTTTTATCTTTATTCCTTGGTTAGTCTAAGAGTTTGCCAAATTTGTTAGGCCATGTGGCTTCCTACATGTTCTGCTTAGTTGCTCTGGTTGGGCAGGCTGAAAACTGTATTCAGCAATGAACAGAGTTGTGAATCAGATTCTTTCCCTGGACACAGCAGGAGAAGCTGTTCTAAGACCAGTAAAGCTCTTTGTTGTCTTAATAACTCAACCCACACCCCAAGTTCCCTGGCCAAACAGGGTCACTATCTTTGCTTTGCAAACTATTGGCTCTTACTGTTCCTCTCAGCTTGAGCCTTAGTGGGCCACACAGCTTTCAGATGTTTTTGCCAACCCTTCTGTTCAGATGATGTTGGAAGACAGTCTGCACAGTGGGTAGGTCTCTGAAGCCCCCTTTGGCTAAAAATTTTAACCACCTAAATGTCACCCTCTGGTACAGTCTAATATTTTTATATAAACAAAAGACATTAAACTGCTGGTGCTATCATAGGAGAAACCTTTCCTGCTACTCACTAGCAGTGATGACAAAATAAAACCATGGGGCACCTGTATATCTTTGTTCCAAATTAAATAACCTGAATATGTTGAGGAGATAAATTAGTCCTCAGCTCCTCCAGCATTCTGACATGTTTTTTACAAGTATTTATTATACTGCAAATTAATTATTCATTTGAATAATGAATATATGGATTGATTTCCTTGATGGATTAGAACTAGTTACATGTTGAGTTTGTATCTTATCTGCCTATATACCTACAGGTTCTAGAACAATGATCAGAACAAAACATTTTTTGGGAGAGAGTCCAAGGTGGCAGAGGAGTAGGAGACACTGTTTTTGTCTGGTCCCAGGAATTCAGCCTGATAGCTATTAAATCATTCTGAATACCTGCAAACTCAACCAGAAATCTAAGAAAAGAATAGATGTAATTCAATAAATAGAAAAGTGATCACTTTCTGCAAGGCAGGAAGTGCAGAGAACTGAATCTGAGGTGATATATGGAACATTAAACTGTGGAAGAGGGGAGCGTCCAGGAGCCAGCTACTGGAAAGTGACCTAGCAGCAGAGCACAAAATCAGAACTTTTAGAAGGCAGCTCCAGTGAAGGCTGTCCCTGCCTGAAAGGCACTCACATGGTTAAATATGCAGAATCCTAGGTGGGACAGTGTGGTCTCAGAATCCCTGGTAGCACAGGAAGAACTGGCCTGAGCACAGCAGGGTTCCCAAGCATCAGAGCACAGAAACTGGCTACAATCAGTGAGCCCAGAAGTAGGCTCTCAGCTCAAGGTCACCATAAACCTCAAACCATAGCCCATTTGGGTGACTATTCTCCGAGCAGGAGCCCAACAAGCAGTAGAACTGCCAAGAGACACCCCTTCCTCCCTAGGAGGAGTGGTGCAGGAGTGCACCACAGGAGTCTGCAGAGCTTGGGACTCAAAATGGGGTTGAGTGCCTGAGACAAAAACATTTGGTCTGGGTGAGCCCAGTGTAGACAGAGACCAGGGAGACAGAAGAGATTGACATATTTTCCCCAAGGGCACCCTGAGGAGTGGGGCCTCAAGGTTTCAGCTCTGGGGCTGGAGATTGGGAGGCCACCATTTTCATTCTCATCCTCTAAAGCTTCAGGGAAAGCCTTCCAGAAACAAAAGCCAGATAGATCAATCAAGAGCAGATTACTTAGCCTGGCCCCTTGGCAAGGGCAGTGAGTTCTGCCCGGGGGCAAAGACACTTGAGAATCCATACAGCAGGCCCCTTCCCCAGAAGATCAGCAGGAACATCCTGCTAAGACCAAGTGAGTTTACCAGTCATTGAGAACTGCAAAACTCCAGCACGAGGGGAATATAGCATATAGAAGTCAAGGAGCTTTTTTCCTCATGATTCTTTAAGCTTTCAATTTAATTTTTTTTTTCCTCTTTGCCTTTTCAACCAATTTCTTATTTTATCAACTCATTTTAAAAATCCTTTTTAATTTTCATTTTACATGCCATCCTTTCATTGGATTTAATTCTATATATATATATATATATATATATATATATATATATAGTTTTTCTTTCTTTAAAATTTTGGAATGCAGTTTCTTTGTAACAGACTAAAATACACCCACAATCTAGTGTATGGCTCTGTTCTCTTCACTTGTCTGATCATATTTCCTTTTTTTCTTTCTGTTTTGTTAAAGTCTTTTTTAATTTTCATCTTTACAGTTACATTTTACCCTGCCAATTTATTTAATTTTATTTTTGTATATATATATATATATATATGTGTGTGTGTGTGTGTGTGTGTGTGTGTGTTTCTTTCTTCACAATTTTGAGATGTAGTTTCTTTTGACAAACCAACCAAAATACACTCAGGATATAATGTATTGTTTTGTTCTTTTCACCTGTCTGTTTATATCCCTTTGCTCGCTCTCTCTCTCTCTCTTTTTTTTTTTTTTTGCCCTTTAATTTTCATTTTTAGTTATGTTCTATCCTTTCATTGCATTTAATTTTTTTGTACACATATAAGTTTTTGTTTCATTACAATTTGAGGATCTAGTTTTCTAACAAATAGACCAAATTATACATAAGATCCAGTGTATTGCTCTATTCTCTTCACCCGTCTACTTATATTCTCTTCTTTTTAAATTTGTTTTGTTTTGTTTTCTTTCAGATCTCTTCTGATTTGTTTAGTGTATGTTTCTCTGGGATTATTGTTGCCATTTTAGTAATTTTTTCTCCCATTCATCTTTCCCTTTCTGGACAGAATGACAAGATGGAAAAGCTTATCTCAATAAAGAGAAAAAGAGGCAGTATTGACTAGTATTGAGGCCAGGGACCTAATCAGTATGGACTGATTAGTAAGAAGTCAGAACTAGAGTTCAGAATAATGATTATAAAGATACTAGCTGGGCTTGAAAAAAGCATGGAAGACACTAGGGAATCCCTTTCTGGAGAAATAAAAGAACTAAAATCTAATTAAGTCTAAATAAAAAAGGATATTAATGAGATGCAATAAAAAATAGAGGTTCTAACTGCTAGGGTAAATGAAGCAGAAGAGATAATTAGTGATATAGAAGACAAAATAATGGAGATAAGCTGAGAAAATAACGGACAAACAACTACAGGCTCATGAGGGGAGAATTCAAGAGATAAGTGATATCATAAACTGAAACAATATTAGAAAAATTGGGATCCCAGAAGAAGAAAAAAGAGAGATGGGGGCAGAAGGCATATTGGAGCAAATTATAGCAGAGAACTTCCAAATCTGGGAAATGAAATAGTCATCCAAGTCCAGAAAGCACAGAGAACCCTCTCTTAAAAATCAATAAAAATAGGTCAACAATACAAAATATAATAGTGAAACTTGCAAAATTCAGAGACAAAGAGAAAGTCTTGAAAGAAGCTTGGGACAAGAGGTCTGTAACCTACAGGGGTAGAAATATTAAACTGGCAGAAGACTTAGCCACAGAGACCAGGCAGGCCTGAAAGGACTCTCATGATATATTTAGAGACAAATATGCAGCCAAGAATACACTATCCAACTAGAATGTCATTCAAAATAGAAGGAGAGATAAAAGCTTCCAGGACAAACTGAAACTAAAAGAATTTGTGATCACCAAGTCAGTCCTACAAGAAATATTAGAAGAGATCCTTTAAACAAAGAGAGAGCCCAAAAGTAACATAGAACAGAGACCGTATATAGAAACAGTGACTCCACAGGTAACACAATGGCACTAAATTCATATCTTTTAATACTTATTCTCAATGTAGATGGGCTAAATGTCCCAATCAAAAAACATAGAGTATCAGATTGCATAAAAAAGCAAGACCCAGCCACATGTTGTCTGCAAGAGACTCATTTTAGACCCAAAGACACCTGCAGATTGAAAATGAGAGGTGAAAAAAAAAACATTTATCATGCTAATGGACATCAGAAGAAAGCTGAGGTGGCAATCCTTGTATCAGGCAAATTAGATTTTAAATTGAAGACTAATAAGGATGAGGAAGAACACTATATCATAACTAAAGGGTCAATACAACAAGATCTAACAATTGTAAATATTTATGCCCTAAAATAGGAGTAGCCAATTATATAAGCCAATTAATAACAAAAGTAAATTCATTAATTAAATACACGATTAATAATACAATAATAGTAAGGGGCTATAAAACCCCACTCACTGCAATGGATAGATCACCTAAGCAGAAGATCAACAAGGAAACAAGGGCATTGAATGACACACTGGACCAGATGGACTTCAAAGATATATTCAGAACATTCCATCCTAAAGCAACAGAATACACATTCTTCTCAAATGCACATGGAACATTTTCCAGAATAGATCACATACTGGGTCACAAATCAGGTCTCAACTGGTACTAAAAGATTGAGATCTTCCCCTACATCCTATCGGACCACAATGCTTTGAAATTGGAATTCAATCACAAAAGGGAATTTGGAAAGAACTCAAATACATGGAATCTAAAGAGCATTCTATTAAAGAATAAATGGATCAACCAGGAAACTAAAGAAGAACTTTAAAAATTCATGGAAACAAATAGAAAACCTAAACAGACCCATAACCAGCAAGGAAATTGAAGTAGTAGACAGAAACCTCCCAAAAAACAAATGAAAATGAAAGTACAACTGTTCAAAACCTTTAGGATGCATCAGAGGTAGTCCTAAGAGGGAAATATATAGCAATATAAGCCTTTCTCAGGCTTAAATAAGAAAGGTCTCAAACATACACCCTAACCTTATACCTAAAGGAGCTAGAGAAAGAACAGCGAATAAAGCCTAAACCCAGCAGGAGAAGAGAAATAATAATGATTAAAGTGGAAATCAATGAAATAGAAACCAAAAGAATTAAAGAGCTGGTTCTTTGAAAGAATTAGTAAAATTGATCAGCCCTTGGCCAGACTTATCAAAAAGAAAAGAGAAATGACCCAAATAAATAAAATCATAAATGAAAGAAGAGAGATCACAACCAATACCAAAGAAATACAATTATAAGAACATATTATGAGCAACTATATGTCAACAAATTAGGCAACCTGAAAGAAATGAATACATTCCTAGGTAAGTGTAAACTACCAAAACTGAAACAAGAAGAAATAGAAAACCTGAACAGACCCATTACAAGTAAGGAAATTGAAGCAGTAATCAAAAACCTCCCAATAAACAAGAGTACAGGGCCAGATGGCTTCCCAGGGATATTCTACCAAACATTTAAAGAAGAATTAGTGCCTATTCTTCTGAAGCTATTCAGAAAATAGAAATGGAAGGAAAACTTCCAAACTCTTTCTATGAGGCCAGAATTACTTTGATCCCAAAAGCTGAAAAAGATTACACCAAAAAAAGAATTACAGATCAATATCCCTGATGAACATGGATGCAAAATTCTCACCAAAATAATAGACAAAGGATCAAACAGTATATTAAAAAGATTATTCACCAAGACCAAGTGGGATTTATTCCTGGGCTACAAATTGGTTCAACAACCACAAGTCAATCGATCTGATATACTACAATAATAAAAGAAAAGACAAGAACCATATGATCCTCTCAATAGATGCAGAAAAAGTATTTGACAAAGTACAGCATCCTTTCTTGATTAAAACTCTTCACCGTGTAAGGATAGAGGGAACATACCTCAATATCACAAAAGCCATCTATGAAAAGCCCACAGCAAATATCATTATCAATGGGGAGAAACTGAGAGTTTTCCCCTCAGGTCAGGAACACAGCAGGGATGTCCACTCTCACTGCTATTTTTCAACATAATACTAAAATTCCTACCTTCAGCAATCAGACAACAAAAAGAAACAAAGGGCATCTGAATCAGTAAAGAAGTCAAACTCTCACTCTTTGCAGGTCACATGATACTACTCTATATGGAAAATCCAAAAGACTCCACCCCAAAATTGCTAGAATTCATACAGGAATTTAGCAAAGTGGCAGGATATAAAAACCAATGCACAGGGAATCCTTGGGTGGTTCAGCGGTTTGGTGCCTGCCTTTGGCCCAGGGCGCAATCCTGGAGGCCTGGGATCGAGTCCTGCATCAGGCTTCCGGCATGGAACCTGCTTCTCCCTCTGCCTGTGTCTCTGCCTCTCTCTCTCTCTCTCTCTCTCTCTCTCTATGTCTGTCATGTATAAATAAATAAATAAATCTTAAAAAAAAACAATGCACAGAAATCAAATTCATTTCCATACACTAACAATGAGACAGAGAAATGAGAAATGAGACAGAAGAAAGAGAAATTAAGGAGTCAATTCCATTTACATTTTCACTCAAAGCTGTAAATTACCTAGGAATAAACCTAACCAAAGTGGTGAAGGATCTGCACTCAGAAAACTACACAACACTCATGAAAGAAGTTGAGGAAGGCACAAAGAAATGGAAAAACGTTCCCTGCTCATGGATTGGAAGAACAAATATTGTTAAAATGTCTATGCTACCTAGAGCAATCTATACATTCAATACAATCCCTATCAAAATACCATCAATTTCACAGAGCTGGAATAAATAATCCTAAAATTTGCATGGAACCAGAAAAGACCCTGAATAGCCAAAGGTATATTGAAAAAGAAAACCAAAACCAGTGGCATCACAATCCCAGACTTCAAGCTCTATTAAAAAGCTGCAATCATCAAGACAGTATGGTACTGGCACAAAAACAGACACATGGATCAATGGAACAGGACAGAGAAGCCAGCAATGGATCCTCAACTCTATGGTCAACTAATCTTCAATGAAGCAAGTACGAATGTCCAATGGAGAAAAGACAGACCCTTCAACAAATGGTTTTGGGAAAATTGGACAGCCACATGCAGAAGAATGAAACTGGACCATTTCCTCACATCCCACGCAAAAATAGATTCAAAAGGGATGAAAGACCTAAAGATGAGACAGGAATCCATTAAAATGCTAAAGAATACAGACAGCAAACTTTGTGACCTTGGCCATAACAACTTCTTACTAGATACATTTTCAAAGCTAAGGGAAACAAAAGCAAAAATGAACTATGAGGACTTCATCAAGATTAAAAAAAAAAAAAAAAAAAAAAACTTTTGCACAGCAAAGGAAATAGTCAACAAAACCAAAAGACAAATGACAGAATGGGACAAGATATTTGCAAATGACATATTAGATAAAAGGCTAGTATCCAAAATCTATAAATAACTTATCAAACTCAACCCCTGGAGAACAAATAATCAAATCAAGAAATGCGCAGAAGACATAAACAGACATTTCTCCAAAGAATACATACAAATGGGCAACAG
This sequence comes from Canis lupus familiaris, assembly GCF_011100685.1. Classification (NCBI taxonomy): domain Eukaryota; kingdom Metazoa; phylum Chordata; class Mammalia; order Carnivora; family Canidae; genus Canis; species Canis lupus. The sequence continues at coordinate 32,406,179 of NC_049222.1, read as the reverse complement.
ACACATGAAAAAATGCCTAACATCACTCGGCATCAGGGAAATACAAATTAAAACCACAATGAGATACCACCTCACATCAGTCAGAATGGCTAAAATTAACAAGTCAGGAGATAACAGATGTTGGTAAGGATGCTGAGAAAGGAGAGCCCTCTTACACTGTTGGTAAGAATGCAAGCTGGTGGGGATCCCTGGGTGGCTCAGCAGCTTAGCACCTGCCTTTGGCCCAGGGTATGATCCTAAAGAACCGAGATAGAGTCCCACATCAGGCTCTCTGCATGGAGCCTGCTTCTCCCTCTGCCTGTGTCTCACTCTCTCTCTCTCTCTCTCTCTCATGAATAAATAAATAAAATCTTTAAAAAAAAAAAAAAAAAAGGAATGCAAGCTGGTAAGCCACTCTCAAAAACAGTATGGAGAGTCCTCAAAAAGTTGAAAATATGACCCAGCAATTACACTACTATAGATTTACCTCAAAAGTACAAATTTGACTTGAAGGGGCACCTGCACCCCAATGTTCAAAGCAGCAATATCCACAATAGCCAAACTATGGAAAGAGCCCATATATCCATCGACAGATGAATGGATAAATAAGATATGATATATATACACAATGGAATACTACTCAGCCATCAAAAAAAATGAAATCTTGCCATTTGCAATGACATGAATGGAACTAAAGGATATTATACTAAGTGAAATAAGTCAATCAGATAAAGACAATTATCATATGATATCACTCGTATGTGGAATTTAAGAAACAAAAAAGAGGATTCATAGGGAAAGGGAGGGAAAAATAAAACAAGATGAAATCAGAGAGGGAGACAAACCATAAGAGACTCTTAATTATAGGAAACAAACTGAGGGTCACTGGAGGGGAGGTGGATGGGGATGGGGAAACTGGGTGATGGCCATTAGGGAGGGCATGTGAAGTTATGAGCAATGGTACTATATAAGACTGATAAATCACTGACCTCTACCCCCTTGAATTGATAATACATAATATGTTATTAATTGAATTTAAATTTTAAAAAAGATATTAGATTTAAAAAAGAACAAATTTTCAACAAATACTTCCCAAGTGTATTATAATCCTAATAATGCTTCCTAACTACATACTAATTTTGAGACAAAAGTATATCATAATTAATTTATCTTGTGGTTAACTATAGGCTAACAAGATAATATTTCTCCATGATCAATTACCTTTCATCCTCTATTTTTAGAGGTGCTTTCTTCTGAAATAACTTACTATTTGTGTGTTGTCATTTGCCTAATATAAGATAATTAGGTATGTGAAATCAAAAATAAATCATCAGATCAGATAAATCCAGTGATCCTTTTTAAGGTATAAGTTGAAAATAATTTATAATAAAATTAAGGATCCTTGTCCAACTAAGTAATATAAATTTTTCCAAAAATCTAATAAGTATCAAAGAAAGATAGCAAAGATCTGTTCTGCAGAAAAGAAGTAAAAACACCAAGTCAATCAAAATTGAAGATTTTTTTCCTAATCTTAAACAAATCACTTTCCATCACAAGAAAATTAACATCTTGCTTTTCTTTACCTGTTTCCATTGTCATAGGCTACAGAGATCTCTCTTTTTCATTAGAAAGAAGCAAATGCTGTCCGTTTGCTCTAATCCTTCTCCTTTGCCTTCTCCTTGGATCCCTCTAAAATTACCACCTTCTGATATTTTTATTAAGCTTTTATAGTATTTTTATACTAAGCTTTATAGTATTAAGCTTTATAGTAATTTCTATTTTATAGAATTGTTAACAATTGCATCAATTAAACTCTCATGATTATGCAAATGACCAATTAAATCTCAAGCTCTGAATCTTCTTTTAAGTACATTTCTAGGTACCTTCTGAACACCATCCTCTACAGTCCTTCTGGAAATTCAATTCTGTTATATCAAAAGTGGAGCTCATAATCTTCCATCTGAAGTCTACTCTTCCTTTTGTGTTCTTCATTTGGTTTATGGCACCCTTATTCCACCCATCAATAAACTTTACAGTCATGTCACTTCTCTCTCTTACTTGACCCCTGATTCCAAAAAGTTTCCAATTCCTTTCTAAACCTATATAAAACTCACCTCATCTTAACCTCAACTTTATTCAGACCATAACTTCTCTAGCTTAGGCTCAGCATTTCATATGTCTACTCTTGCAATATTCCCCAACTTACCTATAATATATCCAACACATCTCTAATTATTTTCTATACCATTATTGAAAACCATCTGTGAAGAAAAAAAACGATATATTTCCAAGATGGTATGCCAAATGTGACTTATTACCTTAGAATGCTATGCGTTCACTAATCTAGTTAATTTTATTACTGGGTTGACAGGAATACTACATTCTCAGCTCATGTGTAGTTAGGTTGAAAGAATATAAGTTCTGACCAATGGAATAATAGTCAACATCATGCATATGACTTCCAGATTGACCAAAATTCCTTTACACAATCCTCCACTCTTTTTATCTTTCACAAGGATAACAGATCTCTAAATGCACAGCACAGTACTCCCCACAGACCCCGTGGACCACAGTGAATTTTCATTTGAGTGAGAAATATACTTATTAACTACACTTCTAAGATTTGGCATTTGGGATTGTTTTCCATCATATACCTACCATAATATTCCACTCTCATCTGCAGTATATACTATGCTTTAGTTAAATAACTGTTGAAACAGAAGATTGTTGGGTATCCATGAGAATTTGGGCACTATGGTAGCCTCAAAGGGAGAACTTATCAAGGCTTTCTTTCTTGAAGTCTGGAACACACCCGGGATATCAGCAGGAGAAAATATGAACATAATATCAAAATCCAGGTAATTACTTAAAGGAGCTAGATGCTGAGAGATGCACAGGGGTGTCTAGTACATAAAGTAAACATCACCAAACATCCCTAGACTCAGTGAGATGGACTGAACCCACACAGTACTCGAAGCTGAAAGAGGGTAAGGAAACCTGGAGGGTAAGCACTCCCAGTGCTTCCTGGTGGCTCTCAGGAGAATTGGCATTCTGTCTTCAGCTGTACCTCCACCCTACAAGTGTAGAAACTACCATGCCATTCCATAGTCACAGTAGTTGGCCACTTGAAAAACACAGTCAACTAGACCTGCTTCCCAATGAGCAGACAGAAAAATAACAACCCATTCTCAGAGGCACAGCACTTACAAATAGGAAAATAGGTTGGAAGAAACCAAGTCCATGCTTGGCAAATTAGAGTTTTTGGAACAGATGCATGGGACCACTGTGTAAAATTATTTAGATTGTGCACTACACAAGACACAGCCAGTAGAGCATATAGGACCTGAAACTTCATCCTAATGTATTTGTTAAGCTATGCACCTTCTTGGGGGCCACACATACATAGAAGAAGCAACTTTTTAATTAACAGAGAAAGAACAGTCTGCTAGCCAACATATGTACCTATGGGACTAAGCCCACCTGGAGGAAGTCTCTTTTTTCACTAAATTTTAAAAGCCATTTTTTGAGGATTCATGTGACACTTTGTGGCATAGTAGTGGCCCTTAAGTTAGATGACAATTTTAAAAATACACTAAAAAAATGATAACACAATCCTGGAATGATATTATCACTTTCCAACTATATTTTACATTTGGGTGCCTGGCAGGCTCAGTCAGAAGAGCACGAGACTCTTGATCAGAGATGTGAATTTGAGCCCTACGCTGGGTGTAGAGATAAACATATAACAACATAAACAAATAAACTTTAAAACACATTTTCCATTTAAATGTGCCACTAATTCTAATGGAAGTAACTACCTAGAGTACCAAGTATAAGAAATATCTCAGAACACATACCTTAAATATAGAGAAAGAACTCATGAGAGAAAAAGGGAAAAAAAAAGAGTCAGATTGACTTAGAAGATAAATTCCAAAGAAATAGGGATCCCTGGGTGGCGCAGCGGTTTGGCGCCTGCCTTTGGCTCAGGGTGCGATCCTGGAGACCTGGGATCGAATCCCACGTCGGGCTCCCAGTGCATGGAGCCTGCTTCTCCCTCTGCCTATGTCTCTGCCTCTCTCTCTCTGTGACTATCATAAATAAATAAAAATTAAAAAAAAACAATAAAAAAATTCTGAAGAAATAAAATCAAATGAACTCACATTCATTTATTCAACAATTTTTGAACACCTATTATATGTCAAGAAATTCTGTAGGAATTTGAAATAAATCCGTGGACAAAAAGATAATAAACCTTGTCCTCTTGGAAGTTATATGATAGAAAAAAAACAGATAAGAAACAGTAAGTGTAATAATTTATATGGCATGTTAGTACAGACGAGTTTGGGGGGAAGAGTTCTGAAGATTATACAACAGGAGAAACTTTCTAAGAAAAAAATTCAAACTGATAGCTACTCCTGTTCTTCTTTTCTCCATACCTGACTTCCCTGAGTAATTTAATCTAAAATTATTAGGTAGAGCTGAGCAAGGTAAGTAGCCATGCACAAAGGGTTGGTATATATCAAAATAATGTGCATACTTCATGCAAAGGTCTTGGTCTCTAAACACTTTCCTCCTGGGAACCTGGGTGGTTGAGATGGTTAATCACCTACCTACCTTCTGCTGGAGTTATGGTCTCTGGGTCCTGGAGTCAAGCCCCACCACATGCTCCCTGCTCAGCAAAAAGTCTGCTTCTTTCTCTCTTTCTACCCCTTCCCCTTGCTCATGTGCACTCTCTCTCTCTGTCTCAGATGAATAAATAAAATATTTGAAAATGATAATAAAATGAGTAAATATTTTCCTCTACTATAAGAATCAAATTCTTTAAAGAAATAGGTGGTTCAGGGTTGAAGCAGGGGAAAAAAGGAAATTTGTCTGGAATATCTTACAGTACAATAAAAGAAACAAATGCTAAAAGAAGAATGAGGACTCAGAAAAGGTACAAAGAAATAAGTGAAAAGAAGCCCTCACTGGCCTAAAATTGAGCAATTTATGCATAAAAATAACAAATAATAATGAATATAGCCAGTTGTATAAAACAGAAAATCATAAGTCAATGTAAGAACAAATGAAATAATTAATAAGTTGAAATATAGATTAGGATTGAGTCTTAAATTATCTCCTTGAAAAATACTTATTAATTACCGAGGAATAATATTAACTTTCTAGTGAAGGAGTCTAGCAAGTGCTGACATAAGTGATTAATATTAATATCAATAATGGGACAAAGCACATCGGGTCCATAGGACAGGATTCCTATTATTACAAATGTTAACATTCACGTGAGAACTCCTAACCATAATCTAATTACAAAAAAACATCGGACAAACCAAACTGAGGGAGAGTATACAAAGTAAATAGCCTATAATCTTCAAAAGTGTCAAGATCTTGAAAATAAAATAATAATAATAATAATATATAACTTTTTTTAAGAAAAGATGAGCAACTAATCCAGATTGAAGGAGACTGAGGGACACATGACAAATAAATGAAACATGTGATCTTGAACTGAATTCTGTTGTTGTAAAAGTCATTACTGGGATGATACGGAAAACTGAAGTTTGAAGACGTAATGGTACTAATGCAGTAATGTTACTTTCCTGATTTTGATCATTGCATAGTGACTATATAGAAGAAGTCTTCTTATGTAATAAATATATGTTAAGGTATTTAGGAATATTGTAGCTTTAATATCAGCAAAAATGATTCAAGAAAAATAAATTCTTTGTGCTCTACTTGTCACTTTATGAATATCTGAGGCTTTTTTTCCAAAAGAGAAAATATTTAAATAATTAAAAAATACAAATTTAGGTTTCAAAGTGAAAATTTAGAATGTGAAATTAGTCCAAGGTATAAAATATAAAATACCATAGTGATTTTACAATTAGGTGTCTAATACATATCTGTAATACTTTTTTCCTCCATATTTTAGCTTCATATTCTTTGCCTCCTTGTCTAATAATTCTTGACATAATTTTCTATAAAGTATGTAAGGACAAATTATTCTTTCTTCTAATTATGTTGATGCTTTAAAAAAAATTGACTGTTCAGAAAAGTTTCTTTCAGTTTCCAAACTTTTCATGGATAATTAGAACCCAAAATAAGAGACATTTTTGAGGGGATCCCTGGGTGGCGCAGCGGTTTGGCGCCCGCCTTTGGCCCAGGGTGCGATCCTGGAGACCCGGAATCGAATCCCACGTCGGGCTCCCGGTGCATGGAGCCTGCTTCTCCCTCTGCCTGTGTCTCTGCCTCTCTCACTCTCTCTCTCTCTCTCTGTGACTATCATAAATAAATAAAAATTTAAAATAAAAAAAAAGACATTTTTGAAATTACAAAGTTACAAGGTTTACTTTGAGGGGTGAATTTTTAGCCTTATGTTACATTGAATTTTGGTATGATCAGTAATTTTCATGTATATATAATATAAATTTAATCAAAATTAAGGACATAAGGGTATTTTAAAGACATTTTGAAATTACTGTTGAACAGAAATATATGGTCATATTACTCTTTTGTTACATTGACTTAATAATAAGTATGTATAAAATTTTGGTCACTGGAAATAGTTGTCTTCAGGCCAAGTTGATTGTTTTGATGACCATTCCATTTTATCCCAATCTGCCAGACTTCAACAAAGTATATCATATATGCTAAAATATAATCTAATACATTGGGAAACATTAACATCCATCTTTCTCACACAAACATACTACTCTGTAGTCTCACTATGATCTATGTACTAGAACACAGAAATTAATAAATTCTATTTTCTGTGATTCCCAATAGAAAAAATTATGGTGTATTTATAATTGCTTTATTCAAGTATATGTCTATACTACAAGCAGAAGAGCACTTCATTTTTTCTTAAGTGTTCTAGAGAAACAATTACACTCATAATTTTACTCATATGATGATGGTTAAGAATTTCCAGCAGATCAATTTCTTGCTCTGTGATTATAAACATTTCTTCTTTCTCCTTTTGACACAGCCCTAGACCAGTTGCTAAAGGACACATCCATTTTACACTATAGCTACAAACCTGGACCTTTGGTAAGTACATTGACACCATTTTCACTAGCAGTACACCTGGAAGCTAGACCTATAAAGAAATGAAATTGACTGTAAGCCACATTAGATATCCCACTAATCTCAAACCTAATGTAACACATTAAATCCCCCTTGGGTTTTTGTCCAAATTTCATGGCCATTCCAGTACCATTGATAAATGAGGATAGGTTTGTTGGATGAGAAATGCTTAAGGTATGTCTTTAATGCTCCCAGGTCCATAAACAAACAAACAAATAATTGAAATCTTAATATACAATAAGATGAGACCACACCTCCATGCCACACCAGTGTCTCCCTGTGTCACCTGTTTTGGACCTCTGTCCTCCCCTTGACTCAAGATGGAGCCCAACTGCTTTTACTCCATGGTGGTTCCTGCACTACTATTGGCTCCTGCAAAAGCAGAGTGCAAATGCCCCTCCTGCAAGAAAAATCACTGCTCCTGTTGCTCCGTGGGCTGTGCCAGGTGTGCCCAGGGCTGGATCTGCAAAGAAAACACTGGACAATTGCAGCTGCTGTGCCTAATGTAGAGGAGAGACTGTTCTGGATGCAGTTTTCTGTACTGTTGCTACATTCCAGTTTCTATGAAATATTTGAATGAGGATAAACTCATTTAGACACCACCCCAAAATAAAATGTATAAGTAAAGGACATAATGGAGATGACAGTAGACTGCCAGGGGTAATAATATATGTAGTAATAAAAGATTTATGTAATAGAAGGAAGTAAGGATTAATAAAACAGTAATATTCTTCCAGGAAAATGTTAGTAATTTCTAGAAACACACTACCTATTCTACCTCAGTAAGACACAGGAGTTAAACAGTAGGTTAAGAGTAATAGAGCAGGAAAAAATACTGGAGGTGTTTTACTGACATTTCTCAACATGCAATTCTATCCTTATACAAACTCTTTCAGTGAGAAAAGAAAAGTAGGAAATACTTCTAAAATTATTTTATGGAGCTATAATAACCATGCTATAAAAAAATCATGGAGGGTAATAGAGAAGAAAATTATATTTTTTCCCTTACTCATGAAAACAGAATAAAAAATTTTAAGCCAATTTTAGCAAAAGTGGTATCAATTTATTTTTTAAATGCATCATGGCTAAGATGGGTTTATCCAATGAATAAAAGATGCTTTATATAAAACAATGTCAACATAATTCACCACACTAGCAGATTAAAGGAGAAAATTATTATCTCACCAGATATACTGAAGTTATTTGTTTTAAAACTCAGCATCTTAGGAAACCAGGAATTGAAACAAAACCAAATGCAATGAAGGCTATCTATCAAAAATCAATTGCTAAAAACATACATAAAAACGATTGTCACAAACACTGTTTTGAACATCAGGATCAAAATAAACATTACTATCATCCAGAATTGTATATGAGAATCTTGCTGACGGTGTCATTAAATAAAGTCATAACTGACTAAATAAAAAATTAGGAAAGAAATAACACAATTTCCATTACTTAAGAATCGCTACATAAAAATAACAAGGATTAATAAGAGTTGAGGAACATTGGTGAATAAAAGATAAATGATAATTTCCACTCCAAATCAGTACATGTTAGCAAATGTAATATTTACAGAATATCATTTACGATAGCACACAAAACATAGAGCACATCAAAGAAATCTAATTGAAATATGATAGGAAAGAATAAAACTTTACTGGAGGCATAAAAGTCTGTAAGTAGGAATTTAAACTATACTCATAGGTAAGAAAACTCAATTAAAAAAATATAATGTCAATTTTCCCCTAAATTAATCTATACATTCATGCAATTCCAATCGAACTCCAAATATAATTTTGACTAGAGATTGACAAATCAATTCCAAAATGTATGTGAAAAGGGTAAAGAATAATTGTAACCTTTTTAAAAAATCAATGAAGTGATTTCAAGACATATTTTATTTATTTATTTATTTTTTAAGACTTTATTTATTTATTAATGAGAGACACTGAGAGAGAGAGAGGCAGAGACAAAGGCAGATGGAGAAGCAGGCTCCTGCCGAGAGCCCGATGTGGGACTTGATCCCAGGTCTCCAGGATCAGGCCCTGGGCTGCAGGCGGCGCTAAACTTCTGAGCCACCCGGGACCTCCCTCAAGACCTATTTTAAAGTTGTAGTAGTTAAGACTATGAAATTGATACAAGAATAAACAGAACTGTCAAAGTAATGTATACAGAAATAGAATGGTTCATAAAAGTAAACTTGGTTTATAACAAGATAAACTGCAGCAGATTAGGATGGATCATTCAATAAATGGTACGGGAACAAATGTATCATAGCAGGGGAAAAAAAGTGTACCTGTACCATGCACAAAAATCAATTGTAAACAAAATAAATTCTGAAAAATAAACCCAGAAACTTTTAGAAGATAATGAAGAAAATATATCACAATGTAATACAGAAGGAATTTTTAATCAACTCCCCTGAAAAAATCCTAAAGAAAAATGAACACATTTGTCAACAACAAAAATGAAAATCATTACACTTCAAAAGACACTTAAAACACAAAAATAGAATTTACAGACCAAAATGGATAGATATCCAATATAGAAATTAATACAAACAAATATGGAAGCAACTCATTCAAAATAGGGTAAATGATACATAGAACAATTTCCAGAACAGAAACCCTACAAAACCAATGAATGTTGAACAGATGTTCAACTACGTCAGTAATCAGGAAAATAAGAATTAATACATGATATTATTTCATAGGTAATCATATTGGCAATATTTTAAATATCAGCCAGTACCAAGAGATGGTGAGAATTCACACAGTTGGTGGAAATATACATATGTTTAACCATTTGGGGGGTAATCAACAATATCTGGCAAAGCTGAAAACACATATCCATCAACCTAACAGTTTAACCCTAGAGAAAAATCTCACAAATATGTACAAGGAGACATAAAAGTATTATTTGACATAAGGAAAAAATAATAGAAATAATTTTTTAATATTTTTTGATATAAATAATTTAAATCTCCATTAAGAGTAAAAAGTAAAAATGAGCCCTAGAAGATTTATGCAATAGAATACTCTCTATATCAGTGACACATGAAGTTGAATGCAGAATTGTCGAAATAAGCCACTTTTAAATTGTTCTATTTCTAAATAGATGCAATATTGAGATAAATTCTGTATGATTTCTTTTTTACTAGATTTTAATTAACAAACCTAACATAGACAACTATGTTGTCCATAAAACATATAATCAGTAGAGCTATTTTTGTTGTTGAAATTCTAAGCCATTGCAAATCCTTTTCACAGAGATGTCTATTCAAGTGCTGAACAGATAGCATTGTGTGAACATGCCCTTTAAATAAGATCCTCTAAGTTCATAACGAACTTTGATGAGTCCATGAAAAATACGAAACATGATTCTCAGTGATCCAATCATATACAGCATTACTACGAGCTTGTGTGGCTTTGGCTAGAGAGAAGCTTAGTTAAATCTGAGAGTCTCATCGATGACCTAAATGTTCCTCCCCTAGCCCCCACTGCAACACACGTGTGCACACCCACACCCATCCACACACACACACACACACACACACATACACTTCATTGCTAACGAACCAACAAGAAATATTCATAACAAATCTACTAATAAGTATGCAACACCAAGAAGATCAAAAGGGATCGGTACAAATAAGAATCTGAATGAAAAAGGACCATATTTTCTGCATCCAGTTTTCCTGCATCTCCACCTGGTGTGCCAAACTTAGCATATCAAGTAGGCAGCCTGCATTTTGAAGAGGGTAGAAGTCTTATTTTACACGCAAGAGTAAGGTAATTTTATATGTGCTCTAAGAGTGGATTAAGTAGTTACAGACAATTGTTAAGCTACTAAAATAATCATGAAGAAGAATGGATAGAAGAACAGATCCTTGCAACAAACCCATGTTAATTACCCTTGCAGCTGGGAGATCAATTTGCATAGAGAGTCTTTGAAGCCTGTCAGGTATGAATTGAACCACTGAGCTGCTACATTTGATAATCCAGCCCTTGAGCTTATTTTTTTTTCCCCTGAAGATGTTGTTTCAGCCTACCAGGCAGCATTTCTCATATAAAAGTACTCATTTCTAATTAATCTGGTCCTGTATTTAACACACACACACACATATGCACACACACACATATGCACACACACACTTGTGACTTTTAAAGAAATTATCAGCAAAATATTGTCAAAAGCATAGGTATTGTTCATCACAAATAGGAAAGAAGAAATACTTGTATTTCTAAATCTTAGGTTTAATTTTTAAAATCTGGAAACTCAAGAACTATCTTGAGACATTCATAGATTTGCAGATGGTTAATGATAATGAGGCTGTATTATAAAAGGCTTTACCTGTATTAACTCATGTAGTATTCACAACCGCCATGTGAATGAAGTATGTAATAAAACTTTCCTCTTTTTACCTAAAAGAAAACAGGCATAGAGTACCACAATAATTGAGTACCTACAAAGTCATTCAGTGAAGCCCAAGTCAGGGTCAGAATTTGTTTTGTTTTGTTTTTTAAAGATTTTATTTACTAATTCACTAGAGACCCAGAGAGAGGCAGGGGGAGAAGCAGGCTCCATAAAGGGAGCCCGACGTGGGACTCGATCCCAGGTCTGCAAGATCAGGCCCTGGGCTGAAGGCAGTGATTAACCACTGAGCCACCCTGGCTGCCCCAGGGTCAAAATTTGAATCTGGATAGCCTCCTTCCCAGCACATTCTTTTTTTTTTTTTTTTTTTTTTTTTTTTTTTTTTTTTTTTTTTTATTTATTTTTTTTTTAATTTATTTTTTTATTGGTGTTCAATTTACTATCATACAGAATAACACCCAGTGCCCGTCACCCATTCACTCCCACCCCCCACCCTCCTCCCCTTCTACCACCCCTAGTTCGTTTCCCAGAGTTAGCAGTCTTTACGTTCTGTCTCCCTTTCTGATATTTCCCACACATTTCTTCTCCCTTCCCTTATTTTCCCTTTCACTATTATTTATATTCCCCAAATGAATGAGAACATATAATGTTTGTCCTTCTCCGACTGACTTACTTCACTCAGCATAATACCCTCCAGTTCCATCCACGTTGAAGCAAATGGTGGGTATTTGTCATTTCTAATAGCTGAGTAATATTCCATTGTATACATAAACCACATCTTCTTTATCCATTCATCTTTCGTTGGACACCGAGGCTCCTTCCACAGTTTGGCTATCGTGGCCATTGCTGGGCCAGCTACTTTGCCTCCCCTAAGAAGTCTACGTGGTGTTGCCTTTCTAAGGAGGGAGATTTTTTTCTATTTAATCATATTAACTTCAACAGAAGCACAGGAACTCATGACACTTAGTAATATTTATCCACTAGTATGATTTGTCTATTTCTGGATTTTGAAAATTAAAGAGCTAAAATAGATACAATAAGGAAAGGGAATAAAGAATAATGTGTGACAGGCAGCCCGGATGGCTCAGCCATTTAGCGCTACCTTTGGCCAGGACCTAATCCTGGAGACCTGGGATCGTTGGGCTCCCTGCATGGAGCATACTTCTCCCTCTACCTATGTCTCTGCCTCTCTGTGTCTCTCTTTCTCTCTGTCTCTCTGTCTCTCATGAATAAATAAATAAATTCTTTAAAAAAAAATGTGTGAGGAAAAAAAACAAGGGAATCTGGGTGGCTCAGTTGGTTAAGCATCTACCTTTGGCTCAGGTCATGATCCCAGGGTCCTAGGAAGACAGGAAGCCTGCTTCTCCCTCTCTGCCTTTTGCCACCTACCCTCTGTACCCAACTCGTGCTTACTCTTTCTAGTGCTCTCTCAATAAATAAAATCTTAAAACAACAACAACAAAGAAACTGAGTAGAACCCAACTAAGATTAATGGTGTTTTTAGAAAATGTAGCAAAAATCAGTTTGCATAAGAATTACTCAATTTTAAGGGGCACCTGGGTGGCTCAGTAGTTGAACTTCTGCCTTCAGTGTAGGTCCTGATCCCAGGGTCCTGGGATCATATCTCACAACAGGCTCCCCAGAGGGAGCCTGCTTCTCCCTCTGCCTATGTCTCTGCCTCTTTCTCTCTGTGTCTTGCATGAATAAATAAATAAAATCTTTTAAAAAAAGCACTCAATTTAAAAAAAATTCACTAGAATGGAGAATTATAAAAAACGATAAACGATTTAAACATGTAATCTGTAGATGTTCACCAATATTTTGACAGTAGTACAAGTTCTCTTCTTTGAGTATGGATCTGGTTACTAGGGTTCTAGTCATCTTTCTTGCATAACCAAACCTAGTTTTTTAAAAATCCCAGTTTTATGTGGAGAATCTTTTAGATTTGACCAAAATATTCCCATAATTTACAGTGTTTTGAATCCTGCTAAATTTAATTTGCTTTTAACAAACTTTTACAAAGCAGTCAATTTTGTTTTCATCAAAAAACACAAATATTTTCACATTTGTACTTCTATAATTTGCATAATATTCAATTAAACTTAATAACTAGCAACATACAGATATCGACACATTGGTGAGGAAAAAACATATTATTGATAATCAACAATAAATATAATAAAAGACATTAAAAAGTCACTTACAGATGTATTTATATTGAGGGTAGGTGTTTGAGAGCAGCTTACTAGCCATTAGTACCCACCATGCCATAGGCATCAGTCAGCAGCAAGAGTTACGAGGCAGTGGGGATCTCTGGATCATCAGAAAGCCTATTAAATGCAGTTCAGTTAAAGATTTCTTCTATATATATATACAAAATCCTTGGAAGAAAAATATCTTTTAGTCATTGACTATTTTATATTTAGAATGACATAACTGGGATGCCTGGGTGGCTCAGCCATTGAGCATCTGCCTTCAGCTCAGGTCATGATCCCAGAGTCCCGAAATTGAGTCCCATGTTGGGCTTCCTGCATGGAGCCTACTTCTCCCTCTGCCTGTGTCTCTGCCTCTCTCTGTGTCTCTCAATAATAAATAAATAAAATTCTAAAAAAAAAAAACAAGAGTGACATAATTGCATATTAATGTTCAATCATAATATCACCCTCTGAGTGTCATAAGGTTACTTAACTGTATTTGTCATATATTTCTAGGTTCATGTTACAGAACTTTACTCAAATGAGCTTAGATATTGAGAAAAACTTAAAAAGCAAAGAATGAAACTGCAGGACTAGAATTTGCCATATAGCTAATGTGATATATGCAGTGATAGGTAGAGATAACTCCAGTCCAGAAAGGAAGGGTATTGCTTAAAATGTGGCTGGCTTGGAATAATTAAGAAAAGTTGTTGCCATCTTAGAAAAAAAATAAAACAATTACTAAATATACTCTCTTGCATGATCACATTAATTTCTCTAATTTTCATAATATTCCATTAAATTTCATAATTATACATGCATATTACATATTTACATATGCCATACATAATTACATATGCCATAATACATGGCATATTTGTGGGGGGAAAATCCAACCAACCCTCAGTAATCACAAAAGTCACATGGTTGAAGGTGACTATACCCATGCAGGGAGGGATGAGTAACTATTGGAGTAGCTTGCTGACCATGAGCAGTCAGTGTTCACTTCCTGACATACTGCAGAAAGCTTTCTCCACGTGCTGAAGAATTGGGCTCTGTGAGTTTGCCTCACATTCTTACAATTCTAGCATACTGAAATTCCAAGAATCCTAGAAAAATATTTAATCCCCCAATATTAGGTTGGATGTCCATCAGTAGGTCCATCACTGAAGTCTCCTGAATGAGGTTCTAGTTTAACTATTGAAGAATATAACAGATGTATAGATACATCCTCTGCTAAAGACAGAGGTTCCCCAAGGGAAAAATTCAAACTCTGCCCACAACTGAAGTTCATATATATATAAATGTACACACACATTTATACACACACACACACACAGATGTAGTAGATTTAGGGAGAATATTACATAGTCAAATTAGTGGGACCCTCAAGCCAAGTCACCTTAAAGAAAGAATCACACAGGAGAGGATATTTTTCACAGGAAGGATCTGCTGTTTAAAGGCTCAGTGTGTAACTGTACTTAAAGTCACATAATTCTGGCTTCTAGTACCAAAACAAACTAGGCAAGAAGATGTCTGTTGTAAAATGAAAAGAAGGCTATTAAAAAAAAATCACAGCAAAGACTGACCTGCCAGATATGTCATTGCCCGCTCTCTTCATTTCTTTCAAGTTACAGAATTTTGAATTAGTTTTACAAGTCAGCCTTCTGACATGGAATCTAAGAAGGTGATTTGAACACCACCCAGGTGAAGAGAGAATTCAAGGAGAATCTAAACAACTCACTGTAGGGCAACTTCAGGGACAGACAGCATTCAAATATAAATTCAATCCCTATGGGAGCCAGAAAAAGAGAATAGGCAGAGAGGAGGATAGAGTATGCCAAATAACTTTCTGAAAGAAATAACTTTTAGCCTATTAAAATTCAATTAAAATATAGACTCAATGAAATGAGATAAGAAAGATAAAATGATAAAAATATGAATTGAGCTAAAAAGTGAAATGTCTGAATGAGACAGAATAAGGGAAACTGACATGGTAAGAAAGGCAGAAAAAACCCTCAAGAATACAGTGCTTTGCATAATTAATAAGTTTGATTTAATAGATTTCCTTTTACTAAATTCTATATTGAAGAGATTGTTTTTTCTTAAAGCAGCCTTTCAAATATTTATAAAAACTAATGTTGTAATAAGACAAACCTACAAAAAAATAGACTGAAAGCAGATATAATTCTATAATACTGACAATAATCTTTGTCCAAACTGTAATAAATAACAAATTAACAATAACAAAAGCAGTAACAATAACAACAACAACAAAACCAACATGGCAGATTTTTTTAAATTTTCACATAAAATCCTAGGATCAGGGCAGCCCCGGTGGCCCAGCAGTTTAGTGCTGCCTGCAGCCCAGGGCATGATCCTGGACACCCAGAATCGAGTCCCACATCAGGCTCTCTGCATGGAGCCTGTTTCTCCCTCTGCCTATGTCTCTCCCTCTCTCTCTGTCTGTGTCTCTCATGAATAAATTAAAAAAAAAATCTTTAAAAAAAAATCCTAAGGTCAAAGGTAAAAATAAAGCTACGTATTTGTAATTAGGAATTGTAATAAACAAGAAAAACTAAAATAAAAATAAATATTTCATTACCTAAAGTTCAATTCAATTCAATATATTCAAAAGAGACAAAATAAACATAAGGATATTAGGAATGAGAAATTAAGAACATATGAGAAATTATCATTTTAAATATTAAAGAGGGTTAGGAACAAATATTTTGAAATAACAATAAGAGACAAACCTAGAAAGTTGAATTTATTAAAGCAGATAGAGAAAAATCTACATACACATCATTAGATGTAAGAAAGGGGGTACAATTACAGAATAGAAGAACACAAATGATTAAAATAATCCTCATATAATTGTGATAAATTAGAAAAAAACAGTGGATAGATTTTTTTATTGATGGCTAAAAGATTTAAAGAAAAAATTAGAGTTCTTGTTCTTTCCTGAATATAGCAAACAGAGAATATTCTTAAGTAATCAATTTTATAAAACTAACATTACCCAGGCTACAACCATGACAAAGTTAAGGCAAATAAAACAAACAAACAAACAAACAAACAAATTTTAAGAAGACCAAACAATACTCTTAATTATGAAGATATATATAGAAACCCTAAATAAAATAATAGCAAATGGAATCTAGTAATATATCAAAAGAATATTTCATTATCTAGATGTCTCAATATGGAAATGGATTTATTTTAATATTAAAGATCCTATTAATTTAATTAGAAGTATCAATTAGGCAAAGGAAAATTAAATACCTGAGATCATCTTGATAGAAGCTGGCAAGTCATCAATTCAATAAATTTTTTCAGTTTTTCTTAATAGGAAAACTTTAAAAAGCAAAGAAAGGATGTAGTTAAGAAACATAAAGAATGTTTATCTTGAATTCTTGGCCAGTTGGGAAACACCAGAAATGTTTCTTCATGAAAGTCACAAACAGCAGCAGTAACCATAGGTACTAATATTTAGTGATTCTCTGGAAATTCTCACCAAAGCAAAAGAAAACAAATACAAATATAAGGCATAAAGCACTATAAAGAAGAAAAACAATTTATGTTCAGATGCTTAATTATTATTAATCCAAAAGAACCTAGTGAAAAACATTTTAACTAGTTACAAAATTTCTCATCTCATATGTTCTGATGATTACTGATATATAAACTTTAATATGTGCATATACACAATAGACAATAATAAACTTAAAAAAATGTAATAACCTACTGGGGAAATTTTTTCAAGCCAAATTACAGAAAAGGAAATATGACTAAATAGACAGGGAAGCCATGAGAACATTTATTATAATGGATGTGGCCATTCCCCCCCAAATCAATATATACATTTGATTTATAAGGTCACAAAGATAGTCTATCTAGAAGTCTGGATTATTGAGAAAAAGATTTAAAAGACTAAATTAATGAGTAGTGTTCTGGATCCTTGCTCTTCCTTTTTTCTTTTTTTGGAAAATAACAAAATTCCCTTAAAGGGACCCAAGTATACTAAAAATTTTGAAATATAATCAGTATAGAATTCAGAGGCAATATAGAATTTAAATGATAGGACATTTAATTTACTCTTTTTTCTTTAAAGATTTATTTATTTATTTTAGAGAGAAAGAGAGAGTCTGTGCATGTCTGTGAGATAGGGGAGGAGCAAACTGAGAGGGAGAAAGAGAATCTCAAGCAGACTCCCTGTTGAGGAAGGAGCCAGACTCAGACTCCATCTTGTGAACCATGATTTAATGATCTGAGCTGAAACCAAGAGTCAGACCCTTAATCTGCTGAGCTACTCACTCTTTCTAGCATTTTTTTAAATTCCCTAGTTCACATTGTACATGTGCACCTTCTCTCACACAGATATACAGATGAATTTAACATATCAATATAAAAATCTTACACATTAAAAATACTGGAAGGAATTTATCTGATCACAGAATGAGGAAGACTTCTCCAACCATAAAGGTAAAAAAAACAATCTTTTAATGAACCTTAGAAATATTTATATGAATGAAAATTTAACACTTCCATATGTCAAAATAATATTATAAACAAAATTTTAAATGTGAATTTAAAAGCAAACAAAACCATGGAAAGATAGAGTATAAATGATGCTTAATAGATTTCTCTATGAAAAGCTCTAAGAAATTGATATGATTCAATAGAAAAAGCTGAGGTGAAGATAGGAACAGAAATTTCATAGAAAAAAAACAGCAGTAAAAATATGATATGGTACATAATTTTATTACTAAAGAAAGCAATAGACTTGTAAGGAATGAAAGAGCATTAAAGCTTAAAGCTTAAATACAGTAATCAGTGTTTCAGTGAAAGAGAAAATGCATACACTGCTGATAGCATGTACTGATAGAAAATTAGGAAAGACATTTGACAAGTAATCAGACATATTTAGCTGAACAATTAAACTTTTAGAAACGTATTCTACGAAAACTATCTGAAATACATGAACAGATTTATGAACCAATATTTATTATATTGTTATTTATAATATTAAAATGAAACAAGAAAAATTTAATGCTTTTAAAATGCAAAATTGGTCAAATAAGGGATGGGGAATCAAAGCAATAGAATATCAAGTAGTCTTGGGGTGTCTGGTATTGGTTAAGCATCCGACTCTTAATTTTGACTCAGGTCATAATCTCAGGGTCATGAGTTTGAGCCCATGTAGGGCTCATGCACTGGGCATGTAGCCTGTGTAAGATTCTCCCTCTGTTCCTCCCCATACCCTGCATGCTCATTCTCTCTCAAGAAAGAAAGAAAGAAAGAAAGAAAGAAAGAAAGAAAGAAGAAAGAAAGAAAGAAAGAAAGAAAGAAAGAAAGAAAGAAAGAAAGAAGAAAGAGAAAGAAAATAAAGAAAAAAGAAAGAAAGAAGAAAGAAAGAAAGAAAGAAGAAAAGAAAAAGAAGAAAGAGAAAAAGGTAGTCTTTTAAAACAATATTTTCAAATAAAATACATCCCAATATTTTTATTAGATAATTTATTATTATCTCTTCAAATGATGCATTAGTGACACCAGAGTAGCAGAACAGAATCCTGATATAAGTAGACCCATAATTACTCAGTCTTCTCTGACCCTCAGTCTCGACTTGCCCCCATGATGGCCTATAAGTCACTCATATTTGAAAATAGCTGCTTCGGAACAATATTTCATGGGAAATAAAAATTTATAGATTAAATGTTAAGTGAAAAATAAATTGGTTATAAAAACAATATGCACAGCTTAAATGTATTTGTATATGCCTAAAATGGTTTAAAATATTTTAGTATTTGATGGGATTTTTTTAGCATTTTTTGTGCATTTTTCTAACACATAGGGGAAGCTATATTATATTTTAATAGGAAAAAAATGCAACTCCTTCACAAAAAGCCTAATTGCATAAAATATAAACATAAATAGTTGGTAGAATTTGGGGTACAGAAAGGGAGACCTGAATTATAACCATCATCTGCTTGGTGACCTTTATTTGAATCAGTTAGGAACAACATTTTCTATGAAAACCCTCCACAGGTTTTTGTGGAACTTAGAAAACAAATTTTCTTCTCTGACCAAAGAGGAAAAAAAAAAAGAAAAGAGTTTGTTTGTTTTCCACCACAGATCTAAAGAGCACTTTATTACTTTTTGTATAATTGGGAGGGAATGATCACACAATTAGAAGACTATTGATCGAGACATTCCCAAGAGAAACGGTAGAATGTTAGGAACAGCTGAGGGGAAATTGCTCATCTGATCTTGGATGATTTACTATTTTATATTTCTCTGTGCTTCAATTTACTAATTTATAAAATTGAATCAACATATATATGTAACTCACAAATGAACTTTCCTTTTTATGGGTTACCTCCTTTTTATGGTTAACCCTTTTATGGGTTACCTCCCTCTAGTACATATGGAAAAAGATTGTTTGTAGGCAGTTTTTCATGTCTATGCTCCATAGATATCACTTTTCATTCAAAATTTGTATTCTTCTCTATTCTTCTTTGGACCACAGTTTACTACCTGCTAATTTCAGTCTAGACCAGAATGGTACAATGGAAATATATGTGAGCCATACATGTAATTTTGTATTTTTTTAGTAGCTACTTTAAAAATAATAAAAAGAGGAGCACCTGAGTGGCTCAGTCAGGCGCCTGACTCTTGATTTCAACCTGGAGCATAATCTCAGGGTTCTGGGATCAAGTCCAACATTGGGCTCTGAGCTCATTGGGGAGTCTGCTTGGGGATTCTCTCTCTCTCCCTATCCTGCTGCCCTGCCCACCACTCATGCTCTCTCTCTCAAATAAATTTTTAAAAAATAATAAAAAGAAACAAGTAAAATTACTTTAATAAAATATATCATTTGACTTAATTATGTCCAAATATTAGGTTTTCAACAAGTAATAAAAATAATTGAGATTTTTTTCAAGCTAAGGTTTGAAATTTAGTGTGTATAGTATACTTTCAACAGGTTAACTTTGTTTAAATTCTCAGTAGAACATATGCCTGGTGGCTGCCATATTGATTAGCACAACACCAAAACTTTTTCTGTGTTTTGGCTATCACCTCCTCTGATATTTCCTCCAATTTTACTCAGAACTCTCCATTACATAATGATCTCTGGCTTCTTTCTAAACCTCTTCCATACAAAGCTCTAAATTTGTATCAGAAGAGTTAAAGAATCCAGGTAGACTTACAACATACGAGGTAAGTAAAATAAGAGTGTACACATTATTCCAAGAAAAAGGGTAATTCTACTTTGGGAGTATTTTAGTGCCTAGCTATGACTTCAACTCTCAGATCTATAATTCACTAAGAGAGAATTTTTGTCTTCTAACCTCCACCCTGTGATTCTTTACTTATCAGTTAGGAAACACTGCTCCTTGCCAATAGGGCATGGCCTCACCCAGATACATCACTCACTTACCAAGTAGCTTCTTGCCTAGAGTCTGAGATGGTAAGATAAGCTCCAAATCCCAGTCTAAATTCATACTTCAAAATATGATGGTTTATAAACCTCATGTCCCACAAATAACCTGGGATGAGTAGTAGCTACTTTAGTGTCACCAAACCAGTGTAATTTTCAGACTCATACTTTTATTCCACTAAATTATAGGATCATAGCTTTCACAGCATCCAACACACACACGCACATACACAGGTACATGCACACACATACCCTGCCTTCAAGGTGCAAACTAACTCTCAAAGTTAACACACAGTTTAACCCAATTTACAAGAAGATAGTTTTTTATTTACCTTTATAATTTATAAGGCTACCCTCTCAGAAAGGAGATACATTCTAGTCCTACATTTCACATTTCACACCCTCAGATCTCCTAAGAGGAACAGGAAGCCACCCGATACTAAGCTAACAATGACAGCCCCCTCAGCTAAACAAAACCAGGCTTAAGCATTAAAGGTTTTGAATTTTGTTTCCTGTGATAAGCTAAAAGCTATTTTCCTCCCTAGTATCTGTTTGATAGCAATGGTGGCCCATTTACTCTTACTTTATAAGTTAATAGTGAGGGTCAAGAGAAAGAAAATGTAAATTGCTTGATGGAGAGTATGGCACGCAGAAGACATTCAGTAAAACTTTTTAAATATTTTATTTATTTATTCATGAGAGGCACAGAGAGAGAGGCAGAGACACAGGCAGAGGGAGAAGCAGGCTCCATGCAGGGAGCCCGATGTAGAATTTGGGGTACAGAAAGGGAGACTCCAGGATCACGCCCTGAGAGGAAGGCAGACACTTAATCTCTGAACCATCCAGGGGTCCTGACATTCAGTAAACTTAGCTAATAATGTCTGATGAGAGTGAAGATGATGAGGGTGATATAGTCATTGCTTTAATTAGTTTATAATTAAAATCTATTTTGCTATATTGCTATATTTTTCATAAAATATACTATGCCAGAAAAATATTCATCATTTCAGGCTCATGCATTATCCATTTGTGAAGATATCTTGTGGCAGTCACAATGTTATTTTCCCTAAAAAATTTAGAATTCTAGTAATAGAAATATTTCATCATCAGGTTTTTTTTTCATTTTTATATTATTCAGTAATTTACTTGAATTCAATATGGAAAGACAAAATATGCCATGTAAGGGATTTTTAGTGGAAAAAATTAACATTATAAGAAATAAGTTTATGTAATAACTACATTTCTAAGACAATTGTATACCTATACTCATGGCCAGTAAATTATACCATTTTAATTTCAATCTCAGATGTAAAAACACATCAAACAGTGAAATAAACTTCTCTGTTTTCTTAAACTTTTTGTGATTGAATCAGTGCTTGTATTTCTTGATCTAATGAAAGAAAGACATACATTCAAAGGAAGCTTCTTTTTGGCTAAAATATGAAGTTTATATAATAGAACAATTTTCTTAATATAGTAAATATTAAAGGAAATTATCAGTGTTAATTATAATGAAAATGCAATGAATTTTAAATGCAGGTCATACAAAAAAGGGATTTGGACACAATGTTAGAAATTATAAATTTTCCTACAGACCTTTCCTCTCCTCTTTCTGCATCTCTCTCTCTTTCTTTCTCTCTCTCTCTCATGCTCAAGTGCAGGAGCTGTTATATTTATAGCCTCTTTTCCCCTACAAGTTTCTTTCCCTGATGCACAGACTAAAATGTCTCTAATCTTAAAATAAGTAAATAATTAAATAGAAGTCCTGCTGTGTTACATTTGCCTCTTAACCAATCCATCTTCATTTCCTTCTAGCCGTACTATACCTCTTTACTTACTGTTCACTCAGGTAATTGCAGCTCCCACCTTCAGCCTACAGTAAAACAATGTACCTTCAATAAAATCCCCAGAGAGTCAAATTAAATTCATTGTATTTTAGGTGTTATCTTACTTGGGCTCTCCATGGGCATGTAATACTTGACCAATGCCACCTTCTTCAAAGTATCTACTCCCACCTTAATCGTTTTTCCTCTTCCTCCATCTTCAGATCTTACTGGTCTTCAGTGATCCATTTTCAGTTGAAACTCTTTATGAGAGATTTCATTAATTCTCAAGATTTTTATTATCACATACATGGTAATGATTCAGAAATCTATATTCTTCAGTCAGAACTCTGTCTTCAACTTCAAACTCATATTTCCATAACCCTCTGAATACTTCCACTTATATATATCCAACAGATAATATGTTTGAGATACTTGAAAAAAAAATGATCACCCCCCAACCCCTCATTTGCTTTATTTACATTATGCATTTTCTGTCTTGCTGTAGGCATAATTATTGCCTAAGTCAAAAATCTGGGAGCCATATTCATTCTTTCTGCTTCACCCAATTGGTAACTGCATTCTGAAGATTCTTCTCCCCAAAGACCTCTAAGTGTCCTATGTCTCCCTTCTTCACTTCCACTGTTCTTATTCAGGTTCTTATCATCTCTCATTTGACCTAATAATTGTCTTAGCATTCCCACTCATCCCGCTGACTCCACACCCCCTACCCCCAAATCACAACCCTTCCTTCTGTTTTCTTGACAGCAGTAACTTTATTTGGTGAAAATATAAACCAGTGGCTTTTACTCTCCTGTTGAAATCTTTTCATGGTTCTCTAGCATCTACATGGTAAACTACAAAACCTTTTGCCTGGCATAGATCAGTTTTCACAATCTTTACCTTCCCCTGCCCTCTGATTTCTTGTACTCTATACATAAGCCATATGAAACTACTAAAATGTCAAATTTCTAAATGTCTTTCTAAACTTTGATATTCTGCTCATGAATTGGACCCTAAAGTAAAATGTCAAGAAAGAATATCTTCAATATTAGACAAACCTGCATCTATAATGACTAGCAGCCAAAAACAAATATCCATTAACCAACATGTAAAATAATATATGAAGAGACAGATACTATGTGATCAATACTGTAGAAACAAAGATGAAGAAAAGCAATGAAAGAGGAGTTAAGAGAAAGTCACAGATGATATTGGACTCAAAACTGGAGGATTAGTAAATATTTAGAAAAATGGAAGGAAGTTGAGAAGACATTTCAGAAAAAGTAGCACCATCAGCAAAGACATAAAAGGAATTATTGCTTATGGCCTAGTGAGTAGATCGACTGACAAGAACAGAAAACATGCTGGTTGGAAAATGAAAGAAATTGGATTTGATAGTAAATGCCAACAGAATGTGGAGAGCCTTGACATTTATATGGATAATGATGGAAATCCTTAAATGGAAGACTATTGTAATTATGCCAAAAAGAATCTAAGAAAAAGAAGCATTCGTTAAGGTGATGAAGGTATAGTTCCAGAAAACAGATGAAAAGGCATAAATAGAAAAATAGATTATAGAGTCACGAACAGAGTCCTTAAAGTTGTAAGAATAAGCTAGCTGTCCATAGAGAGTATATTGGAGGAGGAAAAAAAAAGACCAAAGACTAAACAGGGGGAAACATGAAAAGTAAGGGAGAAAGGCAGGGAAAAGAATACATATGTGCAAACTACCCAGCCGTTTCAGTTATCTACTGCTTACCAAATAGCGGACTCACAGAAAGCTTGGTCAATTAAAATAGCCATTTTATTATTTCTCACAATTTTGTGGGTTCATTGCTGTCCAGCTCTATGATTTCTCTGCTTGTCTTGTTTGGAGTCTATAATGAAACTGCAGTCAGATGGTAGATAAGGCTCACATTTCAAAGACACTGGTGGAAACGGTTGGAAGTCTACACTCAAATGGAACATTAGGGCAACTGTTGGAATGGTTTGGCCTCTCTCTCTCTCCTCCCTTTGACCTCCTCCTGGTATCTTTACACGGGTTCCCTTTAGTACAGTAGCCTGACTTTTACATGGCAGCTCAAGACTCCTAACAGCACAAAAGCTGGTGCTTCCAGGACCTCTTAAGGTTCAGCTCCAGATCCAGCAGGGTGTCACCTCTGTCTTATTTGCCTATCAAATCTTATGTCTCTAATTTTCCAATGTGCTTTTTCTTCTCTTGTCAATTGGTCTTATTGTCTTATAAGCATATTCAAATTTACCTTTGTAGTTTTTCCTGATGGTCTTTATCTTTTCTAAAATGTCCCCTTAACTCCCATTCTCCTTTTAAAATATCAGTTGTGTCAAAATGCATTGCAAAGAAAGTCCATATTCTATATGAGAGGGAACTACACAGGGTGTCAATTTCAGGAGACATTGTTTATTGGTGGCCATCTTTGAAACGTAGCTCTCACCTCAACACATAGGAAATTTTCAATAAATACTTATTCCATCAAGGCTTCACAAAAACATATGAATTATTAGCATTATCTGACAGATGGGGAAACTGAGGCTGATAAATGATAACTGGGTTGGCTAAAGTCTCACAACTAACAAGTAATAGTGTGTACTTTGTCAGACTCCAAAAATGCTATAACACACTATGCTCATTTGAAGGAATAAAGGTAATGCTGTTTTGATAAAGACAAGGCTAAGGACCAGGATTTGAGTGTATAATAATTTCTCATACTCTCAGTTTAAAGTAGGATAGTGACAAGAATAATAATCTAGGAGAAAACACGCTATACAGATGTTGTAGGATTCTTTAGAATAAAAAAGCCTTTTCAAAGACAGCGTTTCCAGCTGAGCCTTCGGGCAAGAAACTTCGTTTCCACCTTAGAAATGATAGTCACAGACCATGAACACCTTTTTAAATGCTATTTTTCAAGGCTGAGAGCAAGCGGTCCAATTATAAAAGAATTGATCTTGTTAAACTTATTCTTAAATTTTTTATTTCTCTCCTTGGTTAATTCAATTTCCCTTCAAATGCATGAATCATCAAGACATAATGCGAACATTCAGCCACAATGGAAGAGGATGTTCCATTATTTGGATGTACCTGACAGAATTCAGACAGACCAGATTGAGCAGAGTCAAATAAAACCCACCTAGCTGCATATCTTCAGTAACCATGATGGCATTGTTTTCTTTTCGTTATAGAACTTTGCAAAAAAAATTGCTCTAATAAAAGAGAACAGATATTTCTCTTCACTCATTTTTATCCAAAATGGTAACAAATTTAAGAAGAGATAATACGCTAACATATATCTGTGCTTACTCGGACCACAAATTATGCTGGGAAATTGCTCTTCATCTTAAGCAGTTTTCATGAGAACTCTGCTAGAATGTGTAGTACCACTCTATTTTTACAGATGAGGGAGAAACGAGCATCAGAGAAGTTAAGCAACTAAGCCAAGTTTATTCAGCTGATCAGTAGTAGCAAATTAAGGGTTAAAACAAAGACCACCTTCAAAGTCCTCTCCTAGACTTTCTCTGCCTCTGAAATTTTTGGCATCCTGATCATTTGTAACTACAACCAAGAAACTCAATATTCATAATCAAAATCTGACCCGATAATATCATAAAATCCAATTCATAGAAAGAATCAGAAGGTTGAAAATTTGGAGCCTTTTGCGATACAAGGTTCTAAGGGGAGAGGAAGCTGAGATTCAGAGTCATTTACTCTTGTTTCTCAGAAAAGGAAATGGGAACAAACCAGGCCCCAGAGACTCTCTCTTTCATCAGGATTTTGCTCATGAAATATTTTGGAATTGTCCTCTTCCTTACCCCCTACCACTCTAACCCAGAAAATTCTGACTGCACATTTGCCAAAGGGGTTTTACTATGGTAACCTTCAGGCCTACACAAAGAACACAGTCAAAACAAATAGCTCTCTTTAAATGTCATTATGGGGAGTAAAATTCTATGTGGTGTATTAATGGGCCTCCCACAGCTAAATCCTAGCATACCACTTTGAAAAATGTCCCCTGTGGGTATCGCTTAAACCAACAAAAGTGAGGGAATTTGAGAGTTAAGAGAAAACACGATCTGGCTCTGGTGAAAATTAATAGAAGACAGAAGAGTATGAATAAAGAAGTGAGAAAGTAGGAAAACAAATTAAATTTGCTTTGTTTTCATCCTTTTTAATGTTATTTTAATGTGGAAGGCCTAAAGAGAAATCTAGGCTTGTTTTTAATATGCAATTTCCTTATTTTTGTATTTATTAAATCTTTAATGGAAGTAGAAATCCTGCCTTTGGCGTAAGAAATATAAAAGAGAAGAGAAATATGTATTTCTTCCCCCACCATCAGACAGTATTCGTAAAAGATCTGAGCAATGCCCTAAGTAAACATTATATAGTGTTTACCCAGCATGCACTGCTTACCTGATAAATATGTTGGTTGCTCATTTTTTAAGGACTTATTAAGAAATAAGCTAATTTCCAAAGCTTATTAAGGAATTAGTCAGCATATCTAATAGATCTCTAGAGATAATTTGACTCATGATATAAGTGTATCTTGAGGATAGGACTGATGTATGGTTAGAAACCTTCATGAAAATATTTTAAAGCTTTCACCAGTTCTTTATTAAACCTACTACTTATTGCTTATTGTATTTTTTTCAAAGAAAGAAATTCATTCTTGTTTTACTTCCCCCTGCCTGGAGCCTATGGCAGCTTGCTTTAATCTATGCTCTGACTCCCCAGGACAGCTGAGGAACTTCACTATCCATATCCTATAGAGAGAAAAACTGATATTGAGCATAATTAGCACTGTCTACAACCGCGATGCTTATGGCATGGCCACTCTTAAACTCTCTCTCCTTTGTTCCTACTCTTTGCTCCTTTCTTCTATACATCTCCCCGACATCCTCCCTCCAACTCTATTTCTAGACAGCCTCGACAATTCCAATTCAGAAAACATGGCTTAATCATGTAATACCCAACACAATGAGATCTGAAAGATCTGTTAGTATCATTCTTGGGTGCTAAACATGAAATTCCAAGTCCTGTGCCTCACACATCAAATAAAAAAGAGATGTTGACTTCCTTAAAGATTGTGATTTCTTTTCTGGAACTTCATAAATAGTCACTCAATAAAATTTCTAAGAGAGAATTATCTGAGAAAACAAAATTGACTACCATATTCTTTTTAAACTGTGTCATTAGCTTTATGATAACAATGGGTGTGGAGTAGAACCCATGCCAAAATGTTCTCAACCAAAAGTTAAAGATCACAACATGGCATGCCAAAGGAAAGTTCCTATGAGTATTCCTTTGTATTTTGTTAATAATTATAAAAGAAAACATTCAAAATGGATTTAGAAATAAAGCCAACTTTCATGTGCTCATTTTACTGTCTCCAACAGTAAGACAATGGGTTAAGTTTATCTATTAAAATGTAAGCCTTAAGGGAAACCTGGCTGGCTCAGTCAGTAGAGCAAGGAACTCTTGACCTCAGGGTTATAAGTTCAAGCCCCAAGTTGGGTGCGGAGGTTACTTAAAAATAAAGTCTTAAAAACAAAACAAAACAAAAACACAACAGAAGCCTCAAAATTATCTTAGCAAGTGTTTAGTAGAAAGAGCACTAACCCAATGTCTGGCTCCTAGTTCTGCCATGGTGACTTCAGTCATTTCACTTCTTAGAATCCTTTCTCTCAAATGCAATAAAGATAATATATATCTTCTAAAATTTTCTATTAAAATTCAATTATATAATATCCATTTACTTAACAAATTTAAATAATTTATTTTGAAAAATAAATAAATAAATAGATTATTTTGCTTATTCTTTCATACTACCTCATGCTAGGCAAGGCCCAGGGGACGAGGTGAAAAACAAAAATCTCTGTTCTCAAGAATCTTATATTCAAGTGGTGGTTAAGGAAATAAAGGTGGAGCAGAATAAGAGAGTGAAAAAGAAAGAAAGAAACTGGTAGAAATTCATGTCAAAGAGGTTGTCAGTGAAAGACCACTACAAAGTAGCTTTGAAATACATTTCAATGTGTTGGGAGTTAGTCAAAATTAATACAAACAGAAAAGTCATATGATTCAATTTACCTTTGAAAAATCCACTCTGAATACTGTGCAAATAATGAGGCAAGAGTCAGATTGGAGGATAAGAGAGGAGTCTATCGTAAGAGACTCAGCAAAAGATGATGATGTCTTGGACCAATGTGCCAGGGCTAAAATCCATTAGAAGTTGTTGAATTTGGGGTATGTTTTTAACTGTTGAGTCAATGGTGCTTGCAGATTAATTAAATATGGGGTAGGAGAGAAAGAGAAATTATCAATCTTGGCCTAATCAAGACTGGATGCCAAAGCTTAGAGACGGTTAAACACTGATGCTCATGAGGTTAGGCCTCAGGGCTCTTCACTTGCATAAGACCTTTCCAAACTTCTGAGGCTCATCTAGGCCCTAAAAGTGTATTTACATGGTCATATATTTTTTTTATACTTTCCAAAACTCTGTGATTAATTAGAACCATGGACTCCTCACCATCAGTCACAACATTCTTTGAGGTTGGTGTTATTGCAATGGTTGTAGACATTTCTGGAATCCAGCCAAAAGGAAGTTGAGTAGGAGATTGTGGTGGATTTTTAAACATGGACCCCAGTAAATCAGTGCTCCTTTTTCCAGACCCCTTTGCAAATGACTGTACTGATCTTCCCTTCAAGAGTGGAATCTATTTCTCCTCATTCCCCTGAATTAAGCTAGTCCTGTGAATTGCTTTCACTAGTAGAATGTTGCAGATTTAAAGCCCTACTTAAGGAAGACTTACAGCTTCTGCTTTCAATCTTGAGATCCAGATTGAGGCCATGTGGGGAAAAAGAACATAGTGGATAAGATATCATATGGAGGGAGAAATCACATAAAGGAAAATCAAGGTGCTTCAGTTTGACAATAGCAACAAAGTCCCTGATATCAAAAATAAAACCAACTTTTGTCTTCTAGTCCTAGTCAAATCACTCCAGATAGACACCACGTGGAGCAGACACGCCATCCCTACTAAACCCCAAATATCCAACTCCTTGAACTGCAGGCAATGAAAACATACCTGAATTAAGCCACTATATTATAGAGTGTTTTTTATACAGCAGTATATAACTGGTATGAAGAAAATCTCATTTGGTTTCAGTAGAATATATCTATGTGGCTTGCAGTCATTTCAATGTATTATTAGGTTATGGCTTTCTCTCTACGTGCAGGACTGGGCTCCAGGAAAACTCCTGCCACCCATTGACTCTCTTGGCATCATGACACCGATCAATGTGCAGGGCCAGAGACGCTACTGCACAATGAATGTGTCCTGTGGTGTTTGGCACCCGAACTATGTAAGCATTGGATGAAAAACAATGCTAAAATCTACAAAGCTGGAATAACTGTGGGAAAAATTCTTCCAAGCACTAGTTGTATAAAATTCTAAATAGAGCATTATGTTCTTATTAGTATCAGTTCAAAAAGGGAGTTCTTGAAAATGTAGCATATAAATTATAAATTTACCATTTTTTTTCCTTTTTGATGAAAATTGCACACAATACAATTTATTGGAAATTCCATGCTTGTAGGGCACAAATCTGTATCAGAAATACAAAGCAAGTATATTTGCAAAGACTCATATTTGAAAAAAGTCTTATATAATTTTTTTTACATGATCACAATTTCTAAATGTGACAACTTCTTAAATTCCTATTGACATTATTTATAATGAGTGTGAACCTGAAATAAACTTTTCTAAACTATCAAGAATTTAAATTTATTTTTAATTTATTATTTAAAAATTTAGAACTAGAGTAATTTTATAAGGTTTTAATTCTTTTAGAGCAGTTTTAGGTTCATAGCAAAATTGAGAAAAAAACTACAGAGATTTCTCTATGTGCCCCCTATTCCCACACATGCAATATCTTCACTCATTATCTACATCATTCACCAGAGCAGCATACTTGACAAGTAATTACTTTACATTGACATTATTATCATCCAAGGTCTATAGTTTACATTAAATTTCATTCTTGAGTGTTGTACATTCTACAGGTATTGGCAAAAAAGTCTAATGACAGGTATCCACCATTATGATATCATATGCAGTATTTAACCGCCATAAAAATCCTCTGTGCCCTGCCAGTTCATCGTCCCCCTGCCACTACTTGACCCCCCATAGCCTGGCAATCTCTGATCTTTTTACTTTCTCCATAGTTTTGCCTTTTGCAGAATGTCATATAGTTGAAATCACATGGTATGTAGCCTTTTCTAATTGGCTTCAATTACTTAGTAATATGCATTAGTTTTCTTTCATGTATTTTCATGATGTGATAGCTCTTTTTTTTTTTCTAAGATTTTATTTATTTATTCACGAGAGACACACAGAGAGAGACAGAGACATAGGCAGAGGGAAAAGCATGCTCCCTGCAGGGAGCCTGACCCAGGACTCAATCCCAGGATCCCAAGATCAAGCCCTGAGCCAAAGGCAGACACTCTAGCACTGAGCCACCCAGGTGTCCCATGTGATAGCTCTTTTTATCACTGAATAATATTCCATTGTCTAGATGTACTTCAGTTTATCTATTTATCTACTTAAGGAAATCTTGGTTGTTCCCAAAACTTTTGGTAATTATGAATAAAGCCGTTTTGAATATCCATGGCAGGCTCTTGCATGGACATAGGTTTTCAACTCCTGTGAGTAAATACCAAGTAAATGTCTTTGCTAGATTGTATGGTTAAGAGTACATTGGATGTTGTAAAAAACCACTAAACTGTTTTCCAAAGTGCTTCCACTTTGCATTTCCAACAACAATGAATGAGAGTTCCTGTTGTTCCACATCTTCGCCAGAATCAGGTGTTGTCACTGTTCTGGGTTTTGGTCATTCTAATAGGTGTATAGTGGTATCATTATTATTTTAATTTTCATTTCCCTAATGACACAAGATGTGGAACATCTTTTCATATGCTTATTTGCTATTCATGTGTCTTCTAGGATGAGTTATCTGTTAAGGTGTTTAGGGCATTTTTTAAAATTAGGTTATTTGTTCTTATTGTTGATTTTAATTCACCTTCTAGTTAAACTTTTAAATGTTTAATTTTCAAAGAAAGAATTAACCATGCTAGAAGAAGGAATAAATTATCTTTCTATTGTCTCTCTAGGAAATATAGACTATTGTCATATATATAAATAATCAAAAATATATAGCAAAAAATATAAATAATATGAAAATGTCTTTGGGTAGCTGACATTTAAAAATACTAAGTTCTTTCTATAGATTTGATGATTTTGTTATTACATTCAGCCTTTTAATTTTGCAATTTTGTGTAACTTTTCCTTCTAAATGAAGTTATTGTTACCCACATTGAAATTATAACTTTTTATTATGTTTCATAAAGAAAGCTCTCCAAACTCTCTATAACTCAGGTCTCAAAAAGTGAAGCTGTCACCTTATAATACCACTCATTGTAATTAGAACACTGAGGAAGGTATTAAAGGGCTTTGGGAATTGTAAGGTACTATCTAAACAAAAAATTTTGCCATTTTATATTTCTTTTCCAAAAGGCACTGAACATAACCCCAATGTATCACTGTGTAAAGTGTCTGAGGGGTCACAACTTTCCAAGCTCTTAAAGAGTGTATGCTCACTTTGGCTATCAAGGATGCCATGTCTTATGTGGGGCATTTACAAGTGTGCAAGGCTACTTGGAAAGGAGAAAGTACAAATAAGATTGACAATGTATTGAGACACAGGCAGCCATCAATATTATCAGATGACTGATAAGCAAATGTTAAAGAGGTCCTATTGGCAGCTCCTCCCAAATATGACAAGAGGAGCCAGTGCAGACCCACAGCACTGCTGTGACACACTGCTCTCTTCAAAGGCAATATATGGTCAGAGCATAGGCTCTTTTCTCCCAGTGTTTTCTATTTCTAGCAACTACACTATTGTTTTCTGTTTCTGCACTACAGCAACTCAATGGAGACTTTGCTTCCCTCCACTTCCACTGATTTCTAATGGGTACTTCAGAAACCTACTTGTAAGTTTGAAAACAGAAGAGAAAACCAATCAACTAACTAGTAGAATAATGATTGATATTTGCTCTTTGCTTTCCTGATAATTTCTTTTTTTTTTAATTTTATTTATTTATGATAGTCACACACAAAGAGAGAGAGAGAGGCAGAGACATAGACAGAGGGAGAAGCAGGCTCCATGCAGGGAGCCCTACATGGGACTCGATCCCGGGTCTCCAGGATCGCGCCCTGGGCCAAAGGCAGGTGCTAAACCACTACGCCACCCAGGGATCCCGATAATTTCTAATTCTCCTGGGTCAACGTGGAAAGAGAAAAGTCATGGACAAAGAAGTGAGGAAGAATAAACCCAAAGATAAATATATCAATATACAAAACTTTTCAAACTCCCAGAAATGTATTTCACCACTTATATATGTCTATAAATGTCACAAAACAAAACAAAAACAAAAACAAACCAGGGTAATTGGGCATGCCTCAAGATTGTATTAGACAACCAATGTGTTTATGAAGTTTAAAAGCAAATTTCCAAATTTGTCTTCTTTGCCCAGTTGTGGATAATAAAATTTTAACATCCATTCACTTGTCTCCATTGTTTCTTTCCTCTAGGCCTGTGAACTGATTTCATCAGATTTTGGCCTCTTTATTCTTCTACTGAAATATCTATCAAAGTTTATGAGGATATTCAGGTGTCTTCTATGATTTAAAAAAGAAATCTTTCCCTGAATTCCTATTCAATATTAACTAACTGAAACCTACAGGGTAATGAATCTGTAGAAAAAAAGGAAAAAATAAAATATCTGAGTTTCTATATTATATGAACTTGAAAGACAAAGTTTTATATGATTTTTAATAGAATCTACATATTATTGTTAGCTTCAAATATGATTTACATGTATTTCAAATTAAACAATTATAGAAAATGTTTTGTGTTCAAGAGTTGAAGTATTTCCTATTCCTGTAGTATTTCCTATTCCTGTAGTATTTCCTATTCTTGTTGTCCATATGTATTTTAATGGAATTTGGGGTCTCTTTTTATAATAACTGGGAAGTTTTTACCCAACTGAATCTAGGTTGTTGATCATATCTTTTAAGTATTTACTTCTTTTCTGAAGGCAATTAAAAAATGCAGACTTATTCAGAATATAAAAACACAGGGCTAAATGCTATAACCAAAAGAACACATTAGATACTAATTAATATTATAATCAAGGAAAAACATTGAATTATATTTAAACCTTAGGTTCTGTGTATCTTATGCCGAACCCATTCAGTGGCATGTAACTTGAATTCTACTTGATTTCCTACACTTCTATGCCAAGATGCTTATTAAAAATAAACATAATGAATGTTATTAAGGTGACAGCTTCATATTCTTATAGGGTTTTGCTTTTCAGACTAATCTTTAAAGGTCCTACTGAAAGCTTACATAAGTAAGCTTTTGCAAATCGCTTCAAAATATCCAGACAAATGTATTTGTCTAAGTTTAAAAAAGAAAAAAAAAACATGACAATACCTTTTAAATACAAGATAAAAATCTTCTGTTAAACATTTGTATCATTACATATGGACTTGGGTTTTTCATTTTAAAACAAAGATTTTTAAGTATTGAAACCTACAAGAGAGACAATATCAAATTATTGAAATCCAGGGATAATTTGAGAAAATGATGTTCTCTTTCTCAGTGAATGTCAAAGAAAAGAGTGATCTGTGATATTAAAATTTTGTCTTTACTCCTGACTATAGGATAAAGTTGTGGAGTAGGAGCTATCATTAAGAAAAATTTCTTATTTTTTGGTCAGTTTTTTTTAGACTTTTTTTTTAGATTCTTATTTATTTATTCATGAGAGACACAGAGAGATAGAGGAGAGACATAAGCAGAGAGAGAAGCAGGCTCCATTCAGGGAGCCTGATGTGGGACTCGATTCCCACATTGAGCAGGAGCTCAACTGCTGAGTCACCCAGGCATCTCTTTTGGTCAGTTTCAGTCATATATTACTACAAAGTCCCAGAAACTTTCAAACAAAATTACTTTCTAAAAATATCAAAATAATATTTATGGTTCTTCACTGAGCTTTATTCTTCTAAATCTTTGTTTTTTAATGGTATCTCCTACTTGTTTTTCTTAGTTATGAAAAAATTATAATATGGATCTCCTGTGAAAGCACTTCAGCTACCAATCAATGTACTATATGCCTCCAAGAGCTGAAAATGGAACTCTAGATTCCAAAATTTGATCACATGAACAAGAGTAAAAAAAACAAAAAATTAGACCTCTTCCAAGTTGCAACTCATCAGCAGATTCCCCATATTCACCTTAACTCTCCGCAAGGTTTCTGGGGGCGATTAATATTCTTCCCACAGGAAAGACAACTTAATGCTCAGAAGTCAACACAAAATAGCTATTTATCATATTTCCATTTAGGGCAGGTTCTGTCTTTAATTTAAGCCTGCCATTTTAGAGTTCAAAGGCAATAATGAAGAAAAAGTTGAGTATTTTCTCCCTTTATTTAGTCACAGATAATTTTTCTGTTCTTTCTAAGCACCAAGAGTCAAGGTATTGGAATTAAAATAAAAATTAACAAAAAAAGACTACACAAAATCAATTTATTAATTTAAAAATATAAGATTCACTCCTTAGTCACATAGATCTGCTAGGAAGTTTTCGTCTTACTTAATAACTGTTGGGAAAAATATCAGAATATCACCAGCTTATTTTGTGAGTGCCCAGACCAGAAGTTTAGGAAAACCTATGCTACCTTGTCCAGTACAAACATGTCATTCACTTAACTAAAACCGAACTTCCCACTGTGTCTCTCCCCTAATTCAAAATCTCTGTGGAGTTTCCAAACAAACGTGTGAATGAGATAGGTCCATCTACCAACCCACACTCAAAAAAAAAAAAAAAATTAGGATGTAATAATATTTGGCAGAAGTGGATTTCCTTCTCTACAAATTAGTAGGGAGGAAAAATATCATTTTGTATGACTGAGTGCCCTGTCTTACATTTTGAACTAGAGTCTAGAGGAATAGATTGGTTCTAGTTACCATCAAGACCATTCATCAGAATTAAGATTGTAGTATTGCAGAGCTGAAAGCCTCCTCGAGAGGTCATTAAGCTCAGCCTCTGCCCTATTAATCAAAGGGAAGCCCAATATATGCCCCAGCATGCACTATGATTTGTAATTTGAAGTTGACATAGTATAGATTTCTGGGAAACTGTGAGTAAATTACCTTACCATTTTCTGCCTTAGTATCACATCTGTAAAATAAGGACAAGAATAACTATCTCAAGAACCACTGCTAACTGCTTGAAGCTTCACAAAAGAAAAAAATCATAGATAGTTAATTGGTGACTAATGACTTTAGGATAGGAGAAAAAAATCCATGCTTAAAACGTACCAAGCATATTTAGTTCAGTTTTCAAAAACAAAAATAACTAAAATTAGAAAAATACAAAAAAAAAAAAAAAACGTAGAAGAGAATTATGGAAATAGTTTCCTTGATATTTTAGAATATTTCTTGATCCATCTCTGAATTGCTTTTTCTGGTATCTTTATGTCTCTAACTTTGGAATATTCAACAGAATGATAGGTCTGTTGTAGACCAGTGTTTAAAGTAACACTGAATTTTGCAGAGATTTGGAGAGTGGTACTGAGAATATTGATTAACCAATAATTGGCAAAGGAAGAGTGTTTTACCTGGAAAGGAACGTGGTTGTAAATTGAACAGAGCATCCTCCCCAAAATGATGCCTTGATTTTAATCCAATTATGCAGCTTCCTTCCCCTCCTCAAAAAATTGCTTTAGCAGTAGCTGAGCATCCTTTGTTGGTCAGCATCAGGGCTGACACCATGAGCCCAAAGCATCCTTTGTTGGTCAGCATCAGGGCTGACACCATGAGCCCAAATCTGCTTCAGATTCTTTAGGTTCCCTGCCAGAAGAGAATAACTCTGGCAGACCTGAATGGATTGATTCAGCATCACCTTCATTTTAGCAACATTAATTCCAGTCAGTGAAGGGCATAAAAATTAAAAGAAGAAGAGGAAGAGGAAGAAAGAAGAAGAAGAAGAAGAAAGAAGAAGAAGAAGAAGAAGAAGAAGAAGAAGAAGAAGAAGAAGAAGAAGAAGAAGAAGAAGAAGAAGAAGAGACATGTCTTTCCATCATATTTCCAAAGGCTGAGAGGGAAGAATCCATAACCTCTAAGAATGAAGGTAATATGTGGGAATTGACGGACATATATTACTATTCTCCCTCCTTTGGGCTCCAGAGAAGATGATTACTGTAATAACTACCATATTTTTCTGCTTATTAAATATTAAAGAGGCTAGAAGACCAAGATCTAAGTGTCAGCAGGGTTGATTTTTCTTGTGACTTCTCTCTTTGGCCTTCTCCCTCTGCCTTCACATGGTCTTACCTCTGTGCGTGTCTGAGTCCAAGTTCCCTCTACTTATAAGGACACTGGTTTTATTGGATTAGGGCCCACTCTTCTCTCATTTAACTTAATTACCCCTTTAAAGACCTTATCCTCAAATAAAGTTACATTCTGAGGTACTAGTGGTTACAACTTCAGCATATAAATCTGAAGATATAACTCAGCCCATAACGCCTACTTTACTAGAAACTGAGATATTCTTCAAATTGAAGCCAAATTTCACAAGACAACAATTATCTGTATTTATATGCCAAATGATAATTCATTTGTATTGATACAACTGCATTATTTCAGTCAGCTGCACCATCATGGTTTGGCATCTATGATAAATTATATATTTAAATACTTATATTTTTCTTTTCCTTTTGTGACTTTTAAGGATAATGTCAAGGTTTGTGATTATCTTCTTTAGCTGATTCAGGTTCTTATATGGTATTGACCTTTGACCTTGAATTTCTGTGCCTACAGTTTCTTCTCTTTCGCCTATTTTCTTCTTTCTATGTATCTAGGTTCAGGAAAATTTACAGAATTGCAAACCAATCTTCTTTCCTTCTCTTTTTTTTTCCATGTCGATCTTATGCCTTGATATTTCTCAATATTACTAATAATCTCTCTTCTTAAAATCGTTATTCAGTAAGCAAAGTATTTCAAGGATATAAAATGCTATCCTCTGAGAACACAAACTAAGTACTGCCGTGTTTTCAGGGTTTCCAATACATCATTTACCCAGAAAAGTCAGATTTATTTTGACCATAAAACAATACATATTTACAATGAAAAATCATAACAAAAGGAGCTTGCTCTTTGTCTTTTGATAGATGCAACTTATTCAATGCATTTTGCTATACCAAAAGTTGAAGTTGACATTGTCTTTTGAGTTTGTGAATTTCCTTAATAAGAGAGAAAGGGAAGTAAGCATTTGGAAACACCTGTAGAGGAACTTCCAAACTCAGTGAAAAATCATAACGG
Organism: Canis lupus familiaris; assembly: GCF_011100685.1. Classification (NCBI taxonomy): domain Eukaryota; kingdom Metazoa; phylum Chordata; class Mammalia; order Carnivora; family Canidae; genus Canis; species Canis lupus. The sequence continues at coordinate 32,367,828 of NC_049222.1, read as the reverse complement.
GAGTATCAGCTACCCAGACAAACCAATAACCTGGGATCTTGAAGTAAAAATTAATTGAATAATTAGATGAGATTTAGAGCAATCATTAAAATTGTCTATTCTAAAAATAAAGCAAAAAGATCATGTGACTGGCAGTGCAAAATATGTTTTACTGCACGGCTTCTTTAGAAACTATTCTTTTTATACTGTGTCAACTCAGTAGCAGAAGATATACAAAAGCATAGCACTCTCAAACTGGTAAGTAGGCATAGAGCAGTTTTAATACCTACCTATTGAAAATCACTTAAATCAATTCACTTGAATACCTTTCCTCTATTTTTTAATAAATAATCAATTGTTAAAACTTCACTCTTCCTATTTGTGAATTAGTTTTTATTCTTTCCTGCCAACAATATCCAACACATATAAATGCACTAGAACCCCGGAGTATTTGTCAGAAAACAAAATGCAGTCTTTCCCTGAGTCACCTTGTACTCGCGCTGACAGATTGACTCACAGTTAGAGTTGATGCTTTATGGTTTTGTTGGCCAGACTTCCATCTGCATGACTGTTTGGGGTATAAGAATATCCCTGCCTTGGCTACTGTTCTTTTTCAGCACAGCTTTACTTGTTCGGCGTCCTTTATTTAACCTTGATACAAAAAAGAAGTCATTCCTAGGCATGTTGGCTTTTACCAAATACAATTTTATTAAATATGTGTAAGTATGTCTGTGTGTGTGCAATTGGAATAGCCTAGGAGCAATGCCAAAAGGAAGAGTCACAACACAAGTTTGAACAGCAAGTGTCTTTGACTTATTGCTGTGATTATACTAATTGCTCATCTACTTGGTGGGAGGTTGCAGGAAGCTGTTTTGAAGTAATCAAGCTGAGATAGGCCCTTCTATTTATAATAATTCTGAAAATTCTTATACCCCAAAAAGATTTAATTGCATTTTTCTTCCTTTAAAAATAGCCTCATTTTTCCTTCTCGCCCTTTGCATTGTCTCAATCCGATAATAAATATTTGATAGCTTCTTAGTTAATATAGGAATAAACATTAACTAGCCTTCATTTCATAGATCTGAACACAAAGCCCTCAATATTCCTTAGTGGATTTGAAGTGCAATACAAACCTATAAAATAATAATAATTGCTTAGGTAATTTCTTATAAAGGGTAAATTTTATGTGCATATCATACTTGTGAAAGTATTTCTGTGTTGTGAGAAAAGATGATGGCCTTAGCTCAAGGCTTAGAACCTTATTTATTTAGTCAATATTTTAGTATTATGATTAGCATTATAATATCACTTAATACTCCAGAATCAACAGACAAGTCTTCTTAGCACCATGATGATCTTATATACTTTCTTTTAATTTGTTCTGAGTAAGAAATGTTTTAATAAACATTCAAAGGTTAATAAAATGTGCTATTGATCTTTATAAAGCTCTTTATTGTATGTGCTACTCAACTCACTGACATGCGCTTCTCTTTTGCTATTCTGCCCTTGTAAACAAAGATTGTATTGTGATCTGGTAAGAACATGTGGGCTTTGGAGTCACTCAAATCCAAATACCCTAACTGGGCTACTTCTTAACTCTATGGCTCTTGAGTTCTGTTTAGCCATAGCTTACTAAACAGCACAAATTGGTTATTAATAGTTACTTCAGAGTTGTGAAAAATAAATAACTGTCAGACATAATATGCATGGCACAAAAGAGGCACTAAAATACTCAATGACTTTCCCTCAAATCTCCCTCAAAAAGTATATTGCCTATGATACCTTTTAGTTCTTTGGGCTTTAGGAACTATGTCTTATTCTTGTCTCTTGCCCATTCTCCTCTATATTTAATTCATCTCTGAATGTTAAGGAATTATAACAAAATCAATAGTGTAAAATCATTTTAGGAAGACCCTATGCACAAATATGTAACTAAGTTGATAAATTAAGATGTGATAAGTTTCATAAAATTCATCACAGAACCATTCAATCCTGGAAATTGTAGAAAACTAACATACCTACTCCAATCCCCTGGTTTTGCAGAAGAAATTGCAATCAGAGAAGTTAATTGAATTACTTAAGAGTATAGAGTTGCAACATTTCTTTGAATGAAAATGCTCTATGCATATTTCAAATAATTATATTTTTAAATTTTAATATTGTGTTCAGGAAAAAAAGTCTAATGTAAAAAATCCTTTTTAGGGATAATATGCATCATCAAAGATGATTATTTTTGTATTTTGGAGGTTTTGGACATTATTGTATTTTTTTTAAGATTTTATTTATTTTTTTCATGAGAAACACACAGAGACAGAGAGGCAGAGACACAGACAGAGGGAGAAGAAGGCTCCATGTGGGAACCTGATGCAGGACTCAATCCCAGGTCTCCAGGGTCAGGCCTAAGCTAAAGACAGACACTCAACCGCTAAGCCACCCAGGCATCCCTGATTGCATGGTTTTATCTTCACGACAGTTCCTAAACCTCACTGTACATTTTAGCCTGTTCTTCTCAATATACCTTCCTCTCCAGAACACACACACATGCACACACATACACACACACACACACACACACACTTTAGCCCTACCATAAGGTTTTTAAAGGATTGCTCTGGATGCAGATCCTATACATCTGAACCTGTAGAACTCTAAAAAGACCTTATCCTGATTCAATAGGGAATGAACTACCAGAGTAAATAATAAAACATCTTAATGAGCTCTGTTTTTTTTTTCTTTTTTTTTTTTTTAAGGTCTTAATGAGCTTTGGATGGAAGCAAGCCTTGTAAATGGGAAAATCCCCCAAAGTTGAACCAAATCTTTTATAAATGTGGGATGATACTTTGGAAAATGAAAACAGCATCTGAAACAAGTGATATGAACTTGGCAGGAGTTGGGGAGAAAGGACTATTCTTAATTCTTCCTAAATAAATCCCTCTCAGGCTTCCCCAAAAGAAGACTGCTCTTTCCTAAAGGGAATCAAGGGCACCACTTAACAATTCCTTCTTTGCGACCATTTCCTGATGAGCTTGATGGAGAAAGTTCATGGGTTAACACCAACCCTCTTTAAATAACTGCTTATAATGCAAAAGAAATACTGGCAGTGTTTCCCAAAGAAAAAAAAATTTTGAAGTATTCCTTAAGTCAAAATATCGTAAGCATTAGAATATAGTCTAATGATAAACAGTTGTATCACTAATGCCCTGTTGACACACCTTTGCCTGAATACACTTATATGTATATTCTAATCTAAGTTCACTAACTTAACACATTTTTAGTATTATTTATGCAAAGAAACTAGAAAGAATAAACTAGAAAGAGAAAACAGATGAATGAAACTAAGATGTATCACTTATATAAGAATATAATTTGTTCTGTTTTATGACTACTAGGTATGGCATATAATTGATCTTCAGAATAATTGCATGTCAGATCACCTAAATCTGACAAACATTTTGTTCAATAATGATTGTCCACATAGCCCCTTTGTCTTTTGCCCAAATGGCACTTGTTTGAGGCCAAGGGAAGCTGTGAGTTGGAAAGGAGGAACTCGAGAAGAATGAAAGAAGAATAAAAATCAGTGACAAGCCTTTTAAAATGTATGTTTATCCCAAATGTATCATTCTGCCTTTCAGATAAGAGTTATATATCTTTTGGGTCTCCCGTGGTACCTTGGAGAGGAATCCATACAGAGTGGATATACCGTATCTATGGCTTGAATGATTCGCTGACCTATTTCTTCTTCTTTCCTTATAATGATTGTTCAATAAGTCATAGAGTAACTGTAGTCATTGCTGTATTAAAGTAGTCAAGTGAAAAAGAATATTGTTTCTCCCTTAAACATTATTTTCTGCTAGCACAGCACACTTGTCAAAGTCCCTGAGTAGTTCAATGATAAGAATCATGTAAACATATAAATAACTAGGTAAATAACTGACAAAACACTGTACGTTATTTGGAGATAAATGTAAGCACACCACAAATTGCAAGATTAATACCTAGCGTCTTTTAGTAGATGTTTCTAAGCTAAGAAGAATGTATCATTAGCATGAACTTATGGAAGAAGATTTTGTAATACTTAGAAGTTCCTGTTGGCCAGTGAGCATTTTCTTATTGCTAGGCAACAATATTAATATGGCATGATTCAATTCTGTAAGAAGACTGAATGATTAAATAATTATAAAAAATCAAAGACTGTTCTGTTTTGTGTTATGAAAGATTTTAGGTTGCACTGTAAATAAGGACTGGAAAGAACACCTACAACTCAAGTATCAATCAAGACCAGTGGAGCATCATTTTCAGAATACTAAAATAATTATGAGAGTGAATATAAAAATCACAATACCTAGTTTTCTCAGACAAACATTAGAGAGCCCATAAACAAGACACTTATGATTGAGGAAACAATCAAAATAAAAAACTTGATCCATGAATCGTGACATATAAATGCAACACAGTGTTTTGTATTGGAAGGGCAATTCCATACATTGGTAGACCAGATCTGTCAGGCTCATGGACAACCATCCTGCTGTGCTTATCCTCAGTGTGACACATACCATGCAGGGATTATGATATATAGAAGCCAGGAATACTTGCTCTATGTGTCATGATCGTGAGAAAGGCAGAGCCAGAGCCTGGCTGCTATTGACAGTCAGTGATGGTATTAGCTGGCCTTCTGGAATGGTAGCAGCAGAAAATTCAGTCAACATATTTTAACCTTCAGAGTTATTCAGGCACATTCTGATCTCACCAAATGGGCTGATAACAGTGAAGTACAAACTTGGCTTTAAACAGCTGTTTCCAAACAACCAATGGGAGGCGGGGCAAAGGAGGGTTTTTTTTCCCCCTTCTGTTTTTAGATACAGTCAGTGCCTTTCAAGGCTAAGACTTCAACAGCAAATTTTCCATTGCATAAAACACAAAGAGGCATCCTTTTAAATGTATCAGAATACAGCATGGTAATGAGAAAACAAAATTTAAAGGAAGAAGAAAAGAAAGAATAACTTAAATGCTATGGGGTGAAACCAACCAGGATTTGAGGCTAAAGCACTATGTGAACATTAGATTATGCAGTTGATTCAATTCTAATTTAGGGCAAGCTGGTTCAATGTTTCACTTATAATCTTTTGTCCTTTTTTACTTGTTCCTTATCATGAAATCTGATCTATTTGTGGGTTTAACGCAGAGGACAGGGAAAAGACTGACCTAACCTTAGTATTATAGGGGATTGCACTAAATGTGGGCGGGTGAGCAATAGTTCCACAGCTTCCTACTTGGAAGTGGGCCCAGCTTGAAGAAATAAAAATAGAAGTGTCTGAATGCAACTAAAAAGCTCAGCCACATGGAATTAAAATTCTAGTTCCCTTCAGCCTGTCTTCCTTTCTTCTTCCTTCCTTCCTTCCTTCCTTCCTTCCTTCCTTCCTTCCTTCCTTCCTTCCTTCCTTCCTTCCTTCCCTCCTTCCTTCCCTCCTTCTTTCCTTTCTTCCTTTGTTTTTCTTTCTTTTCTTTCCTATTTTTTTCTTCCTGTCATCAGAATTTCAGAGCCCACAAATTAAAAAGTTCCCATAATCTATATTGGTTTTGGTAACTCATCACTTGAAGTTACAATGATCCAAAATAACTGCATTTGCAATGTGCAATATTCTGCATGTATGGATACTGCATATACAGTATATACTAATTTCAACTAGCTGTTCTCATTCCCTTAAAAAAATCATCATGCTTAAAATGTAAATAAATAAATACATATGCCTAAGGGACACTGAAACTCCAGGATAGTAATTGCTTAGCAGATGGTCATCCTTATGATTCCAGAATGCACTTATATTAACTTTCTTTACCTTCTAAATAAGCACAACATTTTAAATTGAAATAAGAAAAAATGTTTTCCTAATGTTTTACCAATCTCTGTTTCTGATTTGCCCAAGGCCCACATTTAGCATATTTTCAATATCATATATTCAGAGTGGAAGAACTGGAAACAAAAAACAGATTTAGGAAACCAAGATTTACCACTTTCATGAGATGATAATTTGATGTATCTCATGATCACTATACGTTAATTGTTTTTATGAATACATCCATATTTTAACTCCTGTCTTCTGAATAAAAATATGTCTTGATAGTCTCAGGAAAAAAAAATGAATTTCTCTCTCCCTCCACTGTTTATTGGTGCTTTGCCTCAATGAGATCTCTTTGAAATTAAGGGGAACTTTGTTTAAAAGTGGTACTTAGGATACAAGGAGGACTAAGAATCTGACCCAGGCCATCTTAAACTCATGTTTATCCAGACTTCATCATTTTCTCCTCTAACATATGAATATAGTTTCCAAAACCACAAACCTCACAAGTGTTTAGATCCCAGACTTGTAAACAGGTTTGATTTCCTTTTATTGAGCGTCTTCCTTCCTCATCCCTTATTGCATTCAGCTGGCTCTAATTCCTTTTCATGTACTTAAAGAAATGAAATATTTTGTCTGAATTAAGAATAATCATGTGTTTGAGAAGATCAATCGTGAAACAACAGAAAAGTGAATTGTTTTCAATGGATCTGTTTACAGTGACTGAGCAACTAGGGTTTAGATGAATAAATAAAAAGACCAGCAATTTTATTGAATTATATTGTTCAATTTCAATTGTGTCTCTTAATGTAAACAGCTTGGTGATTGATGTATTATTGAATATTCGTGGAGTGTGTCTGTAATGAATATGTTTATGAATGACCCTCTGAGAGTAAATCAATGTTGGAAAGAGACCTCTGTTGATTTGGACTTTAGATGATTGCAAATCAAACTTTAAAATGTCCAGATTCTAACACTACGTACTTTAAAATTTAAGAGGGAAAATAAAAGTACCCAAAAAACAAAAAAAGCCAATGATTCATGGGAAAAATAAAAAAGGAAATAAAGAATTCTTATTAACCTTTCTTAGTACCCAAGTCCATTATTTGGATGCCTCCAAATAATGCTTTGGAAGTATTAAGAACATCATAACATCACCATGACACAGTCAAAAATGCTATGTCTTAAACCAATCTTGCTTTTCTTTTAAAATTATGCAATTTTTAATAGGTTAATTCACTTACTGTTCTACCCAACACATCAATTATCTCTGTGAAAATGATACTCTCCATAAGCTACTAAACCACATTTTTTTTCTTGACCTTCATAGATGTTCAGGTATCGGAATTGGTTGACAACACAACGAATTGAAATCTTTTTATTTATTTTTTTTTATTTTTATTTATTTATGATAGTCACAGAGAGAGAGAGAGAGAGAGAGAGAGAGAGGCAGAGACTCAGGCAGAGGGAGAAGCAGGCTCCACGCACCGGGAGCCCGATGTGGGATTCGATCCCGGGTCTCCAGGATCGCGCCCTGGGCCAAAGGCAGGCGCCAAACCGCTGCGCCACCCAGGGATCCCTGAAATCTTTTTATGGATAACCAGTTGCAGAATCCTTTATTTCTTCTTCCTTTGATCTTTTATAAAATTCATGATCTCCCTCAATCTCTCTCTTTTCCCAATGCCTGTGACTTGGTCCAAGACACTAATAAATTCTATATGTTTATCTTCCATAATCTATGGAACAGCTGCTTATAAACCCCCTTACACAAATGAGATTCCCTCATAATGTTCAAATAGAGAATGCCTAGAAAACTCAACCAACTCTCATCCTCAATCATGTGGAAGTAGCATCTGTTGATACAGTTCAGGATTGGACAAGTAATGTCTCTATGACAAGGTGCTAGAATATGATCCATCTTCTAGATAATACTCATTCTTTCTCATACCTTCCAAATGTTATCTTTTTCCCAGATTCTGTACTTAATCTCTTTTCTTTCTACACACCCACATATTCAAAAATATCATTCAATCATATGTGTACAACTCCTAAATTGGTATCTCAAGACTAAATCTTTTTTCAAGCTTATTTCTGTCTTATGTTTTCAACCGCCTGCTACTTTTCCCTCAAATCAACATTTTTCTTAAACCAGTTTTTTCTGACTTCTCTATTTCTATAAATGTGTCAAAATTCTCCTAGTTAGTCAGCTCAAAACTCAGAGTTGTCTTTTTTGTTTCTTCTACTTCTCAATCTTACATTTACACTTTGCTCCATAATTTGCAAAGCTTTTTTTTTTACTTATATGATTTTATTTCATTGTAACAATAAGCATATGATGTATAAGAGAAATAATGGCCTAGGAACTTGCTAATTAAAGTCTGGTTAATGGAACAACAACATGGTATCTTGTGGGAGTTTGTTAAAAATGCAGAAATTTATTCCCCATCCCAGACAACTGAATTGGAGTCTGCATTTTAATAAGACCCAGGTAAATGGTGTATTATAGTATTTAAGCATTGTCCTCCTAGAATGAGTAGTAAATTTGCTTGAGATATCACAGTCAGTAGCTAGGTAGCAGAAGCAAAATTAAAAACAAAATATTCTAACTCCAGCTCCCAAACATTAATGCAGTACTATCCAAATTGTGGTTCTTAGACCAGCAGCATCAACACCACCTGGGAACTTCCTTAACATGCAAATTCTTGAGTTTTGTCTCAGATCACTAAATTAGAATCTCAGAAGGTGGGAACAAAGCAGTGTGTTTATGGGTTCTCCAGGTAATTCTTACACATTACACTTTGAGAAAGACTACACTAATGTGACATCTATCTCTGAAATTCAATTAGATTCCAACTTGTCTCTCATCGTTCTTTCTGTGTCTTTTATTGCCTCTCACATCTAACTTATTATTCACATTTTGAATTTAAGCAAGTAGTCAACTTATCCTTCTTTAATCAGCCAATTCAGCTACACCTTTCTTTTAAATACTTTTTATACCTTCATTTATTCATTCAACAAATATTTCAGTGTCTCGGATAACTGCAAAAGTTTAGTAGCTCCTCACTGCCTCCTAAACAAAGGCAATTCTCTTCACATTGCCCTTAATGAACTTCCCTTCTTTATCTGTCCTACTATTGCTCTGCATGAGGCTTTACTTCAGATAAAGGTCATGATGAAAAACTAAAGAAAATTCATGAAAACAGCCAAGGACATACCTATAGGTGAGACCTCTGATCTCTAGTGGCAAGAACTGAGCTGGTGTAGACTCAAAGTCTTTACAGCTCTCTTCTTGCCCAGGATGAAAATTTGTCTCGTAAAGATGATCAGATTTGAACCTGCTGGCAAAAGGAAGTGGCAAAAATATCTTTTTTTTTTTTTTTTAAAGTACATTTCATTTTTTTTTTTTTTTTTTATTTATGATAGTCACACAGAGAGAGAGAGGCAGAGACACAGGCAGAGGGAGAAGCAGGCTCCATGCACCGGGAGCCTGACGTGGGATTCGATCCCGGGTCTCCAGGATCACGCCCTGGGCCAAAGGCAGGCGCTAAACCGCTGCGCCACCCAGGGATCCCAAAAATATCTTGAATGTATAGTAAAGAAGCAGTGACCAAGGCAGTTTTACATAGTTTGGAAGGAGTTTTTTGAATGGTTGACAATGCCTTAGTATAAACATTACTATAAAGCCACAGAGATAAAAAACTTTCCACATGACAAGGGAAGACTACAGATAGGTGTCTACTTTTTTTGAATTACTGAATGTTAGAAATGTAATAGGTTTTAGAGAACTTCAAATGACTCTCAGCTTATTGCTAATGAGATAACTCTGAGCTCTTTGAGATTGAGTATTTTACACTAAAGCTAATGTCTTGGAAGCAATAGCCTGAGACATTCTGATGTCCACTGAGGAATGATTCTCAATCCTGGCTGTATCCTGAAATCACCAGTGGAATTTTAAGAAAAATGTATACTTAGTTCTCATATCCAGAGATTATATTGAAATGATATGTAAATAGGGACTGGTCATGTTATTTTGTTTTTATTTCCCCAGGTAATCCTATGTGTAATCAGGATTGAGAATCATTTCACTATGCAGTGATCCTCATACTGTATCACCTAGAATCTTATAAAATGACGGTCCATAATCCTCCTTAACACTTATATAATTTACCGATTCATTCAACAAATATGTGAATTCTATACTATGTGCCAGACATTGTTACAGTGTCTGAGGAGGTTATAAGTTATTACAATCAACTTATTTTATTTAAAAATAAAGTCTGAATAAAATAAGACTCTTCATAAGCAAGAAGTTAATATTAGCATACTACCTTGAAAATTTACAGGCCTTTGGTGGTTTTGGAAATGGGCGACAAGGCAAAGAGAAGCATTGTGGTATAGTGCAGGAATTATATTGCAACACAAGGGAAAGAACAGAAGCCTGAGAGTGTGTACCTGAGTCTCTGTTACCTCATCTTCAAACAAGGATGATAATAGCAGCAACATTACACAACTGTTGTGAGTCAATGAGAGTATGCTTTAACAACTGCTTTGTAAACAGAAATGTATTATATTATTTTCAACAACAGGCTCTTGACATTGAAATCCTGAGAAAATTTTCCAAAAGATTAACTTCTCATTTATGTGTAATTCTTTACAAATAAGTTCTGCAAATATTTCTTTACCACTTAACAGCTTTGTAAATTTAATCTAAATTTTTTAATAGTTGAGAAAAAATCAATAATGACAAAGCTAATATATCTTTTACTATAATAAAGCCTTCATAACTATCCAGATTAGATATGCAGATCTTTAAGCATATTCCAAATGAGTTCTTTATGCTTTTTAGAGATGCCATAATAACTTCAAAGCAGTAAGGAAAGGTAATAAAATATTCAAAGCCCTACTATATAGACAGTTACCAAATATGTACTTATGAAAAGATCATCTCTCTCAACTAAGGCACATGTATCCTATTAAGAAAAACCCTTTACAAGTGGTTTCTTTGCATCTCATTCTTATAAAGAAAAGGAATTGCCATCATACCCATCAAAAAACAGGATGCTTCTTATTTAGAGATCATATGGATTTTATGTGATTATATCCTTCTTTTTTTCAGTCTGAGAAATCCTCCAATATGCAAAGTTTATCAGAAACAGTCACAAGTTTAGGTCATTTCTCCTTTCTCCAACTTTAGCAGCAAAAAATAAAAACTTAAGAGATTTTTTAAATACTCTTAGTAAAAATTAATTCTATTTTTAATAGATTTTTATGTATTTATTTGAAAGAGAGAGAGGGCATGAGTGGAGAGGGGGCAGAGTGGCAGAGAGAAGTAGACTCTCCACTGGGCAGGCAGTCCTGGGTTCATGACATGAGCCAAAGGCAGACGCTTAAGAGACTGAACCCCCCCAGGCATCTCTAATTCTAGTTGTTAATACATAATTTTGAATTTGTACTGATCTTTCTCAGGCCTATGCATACTCTGATTATAATTGACCAACCTTCCTTTTAAAATAAACTTTGACTATACCTCTTCTAAAAAAAAGTGGCAAGCAAGGTAAGTTCTAATGCCTATTGGGGTTTTGATAAAACCCAACTGGACATTTCTGTCTGCTGTTTTACAGCTTCAATTGAGGGCATATGGGCACTTTTTAAAAGATTTTTCATGCTTAGTCTTTTATGTTTTGATGAAATCAATACTGCTGTGCTATGTGATTTAAAAGAATACTGCTGACAGGTAAATGTTTCATTCTCTTCTTTTAAAATAGTCTCAAAATAAGCAAACAAATAATATCTGAAGAATAAAAAGCTTAGGAACAAACAGCTCTGAAAAAGACAGGTGGCAATCAAAGCTGTACATATCACTGTAACATGATTAGTTTGAGAGGAATAATGTTTATGAACAGGAAACATATTTTTGCTACTGATCAAATTCAAATATTCTAGAGACTTGGAATTACAAACATTTGCTTCTCTGCCTGCCAGCGGGCAAATACAGGCAGCAGCTTAGAGAATAATTAGTAGAAATATGACGCTAGGGAGTAACATCAAATATTATTAGTTAAAATGACAGAAATGCAAAATGTGAAAACTCAATATATGGTCAGCAAGACGTTTATGAAAAAGACTTTGACAAAGGTTAGATTGTGACTGAAGGAATTTTAATCTAGAAAAATATCTTTTAAAAAACTTATTTCAACCTACATTACATCCACTGCATCTTCACAGGTCAGAAGATATTGCCCTCTGTCCTATGATGGCCAATCTTAATAGCTCTACAGTATGGTCTAAAAATCCACTCAGGTAACAAATGATTTAAAATAATGAATTCTAAATTTCTTCCTTTTGCTATCAGTCACCTTGAAGATGGAAGTCAGAAAGTGGGTAGCTGTATATTTGCCTTCCCATCTTATTGCATCAATATCCACACAAAGTGGGTTGCTGAGGAAAGCTATTTAGCATTGTCTTCCTGGGGCTTTCTAGCACTCTGTGATCTCAGACTAATTAAGCAAATGAGTCCTTTAGACACCAAAATTGGTCATCCCCTTCATGATACTTTGATAGGAAGGAAATGTGAAATCCCCATCTTCTCTAAAATACCCTTCCTGCATAACATAACCTGTCCTAGAGATATATATTCTTTCATTTAAACAGATCATTAGAGGATCTGTTACCTGTGAATGTGAATGTTCATATAAAAATACCCCTTATTACCTAGAAGGGAATAATATCTCTGGAAGCCTCCTCTATCCTTATCAAATTAGTTTAAACGTGTAGATTAATATGATAAACTCACTAACTTCACTCTAATTCAATACTGGCCCTAAAAATGAAGCCTACAAAGCAAAGAAATGTTGACTGGAGACAAGAATAAAGAGAACAAAACAGACACCAATAATTAGCCTGATGGAATGAAGGACTGGAAAGAGGGCATCAAATGTGATTGGGAAAACACAGAAATAGAATGGGGCATTGATGTGGGGTTGGAGACAAGGAATACCATTTACTCGTTTAACAATTTTTTCACAGGACCAATACCATAATATCTTGTCCTCCCCAGATGATGTCTAAGTCTTGTTTAAGTGCCATGCTGTAATAGGAGAGGATTTTTCAGCTTGTCTTTTCACTCAGGGGACCACAATTTATGGAAAAAAGAGATACACAGTTGACTCTTGCCACTTATGACAAATACATCTTGAAACATCCATAATTTCTCAAATTCATAAATTCTACTTTTACAACTAATCTCATAAAATGTAATAAAATTCAACTGAAAATTTTAAGCAAGCCCTTCATACTCAATAAGTCTAAAAATACAGGACTAACAAAATACATAGTTTCTTCTAACTAAAAATGATGTTTTTTTCACATCCTTTTCTCTTTAATTGCTGGCATTATCTTTCTACTTACTCATCATTCATGCCCAATCTGGGTACATTTAACAAAAAAAACATAGGATCTAACACTGCAGGCCAGTTACTGCAATGTTCCAAACAATATGCAGTGGAAGAGGAAACCTGGTTAGAGTCAAGTCTGTCTGTTCAGAGAAGCTTTGTGGAGTACATTCTGATTACATTGCCAGCATGAAGACACGTATGCCTCAGCAAAATGCAAATCACAAGTACCATTTAACATGGATGGCTTGTTGCTCATGAAAAGTCAAATACATGTTGAATCTATAAATGCTAGCCAACAGTATACTTTACACAGATTGTGAAACACCTTATATAAACTTTATTATTCTCACTTCCCATCTTACTCTTCACTGGGGAATTGGGGAAACTGGCAACTGGTAAATGTATCTCTTGTTAAGTCTTCATTTTGAACAGGTGTTCTATGCAATGTTCACCTGCCAGTTTTCCATGAATTACTATTGCCATTGTGTCAGATCTTCACTGGGGGTAATTTTCAGTTTCTCATTCTCTCAGTGCCTAACTGATCCAACTGATGCTTTAAAGAGTCATCACCTTTTACATTTCTGAGCCAGTATTCCTTCACTGCAAATGGCAACTGTTATCCTTCCCTGACAGGACTTTCCTATGTGCATGGCATGTCAGCTTTCTCATTGTGATATGAACAATTTCTCATCAGAGTCCCTGTACCTCTCTTCTCTGTACTGCCATCTCTTTAATATTCTCCAAATTATATTATAAGAAAAGATTTTTATATAAGCCCTTTGCCACAGGAGAAAAGAGAACAAATTGAGCTCAGATTGAAGAAAGACCACCCTCATTGAGCAGAGATTACTTGTTCTCTGATTGTTACCATCTGATACTCGAAACCCTGACTCTGGTTGTAGTTGCCTAGTGTTTACTCTTTAATTATGTTATGCTCATTATCATGTAGTCCAGAATAGCACTAATGAGACCAGAAAACTCAGACAAATTTACAAGTACTGCCTGCATTTTAGTCTAATTAATGGCTAATTTCCTACCTCTAAAGGTGAAAGTAAGAGCAGAGTCTTTTTCTCTAACCTAGTGGGTCTTCACTTAGGAAATGCAGACTGATAAAGAAAAAGCAAGTATTTAAACTTCTGCCACTACTAGTCAGAGAGATGAGATAGGCAAGAGTTACCATTGCAGGTACTACACTCAGGCTGACTGACCACAGGGTGGCAGGGTCTGGGTCCCACAAAAGGGGACTTCCCAGGTATGATTTACCATGAAAAGTATAGATGATTACAAAATGTCTCTAAGGTAAAAGTTTTTTATATTGAACCCTCTCTCAAAGACTTCCTAGAAATAAGCATTTAACTCTCTTCTAGAATCTTTATCATCTATCTTATCAGTATAATTTGGTTTGTGGAGAGTCCTGGATAAGAAATGGGTTCACTAGGGGAGCACCCGGGTGGCATAGTCAGTTAAGCATCCAACTTTTGGTTTTGACTCAGGTCGTGATATCAGGGTCTTGGGCTGGAGCCCCATGGAATATGCTTAAGACTCTCTCCCCCTCTCTCTCTGCCCCTCTCCACCCCACTCCCTCTCTCATATAAGTAAATGAATCTTAAAAAAAAAATAAATGGATTCATTGGGGGAATATATAATTAGTATCAAAATATCAGTATCAAATAACTGATGTTTTAATGACATACATAATATTTATCAATTTTAATTTACTTTCAAACAAAATTCTATATGCCATGCATCCTTACAATGAGAAAGAAAACTGTTATCCAGGGCAGCCCAGGTGGCTCGGCGGTTTAGCGCCGCCTTTGGGGACCCGGAATCGAGTCCCACATGGGGCTCCCTGCATGGAGCCTGCTTCTCCCTCTGCCTGTGTCTCTGCCTCTCTCTCTCTG
Organism: Canis lupus familiaris; assembly: GCF_011100685.1. Taxonomy (NCBI): domain Eukaryota; kingdom Metazoa; phylum Chordata; class Mammalia; order Carnivora; family Canidae; genus Canis; species Canis lupus. The sequence continues at coordinate 32,352,717 of NC_049222.1, read as the reverse complement.
TGTCTCTCATGAATAAATAATAAAATAAAATCTTAAAAAAAAAGAAAAGTGCTGTCCATATTCCATTGGCAAAGAATTTATTGGATTGATCCTGAAGTGCACAATTTCAACCAAAGTTACTCTTGACCACTGAGTAGAATTATAGAATCAGGCTAAAAACCCAGTGGAATTTTCCACTACTCAAAGAAGATTTTCTGGTTTGGGAATCCAGGTCATGATTTTGGCCTCATGACATCATGATTAAATAACTGAGTTAACCTGCCCAGATATCTGTTCTGTTTCGCCAAACTTTATATGTATAAATATTTACATTATGCCAGTTTAGGGTTCACAACAGAAGAGTTTACATAGAATTTTGATTCAAGTTGAAATGCTGAACCTGATTTATAACACTAGAATTTTACTTGTTACCCCAAAGAGTGGTTCTTTCTTTGCATTGCAATCACCTACACCTGGACTTTGACTTCACTGAAGACAAGAGGAGTGCCTTTCTCATTTATTTTTCTGTGGCTCAGTCTGAACCAATAATGCTGTTAAATGAATAACTGCTGCTAAAAAAAAAAAAAAATACCTGTTAAATGGATGAACCAATCAATAGATCAATGAAGAAGCACCAAGAAATATCTTTCCAAGAGAATCCTCTCATGAACAGAGTAAACAATTGCAAAACCAAATTAGTAACTAACAGCTTGAACTCCCAAATAAAACCAAGGAGCCTCTTTGAATAGAACAGCTTTCTATTTGCAACAGCAATATAATAGTTAAATCCATTTTATCTAAGCATTTAATTATCCATTACTATCTACTCATTTAGGGAGGTGCTAATCTTGCTGATTGCATTACAATTAGAAAAGAGTTCAGGCTTATGGGGGAAAACGGGGAGAAATTTGGGCTTTTAAAAAGTAACTAACATTTTGTGCAACCACACAAACCTCTGAGCCCTATTAAAATCACTGATAAGCAATCTTGGAAAAACATTCTCCAGTAATGGCTAGCTGGGCTCTTGCAGCAAAGCAAATTGTTTTTTCTTGGCAAACTTCCCACAAGCAATAGGCAGCAAGAAATTGTTTGTTCTACACATACAAGTTCTCATGTGTATCTGCAATTCTAATGCCAAATTTGGTTCTATCTCAAAGCCACTTTAACTGCAAAGAAAATTGACAAAGACTTTACCAGTATAGCTAGTTGACACTTAGCAGAGGCTCCAAAGCCATCAGAATGAATTCCCATGTGTTACTGTGGTCAGTATGGAAAATCACTCTGTCCATTTGGCTAAAGATTTCTACACATTTTTCTCCCCTTTCCCCTGGCAAGAATTTTTGTTTGGTCAGGGACATCTGGTTAGCATGTAGCACACAGAATGTATACTGCTTGCCCTTCAGATACTTAAAAGACATTAATATCAAATAAAAGGAAAAAACAGAAGAAATGTGCATTAGCACATTGGAATTGGTCATTGGAGAGCTTGCAGCTGGGATAAGCTAGGAAAAGATCGGTGGAAGATCAAGAATTTGAAGCTAAGTTTTGAACAAGAGACAGATATAACGAAACCATTAGAATTTAAGCAGATATTTCAGAAGAGGAGGGGTTCTATACAATAAATTAGCAGGAAAGAAGAGTATGAAGACATATAAGGAAGGGTCTATAAGCATTCTTGAATAGCTGTGGGTAAGTTACGTACATACGTATGCACACAGACACTAGATTTGGTAAGAAATGGCCTTCAGCTCCTCTGGTTCAGAGATAAATTCTGGATTCTTGAACAAACAACTCAGTGTGGGGCAGCCCAGGTGGCTCAGCGGTTTAGCGCCACCTTCAGCCCAGGGCATGATCCTGGAGACCCAGGATCCAGTCCCACATGGGGCTCCCTGCATGGAGCCTACTTCTCCCTCTGCCTGTGTCTCTGCCTCTCTCTCTCTCTCTGTGTCTCCCATGAATAGATAAATAAAATCTTAAAAAAAAAAAAAAAAAAAAAAAACTCAGTGTGTCTGAAGTTAAGCAACACATAAATAATAATTCTTTTTAGGATTTGTTACCTTTGTAGGTTATACCTATATCTTAAAACTGACTCTTTGGTATACTTTGCATAGAAAAAAATTAAAAGAGAGAAAATAAAGCTTGGAGTAGGGATTAGAAAACAAGAGAGGGCTGTCTTCAGGATCTGTACAGCTGCTCAATTATGTGGGTTTCATGGGAGATCACCCAGACATGAAGTGTATGCAGAATTTGACAGTTTGCATCAAGCTGCTGTTTTCTTCTGACATCCATCAAACCAAACTACTATTCCATCACACACACACGCACACACATATACACACAGAGAGATAGATATAGATAAATACCTCTACTTTTTCTGTGTTGGAAAAAGCTTTTTTGTATTTATTTGTTTATTTAGTCTATTAAGTGGAGGTTTATGTGGTGATAAGGCAAGAAAAATGAGAACCAGATTGTCACCCTGTTTTCAATAATTCTTGCCAAGAAAGGGGGAAAATTAAGGAAAAATTCTCTTAGATTTTAAAAACTATAAAGTTTCCTTTTTATAAGTCTCCACATTATTTTAATTTTTATGACATTTTCTTATAATATTTTTTAGTTAAGGGGCATGTAGAGAAAAACAAAGAGAGATAGAAAACAGAAAACATGTTTAAAGAAAAAAGTGAGAATATTATTATTTTGAGGTTAATGAGGCTAAGTAACAATATAATATCCAGATAAAATGTAGGTAAAACATTTACTGGTGACTTGTCTAAATGACCTATTTTATTACTTCCAGCTGTCTTGGTGTTGCCAAATTCCATGTTTGAATGTTCACCATCATGGAAATACATTTTTTTTCTATGAAAGAAAATACTCAGAAAAATTACATTGATTTGTAATTGATTTTGAGACTCAAACTCTGGCTTTCTACTTATTTCTGAATGAATTTTATCGTTATATTATTCTTATTAACTTGGGATGGAAATTGCCCATATTTAATGTCTTAAATTTATAGAATTTCTGTGTTCACTACCATATGATGCACTACCTGGTGGCGATGGTCACTATTTCAACCCAGCTGAATTAGCAGTTTGTAAAGGCAATAGAATTAAATTTCATATTGGAAAAAACTGCAGCTCTTTGGAATATGTAAGTAGTTAAGGGAGTAGAAGAAAAAAAAATTCCATGAGCTATATGTAGCAATAAGGAGTGCTTAAATGTGGAAAAATTCCAAGGAATGAAATCAGAGATGAGAAGAAGCAAGAAAAATAGTGTTAAAATATCTCCAAAAGAAAATTAAACTTCCATGAGACGTTCTAGTGACTAGCAAGTATAGTTTGCAAAAATCAATGTCTGGCATGCCCCAGTGACTTCACAGATTTAGCCCCTTTCCCCAGAAGCATAGCTGATTGGTAAATGTATTGCACTTTCTTTCCAGGTGAGCACTGATCCCATCCTATTATGGAAGAAACACAAAAATAGGATTAGGTGGTTAGAGATTCACTTTGCAGTAACACTATACTAAAGACATCGCTGGACCCCTACGTAAGATGTGCTGCAAAAGTAGTCTTAAGGATCTTGTTGTTTGGTGTATCAGACCACCACTGTGTTGCTAGTTTGCTTTGACATGTAGACCACTTGAATACTCTAGAATCTTAGGTTAGGATAAAAACAATCAGGCAATTCATGTACTATGATTGGAGTTGCCTCAGCAGGACCCCTGCCCAAAACCCAAAGAGAAAAATGATAAGGGAGATTGAGGTCTGAGCTCCAGGCTTAGCTTTTTAATCAAAACTGCTGAGGCTCCAGATAGTATAACATTCTTCAAAGACAAAACCTTGTCCCTGACAAACAATAAGTGTGTCCTCCCAGACTCCAGGTTGTCCCTATATAACCAGGGCTTGCAAACAGGCAGGGGGAAGCCCAATCTACTGCTTTTGCCTATAAAAGGAGCAAAAGGTTTGGGTGTCATCAAATACCTGTTCTTTAAAAACAAACAAACAAAACAAACAAAAAACTCTGATGCTTTAGGAAAACTTGATCTTTCTCCTCTCTCCAGTTTTATTAAGATATAGTCAACATACAACACTGTATAAATTTAAAGCATACAATATAATGATATATGTATATTGAGAAATGATGATTACAATAAATTTAGTCAGCATCCATCATGTCATATAGATACAAAAAGGAAAAAAAAAAGTTTATTTCCTTATGATGAGAACTCTTAGTATCTACTCTCTTAACAACTTTCAAATATACCATAGAGCAGTATTAACAATAACTATTATGTAGTACATAACACCCCTAGAACTTACTTCTCTTATAACTGAAAGTTGGTACCTTTTGACCTCCTTCATCCAATCCTCCTCCCTCCACCACTGTTCTCTGCTAACCATGAATCTGATATTTTTTCTATCAGTTGGAGGAAAACCTATCAGTGTAGCCCTTCTGCCTCATTTCTGGCTTACTGATTTGGTCTTGTGTACTTAATAGCATAATAGATGTCTGAGAGATAGATTAAAGTATTAGCTAGGATTAGAATTGCTTCTGGGTTCTGATCTTCTTGATTGAAATCCACTTACAAGTCATGAGATTTTTTAACAAATTACCTTATCTCTCTATATTTTAATTTCTTCATCCATAAAATGGGGTAGAAGTCAAATCTCCACAATATCATTGTTGTGAAGTTAATTTAGTTAAGACTTATGAATTTTGTAGCACAGTGTAAGAAATATGGCATGTACTTAGTAAACTTTAGTAATTAACATTGCTAATCCCACATTGTGAACTACTGAGAATTTGGACATTAGAGCTATCCTTGCCTTTCTCCCTTGTTCCCTTGTGACCTTAAGCAGCCCAAACTGCTAGATTTGGGCCTTGGTTACCTATGCCTATACTCTGGAGACTCAGGCAATCAAACATGCCATAGATGGCACAGCTATATTCCATTAGAGGTCTACTCTACCCTTACCAAGGGTAGAGATCTCATTCATCTCCTTCCCTACTGTTTTGTTGTTCCAATTGTGAAGTGATTTGAGGTTTTCTAAAAGTCCCCAGGAGCAAAAAGAGATGTAATGGTATTTGTACTTCCAAATTATTCTTAATTATAGTTTTGAAAACAATTTCCAGGCAATATATTTTGAAATACAAGAAACTTTCAGGCATTGCTGTATATTATTATATAATCTTATAATTTATAAGTAATCTGTCTTCAGTTCCCAATTTATCATGTGTATAAAATTTCCAACTTGTCACGTCTACAAGTGAAGACATAGAATCAGCTTCATGTTTAAAATATACAAGCTAACTTTGCTGTAGGAAAAAGGTAACATTAAGAATTGAGAGAATTTCTGCTGAAAGTCGGGTTTTGGAATTATGTCTTAGTTGCTTGGTTTGCTTATAGTTCACAACAACAGAAAAATGAAAAGGTCATATGCAAGTTAGCTAATGTTTTCATTAGGTATAATTTTAAACATGAACTTAGGAAGTCTTTTAAAGTTTTCAAGTAATATGATATAAATAGTTCACAGTTGGTGCCACAGGTCTACAAATCAAGATCCCAGTTTTCTGAGCTTCCTCTGGAGAAGAAAAAGATTGAATACAAACAGTGGTTGATTGTGGCCTCAGTGTTTCCCAGTGGATGTCCAGGAGCTGCAGATCATTTTTTGTCAAGAGGATGGGTTCAAAACTTGGAGAACTTGGATTTTTTATTAATGCTGGACATAAACCACTGCTTGCAAGAAAAATATCATCAGTAATATGCACCAGAGAGCTGACAGTTTATGACTTCTAAACAGCAAAAACTATTTAAGATCAGGTACACACATAAACAAAAAGTATAATATCTAGCATGAGCTCACATTGCACTTTTGTAGTCCAACCTATAAAAGAAAAATGGCACTTGTGTGTTAAAAAAGCTTTATGAGAAGCTGAAAACTTGGGTCTTCTTTTACCTGCTACACTGAAGTAGAGGCATTGAGGGACAGAGGTGACGGGAAGAAGGCTGAGCAGGAAAGAACATAACCCTTTTTCCCGATCCTACTCACCAGCTATGCCATGGCAAAATTACATATATCAGTATTGAAATTTTAACATGTTGACTAGCAAATTAAATGGCTCCAATTGGAACTCACAGGGAAAGCCAGCAGCAGCAAATAGTCCCTAATGCAAAGATCAAATGTCCTGAAATCTCTTTTCATCTCTATTCCAGCTAAGCATGTTTGGGAATTGCTTTGCCTGCCTCAGCTCAGGAAAAAGAGGCAAGAGAATTTATACTGCATTACTAGAAATAAGGATAGTGCGTGGTGTTAGGTACAACACAAAATACACCATATAGTGAAAAAGCAACTTTTTGCCCTCTGTTGTTCAGTGCCAACAACACAAAGCCATGCCTCTTTTTTGCTGAGCTATTCAACCAACATATTTTGCCTTCATCTTTCCTTGATCACCCATCTCCCATCCTCTTCTGGAAGACCCAATGTCCCATGTCTGTTTTCTATATTTAAGAAGCTAAGAAAATAAAAAAAATTTAAAAAAAAAGAAGCTAAGAAAATCCATTTCTTTCCTTATGGGAAACACACTCAACAGCCAACTGTGTGCTACAGCTTCTTCCCAGCAGTTTGAAGCTGTAAAAGTTAAGGTTACCTGTTGATAAATAGAAAGGAGCAGGAGACAAAGTTAGTATGCATATGTTTTTCCCATAACTGCTTCCCATAATTGCTGAGTTTTACATGTCTTAAAATGAAAATTTCACATGCTTGGGTATTTTTTTATAGATGGGAAGAGATCTATCAGCTACTCAGAAAACAATAAAGTTAGCTAAAGGATGCAAATACTTTGGAATCTTCTGAGAATGATGGAGGCTCATTCACTTATGACAGAATGGGACATCTCTAGAGTAAGGAAGAGGCATTAGAATACACACTTGGTAGCTTATATACACAGTGATAGGTAATTGTGCATGTGTCCATCATGCTCTTAACTCCCTTCAAAGTGGTAATTAGAAGTTTTTATTTTCCTTCCTTCCTTCTTTCCTCCCTCCCTCCCTCCCTCCTTCTCCTTCTTTCTTTCTTTCTATCTTCCTTTCTTTCTTGTCTTAGTCACTTTTGGAATTGTTTTTCAGAATGTTTAGACTATTTTCCTCACATTGTCACCAGCTCATTACCACAGAATTACACTTCACAAACAAGAGCTGGCTGGAGAGCCAATTTGGCTTAGCTGTGCCGTCTAAGGGAATTATTAAAAGGATGAATTTCTTTCTTTTTGAAAAGACAAGCACAATCTGATCATCGGACAGGCAGAGCCACTGCCTGTTTCTCTCTTCAGTGCTGTCTGTGGCCTTTTGCTCTCTTAGAGTCACTCACTGCTGAAGTGAATACCAGCGGTATTGTTTTTCCACTTGGAACCAAAGTCCCATGTGTTTTGTTGCGAGAACACATCCTTCACAGCTTTATTGTAATTGGCTTTATAATTTCTGTTGTTGTTATATATACTAACAACTAGAAGTCCATATTTCACACCAGTGATAATTACTGAACTTTACACACACACACACACATACACACACACACACACACACACACACACCCTTAGGAATAAGAATTAGCCAACAAATTCTCTTTTACAAAGGAGAGTTAAATTTAATTTTTATCATGTTAGTAATATGAAGACATAATATCAAGTTTCTGAAAGTACAGTACTTGTACCATGATATTACATGATATATTGTGAGATATATATGTGGAAGAGACTAGAAAAATCTGTGATTTTTGGCAAAGTATTGCTTTTCTGTTCACATAACTTTAATTAGGGGGAAAATATCTAAAATATCTTAGATAAATAATAGTTCAGAGGTATACATGTAAGACAAAATCATGTAACAGGTAAGTGAGTTGTATATTTGGGAAATCATTCAATTAAAAAAAAAACCTCTTTTTTCTGCACATATACCTAATAGCATATATTTAGAGTACAAAGGTAGGAAATAGAACACCTGTATACTTTATAATGGTCTTAGAAGTTTTACTCTGTCTCGCAGTCTGTTTTTGATGTATCATCATTGAACTTTTGACAAGAGGCTATTGTGTCATCAGTGATTCTTAAAAATCAAGAAGCAAAAAACTATAGAACTCTAATAAGATTTTATGTATTGCCCTCAAAGAACCAAAGAACTTTGGTAGATTTGAAGATCTTTTATTTTAGAGAAAATATTTTAGCTTTTTCTAAATAAAGTACCTTTGGTTACATTACATTCTTTGTTTTATATTCTGCTACTTTTATCAGATATGCAGAAAAAAATTCCTAGTAGGGTCTCCTGTGGAACTTTTCTTATAAAGAGAAAAAAGACGTAAATCATGTGAATAAAATTAGGGCAGATTATGATATTGTGATGATCTATTCCAAAAAGTTTTATGGAAATGCTAGGATAAATAAAGAAGAGGCAGACCCAGAAATGGGAACATGAAAGAAGATGACTTAACATATATATAGCCTGTATTCATTAGAAACATGGTATACAAAAGTATCCTTTACTCTCTAGTTATATCTCCAATCTGTGGCCACATGTCACCATATCTAAAAATCTAGCACTTAAGCTTACATTACTAATTACCTTGTATATGTTAAGCTTTTATCCTAATAACTGACACAATATTTCTTTTCCCTACTCCTATCTAGCCCTTATTAGTAATTCTTTCTCCTGGGCTCCATTTATTATGAATTGTATCAGTTTGACCAGACATCATCTCTCATAGGGGTGTTAAATATTCCACATCCAATGTTCCCTCCAGAAAAGGCAAGGATCTTATATGTCTTGCTTCTGTAATCAAAGTGCTTGAGTGATTCAAATACACATTTTTAAGAAGATGCAATAGCCTAAGTGAACTAAATGTGTCTTGCAGGCCTAAACCAAGCCAATAGGCTTTTGAGTTCAGTTTCCCTCCCCCTATTCTGTGAACCAGAAGAACGATGTCTGGCCTGGCCTATCAGCCTTAGGGGCAAAACATGCTATGCTACCTAGGTCAGAATTTGCAAGACTGGCATCAAGACCATAACCGGGCTCCTGCTGATGTGCAAGTGATTTTTGCTCATCACAGGAACTGACTCTTCCTAGACTAGAGAAAGTGAAGACTAACATCCATCTAGGGAGGCTTCTTTTTTGCTGAGGTTTGTAAAGCATCTAATAAAGAGTAAACTCCAAATGAAAACTACCTCATATTTTTTACCTTGGCTCTTTCACAGAGTATTTATTCATATCTCATTTGTCATACCTTAATAAAGATACCAGTTACTTTTGAAATAGGCTTTTGTCAGGTTGCCAATATCTTGAAATCTTAGAAACCCACTGCAAATGTGAACACAGATTTTGAACAACCTGGCATCTGGCCAAGCACTGAAGATCTTTAAGACAAGAGTAGTCAGCCATCCTATTTAATGTTTTGATTTTGTGCTGGAATAAAAAAAGACTGGACTAGATAACCTCCCAACTCTAAGATTCCATAACTCTATTTTTCAAAAATCCTCATCTTTCAAGTATTCTATAAACAAATGTTCTACAAGGGAAATTCTGAAACAATTGTGGTTTACTGTATTTGCTTTCCTCTTTCTCTCTCTCTTTCTTGCTCTCCTTTTCTTACTTTCTCTTTCCACCCCAAATATGGTGCAATAACAAATTCCTTCATCGAAGCGCTAAAGTTGTTAGTGATTACAATACATGTTTTTAAATTCTCCACTCACTGATGAAAACATGTGATATGAAATACTGAAGAAACCTCAGAGGCATTCCAAGCATTTATGGACAAAAAAAGTCAAGACTTGTGGTATTTTCCTTCAAAACCCATGTGAACTGAATCAAAGAGTCAGAGGAATGTATATTTAAGACTTCTTAACTAAAATGGATACATTCTGTCACTGGCAATCCCTAGATATCGTAACTCTGAAATAATGTAAATCTATCTGGTCCTTTCTATCTGCCTTGGTATTTCTCTGGTGCAAAGCTTTCTAATCTCTTATCTAGACCATTAAAGTAGCCTCCAACTCTGCTCCAGGCTGGCTTCATACAAGTACCAGGTCCTCCCAAAGTTCTGCTATGATTCTACCACACATCTACATAAAACAAACATTGGCTGCCCTCTACCTACTAAATAGTTGTCTATATTTAAATAATTCTATCATTAGGCCTTGACTTATTCTTTTACCTTTATCTTCTCTAATATTCCTATATATTTCTAAAATCCTGTATTTCTCATACTTATGACTACTGACATTTGCAACAAGATGATTTTTTTTGTTGGAATGGACTGTAGTGTCCATTGAGGAATGTTTAGCAGCATCCCTGGCCTCTACCCAATAGACATCAGTAATGCCCCTAAGTTGTAGCAACCAAACTCTCCCCAGACATTATCAAATGTCTCCCAGAGGATAAAATCGCCCTTGGTTGAGGACTACTGCTATAATTAACTCAAATTGCATTACTTTTGTTCCTAAACGATACCTTTTTCCTATCTAACAATACATTGTTGATAATAATTTCTTCTAGAATACTTTCATAGCCCCCACCCCCATGCCCCTACACATACCCCTTAGTTTGATATGTTTATATTTCAGGAGCATCTAGAACTTCCTCCATGAAATTTGTCTCAGTTGCTGCATCCTCATGTGATCACTCCTTTAAATACATTCTTTGTATCTATCTCATTCATTAAATACCCATCAATGGCTTACAATTTCCCTGTTTGTCTATTTGTTAAATTGTTCTTGAAATATTTTAATTCAGCTTATCACTAGTGAGCTCCCATAATGTGCCAGGCATCATTGTGTACATTCGAACTATAATGATGAGCAGAGCAACCTCTTTGTTTTGTCAGACTCATAGGTCAAGGAAAGGGTGGATGTTAGGTGCAATGTATGGGAAGACTAATAAATTCATAAACTTTAAAAATACATGATTTGAAAAAAATACATGATTTGATTTGTCTTTAAAAAATAGGTGGTGCAACAGACTGTAAGAAGTAAAACTTCTTTAGATATAGCAGTCAGTGAAAGCTTTACAAGAGGTATGATATTTAAACTGAGGATTGAAGTAGAGAGAGTCATCCTGTGTCTTTGCCTTTGGAGGTAACTATGTGTGCAAAGGCCCTGGGGCAGGACTGAGTTTGGCTTATTTGAAGATTTGAAATAAATTCCTGGGACTGAATTATAGTGATAAAAGGGAAAAGTTGTAGGAAATTAATTGGGAAAGACAAGCAGGAACCAAATTGTGCAGGGAATATTAGTTCAAGGTAAGAATTCTGGATTTTCTTTGAAACATTTTAAAAATAAGTATGGAGATTTATGAAAGGAAATAACATTATCTGATTTGTACCAGTTAATACATTACTCTGGTTTCTGTGTAAAGAACATGGAAAAGGAATGTTTCTATTTAAAGAACTTCAGAATTGGAGGATATCTTATTTTTTCCCTAGAGCTAAAACTCCAGAAATATTGAATTCCTATCCTAGAATATTCCACATGTTATATCATGAAAGTGTTAAAAGGATATTAGGTATCAATTCCTCCAACCTTCAGAATAGAGTGTTTCTGGTCATGTCTTCAATGTGCCATTGAAAAATTAATATGTTCTATATGTGCTATGGCATGAAAAAGGATAGGAAGTACTGCTATAACATACGATTAGTCACTCACATACCATTTGAACATCCCCAATGGACTTACTACCTCCAAAAAGCACTTTTTCCAGATTTTTAAAGCTCTAATAACTTAGAACACTCTGCTTTTCATTGAGCTGAGTCAGAAGTGTGTGGGATATACTGATGAGATCACGAATAGACCAATTTGGCCCAGGCAAAAGTTCTTTTAGAGGAGGCTTATCTAAATCAACAACATTTCTCTATTATCTACCTCTCCGTGAAAATACCATTTTCCTGAGAGCTTGTTCACTTTATACCTGCTCCTCTGCCTGGTGACAATGTACACTTGCTGGTGCTCCCCTAAACCTCTTCCCTGAATCATTTCAATCAACCTCTTTGCTTATAATATGACTTTAGTATGACCCCCTTTGACAGCTTTCCCGGATTGCCCATCCCCAGATTCAAGCAGCCTGTTATCCCCTCCCCTTGTGTGTCTTCTCTACTAACCTGTGAACTCTCTGAGGACAAAGACGTGGTTTACTCATCTTGACATTCCATGTGCCATACATCTTGACGTTCCATGTGCTTACTACACTTCCAGTATCTAGTAAATATTTTTTAATTATTATGGGTAGAGAAACTCTGGATTTTGGAGTAAAAATTTCAAATCTTAGTTTACCACTTATCAGTTATGGGAATCATTTATTCAAACATTAGTTCCACAAATATTATTAAGTGCCTAATGCCCAGTGATAGAAATACACAGCCCCTACTTCATGGAGCTCATGGTCTAGACAGAGTCAAACATTAATCAAGTGATCAATTGATAAGTAACTACAAAATGGTAGGAATTCTATGAAGGGAAAATATAGGATTCCATAAGAATATATATCAGAAAAACCCAATTTTGTCTGGATTCTCAGAAAGGCCTTTTTGACAAGATAAATTTTGACCTAAGATCTGAAGAACAAGTATATCTTGAGAAATATATACAAACTTACTAAGCCTCAGATCCCTCACCAGTAAAATGAAGATAATCCCTTCTCTTTAGGATCCTCCAAAGGACTAGTTAATTAAAACACGTGCATGCTACAGGAAAGAAATCAATCATTGGCAGTTTCTTTCTCTTGTGATAAATGAGAAAGGAAGGCAGGCTGAACCGGCAGGATTGTGAAAGGATTAACTGCTTCACATGATGGGTGGAATTATTTCCCCCAAAAAGATATGTTGAGGTTCTAAACTTCATTCCTCAGAATGTGGCCTTATTTGAAAATAAGCTAATTATAGATGCAATTAGCTATGTTAAAATAAGGTCATATTGGAGGAAGGTGGGCCCTTTTACCAATGTGAGTGGTGTCCTTATAAGAAGAGGTAGACTTGAAAAGAAAGCCACTCCATAAAGCAAGGCAGAGATTGAAATGCAGCAGCTACAAGCCAAAGAGCACCAGATTGTGAGAAACTACCAGAAGCTGGGAAGAGGTAAGAAGGGTTCTCTTCTACAGGTTTCAGAGGGAACCTCACTTTGCCAGCACTTTAATTTCAGACTTCTAGCCTCCAGAACTGCAAGACCATAGATTTTTGTTGTTTAAAGTCACCCAGTTTGTGGTACTCTTTTATGAGAGTCCTAAGAAACTAATATATGTTATAAAAGTGTTTAGATTGCATATTGCAAACAATGATATGGACTTTGGAGACTAGGTGAAACATAGAATTTGAATAAGAAAAAAAGCAGAAAAAAAGTGTTTTGAGAAGATAAATCTAGAATCAGTGTTTACCATGCCCGTGTATTTTCTGTTCCTTCTGAGTCCATAAGCTTCTTGAGGGCAGAACCTGTAGCCTTCTATACATACTGGTTAAATGATTTATTTCAAACAAACATTTGGGTATGCAAACTCTTTACAGAAAATTTACAAGTAAAACATTTTAACACATTGAATTTTTACTCTTGTAAAGTAAAAATCATCTTCTCATTTTATTTAATTGAAGAGGCAAAGCATGCAGTAAATTAAGTCCAATTTGCATGCAATTGTGCATGCAATGTAGAATTTGGCTTTAACTAGGGAGCAAGCTGTGTACAAACTCAAACACCCTTATATTTGAAGTTAACATTAATTGTTTACTTAAAATTTTCAGTAGTTTCCTTTCCTTGCTTTCAAAGACAAAGATCATATCATTTTTCTTTCTAATTTAAAGCTCACAAAATCCATAAGTGACAATGAGAATGTATCCCCTGGGGGCTAATACATTTCTGTGATATCATAGTAGTAATGCCTTCAAGCTCTGTAGCAAGCCTGTAATTCTATAACAACAAAAACAACAATAACAAAACCCTTCATGGCTTTAATTCATATGGCTTTCCTCTATTTAATTATATTTATCATCCAAAAAATATTATGTACTTATAAAAATAGTGAATGGTGTGTGGAGGAAGCAATGTACTGTATCATATTTTGTGAAACTTCATATGCCATGTGTATTGATCTGGTATAAACTAGAGAACATACTTTGTTTAAATTAAGGCTTTAAATTCAATTTTATACCAATTCCTTCAACTCATTATCCATAATATATTTGTTTACATCCATGGAAATGTTACCTGGTTAGCTATGCAATTTTACCTAATTCAGATTGATTTGTATCTTCTATCCTCTCAATTTGTGCAATTTCATGTTACCATCATTAAATAATGAAAGAAGGACTTTTAGTTTAATAAAATTATTATTGTCCATGAATGTTAAATATGAAAGTGAAAATAAAGCAGAAACCAAATAAAAAAGAGTGCTCAAAATGCTCGGAGATACTGCCCCTGCTCTGTCCGACTCTATAACAGTTTTCAGTAAGAGTGGTTTCCAGGGATTTTCCTGTGCTTCCCAGGTACACAAGACCTCCTGGTGCACTTATTATATTTAGCATCAGTTTTCAGAAACTGCCCAAAAGTTCTCTCTCTGAGAATTATCTCATTTTTTAGACCTCCGGATTTTCCCACTACTCTGCATTGGTTCTTTAACTTGAATGGTGATTCCAAAGATCTCTGAATCCCCAGTGAGACCTGTTGCACTCAGGTTACTCTGAGACAAGGCCCAATAATTTGCATTTTTAAAAAACACTCTAGGTGACTCAGCTTCAGATAACCTAAAGTCCTCAGAGGGAGAAACACTGTCTTGAGTTTTCCTGCCTATCAGTGCTTGCCCAGCATAAAGCCACTGGACCACCCTCTTTCCCATTGTGCAGATCTTGTGCCTTTTCCTCCTTCCAAATACAGTGTAATCTGGCTGACTCTTAGACTAATGAGAAAGTGCTGGAAGGACTTATTAATTCACATAGAAGTATCTTCATAAAGGCCTTCTGGTGGCTGTGTCCAGCCCCACTGGAAGAGGTTGTAACTTAAACCAGGGACTCTAATGGTAGGAATATCGTCCAAGTGGTAGTTAGGATCTTGTCCTATTCCCTAAATAATACGTTGTATATGTCCTCTGTTTACACAGTATCGATACTGAGCAATAGTATCTTTGAGGAGAGCATTCCTGTGGAATAGACCTCAGCTTGATACCCAGATCTGCCATTTGCTGGCTATGTGGCCTAGGGCAAGTCATGTGGACCTTTCTGAAACTCACGTTTGTCAAAAAGAGATAGTAATTTATACTTTCCAGAATTGTTAAGATTAATAGTGTGTGAAAAGTACCTAGAATATAATGCATAGTACTCAATAATAAATAGTAGTTTAAAAAAATACAAAAAGGTATAATTTCCACAAAAAGACTGCCCCAGTTCCCTTAGAGGTCCTAGGAACCTATGCAATCCTTGCACTTTCAACAAACTCCATGATGGTGGGATTTGTTCCAAGTTCTGAGCTACAACCGTAGGGTTAAAGTTGAAGGTCAAAGTAAAGTTATAGGCAAGACCATTTAAATTAGTTAAAGCTCCTGGATATTTTCTCTTTGGGACATAGAGTTGGGAAGAGGTCAGAAATAGGGATGTCTCCACTAAAATATTCTTTAAATTGGCAAACAAATGCTTTTTGGTTAATACAAAACAATGGAATTCAATGTGAGAAAAATAATTTTCTTCGGTCCAAATCACCATACTTTAGAGCCTATTCATTAGTAGTTTCTCATTATATCAGATTCTGGGATTGGTATAGAGACTTTGGACTTAGAGTTTGTTTGCATTTTATTTTCTTCATTCATTTGTTTAATTTTCCATTATGAATTGGACATGAAATGCACACCAAATTCATGCATTAAATATCCCTGGTATAAAGGACATGCATTAAATATCCTGACATAAAAGACATCCCCAATGTACTCAATCATTAATGAGGTTAGTACTGAGTTTCAATTGCAAGAGAGCAGTGGCAAATTTCGCTATGTCCTACAGCAAATGCCTGAAGGTTTTTACCCTCCTGTAATATGAAGAAAGCACCAGTCAAGTTACCACCTAGCTCTGGAATTAACATGTGAGTAGTTTCTATGTCTTAGTTGCTACTGCCCTGAGGTAAAGGATAAAATTACATAGCCCTAGAATAGGTTTACAGCCTAGAATCCTGGACAAACTTAATGAGACCTTTGGAGCATTAGATAGACATTTTATTCCCTCATTCTTGACATCCTACAAGGTTCTTAGTATTGAAACACTCCCTTGCATGCAATACTTATTCTCAAAGCATTTTGATACCTATTTTTATTTTAAAAAATTTAGATTCCTGAGTAAAATGACCTAGATATAGAGTTCTGTCTTATATTCAACTGGTCAAAGCAATTTAAGTATTGCTTGTACACTTTCTCATAACTCTGCAGAATACAAAAGAGTGCAAAAATAGTGACTTTTTAATTCTATGGATCAACTGGAGAAAACTGATTTATGAGGACAGTCTAAAGCAGGAGTTGGCAGATTATGGCCCATGGGCCAAATCCAGCTTGCCACCTGTTTTTGTAAATAAAGTGTTATCAATTGAAACACAGCCATGTCCACTTGTTTAGATATTGTATGTGGTTGCTTCTGCACTAAAATGGCAAAGTTGAGTAGTTGCCACAGACATTGACCACCTACAAAGTCAAGGATATTTACTGTATGCTTTTTTTACAAGAAATGCTTGCAACTTCTGGTCTACAGCACAATTTCAACAATACTGGGAAGGCTAATGTCTATGGCTTTTCACAGAGTTTCATCTGTTAAAAATCCTTGGACAGTGGATAGAGTTTAAACTTAACCAATGGCTATTTTTATGTTCTTAAATATGAGAAGTTATTTAATTTTTGTTGTCTTAAATGTTAGATACCTATTTGAAATATATTTATTTCTCTATGACATTATATCATTTCCAAATAAGTTTCTGAAAACCAGCTTAGTCACTATTCCTCTTCAGAACTCTTTGTATACACAAAATGACAAACATAAAATGACAAAATATACACAAAATAACAAAATTAGGCATTTAAAGTATACTCTGACAGGAAATGTATTAACGTGGTAGTTGGTGAAAGAGAAAAAAGGGCAAGAAGGCATTGCACAGAAATCACCCGTAGATTTTTAAGGAGATTATATATAAGATATACAATAAAATCTTATTGGTTTTGGTATTGATGTGATCTTCTATATCAATATATAATACATGTAATTGCAAATTACATGTCTATTAATGTTTTTAGGTAAACAGTTACTTTTAAACCCTAACATCATACAGTAGAGGCTGATTGTTCATGTTGGGCATGGAACTGGTTTATGTGAATTTTTTTTTCTTACAAAGGGTCAAAATATTCTTTAAACACACACACTGGGATGCCTGCATGGCTCAGTGGTTGAACGTCTGCCTTTGGCTCAGGGCGTGATCCTGGGTCCAGGAATCAAGTTCTGCTTTGGCTCCCTGCAAGGAGCCTGCTTCTCCCTCTGCCTGTGTCTCTGCCTCTCTCTCTCTGTATCTCTCATGAATAAATAAATAAAATATTTTAAAATAAATAAGTAAAAATAAACACACACACACACACACACACACACACACACACACCAAAGACAACTTTCTTCATGCTTTCAGGCAGCCACAACAACTAGGGGCAACATTAAAAAAAAAAAAAAAAAAGATAAGTAAACCTAGCTTTCAAACTTCTACTTATCTTTGCAAAGTATCCAGGCTTATATGAGTATTGTGCAACTTGGTCTATTCTCCATCCAAAAACACTGCAAAGCAAAATAAGAGTAATAAAGTGGGATTAAGACTGAAGCTACAACACAGAGTTCATCAAGTCATACAAAAAGACTTTCACAACATTTCTTACTCCATGTCTATGTTTTCCTAAAATAGAAGTTGTTATTTGAGCAATAGAGTCCTTTCACTGACCTGAAACAGTGATGCAAGGACCAGTTGAGGGACTGGGAGTTAAACCACATCACAATTGTTTCATAGTACACTCTTATTGGATGATTCAGGCATCAGGCATTAGACTAGACATTGAGGGGCCAAAGTCATGGACACCTTTAGAAGCTTGCCTTCATGGAGCTTACTTACCCTTTAGTGGCAAAAAGAGACAAGTCAATCTAAAAAAGTAAGGAGCACGTTATGTTCTCAGGGAGTTAAAAAACATGACTCCCTCCCACATATAAAATGTACATGTTTTATTCAACTCATTAATTAATGAGTCAGATGTTATAAGCAGATCAAAGGGCATTTAAGAAGCTAGCTAGCTGGAGACAAACTTGGGATCAGACTGATAGGTAGATAACAGAACTGGTTCTTGTCCAGTAAACCTTTACAGTAACGTCTTCCACATGCATCTCTATTATACAAGAAGCTAGACATTAACATGTAACTTCTCAAGGTCTGAGATCTTTAATTAATAGTAAACAGTGACCTAAGTACATCCCTCTAATTACTTGGGCAGCTTTTCCTCACCAAGACATTTTTGCCTTATATCTAAGCTTTGAATATATTTTCTGAAGCACAGAGGAGGGCATTTTTGTCATTTGGGATCAAAATGAGGCAGCCACAAACATGGCAACATATGAGCTGAGATTTAGAAGTTAAGTAGGAGGGATCCCTGGGTGGCGCAGTGGTTTGGCGCCTGCCTTTGGCCCAGGGCGCGATCCTGGTGACCCGGGATCGAATCCCACATCGGGCTCCCGGTGCATGGAGCCTGCTTCTCCCTCTGCCTGTGTCTCTGCCTCTCTCTCTCTCTCTCTCTCTCTGTGACTATCATAAATAAATAAAAATTAAAAAAAAAAAGTAAGTAGGAGAAAGACTAGACAAGGACGTGAAAAAGGGCATTCTAGGAAAGTAAAAATATGTGATAACTTTATGTTCATTCCTGTGCTAGTCTATGTAATCTACCCACAGACTAGTATCTTAAAACCACTCTGGAAAAGGTAGAAAACACTGAAGTTCCTTTTCTGAGAATGCAGAATAAACCTGCCAACTTTTGATAGACATGGATTAAGGAATAAACTCCCAGGTTGGCAGTATCCTGAAGCTAGGGAGAAACCAGAATGCCTCCACAAAGCCTAGGACATGCCCCATTTTAGATCATGAGCTTAGTAGAAGGCTGAGAAAGAAAAGGAGGAAAAAAATCCTGTAAAATATCTATTTACTAGCCACATGTGCTGCTTGTCTAAATCAGTTTGTGGTCTCTCACTTACTCTATTTAGAATTCCGTACATCTGGGTGTATTTTTTCTAGTGTTTCCTATCATATCAGTGACAGAATTGCCAACACAGAGGTATCCATAAATTATCCTGCAGTCTAGTAGTTTCTAGTGTCTGGAAAGCTTGGAACAAAAGACTCGAATGCAAATGTGAGCTGCTTAATTCAGTGAGTATTTGTGATGTTACCCAGGTGCCAATGACATCTTTCTGACCAGCTCAGAGGCACCAGGGACCAACCCAACATACATTTTTAATGTGCTCAGCTGTGACAGCATATACACACAGAAGACCTTAAGGCCTTAAAGTCATCCTCTTGGAAACTGCCACACTTTTAGGGACCCAGAAGAAATGGTTTAATTAATCTTCTTTTTCAGGGTAGCTTTTTTTGATATAAATTATGTACACTGAAAACCTGCCAATTATAGCAAATTAAGGGACTTGGCAAGTGCATCCCTTGGAGGCAGATGGTAAATAATATCCAGATTCTGACTTGAAATAGGACCAGAGATTAGCTAGTGCAGAATGTAAAAGCAAACCAGATATGAGAAATAAACAGATTTAATGTGAGCTCAAGAGAAGGGTTTGGTTTAGGATAGCTATAGTGATGTGATTAAAACAGATGACTCATTATCATTACACACGTTTCTATGAGATTAGCCTGCTCTTAGAGCTTCTTTCTGTGATTCTTTGATGCACAATTATGTATTGCGTTAGTACCTTTGGGATGTTACCTATATGCTTCAGTTTCCTCACCTGAGCAATGAGCATAGGGCAATGGGGAGGGTTTTTAATGACATCACCACTTAATGCGCTTAGCACAATACTTGGCAGACAGATAAATGCTCAAATGTTAAGCTGTTTTTGTTAGTGAAGTTATAATATGGCTCCCAAAATAAATAACAACTCTCACACACCTTCATCTTTACCTTTAGACCCCAAAACAGCTACTGTTTATGATGAGTGCTGCTTATATGCCAAACACTACTCCTCCCATTTTCTTGGGAGGCCGAGAGAGCTGAAATACCATGCCTGTGTCACACAGGTCATAAGTGGTGAGTCATGGATGCTTTAATTACCTTGACACTCTATTACTCAAAAAAAATGACAGCTGCTTGAAACCCAAAGAGATCCTGAACCATGAAGTCTTTCTTTAGTCGATATATCCTAGAAAGTGCTAAAAGAGCAGTTGGTGTATCAAAGCTGAGGTGACTTTCTGGGGATAAAGTAAAACAGTAAAAGGTTGGTTCTCTGCTCACCCTTTCACTCTCCAAACTTAGTTTGCTTCTGGTTTGAGTTCCTACACCACAGAGGATGGTGTTCTCAGCTGATGCTGTGGTCTGATGGTTGTAGCCTCCCAAAATTCATATATTGAAATTCTAACTCCTAAAGGTGATAGTATTAGAAGGTGGGGCCTTTGGGAGGTGATTAGTGAAATGGGATTAGTGTGCTTATAAAAGGGATGCCACAAAGCTCCCTAGCCCTTTCTACCCTGGGAGGTTACAGCAAAGACATTCAGTTATGAGGAAGTAGACTCTCTTCAGACATCAGATCTGCCAGTGCCTTGATCTTAGACTTTCCAGTCTCCAGAACCATGAGAAATAAGTATCTGTTATTTATAAGCCACCTCGTCTATCGTATTGGTTATGGGTTAAGACAGGTTATTTGCCTAATAACTAGATTGCTTTTTTATTAGTTCACCACAAAAATCACTTAGAACAATTACTAGCTTCTGTTATAGAGTCTACACTTTGAAAATAAAGTGGAAGATAGTAGGGAGAGAGGGGTGGGGAGTCACTAACCAGATGACAAGGCAAAAATGGCACCAATTAGAATGGAGGTAAATCAGTAGAACCTGTAGGCATCAGTTGCCCCAGTCCCTGCAGCTCTCAGAAAATCACTTCCAACATCAGCCAGTATGAGAACTGAAATCTTGCTGGAGTCTGGAGTCACAGATAGGACAAACTCAAATGCACATTCTTCATGTAATTCATATTCCACCTGGGTTGTTAAAATTGGAAATGATTCAATCATTTAACACCATTACAGCTACCTCCAAAGCTGTAAGTGATGGGGTGCACCAGCACTGATGCAAAAACTTACCCCAATTAGCTTCTTTCTGCAAACGTTCTTCCTGCAACAGGGCTTCGTTTCCTAGGAGTCTTCAATCTCATTACAAGGCTTGATTCTCCCATAGGGCCTGCCTAGCCAGATGATTTCATTTTACTTTTAAGCTAACCTTTGCCATCAATGATGTCACCAGAGTGTTCCTTCTCTTGGGAGGCTCCTAGGAACACACTAAAAGGTTCATTTGTTTGATGTTTGGTCAAAAAGACTTTTCTACTGAAGGGGCTTTGTTTGGCTCTAGGCAAGTAATGGCACAAAGCAGGCATCTTCAGAGGAAGGCAATTTGCACCTAACTAGCACCAACATAGCTTTATGCACTAAACACCCAGGAGAAACTCAGGTGGAAAATCACTGCTGAGAAAGAAGTCAGTGGATCTTTCTACAATTCAGATTATTCACTCAAGGAAACTTTGCATATTGCCTGGTGTTTTTCCTCTCAACAATAGGAGCTATAAAACTCAGTAGAAAATGTAACTAGTTATGCCACGGAAAAAACTTGTGTTTAACCATCTTAAACATTAAGAAAAAAGAGGGCAAAACCAGAAGTAACTTATATAAAACAATTCCATCTTACTATTTCCAAAAGTGAAATGTACTTCCTACCTATAGAAACCCTCTCTGCCCCTTGCTGTCCGCCCCTGCTGAGCATGACCTCTGGCGTTCCTCTCTGGAGGCAACTGCAGTGCTCATCTTTTTTTTTTAATTTTTATTTATTTATGATAGTCACACAGAGAGAGAAAGAGAGAGAGGCAGAGGGAGAAGCAGGCTCCGTGCACCGGGAGCCTGACGTGGGATTCGATCCCGGGTCTACCAGGATCGCGCCCTGGGCCAAAGGCAGGCACCAAACCACTGCACCACCCAGGGATCCCTGCAGTGCTCATCTTTACAGTGAGCCACTGCTGACAACGGTGGTGGGAACAAAACCAGGGCCACCAGTTGAGAACTAAAAATCATGAAAACCAAACATTTTTTAGGAACTATGTAATGAAAAATAACAGATTCCACTAATTGTCTTCATCTACCAAATTATTCAAAATAAACATTCTGACCTTAACTTTATGTTTTCTTCTTAAATCAATGTTCAGCATTCCTTTTATATATTAGAAATATTAGAGCTTCCTACAATGCACCCACACACACTGCCTTTCAAAGATGTGGCCTAAATCATCATTTCTGTTTAATTAAGTAAAACCTCATCTCCTCCCTATCTGCACATTTCAATGTCTATTATTTCATAGAATAATTTAAAAACTTCTACAACATAATGAGAGAGTTTGAAGCATGATATGAAATCAGCATGTGAAAGCAGCAAATAAAAACATATATGACTTTTAAAACAAAGAATGGGAAGGTCCATGAACAAATTTGGCAAAACAATAAACCATATGGACAGACTTTACAGACTTACACAATGCACCCTGAAAATACAAATGTAGCTCACATTAAAACTAGAAAGCTATAGCACAAGGGTACGTAAAAGAGGAAAACCACTTTATTCCACAGGTAATAAATATGTAAGACTTGTCTAAGTAGTATTTTGGGCTGAAACCTCAAAAATATGTACATCTTTAGATAAGTTTGTGAATAATAAAGTAAAAGTTGATTGTTGAAAGTTTGGGTAAAGATGGCAGATGGCTGAGTGAAGCCAGATCACATCATTTCCATTTTTCCATTCTGTATTCTCAGATGAACAAACTTTAAAAGAAAAGAATTTTTAAAATGAAGCATTATCAGCAGCAATCAAAAAGGAAAGACGCATAATTGAAAATAATAAACATTAATGAGAAATGAAAACAAAGCAACAAAGATGCTAGAATAAAGCAAAGCAGTATGGGTAAGTTAGTTAGCTTCTAAACCTTCACCAAAATTCTAGAAACAATAATGCTCAATTACATACTGATGATATGCAATGACACTGCCAAATTTTGGAGAAGCAAATTGAGATTGTATCCTTAAATTTTTCTTATTGTAACTGACAAGTAGTAGTATATAGTTCCTGGGAGGGATAGTAAGAAAGAGGAAATGTTAAAAATAGAGATAACTAAGTGTACAGGAGTTCACAACAATAAAGAATAATTTGAATGGAAACAAGATGAAATAAGCCTACTATTTAGAGGAAACCATGATTTAATATCAACATAAATTCAACTTAGCTCATTTCATCTCTCATACTCTCATGTTTTAGCTCCAGGGAAAAGAAATCAAAATAAATATATAACATGGTGGGAAAATAAGTAAAAGAAACTTTGTTTGCATTTTATCAGCACAATCAATAAATCAGATAATCTGCACCAAATTGTTCATGTTGAGTATAAGAAGATTTTAAAAAGCTACATGTGAAAAATTTAGAAATGTTACAGAGGAAGAAATCAATCAATCAATCAATCAATCAATCAAAAATGGGAGGAAAACAGGAACAAGTCAAGGGAAGATTGTGTCTGAAGGAAAGTACAACACAAGGAAAGAGGGAAAACAAATACCCCACAAATGCACTTGTGCTATAGGAAAATGAAGGAAGACATTTTGATCCAAAAAAGAAATGGAAAGACCTAAAAAGAAAGCATCCAGTAGTAAGGAAAATTGATATCCAATGCAACAATTTTATGGAACACACTAATAAATATTAAAGGAGAAGAAATAGAACAGACAAAGCTAAAAATAAAATTGCTGATCTAAATTAAAACCCTTTTTATAATCAACAAATACAGAATGCAGAAAAAGATAAAAAATAGGGGGAGAAAAGAAGGTTGGGACAAAAGAAAAAGAAAGGAAGGAAGGAAGACAATGTTCAAGGCAAATATGAATCTAAATAATATAAATGGCTTCCTTGAAGACTAAAATCCAACCATAAAAGCAAAAACATATTAAAGGATATAAAACAAGAAAATTTCCATATGACAATGGGAAAAAAACAACTAAAGGTAAAGAGAATGTCATCTAATTCAGGCAAAATTAATTCAGAATACTCAAAGCCAAAACATAACCTGGTTTACTTCTGAATTTCAAAGATAAAGGCTTCTCCAAGCTACCTCCAGATAACCCAAATAGTGTACTAGAAGATATAAAATCAGGATGCCCTGAAACTTCTCCACATCAACATTTCAGGCTAAAAGATTAGAGGGAAATGCCTACGGAATTCTGAGGAAAAGGCAAATGTATATCCAGCCAAGTTTCAGGGACTTTGGTAGTAATAAAAAAGTCATTCAGGCCAATAAGAAGTCAGAAAATACAGATTCTGAATGGCTAATGTTTGGAAGTTACAAGAAGCCACCAGGATTCACTGCACTTCTGTCATTTAAAATGGCAGAGTATGTTAAGAGATTAACAATGAGTTGGGTTTGATTATCAGAAAGAATATCATTATCAGAATGAAGGATGGATAAAATTAAGGCACTTTAGCTGGTGTCAGCACAAATGGAAGAGACACATTTGTGTGTAGAACGACAAAGTTTGCAAACAGTAGTGGCTAAATTGATATTTTCTTGCATGCACACATCTCTCAGCTTCACAGAAGATTTAGCTATCCCAGTATGTTAAAGAACACTTTATATTTGTATATATTCTATTCTCATTTTTGTCACTTCTAAAGCTTGTTTTGTTTGTAAAAATATTTGCAAGTCAAATTATAACACTTTTTCCTTCCAGAAATTTAAAAATTTATGCAACTTTTAGAATTGGTAATGTAATTTATACAAAATAATTGGAATATCCATTATAACGTGTGAAAATTGATAAAAGTTTCAGTATTATTCCATTTCTATTCATGCTTCAAGGCTTAAAATGCTGTATTTTAGAATGGAAATTCTCATAGTATCATAGTATTTCTGGTGCACTGCTGCACTCACCAGACCCCCTAAGAAATTAGCCTAGTTTCCTATAGGGTAAACAGGCACATTAACAGTCTCCATAGAAAAATTTGTTTTAATAAAGGTATGGATTCAGTATTCATTTATCAATAGCGGTGCTAACTGATGCATTCGGGATCCTTACACAACCCAATTTCAGCCACAGCTGCTTCTTTTTAGTAAAGCAAGCTTAACCCTTTACCTCAGAATGCAGAATTCAACCTTCTCACTAATTTCCATGAGAAAATTATTCATACGAGAGTATTAGCGGGTATTATAGACTTCAGTGAAAATTTGGGTGTCATGGGATGGCAGGTCACATCTTATAGCACTAAGGATCCCCATGTTGGGTTCACCTTTTTGCCACAATCTTCTTTCTTTTCCCCTTTTCCAAAGATCCCCAATCTTTATCTTCTGCTTTCTATAGAGTAACTCACTGAGGACACTGAGCCCATCTCTCAGCCCAATCTAGCCCTGAGAAATAGTAAGACACATTCTCACAAAAAAGAATTCTCAGTCCATAGGCAAGGAGAGCATCACTTTCCCTGTAATATGGAGAACTTCACCTGTGGTTAACATCTAATACATTCTTTAGTAATTCATTCAATGAATATTAACTGAACCTCTACTGTACACCAAGCCAATTACTATAAATTCAATAAAATCCTTTGCTTGGAAGATTTTCATTCTCTTATTTTCCTGTTTTTCAACTCTATATATACATATTTGAGTCCAGACGTGTGTGCATTTGCGTGTTGGTGGTGGGAAACTGTATATTTAGTTTCCCAAGTTGATCCTACAGGGCATCAAAAAATGAGACCACATCACATGAGTGGTATATCTGGTCTCTACCCTAACTCGCCCTCACCACAGTGTGATTTATTTGGTAATGTGATTTATTTGGCATGAGTAAAATCAGAAGTTTAAGAACACATGTAAAACAGTCCTTTCTTTTCCCTATTTTTGGGTTTTTCTTCTCATGAAGCCATACCTTCTAGAGTTCCTGCTTTCACATAGTAGGTACACTTGGTTTAAGGCTAAGCTTATCTTTTAAAGATGGATCTGGAGACTAGTGTCTCTCTCTGTTCCAAATTTGGCAGATATAAGGTAGCAAATCTGGATAGTTATGTTTCCTCCACAAACTCAAATAGTCCCTCAGATGGGTCATATCAAGGTGTGGGGAAATGATCAAAAACCTAGTATGGCTATATAATTAGGTCATTCTTCAATCCAGCTTAAACATTCATAATCCTATTAATTTATCTCTCTCTTTGAATCTTTTGTCTGCTTGCAAAAATTACTTCAGAAAACAGGAAAAATGTGATTATTACTCCATAGAACAATGATAGTCTAACTCTATTATGCCAATTACACTTAAGAAAAGAAAAAAAGACAGAAAATTTACCTTAATGATTTTCTTTTTTTTTTTTACCTTAATGATTTTCACATTGGCATAAGAGATTCATGAAGTTGTCCACAATTTCTTTTCCCTCTCTCCTTCTCCTTCTTTTTCTTTACTCCTTCTTTTCTTCCTCCCTTTCTCTTTTCCTTCTTTTTTTCTTTTCCTTCTTTTTTTATTCCTAGATTATACAGAGATGCATATGTTAAATACAGCCTAGTCCATTATCTGACGAGACAGTGCCTCAGCCCCCCTAATTGTACAGACCATCCTGCAGTACCCCTAGTGGTGGCTATCCTAGGGTGGTCATGCATTAGCCTAGTGTAGGAATGAAAATCTTCCCTTGAAAACTAGCTTCCTGCTTCTCATTTCCTATTGTTCAGATGAATAGCAGCCCATGCATATATTAAGAGCTATATTTTCCCACACTCATATCTCCAATTAGGATTCTAAGGATTCTATTAACATTCATTAGCTTGTGTGTTCTGTGGTAAGAGACTTCTCAAGTGTACAATTGTTTTATCTAACTGACCTGTGACCTCGTTGAGGACAGCAACAAGTGATTGCTGCTCCTTTCCTTTGATGTCTCACCCTACTTACCCATACTTCACACAATATTCTGAATACAACTGATCCTCAGTAAAACCCCCCACTGATTGATAAACCCTCCTAAACAGTGATACCAGCCCTCTTTTGAGCTTATATTCTAAAATAGAAGAAACTAATACAGACATTGACAATTCTAAAAAAAAAAAAACAAAATGATACATGTTGAAAATAATGTTCAGGAAGCTCAAAGCTAAATTTGATGCTCTGTTTCGGGAGCTATCTTTAGCCTATAAATTCTGGTGTAGCTATCTTGACCTAGCCTAACCCATGATCATATTCATCTGAACTTGTTTGAATAGGTTTAGCATTAGCATATCTGTGTCTTTTATTCTAAGCTGCCTTAAATATTGTTTGGGGGAAAGATATTTTGGGGATGTAAATAAAAGAATAGTTTATCTCTAGCAGAATACACTAAGAGTTAAAATATAATAACTGCATTATTCACATGTAATGAATAAAGCACAGCATACAAACAGAAAAAAAATAATGAAGATGGAAGGTTTTTTTTTTTTTTTTTCTGTAACTCAAATCTATTTTGGGGAAACAGATGAGCAGCTGGATCATCTGAACTTAGAAAGGGCAGAACATGAAGGTTATCGTCCTAGCTGCTTGTGGAAATGATTGCACAATCTTTAGCAAGTGGCCCGGAGCAGGATCTGTGTTCAATGACTCATCCAAGATGTGGCCCTTCCATTAGCTCCCCAACTATAAAACTGGGACATTCATTTAATTCTGACTCACATTGTTAAATGCCACACACTGAATCACTGAGCCTACTACATAAAGCACCTGGATTAAATGTCTCTATGCAATACTTAGCCAGGCTGAAAATCTCCATTTAAGCCAGGGAGATGGTGGAAGCTCTGCTAACAGCTAGTCGTCCTGGAAGTCTCATATGAGTTTAAGTTCACTGGCTCTCTGGTTGCAAGATAAAATCCTAAAAGGCAATCGATTTTATTTCTGAATGGTACTTTAAGATTTCACTTATATCTTTACCGTGGGCAAAAAAATTCTCATTGATAATCCTATTTCAAATAATTTTTACTTTTAAAACTATTATTCTTTTACTGGATGTTGTTTTCCTACATATGCTGTTTTCCAAAGGGACATTCCAAATATGGGGGAAAAATGCTATAAGGTTTGCAAATGAAATGCATTCTCTAACTGTCCAGATGTTCATTTCAATGCATGCATCATATAAATCTAAACTGATGAGAACAGTAATGGTCCAGCTCAGTCTGTCTCTGAAACAAGAAAAATAGGAAATGTGCCATTTTTTTGAGGTTATGAGTTTTAAAAACTCAAGAACACACTTTCTATCTTTTATTGTTTTGATTTTGTGGACAATAAAATTGACTTCCCACAATGGTCTTCTTACTATACAACAGGCAAATATCATCTCCGTTTCAAAATGAGATCTAAAAGGGTTTGTTTTGTTTTGTTTTGTTTTGTTTTTTTCTATAATGAGGCTATGTTTGTATGAAGACAAATAAAAACCCAAAGTAATCCTGGAACAAACTCTAAAATATGACCATTCTTTCTACTGCTTTTCTTCCTGAAGACTTCAATAGAGCCTGTGTATCTTTTCATTGTTCCTCACACATCTCAAGTGTTGGCAGGTATGATAATCTTCAGTTTTTCCAACTCTGAGAATTTGTATGAAATGATACAAGTGTCATAAAATGTAGCTTCATTTGTTATTCAATATCCTCCAAGAGATCTAGAGAATGACTCCAGATAAGACCTAGAGTAAGGACTCCTCAGCACCCTGTTCCTCTCATCCACAAAGCCATTCCCTTGGATTAACAAATATGGGTAGGGATCCCTGGGTGGCGCAGCGGTTTGGCGCCTGCCTTTGGCCCCGGGGCGCGATCATGGAGACCCGGGATCGAATCCCACGTCGGGCTCCCTGCATGGAGCCTGCTTCTCCCTCTGCCTGTGTCTCTGCCTCTCTGTCTCTCTCTGTGTGACTATCATGAATAAATAAATAAAATATTTAAAAAAAAAAACAAAACAAATATGGGTAGAAGTCCTCAGAGCAGGGTTCTAGAAGGGCTAAATACCCTTGATGCTACATGATGCAGTTGGTCTTATTGTAGTTTTCATTTGGGGTAGAGAAATGCAGAGCAACATCTCCCAGCCTACCCCTCCTATGAGGCAACTCTGAAAAACTCTAGGTGCGCTTATAGCTGCCTGAGTTCCTGGGACATCTGAACTATGTCGACAGAGGCATGGTACTGCATCACTGATGTTTCAGCTAGGCCTTTCCCCAAAATATAAGCATTTCCTGTAGATATGCTTCAGTGAGGAGGTACTTAACCTTGCACACGTATTTGCTAAATCGTCTCCATAGTAACAGCAGAGTTAAAACACTTACTCTGATGCACAAAGTTCCAGAGCTGGAATTTTAACAATGAATGTCCTCTAAGAGAGGAACACTTTCAAAGATCCTACCTATCTTAGTCCATTCAGGCTACTGTAGTAAGATACCACCAACTGCGTGGCTTATAACAACAGAAATTTATTTCTGACAGGTCTAGAGGCTGAAAATCTAAGATCAGGATTCCAGCATGGTTGCGTGAGGGCTGTCTTCTGGGTTTCAGACTTCTTGTGGTATCTTCACGTGGCAGAAAGGGTCAGAGAGCTCTGTGGGGTCTCTTTTATAAGACATATATTCCATTCACGAGGGCCCTGCCTTCATGACCTAATCACCACCCGAAAGCCCTACCTTCTACCCCTTCCCTCTGTCACACTGGGGATTAGAATTTCAGTATAGGAATGGTGCGGGAGGGGGAGGACCATAGCATTACCTTACATACTATCAGTGGCAAATACTTATTAGTTCCTACCAATGCACCAACACTAAACAGCCATCATTAATAGTGCTATAGAAATATCAGCATATCTCTATAAGAAAAACCTTTATTAATCCTATCTGCTCATAACATGTGTTCATTGTGTGTGTACACTTGGCTGTGTCAAATTCAGCTTTTAACATACACAATTCATCAGTCTTTTCATTTATACTTCCTCTTCCTTCCCCCACTACTACATTATTAACTCCTCCAAATGCAAGAACTAGTCATGAATCTATTTCTTTTATAATCTTTTGATAGCTCTTAATATTGTGCCATGAACACCTTAGAATATTGGTGACAAACAGCTAAGTCAGTAGAACTGGAAACAAAAGAAAATTCTTTTTAGCATGGAAGAACAGCTAGTAACTCTGTCGGTTCAAGAAGAAGCAACAAGTTCAGTATTTATGGTAGTGAATATTATTTACCATAAAGCGCATTTATTGTCATAATATAACTTGATTTCATTCACAGAATCAGCCAAATAAAAGGGAAATTTATGGTTTCATATACTGCCAAATTAGCACTGTCATTTAAATTTTTAAATAAGATCTTGAGAAATTTACTGAAACCACTGAAATACCTTAAAGAATAGAGTTAGTAATTTATCTTGTGGTATTAAAATTAAGTGTTGGTACTCTGGCACAGTGACATTTTGCTGGATTAGCCTCTAAGTCTTTGGGACAATTTCAAAGAGGATTGTCCAAAGACAAGGAAATGGGCTGGAAGCTCACAAAGTCTTCTCTAGCCCAATGATTATGTAACTCATAAATGCAGCATGAAGACTGTGGTCTTGGCATTTTTTTCTAGAAGCATTACAGCACATCTGGGAATACCAGAGTCTTCTCTCATGGGTCTACAGTCCACTGACCACTATCTTTGCTCTTAAATCAACCATTTGGTATGCAGAGACAGGGCACCTCTGAGAGCACCAGGCTTTCCCTCTCCCTGAGTGGGCATCTTCTGCACTCTTCAGCCCCCAGCCTCAATTCAGTTAAAAATTGAACAACTTTGGCATTTTCATTTTAGCACCTTCCTCGATATGTCCAGTGCATGATATTTATTGTGTTTTAGAATCTCCAAATCTACTCATTTTTCACGAACTCATCTCATTAGCACTTTCTCCTGGCAACTCTCCATATATATATATATATATACACTACTATGTATGTGTGTGTGTGTATATATATATATATATATATATATTACTTAAGCCAAAGGCGCCATTATTCATTTCCACATTTATTTCATAAAGTAATAGAACCTGTCCCCAAATACTCAGACTTCCTTATGAACTTGGTGGGCATCTTTCTCTTCCCACATGAATAATAGCTTCATATTTTCAAAATAACATTCTGTTTTCTATACAGAATACTACTGGAGTAGGCATGGTCTCCCTATGTGTAAGGGAAATACCCAATGTGCTTCTGAAAACTTCTTGGAAAAAAGATTTTGTCTCTTCTCCCACAGCTGACCAAGTCGATACTCTCTCTCATCCAGAGACCCATGCATAGAACTCCAGGGGCAAAGCTAGGTTTATTTGCAATATGGTTCTATAAATATTTAATAAAGAGTTTGAGAGGAGGCTGACTACAGATCCATCTGTTAAACTGCTGGAGACAAACCAGATACCATGAATTAACCACAGAATAGGTCCATTATTTTGTCAGGGTTCGATAGAGGGCCAAAGATATGCAGCTGATCCCATATTCTGAGTATACCAACACTGTGATAGGAACGAAACAGTCAAAAGTGGGTGAATATAAATTCTTCCACCAAATGAAGCTAATTCCTTGTGAAAAACAGTTAACAATGATCTGACCAATTTTAAGCAATACAAATAATTGTGATATATATGCAAAAGCTATATCTCCATGCTAAGCCAAAGTTCTCAAGGTCTGATTTCACTTGCCAGGAGCTCTCAAATGTCGCCATTCCTCAATAAATGAAAATCAAAACAGAAGAAATGCAACAAATATGAGCTAGATGTCAGTAGTCTTTGACATTCATTCAACTCCCAATCTCATGCTATATAAAATCAGTAAACTTTGTTTTTTATTTTTTTTTTATATTTTATTTATTTATTTATGACACACACACACACACACCCACAGAGGCAGAGACACAGGCAGAGGGAGAAGGAGACTCCATGCAGGGAGCCTGACATGAGACTCCACCCCAGGACTCCAGGATCAGGCCCTGGGCTGAAGGTGGCGCTAAACCGCTGAGCCACCCGGAGCTGCCCAAGTTAGTAAACTTTAATTTTGAAAACCAAACACCCAAACAACCACAAAGTAGACTGCCACAGTGCTGCTGTCACACTGTGAAAGATGTTGTTTGTTTTTTAGAGAATGAAGAATGTCAGGATTTCTAATAAATCATTGATAGTTCATAAAAGGTTATGTCAACCTCCTTTAGAGCAAACAGACCTCTGTTAATACGGTAGGTAAAAAGCTGAATACACAGATACCAGTTTTCCTGTTTTCCTTTCCAGGGACAGTTTAGAAAGGAAATAAATGGCTTCAAATAAAGGTGAGTACAAGTTTTCATACACTCGCAGGGTTTTTTTTTTTTTCTTTCTTCCCCCCCGCCCCATCCTTCTCTTCCTGTCCTCATACTCAAATATTGAGAAAGAAAAGTACTTCAGTGAGAGACAGCAACAGGCTGCTCATTTGGACCAAGTGCCTTCCATGCTTTTATTTTTTTAGCAGCCTTACCCTTGAGACAAAAAAAGAAGTAGCATCTATTAGAAGAATCCCCTAAGGCAGTTGTGTTAGAGGCGGAAGGGAGGAGACAAAAAAGTGCTTGACATGGAGAAAATAAGGAAATGATTTCAAGCTCTTGATTGCACTCAGATTCATATGCCAGGAAGGAGAAATTAGCTCCTTTCTTTCCATTCCCACCCCCAATTTAACACATGTGCACACATTCACACATACACATGCAAAGCAAATGCACACACGCATACACAAAGTCACACTGGCATGAGCACACAACACCTGCTGTTGCTTCAGGTAAAAGATAAGAAGCCCATTTATCTCAGACATATGGTATGTGTGTGTATATATATATGTGTGTGTGTGTGTGTGTGTGTGTGTATCCTTAATTCAACTAAGTGAATACATGCCCCCAGAGCATCACGTATTTGCTGCTCTGCTGTGTCTAACCAAGGCAACATCAGTAAACAATCAACTAGCATTTTCTACAAAGCAGCAAACACATATCTCATACCATTTTATGATGGGGAGCTAAGATGACAGCAAAGTGAATGACAGAATTGCAATCCCCCAATAAAAATCATGCATGTGACTACTGGCCCATAGTGTACATTTAAAGGCACCTGTTTTATTTTGTATTTTTTATTTATTTCTTTGTATATGTTTTTATTGGAGTTCGATTTGCCAACAAAGGGACCTGTTTTATAAACAAACTTCCTATGTTACATATTAAAACAGATTCCCACCATTAAAGAATGATTAGAGCTTCATTTTGGGCCATGGTTCCAAAAGGTAACAATAAACCCCTTTTTAATTTAGGATTTTAGAAAGCAGAGCTCAACAGATAGGTACAGGTCATATTATCAAAAGGAATATCTGATTCTAAAACACAGCCTCATTTATAGGGCATGAGAACATGAAAATAGATAACTTTAATGGATTATAATGTAAGCTCACTGTTCTTGTGCTAAAGAATAAATTAAATATTGATGCTATTATTAAAATTTTCCAAATTAAAGTTCTTTTAATGCCCAGGCTTGGAAAATAAGTAAGTTCATTAATGTATTTTTCTCATATGTAACATTATTCTAAGAATAATGTGATGTGTGAAATGCATAAGGATAGAACACAAAGTGGTTGCTTTGTCACCAGACTTGACTGTCCTTTGCACTGGGAAATGGGTTTCCTGGGAAAAAGAGATCAGGCTTTTTAATTTCTCTTCCCAAAGGGACAAAAATTAACTATCTTTCCTTGGGCATCAGCTTTCTGGTTATGCATAGCAGCTGAAGAGCCACCTATACTGCCACGTGGACAAACAACTCAGGAATCCACGCCACCTCTCCAAGAAGCCACGCATGGTGGCCACACACTTTTATGCACCTCTGGGGTCAGCCCTGTCACCAGCTCCAGCCCCATGTTGCCTTTTCACCTGGGCCTCTGGCAGGAGGGTTCACATCATAGAGTAATGACGTATTAAAGCTGAAAGGGGCCACAGAGGTCATTTAGTCCAACATTCTCATCTCAGAGATGAGGAAATGAGATCTACGTATTAAATGGCATGCCCAACACAGTACATTTTTGTCAAAGTCTAGACAGAAATATATGCTTCCTGACAAGCAGCTCTCTAGAATTTTGCTATGCAAAGCACAGGGCTCAAGCCAGCAGCATGTAGGACTCATTAGAAATGCTGAATCTCAGGCCTTGTCCAAAGCCTACTGTATTGATTGGAATTCTCCAAAGAAACAGAACCAATAAGGTGTGTGTGTCTGTGTGTGTGCAGATTTATTTTGAAGAATTGGCTCCTTGACTGTGGGAAGCAACAAACCTGAATTGCATAAAAAAGACTAGCTGGCTGGAAACTAGACCGAGAGTTCTATGTTAAAGTCTTGAGGCACAGTGTCTTCTTCTCTGGGAAACCTCACTTTTTGCTCCTAAGGCTTTCAACTTATTGGATGAGAACAACCTGTATTACCAACAGTAAACTCCTTTACTTAAAGTCAACTGAGTGCAGATGTTAATGGCCTCTACAAAATACCTTCACAGCAACATCTAGACTTTAGTGTCTTACTAAACAACTGGGCACCGTAGCCTAGACACGTTGGCCTATAAAACTTATCCAACACATTTCCTGAATCAGGATCTGCATTTTAACACAATCTCTGGTGATTCATTGGCACATAGAAGTTCAAGAAGCTATAATTTAGCTATTTGTAAGTTTGGAGGATATCACAGCCCCAATTCCGTAACAGAGTGATCGACTATAACAGTGCATTAGGTAAGTTAGAAGTTTATGTTTCTTCCATGGAAAGTTTGAGCATTGTAGTCTAGAACAAGTAGAGATTTAATAATCAGGAATCCAGGCTTCTTCTAACTTGTTGCTCTGCCATCTCCAACATATGGCTCCCATTTCCTGGTCCAAGATAACTATTTCCACCTCAACCCGCCATGCCTTTGCTCTTATCAACAAAAGAGAGAAAAGGGCAATGAAAGGAATACCTCTTTCATTTAATAACATAACTCAGAAGTTATACCATGTTATACTATCACTGATGCTCAGATCCTATAGGATCAGAACTTGGTCATCTGGCCACATCTAGTAGCCACAGAGGCAGCTGGAAAATATAGAATTTTTACAGAATCACCCATCATCCCATAAATATTCAGTCATAGCAGAATTCCATAAAGAAAGAAGGGTTGACTGGCTACTAACGAACATTTCTACCATTTATTTTTCTGCACCAGGCTACTTCTGGGACTGCAGATGAAGAGGTGGTGGAAGCAGCAGAAAAGAGCATCATTCCTGCTTTCTTCTACAGTAGGGAGAAATTAAGCCAACATATCACTGAGGATGAGGAAACTGCTCAAACTATCATTTGCATTGACTGGTTACTTCCTCAATGTGGAGACACTCTTGGCCAATGCAGTCAAAATGTAAACTTTCATTGTCCCAAAGAAGTAACAGTGGAAAAAGAAGGAGAATTTACACTGACTTTTTTAACATTTCATCACTCCCATCTCCTCATTGCCACACAGGGATGACTCACTTCTGCCTGTTTTCAAGGCCAAGAAGCAGCATGAAAGAGGAAACAACTCCACTTAAAGAGTTTTCTCTTCTTGTTCAAGCCTGGTCAGTCTTGTATCCCACAGCTGGGGAAAGAAGAATGTAGAGACACTTCCAATGTTCATGTTGACCACAAAACTCTCTGTTATTTCCTATTCCAAGGCAAAAGCTGTGTGTCTAGGAGTAACTGAAATGTATACAGAGGTATGGCTAGGGATGGTTTTATAGCAGGGAGGATATATGGATAAATATATTTTCATTTAATTGCTGAAAGCAGCTTTACACAAAAGATGACCTAATAGCAGAACAAAATATCTGCAAAAATATATCAACTTCTCTGTTTTATTACCTCCCACAAGTACCCACAAACATACATGAAGTCCCTCTAGAGACCAATCAGACATATCGTACAGAATTTGCTGTAACCAAGGTAACAAAACATTATTTCTTTGCATCAACTTTTAAGACAAAAAAAAAAAATGATTGTTAGAGTGAATTTTTCTTTGTAATGGTATTTATTGTTAAGATGTTGACTTACCCTCATTTTCAAGATCTAGGTTATATCAGGCTATTTTCTTCCAGGCACTAATTATAACTTTCAATGATAATTAGGAACACCTGAATTATAGGTCGAATCGTTTTTTGGGCCATAGATAAGTAAGAATATAGATGTAACATGATTCTAATTACTTTTATGTTTCTATGAAAAGGTATTTATTAACATAACTGACTATCAGTTAACTAATACCTATATATTGATTACATGGTCCACAAGCATGACATGCCTACTGATATATGTAGTATAAGACACTCTAAATAATTTGCATGTTTATTATTTTATATAAAATCATTTGATATCTTTCTCACCAAATTTAACTCATTAATAATTATCTGCCATCTAGTTCTATGATGAAATAGAATAAAACAATCCATCCCAAATATTATGTACTCTTGTAAGAGTACCATGCCTCCCAAGGTCATACACACACCTTTCTTAATGTAGGTACTGTGTTCAAAGTTTTTATTTATATGAGGATTTCATTTAGATGCCCAGCATTGCTCTTCAAATAAACCCCTTTTGATGTTCATAACAGAAGGGCTCAGTAGCAGCCTGGAGTTCTGTGATATCATGTTCTCCCACTAAACTTTACCCTGATGATCTCAATTTGATACGAATCTCTGATGGACATGTTGGCACAGCCTTCATTCCTGCATGGATTCCATGTTACCTTTTTAAAATATCACTGTTACTTTGTCCAAACTTGACTCAGAAAGCCACAATGACTATTATTACTTTGGGCTTCTGGTGAATAACTACAGATGGCTTGGTTGTTACCAAGTTCCTGAAAACTTTTACCTTGTATGTAGTGTGTGAATCAGTAGTGCTTACAATTTATCATATCCTGCAATTCCAAATGCTTGTTATCAGTATCACTAATGTGATGATTGAGTTTATAATTCCATTGATTTAAACAATGGCCATTTTTACTTTAGAAATTAATGATTGGTTACAAAAGTTTTTACCTACCAGCTAAAATTTGAGGAAGAAAATAATTCATACAAAGTAGCAAAGAGATTCTAGTTATACAATCTTAGGCATTTTCTTCTATATTTTGAAAGTAATAAGCATTTTCTTACAGCTTAATGAAGTAAAAATTAAGCCGTTATCAGAGTGCTCCCAATTTCCTCTGAAAGTGTCTTATTCAAGCTGTTTCTCTTGTATGTTTTCTTACATTAGGGAGAAAATGCTGCTCTAAAGATCTAGATTTCTATTCCCTGGGACTATGTACCTCATATGACTTAGTTTGACAAGAATCATTTTCATTCTCAGTTAGGAAATTAAAGCATAAGGTAGTGTAATAAATATGTGATTGAACTTTG
This sequence comes from Canis lupus familiaris, assembly GCF_011100685.1. Taxonomy (NCBI): domain Eukaryota; kingdom Metazoa; phylum Chordata; class Mammalia; order Carnivora; family Canidae; genus Canis; species Canis lupus. Next base: position 32,314,988 of record NC_049222.1, on the reverse strand, counting down.
CAATAGCATAGGCTTATTAGCTCTAAGAATTTCCAAAATTACATTAATTTTTTTCCTACCTCATGATATTTGCCCTCTAGCTCTTGAATTAGATTTTTTATCCAACTTCACAGTTGTCATTTTGGTTTCAAACTTAGACATTTTCTAGAGACTACATCTGAGGGCTGTGTTTATATTCTTAAAGCAGGAATTTTCATTTTTTTAAATTTCTGGGTTAATTTTAAGAAAAGATTTAGTCACAATACATTATATATTCTCATATATTCTCAATATTTAGAGGAGATATTCTCTAAATAACAATATACAATATAAAATATAAACATATATATAAAATATAAACAATATAAAAATAAACAATATATTCTCAACTATTTAGAGGAGAACATTTATTAACAATATTAAAGGAATCTGTCTAAAAATAGCACTGAATATAACACATCTTAATTGTCTCTCAGAAGTGTCAAGTTTGGTCAAATACATTCTCATTTTGGCCATCATTATAAGCAATGGTTATTAAATTCTTTAACTGATGTTAAGGGAGAAGAAAAATCACTTGTGTTGATTGATAAAATCAAATTGCATGTAGTTCTAAGCCCCACCATCCTGGATAGCAAAAAAACCTGTTGTGACTGGGCATCATGTGCTCCTCTGTAAGAGTTTTTCCCCCTTAAGCCATCATGGCCTATGACTGTTGCTGGCAGTACCACTAGTCACAGCCTCTGCTCTCCCCAAAGACACGTTAACCTGGGACCAATGCCCAAGTCCCTTAGGGGATTTTGCTCAGGCCATTCCTACATTCATCAGGGTCCCACCATCAAGCTGGTATTGTTATAGAGACATGGACAGACTATTTCCTATGTATTCACCGTCCTCTTCACTCCTCAGTACAAATGAAACTATTGGCGCACTATTAGGTGTCTTGTCATTAAGCCAGTAAGCAACACAACCAGAATTCAAATATATGCATTCTGATCCCAGAATCTATACACTTAGCTACTACTTTATACTGCTTCTTCATAAGACAACCTCTTACTTTTTCCTAAGTAAGGTCAGTAATCTGTGACTTTAGTATATAGAAACTTGACTGTACAGAGTGGTGACAAAGGAGAAAGATGCATGAAGGAAAATACTTGCCATACTTATTCTTTCATGATATACTTCCAGAAAAATGCAAACCACTGTCAAACTCTCAGGTTATTTTGCCACATATATGTATCTGAGGCCTTGTTGGTTAAACCTCAGTGCTGGTGTGAAACCTCCTTCTCCCTATTCACAGGGCATCAAGTAATGTCAGTGCAAGAACTGCCACCCATGTGCTCAGACCTACTTCCTATTATTACTAAGCCAAATCATAAAAGTAATTGGAACAAACGTCTGATCAGTTTCCTCTCCTTCCTCTCTCATTACATCCTCCCTCTTTGTTCTATAATCCCCAGGATGAACCTTTTCCTTCCTCCATATTATAGCCACCGTCTATTCAAGATAACAAGCTTAACTTACACAGCTTTTATTTTTTAAGGTTATATTTTTTGCAATTCAACTTTATGGCTATGAAAATCTTACTTGCTAGGTAGATGATAAATGGATATTATAATAACTGTTCTTAGCTTTAATCCACAACTCCCATTCCTTGAGAAGGCAGAAAATTAATGTTCCAGTTATTTATGGCTATGTAACAAACCACCCAGATATTTAGTGATTTAAAATAACAATCATCATTTATTTTGCTCACAAATATACAATTGAGAAAGTGTTGACCAGATGGGCTCATCTGTGTTTTAGATTGAGTTAACTGAGGTAACCCAACTCAGTGGAAGTGTATCTTGATACACTTCCAAGATGGCTTACTCATATGGCCATTAAGTTAGAACTCAGTGGAGGCTATTGGCCAGGTATCTTAGTGCCTTTCCATAAACCCTTTCCACAGAGCTGCTGCTTCTTCACAGCATAGTAACTGTTCCAAAAGGAAAAAAAAAAAAGTGGAAACTGCCAATCTCTTAAGTCCTAGGCCCTGTAACTGGCAAAGAACCACTTTTTTGTATTGTATAAGTCAAAGTTTCCACTAATCTTTGATGAGTCAAGGGAGTTCTGAGGGGAAGGAAGAGGAAGATTAGAAAGGAACATAGACTCTGCCTCTTAACAGATACATACAACTGCCTCTTCCCAGTTGTACTGCTAGCGAAAATAGCAAGCTTGGTAGAGAAAGAACAGGAAAATCATACAGCACTGCTAGCCTGAGTTCTAAGTCCACTAATAGAAGGTAACAGATCAGGTACTAGAAATTTAAGGGACATTCTTGAAATGAGAGAACCATAGATGGACCAGGTAATTTCCTCATATATCCTTGGTTAAGGTGGCATGTATATGTGGAAGAGACCCATGAGGGCCCAATCTACCATAGATTACTGCCTGATTTAGTCTGTGTAAATGCAAAGAAATGACCTTGGACAGTCCATGCTCTATACATATCCATGGCTTGACTGCCCCCACAAGAAATTCTAATGGGCGAAATGACAGCAGATGGCAAGCAGTATCCACATGGAAAAATAAAAAGCACCAGAAATTCTAAAAATGTAGATAAGTGTAAAAGATTGCATAGATACTCTTTCCTTTCTTCTCATAACTTCTTAAAAAGATATAACATTATGTCAAACAATTATAATACTCTATTTTGGGTTTATAGCATACTTATATATGATATATGTAAAAATAATGTCACAAAAATGGTTAGGAAATAGAACTATATTAGAGGAAAGTTACTACATTTTATTGGAATTAAGTTGCTATATTTTACTGGAACTACATCACCTAGGTAAACTATATAAAGTTAAAATGCATATTGTAATTCTTAGAGCAACTGCTTAAAAATAAAGTATATTTAAACAATCATCAGAGTAATAAAATAAGACTCTAAAAATATCTATTAACACAAAAGGTAGAACAAAGGAATAAATATGATATTATATACAGAAAACAAACAAAAGGCCAATTAATAATTACATTAAACATGAATGCACTAACCATATTACTCAAAAGGCAGAGATTATTAGACTGGAATAAAAAGAGCATAGCCAATATATATAACTGTTTACAAGAGAAACAGTTCAAATTCAAAGATACAGTAAATGACCTGCAAAAGAGGGGATCCCTGGGTGGCTCAGCAGTTAAGCACCTGCCTTCGCCCCAGGATTCTGGAGTCCCAGGATTGAGTCCCACGTCAGCACCCTGCATGGAACCTGCTTCTCCCTCTGCCTGTGTCTCTGCCTCTCTCTCTCTCTCTCTCTCTCCGTTTCTCATGAATAAATAAAATCTTTAACAACAACAACAAAAAAATGACCTGCAAAAGATATGCTATGCAAATTTCATAGTTTAAAACTTTACATATCAAACAGCTGGAATAACAAGAAAAAAATAAGAAATATTACTAGAAATAAAAAAGGGAGACTTCATAATAATAGAAGTCAATACACCAGAAGATATAATAATTACAAATATGCACATAAGAAATCCCGTATTATATGTAGCAAAAACCAACAAAACTATAGAGAAATAGATACTATACCAGTTACAATTGGAAATTTCAATATTCCATTTTCAAACTGATATAACAACATGGAAAATCATCACAGCTAAAGAAGACTTGAATAACATTATCAACTAATTTGACTTAACCGACATTTATAAAACACTGTACCTAAAACCAACAGAATATTTTTTCTTTTCAAGAACATATAGAACATTCTCTAGTGTATACCAAATGTTAAGACATAAAACAAGTCTCAGCAAATTCAAAGGAATAAAGAGCATTCAAAATATGCTCTACAGTAACAATGGAATAAAACTAGAAATCAACAATAGAAAAAAACCTAGGGAAATATTCAAATATTTGTAAATTAAATAACACATGGTTCAAAGAAACCATAAAAGGAATTAGAAAATATTTTGAAGTAAATGAAAACAAAAACAATATGTCACAATATATCAAAATTATGTGGTGGACGTAAATCCATACTTAGAGTGAATTTATAGCTTTAAGACCTATTTTAGAAAAAAAATGAAAAACCTCAAATTAATAATCTAAACTTTCTCCTAAGAAACTAGAAGTGCTAATTTAATATAAAATAAGCAGAATGGAGAGAATAATAAAGACCAGAGCAGACAATGATGAAATAGACAAAAACAATAGAGAAAAATCAATGAAATGAAAATGTGGTTCTTTCAAAAAGATTACAACATTGATAAATCTTCAGCTAGGCTGGCCAAGAAGGGGAACAGAGAGCAAGAGAAAGAAAGCAAACATTACCAAAATCAGTTATGAAAGAAAGGATATTGCTACTCACTCTGCAGAAATTAAAATACAGGGTAATATAAACAACTCAATATTGATAGGTTAAACAATTTATGTATTTATGGACAATGTCTTAGAAAGACATAAATTCCCAAACTAACCAAAGAAGAAACAGATAATATGACTCAATCTATAACAAGTAAAGAAATAGGGGATCCCTGGGTGGCTCAGCAGTTTAGTGCCTGCCTTTGGCCCAGGGTGCTATCCTGGAGTCCTGGGATCGAGTCTACATCGGGCTCCTGGCGTGAAGCCTGCTTCTCCCTCCTCATGTGTCTCTGCCTCTCTCTCTCTCTCTCTCATAAATAAATAAATAAATAAATAAATAAATAAATAAATCTTTAAAAAAAAGAAATAAAATTAATAATTGCAAATTTTCCTACACAAAAAAGCTCAGACCCAGACAATTTCAGTCATGATTTCTATCAAATATTTTAAGAGAAAATAATATCTACTTTACACAAAACATGCTCTAAAAATATAAAGGAGGAAATACTTCACTCATTCTGCAATCCAGAAACATTCTGATACCAAAGCCAGAAAAGGTCATCACAAGAAAACAGCAGACCATTATGCCTCATGATCATAGATGTGCAACAACCCATGAGAAAATGCTAGCAAACAGAATCCAGCAACGTGTTAAAGGATGACAGAAGGATACTCAACACTGTAAGTCATTTTGAAAATGTACATTAAAAGCCATACGAGATACTACTACATACCTACCAGAGTGGGAATAATCAAAATAACTCAAAGTCAAGCATAGGCCAAGTGTATGGAAAAACTAGAAGCTTCATACATTGCTGGCAGAAAACAGTTTAGCAATTTTTGAATAAATTAAACATACCATTCTAATCAGCAATTCCACTCCTCGATATCTACCCAAAAGAAATGAAAACATATGTCTATTTAAATACTTGTACATGGATGTTCATAGCAGCACTATTCATAATAGCCTAAAACCGGAAACAATCTAAATGTCAATCATCTGATGCATGGGAAATGAAAACGTGGTATATCTACACAATGAATACTTGTCAGCAATAAAAATGAAGAATTATTGGAACATCTACAATATGAATTATGTCTAAAAACTATGCTAATTGAAAGAATACAGACACAAGAGACTACATATTGTATAATTCAATTTGTGTGAAACTTCCCCAAAAAACCTTAGGTAAATCTATAGAGAAAGCTAAGTGGTTACCTGGGGATTGACTAGAAGTATGTAGCAAAGAAAAAATTTGATATGGAAAAAATTTTCTTCAACTGGATTGTGGAGGATTTATCAGCTTTACAAATTTACTAAATATTCAATTGTAAGCAATAATGGGTGCATTTTGAGGCATGTAAATTTATACTTCAATAAAGTTATATTAAACAAAGCAAATTGATTTTCCTTTTCCCCAAATCTCTCACTTCCTCCTAGGTTGCATTTTTCTTCCTCAATTAGCATATCAAATACTTTGGAGTGGATGTGGATGCCATATAGTCTATAGCAATCCCACATTGGAATTCATTGAAATGTATCTATGTTTCATTAAGATCACTGTCAGCCACCTTTCGTGTTTTTATCTGCCGAAATGTCTGCTGACCCACAGGCTTTCAGTCACATGTGAACATTGCCATCTTTGGGGAGTAATTTTTGTTTTTTTTAGATTTTATTTATTTATTCACTAGAGACACAGAGAAAGAAAGGCAGAGACATAGGCAGAGGGAGAAACAAGCTCCATGCAGGAAGCCCAATGTGGGACTTGATCCCAGGATCACGGGATCACGCCCTGAGCCAAAGGCAGATGCTAAACCACTAAGCCACCCAGGTGTCCCATAATATTTTCATCTATAATTCTCTTACAGATTTTTCAAATGAACATTCTTCAGTAAATCATGTGAACACAAATTTTTGTTTTAGACTCTGCTGTTAGGGAAACTGGCCTTTAGCCCTAATGCCCCATGCATTATTCTGTATTTACTGACCCTATTCTGCTGTTAGGTGCATTTGTAAATTTCCCCACAAGGAGCTTCAGGTAGGACATGACTTTCTGCAATTTCTACTCATGTATCATGTTGGTGCGGAATAATTGTCTATGGTCTTGCTGTATTCCCAAGGTTCACTCAAGGAATGGAATAACGATTCATTATATTCTCAATTCCCAGTATCCCATGAATGGAAAAATGAGGAAGCAGTGCATTCTAATCTAAATATAAGTGATCTTATCTCTAACTCTTCATTATGCTCCAGAAATCTCTTTCTGTTGGTCTTGGGAACCAAGGTTTCTTCACAAATCTTTGTTTTTGAGAGCCAAGTTTATGGCATCATTGTACTTTGGTTTGGGAAGATCCTTTCTCTATATGGGCAGTAATAAGCCTGAACTGATGGGAATAGAGACAGTTTGTGACAACAAAGAAAGTATGGATTTAAAAAACACCTTGGGATGCCTGGGTGGTTCAGCGGTTGGGCTCCTGCCTTCGGCTTAGCGAGTGATCCTGGAGTCCCGCATTGGGCTCCCTGCTAGGAGCCTGCTTCTCCCTCTGCCCGTGTCTCTGCCTCTCTCTCTCAGTCTTTGTCTCTCATGAATAAATAAATAAATCTTAAATAAAAAAAGTTTTAAAATCTTTAAAAATAAATAAATAACACCTTGATTAATATCAAAATGTTACCCTACTATATGCCCTGTGATTGTCATATTCATATATATTGTAGATAGTTTACTGTGTATAACTTATGGTATGTAATGCATTATAATTAGCATTTTTAGTCTTATTGCAGCCTCCATCTAATAATTATAATTTGGTGATATATTAGAAGAACTTCCATGATACTTAGCAAGTCTTCAAATGAATATGCTTACTGATTGTTCATTTACTGAGTTGACAACATTATAAATGGTATTACATTTTTGCTTCCTAACAAAATGAAGTTCAATAAACTGTTCTTATCATTTTCTTTTAGTACTGCTAAAGCACATTTGAGACTACCATATAGAATAATTTATAGAGATAAGATAATGTAATAAAGGGCACCTGGGTGACTCAGTGGTTGAGCGTCTGCCTTTGGCTCAGGCTGTGATCCCTGGGTCCTGGGATTGAGTCCTGAATCAGGGTCCCTGCAGGAGCCTGTTTCTCCCTCTGCTTATGTCTCTGCCTCTCTTTCTGTGTCTCTTGTGAATAAATAAACAAAAATCTTTTTTAAAAAAGATTTTTAAAAGAAAAGGTAATGTAATAAAAACTGCAGAAGCTTTGAAGGCAGATAAAATCTTGAGCACCAATTCTGGCTCTTCTGCTTTTTGCCAGTGGCAAAAGGGCTTCTATTTTGACTTCCTGAGGTGTTATTTATTAACAAGGGAGAGTTGTTTTGAAATTAAATATGGCAAATGCATAGGGAAGCCCAATGTAAAACATAAAACACTTTAAACATGTTAATGTAATGGGATGAACCTAAAAAGATATTCTAAAAAAGATGTATCAGTGAGATGAATGAGGTCCACATTTCAAGTTTGAAAAGGTGAGAAAAAAAGAAAAGAAAAAAAAATGAAAAGGTGAGAGACAGAGAGAGCAAGAGAGATAGAGAAAGAGAGACAAAAAGATAGATGGAAAGAGACCTAGAAAGACAAGACTAAGAGACAGATTTTTATTCTCCCAGTTTTATTCAAAAAGAGGAAAAAGGGGCAAAAAAGAAAGTGATATCAAGAGAAAGGCAATCAGAAGCTTTTCCTTTTTCCTTCTTCTTTTAACTATTTCACATTCTCTGGATGAGCTGAGCTGTCAGAGAAATTGGGAGCACACAATGAACAAAATCAGAGAGACTAGAAGCTGAACATGAAATAAAGGACCTGAGAGAGGTTGAATGTGTGATGGTTAATTTTATGTGTCAACTTGACTGGGCCACAAGGGAGCTGAGGTACTTGCCAAGATATTTGGTCAAGCATTCTGGATATGTTTGTAAGGAAGTTTGGGGATGAGATTAACATTTGAATTAATACAGTGAGCAAAGCCGATTGCTTTCTCCAACGTAGGTGGACCTCACCCAATCAGTTGAAGGCTTGAATAGCACAAAAAGGCAGGCTAAGGGGGATCCCTGGGTGGCTCAGCAGTTTAGCACCTGCCTTCAGCCCAGAGTGTGATCCTGGAGTCCCGAGATCGAGTCCCACATCAGTCTCCCTGCATCTCCCTGCTTCTCCCTCTGCCTGTGTCTCTGCCTCTCTCCCTCTCTCTCTCTCTGTGTCTCTCATGAATAAATAAAATCTTAAAAAAAAAAAAAAAAAGGCAGACTAAGAAGGAAGTTCTCTGGACTGACTGCTTGAGCTGAAACATTGTCTTTCTTAGGACTTCCAGCTTTCCAACTGCAAAGCAAGGGACATTTCAGCCTCCATAGTCAGATGAGCCAATTCCTTGTGAAAAATTTTATGTATATATGTATATATTCTGGTTCTCTAGAGAAACTTGACAAGCACAATAATACAGATAATGAAGAATACTGGTGCTAATAGTTACATAGTGGGTATGTATAGAGGGCCACGTGGTATAGAAGAAGGAATAGATGTGCTTGAGTCCTGCCTCTGTTCTGTACCAACTGCTGGGAACATCTATTGCTAAGATGTGGTAGTAACACTTGGGAGGAACAGAGAAAAGAAGTCAGCTGAGGCCATTGACATGTCAACTTACTCATGAAGCTTCAATTTCTTTGTAGGCATAACAGCAGCCAGCTGGGAGAACAGGAGATGATGTGTATGAAGGGCCTAGCACATATTAGGTACTAAATGAATCATGCCTCTAGTTATCTCAGTATGCAAAAAAGAAAGCCTTTTCTGCCATGCTAGCCAAGATAAACGAAATGAGATACTTTGGGAAAAAATGGTGATTTTAACAGTTTTCAGCTTCCATATCCATCTGTAGGCATAATCATTTTTGCACTTTTATTGTTGTTACTAAACTTTACATTTCCTTGTACTAAGAGGGCTTGCAAAGGCTGAGAATGGAGGAACATGAGGCTGTCCAAAATAATGGGTAGCTTCTGGTACATGTGACAGAATCCTGCCAAGCAGTGTGAGAAATTCCTAAAATAATAACCTGCATTCCCACTACTCTAGAAATGGAAATATTTATTGTTGTCATTATCACCACTTTTATCATAAATGCCATGTCTGATCTATAAGGGATGAGATAGTGCAAGTTTCACGTCTGTATGGCTCTACCTGGCAGAGTCCCGAGCACTTTCATCTTCGATCTCGTCCAGGCTGACATCACCACCTACCTGCCTGGCTGTCTTACCTTGCATAGCTATGAGACCATTGGCTCAGTTTCCCAAGCTCAAAACCTCAGCCTTATTATGTACTGGTCCATCTCTGTCTCTTCTCGGTCTTCTCAGATAGTCAATACCCTGTTCTTGTCCATCACACCTGCTGAGTCTTCTAAATCCCTTCTCTTATCAGCTAAGGCCATTTTATTTCAAGACCTGAATTAATAAAAAGCCTTAGAGGTCTTTTCTCAACCTTTAAGGAGAAGAGCTTAGGTTAAAGATTCTTGTCCCCAACAACACTGTTGTAAAAAATTAGAAACTTGAAAGCCAGCCCATAATATGGGCTGATATTTGTGATATCAGTAATTTGTGATACTCAAATGAAAAGGAACTCCCTTTACTTTAGGCTGAATTTACAATATCCTAGATTACATTTTTTTTCTTATAAGGGAACTAGTCAATCCTTCCACCATACCCCCTTTGACTTTGCATTTTTCTTTTTTTCAACAGTCATTATATTCCACTGTAAATATTTATCCTGGTCACCTCTCTATACACTTCAAAAGTCAACCATTATGTCTTACTTCTCCACGAGTCCATTTGAACACGCAGAACATTCTATAAACTATAACGTTATCTGTTATAAATAGCAACTGAAATTTTTGCCTTAGACAAGAGTAATATTTGTGAGAGAAATGGCAATGCAATGGCTCTTATGTCAAGAAAATATATAAATATGCCACTAAGCAAAGATATGGAATTGAAGGCAGTCTTGGAAGACAGTCCCAGAAGATAAGCATAGAAGATACCTGCCAGAGTACTGCAGAGGTCACCTAGTCTGAAAAATGACAGGGATGATATTTTCTTCAAACACATCATGAAACAGAGATTACTGTAATTATTGTGAAAGAATCTACCTCTATAGACACCTTTAAGAGTCCCATTTTATCAAAGGGGAAAGAGAGAAATTATCTCCTCACCTTATAATCCATTTCAGAAGTTTGGAGGGAAACTAGAGCAGATGCTGTGGGCATCCTGCCCATATATGGCAGCCCTCACACTATAGTACACACTGGCTGGACTCGCAGCTACCAGCACCTGCATTGCTGTGCTGGAAGGCTTTCTCAAGCTGACAAAACTGCTTTGGCCACCTGTGCAGCCTTCTGGATATGTTTGTGTATTAACTGGGAGTTGACTTCAAGCAGTTAATGAAAGAAATTGGTGTATAAATACCCCAGCAGCCTTATCCCTTTGGGAGACTAACTCTGGAGTATATGTTCTGCGCTAGAACACTTTCAGGGATTCCCCAGCAAGACCGAGCTCTGGTGGACTACAGCGTAGGAACCTTGATAATGCACACTTCATGGGCTTCTTTTCTTTGTTGTCTCACTTCCCCATTCTCCTACCACTGCTTTCTTCTCTTTCCAGATAAATTACTTGCATATTACTCTGTATCTTAAGATCCATTTCTGAGACACACCAAACCAAAACCCAAACCATCCTTTCCACCAAAATAAGAACTGATGCATAAATCAAACATAGTGAAAACTCTAGGATAAATTAACCTTTGAATTCAATTCAGCAGTTATTGTGCTCTATCATCTATCTATCTCTATCAGGAACTGTGCAAATATGAATAACATATAAACCCTGAACTGAAAGAGATCACTAATTTCAAAGTAGACAATTAATGAAAAATTTTTTTAAATTACAGTAACCAGCATATCTAGAAATAGATATCACATTCAAAACACAGAATATCTAAACATGGTCAACGTGGGAGTATGAAGCAATGGAAAGTGACCAAAAGAAAAAAAAAATACTTGACCTAGTTTTCCTAGACAGAAGTAGAAAGGTAAATATATATAAAGGGAACATTGTGCACAGTGTGATTCCCCCATCACAAGGATTTTGGGAAAACCTCAGAGAGGCTGGATGGTAGAGTGGTTAAGAGCATGACCACTGAAACCAGACTGTCTGGGTTCAAGTCCTAGCTTTTCTTCTTATTGTCTGTGTGACCTTGAGCAAAACAATCTCTCTATGACTCAATTTGTTCATCTATAAAAAGAAGTTTCTTACCTCTAATTTATTTTATTTTTTGGCATTTAAAAAATTTAATATAAGTAAAAGCTTTAGAATAGTAACCAGCATATAGAAAGTACTGAATACATGATAATCGTGATCTAATATCATGGTTGGTTAACTCATCAGGAAAAGAATAAGAGATAAAGCTGACAAAAAGACAGGAGACAAATCATGCTGGGTCTTATATTCCAAGGTCAGGAATTCTTTCTTCATCTTTGAGGTTAAGGGTGAGCAAACTATATATGATTCACTGGCCAAATACAACCTAGCAACAGTTTTTGTGATTAAATCTGTATTGGAACATAGCTACACTCAATTTGTGTATTTTCTATGCCTATTTTTATACTACAAGGGCACAGTTGAGTTGTTGCAAGATGCTATATGGTCCACAAAATCAACAATATGGTAGTCACCCCTTATCTGCGAAGAGTATGTTCCAAGACCCCCAGTAGATGCCTGAAACTATAGATAGTATTGAGCTCTATATATACTATGCTTTTTTCTGTCCATTCATACCTATGATAAAGTTTAATATATAAATTAGGCACAGTAAGAGATTAACAACAATAACCAATAATAAAAGAACAATTATAACAATATACTATAATAAAAGTTATATGATGTGGTCTCTCTCAAAATACCTCAACTGTACTGTACTCACTCTTTTTCATATGATGATATAAGGTGACAAAATACCTACAAGATAAGATGAAGCAAGGTGAATGATATAGACATTGTGACATAGCATTAGGCTTCTATTGTCTTTCTGGAGATCTGTTGGGAGAATCATTTGCTTTTGGACAGTGGTTAACCATGGGTAATTAAAACCACAGAAAGTGAAACAGCAGGTAAGGGGAGACTCTTGTATTTTCCATCTGTCCTTTTATAAAACAAACAAAAACAAAATTCCCACCTCCAGCTGTAGAAGAAAGGAAATGATATGTAAAGGGTGAGTTGTATAGCGTAAAAATTTGCATGCAGAGTTAGATGGCTATTCCATGGGTCAAGATTAAAATTGACGAGGTCAATAAGGCCAAACTTCATATTGTCGAAGAAGAAATGGTTTGGTATATAGATAAAAGAGGCATATATTAGGAGTTGATTAAGAAGAGATAGAATAAATGTTACAAACTTGCAGGCTACAGGGCATGTTTAGTCTCTAAATAAGTTTTATTTATCCTATGGTATTCATACATTTTAAATTTGTTGTCAATGTTTAAAATATAGATACATCACTCATAGAAACCTGAATATCTGGCTTCTTTAGAAGCAAATTAGAAGATCTGGCAAAAGTGTACTCACAGATCTGAATGGTAGAACTTTCTTTAGCTCCAAAGCAGCTGCCATTTTAAATGAGATATTTGCTTTCTAGGACATCACATCCTCTACTACATTCTACTGTATTACAACTGGTTCAGTTTCATTAATACTATAAACAAGTTGAGTCTGAGTCCTCAAAGATTTAAGAATACTACTCCCTGCCACTTATGTGTACAGGGCATGGAGTATGGGAGAACAGCTAGTTTTTTTCACAAAACAGCTCTAGCAGAAACAGTGGCCTTGCAAGACAGCCAGATTTTGGTAGGAATGAAGGAGGAGAGAGTACTGAATAATGAAGTTGAGGTATAAAATCAACTTACTTATGGGATCCCTGGGTGGCGCAGCGGTTTGGCGCCTGCCTTTGGCCCAGGGCGCGATCCTGGAGACCCGGGATCGAATCCCACATCAGGCTCCCGGTGCATGGAGCCTGCTTCTCCCTCGGCCTATGTCTCTGCCTCTCTCTCTCTCTCTCTGTGACTATCATAAATAAATAAAAATTAAAAAAAATTTAAAAAAAAATTCAACTTACTTATGAAAGGATAGAGGTTTTCAATGGCAAAGGAGAAAAATGTTTAGTAGCAATTGCATGGAAAGTCAAGGAGGAACAAGCCCACAATGTGGTAAAAATAACTGAGTAGTTAGATTGGTAGTCAGAAATGTTAGATTTTGGTTGATGAATGAAGTTGATTGGGATGAAAGCCATAGAAGAACCTGATTGGCCTTAGAGTCTCCACCTTTCTTGAAAAGTTGCTGTGGTGTTAGAACCGATTGTGCATAGATTTGGGTTGCTGATGTTAAATTTCATCTTCAGGGCTCCTGTGACATAGTCAGTGTAAGTGTCTAACTCTTGGTTCAGCTCAGGTAGTGATCTCAGGTTCCTGAGATGATCGAGCCCCACATTAGGCTCTACGCTCAGTAGCAAGTCTGCTTAAATTTCTTTTTCCTTCTCTCCCTGCCACTCCCCCCATGCTTTCTCCCTCTCTCCCAAATAAAATAAATAAATCTTTTTTAAAAATTGTCTTCAAAGATGCTGCATGCAAAACTGTCCAAGTTACTTAGAACTGCCCTTAGTCTAAGGGAGAGTCATGGTGAGGTCTCTGTCAGGGAAGCCATTGGGAGAAGTACTGAGCTGGTTCAGTTGAATATGTCTGGTTTTGCTTCAAACTCTAAGATCATATATTTATAATATCTTTAATAATAGAGAGAGAAGGAAAAAGTCATGTAAAACCACAAGTACCTTAGAAGGAAGTCTCAATCTCAGGACTCTTCTGTTTCTTAAGGATTGGATGATCTCTTCTGTTCACTGAGCACCTTGATGACTTTTGTGTATGGAAAAGCATTACCCCTAAGTACCTGGAGATACGTCATCTCACTCTGCATCCTGGCCCTCCATGTGCCTTCCTCTACCTTTCTCTTAATTTTCTCTCAATATTCTGTCCCTTTTTCTCTCAGGAGTCACTTACCTATTAACAAAAATAATAAGGAATATAGTGAATGGCAAAATAACCATTAAAATTCTCAGCCTTTTCAGTATCTATTATTATTACCTTTTTCACTACAACAGAAAGAAAGATTTCCTTGGTTTTGTGTAATGTAAGAATCCCTCGTATTCTTCAGTCCTTTCCTAGAAAATTCTATAAAGTATTCTTTTTATCCCGTTAGCTGTTAGGAATGGCCATGAGGGAATGCTACCTGTCAGCCACATCTACCCAGAGACTGGGGTAGAGGAATCAACCTCAAAAAGGAACAAAGGGCCCAGGTCTTGAACTACTTACTAGGCAATAGCCTTACACTATATGCTTGGGAAGAAAAGATATTTTCATGTCCACATACTAAGCTAAAGATGATTCTTTATTCAAAATGGAATATTTTATATTCAGGGAGAAAAATGAAATTGCTTGAGATGTAGATACAGATTCCAACAGTGATGAAGTTTGGTAAATAAATTCACTTACATTTCTTCTCCAAGGAATTATCAAGCAGGGTAGGGAATAGAGAGAGAACAGGCAGTTTTCCAAGAAATGGTTATAAATAGATAAGAAAAGTAAAACAATAGGAACTCACATTCAATTAAGAGAAAGATTATAAAATATTGCATATAGTGATCTTTCTCTTCTATACTAAGATTCATTCTGATCTCTGCTCTGGGGGAAAAGTGTACTTGGAAATAGATAAGTAAGAATTATGGAGGACTTTTCAGAAGTTAATGTACATGGCTCTCTTCAGTGTTTTATAAAGTTGATTTCCCATAAAGCTTTAAGAAAGGAGGAAGGAAAAGATGAGACAGGAAATATGAGTCCCTAATGACTTCTCTTTTGACCCACAAATACAAGTCGAGGATGAGAAACAAAGTACTGCTCAAAGTTAAATGATCCTAACTCAAACTTTTGCTAGAATTAGAAGTTCTTTACTTAATGGGAAAAAGGAAAACTGTGGGTTTATATTTTCTTCTTAAAGCCAAAAGAGCCTAGGAACATGGAGTCTGTTTATTTTTTCTTCCCCTTTTTCTTTCTTCTCTTTTCTGAAAAGATGACTGAGATCTACAATTTCTTTTATAATAATATGTATGTCCTCCTTATCCTCTTCTGGGTAGAGAAAAAATACCCCACTGGTAAAGCATTGATCCAATTCTTCATTTCTTTAAGAACTTAAGGAAAGAAGTCTTCCTTATGATAATAAATTTGTTTTCTACATCTTATAAGTCAAATTAAACATTGTGTTTTATGTTTGTTATTGTCCTCTTAAATATGAGAAATCCAAGAAATCAAAATAGCCACTTATTTTCTCCACTAGACACAGAGGTCAAGATCCATGGTATGTTACAATCTGTTGTGAGCTCTGTTGCAAGTAATTTGTTACTATTAATAGTTTAAAGTTTGCAAATGATTTACTTTTGTTTATAAATTAGAGAGAAGTCAAGGTTATCCTGAAATAACTCTCACTCAGCTACGTTCTGATATCCTTCTCTGAGTGGGAGGGAAGGGGAGGCTTTATAACTAGGATGCCAGTGAGTGAATGTCACCCACTGTTTGTTTTCAGAGGTAAAAAGGTTGAAACCACTTCATCAGACTGAGAGCAGACAGCAAAATATGCTGCAGATATTGAAAGCAAGGTGCCATCTGAAAGTTAAACCAGAAAATCAATGCAGGATGGATGTGATCAGAGACATGCAAAGCCATTAAGAATAAGGTGTGGGGGCCCATGCACTGTAGAAATTCCAGGCATTTCTCTTGGGATGAGTGTATCAGGCCCAAAGCCAGTAAATATTTGAAAGGCTCAATGTTCCTTGGTCTGAGTGCCATACTCAGAAAGCTGAGCCTTATTTGGTTTCGTATATATTTTTTCTTTATGCAAAGAGTATGAGTATCCAAGACCTCAACATATATATTTTATTATAAGTTTAAAAATTAGCATTCTAGTCCTAACAACAAAATGAAATGTAGTGACACTGTTTTGTTCCAGATCCCATGCTAGGCACTAAGTTTACAGAGAAAGAATCCTGAAGAATCTTCTTCTTAAGGAATTTCCCTTGTGAAGTTATTAATGTGAGTTGGTTCCTGAAAGGTTAATATACTCCCTCTATGTACTCAGAAAATCATATTTATGAGCCTACAACATTAAGGAACAGACCAGATTGTGGTGAATTCATCAAGTGAAATAGCATCTTATGAAGCCTCATGAGGACCAAACACTGATCTTGACTGAAAAAAATCCCACATCACAATTCTCTTTGTATATATATACAAAGTTTTAGTCATCATGGGAAGTCTTGTCATTGAGCTAAAACTCAGACAATCCAAGTCCACTACTTAGTAGCTTTAATGAGTATAAGTAACATCTTTGAGATTTGGTTTTCTTACCTACAAAATGAGGCTAATCCATTCTTGTTCCTCCACACAGATGTCATGAGGATGACACAGGAGGCCAGAAGGAGGGAGCCCACACTCTCTTCATGACAACAATGAGCTAGGCACAGTGTTGGGTGGTTTTCCCATGTTCTCTCCTTTGCCAGTCACAACAAACCTCTAAAGTGAGGTTTGGCTTCAGGCATCACTTTAGGCATCATTACCTTAAAAGCTGACTTTCTCTCAGCCACATCATGTGGTGGCAGAGTTGGAATTTGAAGACCTATCTGCCTCCAGGGTCCACACTGTCCCTCACCGTGCCCAAATGACACCTGAGACAATGTCTGTGAAGCCACTTTGAACATTGGAAGTGATTCTATCATTATCATCCAAGTCTTTGTTCTGAGAATGAATGTGTCCCCTAACTCACTTATTCTGGTTCCTTTGCTCACAGCAGTTTTTCTACTGGGAAAGTTCTTTTCTTTTTTTTCCTGTGACTAATTCTTACTCATTAAGCTTGACTATACTTCTCTAGGCAACAGTGATCTTTCCTTCCTATAAAATCTGATATATCTAAACTACTTCATTGTCTTATGCACTTAATATGTAGTATTTTAGCTACTATTTCACATGTGTCTTATTTCCTCAGCTAGACTACAATTCCCTCTGAGTACAAGGATGCTCTGGTACTTGTCAAGCACTATGCCATGTGTTAACCACGTCATTAAAAACATAGGTTTTCAAATAGGTTTGATAATGATATATTAAAACAAATTTACAAGATAAAGACTGAAAAGGTGGTTACTAAAATGTGTTCTTTTTTTTTTTTTTTTTTTTTTTAGAGAGAGAGACAAAATGAAAGAGATTGGAGGGAGGGGCAGAAGGAGAGGAAGGACAAGAATCTTCATACCCAGCATGAGCCCAACACAGGGCTCAATCTCATGACCCTGAGATCAGGACCTGAGCCAAAAACCTAGAATCAGATTTTTAACTGACTGAGCTACCCAAATGCCACAGCCTAATCCATTTTTAAAAGAAATTTAAATACTCATCTCGCCTATATTCCAAAAAAAGACACATCCATTTTTACAATCTTTTTCTTATATTCAAAATAATGTAATATGAAGAAAATAAAAAACTATGTCATTGCCTGAATAGAATCTCCCTACTTTTGTCTATCTCCCTACTTTTTTTATACATGACTACATTTATAAACTTTATAAACTTATAAAACTTTAATTTAAAAATAGGCTTGAGGGATCCCTGGGTGGCGCAGCGGTTTGGCGCCTGCCTTTGGCCCAGGGCGCGATCCTGGAGACCCGGGATCGAATCCCACGTCGGGCTCCTGGTGCATGGAGCCTGCTTCTCCCTCTGCCTGTGTCTCTGCCTCTCTCTCTCTCTCTCTCTCTGTGACTATCATAAATGAATAAAAATTTTAAAAAAAATATTTAAAAAATAAAAAAAATAAAAAAATAAAAATAGGCTTGAATGACAAGTTTTTGTTAGTGTTTTTACTTCTAATCTATAGATAATATATTCCACATTATTATAAAACTTCTTATTGTATCATGTTAGTATGAAAATTCACTGTGCATTTATTAGTTTCATGTTTATAAAATTGTTTCATATATTATTTTCAGTTCCTTGATTGAGCTCTTTCCCTGGTTTTCCATTTCCCCTTACCACAGCAACAATTACCTGATTATTATATATCCTTCCAGAATTATTCTATAGATACAAAAGATATATGTATCCATTAAAAAACAAAACAAAACAATAATGGATTCATATCCTATATACCATTCCTTACCATGCCTTTCCATTCAAAGATGTATTTGGCATATGGTTCCACATCAGCACATGTAGGTTTTTTCCTATTCTTCTAAATGGCTGCATAGTATTCCATTGTATGGCTATACCATAATTTATGTAATCAATCCCTTATCTATTGAATGGTATATTTCTTTCACTTACATGATTAGCTACATATCTATACTTTCTTTATTCCAAATAATCCTTCATATCATCCTTTCTAACAAGCTTCACTCCCTTTTCTCCTAGAGGTATTGCTTCTAGAACCCTTCATTCCTGCATTTCTGTCTGAATTGATTTCTCTCTATGCCATGTGCAAAGCTGCCACACAGGCACTTTCTCCTGAAGTTAACTCTTCCCTTGATACTATAATTTTCTCTTCCTCAGTTAACTCCCTCATTTTGCTGTAGCATATTTTCCAATAACTACCTAAGAAAGTACATTTGGACCATTAGATGTCTACGGTATTTATTCTGCCTTTATATTTATATATTTATATATTTATATATATTTATATTTATTATAAATAATATTTATATTATTTATAAATAATATTTATATATTCTGCCCTTATATTTATTTTGGCTGAATATAGAATTCCATATAAAAATATGGAATATTTTAATTCCATATAAAATATTTTATAAAATATTTTATTTTATAAAATAATATTTTAATTCCATATAAAAAAAAATCTTTGGTCCAACGTTCAAAGATTTGGATGGAACTTCCATGACTCCTAGCATCCAGAGTAGTTATTAGGAAGGTCAGAGCCCTTCAGAACCTAGATTCTTCCCCTCT
Organism: Canis lupus familiaris; assembly: GCF_011100685.1. Lineage (NCBI taxonomy): Eukaryota > Metazoa > Chordata > Mammalia > Carnivora > Canidae > Canis > Canis lupus. Next base: position 32,295,541 of record NC_049222.1, on the reverse strand, counting down.
TAGTTAAGCCCTCTTTAAAACTAATTGGGGACCTTGAGTCCATCTTTAAAATCTCTTCACCTTGGCCATATAATATAACATAGTCATGAAAATGATAGCTATCGTATTCATAGATCCTTGCCAGGCTAAAGAGAAGGAGGTCATACAGGACATGAATACCTGGCAGGAAAAGCAGAGAAGAAAGGGATAGACTTTGTGGGTCATCTCAGAATTTTGCCTACCACACCAAGTTACCCTAAGACAAAAGCTATGTATTACTGTATTCCAGTCTCAAAATCTTTTTAATTAACCACATAAAAATTCAGACAAGTGCAAGAACTATTTACTCCAAGTACATTTATTCTTATTTTTCTGCCTTTCTATTTATGTTTTCATTACCCATGCAGTAAAATTTTGACAAACTTCTATCTTTTACTTTCCTTCTGTTTGCCATGACTTTTCAATGACCCTCTTTAATTCTTCCCCCTTTTTTTTTTTTAAGATTTTATTTATTTATCCACAAGAGACCCAAAGAGAGGCAGAGACGCAGGCAGAGGGAGAAGCAGGCTCCATGCAGGGAACCCAATGTGGGGCTTGATCCAGGACTCCAGGATCACACCCTGAGCTGAAGGCAGGCGCTTAACCACTGAGCCTCCCAGGTGTCCCAATCCTCTTTAAATCTTAAATGAGGTCCTATTCATTTTTCAAAAAGTAGAATAAAATACAATCGAATTATGTCTAATTTTGCGAAAAATGTAATTAGACATTAGTATTTTTCCAGGAATTCTGTTAGTCAATGAATGTTGGGAAAGAATAAGAAAGTAAACCTTGGTTTTGAGGTGCATCTAGCCTGTGATGAACAGTGATAAGTATAACAAGTATTCTGATTAAAATTAAAAATTCCTGAGGAAAAAATATATATATATATTATTTATTTATTTATTTTTAGAGAGGAAAAGGGGAAGGGGTGCAGAAGGAGAGAGAAAATCCCAAGCAGGCTCCACACTCAGCCTAGAGTCTGATGCAGAGTTCGATCTCAAAATCCTGAGATCATGACCTGGGCTGAAATCAAGAGTTTGATGCTTAACTGACTGAGCTACCCAGGTGCTCTGGAGAGAAAAAATATTTTTATACGTGAAACTAGTAGAAGTTCACAAGGGAAAAAGGTGCTGAACTTCCCTGCATAAAAAGTAAGCTCCTCAGTTTTCAAAATAAAAAATATTCCAATAAAAACAGTTGGAAAGATTGTATATAAAAATGTAAATATAGGTATAAAAATACACACACTTAACAAATAAATAAGTAAAAATTTAAAAGCATGAATAGGAAAAACTGTAAAGGATATGAATCCAAAGCTTAAAGAAAAATATATAATAATAAATGCTTGAGAAGCTATTCTACTTCACTGATAATTAAAGTAATACACAGAAAGACAATATTTCTATTTTTCAAAATAGACAATTTTACAAAATATTATCACCAAGTTCTGGTGAGGGTGTGACAAACTATTCTCTACTACATACCGTGTGGAAGAATATATTGAGCCAACTTTTTTGAAAGGAATTTGTTAATATTAAGCAGAATGAAAGATCTTCATACTTCATACTTTCATCCTATAATTCCACAAATGAACAAAGATATGTGGAGGGAATCGAAGATTTCAACAAGAAAGGAATCTTTAAGTAAATGAAATACTACGGTCAATATTTTTAAAAGTCACGTGTTTAAAATTACTTTAGTAATATGGGAAAACAAATACATTGATGTGTTAAAGAAGTCCACAACAAAGTTGATTAGTTTCAGGTAAGCAATGTAGTTAGAAAAAAATTGAAAATAAATAGACTAAAAATTTTAGCCATAATTATTTCAAGTGTGGTTATGTCATTTTTATTTTCTTATTGCAAACATTCTATACTAACAAAGAATTCTTTAATAATAAGAGGTCCATAAAGTTACAAACTTGATAAACAGAACAGAAAAAAAATCAATGTCTACAAGTAAAAGACCTGGTCAGAATGAAAGCCCTGGGGTTTCAGGAACATTATTGGAAAGTGAGCATGAAATCCACTTTCTGTTTGAAGATGGGACTAAGGATAGCAGAGAGGGTGTGACCTCTACTGCCATGTTGCTCAGAGAGAACTACCAACAATGTAGACCATGTGAATGAAAATTTAAAAACTGGAGAAACAGCCCACCTGGAGGCATTTGTTGACGGTCTGCTAAAGTCTAAAAAAAGGCAAATCACATTGCCTTAACTGTATCAGTCAAACCCTCATCTTAACAATTGTTACAGTTTGCAGGCTTGTGGATTAAAAATAGTATATACAATTATTCATTGTCAACTTCTTGAATAAAAAAATGAAAAAAAGTGAAACAAATTGGAATAGACTACCTACAGAGAAATCTGAGATCATTTATATGAACCTATATTTTCTCCAAAATTTTTATAAGAATGATGTCAACAAAATTTTCCAGAATTTCTTTGAATTTTGATGACAGCCATTGACATTTAAGTGTATGAGGAGTTATGATGAGGTCACCAACAATTTGTTCTGTATCTTTATAAAACATTAACTAAAGGAAAAGAAACTAAGTTTAAATCACAGTAAGACAGATTTTTTTTTTCTTTTGGAGGGGACGAGTATGAATAAAATGCTTGTAATTAAATTATTGCAACCGATTGCTTACAAGTTTACTGTCTTGCCACTCTTGGAGACCTTCAAAGTAGAACATTGAACAGTCTGACTTGCTTTATTTAGGCTTGCACTTTAAGCCTCAAGTATCTGTCTAGAAACAGAGGAATAAACAGAATGACCTGTTCCTCTCTCTTAAAATCCCTATATTAATAGACTGTAGCACATTGTAAGAGAGAGATTAAGTAAATAACACTATATTTTAGTCTTGAAAAACAGTTAATAAATATTACATCAGAAAGATACCAGATACATATCAGACCATTTGCCTTTAATTTCATGTCACATCTCTGAAACAGTCAACCACAGTGGATGGGCCATACTCAAAAGGGGACATTGAGAGAGAAGATGTGAGGTTTGCGGGTGGGCCCTGCAATTGTTAAAGCATTAGTGAATGGGATCTCTTTCCTAGACGAGAAATGCAATTTTGTCAGGAGAAAGAGGGAACTGTTTTCTTTTTTTATGAAGCAGAATTCCATTCTAATTCTCTGAGCCTTTTACTATAACTGCTGTAGCATGTGTTTTAAATTACATTGTATGCATGTGTTCCCCATAAAATTAGCCATCCTGACCCATTGTTCCACAGTCCTTCCTTTCATCACATTTTAGAGGCCTGTGTTCCATATTAGCAAATAACCCTTAGGGAAAATTATGCATTTTCCATACACCAGCTTTGTTACATATTTGATAACACTTATTGTATATTTAAGGACACGGGTCGATATATAAAATTTTTTAAATAATAAAACAAGTGGCCGATTGTTTCCTCGTGGCAAACAAACTAGGAAGTCAAAATGAATATATCTAGCATCTATATCAAAACAGAATTAGCAGCTCCACTTTTAACCCATATGTTCGTGAATATATAACTCCATCAATATGTTAACTAGGGTGAAGGCATGTTGCCAAGTTTAGAACCCACTCAAATTCCTTGGGTTCTGAGTTTAAAATGAAATTTGAAACTTTCCAGGTTCAAGGTCCTTTTTGGTGCTGTAAAAATGTGACTTCCTGGTTAAAAAAAAAAACGAAAAATTTTGGACACCAGCTTGCTCACACAAAACAATATGATAAGTGTGAATGAATCAGTAACATATGGTTACATTTTCTTTTTAAAAATCTATGATTTTGTTAAGCATTTTAAATGGAAAATTCATGGTAAAAACATGCATTAGATTTAGCCAACTCTAAATCATTTGAGAAATATTTTTAAGGCATTTTTCTCTCAATGGATATGTGGCAGAATTTCCAGCCCATAATGTTAGTGTAACTGCACTCCTTCCCCCACCTTCCCCCAAGACCCTCAAATTAATGCACAAGGGAAAACAGAGTGCTGCTACGATCTCCTGTCTCCTGATCTTTTCCTCTCCTACTTCCTTGAGTGTGTCCTGAAAAACTTTATGTATCATTTCTGCAATGGCACAGATGTTTTTAAATTAAATTGTGCTTCAAACCGCTCTAAATGTAAAGCTCTGGGGAATAGCAGCGAAGGCTATACATTAATGATGAAAAGAAATACATTTGTTTGTAATTCAAAGTAGACATTCCTTGTCCTCAGCCTACAGTCCATCAATCCATTCATCAAAATTAGCTACTAGACGTGTATTCTCTCAAAATGATTCCTGAATAGCCACGAATGGTAAATAAAAATGCGAGGAAATAATCGAATATTGTTAATGTTTCAAATCTCAATATGTTGGCGTATGTGTGTGTAAAATACTACTTTCTGTATTTTGCCTCCTTTGAAATGCTCTGTCATCAAGTACCTAGAATTACACTTTGACACTAGAAAAGTTTCTAAGCTGTAGTCAACCCTTACCTGCAAGCTCACTTGATTGTCTGCCTAAATTGTTTCTGAAAACAAGATTATATTATCCCTGTGAGCTCATGACTGCAATTCTGTTCAGTTTTCTAGGATTCTACATGTTCATTTCTCAGAATACTGCAGGTTTTCTGAATTTGGTTAGGGCACTTTGCCAACTGCACATTTGAGAGTGGTGCTGACTTACCTACTCGGTTCAAACATTGCAAAGGTCTGAGCTAGGTTTGGACTATCTATCAGAATTTAGTACTTAATGGATTTCTAATTTCAGAGTACTAAAAACAATATTCTGTTTCTTCTAAATACTAATTGCCTTAGTATAGATGTGTCAGACCACCTATTTATTTTAGTTTCCATTCAAACAGTATATATAACTATATAGGCATTGTATATGGAATATTTACTACCATATCCATCACACACTGGGCATTATACATGGAGGAAAAAAAAGGAAACTATTTAATAAACCAAGAAGACTGTAAGTTCTTATATTTTATGTGATAGCACGAATTCTGCAATATTGTATTACATTTATCTATATATAAACCAAGCTGTAAGGCCACAGATAGTTGCAATTCCCTAAACTGTGGCAGATTAATTCATGAACGTTGTCTCGCAAATCTCTAATTATAAATAATGAATCTAATTACTGTCATGGCCTGAGTATTTTGCTAGTCTTATAATACACTGTGTCTGTTTTCTGCTTCCCATGAAAAGAACATCACCTAAAATTTTCAAGAATGGTGAAAATTTCCTTAAAAATTGGAAATTCAACTGTAATAATGTTGAGTAAAGTCATTCAACACTTAACAAAGTTAATTGGGTATCTGTAAAGGATCAGATACCTTTCTAAATTCTGGAGGTTTTCAATAGCTACATAAATTTTATGCCATACGTGTTGGGAAATACTAACTGATCTTATGACTATATTTTTTTTATGTTTCCAAAATTTAGCCAGTCAATTTTCAACTTTGTCTTCTTCAGATTTTTTTTACTTAGTTTTTTAAGATTTCACTTATTTATTTGAGAGAGAAACAGAGAGACAGAGATAGTGAGAGAGAGCACAAGCTGAGCAGGGAGGAGAGGGAGAGGCAGGCTCCCCGCTGAGCAGGGAGCCTGACACATGGGGCTCAATCCCAGGATCCTGGGATCATGACCTGAGCAGAAGACAGACATTTAACTGCCTGATCCATCCAAGCACTCCAGATTTCATTTATTTTCAACATCATATTATATGGAATATATATTTTAACATCCTCCTCCTAAATAAAATTTTATTTAAGTAAAAAGGGAAACAACATAAACAACACCCTTATATTATAATTACGTGCTAAGTTCTTGTACATTTTTAAAAGCTGAATGGAGTGGTATCTTAGTAGATGGATTTGGGAAATTTGATTTCTATTGATCAATTCTTAATCAAAAATGAAGTATCACTCAAACTGAAAATGAGAAGTAGATCTTCAGAATGTCTTATTCCATTACCAATCAAGTTAAGAATGACTCTTATGTTTTACCCTGGCAAGTTTGGGTTCCATGTAATTGTGAATAATCAAAGTGACTGAAATAATAAAACATTTACAAATGATGAGTATTTCTAATTAACAGGTTATATTAGCAAACATACATATGCCTGGATTCATGAATCAACAAATAAAAACAACTTTGGTGTCACTTCCTATGTTTAATGCCTTTTTCCCTTGTTCAGCATCCTCCCACTCAGGAAGAAGGTACAGTCATGAAGTAATTGCTGAAAGTGATGCTGCATTTTTTTTTTCTCAAAGTGAAAAAACAGGCCCGGTTAAGAAATGTACCTACAGAGTGTAATATCAGCCATTCAGCTTACTCATTTAAATTATTCATATTATTGAACACAGAAACCTAAGGCTTGGAGATAGATGCCAGAAACAGTTAAAGGAAGGGGGCAAACCTTCTAAAAAGGTGTGGGAGATGGAAATATTGTAAAGAACATCCCTGGGTCTAGACACATAGTATTAGAGAGCCTTTAATTTGAAAGAAACCTCTATTACACATGTAGTAGTCTCACTACTATCAAATTTCTATCAGATAACTATGAGCCCCAGTTTACACCATTTTGATAATTGGAAATCCACTGCTTCACAAAGATGGCTGAATTCATTTTTTAAAGAGCTCTAACTATTTTAAGCCTGTTATTTCATCTGCCTCACTAAAAATTCTGCTTCTGGATCTGAGTTCTTTCCTCTCAAGTTAAACAGAAATCCACTCTATACATCATTCCCTCATGTATATAAATATAATCACTATGTCTACTGTCTTCACCTCCTTACTTCTGCAAGGGATATGAATTCTTCATACAAATATTCTTCAGAGGTCTTGGCCTTCAACCCATTCAATCATCTTGATGGTACTTTTGCCATTATCCTCTGGAAGGAAATATTCCTCCTGTGATTTAGCAAGAGTAAGTTCAATAAAGGATGAATGTATAAATATGTGCACTGATGTATGTATGTTTACTGAGTTTGGTATTTTAGGATTAAGAATGAACAAAGAATGTCCATTGGTTGAGGAAACATGGAAGTGTGATCTTGACTGAATGTCCTCAATGAAATCTGTTTATATCACTAGGGCACTTGGCATAGTGGCTGAAAAGAATTTCAGGTATCCAAGAAAAGCTATGACCCTCACCCCTGACGATTTCACCATGAAAGTGTGTGAATTTAAGGATGTGGAAGATCCACCTCTCCTGGTAGCCAATCTATAGAGTGATTACACTGATACCAAAAGTCAAGTTTTGTGCTGCTCCAGATGTTCACCTCTCTCACACATAGACGTGCACAAATCCAAAGGAAAATCTTATTATGAATAACTTCTATATCAATATTACCTTTCCTGTCTAACTTTATAAAAAATTAGTCTCACCATTCTAAAAGAATAGTCTTACCGGTGAAGAAGAAAATGTCTGTAACACTAAGACTTTCTCTCACCCAAGATGTGGCACCTTACAAGATAGGCAGAAGAGGAGAAGAACTAATGAGCTTCACAAAAAAATTGAATATTTCCCTACTGAATTTTGAAAAGAGTCAGAAGTCAGGTTTCTTAGTTTTGTTTGTCTGTGTGTGTTTGACTTTGGAAGCCACACAGGTCCATGAGGTGGGGCAATGGGGATAGGCAGCTATGGCCAACTTGTAGATATTTTTGGCCAAACTCAAGACTCTAGATGGCAGCATGTCACTGAGTAGGGTTAAGAGCTAGTCCTTAGAAGGTGACTCCTGTTGGGCACCAAAATAAGTAGTGATGATTGTGGCATTCACAATTGTATACATAGAGCTTAGCACTACTTACCTAACTAGAACAACCAGTGACCATGGCTGCAGCAAACATTCACAGCTGCCCTCCCCAGGCCCACAGTGAGCACTCTGAGGGTCTTCAAAGGGTAACAGAACCCCAGAAATTTGATGAGTAGGAAAATGTCAGAGTTAAAAGTTGACTGCAACGTTTAGAGAATGTCTTTTTTGGGGAAAATAAAAATTCCATGCTTGGGACCTAGACACCATCTCCCACTCTCCTAGATATGCACACAGGTAAATAACAAAATACCACCTCTACATTTCACAGTATAAACTCCTTTGCATTTCATTGGGTATCTGAAGAGGTATATTTACTAAAATAAAAGAAGCAAAAGGAGACAGGATTTTGGCCCAGGGACAGAGGGTGAACACATCTACTAGCTCAAAGACTTTGGAAACATCGACAAACATTTAAAGGAAATACTTCATTGGTGTAGGTACTCAACTAGATGATGTTAAATGAATAATAGTAGAGAAAACATTAAACCCTTTAAAAATCTCCCGCTGCCCCCAATTCCTTTTTTTTTTTTTTGCCCCCTATCTCATGTTATCACTATTTTTCACAATCAATTCATATTATAAGCTCATTTGGTTTTGGTCAACAAAAATTCTGAGATAAATTTTATATGAATTATGTTCTGGGCATGTCTTTTCTCTCCTATAAATGGAATTAATAGTATGAACCTAAATGCAGGTTTCGACTTTGATTCCTATTAAAATTTATCTTGTTAGTTTTGGTCCATTATTTTAGCCTATTGAAACAATTTTTCATCTTGGTTCTCTCATCCATTATATTATCTCTCATTCTCATCATTGTATAAATTAGTTGATAAGTAGTATCCTTTATCCTTGAGGTCCAAATGGGCCAATAATAAATAGGAAATGTTCCTTAAGAAGTGATTCTCTTCAGTCTATTGACTTTTGAGTGCAATCCATTTGCCTATTTCAGGTTTAATGAATGTACAGGTTATGAACTGAGGCTTTGTCTAAAGACTAATATATATAGCTTTTGGAACAAAGCATCATTAACCATGGTTTGTAGAATGATCATCAATCAAACTATTCTCCTTATTTACTTCCATTTTTATTAATGCACTTAGCTTTCATTATATATTTTCTTCATGTACTTTCATTTTTCTATGAGATGTTCTCTGAAGTTTTTTTCAATTCATGGAAAGGAAGGGAGAAGAAGACTAAATCCATAATTATTCCAGATGATTCAGGAACTCCGCATGACACATTATACTTAGCATCCTTCATCCCCACAATCCCATGCATAATGTGTTACTCTCATACTTTTTATAGATGAAGTATAGATGAGGAAACTGAAATTCTAAAAAAAAAACTATGTGCTTTGGCTAAAAGCATCGAGTTGGTAAGTGGTGAATCTATAACCCTGAACCAGGTTGATCTGCTTTGAAAGCTTGCCTGGCTTGCTTTCTATGGAGGGTGCACTCATCTGACTTCACAAGTATCCTTTGATGGTATAAGACACTGTATAAAAAGCACCCAGAATACAAGTACAAACAAATCAAAATAGCAGAAGTAAGGATAGTAAAGATAAGACAGGTATAAGAATATCTTGAATACAAGATAAATGGAATTGGCAACACAAAAGACACAAACACTGTGGTTGAAAAAGAAAGAGGAGGAAAGGTAACTTGTTGAGAAAGCTGTTTGTCTCATGCCACTTCTTTCATCTGGACTTGTATCCCTGATTGGATGGATCATTCCAGCTTCTCCCCACCTCTTTCACACTACTGTGGACAACTGCCTGGTACAGGAAAACAGAGCATATTTTGGAATCAAGCACACCTGGATCTGATCCTTGGGTCTGTCACTTGATATTTTGAAGCCTCAGTTCCTTTTTTCAGGAAAATTGTCACATTAACACCTAAACACAAGATTGTAATAACAAGTTAAGTTACATCATACATGTCACATTGGCATACAGTACATATTCAGAAAATGGTTTTCTGTTGTCTTGCTGTTTCTCAAAATTTCTCAATTATTTTTCCTGAACACTATTTTATGTGTTACTTGTAATTCCTGTCTTTTGGTGTTATGTGTCATTTCTCTATGAAGAATGATTAATCACTCCATTTGCTTTCCTTGTCATTCTGTGCCAGATTGATAAAATCCTCCCTAATGCAGTCTTTTTTACCTATGGACTTTATATCTACAACTGTGTATGAATCAGACCAAGAGCGCTACTGACTTATGAATAAGCCTCATCTTCATCCCATGGACCATTTTTACTCTCCCTCTTCCTCTGCTTATTCTTTACTCAAGTTTTATTCATCATCTAAGATTCAACTCCAGTCCCACCATTGCTACAGTTAATTTCTCCCACCTTTATTGGCTTATTATTCCCCCTGTGAACTCTCACAGTGATTCTGCTCATCGAAAAGAATTTAGCACTTCATTTGCAACTCTTTTCCCAGATTGCAGCCTTTTTTTTCCTCCTTCAGGCCCCCACAGCTAGGGCTCCCAACTTAATCCTGCCCTAATTCTCAGGCCAATCAGGATGTGAGACCTATAGTCCTACAAATATAATGTAGGTTCTAACTATGCTATTCTTCATATAAGTCGGTCCAATATAAGACCCCTCAGGTCCAGGCCCCCCCAGTCCAGCACAGGCTCTTAGGTTTCTACACAGCTCCTCATGTCTGTTCAATAACATCCCCAAGGTTCATCCTTGACGTCAGTGTGTTTTCAATTTATCTGTTCCCTTTGGTCTCTAATGTTGGTTCAATGCACACAGGCCGGTGTCTACTTTGTCCCTCAGATAATTCCATCATTCAAAGCCTGTTTGGAAACTACCTTCCTCATGTATATACTCCTCCCCTTCCATTGATTTATTTGCTACTCTTGCCAATTATACTACCCCAATTAAATATAACAGCAACAACAACAACAATAATAAACAACCTCTGCTGAGTGCTTACCTTGTTTTAGGCACAATTCCAAGAATTTTACATGTCTTATTTCTTCTAATTTCAACAGCAATCTTCTAATAATCAACAGAAGCTTATTAAAATCAAAACTGAAGTTGCAAAGGATATATTTTCCTAGGTCACAGCTAATAAGTGAATGGTCCAGGGGAGAATGCAAAGCAAGGCAAACAGCCTCCACAGCGTACCCTCATAGCATTACTCCAGAATTAAGAGTTGTGCCACTTCATACCCATTAAAGGAATCCCTGAAAGATGGGTGATCAATTTTACCAGTTGGACCCAAGATTTGATTATAGCCTATAGCAAGATCTAAAGTCTTCAACAGATTTTAAGAGAGTTGGGAAAAAAACATTTCTGAAATGAAAGAAACATAGAAAGCAAGAAAAAAGAAAAGAGAACATATAATAAAGAGATTAAATGCATCTTGTACGGACCTCTCCAGAAGTCGGTTTAAGTAGTGTCACCTCTATTGGCTGTATAATTTTGGGCAACTGAATTTCTGTATTCTCAGCTGTAAATTAGGAATGATAATTTAGATCTACTGCAATGTCTTACAGGAAGGATATAAAAATAATAATACATATAAAAACACCCTATATAAATATTGTATTGAAGCTTTGCTCAATTTTATTTGCACTTCAAACAACCCTATTGAAAGTATCACCTCAAATTCCACAAATGAATAATTCTAAACACACAAGCTCTATCTACACATACAAAGTTAATGACTCAGTACATAAAGATGCTTTTTTGTAAGTACTTTAAAGTTTATGAGGGAGAAAAATATTTGGTGAATTATTCTCTTTGTTTTGCATGTAAAGCATCAACCATGTTCATAACTCTCCCAACTCAGACCTCAGCCTCTGGTTCTCAGCAGTTCTTAGACAATGTCCCCTGAGGGAATAGTCACCTGAGAAAAATGCACTGGTTGCACCTCTACCCCCAGGCTAAATCTAACAAGAGTCTTTCATCGAGTCCCCTCATTTCCACCGCACAGAAATTCAATGTATTAAAAAAGCACATTCAAACTTCAGGCCAAAACAGGATTTCTATGCCTTTATTTTAAAACAACCACATTAAATTCTTGTTCTTCGGTGCTCCGGTTCGGTAATAGAATGACATTGAACACCTGATAACACTACCACTCTAATTACCTGAATAACTTACTGTTTTCTCTTCTATTTGGTACAAGGTTAGGATTCCATCATATCTGCAATAACTCTGAGATGGGTTACATAAGCATGAAAACACCTTGTCATCATTTGCTTCAAAACTTTATTTGAGAATGTTTTAAATCCTAGAAAATCAGGGAAGTGTCAGCAAAACCTAAATTTGGTATGGCATTTGAGAATCACAAGATTAGAGTCCTCTGTTGAAAAGATGACTGAAAGCATGGTTGTTCAGAGACGTCTGTGCTATGAATGTGGTAAGAGGCTGCAGCAAAAGAGCTTGGCTTTGATGATGAAGCAGCAAAAACGTGAAATGCCAAAACAGCTCTGTGCTTTCACAGAACTGGTTAGAATTACAGATCATAGGCAAGAAATCGTAATCTTGTTTGACATTTGAGAGCATTAAGTTAAATAACAGCTCTGGTTTTATTTTGTGGACCGTTCCATAGGAAGAAGGAAGTGACTGAATTAGTAACAACAAATTATTTGTTTGATTCATAGCACTTTTCTTTGGGACTGTCACTTAAGAAATATTGCTTTAATTGTCACTTAGAATAATAGATATCAATGATTTGGGGGCTGTTTTACAATACTCACCCTTGGAAAAGATGTTGGACCTAATTTTAAAGAATGTCAGATCCGCTTTGTTAACTATGCTAGGAAGATAAGGACTGGTAAAATTTTCCTGGTTCAGATCATTTTTACATGGTTAAAGCATTCTGCCAAAAAAGATATAAAACCACTTGAAATTTTGATTTATTGGGGGTGTTGATCTTAAAGAAACAAAAGAGCCAGTTATCTTACCAGCAAAATGAATTTATTCAGGAATAGCAGAGGAATAACAATTTGGGAAAAGCAAACTATGGCAAACCATAGACAAATCTGAAGAACAGAGGAAAGGGAATTACTTTTCAAGGGGAAAGGAGAAAGTTGGGTGGGGCTGTTTTGCTGAGTTCTCATTGGCTAAGCTGTTGCTGGGCAAGGAGAAATTCTTTCATTCTGCTGGAGTATGTAAAGTAAGATTTTTCATATTGGGAAATGCAAGATTTACTTAGTATGACGAGTGGTGGTGTATGAAAGCTTGCTCTTCAGAGCTGCCCAACTACATTTTAAATAAGATTTCCTTTATTCACTTTCACTGTGGCAAAAGCAGATATGATTATCACATTTAGGTTTACAAATCAATTTCTGGTCACCATTTTTCAGCCTCAAAACCTTGTTTATCTCTTGCTCCCTATGGGAAAAGAGAACTGCCTCTAAAGTACTCACGGGAGGCTGTTGAGCATTTGGAGGGATTTGAGGTCATTATGTCTTAGCAAGGGGGAGGTCTCCTCCTAATATAATAATTCAGGAGCAATTTCATTAACAAATGCCATTTTAAAGCCTATCTGGTCCTGGTTTGGCTACATAGAGATAAATCTTAATCAGAATCTACTCATTGAAATTTTTCTATCAAAATAAGCAGAGGCATAATTCGGATATGAGGAAGTTCTGCAGAAATAGCAAGGGATAAGTTTTTGAAACAATAAATAAATACAGGCTCTGTTGACAAAGCCAGTTCATTAGAATGTATTAAACTATCCTTAAGCTCCCTAGCAGTAAAGGGGGACCACAGTGGCCCTAAGGATATGGAGGCTTACATTACTAAGAACTTAGTAATGATGAATGGCTAAGAATTATGAAAATGATGCCATCCTATCACAATGTCCCCAAATCCATGACACCACAAAGGGTTTTACAATCAATATAGCCTTTATGAGGGCAATTATGCACTTTGGAGTCGATGCTCTTCTTAACCCACAGAAGAAACACCAAAACTTACAGCCTTACCTGATGCAAGAGAAAATGAAATAAAAAACAAACAAACAAACAAAGTACTCAAGAATTGTGTAGGTGGACTTTCATATCTTCCATCTGTAATAAAAGTGAAATGGGACCCCTAACTCCTATTATAGAAATAACGCAGAATGTCATTTTGAGGAAAACCCTTTTAGTTATAAGAATAAAAATGAAAGAATCACCATTCAAAACCAGCTAGTGAAATTTCCTCTCCAGGATTTTTCCTTCCAAAAAGATACAGCTAGAAAATACAAGAAGGTAATTTCAGTCTTCTTGAAACAAAACTTAAAGAGCAAAAAACACACAAAATAAAGTCTTTCTTAATGAGATCAAATTGTTGGCTTTGCAATAACACCACCTAGATTCAAATCCTAGCCTGTTTGCTGTATGAAAATGGGCACGTTACCTAATTTCTCTGTGCCGAATTTCTTCACTTAGAAAAGGGAATAATAAAAGGAATTAACTCAAAGATTGGCATAATAAATTGAAGCACTAAAGTGATTAGCATACCTCCCAACATATTTCTAATACCTCATTCATTATTTATTTTGCACACATTTTTTGAACAACTGCTCTGTGCAAGTAGGATCCTAGTGTTTGGGTTACAGCAGTGAACAGAACAATGTTTCTGCCCTCATGATCTTTATATTCAAGTGGATTTTATCTCTTATATGACAAAGCTATTATCCAAGAATTTATGAAAAACATTTAATTTCATCATGTATCAATGCACTAATGCATTATAGTTGTTGGGACATAGTCAAGCATTCATTTTAAAGTAACTGAAGCCTAAGGAGTAGAAGTGAGAAAAGACTTTAAAATAACCAAAAACATCTGCATACATGCCCTAAAAGCAATGTTTAAAAAAAATTAAATTTGGGATGTCAAGATCTTTTTGAGAGTTTATTAAAAACCACAGATCTGTTTCTAATAAAGTTAAAATACCTGCCTAAAGAACCAATAATTCCACTCCGAGGTAGTTACACCTCCACCCCAAAATTAAAAGATATGTCCACAAAAATACATGTACAAGAATGTTCATAGCACCCTTATTTATAATAGCCTAAAGCAAGTCAAAGGCCCACCAATAGAAAAAAAGATAGTAGAATTGTGATATAAATCATCTGGGAGGATACTGCTTAAGTGAAGAGAAATCAACTATTGATAGACACAATAACATGATGAAGCTCCAAAACATCAGAAATTAGACAGAAATGAATATATATCATATGATTCTATTAAGATGACTTGCAAAAATAAGCAAAACAATTTATAGTAATAAAAATCAGTAAGTAGTTGCATGATGGTGGATATAAAATTGATTGGAAAATGTGCCCAGGGAACTCAGGATGATGGAAATGTTTTATATGTTTTTTTAAGTAGTAACTACACAGGTGTATATAATTGTCACAATGCATAGAAATCCACTGTTGAGAGGGGTGCACTCCAATTATATATTATACTCATTAAAAAATAAGTCATTAAAAATTATAGACACTTCTCCAGATAGGTACCCATGAATTATACACAAAATTTCAGATGGTTAAATTGATTTCAAGGTAAAATTTTCTCATTTAGGTACTAGTGACAAGTGGTTAAATATAAATGTTACTGTTCAAAAAAACGTGTACATAGATAATTCAAGAAGAATCTTGTAGCGAAAAAGCTTGGTCTAATTCATTGACATTTCCTATATACCAACTCTGTTTTTACTTGCTTTCCCTACAGATAGTCAAAACAGAAGATTGTACTTGATCAGGGCATATTTACCATTAATTTTGAAAGGTGTGGATTTTAGAGTCGTTTTTACTATTCCTTTTTTTTTTTTTTTAAGATTTTATTGATTCATGAAAGACACAGAGAGAGCAGAGACACAGGCAGAGGGAGAAGCAGGCTCCTTCAGGGAGCCGGATGTGCTATTCGATCCTGGATCCTGGAATGAGGAAGGCTGAAGGCAGACGCTCAACCGCTGAGCCACCCAGGCATCCCAATTTTTACTATTTCTTTTGAAAGATATGTAGGGTGAAAAAGAAGGTTGTTCAGGGTACTGACTATGAGGGATTTAATTCATATCGCTGCTTAAGCTCCATATTGTGCTTTCAGCAATATTTTTATATATTCCAAAGAAATAACATGCTTGGGCACTTTAAAAAGAAGCAATTATCTGTGAGGGATCTGTGACCCTGGCCAAGCTATACATCTACAAAAAATGCCAATAGAGACTAATAAGGAACCCGATTGTGTGCTAATTTCAAATTAGATTTTATACTAGCTTCAGGCTTCAAAGGGGGCTAAGAGGAAAGAAATACTTATATGGAAGAAAATTATTCTTGATTAGCAAAAGAACATCCCATTTCTCTCTCACTTCTGATTTGAGCAAAAGGCCATGGAGTGAGGAAACCGGAGAATTTTGAGAAAAAGAAGACAGAAGAAAGCTAAATATAAAATGGCAGACCAGCCCAAAGGAGAGGGAAAAAAAAATCATTGAGACTGAAAGTTTGTACTTATTTCTATAAGGAAAAGTAAAAAAAGAATTAGGCTAAAGAATGAAGTTTAATGAGAAGATATCTAATTATACTGGCATATCTATTTAAATTTTTCTGAGTATTATTTGGATAATAACTTATTAGTTAGTAGTGCTGGTGGTTGATTTACAAACAGTTTGGTTTTTCCAGAATAGCAGAATATCACAGGACAAGTAGTTCTATTTTATAGATGCCTCTAAGCAGTTCAGACATTTAAGTCCTTGCCCTGAGTCTACTGGCTTCTGTCCCCCCTGAGGAAAGCAGCCTTTACTGAAGACATAGAACCTGAGAGACAATAATCTTTACCCATATGTCTTATTCCTCTAACCCAAACCTATAAAAAATGACAATTTTATACACCTTACATAAACCATTAGCATTGACCAATAGCTTTTAAGCTTTTGACCAACACTCTCAGTTAAAAGATCCATTTTACATCATGACCCAAAATACATGTCTACATCACAGAAATGTTAAGTCCAGAAAATAAATTTAATCCTTATCCAACGTGATTTGCTTGGATGTATTTTATTCCATACCACTTTTTCTGTTCCATTTTTAACGCTAATTGTTCACTGAAATGATTTCACTATTGAGGTTTAAAAAGCACATATTACAAATGCTTCACCCACTCCTCTTTGCCTAAGTTATCTTCATGACTGAGAAAATGGCACTAGATGTCCTTTGGCAATATGCTAGATCCTGGGGGCCTTAAGTCTAATTGAGGCGTGACCTTTGGATCTTCAAGAGACCTCTAGAGAACCTGTCTAAAGCACATGTGGGATTAGTAAGATATCTTTTCCCCTTGCCCTTCTTTCTGCTAACTCTGATGCTCATACTGTGTCCCTCTGAAATATGATCAGCCTCCATTCCTGGAGTCCCAGAGCAGGACCCTGCATCCTGCTTTTTCTCAACTGGGCAATTCAACGTTGGCCTACTCAGAAACCGAGGTTTACTGATTTAATACAGCTATATATTTTAATCAAATTGGGGTAGTTTCCAGCCACTCAACAAAAGATTTATTTTTCTTTGTTATCTGTGTTTTGCCCTCGAATCCCCATTACCATCCTGAGTATAAATGGTGAGGATGGCAAATAAAAGGAAGGCAGGCTTTTCCCTATAGGAAACCCTGTGTAATGAAATGAAGCCAAAGCAGTGTCTGAACCAAGCCTACATCTCTACAAGATGCTTAAGAGAAAAAAGGTCAGTCTCCTAGTGTGTTCACTCAGAGCAGCAACAGAAAGATTTATGACAGTGGGAAATGTAGAAGGAGGGTATGCAGCCAGCAAATTATGCTGATTTGGGGGGAAGCAATAGGGACTAGGGTACCCTTTATGTGCACAAGTTCCAGTCGAGCGATTCCTCATCTCTGCACATTAGAACCATGTAAGAAGTCTGCTGAAGCCATGATTTGTTGGCCAGTGTGCTATACAATCCTAGCGCTGACACTGAGCTGGAGGAGAGATAGGGAAAAGCAGATGCACAGAGTTCTAAAGAAGTGGGAAGCAAGTGAAGGTAGAAGAAGAAGGTATAAGCCAGACACTGGCAATATTTTCCTGAGACAGGTGTTTCTCCAGGAATACATGGCCGATGAATCATAGCACAAACCCAATCTAAAATGTTGACACTATACGACTCTTAATTGAGTATATATGTAAGAAAAATGGCAGCAAGTTACCCAAAAGTGCAGATCATGATCATCATTACTATCAGATACTATTCTAATTTATATGCTCGTGTCACAGTCCTTACCCTTTATGTGAGGAATAATAGGAGTTCACCGCTACTGGAGCTGAGTTATACTATCTTGCTAATGATGTTACCCAGCACCCCAAATCCACTGTCCAATAGGTGATGTGGCCATGATAGCATCCTAAATTATCACAAAGTAGTATGAATAACGCACTTCTACGGGGCAGCTACTTCACAAGACACATGGCCTCAAAGCATTGACCTCAGAACTGAGCAACCATTCATAATATTTCCATGAAAAATATGTTCCAGGCTCCAAACAGCATTCTTTCAGGCAAACTTTTAAAACAGCATCTGCTTAGGAATTGTCCCTACTGATCTGCGATACGTTTGTTTTGCACATGAAGTTTGTTTCAGATTCTTTTTCACAAAGACATTTCCTGCTTGCTCTTGGAAGATGACTTCAAATAATAAATTGTCACCAAAAATGGACATGAAGCTTTTAAAAAACAGTCGGGAGGAGGAAAAGATGAACAAGCTGAAAACAAGTCCATTTTGGGAAGGTTCTGAATATCCTGGTTAAGGGAGCTCTTCACTTTAAAGGACAAACTACTCATCTGATGTGTGTTTCTTCATTCGTGGCCCTTAATATAGAACTCTATAACGTGAAAAGAAGAAGCTGGATTTATATGGCTTTTTCTCTAATGATACTAAACTGCCTGGAAATTGCAGAGTGTGCTATAGCAAGTTTCAGATATTAAAAGAAAAACTACACTACCAAACCTCTTTCTAAAGTTTTACGTGAAGTCCCAGGCTTTGTGGACATTCAAGAGTAAATAAGGGCAAGTACAGGAAATTCATAGATGGTTTAGCGGCTTCAGGCTTCCCAATTATATTAAAAAGTTGAAAGGATGCTCTGGCAGATTCATTCCCTCTCCGGTTACAAGTCATAAATTCCAAAGTGTTGGTGTCAAACTGTGTCGATTGCGCTCATTTATTAATATTTGGGATTCTATAAATGAGCTTGCTGAACATTAAGTATTAGCCATTTACTCCTTTACTGTGGTCTAATATAACAGCTCCAGCCAACGTTTTCAGTCCTCTCTGTAAAACCATGCATGCATTGCCCCTGGAGACTTACATAAGCCTCATTCGAGGAGAGGAGGGGGGAGGAGGAAATAGCAAATTGCAGGATCTGCTGATCTTGGATATAGGTCTCTGCAGGAGCTTCCAAATGTGTCTTTGTTTATGTTCTGTGCTCTGGGTTGTTGTGGGGCACAGATCTAAAGAGGAAGAAATTTGTTGCCTCAATAAAAAAAAAAATGTGTAATTAAGATTAAGATGTACAAGAAAGGTAAAGTGAAAGGAATTTAAAAGACCATCTCAGTGTATTCCAAAACAAACATTTACCCATTTATGATTTTAAACATCTTTTTTTTTTAATATCTGGTCTTCAGTCTTATACAGTGGTTAATAAATCTCCATTTCTCCATATAAAGTTAAAAAATGTATGCCAATGATGCATATAATTCAGACCCAAAAAATACCCTGCATGAACTATCCATATAATTAATGCAGTGTTTTTTGGCTGGTTTACTGAGATCTTAATTCTCCACTTTGTGGAACTTACTGTGTAGCAGAAAGATCACTGGCTCTGCTTCCCAGGCACACAATGTGTATAAATTAGCCAACCTCCCTGACCCTCAGTTTTGTTTTATTTAAAATGTGAAGTATAAGGAAAAAGTAATGTGATGATTAAATAAATGAAAAAAATTAAGCAACCTGTGCTCCGCTAAAATGCAGTTTCCTCCCCCTTCCCTTCTCTTTCCTCTTTAAGAGCTATATATACATTTTAAATAAGAAATGATATAAATGATCAGAGCAATTATCCAGAAAGCATAATATTTCATTGCAGATATTAGTAGTGCATGCCACATACCACTGGGCATGAGTAAATGGGCCACCACCTTGGCGACTGAATCCCAGGGGAGGGATGGGGGTGGCTCAGGGAGGAGCAGGAAGGTTGGTAACAGTGGGTTTTAACAGTGTTAGCCAGGCAGAGTCTGGTCATTCCATGTGTGAAGCTCCACAGTGTTTCTTCTTAGATTCCAATCAGGCAAGGAGTGATCCTGTCAGTGCAAAGAAATTTCCTTGCCCTATTCTCCTTATACAGCCACACAGCAGGAGACCCAGGCCACAGAATATTCACGAGAAAGGGACCAGCATATCCCTGGATAATAAATGTGGAAAGCAAGTGAGCCACATGTCACCTGGCATATTGGAAGAGAGCAAAAAGCTTCTCAGCAACATTGCATTAAAACTCAACCAATATTAAGCCTTGAGTACTTGCACGTGTATCCAAGAAAGTGATGCAAACAGTAACAAAAATCTCCAGTATCTGTTCAATTCCAGGTCAGTACTATGAAATCGAGAATTACCCAAAAGTACACATGCACTCCCACGCTGTCCCCCATGCACCAGGCATGTGCACATAAGTGTCTTTACGTAAGCTTAGTGGAGATAAGTAGATAAGGCATGTCAGAACTTAATCATAGAGCATTCTAAATCTGTGGCACATATTTACTCTAGTCAAGTTTGTAACATACACCAAATTCTCTTTCATTCTTTTTACCAGTATATATATTTTTTTCTTAGCTAGAGGAGGACATGAGCTTTGTCTTTATTGTTCACTTTCAGACTTGTGACTTCCTCATGTAGTAGGTGCTCAAGAAGTATCTGCTGAATAAATTAAGGTCTAAAGAAGACTGTTATTTTAGGGGCAACTGGGTGGCACAGTTGGTTAAGTGCCTGCCTTTGGCCCAGGTCATGATCCCAGGGTCCTGGGATGGAGCCTAGAGGTGGGCTCCCTGTTCAACGGGGAGTCTGCTTCTCCCTCTCCCTCTGCTGCTCCTCCTGCTTATGCTCTCTCTCAAATAAATAAATAAAATCTTAAAAAAAGAAGACGACTCTGTCATTTTTAGATAAGCAGTTACAGCAGAGTATGTCAACTGACATGCATGTGGGCTCATGAGGAAGTAGATCAGGAGTAGGGGAGCCTAGCCCCATGGATGGGGTTATTTCATATTACAGAGCCAGTTATTTCCACTTTTTTTGTACTTTTTTGCAGTTTTTTGTATTTTTCTATCATTAGTAAGTAAAGATTTATTTTAGGTCTTGGCTTAAATGACTATACAATCATTTTCGCGTATCCATTATCGTTGAGACTTTAACATCCATAGGACCCCAAAGCCCTTTTGTTAGTAGTTTCCTTTCTTGGACATTGTCTCAGTCAGGACTGTTTCTATACGGCTTTGCTTCAGCCGGCTGAGGCAAAGCCCATTTTGTACGTTAGTATGGTAGCCTGTTGAGAGACATCACCATGAAAGATAGAGATATTGGTTATATTTGCAGGTATCTATCTACACTAGGGTGCAAGTGAGTAAATCTCTGCCTTCTGTTAATATAGATCAGTAATTCATGAATTTATCTAAATTGATCTTACACTAATTTATGTTTTCAACCTACTCTCTTTCCCAGGCAGTGAGTTCCATGCTATTATTCCCTCTTCTCCAAAATAAGACATTTTATTTTGTTAGAATTCCCCACAAGCAATTCACCAAGAGTTAAATAGTCTCCTATAAAAGACAATAACACCAAAATGTTACCTTCATTAACATAAAGACTTTCTTTTACTTTTTTCTAAGGTTTAAATTTTGTCTACCTCTTTCCCTTTTGTTATGACCTTACAAAGAATCATAATGGTCCAGTCATCATGATTTCCTCTTACAAAAACCACATTTTTTCCCACATTAAGTCATGTTTGTTTAACCACTAATTGACTCCCTCATCATAACCTCCAGTGGATGGTGAAGGGGCTTGAGGGAGAACTACCAGTTTCCTTATAGAAAGGAATTTCATTAACAATCCCCCCAAAGTGTCACAATTTAGCCCCTAACACTCAAGCCACTTTTTATTATTAACATATATGCCTTACTACATATGTCAAACCCACAGAATGTACAACACCAACAGTGAACCCTAATGTAAACTATAGACTTCGGGTGATAATGTGTCAGTGTAGGTTCATCAGTTGTAACAAACACAGCACTGCGGTGAATGATGTAGATAGTGCGGGAGGCCATGCATGTGTGGGGCAAAGGGTATATAGGCAATATCTGAGAAAGTACTGAGATTTTCCTGTAAACCTAAAACTGCTTTAAAAAATCAGTCTAGTTTTAAAAACCAAGCAATGTTTACATAGAACATAAACACCAGACACTGTTCGGAATGTATATATATATTCGTGATTTTATTTATTTGAGAGAGAGAATTAGAGCACAAGCAGGGGCAGGGGTAGAGGGAAGGGAGAAGCAGACTCCCCACTGAGCAGGGAGCTCAACACAGGACTCAATCCCAGGACCCTGGGATCCTGACCTGAGCCAAAGGCAGACAATTAACCAACTGAGTCACCCAGGCACCTCACACTTTATATATTTTACGAAGCTGAGTTTATGTAATCCTAGAACAACCTTATGGGAGAGAGAATAATACTGATATCCTCTTTTTGATGATGAGGAGACTCAGCAGAGAAAGATGAATTGACCCTGAATGGCACAATTGCTGAGTGTCAGAGCTGCCAGTACCCATCACTACTCTGGTGGGTTTCTTCTTAGTCATGCATAAGCAAGTCTCTATTCATACATTTTCCCTCTCCACCCCAAGCACATTTTAAACTCTTAGCTGCAGTTGCTTTCATAGAAGAATTGTACACTTTACATAAATATATTCTTAAAAATTCTGCATGTGTCAATCTCAAGGATATGCTTCATAAGGGAAAGTGGAAGTGAAATAGTCTCTAATGGTTTTTCTCAGTCAAAATGAATATAAAGAGTCATTCGAGTTTTTCATTTGCATCAGAATCAGCAGATTGCCTCACTGGTTCTTTGGCTATCTGCCCAATTCAGAAGTATTACGCAAGTTTGTATTTATTGAATTGGCATCTCATTGCCTTGGTTATTCTGTGGTTATTTTGGGAGGTTTTTATTTTCTTCTTTTATGTTTTCTGTTTTAAGAATTATACTGATGACCTGAATCATTTCTAAAACCAGAAAAGAATCAACATTTTTTTTTTGTTTTAAATGTCCTCAAAAGAGAGACATCTAAAGGGAGACATCTAAACTGTTTGGATAGCCATCATGACATAAATGAGAGAACTTTCAGGAATAGCTGTTTACTCCCAAAGTTCAGGTTTCTTTCTCAGTAGTTTCGTGAAAATTATTTTTTTGGATACATACATACATATATGCATATATATACTTGCAGGTTATGTTCTGAATATGTCATCTACACATAAAAAAGTCACTTTACAAAGAGAGTTGCTTAGATACAAGAAGAATCTTACAGAATACAAATGAACTTGGGAGAATTAGTAATACTTTGAAAACAATAGATAAAATGACAGTAAGAATTAAAGAGGTAATTGAAATCTGTCTTTGATGAAAATAGTATCTAAAAGAAGTGTTGTAGCATCTGCTGGCAGCTTTTAAAAATATTAATGATTACTGAAATTGAGAAATGCCAACAGTATGGAGTGAATAAATACTCTTTCACTAATGAGATTTCATAAGATGAGCAATTGTTTTGTATATTTTCTAACCTTTACTTTTACATTTAAGTCTTACAAAATAAGACAGTGCAAAGTGTGTTTAAATACTACAAAAAAAAGACTTGTGGCAAATTCAGATTATGATATAATTGACCATTAAAACAGAAATACCTTCCTTAACCAGAAAAATGAATAGAGAAATAATAACTTGTGTTCTCTGTGGCATGTTTTTACAAAGAAAAAGTGGAGTGTTTACTTGAAATAATGTTGATTTTCAGGCTGAAGTTTACAGCAGAGAAAAATATAGAAATAATGTGTTCATAGACAGCCCCAGGATGCACACAGTGGATGCATTGTATTCTCTCGGGTTGCATAACTACTTTGAAAGAAGTTTTCTTTTCTGTGTCATCAAAGAAGAATTTTGGCACTGCCAGGATACTCCACTATTTGGCCCTGTAGACTCCAAGCATGCCTAGAGACATGTGCCAATTGGTTGTTGGTTTTTGAAGAGCATTCTGATCTCTGCTGAGTTACCCCACTGGACTCAGAAAAGTCTGACCCACACGTCACATTCCAGCTGTTGGCTTGTTTGTTTTTAATCTCAATCTAGTTTAATTGGAATAAGGTGAGTCACCTTGCAGGTATGTCAGCTGACATGTATGTTGTGTGGAAACTGATTAAAGGGGTTGGACTTGAACAGATAAGAATGTGATTTAATGGGCCTCACAGGAACTGTGTTTTGTTTTTGTTCTTCTTCTCCCTACTTACCTTGTAAACACATTCCTTAAACTTTAAACTATGAGTCTTAATCTTTGGCATCTATAGAGCCTTTCTTCTGTGAAACAGTTATTTGGAATGTAGTCAGGATCTGGACTCCCTTACTATGTGTCAGGTAGTATTCAAAGTGCTTTCACAGATAACCTCATTTAATCATGAAAACACCCCTATTAATTTGGTTCTATACTTTTATCCTTTTATTAAGAGGAAACAAACAAAAAGGCTCAGTGACTTTCCCAAGAGCATCCAGCTAAGATGGGGAAGAGAAAAAGTATAGACAGAAACACAATCACAGACACAAACAAGTTGTCTGGCAATAGAGACCCTGCCATACTGCCCTGCAATGTGAATTGCAAATGTGAAAATTATTCACCGAATCAAAAAAAGTGGAAATAGACTATTTTCCTAGCTAATTTGGTAATTACTAATGGCTAAAATAGTTATTGGGTAGTCTTGGTTGAAATGATTTAATGAGTTTTTTTTAATTATGTTATTTATTTATTTTAGAGGGAGAGAACACACATGCAGTGGGTGGGCAGGGAGAGAGGGAGAAGCAGGCTTCCTGCTGAGCAGGGAGCCCAATATGGGGCTCTATCCCAGGACCCCAGGATCATGACCTAAGCCGAAGGCAGACACTTAACAAAATGAGCCACCAATATGCCCCAATTTAATGAATTTTAAACAATAGCTCTCTTCCCCTCAATATAACAATAGATTCCTAATACCTAGATGAACAAATAAAAATAGGACGAAAAATATATATAGTAGTCTTTTGTGCCTATCATCTCAATTTCGAATTTGAGAAACCCGTAACTAATAATAAGTCGTACAACATTCACAGTTCTTAAAGTAGACCAGGATGGCTAGACAAAGGTTGACAGTTTCATGATTAAAAATAACAACAGAATACACCAGTTCTCACTCGAAACAAATATGCTTTCTTAAGATATCTCTATACATTATGAATTTCTTCTAATTAGAAAGATGTTATTGACTATATTTGAAAGTGGCTTGTCATAACCAAAATACCTCTAAGGCCATTTTATTGAATTTCAATTTTTTTAATATGCACAGAGTAGAATTTGATTAATAAATGTCAAGATAAATGAAGATATCAAGCTTGGTCTTTTTGATACTTAAGAAAATGCTTCTTTTAGGAAATCTTTTCCATTTAGTCTAGATCATCTGGTTTTCAGACCATGCTATGATACAGAAGTGATCTGAGGGTAAGAAAAAAGATCCTTCCTTTAGACGTTGGGTTCCCTCTGGAAGGGCCCAGGAAAAAATCCCCAGGGTGAAGGAAACCCAAGGACTGACATCAACAGGATGCTTGAAGGTCAAAATCAAATCTCTTCAAAGGAGAACTAGAAAAAGACAGGGAAAACGAAAGGTCAGGGAGGGGGAAAAGGAGGACCTAGGGTTTGAGGCAGCAAAGGAAAGTGGGAAGAGAGTAGAAGAGCCAGAGGGAAAAGGGGGTGATACAGGGAGACCAAGGCCAAAGAGAAGCAGGGCAGAGGAGTGAGCATAGTTTCATTTTCTTTCATCATCGATGAGATAGCTTTAAAATGCTGAACTGGACTCTGTAAAAATAAAAACTGCACAAGGTAGGGAAATACTTGTAAATAATTTAAAAATAATAATAGCTTGCTGCCATGATAGTAGAGGCTATAGGTCCCAACTACCCTGATTTCAGTTTTCCCTTTCTAAAATGTCTGTAAAAATGACTATCTTCTACATGGAAAAAAAAATTCCTATTTCTAACAGAACTGAATGGAATTGAAGGCATTTATTATAGATTGTACCTTCTTTGAATCTTCTCCACCCCAAACTAAACCATAAGCAACCTTTAACAGAGCCTAGGGATTGTTACACTATGCCCTGCCACATAAAACCAACTTCTACAAAATGTGAGTGAAAGCTAGTGCATTGTTAGTGGACACTTGTGAACATAAAGAATTCACACAGAAAGGCAACCAAAAATGGTTTCTCATATAATCTAGGTAATAGCATATCTGAAATAGTGCTAAGATTTAGATGTTTTCTAAACACCAAATAAAGCCACAGTGGTGACTGTGTGTACATGTGGTATGCATATGTGTGTGCATGTACCTATACCACTTAGAAAGGAAGATCAGAAGAGCTAATAATATCCTGACTTGATGACAGCTGAAGAGCTGAACATTGCCTTCAACTGCTGCAACAAAGTAAATGCCAAGAGGAGAGAGATTGCTCAGGTGAGGGGCGGGTACGATGAGATTCAATGGAATCAGTTGAGAAGAGGAACATTAATCCTATCTGGGACACTTCCTCCCAATGAAAACTACTAGATAGTGGAATCACCTCCCAAGAGAAATCTCAGAAATCCTATCACTGAAGACATTTAGAACTCAGCTGGACATGATGAGGCATTCCATTTTCCCAGACTTCATGCCCTTTTATGTCCAAATGCTTTAATTTGATAAAATGTATTCAAATTCCTTCTACAGGGACTGTGCATAAAGAAAAACTATATATATATATGAATACATATGTACATATATATGTATTAATATGGGTATGTGTGTGCATATATATGTGTTTTATAGGATTTCTTTTCCTTTAATGCCTGTGGTTCTTCAAAGAATGAAGAGGTAGACCAGATGAAGAGTGATGGGCAGCAAAGCAAAGATTATTGACCAATAGTACAAAGCTCCTGAAGAAACAGGGGACCTGAGAGGGTTACTGTTTTGGTGTTTAGTTGTAGTAGCTTTTATGGGCTTGTTGGTAGGCTATTTTAATCTGATTAACCCTCCATGTGCCTGTCACCCAATCAGGTTTTTATCATCTACCTATCACATGGGAAAGAGTAAAAGGTTCCTTCCAGGGTGGTGTAAAATCCTTTTAAGTGTGGTTTCCTCTTGGGGGCGGGGGCTGCCTTTCTTCCAACTATTCTCCATTATACGCACACTTCATTTATACATGTGCATATGCACATATGGCCTCTCTATATATAGTCTGTGCATATATGTGTGTGAATATATGTTACATACAGTACATGTGTGTATATTATATACATACATATAGATGGTCTTTATAGCCTGTATGTGTGCATTTGTATACATTGCACACACACTGACTACATAAAGACTATGTCTATGTATATATATAAAATATATATTATACACACACAGACTATATGTATATACACACACATATATGACATACATGTATGAGAGAACTTTGAGATTTGAGGCTCTTTTGCATGTATGTTTTTAAACTTTCAGGTTTTAACTGAACACACTAACAGCTATGATTGATGGATATTTAAGAAATATGCTAAGATTAACAAGACCCTTCATTTTCCTTATTACTGCAATTATACCCCAAAAGTCAGAAGTGACCAGGTTTGCATTTCTTGTCAATTAGTACTTGCTGCTTCTGAGAATAAGCCCAAAGATTAATCTAAAATTCCAATAAAAGCAATAGAAAAAAGTACAGATGACAAATTTAAAATGCTTGAATTCATAGTGGGAACTTAAAGTTCAATGACCTAACTTTTCCTTGAGAAAGGAACAATTACTTTCAGAAAACCTATGCCCCCACAGAATGACGCATCCACTTCCTCCTAAACATAGATCACATTATCAGTGTTGCCAAATATATCAACAACCGCCTGGCTGTTGAACACCATGTTTATCTAATGGACCATAACAGACAGCAAGAACAAGCACAGTTGGAGACAGGGATCTCTACAAGTATTTTCCAAACCAGTAAAATTCTTTACTTTTCATTTTTCTCTTTTTTTTTTTTTCTTTTTCAATTAAGGGAAAGAGGGTTATTAAGCAAGACAGATGCAAGAGCAGCACAGTTTAGCTCTCTTCTCTGAAACCTTTTCTATTGGCCAACATGTAAAGTCATTATGGAGAATCATATTTTTATCTCTTCTCATATCAACTTGGACAGGGAGGACAGAGAACCATGGAGTGGAGTTTATATTGGCCAGCCAACCAAATCCATTTTGAATTACATAGAGAAAATTCCTAAGGACCCAGATATAAATTCTCAACTTTTCCCCTCTACATAATGAAACAATTCAACCCTAAGTATGAAGATGGGGTCAACAGGGGTTTTATGTAACTATTTGTGAGAAGAAACAATACAGTTGTACAAAGTGTTTCACATTGTTTAATTTAAAAAAATAATACAAGTGTATTGTAAATTAGTCAGGAAACAGGTAAGTCAAAAGGAGAAAATCACATACAATCTTACAATTCAGAAGTAAACGAACACTTCAAAAGTTTTGATTCTTATTTTCCCAGTCTTTATACTGAAAACAGATATTTTAAAAACCAAAAGAATCATTTTGTACATGTAATCTTGTGCCCTGCTTTTTCATTATTCATCATATGCTACATTGTGCCCATATTTTTCAGGCAGTATTTATGTTCAATACCCTTTCAACTGCTATCTGATACTCTAATACATTGTTCCCCATTCATTTATCTAATTCTCTATTGCTGTTTTCAAAGGTTTGCTGTTATTGGCAGTCTGTGTTATGTATCCTTACATTGTCCATTTATGCACATCCATAAATATTTCCCTAAAAAAATTTATTTGAAATCTGTCAAAAGGTAAAATCTCCAAGATTTTGTGATATAAACAGCTAAAATATACCTTAGAATGTTTGTAACAATTTCTTCGTTTCTACCAGCAGGTTTGTTTATTGTGGATTTTGACAGGGTACCTCTTTGTGTATTTGCTTGTTCGGTTTTTCACTTACTCGAACCTGTCAATCTTCTCTGGTTGCTTTCATGGGTTCATGTTGAGAAAAGCTTTCTTATCCAAAACTACTTAAACACTCTATAGATTAAAAAAAAAAAAATATATATATATATATATCAAAATAAATTGGAATTTTTAAGTTGAACCTTTATTTTCCTCGTCTCTATACTCCTTTAAACATCAAATTGATAATAGAATTTATGTTGATATATGAGATAAGACAGTCAACCAATTTTCTCAATATGTTTATTAAATAAACCATCCTGCCCTCACTGATTTGATATGCTACTGCATAAAATTATTACATACACATTATTTTTTAGTTCATTCAATCTGTAAAGTTATTATAACTTCTTTCTTACTTCTCTGAAAGACCAGGAGTAGCAATTATTTTACCAGTGTAGAGGTAGCTAAAGCTGAGCAGAGTGTCATTTTCTGTGTTCTTGGTTTAAAAAATAAATAAAATCAAACGTTCGTCTCTCCTCAAAATCCTAATCTTATCCATAGTTGAGATGAAGGTAGAAATCAGTAGATGAAATCAAGAGATTATGCAGCTCGACTAGGGTGGAGAGACCAACTGCAAGAGGAAAATGCATGCTTAACCAAAGGACAAATAAAGTGTCAGTGCTTCTTCCTATCTCCCTGTCTTTTTGTGATATTACATTTAACACAGTGGTTCTCAAACCAAAGTCTTCAGACCAGCAGCATCACTTGGGAACTTATCAGATATTAACCACCTCAGTCCTACTGAATCAGAAATTCTGGGTTCAGGGCTCAGCAAGATGTGCTTTATCAATATCTAAGTTTGAACCACTGATTTAAAAGAACTTTGTCAAGAAAGAATCTGAATAGAACCCACATAAAGTATCATGATATCTTTATGAGATCCCAGCCTCTGCTGGGATCTACAATGCAGATCCTTATTCATTTGCCCCCCCCCCCATTTATTAGTATGTAGTCATTTATTAAACATGTTTTATGAGCCCAAACTAGGGCTGGGTGCTGAGTATGGACATTAAATAAGCCAAATCCTTTGCCTTCAAAAAATTTACTCTCTCTCTCTCTCTCTCTCTCTCTCTATATGTATATATATATATATACTTGGAAAAAATACCTATAAAAGGAAAGAAAACTCATCTATTAGCTTTTTGTTTGTCATTTTTTATCTACATGGCCAGTTAAATATGTTTTCTGCTTCTTCAAATATCAGCTTTTGTGTTGAAAGAACAATATATGATAATTTGCAAGATGAGATCCTATAAAATAATATTAAAAGTATTTTCAGTTGAATGAAAAATTTAAAGGAACCATACATGGAGCCATACTAA
Organism: Canis lupus familiaris; assembly: GCF_011100685.1. NCBI lineage: Eukaryota > Metazoa > Chordata > Mammalia > Carnivora > Canidae > Canis > Canis lupus. The sequence goes on along the minus strand of NC_049222.1, from coordinate 32,265,069 downwards.
AATAATCTGGAAGAAGCCCAAGTAAGCAAGAGCTGTTTTAAAGAATACATAACAACAACAGCAATGACAAAAACAAACAAAGGCTAACAAGTTAGTTTGGAAAGATAGTACCATAGACCTCTCTTATTCATGGAGGATAACGTTCCAAACCCTCCAGTGGATGTGTGAAATTGTAGAAAATACTGAACCCTATATATACTATGTTTTTTTTCTATACATATGTCCTATCATAACATTTGATATATAAATTAGGCACATTAAGAGATTACTAATAACCAGTAATAAAATAGAACAACTGTAACAATACACCATAATAAAAGCTATGTGAATGCAGTCTCTCTCTCTCTCTCAAAAGTATCTTATTGTACCCTTTTTTGCCTATACCTATGTAAGATGACAAGAGGCTTACATGATGAGATGAAGTGAGGTGAATGGTATGGGCATTATGATATAGCATTAGACTTCTACTGACCTTAACAATATATGAGAAAGAGGATCATCTGCTTCTGGAGCACAGTTGACCACAGGTCAATAAAACTGTGAAAAGTGAAACAGTGGATGAGCAATGGACAAACTCTAATTACAATGAAGGCTAATCAGGGTATAATTGAAAGGTTTATCTCTGGGAAGAGAGAAAGGCCAGATGTGATGTAAGAGATACTAAAATGGCAACAATGTAGGAGATTTGGGGACTTGATATAAATAATAGATGCAGAGAGCAGAATAATCTTGAGTATTTAAAACTCAAGAAAAGGAAAGAGATAACCATAATTATTTTTTAAAAGAAGAACTAATCAGTAGCGTGGTTTGTACTGATTGTTAAACCACTAGTCTTGCTTCTCTAAATTTGTGACTCCACAGTGAGTGAAGCAATCACCTTTCCCCTGATACCAAATCTCCACCTTCCCTTCCTGCTCAGCTCAAGACACAAAACTTCTTCAGAACACACCTTCCCTGACACTTCTCCCTTACCTTGACTACACAGTGCTTTACCTGGCCTCTTATTCAAACATCTCTTTCGATCGATACAGGAGACCTAGTGCTATTTTAATATTCCAGAACAGATTTATGAGGCATATAAGGCAGTAACTCACCTCATGTCATGGCAGAAAGATTCAAAAAAGGATGTTCTCCCGAATGCTCTGGGAGCAACTTCCCACAGAGTTTTTCCACTTTCTAGGAGGAAAAAAAAGTCTTCACAAATCCAATCTAATCACACTTCCTTATCAGTCAATATCCTTTCTCTTCCTCACCTGGGCAATTCGTACTTATTCTTCAAGTATTAGTTCTGCCACAAAGTCAATTCTAATTTGCTTGTACAGTTCAAATTCTCCTATTAGAAGTTGCCATTTCTCTGATCTCCCTCATCACACCAAGTGTTACAATTATAATTGTATATATATATTATAATGAAAGTCCATTTACTTCACTTGATCCCTCTCTCCCTGTTTTCGTTCACTTTTGTATCATCAGAACGAAGGTCACTTTCCAGTACATGGTAGGTGCTAAGAAATAATTTAAATATTTGCCGAATTAATAAATGACGGTTTATGTCCTTGAATGACAGAAGTAACCCTTTTGCCCCTTAAGATCTTACTGTTCTCTCAGTCTAGAATATCCTTTTCTTGACATCCATACCTTAGTCTTGTAATTCCATAAGCAGCATCTGTCAAATTGTTCATGGAGGTCTTTCATCCATTATTATATTACAGTAAGCCACCTCTACCCCCCCATAGCTTTTATATGTTCTTGCTGATTAATTGTTCCCTACATTCCTCCAAAAGAATAAACCTCTATGAAGACAAGAACTATTTTTTTAAATCCTTATTGAAGGACAGTTGGAAGAAAGGCACAGAGGGACAAGCGGCCCCTATCCTAAGAGGAAAATATCCCTAAGGAAAGAGGCCCCATCCTGTTTTTCTAGGCTTTACTCAATGCCCCAGCTTTAAACTTTAAGTCTTCCTCCTGGGAGGACTCACAACTTGTAGGTGACAGAAAGGAAGGGAATGGCCTTGGATATTCTAACCCAGGCGGCAGGGCCAGGAGGTGGGGGCGGGGGGCGCCCAACAGCCAGTGGGATATTTAAACAAAGAGCTTGATCTGGTGGCCTGCAGCTGGTCAGCATGTCTTAGGGCAGTGGCAGCCGCAGCCTTCTTGGTCTGTCAGGTGAGGAAACACCACCCAGGAAGAGCCCTCCCCACTTTCCCATGTGAACAACTCCCTAATAGGTAGATGAGCGCAGGGATAAAAACAGGAGTTGGTGACAGGTGCGTGGAGGGTTAAGATTAAAACAGCCCACACCGAAGAGCCCATAAAACCCCCTAGATTTAAATGCCAAATGGCAACTTTCTTGAATCCCCTCCCTCTTCGGGAGCTTTGTACTATTGTTCAATACTTTGCTTTGCTGCCGACCACTTCCTCTGGTCTACCTCTTCGTTCTTTGAAGAGTGTGACCAAGAACTGGAAGCAGTAAATGAAAAGAAATCCTTCAACAATCTTGCAACAGTTTTTTTATTAATCAGCAAAGGAAAATTGTAACATAATTTTAAATGTTTGCAAATTAGGTCACAAAATGGACACAAAATGTTTGCAATATGACTATTAATTACATCTATTCACATAGCGAAAGTCAGTCATCAAATCTCACATTAATACAAACATAAGATCATATCATGATTGAAAGTAGTTCAAATCAAATAACCATAAGCTGTATTGGTGGATCTTTTAATATTTAACATTTTAACATTATCTGATACTAACTTCCTTACCTAATGGATTCTACCAACTAAAGTTTAAAAAATTGTTAAAAAATGACTAAAAATCTGCAAAGGAATAGGGTTTCAGAATATTTGGTGAGAAGAAATGAAACAAAATAACAGGAAAGTATCAATTAGTATACATGTAAAATTCTCCCATTTTAATCATGATTTTGATACTGACATCCTCTTAATAACAGGAAAGTATCAATTAGTATACATGTAAAATTCTCCCATTTTAATCATGATTTTGATACTGACATCATGATTTTGATACTGACTGCATGATTCTGCAAAAGTTGATCTGCTGGGCACTACATATAAAGCTTGAGACCAAACTCTTGTAACCATTCTCTTCTAGATGTGGTTTACATAAGGTTAGTCAAACTTAACCCACTTTCACATATATTCCCCAAAGATCTCATCTGTGCCAGAGATAACACAGATCTGGAGTAAGAACATTTGGAGTTGGTTACTACTATTTACCAAGTACTTTCCCATCCTATTTCTATTTTTCCTCAAAATTTTATATTTCAGACATACATATAACCTGAGCTTTTCTTTCCTAATATCAAGTGGATTATTTTGTACAAGAGAAAGTTTTTAACAATAAATCTTCCTAATTTTACAATTCAGTTTCAAGAAAAACCTTCATTTTTATAGTCTGTTTTTAACTGATTAAAGAGGAACCAACAATCCTATCTTTTTTTTTTAACAATCCTATCTTATTATCAAATATGATATCTAAGAAAGTCTCTTATTTTGGTTATGTTTTAACAATTAGTGTTTAGGCTACTCTCACAGATGATTAACTATTGACATTACTTTTACAAATGTGAAACAAATTATTTTTTTAGGGGAAGGGAAATGAGAAGGAGAGAAGCAAATGGGAGAATAGGCACAAGATGATAGATAAGGTGCATACTTTTGTGCATTCAATACATAATTTTGGTCCAACTTTTTCACAACGTAATGACTATTCTCTTGTATTTCTTACTATGCCTATAATAAAAGTCAGTGTTAAACCTCTAAATCAAGGCAAATTCAATCATACATTTACTTTCATGTTCCATAAATATATGTTTCATGTTCCATAAATATATGTTATAATATATGTTAATTATAAAGTCTCTATACTATATTTGCATATTTTACGGACTAATACAATGCACAAACACATAGAAGTTTTCTATTATGCTCTTAATTTTGCCTAGATTTGACATTATCTTCAAAACTGTTTAATTGAGCCACAAACAAAAGTGCTATAACATTTGGAATTGATACAAGTTAAAAAAAAATTATCAGCAATTCCATAAAAGAGAAAGGAGATGAATCCCTAACTTTGTTTTTTTCTTGTGTGTCAGTTGTTTGAAAAACACTTGAAGATGACATGAAGTTTTCTATATATTGTCCATGAACTTGATTTTCTGAGTTTAACTTCAGATTTTCTGCCTTAACTGCATCCACTACTCTTGCAGAAAGCATTTTAGGTGTACATTGGAGTTCCAACACTTGATTGAAAAATTGTGTTGTTTTTTCTCTCTAGTTCCAACTGCTTTATAGCACCAATTACATCCATGTCAGCATTCATCACCTTGGTTTACAAACATCTCCAAAATCCTTTGGAGACATCAGGAGGGAAAAGAACCAAGAGGACACCTTAGGCCCTGATCCATGGACCAACTTGAAAACAAGAATTTTGACTGGTTCACTGCTATAATTCCAGCTCCTGGAACTGTGTTGGAGTAAGTGCACAGGAAAAAAAAGAAAGAAAGAAGTTTTCATCTCTCTTGTGTTAGACTGCAGCAGACCAGCATAGGACTGAGGCACACTAGACTCTACTAAACTGCCAGTAGCCAAAGATAAGTATACTACTCATTTTAGTTTTAGAGTAGGAACAACAAAAATGGAGTAGCAGAGAGCAGATTAGGGAGGTGATGATATGGAAACACAAGGATGTTTCACATCTTTAGCCATCATAAGCAATGCAAATGACATCTCAAGATTTGGAGAACTGATTAGATGAGTGGGGAGGGCAGGGAGGACTTTTTCAAACCTGAGCTAATAACTTAGTGCTAATATATACTATTTTCTGTTAATTAAATGTGTGTGTGTGTGTGTGTGTATCTACACACACACACACACACACACACACACTTCTGGGCAAGAGCCTTTATAAGATTCAGGTTAAGGGAGAAAAGAACATTGCCCCATCCCACATATTAGATAAAAATCCAGATACTCCCATCACCAAAATGATTTCATTGTAAGAGTTAGAATCTCACCTCTTTGTGACAATAATTACCAGTAGGGGTGGGATGGATATTGTATGTGTCACGACATTTATTTTATTTGTTATCACCCTTGTTATGGGCCGAACTGTGTCAATTTTCCTTCCAAAAATTGTATGTTGGAGTCTAAACTCCCCACTACCTCAGAATGTGACTATATTTAGAGTCTTTAAAGAAGTAATTAAAGTTAAAATGAGTTCATTGGGGTGGGCCCTACTCCCTTATGATTGGTGTTTTGTAAGAAGGGGAGATTAAGACACCAACACATGCAGTAGAAAGACCATGCGGACAAAGAGAGGAAGGCAGCCATCTATAGACCAAGGAAAGAGATGTTTGAAGAAGTATTCTAAGACTATATGCTGGCATTTTGCTCTCAGACTCCTAGCCTCCAGAAGTGTGAGAAAATAAATGTCTGTTGTTTGAGTCATCAAGTCTCTCATATTTTGTTATGGAAACACTAGAAAACTAACATACCCTCCATTTTAAAATGTTTTAATTTAAATTTAAGAACTTAGCAAAGTATATATAATGTCCTAAAAGTCTATTTGTTGACTTACTGAATGAGGAAGGAAGAAATAGTCAAAGTTAGAGTAGATATCAGCAACTATTAACAACTGAAATGAACAGATTTGGAAGATATTCACTGGTGATATATCCTCTTGGGAGAAAAAGTGTGATGATGAAGACACTGGTTCCCCAGGAAAACTCCACATATTTTCCACTTCGCATAAACTGATGCTGGACAGTACATCATTTGTATATACTAATAAAAGGGGAGACAATATATCTGAACCTGGGGGGGGGGGAGTACATTTCAAGAGAGGTGGTAAGTAGTTGAGATTTTAAAAGGTAGAAAAAGACATCAAAAAATAAAATTGTTGGAGGGAGCAGATCATGAAAATGACAATGAGAGGAAAAATAATCTATGAAAGTGATAGAAAAATGAGTCTAAAATGTAAAGTAGAGGCAGAAGAGCAAAGAAAAAGAATTATTATCACCATAGCTCCAAGGTGAGGGTGCTGTAATTTTTCAAGGACCCGCAGATACGTCTAAGGTTCTAACATAAAATGTATTGGATCTAAAAATGAAAGCTGCAAAATAAAATTTGAAAATATATAAAAGTTTACAAATTATAATACTATGTTCTCTAACTCATTGTATCCTACACATATATAACAGTTGTATATCAACTTTATATTATTTGGAAAAAGGAAACTTTTCAACATGTTGATATAATGCATGCAGTGAATCTGTTATAAGAACATTATGGACCTTTAAAAGTCTTAAAATTGTCCCAGGGAAAGACGATAATGCAATGTAGAAAGAGAAGGAGGGTATGATAGGGACAAAATAGTTTTATCTGGGTTATAAACTCATGAATTCTCTAGCAAACTCTATGGGTACACTAGACAGTTGTTCCTAGAAGAGCTAATAATCAGTGCTAAGAACTCAGACATCAGGTAAGTATCTTATTTTTTGGCATTACGGGTGCCAAAATATAACCCCAAAATATATTCTTGCATCAGCAATTTGCTGATTTAAAAGAGCACAGGGTTACATCTAAATAATGACAAACACTAATTTAATGAACTCTGAAAAATCTGCTAACAAAGGAGAAAACATTCACCAGTTGCTGGGCATTATGAAGAAAGAACTATTTTATTTTTTCAAGAGATTGAATCATCACTTCCTGTAGGAATGACCTAATAAAACACATTGCATTGCTCATATCAACATGAATCCATTATTCAATAAAACAAGGCCAGATCTGACCATTAAAAAATAGTTTTTCCAGGGAATGAAGATAAGCTGTTGTTTGGTATCTTCAGAGAAATTTATATGTCTCTTCAAATACAATAAAAGACCATTGATTAACACTTAATTAAAAAGATAAAGCAACCCAGTGTAATTTCACACTTGAAAGGAGAATTATGACAACTCAATTTAATGCCAAAATATAGAACTTTATGTTTAATAGGATAGTGTAGGAATTTTAGGGAGAGTATAACTAATAATAAAAATCAGTATGTTTATCATATTAATAGGGCATAGTAAATTTTTACAGCACTCTGCCAACATGTGAACCCTGAAAATAAATTCAACCAGAACATTAAAAAAACTAAGTTTCAGTTCTAAGAAAAGGGAAATCAATTGTTTAAACCATGAAAACTAAAACCATATCTTACTTAAATTTTTCATTATTAAAAATTCTAACACCTATAAGTACCTACTTTCTAATGTGCATTTAGGTATATTTCTTATACAGGAGGACTAAGTAAATAGGGTATCCTAAGTCCTTCACACAATTTGTTCAGATTATGAGTTTTGCAGTTGTGGAGTATAATTATTAAACACGTACCTTATCTCCTCCTTGAAACTGAAACTATCATTTGGTACAAATCTATTACTAAACATTGAGTTGATATACTTTAAGTGCAAGTATTACTGCATTCCACCAACATAAAAGAGATTAACCAGGATGCTCTGATTCACAGATTAATATTTCTGAAATAAGATAATATGGGAAATAAACCTTCACTGTTAATGTGGACAATACTGTCAAGAGGTAACAATGGCCCATCACACATAATTATATTTTTGAGCTTTGGGTTTTTGAGAGTGAATTTTTAAAAGAATAAAGGTAATCAATACATACGTGTCAAGCCTTAAGCTCATCCCATTTCAGCAAGCATATTTGACCCTTGAACAATAGGAGATAGGAGATGCCTATCCCCCCTCCTCTCGCAGTTGAAAGATCCAAGCATAATTTTTGATTCCCCCAAAACTTAACTACTATTAGCCTACTGTTGACCAGAAGCCTAACCAATAAAGAATCAATTGACACTTACTTTGATATATATTATAGACTATATTCTTCTAATAAAGCTAGAGAAAAAAAAATGTTAAGAAAACCATAAGAGAAAATATGTTCACAATATCATTTGATTTATATAAAAAAATCCATGTATTTGTGAACCTGTGCAGCTCAAGTCCAATTCATCAACTGTATACATGCTGACATTCATCTTTTTATGTGTATTCCAATATTATAGTGAACATACTAGGCTAGATATTAAAATGCAAGGTTGTAATCCAAGCTCTATATTTATTAGTTCTAGAACTAAAAAGAACTATAGAGGACCCTAGGTCTTGAGATCTAAAATTTCTTCAATCTGTAAAATGGGTATAATCGTACCTACCCTGATTATCTTACAAGAAAAGAGGAGAGGTATAATTGTAACATAACAATTGTAAATGTTAGAAGTAAAAACTCAGTCAAATACTAACCAGGTACTCCTAATGACTTGGGCAAATCACTTACCTCTCTTTGGACCTCAGTTATAACAACAGTAATAGTATCAGAGATATGTATAGCACTAATTCCACATGCCAAGCAGTGTTGTATGTGTTCCAAATAAATTAATCCACTAAATCCTCCAAATGCATGTAAAAGCTATATCCTTATTGACTAGTGGATTTCCAGATACAGAGTAAGTGGTCTGTTGAATGAAAGGTGGATAAATAAATAAATAAAATGAAAAAATGATTTGAAATGTAATATTTTGGCATCCCTCCTATGTAAGAAAAAAATAGTACATTTTCTTAACCTATAAGAAAGGGAAAAGGGAGGAAAAAGTAAAATCTCCATATGTTGAATGAATGTGAAATGATATGTTATGTTTCTAATTTTCTTTAAAAGAATGAATTAAGAACAAAAGTATGTGAAAAAGAAATAGGAAAAAAAAGAAGTCTACTGATAAATATGCGGAACAGTCCATGCTGTTAGAATTTGCTATTAAACTTCACCTAAAAAATAAAACAAAGCTTTATATATGCTTGTAGAAGCCTACCAGTTAAAGGCTCCATTCTAACTTTTATATTTAATGGTGTCTGGTTACTAATTAGTTAAAAACACTCTGGGAGTCATTCACAGCTGTGGCTCTGTACATTCAGGACAGGGCAGTTAACTGGAGGGCAAATTATATACTAATAACCTAGGGAGAACCATGATCCATTTTCAGGATTTAACATCAAGAGTGGCAAGAAGGAATAATTATACTGAAATAAACACACACATATAAACACACAGAGATAATTTTAAAACATTTAATGGTAGTGAAGAGTAAATTATTTAACTCTAACCAGGGATGAGAGCCTTTTGGTAGCTATCATTTACTGCAGTAAATCTGCTGAAGTTTGCATTTCCTGGCTGCTGGCTCTGTTTATTTAAAGTCATTCTGAATGCTCTGCTAGAAAGGATTTCAGCAGTGCTGCCAAATTTTCACTAGATTAAAAATGTGCACTGCTGATAATATTTTTATAAACACTGCACACAGAACAAGAGCAATGTTCTTTAGATATCAATTTGCTCCTCCTCTACAACCAGTCTTCCTGCTACATCTTCTCACTTGGCAGAATCGGTTCAATCTGGTTATTTGCGATGAGATGTCCTAGAAAACTTACAACAAAGTTCCCTTACGGGTTAAGTGCTGAATTAGATGTCTCTCATTAACTGGTAAAGCCATAGGATAATTCATCAATGTGAATGTTGGAATGTCTAAATATTTGTTAGAAAAGTGTCCATGAAGCGAAGTCTTTCAACTCCAGAAAAGATAACAAATGATGTGATGTCAAATGTGCCTTGTAGAAAAGTATTCAGATTAAATATAGCTTCCCTCACCCTAATGCTCAGGTGCAAGTTGCTTTCACTATTATTAAAGTAGTTGTAGTTGAGGAATTCTTAGGCTTTCCATTATCCCCTTAGCTTTATCCTGGGATACAAAAACCACAGGAGTTTTATTAAAACAGAGTTGCTCACAATAGGTTTCGTGAGTGGCAGAAAGGAGTCTAAACTGAAAACTCAGGAGTCAGCAAAAGTTAATGGCTGGAGCAAGGGGGAAGTCAAATTGTTAGAAAAGAAAAGCTTTGTCTACGGAGAAGCAAAAGTTGAAGATAAGAATAGAAAACACACAATGAGATATAGAAATGCATTTCTATAGGGTCAAAGGCATTAGAAAATCAAGTAAGGAGGTCAAACACAAGAAGTTAAAAAGAAAAATCTGGAGGAAAATTATCAATGAGGTAAAAACGGAGATATTTATAATATTTGTAATTCCTCTCTGGTTACTCTATCTCTGGATCTCTTCCTTCTGATGATCTAAAACCACTTTTAATTTAGTTTCTGTGCCCCAAAGCCTATCTGGGGCTTCATATCAATATAGGCCAACAAACTGCATCACAAATCATGGTCAGAGATGAGAGTAGACGGGTTTAACATTGTTTTTTAATTTTATTTTTATTAAATAAATAAGGAGAATGTTTTAGAGAGCAGATTTACATGATTTTTTAAACTAAAATAAATTTAGACTTGCACAGTTTCACTTAATGCTTTGAGTCTCCTGTCTTCCTATCTAGTTAGAGGCACTTCGAGGAGCAGAAAGATAATTAAATTCCAGCCACTGAAAAGGGAATGAGGCTTTAGAGTAAGTTCAAGAAAGGTTTCTTAATTCTTCCCAGGTACTTAGACTTCCCTCTGGTAGCTGCTACCAGCTTCTTAATGGGGCCTCATTAGGGTAGACCAGGCATGGCCTTTTAACTTTTAGCAGAGATAACTAAGAAACAGTTATGTCTCAATTTAATTTATATAGATACATATACACATGCATGTGCTCACACAGACACACAGAGAAATATAGGTAGGATATAGACAAATTTATGCCTTTTTTCTAAATATAAAAGTTGAGGTATAAGGGAGAACAAGTATAAACAAATCAACTGAGTGTAGTAGTATTTTTAGTGATTATTTTTCTTTCAGATTTAGTTAATATTCAAGAAGATTGAATATGGGATATTGATGCCAGACATGATACAATTCCAACCCAATTACCATTACCATCGACTTTTTTTTTTTGTGAAGGCTAAGCACTCTCCTTAGAAAAGAACTCTAATTATCCTAGTGATTGGGGTTCAGGCATGTGTATTTGACTAGCAGGAATCTAACAGAAGCCAAATGCCAGGTGAAGGGGAGGAAGCCAGCAGTTTCTATGAGACTCTAAGGAGAACATTCACCATGAGAAACGAGAAAGTCTAGCACCTTTGAGTTAGATTCTAGAAATAAAGACCGAAGAGGCAAAGGCAGAGGGTGCAAATAGCTGTTGCAAGAACTTTGCCACCCATGTCATATAAGGAAGGCCCTGTGGGAAGTAAGGCTAGGTATGGACAAAGCTTCAGAGAATGAAGAACATTTTGAGTCTGAAGCTATACTGACTGCAGCGGAGAGCCTCAGAAAGAGCCCAACAAGGCAGATGCAGGGGTATTGCTCTTCCTCTACAACCAGTCTTTCTGCTAGGTCTTCTCTATAAGTCTTAATGGGACTTCATTCAAAAATAAATTAATGGCATTCAAATTATATACAGGCTGAGGGAACGAGAAGCAGTCCTAAGCAGAGTACAGCATTACTTTGCCTCCTGGCCCACGCCAAGCACCTAGAATCCAGCCTTGAATAGCATGCCAAGTGATGACAGCAGTATGACTGGGAGCTGCTTACACAGCAGATCAGGCAACAAGAGGTCCACGAACAGAGGAAATGCGATGCGTGGGTGGAACCTGAGTTCCTGGCAGTTTATAGATGAGAAATAGCCTGACAGGAAAAGCAGTGTATGCTCACCTCTGCATCATGGTACCCACAATCCAGGAAAGTGTAGGAGTCCTCAGAAAGGAGAGAAGAGGACAGATGGAAGATATGTGGCAGTAGAACTGAAAGGACTCAGGAAGGAGCAAGAGAAAGGTAACAGGGAATATAGTCAAGGACAAGAGTGATGTCTTGAATATGAGTCCCTGATGGAATATTTAGAAAATTATTATTTTTTTAAATAATAAATTTATTTTTATTGGTGTTCAATTTGCCAACATACAGAATAACACCCAGTGCTCATCCCCTTAAGTGCCCCCCTCAGTGCCCGTCACCCATTCACCCCCACCCCCTGCCCTCCTCCCCTTCCACTACCCTAGAAAATTATTTTTATAACAAATAATATTTAAAAGTAAACAGGAGTGCTTGTCAGTTTCAATGTCATCTGGTTTCCTGACAAGTACCTACAATACAGTCTGGAAACAAACTTCCTAATCTTCCCTCAAAGATGTTTCCTTTGTCCTTCTCTTCATGGTCCTGGGCACTGAGAGGCAGAACATTGCTGGGAATCGCTTGACTCCTCCCCCTGCCTTGCGTCATGTCCCAGATCTGAATTATCCAGGTTTTACCTCAGCATTATCTTCTACGTGTCCCATTCCTTCCATTCTTCCTGTCTGATTTATACAACCTGCCATCAGCACTTTTGCAGCCACTTGAAAGTTACTTTACTAATCACACACAAACTTCACTGGACTTTCAAGCAACAATTATTCTCTCATCTCCTAAAGCATAGTGCTCTATATACCCAGTATCATATTTATATGAATTTTCATGGACATTTCATCTTCCTTAACAGACTGCAAGCTTGTGGGAATAATCTGTAATGATTCATTTTCCATGAACTTACACATGGTAGCTATAGAATTAATATTTGTTTGGATTACGGTTGGATAATTATAAGTGGAAAAATAAATTAATGGCTTTCAAATTATACACAATTAGGTAATGTATGAAAAACAGGGTCTATTTTTAGACTAGTATTTCTAATACTTATATTGACATTTATAAACTCTTCATATAAACACTAATTGTCTTAAAATTCTCCCACTTAAAAAAAAAATTCTCCCACTTAGAAATGTCTAGGAGGATCTACATACATATACCCACTGATACATACTTTGTTCTGCTATTGTAACAATACTGCATTTAATAATGACAGACTTAACTGAAAGACCTGAGTTTTTGTTTGGCTCTGCCAATTACCGAGTCATGTAACCTGGCTAACTTACTTTATCTCTCTAAGCCTCTGGTTTCTCTCATATAAGTGATTTAATTTCTAGACTTGTTTTAAGGCTAAAATGATATGAGAAAACAGTCTGCTCAAAGTAGATCTTAGTAATTGGTCGGTCTTAAATAATACATGTCCTCACAGTGGAAATTGATTGCATAGTTTCCTCTTTCCTTTTATCTCTTCCTTCTATTGCTTTCTTTCTCCCTCTAATTCTTCCTCTGTCTCTCTCTTTCTTCAAACTACTACTTAGTGTACTGGAACAAATAGGACTAGGAGCCAAAAGACTTGTGTAGAGTTTGATAGTTGAGTGACCTTGGGCAACACATTTAGTGTTTACAAATCTCAGTTTCCTTTTCCATATAATGAAAAATAAAAATGGATGTGAAAAATTCCACGAAAACTATAAATCTTTATTAATCTATAAGATTTTTATTAGATTTAAGAAAAATAACATCAGGTTATTATGACTGCCCTAGTTGCTTCAAATACTTTCCCTTGAGATCATGCTCTTGACCTTCAGTATAACACAAACTGGAGTTATAAGGGATGCAGATTTTATTTCTTCAGCAAAATTTGAAATTGAAGTTTAGTTTTAAGTATATAGATAGATACCCATATCAAGCAATTCAATTACTGGAGCACAGGTTGGTAAGGCTAAAGTAAGTCGGCTTCAAAGTCATTCTCATTTGCCTTTGTAATGTTTTGAGTGACTATACCTGGACACTGATACATATATATTTTGAGAAGTAATAAAAATTCAGGCCTTGAATAATGAATGTGCCCTGAGACAGTCTGAGGAAAAACAGAAAGTTTTCCACATTACCCATTTTACTTCATGACTCAGAATCCTCTGTTCTCCTCATATATTCTAGAGACAGGTGGGCCTACCTGACATATGGTAATAGAGCACCATTCTGGTTGAGCCCTACTTTCCTACTGTCTCAGAATTATTACAAATGATTTCCTGCTCATTGCTGGTACTGTGGGAAATAAAATCAAATAAAAATTAGAAGAGAACTCCTAAAGTACTTTATTACTTAATATGTTTAATCTCATCAATAAAATCTGAAAATAGAAGCTGTCAGATATGCAAATACTCAAGAATTGGCTAGTATTTTGCTTAGCTCTTCATCATAAAATTTTTGCATATTCTGGCAAAGATTGTCAAATCATCCTAGCTGAAAGAAAACTAATTTCCACAAACTGTTATTTGCTATATTCTTCCAAAAGTCTGTCATTACCACCTGTACACATTAGCTAATTATCTCCTGTCTGTTGTTTCAATAAATGTATTTTGTTTACAATTGTCTGTACCACTAAGTGAGAGGTCTTTAAAAATAATTGATTGTGGAAAACTTGAATATGAAAAAAATAATAAAAACTTGTGGAAAGTAATTATAATTTAAGGGAAGAATATAGCTTAAAGAGCTTTGGAAAATAGATATGGTGGGAAAGGAAAGGGCAGGGGAAAAAGATGCATTCATGTATCATTCACTTATTACACTCAGTCATTTTTAAAAGGTGAGAAAATATGCACATAGGAAAAGTAAGACATAGTTTTTACCAGGTTATGACCAGTGATGAGTTCTTTGAGGAGAGCACATGGCATATAGCCCATTTTCAATGAAAGTCCTGGATCTGCACCTGCATTTGACTATAGTATAAGTGACAGTGAAATATTCATTCATCGTTGAAGGCACTGATGTCTTTTTGTTGTCTTTCTTAACACAGAAAGAACTAAGTACCTTGACAAATACAATAATTAAATGCTAATTTGGAAGGTGAAAAATCATAAGTGCTATAAAAGTTAACATGTAACCATGAGCTCAGAGACTCCATAGAGTCCAGCTGTTTCACACCATGTTTTTATTTCATTTTTTTTAAGTTTTTATTTATTTGAGAGAGAGAGAGAGAGCATGCATGCAAACAGGGGTAGGGGCAGGAGTTGAAGGAGAAGAAGACTCCACAATGAGCAGGGAAGTTCAATGTAGGCTCAATCCCAGGACCCCGAGATCATGACCTGCGCTGAAGGCAGACAACCAACTGAGTCACCCAGGTGCCTTCACACCATGTTTTTAAATGGGTTGAAGCAGTCAAGAGAAACAAAGCAGGAAAGAGGAAGAAATCAAGCTGGAACTTTGGAGGTAAGTATGTCGTAAGTAAATAGTAAGGTGGATATTCATCTAGTTGCATTGTGCTGCTTTAAAGAAAATGTCAACAGATATTGTCATTAATTTGAAAGGTAGCACACACTCAAGTCTACTACACACACTCAGTAAATACATGAATTTACTGAAGTGAAGAAAAGGCAATGGTGTAGGAATAAAAAAGAAGTTTGGTTAGATTATGCTAGTGTATAAAACATTAACCAAGAGGTTTTGATGGACACATAGCAGGCATTTCTCAAAACACTATCCCAAATTTTCATAGCACAAGTTTTGAACTCTCATGGATAATCAAGATCATGAAGAAAAAAATCACTGTAAGAAGCTCTCTGACAATATCAAATCTCTGTGATGCTTAAATAATCATTTCCAACAATCGGTGCTCATTATATGTGAGGATTTTTTATTAACTTTTTAATTTCAATTCCATTATGGTTAACGTACGGTGTTCTTTTAGTTTCAAGTGTACAATATAATGATTCAACAATTCTTTACATTATTCAGTGTTTGCTCATCATGGTAAGTGAACCTTTAATACCCATCACCTATTTCACCCATTCCCCCCAACTATCTCCCCTTGGGCAACCATCAGTTTGTTCTCTATAGTTAAGAGACTCTTTCTTGGTTTGACTCTCTTTCTCTCTTTGTTTTATCTGTTGATTTGTTTTGTTTCTTAAATTCCACATATGAGTGAGATCATATAGTTGTCTTTCTCTGACTTATTTTACTCAGCATTATACTCTCTAGCTCAATCTATGTTGTTGCAAATCTTGCAAATGGCAAGATTTCATTCTTTTTTATGGCTGAATAATATTCCACTTCTTTATCCATTCATCAGTCAATGGACACTTGGGCTGCTTCCATAATTTGGAAACAACCAACAAAACTAAAATGTAGTCTACCAAATGGGAGAAGATATTTGCAAATGACATATCTGATAAAAGGTTAGTATCCAAAATATATAAAGGATTTATAAAACTCAATACTAAATAATCTAAAAAAAACTGGGCAGAAGATATGAACAGACATTTCTCCAAAGAAGACATTCAGATGGACAACAAACCCATGAAAAGATGCTCAACATCACTCATCATCAGGGAAATGCATATCAAAACTGGGATGAGATATCACCTCACACCTGTCAGAATGGTTAAAAGCAAAAACACAAGAAACAACAAATGTTGGTGAGAATGTGGAGAAAAAGGAACCCACGTGCACTGTTGGTAAGAATGCAAACTGGTATAGCCACTGTAGAAACAGTATGGATGTTCCTCAAAAAAGTTAGACATAGAACTACCCTACTATCCAGTAATCACATCACTGGGTATTTACCCAAAAATTTAAAACAAACAAACAAACAAACAAAAAACACTAATTCAAAGGGATACATGCACCCCCATGTTTATTGCAGCATTATTTACAATAGCGTGTGAGGATTTTTAACTGACTTTTTCACACCAGAAATCAATATTACTTGAAGTTTTTTGGATAATTTCTTCAGATTTCAGCCCACATTCATAATCCCATCCTCAGACCATTCATTCTGTCTTCTTCCATCCCTTCCTCCAGATTCTTAGCTCTCCTTAATATTTTGTGTAAGTTTGTCTGACATTAGGAAAATTTGATCAATACCACACTGTACTGAGTACTTTATAAAGCTTAATATAAGGTCATGTAAGCTCTCCAGCTTTGATCTTATTCTTCTTCAAGACTACACTTTTCTGGGGCACCTAGGTGACCTTTGTATACACATATACATGAACACATATACACACATATATGGCTAAATTCACTTACTTTTAGTAGGGTTTTTTTTTTTTGTAAATTCTTCTAAAATTTTATATGTATGAAGCCACTGAAACAAAGGACAAAAATTTGTACAATTTTTTTCTTGCTATATTACATTAGGTAGGATATCTAGTAATTCACTGAAAAAAAAAAGGCAGCAGAAATATTTACCTTCCATTTTTCCTAGATATTAGGAGAAAGCATTCACTCTATTAGCACTAAATATAATTTTAGCTATAAGACTTTTATATGTCTTTTATCAAGTTCAAGAAGTTCTTCTCCAATCATAGTTTGCTGAGTTTTGTTTTATTTTTAAACAAGAGGGTGCTGCTATCAAATACTTTTTTCTGTATCTAGGACATAATCCGGAATTTTCTCCTTTATTCTTTTAATATACTTGATATTCAAATGTTGAATCAACTTTGAATTCCTACAACAAACTCTTCATAGTTTAATGTTTTATCCTTTCTATACTTTGCCGGACTCAATTTACTAAAATTTGGTATGTATACTTGCATCCATATTCATGAGGAATATTGATCTGTATTTTTCCCTTCTGTAATGTCTGTTTTGCTGATACTAATGTATCAGAACAATTCTGTTCTCATAAAATGAGTTGTGACATATTTCCTTCTCTTTGATTTTCTAAAAGAGTTAATGTATGATTGAGATTAAACTTTCCTGAAGTGTTTGATAGAATTTGCCATAAAGCTCTTTGGGCCCAGAGTTTTGTTTTTTGGTTGTTGTTTTTTTTTTTTTAATATTTTATTTATTCATGAAGGACATACAGAGAGAGAGGCAGAGACCTAGGCAGAGGGAGAACCAGGCTCCCCACAAAGAGCCTGATGTGGGATTCGACCTGGATCCTGGGATCAGGACCTGAGCCCAAGGCAGGTGCTGAACCGCTGAGCCATCCAGGCATCCCAGGGCCCACAGTATTTTGTAAAAAGATCTTAATTACGGAAACAATTTCTTACAAACATGTAGGATTATTTGGATTTTCTCTTTTTTTGTCTGATTTGATAATTTGCCCATATCATTTATTATTTGTAAAATATATTGGGATAAATTTTTTCATAGTGTTTCCTAATTAGCCTATTCATATTTATAGGACTTATTATGGTGCTCCTTTCTTTTATTTCTGATATTGGTAACTTGTGTCTTCCCCTAACTTTTCCTTCCTTCCTCTAGCTAGGGATTAATCAGTTTCACTGATCTTTTCAGAGAACCACCATTTGGTCTTATTAATATTCTCTATTGTTTGTTTCCTATTTCATTTGTTTATGCTCTTTTTTTCTATTTCTTT
The DNA here is from genome assembly GCF_011100685.1 of Canis lupus familiaris. Classification (NCBI taxonomy): domain Eukaryota; kingdom Metazoa; phylum Chordata; class Mammalia; order Carnivora; family Canidae; genus Canis; species Canis lupus. Next base: position 32,246,841 of record NC_049222.1, on the reverse strand, counting down.
CTACTTAGTTTGGGATTACTTTTTTTATTGTTTATTTAAGGTGGCATCTTAAATATTTTCATTTTTAAACATCTTTTTTTCTCTTCTATTGTAAGGATTTAAGGTATACATTTTAAGGATTTAATGTATACATTTAAGGTATACATCTCTCATGAATAAATAAATAAAATCTTTTTAAAAAACCTTGCTTTATCTCATGAATTTTCATATATTGCATTTTTATTATCGTTGTGATTAAAATATTTACTGATTTCCATTGTGAATGTTTCTTTGTGCCATCAGTTACTTAGAAATATATCATTTAATTTCTAAATATTGGAAGTTTTCCAAATTTTTGTTATTGATATTTTAAAATATTCTGTTGCTATCAAAGAAAATACTATTTCAATTTTTCTAAGATTTTTTTTACTTGTTCTATGGTTCACTAACATGGTAAGTTTTCACTGTGCAATTGAAAAGAATGTATATTCTGCTATAGTTGGATAAGTATTCCACAAATGTCAATTAGGCAAGTTGGTTGATGATGTTGTTTATATACTCTCTGTCCTTACTGATGTTACTTACTTTTCTATCCAGATTGACAGATGGGAGTTGAAATCTCCAACTGTAATAATGAATTTGTCTATTTCTTCCTTTAGTTTTATCAATTATTAAGTCAATACTTTAAGCTCTGTTATGAGGCATATATATATATACATACACACATATACATACATATATATCATACATATATATACATATATATATCTCATCAGAGATATGAAATAGCCCTCTTTATCTCTGCTACTATTCTTTTTTTTTTTTTTAAGATTTTATTTATTTATTCGTGAGAGACACACAGAGAGAGGCAGAGAGATTGACAGGAGGGAAAAGCTCCTAGGCTCCTCAAAGGGAGCTAGATGCGGGACTGGATCCCCAGACCAGGATCATGCCCTGAGCCAAAGGCAAGATGCTCAACTGCGGAGTCACCAGGCTACTATTCTTATCTAAAGCCTGTATTTGCTTATATTAATGGTCCCTTCACCTTTCTTATAATCCATGTAAGTACGGTATATCATTTCCCAAATTTTACTTTTAACCAATCTTCATCTTTATATTTAAATATTTGCTTCTTTAGGCAGCATATAGTTGGGTCTTATTTTATAGCCAGTCTATCTCTGCCTTTTAGTTGGAGTGTTTACCTTTTACATTTTACATAATTTAACAGTGTGACTATAATTTTGTAATGTGCTATGTATTTATTCTGTTCCTTGTGCTTTCTTTTCTCTCTCCTTGCCTTTTGGATTGTGTATTTTTCAATATCCCAGTTTACCTCCACCGTTGGATTATTGGCTTATATCTTTGTTGTTGGTTTTTTCTCATAGTTGATCTAAGATTTAAAATACGCATTATTGGGATCCCTGGGTGGCGCAGCGGTTTGGCGCCTGCCTTTGGCCCAGGGCGCGATCCTGGAGACCCGGGATTGAATCCCACGTCGGGCTCCCGGTGCATGGAGCCTGCTTCTCCCTCTGCCTGTGTCTCTGCCTCTCTCTCTGTGTGACTATCATAAATAAATAAAAATTAAAAATAAATAAATAAATAAATAAATAAATAAATAAATAAATAAATAAAATACACATTATTGGGGCACCTGTGTGGCTCAGTCAAGCATCTGTCTTCTGCTCAAGTCATGATTCCAGGGTCCTGGGATCGAGTCCAAGGTCAGGCTCCCTGTTCAGTGGGGAGTTTGCTTCTCCCTCTCCCTCTGCCACTCCCCCTTGCTTGTGCTCTCTCTCTCTCTCTCTTTCTCTCTCTCTGTCAAATAAATAAATAAAGTCTTTAAAAAATAAAATACTCACATTAAATTCTTTTAAATAATATTATTTCCTTCACTAATAATGAAAGGGACCTTGTTCATTTCCTCTTCCCATTTTGTACTCTGCATTTTAGGCCTTTTTACTTCTACATATTTACAAAATACCTTTGCTTCTACTTTTGCTTCAGCAATATTTACATTTTTAAGTGTTTTAAGAAGCCTTTAATATTTTCTATTTTAGCATTTTTAACTATATTTTCTGGAATCAAGTTTCCATCTCATATTATTTTCATTCTTCCTAAAGACCTAACTCTAACATTTTTTTAGTGCAAATTTACTGGCAATAAATTCTCTCAGTTCTTGCTTTTTCTGTAATAATTTTTAATTCTCTTTAAATCTTGAAAAATTATTTCAAAATCCCAAATATAGGCTTATAGTTTGACAGTTTTGATTTTTTTTTGAGGGGGGGGTTACAAATGTCATTCTCCTGTCTTTACATGTTCATTTGTTTCTGATGAGACCTTTTTAGCCATTCTCTTTTTATATTCCTCTATATGTAATATATTTCTTTTTCTTACTCTTTTCAAGATTTTCTCTTCACCATTATTGGCTTTTTCTTTCCTCCGTCAATTTATTATTTTATCTCTGGATTATCCAGACTTTCTAAGCACACAATCATGTGAAAAAATGAAAGCTTTGTCATTTTATAATCCTTAAGTATTTATCTTTTTTCTTAGTTTATTGCACTGGATAGGATCTCATTATGATGTCAAATAGAAGGGTAATAATTAGCATCTTCTTCTCATTTCTAATTAGGGGGAAAAATGTGGGATCAGAAGCCCAGTGGGGAAACAGAGTCATGTGGTAAACTATAAGCCTATATTTGGGATTTTGAAATAATTTTTCAAGATTTAAAGAGAATCTATTTGTCAGGAACAACTAAGTTAATTTTTTTCTTCATTAAAAAAAAAAAACAACAATTAGGTATAGTATAATAGACTTTGGGCAATGCAGACACCTCAATTTATCTATCAACTATAATTACCCGTACTAAAATAGAAAGGTCACAGAGTAATCAATATGGTTCAGCAGCCTCATAAAATGCTGACATCCTCTCTCCAATGTTGACATGAAAGCTTCACTTAAACATTTCCAGAGATAAAAAGCTACATTTTATTTTTGAAACTTTTTGTTACAAAAGCAAACGTTAAATACTTCCAGAGTCTACATGAGTTCTTCCTTTTTCTTTCTTTTTGTTTTAATTTTATTTATTTGAGGGATCCCTGGGTGGCGCAGCAGTTTGGCGCCTGCCTTTGGCCCAGGGCGCAATCCTGGAGACCCGGGATCGAATCCCACATCAGGTTCCCGGTGCTTGGAGCCTGCTTCTCCCTCTGCCTATGTCTCTGCCTCTCTCTCTCTCTCTGTGACTATCATAAATAAAAAATAAATAAAAATAAAAGTTTAATTTTATTTATTTGAGAGAGAGAGAGAGAGAAAGAAAGAACAAGAAGGGGGAAGGGGCAGAGGGAGAGGGAGCAGTAGACTCCCACTGAGCAGGGAGCCAGATGCAGGAATCGATCTCAGGACCCTGGGATCATGACCTGAGCTAAAGGCAAACACTTAACTGTCTGAGCCACCCAGGCATCCTATATGTATCCTCCTTTATTCAAATATGTAGGTTTTCTTAGGCCCTCCTTCAACTACATGTATTCCTTACAATGAACAAATAGGAGTGAGGGGTGGGGAAGAAAGCAGTGGCATAAACAAAATAGAACTCTAAGTCTCCCTCAAATAAATATCTGGGTCGGTCCTCCAAAGAAGCTTCCCAAGCTCTGCCACGTGCCATTTCTGCTTAGAGTCCACTAATAAAACTTACACACCTGGCCATAGCTAACTGCAAAGTCATTTAACAGATGTAGTAGACAGTTATTTTGCAGTACCTTTCAACTGACAATCACTGCTCATGACTCCAGTAACACATCTAGTGTCTTCCTTCCTCCTATGGCTGCCTCTACTATTCCTGCCATGGCTTTCCAGCTCCATTCTCTGCTATGGCTGCTAAATACCCCTGGTGTCTACTGCCCCATGATTTCTGTTTGTTTACTACTTTTTCTCTGTGTAGCTCTGTGTTGATCCTACTGCAATACCTCTCCTTATATGCCTTAGATTAAAGCCCTCTAAGAAAGTGGATTTGGATTGTTTTATGTAATTACTGCCTGTGTAGAGCGCCTCAATGGGGCAGAGCTGTCAGGCTAATTCACACCCCACTATCCTGGACAGCAAGAGAAGGCTACTTACAGTTTGAATTCAAATTCAAATTTTTCCAGATCATAAAAATTGCTCTTGTATTCCATGTGAACTACAAAGGACTATTTAAAAAGATGTGTAGCATGGGATTTGTTTAGTTTTCTAGACCACAGGTAATCTTCCTAATAGATTTTGCATAGAAAATTGAAAAGAAAAAGACACTAATTTCAGCCTGTTAAAAGTCACTGGCCAGATGTTGTAAAACAAAACAAAAAACCCACTAATGAAAGGTATCCCTGGAGATTTAAAATCTTTATACTCAACCTAATGCTCTTAAAGAGAATATCACATTTCATTGACATACAAGGTATTTGAGTTAAATTAAAAGGCTTGAAAATATCCTTCTCTGAATTGAAGTCTAAGGGACAGGTTTTGAAGTTTACCTACTTTCCTAGAAGACTTTTACTTCCTTCTGCCATAAACTGAGTAATTTTTTTCAATTTGACTTGATGCCACTCAACCTTCTAAATTAGGCCTTGAGTTGGATGTTCAGTTCAGGTGAAGTTGAATCAAGAGTCATACTTTGTTCAGATATAGGAAGCAAGCAGCTACACTAGAAATTGATTTTAGAGGCAAAAATAAAAGTTCTCTTTGTTCAGAATGCAAAAGGCAAGAAAAGACAAAGCAATTAAATATCTTTTAATTGGTAGGCTTCCCAAAAATCAGTGGTCGTTGTTTTCTATGTATGTGACTCAAGAAATAATTTATCTGGAGAAATGAAATTTAAGAAGAAGCACTATATTGAACTTCCTTTAAACAGACCTGGGATAGTTATAACCTTATCTCCACAAGTAATTCAACATTTTCTGTTTCCATTTTTCCCCCCAAAACCAACTAATTTGCAGTTACAGTGTTCATTCTGAACAATTGCCTGCAAAAACTCACTTCTTGGTTATTCGTAGCAAAATGATTCCTTTCCCCACCCCCATATGATTCTGATGTGATGAGGTAACTTGAACAGTTGTGTGTGCGTAACTCATTTTCTTCACTGCTGGGAAAACATGAGTTGCTTGGGTGGAAGGGAAACTCTTTTTTTTTTTTTTTTTTTTTAAAGCTTACCCCTCGGTCTGCTGTAAGTTCATATTTTTAAAAAAAAATGAAACAAAATTTGAATATTCTCTCTGCTTTTGTTCATCTTCATTTTCTAGAAACGGAGGATAATTGCTATTGTAAATGTCAGTTTAGAAGACTGACATATTTGTGCAGGAATTTGGGAGAAAATATATTGGAGAAACTATAAATATTGAGAAAATTATAAAGGCAGTAGGGCCATAGGAGGTGGAGGACTGGAAGCCCAAATCAGAGAAACAGCAAGTTTTGAGAGAACCTCTCACAGGGAAGAAAGCATTGCTTGGGTGACTCTTACCTATAGGCAGGCATGTTCTGCTAATGTGTTGAAAGTAGCCTTTCTCAGTTTCTGTATTGTTCCTTGTCCTGGACCCTAAAATGAGCACACTATAGGAAAAGTGACAGTAATTAGGATGTTCAATAGGAATTACCTGAGCTGACAACTCCCGCAGGGCAGGTGGCAAATGCCAGGGCAAAAGCCAGAAAGTTACATGGGCCTCTGCATAGTAAATTGACACCTTTGTGCCAGGCCTCTGCTGATCTCATGGAGAGAAAAATCACTAGAAGTCCAGGAAAGTGTTTTACACGTGAAAGTCTATGTTTGTTTCTGTGAACACTTATCTTTCCGTCTGTGAACCATTATCATCCCTATTCTTACCTCACACTTCTGTCTCGTTACCCACCTGCTTGCTTATTTTACTTTGGCTTCTTCTTCTTCTTCTTCTTCTTCTTCTTCTTCTTCTTCTTCTTCTTCTTCTTCTTCTTCTTCTTCTTCTTCTTCTTTTTTCTTTTGGACTTCACGGACTATTCTTCTACTTCTTTTATGTAGCTCATTGTCTCAGGTCATCTCTCTTGCCTGTGTACCCTGTGCTCCATAAATGTTTCAATGCTTACAAGTAATACGAGGAGGAGAGTCCTCAGACTAACCAAGGAATCTAATTCAGTATCTCTCATCTCCCGTGAGCAAATGACACGTGTAACAGCCCCCCTCCTATGGATGGAGTTACATTCTTCCCAAATCAAGAGGGGTGAGCCCAGGCAGCTGCATGTGAGGACTCCACCTGTTCACAAATTCTGAAAAAAAATAAAAGTTAAAAGAAATGTCTGTATCAGAAAGGGCCAAGGGAAGTTTAAGTGTCGATTGGTCTTCCTCTTAAAACAAAACAAAACAAAACAGCAGAAAGCTATATATTCCTGGGAGTCATTCAGTCTAATGGGGTAACTACTCTTCATCTAAACTCAGTAACCAACAGCACAAAAATACTAGCAAAACCTTCATAGGACCGTGTGATCTTACAGAAAAATTGCTATATTTCTGAAAAATTGCTATGCTATTTTTGTTCTCAATAAATTTTAAGTTTACTTCTCAACTCCAAATGTTCAAGTTTTCATTTAGGATCTGACATACGAAAAAGCTTGATACAAAATATTTACAACTTCTTACAACTCCCATTGTGTGGGCTTTGACATTAGCTTATAGCAACATTGTCACATTATATGTATATTTATTTCTAATTATTGCTCAGCTCTGGTTTAAGAGGATTTTCCATAGCTTTGTCTCCCTAGTATAACCTTCTACCTCTGTATAGTTTATTTTGCCAAGCAGAAGCATAGTAATTACAGGCAGCGATCCTAAGATGAAAGTTATATCAAGCCACAATATCCACAAGTCATTTTTTTTCTTAGACAAAACATCTCCACTACTTCTACTAAAAGTTTGAAGAAATGATGATAAAGGGGTGTGGAAAATGAACATGTGGAACTTCAGACCAGGGTATAGCCTCAGTGTAGAGAACTTTTATTCATACTTGCTGTGTAAACACTCTCCAGGAACCTCAGTGGTCAGGATTAGGCATGTTAAATAAGGAAATGACACAAGCAATAATCTGAGTGACACTATAAACAAATGAGGTTGACCAGAGTCATAAGGAAATAACAATCAGAGCCTTGACAGTAATCAAAATATCTTCTAATAAAACCATGACAGTTTCCTAAGAAAACCATGGTTCCCAATTGCGTTTCCAAAACCAATAGTGTGTCACAGATCTCTTTACTGTAGAACTTCTCTGCACCTTTAGTATCTAAGTCCATTTTGAATCACCTGAGGGAGGGATGCAGCCCTTTCCAAACTAATTGGACTCTAAAACTCTCTGATCACAGAAAACATATTAACACTGCCCAGAACACCAGTGTCCCAAAGAACGGCTTGGAAAATGCTGCATGTGAAGTTTGACAGTCCTTGATATCAATATCTTTATTGAACATTATGGCTATTCATCAAAATGATTAATGAATATAAGGAGTAGCTACATAAATAAAACCTAATGTAACTATTGCTTTCGAGAAAGTATAATCAAAAAAGCAATCACCAAATTTATTACTAGGCACAAGCACTCTGCAATAGATGATCATTGCTTATAGTTCATAATCATTTTAAAAATATATGCTGTACTTTGGGGAAAATTTTGCTTTTCTTTCCATGTGCTCATTTTCATAGCAAAATGGAGTGTGAACAATTAGTTCATTAATTGTAAAGTATTTGCATCTTTCGACCTCCTCTACTGTTTACAAAATATTTTGGAGATTTTATCAGTTCAGTAAATAGGTAGAGTAGCTCAAAATGGAAAGATTGTTTTGTGTCCAAATATTTATTAAGAAGTCACTCAGATTATGGTCCATACCATTTTTAAGGGTGTGATTGAAAAGTCACCTGCAAGCCTGCAAGTATCAAGGAGTTTTTTCTCACTTTTGATAGCTAGAGGACTCCTTTCTGCATTCTTCCAACTTTACTGGTATCCAGTCTGAAAACCCTGGGTCTCTTTCAGATGTTGAGCTCCTTTACAAGCACTGACATTGTTGAAGCAGCTTATTTTTACACAATAAAGCTTACATATAACATGTGTCATCCTATAACCCTCATGCTAATCCAAAATAAATAGAAATCATACACAAACTGAAATCTGGCCTGTTCCTTGAAGAATCGCTCCATGGGAAGGCAGTGTTTTAAGACATTTACATTTAAAAGAAAGGAAATAATTCTTTTACCTTGAAAAACATAGATCATTTTAGAAGTTCTGGAGACAGTTAAGTTTCATCCACAGCAAAAATGCTCACGTAACTTAATGTTCACACATCTTTTTTAAAAGATTTTCAGTTCAATAATCATTTGCTAATATCTGCAACTTTCTTTAAGGCTAAATAAACGAGGAAGCCATCTTGTTTTCCACATCACTGGCTCTAGCATGCTATAGAAGATCACCATGACAACAGGAGCTGGTCGGCCTGGTGTGAAGACAACAGTGTAGGCCTCATTTCCTAAATGCATGTTTCCACTAAAGTTGAATCACCAATTAAAAGACTCCTTTCTGTCCTTGGGGGCTTCAGAGATGCAAATGGTGTTGGGAAGGCTGGCTGGTCAGCTGCTATACCTAGTAACTCCTCCTGATTAACTAAAAATAAAATGACTCTTGTTTAAAAAAAAAAAAAAAAAGTATTTTTGAATTACACAGGAGTTAATACTTAAAATCAAAAGACTTGCTTGAAATTGTGAACTACAACTCTTGCGCTAAATTGTGATTGCTCCTTAAATCCCTGAAAAAAAGAATTCTGATTGTATTTATAAGTATCTTATTGCAATATTACTAGATACACAAAAATGTTGTTTTATAATTTAAGGCAAGAAAATAAAACAATTTTTTAAAGACCCAGGTTCATAAAAGAGAATTTTCTTGACTTTTAACACTCAGAAAGCAAATGTAATTAATAGGTTTTGATTTTAAGAAAAGATATGTACTTCTATTTTAGTGGATCGATTAAGAAATGAAACAGTATTTAATGGGAGTAATTTTAAATAAATAGCATAATTTTTAAAATACTGATCAGTATTTTTCTTTGTGCACAATAATAGATGATAACTAATGCTTGTCACCTACTTCTCTAACATACACTAGTCTCTGAATGTCTCTTTTCTGTATCAACTCAATGAATAGATATTTCAGTTTTGACATTTTACAGTCCTTATTTACAAATGAAATGCTAAAAATATCCAAATTATGTTACTCAACATATTTCTGATTTTTATAGTAAGAAAGGGAGGATACAAGAAATTCAACATAATTAATTTTCAGGTAAAATTACACATTTCCATTAGTAGGCATGTGATAAAGATATATGTTATTAAGTGGAGCTATTTAGGAATCAATGTGCACAAAATTAACAATACACACTAGCCAATTTTCTGTAACGTGTGTTTGTATATTTAACTGTTTCTTTGTATAGCTAATTAAATGTTTGTTGCAAAGTCTCATGGGAAGCTCATTTGCATGTACCTTGTTATAATGGCTAAACACTTTCTCACTAAGTATCGCCTGATGAATAGATATTTCACAAATGCCTGGCATAGACACAACAACAAACTATGGACACATGTCATTATTACTGTAGTTCATCAGACAACTCTCCATGGTTCTCTCTGCATAATTGGACTCATTTAGGAATCACTCATTTGCTTATGAGTGGTAACTAGTGTAGCATTGCATTTTAATATTAAAAGTTTAATTAAAGTAAAAATTTGTTCAGTTTCTTTACTTATTTGAATATGTATAGATATTCGAATGTGATTTCACAAACGTCTGATTTTTAAGAGAAAATGTCACAACAGAAAATAAATTGTCAAATTCAGATACAAACTGAAATAAAAATAAACAACAAAAATATTAACACTGTATCTTCTCCAGAGTTATAATGAGAATTACATGAGATAATCTACATAAATAAAATGACCATCAACAGTAGGTTTCACTAAGCATTAATTTCTTTCTAGCTTTTTCTCTAGAATGAAACAACTTAGAGTGACCTCAAAAGAGCAGTAGGTAACTTGTGATGCTAATTTTTCTAAGACACTCACAAAGTAAATTGGGTTGATATGAACTAAGGTTGCTCAGTTTTGCAACCATGCAACATTATAAGAGCTGAAGTCATTATACCTTCTTCCCACTTCCTGTGAGTAACTGGTGCACTGATTAATAAGCCTTTAACACTTTCTGTTAAATATTTTGCAACCTAAATATTGTTTCATGATTTCTTTCACATATTTCTAACTTCTTTAAATACCTATCTTTAAAGATGTTCTCAACGTCTTCCAATTTAGCATCATCTATAAATTTAATTGAGTGCTTTTTTTTTATCCCTTCTTGTAGATCATTAAAAAGTGTGGCAAATTAAACCACAAAAAACTCCTAATAGATCCCCCATTGTCTTGTCATGCAAAACATTTTACCTTACAGAGCACCAAAATTAACAATAGTATTTTAAATAATGCAGGAGTTATGCCAGTCTTCCATTTCTGCCAAAAGAAAGGACCCTGAACATTTTTTGCTAGGAGATTACTAAAATTTGCAACAGTTATGGCTATATATATATAGATATATATATATATATATATAATGTACCTGCATGATCTGTCTTCACTACTACCAGATGTGGCATCTAGAATCAGGTGACATAAAGTCACCAAAAGAAGGAGGTCACTTTTGCTAGTTCAGGTAAATTATCATTTTAAAACATAAAATTTTGTTCATCCAGTCTATCAATAAATCTATCTTGAGAACATATTTCATGGGGGACTTTTTTGCTAAGTGGTACAGGGAACATAGAGTTTATCAAGAGGCAGTGTGTTTTGTGGATAAAATGAAAAGCTTTGGCTTTAATAGCTAGCAACTAGCTGTGTGGCCTTAAGCAGATTCATTGACCTCTCTGAGAATCTATTTCCCCAATTTACAAATGAGTATCATCATAATACCTGTCTCATAGGACTGTCATGAGGATTAAATGAGGTGGTTTTTGTAATTGTCTAAAACTCTCAGAATAGAGCCCAGCACTAAGTAAGAGCACTTTAAATGTAGTATTTATTCTAATTAATGGATTCAATACAAAACTATTGAGAGATGGTGCTGGCTATCTTACCTCCTTTTGGAATAAGAGTTGTAAGTGAGTGCTATAGACTGAATATTTGTGTTCTTCCGAAATTCATATACTAATACCTAATCCTCAGCCCAATGGTATTTAGAGTTGGGGACTGTAAGACACACTTAGGTCTTGAGATGCAACATTCATGAATGGGATTAGTGCCCTTATAAAAGAGACCCCAGAGTGCTCTCCTGCACTTCCTCCCCATGTGAGGATGCAGAGAGAAAACAGGAATCTATAAAAGGAGAAGCAAGCCTAACCAGACATCAAATCTGTAGGCACTATTATCTTAAACTTCCCAGCCTCCAGAACTATGAGAAACAAATTTCTATTGTTTATAAGCTACCCAGTCTATGGTATGCCGTTATAGCTGCCAGAACTCACTAAGACAGAAAGCCAATAAACATATAAAATATTATAAATAAATAAATAAACAAACAAAAGCAGCTGAATGAATTATAATAAATGATCTCTTGATGGGGTTTATGTTCTAATTAAATGGAAAACAAACCAAGTAAGTAGTATGATACAATGTGCTGCATTACAATGATCTGAATAAAGCCATGTGGAAATAGAAACAAGTGATTAGTTGTACCTGTGAATAAAGAAAAAGTTTCAGTAAAGGATATGATATCATTGCTAAAGCCTAAAGTAAAAATATAAAACACAGGTCCTCAAAATCATATTAAGCCAGGCCTTCCATGCATACTTCCTCTCACATTTATAGAAGCAAGTCCAAACTCATTAGCCTTGGAATAAAATATCCTACACAGTCTGGCTCCAAATTATCTTTCCAGTATCATCTTTTTCACTCCACCTTACCATCCTTAACCAAATCTCTATCATCTCTTATCCAACAGTGGTAGGAATAGATGTGCCTTAGAATTTAAAATTTCTCAAATTTTAGAATTCAGTTATTCAGTACCCAACTTTAGATTATCAGAGGGCTGGGGTAACACCATATAATCAAATACATCAATGCACCTGCAATAAAGCAAAATTATTCATCTTGTATCTGTTCAGGTGAGGTTCTCTAGACAACTGAAGTCAACTCAGATCAGGATCAATAACAAAAGAATAAAAACAAAACTTTTAGTTTACAGAACTTTTGGGACTTTGGATTATTGTTCTCTGTTGCCTAAATATACTATCTCTTTTCTTCCTCTTGAAAATCTGTTACTAATGACCCTTCTGCCTTTCAAAAACTTTACCCTTCAAGGCTCAACTCAGATAACATCATCTTGATGAAGGTAATCTATGACATGCAAAATATGTCTCTGGGTCTCATTAGCACTTTGTCAATCCCTCTCTTTGATGATATTGTACACCAATTTATTCATAAAATGTTTGTCATTTCCTCTTAACGGAGCTTTCCAGGACAGGTATTGTGTCTTACTTTTCTTAGAGTCCTCTGTCCATAATATAGCATCTACCATACAGTATGTGCTCAATATTAGTGGTGGAACAGAGTACACTCATAACCACTCAGGAATATAAGGCAAGTATACAAATACACAAAAATCTATCCTCAAGCTTCAAGTTATAGAAGTCATATGATTAGTTCAGATGGATGGTTAAGAAAAAGTTTCACACACAGAATGGAGAGAGTATTTAGGAGACGACAAGTGAAGAAATCTGCTTATGAAGAGGAATCCAGGCTTAAAAAGTATACTAAGAAAGCAATTCACATGAGTTAGAGGGAATGATTCATGCTGGGAATAAATAGGAGAAATAATAGGAGATAGGTTACACCTGTGGATGCAGCTAAACTGAACAGAATTGGGAACTCTGTTGTTCTCATCCCACAGGACATCAGAGACCAGTATTTTTATGATTCTGTACTGGACAAGTAAAAATCCAGGAGAATGAAATTGGGCAATAAATCCTTCTACTCTGATATGTTATGATTTGGCAGGAAAACAATTTATACTGACTAATAAGCAAAACAATTTTTTAGGTGGATGATTGGTGAAGGAAATCATTGCTCATTCCTGAACACTGAACCATGACAAACAAGTACAGGTAAGTTGATTTGACTGTGAGGCAATAAAGTCAATGAAAAAGAGGTTAATAGTTTTCTAAAGAAAAAAAGATAATTGATGGATGAATTTTTAAAATGCTTTAGTATTTTCTTCCAACACTAGAAAGAAAACATATGCTCTGTAATTTGACGAAAATGCAGAAGATGATACAGAATTTCTGAGCGTAAGGAAGAGGGAATATGAAATTTTTCAAAATTCTCATTGGTAATGGTGGTTACATTATCTTTTTTTAAGAAAGGTACATAGTGTTTTGTAGGCGCACAATGATTATTAAAACTGATGTTATATATTTTATCACTTCTTTTTCCAAAATATCCTGGCTTCTATATCAAAGGTTTCCCTTTAGTGAATACAGATTAGTAAAAATTTGTATTTCCAAATGACATACCTGACAGCAGATTCAGACAATTCTGTGGCGTGATTTTTATGAGTTCATCACAGATATCTCTCTCCCTCCAATATCAGCCTCTAGCCTATCATGGAGACTACATATCAACCATGAGACATCATGCCATTCAATCCTGCAGGGTTTCCATCTACCTATTGGTTTTCTTATTCAAATGCAAATATTCTCCAAAAGGTAATCCTTTAAATTCATATCATTTATGATCATTTTTAGCACTTATTCATTTGTAACCAGCTGCAAAGTTGTAGAGAGTAGGTGGACACCACATTCAGAATTAAACAAAAGGTAAGAAGTTGGCAGGGGGAGGTGCTGTGAAGAGGGGTTGGAGAGAGAGAAACTTTACTGTATTTCATAAAATTAAGCACACACAAGAGTGCATTCCTGAAATGCCAGTTCCTCTTCCTCTGCAGTGCCTGGTTTCACAGCAAACAAAATTGACCCTCAGTTAATCATAAAATGGCATAACCAGGAGCTTGGCTCTCTCAACCATGCCTGTTAATTCCAGTATTACCCTGCCTGGTCCTTCTGATTTTTTTTGAATTGCTCTTTTTGAAATCATTTTAGATTCCTAGACAACTTTTAAGAGATTGTATTGTGGAACCACTTACTGGAAAACATACATCACATTTATACACACACACACACACACACAAAAATTAACTATAACAGTAATAAATACCTTCTTTAAAAATTTTGAGATATTATCGGCATAGAGCATAATATTAGTTACAGGTGTACGACATAAGGATTTGGTATTTGTGTACGCTGTGAATCATCATCACAATAAGTCTAGTTAGCATCCATCATCACACAGTTGCAAATGTTCTTTGTGATGAGAACTTTTAAGATCTACTCTCAGGAACTTTGAAATACACAACACAGTATTATTAATGATAGTCACCATGCTATACATTACATCCCTAAGACATCTATTTTATAACTGGGTAAATGTGGTCAAAAGGTATAAACCTCCAGTAATAAACATCTATAAGTATATGTTTACATTAAATTAGAGGAGGTAGTTTCCATTCTTAAGTAAAAGTATGGTACTAAACTATTTAGAAGTAATAATGCCAATAAGAAAAGGATCCATAAAACTCTCAGCCCTCTCCATATTTGCATGAACTTTATTATAATTTAATCATATATCAACTAGATATTTAGTTCCTTTTTGGAACCAAAAGGAATACAAATAAATAAATCTTGTTTTGCTAAATTTAATTGAAGGTATACTCAAAAAATGTGATCTAGGTTTGGAGTAATAGATTGGCTGACCTCCCAACCACTGTCTTACATAACCTACATAAGACCTTGAAAGCTTTAGGGAAGAATTCACACAATTTTGAGTGTTAATGTGATCTCATGGCCCTCCATCTCCCAAATTTAGATTTTTGCTGTATTTGTTTTCTGTATTTGTCTAGCATAATGTCATGTCACCATGGAGTCTAAGTAATTTTATGATGATTACATGGATAAGCAATAACATATAGTTTGTGAGTTTTGCGAAATGTATCTCTCTCTCTTTAACACGTACACACACACACACACACACACACACACCGGCAAACACCTATAATTCTATTAACTTACTTTCGTCCTAATCTAATCTCAACAAGAATAAATAATGAGTTATTTTAAAAGTATGTAAATACAGAAAGATTTTTTTAAAAATATTACAGCAAAATAATGACCACAAATAAACACTAAAGGGGAAACCCAGAGGAAGAATGAAGGCAGGAAATCCTACCTGAGGAACAGTGCTGTAATTGGGCCAACTCCTAGTGCATTGTTTCCTAACAGCCCAAGCGAAGGGACAACATGATGGATTACAGGGCTGTCATTTTCTATGGAAAGAAAGCACACCAGTTCATCAACAGAGGCAAACTTTCCTATCCCTGAGTTCGAAGATGAATTTGTCAAAATGCTCTTTATATAAGGGCAGTGAGCTCCATAATGTCCCCCATAGCAATTTTACAAGCAATATAAAGATGTTCCACATGGCTATTCCTTATATTGCTCTGACACTGAAGCCAAGTGCATGTTAAAAGTTGTAGTTCTGTAACAGCAGTGTGAGAAGTGAAGCTGGGAAATGGAGAAAGGAGAAGGTTGCAGAAAGAAAGGGTACAGATATGCATGTTTCTGCAACATGGCATTAATGGAAATTTATGTTAAGCAAAATTGAAAACCTGATAATTAATGCTTCCTTAGAATATCTTGCTGGAATATCAGCATCTCCCTGAGCTTCTGGTAGAATCTATATGCCAGATCATTTAGGTATACTAAATTGCCAGTCATGCTACCAGACATCAAAGATGGAGTATTATTATGACAATTGAATAAACTATTGTGTGTTTGCCCTATTAAGCAGCCAAATCACAAGAACATGGTCTGTAGACAGTATGTGATTTTTGTTATTTTGCTTTGTCTTGTATTTCTCCAGAAAACGGTTCTGTATTTTGAACAAGAGCTCAGCGGAGGTGGCAAAGTTCTGCCCCACATACATGTACCTTGTGTGGACTCTTAAACTCTTGCTTCACTGATGTGTTTAATTAGCTTCGTGGAGATTTTAGAACACCAGAACTGTTTTTCGATGCTCTATAATTTGCTTAGAAGAAAGACAGGTGTTAGAAACGCAACCCATAAAAGTGATTTTGTTATTACCTATCACTTATAAAAGAAACTATTAGCTTAAGATTTGAAACTCTCCTTTAAAAATAGTAAATGTAACTGGACATTACAAGGGATTTATGGTTACATCTGGGTTTTAATCTCACCTCTGACAAATACTGGGTGAGCTTGAACAAATGGCTTAGCCTTTGTTAGCTTCAGTTCCTTTGTCTCTAAAACAGTAAGGATAATACTATTAACCTCCTTGGAGGTTGTCTGAAGGGTGGTGGGTCAAAAGGTGACTACACCATGCCTAAACACAATGCAAATATGAAATCATTCAATCAATCAGCTATAGTTAGTAAGCATTCTGAATATTACAATCCCAGCTTCAGAACTAGGTCTTTCCTCCTTTTGGAAAAGTAAAGGCTCAGGTTTATTCCACTAAAAAAGTTCTGAGAATTTTTTGCTAAAGAATTTTTGGCCTCTAAATGCCAGAAATTATATATAAATTAAATATATGCATAAATAAAAGAGGTAGGGAAGTAGCTTAGGTAGCAAATGATTCTCTCACTTTGGCTAGTTCTGTGAACCATAAAAATAATGAGCTTTATTCTGTCTACAACCTAAAGGAATTTGTAATTGCTTTTTAGGTGAATTCGGATAAAGAGATTTCACAAAGACTTTCTAAAAACAATGTCCTAAAGAAAAATTTTGCTAATATTTTCATGGTTATTTTTCCAGAATTAAATTTTTATTTGAACTAAAATCCAAATCTGGTGAACCAGTTGATCCAGAAACTGCTGTAATGGGAGAAAGCCACTGATCTCTCTCCGGCACTGAGCTAAAAATGGCTTCTTAGTTGACCACCACTTGACACCATCAGCTCATTTTGTACCATTGGGGGGCAGAGTCTCAAAATATAGACTGTCTCAAAAACCTGAGGGTACCCTAAGAAAGTAGTACTTTGCATGAGTTTATCATGGAATTTTGCTGACTTTGAGTGTGTTTATAAGAGAAATATGAATGAACAATTCTTCTCTCTCAGGAAATTGTATAAATGAAGACTAGAGTTCTACAATCATTTATTGCTTTCCTTTTATCTTGTTTATTATCTACAGAGAGGAGATGGTGTTGACTCTCCTACCTGTTTATCTTCTCTCATGTAAAAGGCAGTGTGGTGTAGCAGAAAGAATGTGGGTTTCTGAATAAGACCAACCTCTATGATACTTTTGCTTTCTCCTATTTACTAGTTGAGGGAACTTGAAATCACACACACACAAACCTCTTTAAACCTTGGCTTCTTCATTAATATAGAGGGTTGGTAACAACTATCTCATGTTTAAAGTCAATTTTTTTCTGTTCTAGGAGGAGTAAAAAAAAGTTTTCATTCCCTTCTTTATTAGTGAACCTACCATATAGAGGCAGGCACTCACAGGGGATAAATGAAAGCCCAAGCAAACTTAATGCCACCTTTTTTCTCCAATGTTGAAAAGATAAGGAAAGGGAAAGAATTCCAGTCAGCTAGGGATGTTAAGGGTTATACATCTTTACCACTCCAAGCAGGCATGGGATACGCTGACAACAAAGAAAGACTGCAGCCTTATCTTGACACCCACTTACCCTTAGAAACCCTATTCTTTTCTCACAAGCTGAAAGAATAACAGAACTTCTATCAGAAGATCCTAGGAAGCATATGAGCAGAATGTCAAGCCAAATTCATGTCTGGGGCTTCAGACTATCCCAGAGAAAAACTATATATAAGTAGCCCCCAATCTTATTGGTTCAGTGGGTCTGGGTAGAGCCTGGAGAGAGTGGGGATAGGAGGCAGCCTGACCACATCTAGAGTCAGGAAGCGTTTAAGGGTGGAACTTGTCAAGGGTGGTCAGGAAGACAGGGCCTACCATCGGCCAGGCAACCCTAGCCAAACACAGTTTTTTCGATGATAGCTGGAATCCAATCCTAAATGTTTAATGGCTCCCAAAGCAGACTGTGATGTTAGAGTCAAATGCCTCAGACATTTTTATATCTAAGGTTAAAGTTTTTAAATTTCTTAAAAATGGTTTTGTGACCAGATTAAATTTCATTATAGAGTGGTTTCTCTTTGGAAGAGTCTAGGAAAACGGAACTGTCCCAGGGAACCCTTACCAAGATAAAGGCCACCAAAATATCACATGAAAAAATATCTGGCCCATAGGAGACACTCAATATATACTGATTCCTTACTGTCATTAGATTCATTTCTCCACTCTTACCAAAAACCGTAAATATATCTGAACATTCCCTATGTATTAAGCATTGCACTTGATCCTGGGGTACATAATGATTGTGACTGGCAAATCCAGACCCTCATAGAATGTAAAGTCTGGCTTTGACCTATGCTTTCAACTACTTCTCCTGGACATGGTCTTGGAGTGTGATTTATTAGAATGAGTACTCTACTAGTAGTTAAAGGAAAAAGTTGGGATGCTGGTTCTACCATTAATTAGCTAAGACATGGTGAAAAGCCATGTAATGCTCCTAGATGTCAGTTTCTATTAAAAAAAAAAAAAAAAAAAGGACTTTGGACAGATAATTTCCAAAACCCCTTTTTTCCTGAACATAACTACATGAATGTCAAACATGTGTCCTTAGACTCATTGGTGCCATACTTCAACCAAGCAAGCTCACTGATCCTCCCAAAAGTTGATATATATGTTTTGTTTTGTTGTTTTGGGGGTTTTCTTTGCCTGATCCTATTACCACTTTCTCTTTATGCCTAGTTGGCTAATAATGACAACAGTGGTTTTTTGGCCAAATTTTAGCCATGTTCCTGTGGCACAAAGGTTTGCAGATCAAAGTGATTCACAAGGCTTAAAGTGCAACCATTGACAAACAGATCTTAGGGCACCCTCTCCAGCAGTGGACAGCTGCTCGGAAGCTGTCTACACCATGATTTAACACTGTGAACTTGTTTTGAAACAGCTCTTTTCGACACCAGATGTCCAACAATGGCTATTTTCACAGGCCTTACACAGTCTCTGCAATGCTCACGCATGTCATTTTGCTCCAAAATGTGCTATATCAATGACATGTCTCGACACCATCTCCTATCTCAGGTTTCCTGAGAAAAGGAAGGCATTGGGGTGAAATGCAAAGACTCTGCCAGACTGATGGGTAAGTCTCAGCCTTATCTAGATTCTCCCATGTTTCAGGGTAGTTTTGTGCACTTTGGTGATGCTGAGAACAGATTGATGCCAATAAGCCATTGGAGATAAGAACTAATTGGAAACAGAAGGTTGAAGAATGATGATGTTGGGAATGAGCAAAGGGGACAGCAAGTAATTATTCAGGCAGAATTTCTTTACACAAAAGGCAGATGGAAACGGGAACAAAATTCCAAAGTCCATGGCAGAAGTAAGCAGCTGCACATTTCTTTTTTGTGGAAAAGCAAACAGAGTGAGTGATTCACTGGGTTGGTAATGGGCTCCCTGGATCCCTAGGGATTCACAATGTGCTGGCAGCCCACAGCATGTAAAATCACTCAGTAGTCTCAATCTAGTTCACCTCCTCACGGACTCTAATTGTGAAGCATATGAGACACGAGATTTAAGGGAAAGACTGAAGAGAAACAGCCTCCTGTTCACACACGAATCAGACAGAGGTGCACTGTGAGGAAGATCAACGCATACACGCTCCACATTCATAACGAGCCATAGAGTAGGTTTAACTGAACATTTCTGCATGTAAATATAAATTCATTACAAAGAGAAGTCATGAGAAAATGGAATCTTCCTAAAGACCGAGGACTAAAATAGTCCTCAATATTATCGTGGAGTCCTCGGGTGGAGGCTAAATAAAGCTCTATGATCTCTGAACTGAATTTGAAAGACAAAGGCAATAATAATTAGTAATCAGGGTGGGAAACAGAGACTCACAACTTCCCCCCAAAGCAAAATCCATTAGCAGGAACCTTACTCAGCAGGACTAATTTAAAAGCTGTTTAACACTGTACTGGTTACAACAAAACAAAATAAAACAAAAGACCCAAAAAAAATCTTCCTTAGTTTTTTTTCTCCAGCTCTATGTATGTATGTATGTATGTATGTATCTATCTATCTATCTAAACGTATATCCTAAACATATGCATACGTATATACACACATACACACATAAGTTAGATATTATATAATTTATCTCTATATACAAATTATAGGTTTTCTATAAATTATATGTATTTATATAAATTTTATTTATATATATAAAACCTATCTTTGTATATAACCTATCTAATATACACATAAGCTCTTGAATACATATAACCTATCAATCTAATTTATATACTACCTAATATACATACTATCTATATAATACATATCTATATATACTATCTGTCACACACACAAGAGTGACTTAAGGACAAATGCACCAAGAGTACATTCTCAGAGACATCCCCAAAGAATGAAAGAGAAGCTGGGACCCCAGTTAGCTAGAACCTGAAACCAGATCCTGGACTTCACAGTGATGTAAGTTTTTAACATGTAGAGAATTATACGGAAAAAGAAAGAAGGAGAAACTAATAATACACTATTATGTTCATTTATTAAATTTAAATAAAAAAAAGCAAAGAGAGATCTCTTATATAAGGTAAAAGTCTTAATCTGGTAATAAGGAATAAGAAAAAGATAAGTGCAGTTATCAAAGAAAACAAGAAAGAGCAATAGTAGATTTCAGAATAATATACTTTAGGGTGGAATGAATCACGAATTTTTGCAATGCTTGATTGGTTTGGGGTTTTTGCAAATTGAAGCTGAAGTGCATCCAACTGCAACCACTTCTCTGTCCCAACACCCTCTTCCCTTCTCCCCTCAAATGTCTTAACTTCTAACTGCTTCAGTCCAGAGCTCTTCTACTGGCCCAGCCTTTCTTGACCCCTTTCCTCTAGTTGAATAAAACTTAGACTTCTAGCTTCAGACGCAAAGTCTCAGAGACAACTAACTGGTTTGACCCTTCCCACATCTCATATGGAACCTCTAGATTGTTCTCCCATAAAACTCATGGGTCCTTTTGAACATTACATGATGCAATTTGCAATTTTATACTTATCTCTCTGTCTGTTTATCTTCCCCACCCAACTGTAAGCTCCTCTTGGGCAAGGACTTTTCAATTTTGTTCACCACTATGATACTAGTCTTTAGCAAAGAGCCTGGCACAGAGTAAGGGCTCAATAAAATTTGTTGCTGAATTAACAGACATTACCCTCAGAATCTGAATTGTAGGCCTTGGCAAGTTAGAAAATGGCTGAAAGCAATAAAACTAAACTAGAAGGCTGATATATATTTAAAAAAATATTAAATTTTGAAAAAGCAAGTAGAGCTTTAGCCACCTATAGCTAATTCTGGGAAATAAACAAAGGGTAGTGGAAGGGGAGGCAGGCAGAGGATGAGGTAACTAGTTGATGGGCACTGAGGAGGGCACTTGATGGGATGAACACTAGGTGTTATACTATATGTTGGCAAATCGAACTTCAATAAAAAAAACAAGGGGGGATGGAGTGGGAATGGGGGTAGATAAAGCTGATTATCTATATGATGTGTGATGTTGATAGCTGCAAAACATGTCTTTTTAAAATAAACCAACAATCTTGAATTGGCTTGAAAACCATAAAAAAAAAGTAATGTGATAATAAAAAATCTATAATTATATCACTTATGATAAAAATAGCAACAAATATGTCTAGGAGTTACACAGCACTTAACCAGGTGTCAGATACTGTTCTTATTTACATTAATTCACTTATTTCTATTGACCTCCCCTCCCGATGATGTAGGTACTATTGTGATACCCATTTAAAAAACAAAGAACACTGAGACACAGAATGTTAAATAACTTGCTGAAAGTCATAAAGCTATTAAATGATGGAACCTGTATTAGGAAGCATTCTCCAGAGCAACAGAACCAATAGAATGTGTATATAAAATGAAAGATTTATTTTAAGGAATCAGCTTATGTGTTTGTGAGGACAGGCAAGTCTGAAATCTACAGGGCAGGCTAGAGACCCAGGGAAGAGCTGATATTGTCATTGAATCTGAAGGCAGGGTGCTAACAGAAATCCCTCTTCCTTGGGGACGTCAGTCTTTTCTCTTGAGGCTTGCAACTGATTGGACAAGGCCCACTCACCTTATGGAGGGTGATTAGCTTTACTTCAAGTTGACTGATTTAAATGTTAATTATGTCTAAAAAAATACTTCCATATCCACATCTAGACTGTATTTGATCAATATTGGGTACCATGGCCTGGCTAAATTAATATACCATCACAGAGCCAGTGTACAAATTCAGTCTACACCCAGGATCTGAATCCTTAGTGAACACACTACCCAGACATTTACACTATAAGAATTCCCTTAAAGTTGATTTTCTACACTCATGACAGTGAAGAAAGTATAGGTATTTGTGTGTATGTATGAGTGTGTATGAGAATAAAGAATAAAATACAGCACCATTGTG
The DNA here is from genome assembly GCF_011100685.1 of Canis lupus familiaris. Taxonomy (NCBI): domain Eukaryota; kingdom Metazoa; phylum Chordata; class Mammalia; order Carnivora; family Canidae; genus Canis; species Canis lupus. The sequence continues at coordinate 32,224,160 of NC_049222.1, read as the reverse complement.
TTTCAATAATCTCAAATGAGCTATATATAGCAAGAAGAGAACTCAGCACTTCAAAGCAGTTCCTATACCACAATATTCCAAAATAGCAGAATAACTAAAGTAGCAGTTATGTTTTCAAAGTAGAAGAGTGCACAGAAGTGGCAACATGAGTTTCACTTGTGATTGTGCCATGAGCTGGAAAGTGGTCATCAGTGGAGCCAAATGTGAACACTCAGGATGGCCATGAGTTCTCCGCCAGAGCATCACCACCAATTTCCCTTAAAACCCAGCATCCAAGTTTCACACTCAGTCCTTGCAGCAAGGTACTGCCTCTAGACATCTGGGTTAAATAAAAAGTATGTCAACCTGTGGTTATTATATTAGGTCATGGACACACGCACACACACAAGCAAAATGCTGTTGATTATTTATAAGCCACCATAGCAGAGAGCCAAGTCCTGTCATCCTGGAACACGGATCCATTCTGCTTTCCTTTTCACATCCATAAAGGAGGGATAGAATTTCAAATTATGGATGTTGACACATTATAGAAGACTGAGAGAAGCAATTACAGAGGCACATTTTTCAGCAAACAGCTTCTACTCTAAAATACAGAGCCTGGTTTTGCAGAAGATGCTCATTGGAGAGCTGGAATAGATATTTGCAAGGATTTTTTTTTCCTTTGGAAAGCTGAGGATAACAAAAGCTGTTTCCTGAGAACTTTTATCTATCATTAAAACAGATACCCTCAAGCTTGGCAGTGAATGCTATTCTACTCCACCCCTGACATACCCACTTTTCAGTATGAACCGCAGTAGAGGAGATGAATCAGCAGATCTCAGAAAAATAAGGCTCTGCAGGTCAGTTCCTTGGGGCAGAGCATCCAAATGGAATGATAGTTATATCATTCACCAGAAATAGACATCAATTCATCTAAAACATTCAAGTTAAAGAGTCCAGATTGAGGAATCAAAATTTTATGTATAACTAGAGGCATGGTAATTGATGACTTGGAACACCAAGAAGCAATGTTTACATTTCAAACACAGAGAACTTGATTTTCCTGGCATGGACATGAAAAAGACAAAAAGGATATACACAGTTACACAGGAGGAAACATGTTTCAGCTATGAATGTCTCACTGGAAATGACAAAAAGAACCTATTGGAAAACCCAGAAGACGAGAGAAAAGAGTGAACACCAGAGGAACTTGCACACAGAGATGATTTTAAAGGGGGCAGGACCATACTCTTCAAGAAAAAGACAGAATAAATCACATTTCATAACTTCCCCTTTGCCTGGTCCCTTCAATTCCTGACCATAGGAGGGGAAAATTTGACCAATCTGCTGGTTCTCCCCAAAACAATGCCATGATAAGGCAATTCTGTGGGGCTAAACACCAGAAGCAATGCAGATAAGGTCAGAGAGGATATTATGAAAAGGATGTGATAAATATATTGGCTTAGAGAGAACATTAGAAAGGAAGAGGTGAATTGTGAAGCTGGTCGGTGCAAGGCTTAAAGAAAAAAAAAAGAAAGAAAGCAAAGCTTATTTGTCAAGGGGCTATGTAAACAGGGAGAAGCAGAACTGAAATGCTCTCCCAAATTCTAAGTGAGGTGTTGGAACAAAAGGCTTACTGGACATCTGAACAGAAAACTGGTAAGAACAAGATGCTTTGGGAAGAAATAGCAACAATAAACTGTTTTATGACATACACACACCCCCGTGCATCTAGGGCATATTGACCATTCGGTGTACAGGTGGCTGTATCTGAAAGAGAAAGGTAGGTGAGTGCAACAGGGCAGAGAGGGGAAGGTGAGGAAGGTGGGGGAGCAGGAGGGGTCATTCACAGGCACAGCAGGTGGCAGCTGAGGCCTGGTGAGTTAACCGGATCCCCCAGGTAAAACAGCAGATGAAAAAGACCAAATGGCACAGTTTAGAGGTGAGGCAGACAACTGAAAGATGTGGCAAAGGCATAAAAAAGAATTGGATTATCCAGTGGATTAGCAAGAGGAAGTATTACATTTAGTGGAAAGTGGAAGAGAAAGCCTGTAAAATAAAACAGGAATTTCAGGAGGCAAAGGGACCCAAATTACAAAATAGAATGCTTAACTGTTTCACTCAAATTATAGAAACTGGAGATAATTCAATTATCCTGGTTGGTGGAGTAGCACAAATGTTACCAAGACTGAGTTTGGAGGTAGTGTTCTTCCCGAGGCCTCTTGGCTGTGTATTCCTAGCCCTGAGCTGACAGCTTATGCTCTTCTTAGTCACAGAGAAGCAAGAACAAGGTGGAAGCTTCGCAGGGTTCTGAAAGCTAGTCAGACAGCTTTTTATTCAACAACTTTCTATTCATCAGCACTTCTTGATCATTAGCTTGTTGTAGCTACAATCTGACAGGACTAAGTGTTTGAATATTTGAAGCCGTGGGGATGCTAGAGTATTCTGAAAGAAAGGCCCAAGGTCGATTAGCAGTTGAAGTGAGGCTGGTTTTCTCCACTTTCAGCTCACATTCACTTTCTCTCCATTTCACACCTGTTCTCATCTCGGTAGCCATCGGAATGGCTAAAATGGCTAAACTTGTCCCTGCCTTCCACCTCATGGCATCTTGGAAAGATGTATTGCCAACTACCATAGTGTGTGCTTCACCACTGCTGAGCTCAACGACACATATCTGGGTTTTTTCTCTTCATTAAGAGAATTCGGGGTTTTTTGTTTTTGTTTTTGTTTTTTAATTTGCAAATACCTTTCCTTTGGTTTTGTGACTTTTCAACACACTAATAAATTGTCTACCTTCCTCAGTTCTAAAAATGAATAGAAATTGAAAACCTGTCACCCATAAGTCAGAAGCAGGTTTGAGGTGGAAGCATTTTTCCCTCTACTCTGTCCACCACAATATTTTTAAAGTCCATTACTCTTCATGTTTGTAGAAAAGCACCAGGTCGTATTTCAATTTCCCCTGAATGCCAGCTCGCATGGCTAAAGATTTTGCAATAGTTTATGAGGCAACAGCAATGCTAGAGTTTAGCTGGTGTGGTGTGGTGTAATGTGTGTATAGGTGTCCTTCCAAAAGGAAGGTGTTCTTTTCACCTCTTTGAGGCTGTGGCAGAGAAGAAAGCCTCCACGGTTTATGCTTGCTTTGTCAGCCCCTTTAAGCAACCATCTGTTTCAGCTGTGGAGTGTGAGCTGTTTTGTTTTTGGTTGGGATGCAGTGGCAGGAGCTCACTCATTGTTGCTTCTTCAAGAACCACAAAGTAATTAACCATTCCAGTACTGGCTACAAAAGAGATGGCCACTCTCAACATTGGGCCAGATTTTTGCTTTATCCAGTGTTGGAAGTACTACAAAAAAATTGAATAGCTATTCATCGTGTTTCATTGTTCCCTAAAGAGGCAACATGCTCTTTGTTATAAAGGCAACCTGGATTTTCCAACATACCATTTCATTGCAATGTCCATGTGCCAAAGATGAAACAAAGTCTGGGCGCTGTAGACAAACAATCAAAACATGACGGTGACAAACACCCTGAGAGACCTCATTTGCCAACACGTGAACAGTGACATGTTTTTCACAGATGATGGGAGGTGTGAGCTAGGCTAGTAAGGAAATAGGAGAGAAGAGGAGGCAGGGGTTTGATTTTTTGTTTTTAATTTTTATTTATTTATGATAGTCACACAGAGAGAGAGAGAGAGAGAGGCAGAGACACAGGCAGAGGGAGAAGCAGGCTCCATGCACCGGGAGCCCGACGTGGGATTCGATCCCGGGTCTCCAGGATCGCGCCCTGGGCCAAAGGCAGTGCTAAGCCGCTGCGCCACCCAGGGATCCCCAGGGGTTTGATTTTTAATACGTTGGGGATGTAATACTTTTGCCACTTGAGTATAACTTCGTAAGGCACAGTCCCGATACATCAAAGACCTGTGGAAAGAGATAAGGACCAACAGCCTTTATATTTCATCCTATTTTTCTCATGGCTCCTCTACATTTTTTCTGTCCTCCTCCTCAGTCTTGAACATGACACTTTGCCTCTTTTCCTAACCATAAAAAATGGGATTAACAATTAAATTTTGAACTGCGAATGTCAAAAACAAACTGTCAAACAGATATATAAAAGAGATTTTAAGAACCTTCAGCATGAGTCACTCTGTAAGAGAAAAGTAGGAGAAATGAATAATTTACTATTTTGTTTCTAACATCATGATCTCTGAATACTCCATGGTATGTATTTATTAATTTAATAGGGCATAAAATAAGTATAAATACTATCAAGCATAAATGCTAGCTCTACTTTCAACTCACTCTTTTATCTTTTCTAACAAATTTAAAAGTTTGATGGAACAGTTATGTTGGCTTTCATATGAGACAAGAAAATACTTCCAGCAGAATGGGCTAAATATTCTGTATTTGTACCTATTTTTGCCATGTACCTAATAGCAGGGTTTGAAACCTTAGGTTGTTTTCTGAACACATTCTTGAAAAGTCATTCCACCATTTTTCCTGACATCTTGCTATATTTCTTGGATTTTTTCTAATTAGCATTTACTTTTCTTTAAATGATAATTTATAAAGATATTTCAATTTGCAATTAAAACTACTCCAGGGGTACCTGAGTGGCTTAGTCAATTAAGTGTCTTAGGGTCATGATCTTGGGGGTCATAGGATCAAGCCCCTTGATGGCTCCTCCTTTGGCAGAGTCTACTTGGGGTTCTCTCCCTTTCCTGATGCCCTTCCCCTATTCATGTTCTCTCACTCTCATAAATAAATAAATAAATAAATAAATAAATAAATAAATAAATAAATAAATTTCAAAACCCTACTCCTTATTAATTAAGGAGCATAATCAAGCCACGTCTACTCATCAATGTTCCTTTCATTTTTAGACAGATCATAAGTCTTCCATTCTCCTTTCCTCAACATTGATCACTCAATATGCTTACTTTTTCATTTTCTTGGTAAGCTATTTTGATTGTTTCTTTTACAAAAGAACTGTATAAATAAGAAGTACTGAGGCTTAACTAAAACCATGTGAAACAAGAAACAAGGTATATTTGCTTCCTTTTTTGTTTCTTTTTTGTTTTGTTTTGTTTTTAGAAATAAAACTCTTTTAGTTGGAAGGATTTTTGTTTTTCATGTTTAAAGGTATCATTTTTCTTAACTTACATATTTCACCTATGATTCTTTGTATAGCTTCAAAACTTTTGGAATATTTGTGTATTTAATTATAATTAGGATCATGCAAATGTTTCTGTTATCTTGGTTAAAGTTAGTTTTAAAGCATCTTGTTGCTCCTTGAAGAAAGAGAATGTCCTGGATCTGACCTTGAGGACTTCTGGTCTGGTGGCTACAGCATTTATGGATAACACTGACCCAACAGATATCTTTATCCTGCTGTCTGCAACCACAAAGATACAGATCACTCTTATTAAGATACAATCTTCTCAACAACATTGAAAGCCCAGCCAAAATTGGAAAAATTACAGAGTAAGTGATGTTTTAAGTTATATATCTCTGATCCTCTCATTAGAATTCAATATCTGTAAAAAGCAAGCTCAGTGTTATGTTCAACTTTGTAATTCTTTCCTTTCTCCCTCACCCTCAGCCCTAGTTCTTCGGGTCTAATAACCTCAGGATAGACATCCAGGAAATGTCCATAATACATGACTATACCCTACTATACCCATGTCTATACCCTACTCCTTCTCTCTTTCTTTTTCCTTATCTCTCTAAGGTATTCAAACAGAATCTCCATGAAGACCTTCTTTCCTCAATAATTTTGTCATGCTCTTGCCTAGAGGTCTCATAATTTGTTAATGAGGTGATCACTACCCCATCAATAAAATCTTTTGGAGTGACTTACAATTCTGCACCCAATTCTGATTCTGAATGTACAGGGTTTTTTCCCTCCCCACTCATAAGCAATTAACTCAATTTTGACACCATTTACCTAGAGATAGCATCAGATTCCACAATTTAAGTGTTCAACTCCACAAGACCACCCCAGCTCAGATGCCATTCCCAAATTCAGATTGTCATCTGGGCTTCTGGCCAACTGGTTATAAATGAGAGGTTCCCAGAAGCTTTCTATGACCTTATCCTCATGTTCCATTTATATGCTTGAATAGCTTATAAAATTCAGAGAAACAGTTTGCTTCCTACATTATCAGTTTATTATAAAAGAATATAACTTAGAAGCAGCCAGTGCATAAAGCAAGGTAGGCAGGAAGGAGCAAAGAGCTTCTTCCATGCAGTCTCAGCATACCACTCTCTCTGAATCTACACCAGTTCATCAACTTGGAAGCTCTCTGAACCCTTTCCTTTTGGGTTATTATGAAGGCTTCATTACCTAAGCAAGAATGACTGAATCATTGGCCATTGAAGATTAAACTCAATCTCTAGTCCCTTTTCCCTCCACAGAGGTAGGGAGGGGTAGCAAGTGGGACTGAAATTTCAAACCCTCTAACCACACAGTTAGTTCCTTTGGTAATCAGTCCTCATCCTTAGGAGATCTAGGAGCATGTGCAAAGGTACCCCATTTACAGAGCAAAAGACACATTTATGGGTCTCTTGACTTAAAATAAATTTCAGGGCTTTTAGCAGCTCTGTGCCAGGAAAGGGACATAGACCAAACATGTGTATATTTATTATTATAAATCACAGTATCACAACATGTATGTATATTCACAAATAGATATTTTAAGTGGAATTAAATAAGAAATACATATTTTAAAACAATTTTCATTTTTACTTCTCGATGGTAGAAAAGATTTTACATTCAGAAAATATATTCTTAGTTTGAGTGTTTTTCTTCTGTTTCTAGGAAAAGCCATGTTGAAAGTGGCTTTCTTCTTTTTAAAAACCTCTGTTTAACACGTAGAGGTAAGCTAATTAAAAACTATGGTAATAACTTCAATTAATTTTGGTTCTTGATTTTTGTAGCTGTTGTTTGTGCAAAAGATACTCAAAGATAGGCATGTTCTTATAAAATTAGAATACTAGTTTTTTAACTCCACCCAATAACTTTGAAAATAATTTTGTTGAAATGTGGCTAGTAAATTTCCATCTTCCTTAATTCATTTGGTTGTTTTAGGAAATAAATTGAAGATATTGTAAGTTTATACTTCTGACAAACAGGCATATTTGAAGTTCCTCAGCTGTGGTATATCAGAAAAGGTTTGAGAATCCTTTTTCCAAAGCTTTTAGGTATTCAGATGTAAGACTTTAAATAGGTGACATAGTCACATTGTTTTTAGCAACAATATCACTCCAAATTTCCCTCAACTGATTTTTTATTAAAACTTTCTGTAGAGCATACATATCTTTCAAAACTGAGCCATTGCTTTTTCAATCCTTATAGAAAATGGCACATTTACATTGACAGTTTCCTCATAATTTGGATGATAAAGAGCTTCTATTAGGGACACATGTCTATTGTACCATTTTCTTATTTCCACATGCCTACCTTACTAGTCATTTCTCTGCCAGAGTTTCTGTGACAGGAATCTTATTAATACATTTGACTATTTTGCCCATTACCTAAACTAGATAATGTAATGAATTAATCAACTTAATGTAGCTTCACATTAATAAAATTAATAAATTTTAAATTAATGAAATTAAATATATCACATTATTAAGAGCAAATGAGGTCATAAGGTAGAAGAAAATATTTACAAATCACATACCCAAAAGGACTTGAGTCTAGAATATATAAAGAATTTTCTTAACCCAACAATAGGAAAATAAATGACACAACAAAAAGGCAAAAGAGAAGAACCAATATTTTGCCAAAAAAAATAATAAATAAAACCACACAAAATAGATAAGAGTGGCAAATAAGCACATGAAAAGATATTTAATGTCATTAGCTGTTAAGAAAATTCAAATTAAAACTACAAATGAAGTACCACTCTATGCTTATTAGAATGACCAAAATAAAAAATACTGATGATACCAAATGCTGACAAGAATGTGGAACAACTAGAATTCTCCTATATTACAAGTGGAGATACAAAATGGTACAATCATTCTGGAAAACATTTTGCTGGGGTTTTTTTTGTTTGTTTGTTTGTTTTTTAAGTTAAACGGTGTGCCTGGGTGGCTCAGTCAGTTAAGTGCCTGACTCTTGGTTTCAACTCAAGTCATGATCTCATGGATTTTAAGACAGAGCCCTGCATCAGATTCTGTGCTCAGTGGGGAGTCTGTTTGGGATTCTCTCCTTCTGTCCCTCCCCCGACTCTCTTTATCTCTCTCTCTCAAATAAATAAATAAATCTTAAAAAAAAAAAAAAAGTTAAACATATACCTACAATGTGACCCTGCAATCCTACTTTTGAATGTTTACCCTAGATAAATGAAAATGATGTTCATTTAGGGATGTCTGCATGGCTCAGTTGTTGAGCGTCTTGCCTTTGGCTCAGGATGTGATCCTGGGGTCCCTGCATGGAACCTGCTGTCTCCGGCTGCTTCTGCCTCTGTGTGTGTGTGTGTCTCTCATGAATAAATAAATAAAATCTTAAAAAAAAAAAAAAAGGAAAATTATGTTCATTTAAAAACCTGCACACCAATGTTTAAATGGCTTTTTCATGATTGCCCAAACTAAAAACAACTCAAATTAAATTCAGTGGGTAAATAGATAAACCACAGGCAGTCATACAAGGAAAATATTACTCAGCAGTCAACAGGAACAAGGAATTATGCTGAGAAGTCAGTCTCCAAAGGTCAGTGTTATGATTTCATTTTTATGATATTCTTCACAAAGACAAGTCTGTAGAGATGGAGAAATGATCAGTGTTTGACAGGGATTATGGGTGGAAGAAAGCATGACCATAAAGAGATAGGCTGAGAAAGATTTTTATGGTGCTAGAACTGTTCTATGTCCTAATTATGGTGGTGGTGGCATGAACCCATCCAAGTGTCATAATTTACAGAACTGCAAACTAAAAGAAAAAAAAGCCAAATTTATTGATAATTTTTAAAAATAGATTTAGAAAAAAAATAGATTCAGAAATAAAAAACAAATGAAGCCATAGTCCACCCACCAGCATTTTGCCCATTTGACAGAGGGACCAAGTGAGGACATAATACATGCTAATAAAGCCTAATTTATTTCTTTTAGGTGAAAAATGAGTAGAAACAAAACATTCAAGCTTTTCTACAACTCAATAGATTGTCCAAACACATACCTGACTCTGAAGACTGTTGCCCTAGACCCTTGCTACTCAAAGCATTGTCCTTGGATCAGCAGCATTTTGCATCCCCTAGAAACTTCTTAGATCTCATGAGTGTGAGGTCCAGCAATCTGGGTTTCAACAGATCTAACAGATGATTCTGATGATGATAAATTTTGAGAAACATTGCCCTGAAGTGTTTGTTAAAATGTAGTTTCCTAGGCCTACGTGTGGCTATTCAAATTTAAATTTTAACAAATTTCAATGAAGTAAAATTAAAAATTTAATTCCTCAGTCATACTAGTCACATTTCAAGTACTTATTAGCTACATGTGGCTAGTGGCTACCGTATTAGATAGCACAGATATAGAATATTTCCATCATCACATAGAATCCTATTTATTGGAAAGTGATTTTCAAGATCATGGGTCAGGGAATCGTTCCTTAAAATTCCCTGAATAGAAGATAGTAAATCATTGAGGCTTCTAGATCACAAGGTGTCTGTCACAACCACTTAACTCTGCCTTTGCAGCTGGAAAGCAGTCACAGACAGTCAATCAACCAATGGACTTGACTATGTTCTGATGAAACGTCATCTATAAAAACAAGCCGCTGGTCTATGGGTCACAGCTTGATGACTCCTGGTCTAGACTATTCCCATCACAAGCCATCAAAGTCTCTTAGACCCTGTTTTCATATCACAAAATGAACATGTCGTATATTAATATAAACGCTGAAATGAGTCTTCTAGCAGCCTTTCAGCTACTGTAACTCTGGTTATGTCAAGACAATGTCCAAATGTTGTGTAGAACATTAAATAATATTATTGGTGGTGATTTAATATCAAGTAAAAGGAAAGATTGGCTCTATGGTAAGCCTAAAATGGAGATATTTGGTTGCAGAACAAAGCACTTTGGAACATACTGCTTTATTGGCTTAGAGTAAATAAATAGCTACTATGTAGCCCTTTGTTTTCTTTGTTTCATTTACTGCTTTACAACCTGTATCTTTTACCAGTATAACGTCTACAGTACTCCATTCTTTTTGTGCAACAAAACTGATATATGAAAATCATCATTCCCTCTTTTTTCTTTTTCTTTTTCTTTTCTTTTTTCTTTTTTTCTTTTTTTTTTTTTTTTTTTTTTTTTTTTTGAGAGAAAGAGAGGGAGAGAGAGGTGAGGGGAGGGGCAGGGAGAAAGAGAATCTTAAGCAGGCTCCATCTCACAACCCTGAAATCATCTGAAATCATGACCTGAGCCAAAATCAGGAGTCAGATGCTTACTCCACTGAGCCAACCAGGCACCCCTCTCTCATTTTTTTATATTAAGAAACAGGAGGGAACCACTTAACCACCTATCTAGTGCTTAAGAGAAAAAAACAATTACTAGTATTTCCTTTCAAGGTAAAGAACTTTTTTCTATATAATTTGGATTAGTAAGTCTCTAAATGCATATGACTTACCAGGCCCTGGAAGACTATGAGATAAACATACAATGTTGCCTTTGCTAAGTGTTTAATTGAGTGGTGAGGTTTAAAAGTACCTAGAATCTTGAAGTATCTGTTGTTTTTCCCCACTTGATCTTCTCACAGATCTGGTGGTTGTTCCCAGGAGCCCTTGGATTCCCAGGGGGAATAGCTGAGAGAAGCCCCTGGTTGTTATTCCAAGTGCTCATAAGAAGGATCAAGTTCATTAGATAGAACTCTTTTTCAATTCTTATTTTTACTTTTATCTATCTTGTTATCATTTCAAAAAAATTAAAAATTCAAAAAAAGAAAGTTTCAAAATGAAAAAGCAAAGATGAGAAATTCACTAGCCCAAACTATCCAATAACAATTAATGTCTGCTCTCATCTAGTGAATGTCATTTCCAGGTAAGAAGGGTTGGGGCACCCTGTTCCAGATGACAAATATTTTTTTTTTCTTTTTTTTTTGTCCCCGGAGGCTGCAGAAGAGGCCAGCGCCGCGACTCCGCCACCCCCCCCCCCGCCCCCAGGGCCTGACAAATATTTTTTTTATCCAGGAAAATAGATACTTAGTCCTGCTGCATTTCCAAAAGGTTACTAATGCTTGTGCGGTTTTGTTTGTTATCCATTTGTTCTGTGTTTAGTGTTGTACTCAAATCTGTGGACCTTGCTATTGTCCAAACCTCAAAACAACTGGATCCTGGCAGAAGAATGAGCATCAGGGGGCAGGTGCCAGAATTCAACCTAACAAATGAAAGGTGAGTAGTAAAGGAAAGTCATAGGTTGTGGTACTATAGTCAGGTTACTAATCAAGATTGTAGAGTTTTTACCTATTAAGGAAAAAAAAACTATTCAAATTAAATATTAGGAAAAAACTGCATTTTGGTAAGTAGTAACTTTTCTGTTATTCTGATAACTATTGTTACTCTATAAGGAGAAGATTAATTCAATTCTCAGTCAATTCAATGATTAGAAAAATGCCACAGTGAATCTTGAATTTTGAGACAATTGGATATATTAAAAACCCATCAAAGATTTGTGATACTCATGGGAATAGTTATTCTTATCAGTGTACCAAGCACATAATAGAAGTGTGGCAAGTGTTTATTTGAATGGTGAGTGAATTGAGAACTGAAACATTGAAAGTATAGGGTTCCTGTCCAAGCTTTTCCAGTTCACAAGTTTACAGAAGACAAATGATCACACTTAAATAAGGTAGAGCTGATTAATCCACTGGACAAGAAAAATAAGGTGAATGAATCCATCCAAGAGGAATAGATCTTTGGAAAAAGAGTTTATCAGAGTTTACAGATCAGCGGCATTGACACTCTGCAAAACATTGCTTTAAAATCACATTGTTTTTCAAATATTTGTCTTTCTGCCAAAGGCTTTATGCTCAGACTCTGATTGGCAGTTGATGAATCATGCCTCCTGTAATCACATGCCGACTTATCTTGATCTTTCCATGTAAACAAGCAGAGGAAGAAGAGGCATGTTCAGAGTGAAATAGTACAGTAGAGTTTGCAAATGCTTTTCTCACTGAAGAATGATTTGGAAGAGTAACAAAGTCTGCGTAAGTATGTAAATGGCACCAATGTGAAAAAATAAATGCAAAAGGACATCTTTTAGACAATCACAGCATTCTGTCAAATTTAAGGTGCTGGCTAAAACTTAAATATTTTAGGTAAATAGAACAATGTCTAAATGGAAATATAAGACAAAAAGGCAGTTTTCTCAGTTATTAATATACCTACTGTGGGAACATTTCTCTAGGAATATCCTGAGGAAACAGTTTTTAAATAAGTGATTAATTTGTAGGAGGTGTTGTTTATAGTATTTTGAATTAAAATCATAAAGCAATTAAATAAATAAGCTTATTTTTGTCTTACTAGGAATTTTTCAGGGAATATATAAAAACTAACAGATCCTCAGTGATGGAATCATTTGGAAATTCAATTCAGATGGTCTTTTCAGAGATGTCCATAACAACACACATCAGACTTGATCAAAGTTAAGATGGATTTTAACTTAAGGCAAAACTCAGCCATATTTGGTAAAAGTGTGAACCCAGTTTTGCAGACATAGTAATTATGGCTATAAAAATGAACTATGGCGGGACCAACTTAAAAAAAAATTGTGTAAATGTGTTAACAACTAAATACTACAAATTAAACTGTCAACATTTATGGTATGTTCCATTATACCTCATGTAGCAGAAAGTAAAATGATAGAAGTGAAGTTTTCTCTGATTAATAAAAAAAAAATCTTGCTTCATTGGACCAATTCAAAAGTCTCTTTCTTGTTAAAGTAGACTGCTGAACAAAACTTCCTCAGCAGGTTTGGAGATTTATGCTAGCTTTAAGTGACAGAGTATACACAGGAATGTTAAAAGTAGAACTATTTAATAAATAGAAACTTAAGATGAGAGTATTTAAGACCATATTTCTTTTTCAGTATTTTTCACTATTTGGCTCACAGTTTTCAAATTCTCCACAATAATATATGATCTTCACAAATATCTTCTTAAGTAAAATACTTTGTTACTAGATCTAATTTTATATATTACTGCACACTTGTTTTATGCTATAAATATTAATACTTTTTCTCAGATGTCTAGTAATTGATTTCATTGAGAATTACTACAGTGAATTTTAGTTCAGTTAGTGTTTTCCTTACCACTAACTATTCCCTTTGTTTCATTATTTCCTTGTTGGAGATACAGTAGACAATCAAAAATCAAGAAAAATGCAAAATTATATTTGCAAATATTGAGGCAAAATCCTTCAACAGATCATGAGCATTCTGTGTGTTATCAATATCTCAAAGGTGCTTAAAAAATATTTTACCCTCACAATATTTAGAAATAATTTCTCTCATTTTAAAACTGATTTTATCACTAGGTATAGTGATAAAAATGTTTATTTAGAAAAATTTCTCTTTTTATTTCTTCTAAGATTTTTTGGCTACATTTTCATATATCCATGTCTACTTAGGCCTTTTGTTTTATTTCTTACTCAGAACATGTTTACCTTCTTAAGAACTATATGCAATTGAGCAAATTTATTCTGTGACCACATAATCAACCACTACCCAGTCTCCAGTAGTCGTGTGCAGGGAAGATAAACAACATAGACAAGGAGAGCTGGTTTTGGTCTGCTCTGCTGTGAATACGTTTGTGATTTTGGGTAACTTAGAGCCTTAATTTCTTCATCTTCCAACAGAATTAGATGTCTTTTAACTTTACTTCCAGTTCTGATATTCTGAAATTCTATAAAGTTGCTTTGCTTGCCAGCATATTGGTATTAGTGGCATGCCAATAACAAGGTTAAGAATAACCTCACACAAAGCACCACATATGTAATGATATCTATGAAAAGCATGTAGTTTGAGTTAAATGAAAAAAAAAATTTTAAGATTTTATTTATTTGTTCATGAGAGACACAGAGAAAGAGAGAGAGAGGCAGAGACACAGGCAGAGAGAGAAGCAGACTTCATGCAGGGAGCTCAATATGGGACTCGATCCCGGGACTCCAGGATCATGTCCTGAGCTAAAGGCAGACTCTTAATCCCTGAGCCACCAGGGCATCCCGCTAAATGAAAATTAAAAAAGAAACACATCAAAATGTGTGGAATGTAGCAAAAGCAGTGCATAGAGGGAAATTTATAGCCTTGAATATATAAATCAGAAATGAATGAAGATCTAAAATCAATAATCTTAATTTCCACCCTCTGAAACTAGGAAAAGAGGAGCAAATTAAGCTCAAAGTAAACAGATAAAAATACATAGTAAGAATTAGAGCAGAAATTAACAAAATTGAAAACAGGAACTCATTAGAAAAAAGCCTTATGAATGAAAACAAAAGCTGGTTCTTTGAAAAGATCAATAAAATTAATTAGTCTCTAGCCAGGTAAACTAAGAAAAAAAGAGAGAAAGCACAAATTAATAATACCAGAAATGAAAGAGTGTGAATCACCACAGATCCCCTAAGCATTAAAGAGATATTATGGACATAAAAAGAATATTATAAACAAATTTATGCCCACAAATTTTATAACTGAGATGAAATGAACCAGGCTCTTAAAAGACACAATTTGCCAAAATTCATACAACAAGAAATAGACAATCTGAATTGGCCTGTATCCATTAAAGAAATTGTATCAATACTTAATAGCTTTCCAAAACAGAAACCACCAGGTCTGGATAGATTTGCCACTGAACTCTACCCAGCATTTAAAGAAGAAATTAAACAATTCCCTACAATCTCTTCCAGAAAATAGAAGCAGAGGGAATGTGTTCTAACTCATTCTATGAGGCCAGAATTACTCTACTATCAAAAACAAACAAATTTATAACAAGAAAGGAAACTATAGACCAATATATTTCATGAAAATAGATGCAAAAATCCTAATCAAAATATTAGCAAATCAAATCCTAATCAAAATATTAGCAAATCAAATCTAACAATGAGTAAAAAGAATTATACATCATGACTAAGAGGGATTAATGCCAGGTGTGCAAGGCTGGTTTAACATTTGAAAATTAGTTAATGTAATCCAGCATATCAATCAGGTAAGAAAGAAAAATCATCTGATCATATCAATCGAGAGAAAATCCCAATACCTATTCATGAAATAAACTCTCAGTAAACTACACAGTGGAATACAATGGAACTTCCTCAACTTGATAAAGAACATCTGCAAAAAACCTATAACTAATATCATTCTTAATGGTGGGAAACTCAAAGCCTTCCCACTATGATCAGATACACGGCAGGATATCCCATCTCACCACTGCTTATCAACCATATACTGAAAGTTCTAGTTAATGCAAAAAAGACAAGAAAAGGAAATAAAAGGTATACAGATTGGGAAGGAAGAAATAAAACTGTTCCTGCTCACAGATGGCATGATCATCTATGTAGAAAATCAGAAATAAATGACAAAAAAAAAATTTACCCATGAAACTCCTGCAACTAATAAGCAATTACAGCAAGGCCATTCAACACAATGTTAATATGCAAAAGAGAATGCTTTCCTGTATACCATCAATGAACAAGTGGAATTTGAAACATAAATGCCATTTACATTAGCATCCAAAAAAAATGAAATACTTAAATATAAATCTAACAAAATATGTACAAAACTTATGTGAGGAAAAGAACGAAATTCTGATGAATGAAATTTTTAAAAACTAAATAAAATGGAGATATCCATATTCATGGATAGGAAGACTCAATATTGTTATGATGCATATACCAACAAAAGCAAGTCAAAGCAATACCAATCAAAATTTCAACAGATTATTTTGTGGATATCAACAAACCAATTCTAAAATTTATTTGGAAAGGCAAAAGACCCAGAATAGCCAACACAATATATTTTTTTAAATTTTTATTTATTTATGATAGTCACACAGAGAGAGAGAGAGAGGCAGAGACACAGGCAGAGGGAGAAGCAGGTTCCATGCACCGGGAGCCTGACGTGGGATTCGATCCCAGGTCTCCAGGATCGTGCCCTGGGCCAAAGGCAGAGGCCAAACCGCTGCGCCACCCAGGGATCCCCTAGCCAACACAATATTAAAGAAGAACAGGGGCAGCCCCGGTGGCTTAGCGGTTTAGCACCGCCTTTGGCCCAGGGCATGATCCTGGGAACCCGGGATCGAGTTCCACATCGGGCTCCCTGCATGGAACCTGCTTCTCCCTCTGCCTGTGTCTCTGCCTCTCTCTCTCTTTCTCTATCTCTCTCATTCTCTCTCTCTCTTTCTGTCTCTAATAAATAAATAAAATCTTAAAAAAAAAAAGAAGAAGAAGAAGAAGAAAGATAGAAGTCTGACATCACTTGATTTCAAGGTTTACTACAAAGCTACAGTAATCAAGATAGCGTAGTACAGGTGAAAGGACAGGCAAACAGAACAATGGAAGAGAAGGAAGATCCCAGAAATAGACCTATATAAATATGGTCAACTGATGTCTGACAAAGGGCCAAAGGTAATATAATGGAGCAAAGATAGTCTTTTTAACACATGGTGCTAGAACAACTGGACATCCACATGCAAAAAAAATAAAAAGAAAAAAGAATCTAGACACAGACCTCATAAAAATTAATTAAAAAAAAAGACTGTAGACCTAAATATAAAACACAAAACTAGAAAATAGCATAGGAGAAAAGTTAGATGATGCTTTAGATACAACACTAACGGCATTATCCATGATAAGATGGATTTTGTTATAATTAAAAGCTCTGCTCTGCTAAAGATGATATCAAGAAGAAAAGCCACAAACTGGGAGAAAATACTTGCAAAAAACACCTGATAAAGAACTGTCGTCCACAAAATACAAAAGAACTCATAAAACTCAACAGTAAGAAAGCAAACAACTCATTAAAAGTGGGCCTATAACCTTAACAGATAACTCACCAAAGAAGATATGCAGATACCAAATAAGCATATGAAAAAGCATTTCACATCATATATTATCAGTGAAATGCAAATTAAAACAACAATGAGATTCTACTACACATCTACTAAAATGGCCAAAATCTGGAACATGGACAATACTGGTGAGGATGTGGACTGAGTAGAACTTTCGTTCATTGCTGGTAAGAATGCAAAAACAAAAAGAGTACGACCCCTTTGGAAGACAATTAGTGACTTCCTACAAAACTAAAGATATACTTCCCATATGATCCAGGAATCACATTCCTACTGGGATTTACCCAAGGAAGTTGAAAATTTATGTCCACACAAACACCTACATACAAATGTTTATTGCAGCCTTATTCATAATTGCTGAAACTTGGAGGCAACCAAGATGTCTTTCAGTAGGTGATGGTTAAATAAACTGTGGTACATTCAGACAATGGAATATTATTCAATACTAAAAAGAAATGCACTATCAAGCTATGGAAAGATGACAAGAAATCTTAAATGCATATTACTAAGTGAAATAAGCCAATCTGAAGAGGCTATATATAGTATGATTTCAACATATCACATTCTGGAAGAGGCAAAACCAAAAAGGGAACAGTAAAAAAAAAAAAATCCGTGGTTGCCAGGGACTGGAGGCAAGGGGGGAAGATGACATGGGGGGAGTAGGCAGAGAAGAGAAAGATTCTTAGAGCCCTGAAAATATTCTATACGATACTGTAATGATGTATACACATAACAACACATTTGTTCAAACTCACAGAATACACAACACTAAAAGTGAACTGTAGTGTAAACTGTGGACTTTGGGTGATTATGATGTGACAAAAGAGGTTTGTCAATTGTAAACTGTACCACTCTGGTGGGGGATGTTGATAATGAGGTAGGCTTTGAGTGCGTTGGACCAGAGAATATATAAGAAATTTCAGTACCTTCCCCTCAACTTTGCCTTGAATCTAAAAATGCTCTAAGAAAATAAAATGTTGGGCAGCCCAGGTGGCTTAGCGGTTTAGTGCCGCCTTCAGCCCAGGGCCAGATCCTGGAGACCCGGGATCGAGTCCCACGGTGGGTTCCCTGCATGGAGCCTGCTTCTCCCTCTGCCTGTGTCTCTGCCTCTCTCTGTCTGTGTCTTTCATGAATAAATAAATAAAATCTTTAAAAAAAAAAAAGAAAAGAAAATGTTAAAAAATATTTTAAAGTAAAAAATAAAAATATCTAAAGATAGAAAAAAAGACCAAGTAACAGTGGTAGGAATAATAGGATATGTTTGCATAGAATAGAGCTTTTGTAAAATGAAAGAAGAAGTGTAATGAGATGTAATATGCCAGCACTGTCAAAGTTACGTTGAGCGCACAACGCAATCGGACTCAAAGCGAGTATAATTAACACTGCCATCAGCAACTGAAGGTCTTAATTTCTTAAAATGCAAGACCATGACGATTTCTTTCTGTCACATCAGAATCTAGAACAGAGCTCTCCATATAAGTAGGTGCTATATAAATGTGTTTTTTATCAATTGGCAGAGGGTGTCTGTTGGAATAGACTGACAAATTTCACACAAATAGTAAGTGACAAAAATAAACAGAAACCCACCAACCCCAAAAGGAAACATTTTTGTCCTTAATATAAAGAACAAAGCTGTACTCTCCAGGAAGAATCATTGTGTAGAAATTAGCCTCTAGGTCAATAATGAAATGCTTAAGATGTAGTCAGGAACAGAAATTTGGCACATGAAAGACAATGATGTTGTTGTATGTCTATAGGACTCTAAGCACCATTTTATAAACCATTAAAAACTGTCAGTTTTCCCATGACATATTATATTCTCATAAAAAGACACAAATGCTAAATTAAGTTTGAATTTGAATTAGCAAAGAATAAGAAAATCAATTTAAGTGTTCCCAGTGCGATCTCAACCCTTGCACTCTTGCTTTGCATCTGTGTATTTCATTAGTATATTTTGTTACATGATCATGTAATATTTATGCAGTAACATAATACGCTCTGTACATCTAAGATTAGAGAAAAAGTGCAGTTCCTTTCCATTATTTTGTGCCCTTTATCTGCTGAACACTCTGTAACATTACCCGGGGTTTGGTGATTATGTAATGAGGGCTCCATTATAATACACACTGCACAGTTGGAGGATTGCTGTGGGAACCTTCACTCTGCAAATCCTGAGTTTTGGAACAATTAAAGCCTTGGTTTTAATGTTCCGTTCACCTCATTTTTTCCCCAAATATTTTGCTTTTTCCCCTTAAAACCCATAAGTACTGCAATAGAAGAAATGTAACAAGAATTATAGGAAAAAGTTCCACAGGAGATGAAAT